>NC_067138.1:64448183-65694850 GCF_903995435.1 Acomys russatus | reverse complement strand
ACACACACACACACACGCACACACACGCACACACGCACACCCCTGACCAGGGCAAGAAGAAAGAGCCTATGGCTTGGTGTTATATTTTAGGCTTGGATAAATATGACACTATTCTCAAGCCCTGACATTTGGCTACCCTAAGTCTCACCTTGGGCACAGAGGAATCTGTCAAAACTGGGGCAGGTTCTAGTCAACCAAGGTGCTTGACAGCACACCAAATAGATGAGGCTGGCAGAGGCCTGACCAAGTCCTGAGAGGAGCCCTGGATTCTTGGGTAGGAAAGCCATGAGCCTGCTGAGTGACCCTGGAAATGTGCTTAATCCAATATGTGTATATAAAATGAGCTGTGTCACACACACACACACACACACACACACACACACACACACACAGACAGAGGCAATGGTGACAATGAACACAATAATCCATGTGGCAGGGCATTTGCAATATGTAGAGAGCAAAAGATCTCTGTCTCTTACCCCATGTCCAGAGGTAAACTTTTTATTGCTGGGTCATAAAGGAGGGCCACAGCTGCCCAACCTGTGAGACTTATAATCCTAATACTTGGGAGCCTGAGGCAGGAAGACAGCCAAGAGTTCAAGGTTGGACCAAGGTAAACAACAAGATCCTGTCTCAAATAAAATAAAATAAAATAAAGCTTAGTGTGGTTCCATGCACATATAATTTCAACACTTGGAAGGTAGAAGCAGGTGGATCAGAAGTTCAAGGTCTTGAACTACATAACATGTCTAATTCCAGTCTGAGTTACACACACACACACACACACACACACACACACACACACACACACACACACATATATATATATTAATATTACAGGGACTCAGTTTCAAAAAAGGTGGGTGAGAGAGCACAACAGCCTGATGACCTGGGTTCAATACCCTAGGATCCATGTGGATGGGAAAGGAGAGAAAGGACTCTATGAAGTTGTCTTCTGACATGCATGCGTGCCTTGTGACATATACCTTACAAGAATATCAAGGCTTTCCAGGTAAGGAAATGTTCTTGGGAATTAGTCACAGTTGTCTAGGGACAGTGGCTATTTATTTACCAACTATAGCATTATTGATAGTACGTGACATCAGCAGCACATCTTGTACCCATATGCATCATGTGTCAAGCAACCTTCCCATTGGCCTCCTACAGTAAATGAGGTTACGCAACCGAAAGAACAAATGAGTGAGTGAATGGCCTCTTGGACCATGCTCACATGTCAAGAATTCTCACAGCTTGGCATGGAGCTATAAACCTATAAATTCAACACTTGGGAGGCAGAGACAGGAGGATCTGGAGTTCACAGCTAAATAGCCTGAACAACAATAAAAACAAACAAAGCAATGTTCCCATTTGGTGGCTGTGTTGATGACACTAATGCTGTCAGTGATAAGCAAGCTGCAGTCTGTACAACCACAGAGGTTAAATAAAGGGACGAGGGAGGGACAGATGGATCTCCCTAGGGAAAAAAAAGAAATACTTATGAATGGAAGGGGCTGAGTGGAAGCTGGAACAAGGGAGGGAATACGGAGAGAGACGGGTAAAACTAAGGACCATTTGAGCGGCAATATGGAAACTCAATACAGTAGAAGCTTCCTAAAATACATACCTAGTGATGGGGACCTAAATGACATTGCCAAATAACAGAAAAGACAGAGTCCCACATCTCTTGTCACCAAATTAAGCTTCCAATATCAGGAATGAGTTATTATCTAATTAAGTTATTGGCCACAGGGATCCCGTGGGAACCCCAGACAACCCCAGGGCTGTTGCCAAAACTATAAGTTGCTCTCCACAAACTAAGACTAAGGCTCTGTTACTGAAGACAACGCCTACCCAACTCACTGAACACAGAGAAATAGAGCTGGTGCTTGCATAAAGCCTTCATCCCTGTGGGCTAGTGTTCTTGGCAGCAGAAGGTACTCTGCATACTACCAAAGGAGAAACCTGGCTACAAACCCTTTGATCTATAATAGTGTCCTACCTGCAAGATAGGATAGTGCAATGGTGACACAAAGCTTGTGGGACCCATATCTGATCTGACTTGAGGCCTACTCCACGAGATGGAACCCACACCTGAATGCTTGGGTGACCAAGTACCAGGTATTAGATAGCTCATGGACCTAGGGGAAAACCAAATTCTGTTCAACTTAAGGAGCACAGCAATCAAATGACTCCTGATGACATTCTGCTATACTCACAGATCAGTGCTCTGCTCAGCCATCATCAGAGGAGCTTCCTTCTGCAGCAGAGTGTGAGAGACCCTGCAACACTTGGCCCTAAACAGGATATCTCTATCACATCCCTCCCCTCAGGGCTCAGAGAATCCCTCAGAAGAGGAGGCAGAAAGCATGTAAGAACCATAGAGGATGGAGGGCACCAAGGAAACAAATACCTCTAAGCACAACAGGACTGATGCACACAGGAACTCACAGAGATGGTGGCAGCATGCATGGGGCCTGCACTGGTCTGCACCAGATAAAGACCTGGAGCTGAAAGAAGCGGACACCTATCCGCTTTCCTAACCCAGAAGCTCTCTCCAGTTGATAACTACTTACAGATACCAACTTAGTTTTCTTCAAGGGAGTCCTATTGGGGAGACTACTCTGAAGGCAGTGGCATCTTTAGAGGCTCTTTACCTCGTAATGTTTTGTCAGGGCTTTTTTTTTTTCCCCCTATTTCTTAGTTGTAATTTTTTTCTCCTTTTTCACCCTACAGGTCCTTTGCACATATATTATAGCTTCCAGATTTGTGTTTTTATGAGATTCCTGAGATCATGTGAACGAGTGGGTCTCCATGTCTGTATCTTGGTTTTGTGCCTTTTCTTGAGCTCTTTTTCTCCTGTTTGCTTTGACCTATTTCTACATGTTTGTATTGGTTCTCTTCTTTTGTGTTATTATCCCTTAGGAGCCTGTTTGTTCTCTAGAGAGACACAGGCCTCTAAGGCTGCCTGGCAGTCTTTCCTGCGTGAGCCTGAGGTTACTGAGGGAGAGCAGACATAGAAGTGAACATGGCTCTGAAGCTCACTGAGTGCATCACCGTGGCTGTATTAAATATGGAATGTACACCCACTTCATGTATGAAGAAAAGACTGCCATGAAAACAGACACAAAGCTTCACCTGCACTCGAGAATTCTCAAGTTGGGCATAGTGGACTGGGCCTGTAAACACGTGGGAAGCAGAGGACAGGAGATGGCTGCAAGTTAGAGGCTAGACTAGGCTACAGAGTGAGGTCCAGGCCAGCCAAGGTTACAGAGCCAGACCCTCACTCAGAAAAGAAAAGGTGGGGGGAGAGAGGTTGGCGGGGAGATTTTCCTTTCAGGACAATGAGCTTTCACTGCCATTGATATGTTAAGACCATCAAGGGCAAACAGCCTTCATGAGGGCCTAAGACGTCTGCCTCTTGTTCACTCTTCTCCCACAACTATATCCACCAGCACTTGCTCTTTCATCACATGCTCCTTACCAAGCCAACCTCTGTTTAAGAATCTTTTATTCACTGGTTTGTTTTGGAGGCCTACTGCCTCCTTCTGCTAACCTAGGCCTAGTCCTGGAAGCTCCTTGGCTCCATACAATCTTATCCAGGCCTAGGTTTTCAGCCTCTGAGACTTACTGCTAAGTAAGCTCAACCTTTCTAGTTCTTTCTGAGCTCTGGCTGGTTGGTTCAACTCTGCTGTTCTGGCTCCAACTCCTCTCCAAGCTGACTGATTCCACCTGACTTCTCTTCAGTTTCTCACTGAATAGCTCCGCTTGGCCTCAAACAAACTCTAGCAATCTGTTCTAATCTTCTGGCTCCTCCGCACTCTCTGGCTCATTTTGTCTTCACCTGTGTCTGGCTTGTCCTCTCTTCAGTCTGACTCTGTAAAACTCTCCCCGGAAAAACCACCTCTGGATTTCATCAAGTGAACTGCCACAACCTCCGCTCCACTGCACCGCCTTTCAACACATGCTCAAATGAACTGCCTGAACAGCACGGACTATATCTAAGAGATCTGCCTGCCTCTGTCTCCTGAGTGCTGGGATGAAAGGTGTGTACCACCATGCCTGGACCTAACCTTCTGTACCCAGCTGGCCTTGAACTCAGAGATCTGCTTGCTTCGGTCTCCTGGGATTTAAGGCATATCTGTATTCCAGCCAGATCACACAGACCCAGAAGTGATCTCTTGCCAGAACAGCCATGTTCCAAATTAAAATTCCTGTACACCCTCCCGGGGCATTGTCCCGTTCCCACTGCCCATCCACAGGTCACGCTTCTCTTGCCTTCTCCAACAGCAACTCTGCCACCTTTTGTGGTTCAAAGCCCCTCCCAATGCCTGCCCTCAAGTGGAGCCCTCCTCCCTTCTGCTGCCCCTCCTCTCTCTCTTACTCCATCCAGTCACTGCTCCCTTTTTTGGTGTCTAAGCGTTACAGCTATGCAGCTATGGGAAGGCTGCAGAGCAGTCTTTCCTGAACAAGTGTGAGTACACTTTAGAGGGTGCTCAAGCCTGTTGTCACCACTGAGCACTCCCCAAATATATTTACAAAGAATGCTGGTGGGGTGGCATGTCACTGAAATTCTAGATCTAGGAAGACAGAGACAGGAGGATAGCAAACCTCAGACAAGTCTACGCTGAATACAGACACACACACACACACACACACACAGTAGTGTACACCTATAATCCCAGCTCTTGGGAGGAGGAGGAAGTCAGGAGGATCAAGAGGTCATAGCAAGTTAGAGGCTAGCCTGGTCATCATGAGAGCATGTCTTTTTAAAATGTTGTATTTTCAACTTTACGTTTTGTCCCTGAGCACAGCTAAAAGGAAAATGTGACTTCGATGAAGAACAGTCACTGGGCAGAGCTCTTCCCTAGCATGCACAAAGCCCTGGGGTTTGTCCTCAGATCGCATAAACCAAGTCAGGCAGTGCACACAGGGGACCCCAGCACTCAGGAGGTAGAAGCTGGAGGATTGGAAGAACTAAGCAGCAAGTCTGAGGCCAGCCTGAGCTACGTTAAGCACTTCCTTAAAAACAACAAACAAAAAACGATACTCAGAGCTCCAGTTTTGAGTTCCTGCTCTACAACGGAGCAGTTGTGTGTGGTCTGGTGAGAAATCAGTTAACTTCACTGGGTCTCAAGTTCCTTCTCGTTCTCCAATACCCATGATCTTCCAGCCAAGAGTTGAGAATTTGAATACACACTAGAGTCTTGCTCTCTTTCCCTGCCCATCTCCCTTTGGGCAGCCATTTGGGTGAATAGGCCCTGAGGCAAAGCATATTTCTGCCCCTTTGTATATCCCTGAATGCAGGAAAGAAGCGAAGCTGAATTCTTTCCACACACGGCACAATGAAGTTAAATAACAGATTTTAATTGTTCTCCTCAAGAGGGCTGGATTCAATAGCTTAGGAAACTGCACGCTGGCCCACTCTGGTTCCCTTCAAGGCAACGGAGTGTTTCCTGGAGGGCGAGTCGGGATAGTCACCCGGCAGCAGCAGTCCTCCTCTTTACCATGGTCCCTCCATTCAGACCCCATGGCCGTGGACACACTTCATTGTATTAACCGGCTGCAGCAGCAATTAGGACTTGGAGGATCCAGGCATGTGTTTGGGTTCGAGCTGCGTCCTGTGTGATTCCTCAAATACTTTGGGTTTGGCAGAAGCCGGGACACATTCTGTCAAGTTCTTTCTCCTCCTTCATTGTTAAGCCCGTGTGTATTCAAGAGAAATGTGGTCCATCTGATTCTCATTCATTTTCACTTAACTCGACAAAAAAGTCGTCTTGGAGGAAGCAGAAAATGTCCAAGTGGCAAACCGAGCTTCTTTAATGGAAGTCTTACTAGACTCCCTGCTCTCAACTCTAGACAGCTTGACATTCTTCAAATGGGCCAAGCATTTTCATTTCACATGGGCCTTGCCCTTGTGGACCAAGCCTAGATTGTCCCACACTCCACTTCCTGCGGTTGTCATGGAGTCCCAAGGCTGCCTCCACTGTTAGAGCCCCACCTCACAGGTAACTGCAGGATCCTGCTCTCTTGTGGAGTGCTAACCAGCCCTTTACCCCAAGCCTGCTTTGTGTTGCCGTCAGTGGTTGAACCAGGTTAGCCAAGCCCTCGCCGATGTCTGCTTCAGTGTTAAGCCCTTGACCTTAATTAAAGGCCTGCACAAGAAATGGCAGACAAAAATTGGCATTTGCGGTAAAGCTCTTGCCAAAAACATTAATTATTGTGTCTATCAATGTCCTTATGTGGGCTTCCAGGTGAGAACTGAGCATGGGGTTTAAAGGACCAAAATAACCGTGGGTTTCTTCCCCTCTGAGGAGAGCCGTTGGCAGGATTTGTTCCTTTTCTGTCTCGGCTGTCAGGAACAAGGGAGACAGATTTGACAATCATGGCAACCCTGTCCCCTGTAAGCTCCATTTCTTCTTTCCTTCTTTCTTTCTCTTTTATTTTTGGTTTAAAGGGCTTGGTTTTCTATTTCTACATTGTTACATTTATAGAGGAAAAGAAAATATGTCTTTTTTATGAGTCACCTGAAGCACTAACAGCATGTCACAGTAAAATAGTAAGTTGTCCACGACTGTTCATGGAGATCAGTTCTACTAGTGGCAATTAAGTGAGCTCTCCGCCCACACCCAGCCCCCCAACCCCCGAGTGCGTGTGTGTGTGTGTGTGTGTGTGTGTGTGTGTGTGTGTGTGTGTGTGTGTGTTGGTGGGTTACTTTGGTTTTTGTGTTTTGTTTTGACATAGTGTCTCAATGTATGGCCCAGACTGATCTGATCCTCACACGGTAGCCCACCCTGGCCTTGAACTCATGTCAACCCATCTGTCTCAGCGTCCTAAATACTAAGATTACACCTGAACCACTGTGCCCAACTCTAAGCCTTCTGCATGATGAAGAGATCAGAGGACAACCTATGGGAGTCACTGTCTCCTTCTGCCCAAGTGCATTCCATGGAAAGATGGTAAGGTACCTTCCCCACTTTTTCAAAAATGTATTTTAAGTTAGAATACAGAGCACTGGGTTTGATCATTGCATCTTCACATATAATTATCCCCTTACCCATTCTCCACCCCACAGAGTCTCTCCCCCCACAGGTCTTTCTGCCTGTAGTTGGTCTCGCCGTACACTTTTCAATTACACATACTCCATCACCCTCTATTTGCCCTCTTTTCCTCCCCATTCATGATCCTCTCTCTAGGTTCAAGACCTACATACACATGTATGTAAATACAGACACACAAAACCACTATATATTTTTTTTTTAATTTAGGTTCAATATACAAGAAAATGCATTTGTCTTTCTGAGACTGGCTAATTTTACTTTACATCATTTCGAGTTCTATCCATTTTCCTGCTGTGATGGTTTTAACGTTCCTTTGTAGGAACATGAAATTCTGGTAGTCAGTCATCTGCTGATGGACATCTAGGCTGATTCTACTTCCTGGATAGAACAGCAGTTACCAACATGAGCATGCAGTTACCTGTGATATGTCAGCTTAAGAGTTAAGGTATAAGCCCAAGTAAATAGCTGTGGCATATGACCCTTCTATTTTCAGTTTTTGAAGCCCCGTCTTACCGACTTCCATAGTGGCTGCTCAACTTTACATTCCCACCAGCAATGAGTAAGAGTTCCTCTTTCCCCATGTCCTCCCTAGAATTTGTGGTCCTTTGTCTTCTTGGAAGGCATCATGATTGGGCTGAGATGGACTCTCAAGCACTTCTCTTTTGCATCAGGGATATCCCTGATGCAGACAGCACAATTTATACCATTCACGTTCTTCTCAGGACTTCTCACCATATGGCAGGGTTCCTCCTAGTCACACTAGGCATTCAGCAGTTGTCTGCTAGATAAAAGGGAAGCAAAAACAAAATCCAAGACTTTGGGACTAGACACACTTAGACAACCCAACTCAGAGCTGGAAATACAATGCTATGATGTGGCCAGCTCTTCTGATCTATTTAAGATGTGCTAGCTCAAGCTGGATTACAGCACATGGAGGTTGAGTTAGGAGTATTACAGTACATGTGAGGGCAAACTGAGCTACACACTGATTTTGAGGTCAGCCTGGACTGTAGAACGAGACCTTATCTCAAAAAATAAAACAAAAAGCATCTAAGGTCATTGAGAACATGACCTTTGAGGAACAGTGCAGCCTAGCCTTTCCTCTCTCCTCCTTGTTCTTGGCTTCCATGAGGGGAGCAACTTCTACTATGTGACATGCTGCTGCCTCAACAGGCCCAAGAGCAAATTGGCCAAATTAGCATGGACTTAGACCTCTAAATCCACAAGATGAAGCACAGCTTTTGTCTTTATTCTACTTTGTTATACTAGGAGAAAGATGTTGAACACTGCATCTTCGATCCCAGCAGCTATTTTATTACAGTTTGTTTGCATGTTTGTGATTATCTGATTAGATACTTTCAGCTCCCTGTGGGTTAGGCTTACGTCCTCATTTATGCTGATATTCCTTCTCAATACCCAGCCCTGGGCCACACACATGCTGCTCCCTAAACCAGCATCCTAAGTGGAGGAGTAGATTTGTTTTATACGCACATGTGCAGTCAGTCTCTTAGCTCTTAGACTGTTGTACAGTTCACTGAGGGGGTGGATGCTCGGCACAAAGACTGCTGTAAACTCTCCTGTTTGTTTTTTCAGTCAGATTATAATGGAAATGCAAGGTTTGTCAACAAGCAGAGGGAAAATTCAAAATGTTAAATAGAGCACCCTCACTTTCAGGACTTGGTAAAAGTTTCACAACCAACACATAGCCAAATAAAGTTTAAAAAACTATACTCCGGGGAAGAGTTGAGCATGTCCTTTGAAGAAAACTTCCCAGCCAGGGAAGCAAACTATGAAAGAACTGGGATGACACGGGAGCCTGCTACACATGCTGACAGCTTCTCAGAACGTGGAGAACGCAGAGACCACGAAGAGGAAGAAGAAATGAGTAATGGTATATGTAAATGGAGGCAACGCCACTCGGCACTGGGTTTGTCCAGGCGGACAACCGGGCTTGTTAAAGGATCTACATAGATTTTTGTTTGGCCTTGTTTTATTGTCTTGTTTCTAAGATGAGGTCTCACTCTATTGCAGACTAGGCTCAAACTCATGATGGTCTTCCTGCCTTAGCCTCCCACGTGGTGGGACTGCAGGTCAAGCCACCACAGCAATCTCAAAGATACTTTCTGACTTGGTCTTCAGCACAGTTGCAAAGGCTGGGGTCTAGCTCTGCTAGTTCAGTGTCTGCCTCACATGCACAAAGGCCTGGGTTCTGTCCCTGGCATCCCAGGAACCAAGCACGGCTCTACATGTCTGTAAGCACAGCACCCTGAGTAGGGATAGTAGGATAGTGGGGGGGGGGGGGGAAGATCAGGGATCAAGGTCATCCTTAAAATAGAGAGTTTGAGACCTCTTTGTGTCAAAAACTAACTAACTAACTAAAACAACCCCGAGCATGGCACAAGCTTGAAGTCCAAGGATGTTGGAGGCTAAGAAAGGAGAGGTTCAACCTGGTCTACACAGTGAGACCCTGGTGAAAGAGGAGGAAAGGTAGGAAGTGGAGGCAACAATGTGCTGCAATCCTGAGAGCCAGCAGGTCCACCACTCTTTTCATTTCTTACCTTGGGAATACCTCAGCTGGAGCCAGCCAGACTAATTAATGGTCAAGAACTCATCTATGCATCCACACCAACCTTGAGCCTTAGACTTGCTCCATCTCCCTCTTCTACAGTGCAGCGGCGGACTCATCATGCCAACTGACCAGAGGGATGACCCATGTTCACATGTGCAGCACCCAAGTCCGGACTAGAGTCCTGGCCCTCTCACCCAGCAGCCAGGCCCCAGCCCTGCACATATCAGCTCTGTGGTGAGACAAAAGCAAACCTTAAGCTTCTCCCTCCTGCCCAGGGCATCCAACAGCTGACCAACCAAAGCTTTGTTTTCAGGGCAGTGGTTTCTGCCCCCTGTATACTGGTCCATGGTCTATTATCTCTTTGTGGCTTTTCTATCCCCACAGGCATTCCTGAGACATCTGCAAATAAGCGGCTGGCCCCTTGATGCTCTTTTTTTTTTCCTTTCATCTGAACTGGCTTTCCTGTAATCTAATGCAATCATGGCCCAACTATCTTCAAGTCAAGAGTATTTTAGCTTGTCCTTGAGCTCCTCGAAGGCAGGATGCTTTATTTATTTGGGACACACCAGTGTCTAAGCCAGTGTCTGGCACACAGTAGGTGAGTAAAATGAGAGACTCTCTGATATCACCCAGAAAGCGAGGCTTGGTAGGACACACCTATGGTCTCAGCATCAGGGAGTGGGAGGAAGAGCTCAAGACCAATCTGGGCTCTATGAGACTTTATATAAAACACAAAAGGCAAAGCGTAGCTATAACACAGAAGTAGCTGTAGAAGCCTGAGACAGATGGGTTAAACTCATGAGGTAGAAGCTTGGGAGAAGGTACCCAGCCTCCATGGGCCTCAATGTTCTTACCTATAAAATAACATAAAGGGCTAGGGATGTCATTCAGTAATCGAGCACTAGCCTGGCAGACATGAGGCCCTAGATTCAATTCTTAGCATAACAAGAAGATAAAATTAAGGCTTTGAATGATAGCTCAGTTGGTAGAGAACTTCCCCAGCATGTACAAGGCACTGAGTTCTATTCCCGGCATGACATAAATGAGCTACAGGTGGTGCACACCTGTGCAATCCCAGCACTCAGGAGGTAAAGGTAGGAAGATCAGAAGTTCAAGGTCATTCTGGGCTACATAGGAGTTTAAGACCAATCTGGGCTACATGAGATCCTGTCTCAAAACACAAAAGAATATGGATAATAAAGTAATACAAATATCTCTACTTCTTAGGATCACTTTGAAGTACAGTAGATAGAAGTGGACATAGTGTACAGGGCACAGAGAAGAGAGACCCTCCATCAGCTGTAGCCCAGGTAAGGATCACAGCCTCTGAGCTTAAGGCAGAAAAGAATTAAATCCACTTTAAGTTAGTTATTTCCTAGGAGACAAGCGAAAAATAAACAAGAACAATGGATTCAGTTACCCAGTGTTCAGTGTTTCCCTGGCTATTTACTGTCAGAGCTCAGAGCCTGTTTAAAGCTGGCACTGCCTCATCCCAGCTTCTGCTTCATCCCCTAGTGAAGTCATAACCCTGGGCTCACTCTTCTATTGACACAGCGCGCCTGTGAGTCACAGATTCAACAGGATGACTTGCTGCAGTGTGATTGACTGGAAAATGTTCCCTCATCTAATTTTTTTTTTACAAGCTAAGGAAGATGCTCAGTTTTGCAGCACAGAGTGCAGGCGTTTTATTTATTTGATGTTGGTCTTTTCAACACTATGGCAGAGGAAGGGCCCACCATGTTCATGTTTTGCTTTACAGAATGACACACATTCTCTCCCTGCCTCTCCTCTCCCCTTCCTGCTAACTATTCTATCTAAAGCAAACAGTTCCAGGACAATGGTAAGATTGCACTTGAATTTGATGTTTACTTGACATTTACACATTGGCCATGCTGGACAGCTCAGCCATTCCAGAACAGGGGCTTACCCAGCAAAGGACTGTAATCAGTTGTGCAGCCTTCTCCTGAGCAGTCAAGGTCCCAAGTCAATGGGACACCATCTTGACTTGTTGTGTATGCTGAATCTCATGACTAAACTCAGGTATGGACGGAGAGAGGGTCATCAGAATGCCTTTAGTGTTCCCAGGAAGTCCCTCTCTTACCTGTGGAGGGAAAGCTCCTGAGACCAATGAGATTCTTCCTGCCTGGCCTCTAGACTGCACACATGGGTGTGTGAGCCTCCCAGGGCTAGATTTCTCTCAGGATGGGCTGGAAACAACTGATTTTATTTCCAGTTTCCTTACTTCTTCAGCAATCTTGGATAATATCCACTGTTCAGGGTTGTCATGGGTACGACTGCCAAGTGCCTGGGCAGATTTGCCCTCTGAGAAAGGTCCTCTGGGAAGGCTTGCTTGCCCAGATGTGTACTGACACAGGAGGGAAGAGCACTCACAGAACCATGTGCTACACGCTTCTTCCATCACTGCTGTCAGATGCCTGAGCTTGGACACGAGTCAAGATGCCCATTTTCTCATCCCAGTGTCTTCTGCTCATCAGGCCTCTGATTCTATCTGCTTGGATTAGGGCAAGGGAACTCCAGTTCTGCTCTAACTTGGTACAGCTTCCGTCTTTTCAGAGACAGGGAGAAGTGCAAACTTACTGCCCTAAAGGGCTGAGTAGCCCCGATGCTTGTCTGTGCAGATGCTGGTATCTGACAGCAGAAGAGGATGCTGGTTAGAGCTGCGACCAAACTGCCAGACAGACAGCAAGGAAGGAGAAGCTTGCTTGGGCTCACAGTTTCAGAGACATTAGTCTCCACCATGGGGAAGGTGAGGCAGCAGCCCCGTCCAGGGTTCAAGGACCTTGTGTGGATTGCTGTTCACATTGCCAAGGACTGCAGGAGTTCAAAACAGAGGACAGTGCCATCTGCACAGGCCTACCCTTAATGGCCTACTTCTGCCAGCCAGGCTAGACTCCCTAAGGCCTCCCCAACCTTTAAAATAGTGTCATATGATAGGAACCAAGTATTCAAAACTTTCGCCTGTTGCTGACAGTTCGGAATTAAAACACAATAGAGAGAAAGATCCCACCATGTAGTCCTGGGCAGCATGCAAAGAAAATATTAGGAGAGGTGGGTGGGGGAAGGAAGTTCATCTGGGTATGTGATAGAGCACTTGTCTATAGCAAGAGCAGATCCTTGGCATTGCCAGAAAAAGAAGAAAGAGAGGAGGAAGGGAGGGAGGGGTCAGGAAGAAGAGAGGACCATCTGGGTTTGGTGGTGCATGCCAGTAACCTCAGCACTGGCAGACATTAACAGGAGAGTTTCTGCATCTTCAAGTATTTTGAGGTACATAGGAAGACCCTGTTTCAAAGGAAAACTGAAGGCAAGACCCAGGTGTGGTGATATGCATACCTGTAAATCTCGCCACTATAATCTCCATTCTCAGGAGGGTGAGACAAAGGATCTTCACTTTGAGACCATTGTGAGCTACATACTGAGTTTCAGTCCAGCCTGGGCTATGTAAGAATACCCTGTTTGAAAAATGTTAACAATTTCCATATAATACTAATATAGGAACACTGAAAATTTACAAAGAAAGCTATTCATTGGGGCCATTTCTGAATAGAAGATAGGTGGGGGGGTTTTTGTTTTGTTTTGTTTTGTTTTTCAAGACAGGGTTTCTCTGTGTAGCCTTGGCTGTCCTGGACTCACTTTGTAGACCAGGCTGGACTTGAACTCACAGAGATACACCTGCCTCTGCTTCCCGAGTGCTCAGATTAAAGGTGTGGGCCACCATTGCCCAGCTGGTAGTACTTTAAAAATTAAAACACATATTCATTGATTTTTAGAAAAAAAGAAATAAGCAGGTGTTACTTTTTAAAATCAGACCCCCCCCCACACACACACAAGTTACCCTTAAATACTAAAAGTAGCAAAGGACTCTTGCTATAAAATAGACCGAGCAAAAGACTGCTGAAGGGCTCATAAAATAGAGCCAATAGCAACTTGAAAAGTGAGGGGCAGGTGGAGGATGAAAACATAACTACTGATTACAAACCTACATAAAGGGGCTAGTGATGTCGAGTGCTTGCCTAATGTGTATGAGGGCCTGAGTTCAGCAGACACACACACATACATACATACATACATACATACATACATACATACATACACGTAAGTCAAAATGTCCAGGCTGGCAGCTACTTGAGATTTTGAGACTAGAAGATGAAAAATTCAAAGCCTGCCAGAACAACAGGATGAGTTCGATGCCAGCTTAGGCAATTTGGTAAGATCCTCACCCAAGGTATATGTAGAACTAGGCACAATGGAGCATATCTGGGATCCCAGCACCTGGGAGGTGGAAACGGGAAGATCAGGAGTTCAAGGCTGCCCTCAGAAACATGCTAGACAAGTGTTCTGCCAGCTGAGCTATAGCCCCAGCACCCCTCACCCCCCTCAGGCACGTTCTCTTGCAGCCTAGGCTGGCCTTCAACTTGCTACAAAGCAGAAGATAACCCTGAACTCCTGATCCTCCTGCCTCCACCTCTGGAGTGCTGGGATCGCAGTAGTGCAGGAACACGCCTAGTGGGCTCTTAACTACCTTGCAGAGCTCAGGGTCACTATCTGGATTTAACAAAACAAGGCAAACAAAAGCAAAAGCCTTTGCCAGTTATGACACCAACCCACTTAGTATGTCTCAATTTGCAACTGGCCCTACATTAAAATACAACAACAAAAAAGCCCTAAACATCCCCTGGAGGGGGAGACCTGGTGGCACTCAGAGGAAGGACAGCAGGTTGCCAAGAAGAGACCTGATACCCTATGAGCATATACAGGGGGAGGTAATTCCCCTCAGGAACAGTCATAGGGGAGGGGAATAATGGGAAAATGGGAGGGAGGGAAGAATGGGAGGATACAAGGGATGGGATAAACATTGAGATGTAACAAGAATAAATTAATAAAAAAAATACTTTAATAAAAAAGAAAAAGAAAAAAAACCTAAACAAAATAACAAACAGGACCTGTGAATTTGAGGCTACCTGGTCCTAGACTGCTGCGTCATCTGCAGTGATGCTGACTGGAGGCCCATAATCCGGAGACAATTCACTCCAATTTCTGAACCAAGACCCATCATGGCGGAGGGATCCAAGATGGCGGCGAGCAGTGTGGACCGCGTTTGGAGGCTCCAGTGAACAATTCAGGGAATTGCACAGATTTCTGAGCCAGGAACACCGAGGTCCGAACATCACGGCAGCGGGAGTGCTCCACGGTTCGGAGGGACCAGGGTGCGGAGGACCTGCGTGCCCCTGCACACGGGAGGAGCGTGGTTTTTCTCTGATCGGAGCGGCAGCGGTAGAGGCGGCAGCACCAGCGGCACCAGCAGCGGCGGCTGAGGTTTGCAGCTCATAGCCTTCCGGTGGAGGCGATTGGTGTGGTGGCTGGTGGGAATTGCTGCGGGAGAGGGGACTCGGGGCAGGATTTGGGTCTCGTGGAGCCTTTGGACCCAGATTGGACTCGGCGGACAGTTCGGCCCCAGAGTCCCGGGTATTGGCCCGGCCCAGCAAACAATTCTGCCTGAGGCACTAACTCAGCGTGGCCATAGCTCCCCTGCTGTGGCGCAGGCGTAGTTGAGCATGCTGCTCCACACTAGGCACTACCTCAGCTCAGCGGCAGCTCCCCTGCGGTGACACAGTCTGGGCGGAGCACTTGGTTTCACCACTGGCGCTAACTCAGAGCAGCCGCAGTTCTCCTGCTGTGGCGCAGGCTTGGTGACGTGCTCGGTTCCATCCTAGGCACCACCTCAGCTCAGCGGCAGCTCCCCTGTGGGGACACAGTCCGGGCGGAGCACTTGTTCCACCACTGGCGCTAACTCAGAGCAGCCACAGTTCTCCTGCTGTGGCGCAGGCTTGGTGACGTGCTCGGTTCCATCCTAGGCACCACCTCAGCTCAGCGGCAGCTCCCCTGCGGGGACACAGTCCGGGCGGAGCACTTGTTCCACCACTGGCGCTAACTCAGAGCAGCTGCAGTTCTCCTGCTGTGGCGCAGGCTTGGTGACGTGCTCGGTTCCATCCTAGGCACCACCTCAGCTCAGCGGCAGCTCCCCTGCGGGGACACAGTCTGGGCGGAGCACTTGTCCCACCACTGGCGCTAACTCAGAGCAGCCACAGTTCTCCTGCTGTGGCGCAGGCTTGGTGACGTGCTCGGTTCCATCCTAGGCACCACCTCAGCTCAGCGGCAGCTCCCCTGTGGGGACACAGTCCGGGCGGAGCACTTGTTCCACCACTGGCGCTAACTCAGAGCAGCCACAGTTCTCCTGCTGTGGCGCAGGCTTGGTGACGTGCTCGGTTCCATCCTAGGCACCACCTCAGCTCAGCGGCAGCTCCCCTGCGGTGACACAGTCCGGGCGGAGCACTTGTTCCACCACTGGCGCTAACTCAGAGCAGCCGCAGTTCTCCTGCTGTGGCACAGGCTGGACAGAGCTCTCGGTTCCACCAGCTCTAAGACTCTGGTTGGACACAGTGTACAGTTTGAATCCAGAATTCCTGGCTGACATTCGTGGTCAGTTCGGGCCCTGAGTCAATAACTGACCACAGCACGCACTTTGGGCCAAAAGGCCCTAGTGGAGCTTGGTGCGTAGTCCCAGCCCAAAAATTCTGGCTGGACCCTGTGTGCATTGTGGGCCCAAAATCCCTAGCTGAGCTTGGCAGACGGTTCTGGCCCTGAGAATCTAGCTGAGTTCTGCCCGTGGTTCGGTCCCAGTGCTCCTGGCTGGACTTGGCAGGGAACACAGAAGGCTGTGGATACCTTGGCCTGACCCAACGCTCATTCAGAGACCCAGAACAATTGCAGGATCCACAGCAGAGAGGGACTGAGGATCACTGGCTGTGAGAGACCAGAACAACAGGGCTAACCTCCTAACATCCACACCAGTGAAGCTTTGAGCTCGCAGCCTAGGGAAATCGTAAGAAAACAAGTGAATCTATCATCAGACACCCTCCATTCAACTCTGGAAGCTACCCAACAAAAACAAAGACGGCAAGATGTCTAAAGGACAACGAAAAAGCATACGCAAAAAACCCCAAAACAACATGGCGTCTCCAGTTTCCAGCTATCCCAAAGAAAACCACCCAGAGAACTCAAATACAACGGAAATACAAGAAAATGACCTCAAATCCTTAGTAATGAGGATGATAATGGAGGAAACAAATAAAATTCGTAATCAAATGCAGGAAGACGCAGACAAACAGGTGAGAGACATAAAAGAAGCACATAGAGTGGAACTGGAAAAATTGCAGGAAAATGCAAACAACCAGATGAAAGAAATAACTAAAACGGTTCAAGCTCTGAAGACCTATAAAGAGGCAATGGAAGAAACTCAGGAATATACAAAAAATCAGATGAAAGAAATCAAAAAATCAGTTCAAGATCTGAAAATGAAAATGGATTCAATGATAAACACACAGACAGAAGAAAAACGAGAACGTGAGACCTCAGAGAAGAAGGCGAGCAACACAGAGGTGAGCTTTTCTAACAGAATCCAAGAGATGGAAGAACGAATCTCAGGGCTAGAAGATACAATCACAGATATTGAATCAACCATTAAAGAAAATGCCAAATCTGGAAAACTCCTGACACAAAACATCCAAGAAATTAAGGACACCATGAAAAGAAGAAATTTGCGGATAATAGGCATTGAAGAAAGAGAAGACATCAGACTCCAGGGCCCAGAAACTATTCTCAACAAAATCATAGAAGAAAATTTCCCCAATCTAAAGAAAGAGATGCCTATAAACATACAAGAGGCCTACAGAACACCAAATAGAATTGACCAGAAAAGAAAAACTGCCCGCCACATAATAATCAAAACACAAAACATGCAGAACAAAGAAAAAATATTAAAAGCTGCAAGGGAAAAGGGCCAAATAACATTTAATGGTAAACCTATCAGAATTACACCTGACTTCTCAGCAGAGACCATAAAAGCCAGAAGGGCCTGGACAGAGATCCTGCAAACCCTAAGAGAACACAGATGCCAGGCCAGACTACTTTACCCAGCAAAATTATCAATAACCATTGATGGAGAAAACAAAATATTCCATGACAAAAACAAATTCAAACAGTACCTATCCACAAACCCAGCTTTACAGAAGGTACTAGAAGGAAAACTCCATCCCAAAGGGTCAAGCTACAACCAAAACTACCCAGGAAATAGATAACTATCCCATGGCAAAAACACAACTACACAAACGCTCGACTGGAAACAACATCAAAATTAAGACTCTTAACAGTCACTGGTCATTAATATCTCTCAACATCAATGGCCTCAATTCTCCAATAAAAAGACACAGACTAACCGAATGGGTACATAAACAAGACCCAACATTCTTCTGCATCCAAGAAACACATCTCACCCATAATGAAAGGCATTACCTCAGGGTAAAAGGTTGGAAAAAAATATTCCAAGCAAATGGTCACAAGAAGCAAGCAGGTGTAGCCATTTTAGTATCGAACAAATAGACTTTCAACCAAAATTAATCAAAAGGGATGAGGAAGGACACTTCATACTCATCAAAGGTAAAGTCAACCAAGATGACATCACAATTCTGAACATCTATGCTCCCAATACAAGGGCACCCACATATGTAAAAGATCTCCTAAAAAAGCTTAAACCACACATCGATCCCCACACAATAATAGTGGGAGACTTCAACACCCCACTCTCACTGAAGGATAAGTCATTGAAACAGAAACTAAGCCGAGAAATAATATCATTAACCAATGCCATGGGTCAAATGGATCTAACAGATATCTATAGAACCTTTCACCCAAACAAGAAAGAATACACCTTCTTCTCTGCACCCCATGGAACCTTCTCCAAAATTGATCACATCGTAGGTCACAAAGCAAGCCTCAACAGATACAAGAGGATTGAAATA
Source organism: Acomys russatus (assembly GCF_903995435.1). Lineage (NCBI taxonomy): Eukaryota > Metazoa > Chordata > Mammalia > Rodentia > Muridae > Acomys > Acomys russatus. Next base: position 65,676,347 of record NC_067138.1, on the reverse strand, counting down.
ATACCTTGTATCCTATCAGATCACCATGCTCTTAGGCTGCAATTCAACAACAACAGAAATAACAAAAAGCCTACACGTTTGTGGAAACTAAACAACTCTCTGCTAAATGACACCTGGGTCAGGGAAGAAATAAAGAAAGAAATCAAGGAGTTTCTGAAATTCAATGAAATGAAGAAACAACATACCCAAATTTGTGGGATACATTGAAAGCAGTGCTAAGAGGAAAATTCATAGCACTAAGTGCCTTTAAAAAGAAATTGGAAACATCGCACATAAGCATCTTAACAACACAACTGGAAGCCCTAGAAAAAAAAGAAGCAGAAACACCCAAGAGGAGTAGACGCCTGGAAATTATCAAACTCAGGGCTGAAATTAACAAATTAGAAACTAAGAAAACAGTCCAAAGAATCAACAAAACCAAAAGCTGGTTCTTTGAGAAAATCAACAAGATAGACAGACCATTAGCCAAACTAACTAAAAGGCAGAGAGACAGTATTGAAATCAACAAAATCAGAAATGAAAAGGGAGACATAACAACAGACACTGAAGAAATTCAAAGAATCATAAGATCCTACTTTGAAGGCATATACGCCACAAAATTTGAAAATCTAAGGGAAATGGACGATTTTCTTGATCAAGTTCACTTGCCAAAGTTGAGTGAAGAACAGATAAACAAGTTAAATAGTCCCATTTCCCCGACAGAAATAGAAGCAATCATCGATGGTCTCCCAACCAAAAAAAGCCCAGGGCCAGATGGTTTCAGTGCAGAATTCTACCAGACCTTTAAGGGCGAGCTAATACCGATACTCTTCAAGCTACTCCAAAAGATAGAAATGGATGGAAAATTACCAAATTCATTCTATGAGGCCATAGTCTCATTGATACCTAAACCTCACAAAGACTCAACAAAGAAAGAGAATTTCAGACAAATTTCTCTTATGAACATAGATGCAAAAATACTAAATAAAATACTTGCAAAACGAATACAGGAGCACATCAAAGATATCATTCATCATGACCAAGTAGGCTTCATTCCAGGCATGCAGGGATGGTTTAATATACGGAAATCCATCAATGTAATCCATCATATAAACAAACTGAAAATAAAAAGCCACATGATTATCTCCTTGGATGCAGAGAAAGCATTTGATAAAATTCAACACCCATTCATGTTTAAAGTTTTAGAGAGATCGGGGATACAAGGCACTTTCTTCAACATAATAAAGGCTATATACAGCAAGCCAATAGCCAAAATCAAAGTAAATGGTGAGATACTCAAGGAAATTCCTCTCAAATCGGGAACAAGGCAAGGCTGCCCACTCTCTCCATATCTCTTCAATATAGTACTCGAAGTTCTAGCCAGAGCAATAAGACAACAAAAGGAGATCAAGGGGATCCAAATGGGAAAGGAGGAAGTCAAATTATCCCTCTTTGCAGATGATATGATAGTGTACATAAGTGACCCTCAAAACTCCACCAGAGAACTCCTAAAGCTGATAAACACCTTCAGCAAATTGGCTGGATACAAAATTAACTCAAAAAAGTCTGTAGCCTTCCTATACACAAATGACAAGCTTGCAGAGGAAGAAATTAGGAAAACCACACCCTTCACATTAGCCACAAGCAATATAAAATATCTAGGAGTTACCCTAACTAAGCAAGTGAAGGACTTGTATGAAAAAAATTTCAAAACTCTGAAGAAAGAGATTGAAGATGACCTGAGAAGATGGCGTGATCTTCCTTGCTCATGGATCGGGAGAATTAACATAGTAAAAATGGCCATCCTACCAAAAGCAATCTACAGATTCAATGCAATCCCTATCAAAATAACTACACAATTTTTAAAGACATTGAAAGTTCAATTCTGAACTTCATATGGAAAAACAAAAAACCCAGAATAGCTAAAACAATCTTGTACAATAAAAGATGCTCCGGAGGAATCTCCATACCTGATCTCAAACTGTACTATAAAGCAATAGTACTTAAAACAGCATGGTACTGGCACAGCAACAGGCTGGTTGATCAGTGGAATCGAATCGAAGACCCAGATATGAATCCACACACATATGGTCACTTGATTTTTGACAAAGAAGCCAAATCCATTCAATGGAAAAAGGATAGCATCTTCAACAAATGGTGCTGGTCTAACTGGAGGTCTATGTGTAAAAAAATGAAACTGGACCCATATTTGTCACCTTGCACAAAACTCAAATCCAAGTGGATTAAAGACCTCAACATAAAACCAGAGACACTAACTCACTTAGAAGAAAAAGTGGGAAAGAGCCTGGAACATATTGGCACAGGAGACAACTTCCTGAACAGAACACCAACGGCCCAGGCCTTAATGTCAACTATTAATAAATGGGACCTCATGAGGCTGAGAAGCTTCTGTAAGGCAGGAGACACTGTCAAGAGAACAAAGCGACAGCCTACAGACTGGGAAAAAATCTTCACCAACCCTACATCTGACAAAGGTCTAATATGCAAAATATATAAAGAACTCAAGAAATTAAACACCACCAAACCGAATAACCCAATTGAGAAATGGGGCTTGGAACTAAACAGAGAATTCTCAACAGAGGAGTATCAAATGGCTGAGAAACACTTAAAGAAATGCTCAACCTCCTTAGTCATCAGGGAAATGCAAATCAAAACAACTCTGAGATTCCATCTTACACCCATCAGAATGGCTAAGATCAAAAATTCAAGCGACACCACATGCTGGCGAGGATGTGGGGAGAGAGGAACACTCCTTCATTGCTGGTGGGAATGCAAACTAGTACAGCCACTTTGGAAATCTATCTGGTGCTATCTCAGAAAAATGGGAATAGGGCTTCCTCAAGACCCAGCTATTCCACTCCTTGGAATATACCCAGAAGATGCTCCAGCACACAACAAGAAAATTTGCTCAACCATGTTCATAGCAGCCTTATTCATAATAGCCAGAACATGGAAACAGCCTAAGTGTCCCTCAGTAGAAGAGTGGATAAAGAAACTGTGGTACATATACACTATGGAATACTACTCAGCTATTAAAAACAAGGAATTCCCGAAATTTGTGGATAAATGGATTGAGCTAGAAATGATCATAATGAGTGAGTTAACCCAGAAGCAGAAAGAATCAAATGGTATATACTCACTTATATCTGCATACTAGCCCAAGGGGCATGTCCCACGAAAGCCTTCACTTACCAGGAAACTGGGACAGAGGGGAAGGCATCCTATTGGGACTCTAAATGAGAGACGCATGGGAGAATAGCAAAATAAAATGATCCAGAGGGTCCTAGAAATCTACAAGTAGAACAATATGATAGGCAGATTTGGGCCCAGGGGTCCCGCTCAAACTAAGGCACCAGCCAAGGACAATACAGGAGGTAAACTTTAAACCCCTTCCCAGATCTAGCCAATGGTCAGAATATTCTCCACAGTTGAGTGGAGAGTGTGATACGACTTTCTCACATATTCTGGTGCCTCACATTTGACCATGTCCCCTGGAGGGGGAGACCTGGTGGCACTCAGAGGAAGGACAGCAAGTAGCCAAGAAGAGACTTGATACCCTATGAGAATATATAGGGGGACGTAATCCCCCTCAGGAACAGTCATAGGGGAGGGGAATAATGGGAAAATGGGGGGGGGAGGAATGGGAGGATACAAGGGATGGGATAAACATTGAGATGTAACAAGAATAAATTAATAAAAAAAAAAATTAAAAAAAAAAAAAAAAAAAAAAAAAAAAAAAGACCCATCATGGCCCAGTGCTGGGCACTGAAGAAGTAATCATGTCAAGTCTCATTGACTGAGGGGCAAAAGTAGTATTAATGGCACTTTTCATGTGTACTATTTCACTTGACGTCCACAACAGTGTATAGAGCAGATATATTCATGACCCATCTCACAGTAAAATGCACTGCTACTATCTGATCAATGTGCTAAAGGTCATCAGGGCCTCAGGCTCATGACTTGGGTAGCATTATTGCTAAATGTCCTCAGCAGTCTGGGCATGCTTTCATTTCCTACCATCCGTCCATCTTCCATAGTCCAGTGAATTCTAGCAAGCCCCTCACCCCACCTCCTTAAATGAGTTACAGCAAAATGGCTCAAAGAATCAAACTCAGATAATAATCTGCACTTGGATAAACCAAAGATGTCTTGTCTGAAAGGCACCCGAAAGAGTTGCTGTTCTAACAGACCACTGAGCTTGTTGAATGAAACATCTGAACACTGGATTCAACCTTTCAATGTTTCCCACAACACTTGGCGCTGAGAACTCTGATGGTTAAATTTAGCAACCAGAAAAATGCATCAGTAACTAACTCCATAGACTAGTTCACTTGGAATGGATTTATTTCCTCCTTGAATATCTACCGTGATGTTGGAATTTCTCAAGATTAGGTAACACTGCCAGGGGCTTTCTCTTCAGGGATCATTCTGGTCTTTCCATATATGTATATGGAAGCATGTAGATTCAAATTATTGACTCAAATGCATCAAATACACATGAGACATGCAAACACACTGCTAGAAGGTCCTCGTCTTTTTTTCCTTTCTGAACATTGGCTCTAGTTGCCCTTCCTGCACTCTTCCCACTGCCAGGACATTAAAATTGATTAGGAAAACACAATGGGAAAGAAAAGGACAATCAGAGTAATCAGATGCATTGTTAATTTTTAAAAAATCATTTCCCTGGCTCACAGAACATAAAATCATATTGGCAAAAATAACCTATCCTCTGGCCCACAAACTGAGAAGAAAATTAAACAAAGAATGGCTTGGTTCTTGTTTGCATTTCTGGGGGTGTGAAGTAGTCATTTTCAATTCATTCCTATCCTACACTTTCGTCTAATGCAAAGTCAATCAATCAATCTCTTATGTGATAGACAGCATGAAACTGTGTTTTCCTCTGAAATATGAGTATCCCAAGCCAAAAAAAATGCAGGTACCAATGCTTTTACCTGTAAAAAGTAGAATCTTTCACAGATGGTCAGTTCTACTCGGGACAGAGTCTCCCCTATGGCCCGAAGAAGCAAAACTTGGTAGACAAGAAGAAGCTTACAACTATCTTTTTAATCTTTTTAGATCCCCAAATACACACACACACACACACACACACACACACAGAGAGAGAGAGAGAGAGAGAGAGAGAGAGAGAGAGAGAGAGAGAGAGAGAGAGAGAGAGAATCATACCCAACTCATTTTTTTACTTTAATATATTTGTTTGTTTGTTTTTGAAACTGTCTCCTGTCACTTAGGCTAGCTTTGAACTCCTGATCCTCCTGCCTCCACCTCTCAAGTGTTGGGATTACAGGCTTGTACCACTACACCTGTTCAGCTCATCTAATGTATCCAGTGGGATGCCCGTGTGCTTAAAAAGAAATCATGCGGTTAATGATGGCTTATAATAGCCCTTAACTTCTTAAGAGAATTATTGCAACATATTACTTTTAAAAGATATTCTATGTGTTGACACTAAGAATAAAAAACCAGCACAGTAGGGCAGAGTCACAGTCTCAGCATTGGGGAGAGAGGTAGGATGACTCTGGTAAATTTGGGGCCAGCCTGGTCTACTTACTGAGGGCCAGGCCAGCCAGGGCTACATATTGAGACCCTATCTCAAAGACCAAAATAAGAAAAAAGAAAGAAAGAAACAAACAAACAAACCTAAATAGGACATAGTAGCTTAGCCTGTGACCTCTACATTGTCAGCCAGGCTAAGGCAGGAGGATTGCCATAAATCAGCGAGGCTAAGGCAGGAGGATTGCCGTAAGTCTAAGGGCAGCCTGGGCTCTATAGTAAGGACTTGTGTCAAGAACAAAACGAAACACAAAACAAAACATCAAAAGTTTTTAAAATAATTGGTAATTTCATTAATTTTAGATTTCCTCTGTAAATAGTTTAAAGGATAGGCCTTGGTTTTTGTTGTTTTCTGGTAGTGGTGGTGGTCGTGTGTGTGTGCGCGTGGGCGTGCACTCACAGGCATGCATGCCCACTAAGAATGCAGCTTAAGTGATCAAACCTAAGAGTTCACGAAAGATTTTAATTAAATTTCTGAGAATTGATTCTTAAATGTCTGTGACTCATTTTCTGCTCTAAAAACTTCAATATCCAAAGTTCTGAGTTTTGAAAGGCAATGAATTTGGCTGCAGAACAGAGTTGCTCTCTCTCTCCATTTGGTTTTGGTTTGGGTTTTGGTTATTTTTATTTGTGTTTTCAAGTTTCCTTTAGTATAATGGCTGGGTCTGCGCTGTTCACTTTGTCCAGCTGCTTTGAGAAGACAAGAGTCAAGGATTTGGCTCCATCATAGAACTTGACAAAGGAAAAAAAAAAAAAAAGAGTGGGTGGAGGAATAAAAGCGATGAAACATTAAGTCCCACCTTGCCAACACTAAAGGTGTGAATAAGAGAATTTGAGGCTTGCCGGGTGGCGTGGTGGTGCAACCCTTTAATCTCAACAGTGGGGAGGCAATGGCAGGCAGATCTTTGTGAGTTCGAGGCCAGCCTGATCTACGAAGTGGGCAGTCAAGGCCACACAGAGAAACCCAGTCTTGGAAAAAACCAGAGATTGGGGAGGGGGGGGTGAAGGAAGGGAAGGAGAGAGGGAGAGAAATGGAGGCCAGTGATGGTTCAGAGGACCTTGCCACCAAGCCAGGCACTCTGAGTTCAGTCCCTGACACCTAAACAGTAGAAGAACCAACATTGGAAAGTTGCCTCTGACCTCCATGTGTACGACACATAAGTTAAATAAACAATTAAGCAAACAAGAAATGAATGAAATGTTTTTTAAAAGAACAATGTTGAGCCCAGCATGGAGGCTATTCCAGACAGGAAAAACAGCTAACGAAAACAGACTTCACAGATTTGTGGGTTTGAGACTTTTGGGTTTAAGGATCTTGGACTGGTCCCTAGGGAGTCTTCTGGAAAGCTTATCTAGGGCCGGGAAGCAATTGGTCTAGCCAAAGGTAAGCAGTTAAGTTTTGCATCTCTAGGCAAAGAGGTCTGTGGGTTGACAGGGCTTAGGACATAGCTCAATGGACAGCGTTTGCCTAGTACAGAAGAAGCCCTAGTTCAATTAGCAACACCAAATAAGTATAGAGCAGACTAGCGGTGTGCCCCTATAATCCCAGCACTCAGATGTGAGCGGGAGGTCACCCTTTCCTACCTCCGCTACCTAGAAAGTTCCAGAAGGGCAGCCTGCGATACATAACACCCTTGCCCCAAAAAGGAAAAGGAGGCCAGTCTGGAGACTACAGCCATGACTAAAAAGCTGAACCAAGGTAGCCATGAAACAGGAAAAAGACAGTGGAGTCATACAGGACTCAAATTCGCCAACCTCTGTGAACCTCTGTGCGTCTAGAACAAGGTAAGCAAAAGCTCGAAGGAAACCCAGGTTTCAATGTAGGGAGCTGGAGAAGAGAGATGAAGTTTTAAGAATCTGAGAGGACTAATTTTGAAAAGGGGCAGCTAATGAGTCTATCGTTGAGAGCTGCAAGGTCAGCTTCCTGCTAACTGTTTACACAGGGAAAGTACACTACTCCTTCATTCAGCAACAGTCAGAGCAGAAGCTTGTGTCAGGCAGGTCCCAGAGGAACAGCTGGAGAAACAGCAGTAGGTAAAACCATGCCCCTCCCCACCCCCCACTGGAAGTTTACGGTGCCTGGAGAAAACTGGTGACATTAAAACCTATTAAGTCCTGAGTGTCAAAACTTGAGCTCACTTCTTTAGATGATCTAATTAGATCCTCATTACTCTAAGAAGTGGCTTCTAATAATATCCCCATTTTATGGAAGAAGAAATAGGCAAAGTGAGGTCATTTGCCAAGCTACTAATGAGCAAAGTTAAATTAGAAAATTTAGTGTTAGGCAGGCGTGGTGGTGCATGCCTTCAATCCCAGCACTCAGGGAGGCAGAGGCAGGAGGATTGCTGTGAGTCCAATTCTAGGCTGGTCTACAAAGTGAGTCCAGGACAGGCAAGGCTACACAGAGAAACCCTGTCTGGGGGGATGGGGAAGGACTTAGTATTAAAGCCATCTTGTAAAAAGATCTTGTATTTGCCCGATCCAATCGTTGTCTAAGCGGATTACAGCCGCCTTCTACTAACCTAGGCCTAGTCCTGGAAGCTTCTAGACTCAGAACATTCTAACCTGCGCCTAGACTGTGTTCAGCCTCCGAAACTTACTACTTAATAAGCTTGCCCTTTCTTGTTCTTTCTGAGCTCTGATCTGGCTGGCTCAATTCAGTTGTTCTGACTCAAACTCCTCTCCCAGCTGACAGATTCAATCTGGCTTTTCTCTCAACCCAAACTAACTCCAGCAATCAGTTCTAATCTCCTGGCTCCTTCTCATTCTCTGGTTCATTCGGTCTCCACCTGAGTTCTCTCTCTGTAACCTGCCTACTACTGTGCCAGTAACACACTGCCTCCCCAACCCTCTCAGCATTGCCCTTTTAGTAGCTCCCTTTTCCTCTCCTATTCTGTCAAACTGTCTCTCAAACTGTCACCTCCTTTTTCTGCCACTCATTTTCAAACATGGGTGCTTCCTTCTACAAACTAACTTTACTTGCATTGTTTGTGACTAAAGGCATGTACCACCATGTCTAGACCTAAGCTTTTCTTTATCTGAAGCTTGCTCTATACCAGGCTGGCCTTGAACTCAGATCTCCTTACTTCTGTCTCCTGGATTAAAGGAGTGTTTGTATTCCAGTCAGATCACACAGCCCCGGAAGGTCCTTGGATGTGATCTCTTGCTAGAGCAGCCATGTTCTAAATTAAAATTCCTCTACACCATCTTCCTTCTACTAATTTTTCTTTTCTCGCAACACAAGGTTTCACTATGTAGCCCAGTCTGGCCATGAGTTTTATATTCTCCTGCCTCGGCCTTCCAATACTAGATTACAGGCATGTACCATCATGCCCAACTTTTGAAAGCCATTTTTTTAACCTCTGCAGAAGTCTGAAGGTATTGCCAAGCATGATGTGCATGGTGGTACATGCCTGTAATTCCAGGCACTCAGGAGCTTAAGGCAGGACAAATGCTTGATCCCAGGAGTTCAAGGCCAGCCTGGGAAACAGCAAAACCAAGTCTCAAAAATAGTGACACTAAAATGAGGGTGACCTTTACAAGATGGTGGCAGAAACAAGATGGTGGGTTCAAGTCCTCACAGTTGGGATTTACAGCAGTCACTTGGGCCCTGAAAACCACTCCTTCCTTTTGCCTTTAAGAACTGCTTGTATGCCAGGGATATAGCTTGGAGGCAGAGTGCTCACCTTGCTCACATTGGGCCCTGTATTCAATTCCAATGAATAAATGAATGAATGAATGCAGGTATGTTTTGCTGGGCCTGGTGACTGGTGTCTACAACCACAGCACTTATGAGGCTGAGGCAGCACTGTAGTAAGGGCAAGGCCTGAGTGGACTAGGTAGTAAGTTCCAGACCAGACAGGGCAACAGGGAGACTCTACAACAAAACAAAACAAAACCTTTAAAATACCTTGAGTTCTATTGGCAGCTATATACAGAAAAGCCAAGAAAGGGTACAGTTGCCCAGGAAGTCCATGTGCCCAGACCTGTGCCTAGCTGTGCTGTGGAGTCCAGCACTCCACGGCTGGTCATTCATCCCCCTAGCACTGGCCATTCCCATCACATCATCTGCCAACTACTGCAGTTTGTCCTGGGGAGGAAAAAAAAAGTTTTAAAACTCCAAGGACATCAATAATTAACTTCCATACCACAAAACTTGTAATATGAGTTTGCTGAAATAAAGTCACCCATATTTAATTCTTCTTTAAAGGGTGTCTTCTATTATTATTATTTTAGAGTGCAATTTAGTCATCAAAGGTTTACACAGCCTCATGTTTATAAATTACACAGGGCAGGGATTTAACTCTTCTGGCCCTACCTGTTCTGAGGAGAGGGAGGGTCATAACCCTGTTGTCACGCCAGGCACCTGCCTTGAAAGGAGATGAGCTCTGAGCTGGCACCTCGGAGCTCTTAGAAATCTAGGATGAATACACAGATTTCCTTTTATGATGCAATCACAAGAATAACCCAAGAGCTGCCTGCTGCCTTTTATCCTCCAGAAGGCTCTTGGGAAACTCCATCTTTTTCAGTTGTTTCAGAATCTTGCCTTGATTATGTGACATAATAATAGTGGCTTTCCAATTCATCTGTGAAATGTCGTTTCGTTGTAGTGGTTACTGGTTAGATGTTGGGGGGGGCGGGAGGGCTGTCCTAGGTGAATAAAAACAGAGCTGAAAGAATCTAGCGCCCTGACTTCAGTAGTAAATTCCAGGCCCTGACTTACTTGTTTACATCCTAAGGGTGGTGGCTGTCAAGCACAGGCTCATTCAAGTTCATCAAGGGTTTGGGACCTTGGCCTTGAAGAGGCTGGCTTTCCAAGTAGTGCTCCATCCTATTCTTTCCAACTCGGTTGGGGTTTTTTGTTTTGTTTTGTTTTTTCCATCACAATAGTGGGTGGGTACAGGTGTTCTTTTTGCTGTTCTTTTGTTTGAAAAGAGTAGTATTTTAAGAGCTAAACTGGCTTTGTCCTGGGAGAGTGGGGTGGAACCCCTCGAGGTCACGTAAGGGAGGGGCTCCACTCTCAGTATCCCAAAACCCTCCCAGCCCCCTGCCAAAACCAAGAGAAAGGATGAAAAGTCGCTCCTCAAAGGCGCCCGGCGATGGATCTGCCTTTGACAGACTGGGCAGCACGATTTCATCGGGACGAGATGCATTCCAAGAAGGCTTCTGTGGTCGGCCAGAAGTGGAAAATTCAGGATGACAAATATTCCGAAGAAAATATAGGTCCCAGGATTCTGGGACTCAAACAGGTGAAACGACAGAGGACGTGGCACCACAGCCACAAGAGGAACTCAAACACTTACTGCCTGTGCTGGGGCACCGATCGCTTTCCCTTTTTCTGTCCCCCGCCCTCAGCCATCTCCGCCAGGAGTGCGGGGGTTCAACCATGAGGGCGGCGGAGCCGTTTCTGAGCTCCCCAATCCAAAGTAAACACCTAGTCTACGTTCAGCGAGTGATACTTAACACCACACTCACGTTTTTGTTTTGAAGTACTGTTTGTAGAGATGAGGGCGAAAACATTTCCCGGCTGGAAAATTACTGATCACGCATTAAGAGGGGAACGGGGAATGGAAAAGGGAGTTGTAAGACTGAAATAAAGTCTGATTGCCTTTTCCTCTTCCTGGTGGGCAAGAGCCCGAGGTGGCACTTTGGAGAACTAGGGTCTCACCTAAGCGCTCCGCTTCCCAGCACACGGTTACCTCCCAGTGAAGTCCCTTTGAGTGGGCTGGCCAGCTCAGACAGACCTCAGCTGAAGGGAGCGAGCTGTCCTATGACCTTTACCTCGCCGCTTCACCTCTTTATGACTCACTTCTCATCTTCAAACTGCAGAGTGCGAGTGCGTAGCTTATAAAGAGCTTTTGAGATCCCTGGTGAAAGGTCTCTCCGCAACCTCGATTCCACCTCGCGCTTCCACTCCCCCCCTAAAGTATATCTGGAACGCTTTTTACCCCCTTCCTTGCTCCTTCCATTATCACGACCGAAAGTACGTGCCCAATCCCGGCCTTTTTCCGCCATTAACAGGCGCGGAACTCTCCTCCGAGCTTCTGAGACTCCTTAGCCCCCCATTACCCGGCCCCTACCCCCACCCTGCTGGAGGCCCCACGGGCACCCGCGCCAGGCCCGGCCCTGCGCCGACACAGCCCGGCCTCTGCGTGCGTATGCGAGGAAGGGCGGGCTGGATGAGTCACGCGGATAATCGCGCTCTTGAGTGCGCAGACGACTCGACTAGCGCAAACGCGAGCAGGGGTAGGGGCGCGCCACTGCCTCTCCCCCACCCCCAGGTCCCCGCCAGGGTTCCAATAGCAAGACTTTCGAGCCCAGGGGACCGACCCTGGCCACGCAGAGGCCTCTGAGTCCTGCGGCCACGGAAACCTAGCCGGGCTCCCAACGCCGAAGCCGCCGTCGCCACCGCCGCCGCCGGCGTCAGCAGGGCTCCAGCCCGCCAGCTGCCCGGCTGGCGTCACGGCACGGCCCCGCCCCGCCCGTGCCCCTCCCTCGCCCCCGCCCCCACGTGCGCCGAGTTTGTTTATTTAGCTGCCATGGCAACGCGCTGGGGGGGGCTGCGGGAAGGCGGGGAGAAGAAAGGCAGGGGGCGGGGCCCGGCGGCGGAGCCTCACGCGCCACGGGGAGGAGGCGGGGGAGCGATTTAGAGAGAAGTTATAAGTAAGAAGCGCGCGGCGGCCGCCGGCAGTTCCCCGGCCGACAGAGCGAGCGCGGCTCCGGGCGCGCGGGGAGCAGTGGCGGTGGCGGGCGGCGGCGGCACCCGGAGCCGCCGAATGCCCCTCCCCGCCCCTCCGGCCCCCCGCCCAGCCACCCGCCCGTGACCCGCGCCCATGGCCGTGCGCACCCGACTTAGTCCCCAGGACTCCGCACCCCGCGCCACCGCCCAGCTCGCAGTTCCGCGCCACCGCGGCCATTCTCACCTGGCGGCGCCGCCCGCCCACCGCCCGGACCACAGCCACAGCGCCGACGACGACAGCCACAGTGGCCGCGACTACGGTGAGGGACACTGCTGAGTCCAAGAGCGTGCAGCCTGGCCATCGGACCTACTTATTTGCCTTGCTGATTGTCTATTTTTATAAGAGTTTACAACTTTTCTAAGAATTTTTGTATACAAAGGAACTTTTTAAAAAAGACATCTCCGGTTTATACTGAATCCAAAGAAGAAGGATCTCGGGCAATTTAGGGGTTTGGGGTTTCGTTTCTAAAGTTGTTTTTAATCTTCGTTGACTTTGGGGTTCGGGTACCCCTCTCTCCACTTCGGACTCCGGAGGACCTTCTGGGCCCCCACATTAATGAGGTAGGTGAGATGCTGGACTTGGGGAACAGAAAGGGGTGAGGACTGGTGGGGAACCTCGGAGCTGTGGCCAGGGTGGCCCCTGACTCCTGGTCCCTGTGCGCCCCGCCCGGCCCGCAGGCAGCCACCTGGCGAGTCTGACATGGCTGTCAGCGACGCTCTGCTCCCGTCCTTCTCCACGTTCGCGTCTGGCCCGGCGGGAAGGGAGAAGACACTGCGTCCAGCAGGTGCCCCGACTAACGTGAGTGTCCCGCTAGTGTCCGGTAGATTTCTGCAGATGAGAAGAGCTGGATGGGCAGAATTCAGGGGTCACTAAGAGCCCCTTGCCAGGACAAGGATTGCCCTCTATTGGGACTCTACAGCTTTCCCAGGGTTGCTCCTGGGCCCTTGAGTCGGCCTTAAGTGCGTGTGGTCCCCGCACTGCGGTACCGCCAGGGGCGCACAGCGGCTCCTCACAGGTCTCCAGGCGTCTGGCCGATGGAGTGGGTACACGCGGGCCACCGGACTGTATGTAGATGGGTCTTGAGACCCTTTGGGCCCGGGTGATCTTAGTGCGTAGGCGACCGGGTGGCTATGGTGCATGGGGAGACAGCCACAGTGTCCCAGTGTCCCAATTCCGTGGGCGGCTGGAGTGTCCCGGGGAGCTGGCGGAGCTGGGGAGCTAGCTTGCAAAGGCATGGACGTGCCACCTCTTACCCGGGTGTTGGCTGAGATTGCAGCGCTGGCACCTGGAGTCCCCGGGCCTGCCTTCCTGTCCTGTCCAGGTCCTATGGCAGGGCTGCTGGTGCTTTTCATCCACTGAGTCAATACTAGGGGTAGCAACAGGGAGCTACAACGTAACAGCTTCTCTCTCCCTCCTTGCAGCGCTGGCGAGAGGAGCTCTCTCACATGAAGCGACTTCCCCCACTTCCCAGCCGCCCCTACGACCTGGCGGCGACTGTGGCCACAGACCTGGAGAGTGGTGGAGCTGGCGCAGCTTGCAGCAGCAACAACCCGGCCCTCCTACCCCGGAGGGAGACCGAGGAGTTCAACGATCTCCTGGACCTAGACTTTATCCTTTCCAACTCGCTATCCCACCAGGAATCCGTGGCCACCACTGTGACCTCCTCGGCCTCAGCTTCATCCTCGTCCTCCCCGGTGAGCAGCGGCCCTGCCAGCGCGCCCTCCACCTGCAGCTTCAGTTATCCGATCCGGGCCGGGGGTGACCCGGGCGTGGCCGCCGGCAACACAGGTGGAGGTCTCCTCTACAGCCGAGAATCTGCGCCACCCCCCACGGCCCCCTTCAACCTGGCGGACATCAATGATGTGAGCCCCTCGGGCGGCTTCGTGGCTGAGCTCCTGCGGCCAGAGTTGGACCCGGTATACATTCCGCCACAGCAGCCTCAGCCGCCAGGTGGCGGGCTGATGGGCAAATTTGTGCTGAAGGCGTCTCTGAGCACCCCTAGCAGCGAGTACAGCAGCCCGTCGGTCATCAGTGTTAGCAAAGGCAGCCCGGACGGCAGCCACCCTGTGGTAGTGGCGCCCTACAGCGGTGGCCCGCGCATTTGCCACAAAATTAAGCAAGAAGCCGTCCCGTCCTGTACGGTCAGCCGGTCCCTAGAGGCCCACTTGAGCCCTGGACCCCAGCTCAGCAATGGCCACCGGCCCAGCACACATGACTTCCCTCTGGGGCGGCAGCTCCCCACCAGGACTACCCCTACTCTGAGTCCCGAGGAACTGCTGAACAGCAGGGACTGTCACCCTGGCCTGCCTCTTCCCCCAGGATTCCATCCCCATCCGGGGCCCAACTACCCTCCTTTCCTGCCGGACCAGATGCAGTCCCAAGTCTCATCTCTCCATTACCAAGGTCAGTGGGGGAAGGGATTGGTAGAGCAGCCTCTGGGAAGCTTTGCTTCTGGAGACTCTCCAGAAAGACGTTGACCCCACTTTCTTTACTCCTAGAGCTCATGCCACCGGGTTCCTGCCTGCCAGAGGAGCCCAAGCCAAAGAGGGGAAGAAGGTCGTGGCCTCGGAAAAGAACGGCTACCCACACTTGCGACTATGCAGGCTGTGGAAAAACCTATACGAAGAGTTCCCATCTCAAGGCACACCTGCGGACTCACACGGGTAAGGGAACCTGTGCCTCCGCGGTGGAGGGTTGGTTGGTGTCTGTCTGCTCATAGGCTGGCTGGCGCACTCCTTAGGGCCTTCTTGGGTGCTGGGGGTGTATCTCTTCTCCATCTCCTGGATCACAGAGGAGGGCAGCAAGCAGGCGCCTATGTTTTTGCCCAGAAGCCTTTTGCTTGACGGATGCTATCTGCTGCCTGAATGTGCAGTTTCTCACTGGGCCTTTAGAAGATAGGGTGTTTCCTGTGTGTGCCTGCCCCTCCTAGCTTGGTAATCAGGAAGCTGTACTTTGCAATGCAAAAATTCAGTATCTTTAAAAGGAAAGTGTTAAATTTTCTAGCTTATTTTCATAGTTCCCTCCTTTCTTTAGATCCACACGTATCCCTAGCTCTATTAGCTCGGGTTTACACTCCAAGAATTTAATGGTTACAGTTGCTGGGGATTCTGGTTTAAAACTGTCGATGCAAGCTGAGGATGGTGACACTCAACTTTATAGTTTCCAACGCCAAAGAGTTGAAAGGGTCAGTTGAACTTAAGACTAGCCTGGTCAAGAACCCCAGTCACAAAATTACAAATAAAAATAAATAATAAAGGTAGTCATTAAGTGGGTAACGTCATCTAGATGTGTTTATTAAAACAGCTAGAATGACACTGCAGAAGAAATTAGCCATGGTGGCATTTGGACCCAGTGTAATGGGATGGCATGCTTTGTGGTTTCAGCCCAGATAGCTCCCAATCATTACCCACTCTAACACTACTTAGGCTCATAAGAATGAAAACATCAGTTCTGTGGAGATGGCGTCTAGCTGCTGCCTCGCTATGAGTTTAAAATCATTCATGTCGCTCCTATTTATCACCTGAAATTCAATATGGCCCTTCAGTGTCAGAAAGAAAGACATTCCTGGATTTTTTGCTCTCTGGCCTCTAGTTTTTAAAGGGGCTAACTCTTCGTTTCTAGCAATAGCTTCAGCAGCCCATTTTCCCTTCCCTTTACAGGTGAGAAACCTTACCACTGTGACTGGGATGGCTGTGGGTGGAAATTCGCCCGCTCCGATGAACTGACCAGGCACTACCGCAAACACACAGGGCACCGCCCCTTTCAGTGCCAGAAGTGCGACAGGGCCTTCTCCAGGTCGGACCACCTTGCCTTACACATGAAGAGGCACTTTTAAATCCCACATAGTGGATATATGACCCACACTGCCAGGAGAGAGTTCAGTATTTTTTTTTTTTAAACCTTTCACACTGTCTTCCCACGAGGGGCGGAGCCCAGCTGGCATGCACTGCAATCATGGTGGAGCTCCCAGCAAGTCAGCTTGTGAATGGAGAATCAGGAGAAATGAAGAGTGCAAGAGACAAAAAATACCAAAAACAAAACAAAAAGAAAAGAAAAGAAAAAAAAAAATCACAGAACAGATGGGGTGTGAGACTGGATCTTCTATCATTCCAATATCAACTCAACTTGAACACGCCTGGACTTACAAAAAACGCCGAGGGGCGACTGGAAGTTTGTGGATATCAGGGTATACATTTAGATCACTGAGTTGGGGGGAGGGAAGACCAGGATTCCCTTGAATTGTGTTTCAATGATGCAATATACCTGTAAAGATCACCTTGTATGCTCTTTGCCTTCTAAAAAGCCATTATTATGTCCCAGGAAGAGGAAGCAATTCAGGTACAGAACATGTTCTAATAGCCTAAACGATGGTGCTTGGCGAGTCGTGGTTCTAAAGGTACCAAAGGAGGGAGCCAAAGTTCTCCAACTGCTGCATACTTTGACAAGGAAAATCTATTTTTATCTTCCGATCTACATTTATGACCTAAGTCAGGTAAATATACCTGGTTTATTTCTGTAACATTTTTATGCAGACAGTCTGTTATGCACTGTGGTTTCAGATGTGCAATAATTTGTACAATGGTTTATTCCCAAGTATGCCTTTTAGCAGAACAAATGTGTTTTTCTATATAGTTCCTTGCCTTAATAAATATGTAATATAAATTTAAGCAAACTTCTATTTTGTATATTTGTAAACTACAAAGTAAAAAAAAATGAACATTTTGTGGAGTTTGTATTTTGCATACTCAAGGTGAGAAATAAGTTTTAAATAAACCTATAATATTTTATCTGAACAGCAATCTCTTTGTTTTGTTTCCACGGTGGGAGGGAGGTAAGAGCCACGCTGTGAAGCCAGTTTTACCTTGACAGAGGATGTAGACAACTTGGCTTGGTTTTTTTGTGTGTTTGTTTGCTTTGTTTTGTTTTTTTAAGCTACTCGGTTTTGCATTAAGTAGTGTTGGAGTTGAGAACTATACGGATGGGACATTATAAAACATCTGGTTTGTGTTTGCTTAGTACAAATGTGAAAGTACGCTTCTTTGCACATTTCCAGGTACACATGGGTCAGTTATTCTTTGATTTGCTCAATTTTAGCAGGGAGCGCTCAACAGCAAACCTGGACACTCTAAGTTACACACACACACCACACACACACACACATTCACACTTACATTTTGTCTTTTAAGGTAAATGAAACTATGAAATGTTTTCTCTGGAGGCTTGGCCTTGTAGTCCCCACACAATGTAATAAAAGAACTTTCTCCAGGCAGACAGGCCTAGGAAGGGAATGTAGTTCCACACTGCCCTCCTGAGGACTGAGGCCTTCAGTTACACCACCGCATAGATCATCCCTACGGAGATCTGAAACACACTGTCTACCGAGTATCTTAAAGCTTCCTCAATCTCTCTGAAGACACGGAAACAATTAAGAATTATTCAAACCCTGGGGGACAGAGAACGTGTTGCTCAGTGGTGGGGTACACCTAAACAAAACCCTGGAGGGGGGGCAGGGCAGCCCCTCCCCGTGCTCAAATTCATGTAACTCATAAATTAAAACTTTTAAGTGGTGTCCTTGTAAATTTGTAAGCGTCTCTACTTCTGAGGTTATTTAAGCTTAAAACTGCACTAATTACCGTCTTGGGAGGTTGAAGCAAACTATTTTTAACTGTCACAAAATGGAAAAGTGCTTGTGCTGCTCGTGGACACTTTAGTGGTGGTGTGGGTGAGTCAGAAGATGAAGGCAGCAGAAGCTAACTGGCATATAAGAGTGCTTATTAACCATTGTAGCTAGCGCCCAGACTTACACCGTAATACACTTTAGAAACGGTGTCTAAGAACCTAGGCTCAAAAGGCTCTCACAGGAGAGCAGCACAGAGTGTTTTCCTTGACTTTTAAGAGGCCAGCATGATTGAAAACTGCAGCACGTGTCTTTGCCTAAAAGAAAACAGGTGTATCAGTAGGATGGAATTTTACATGGCCAAGAACATATTCAAAACAAACGTAACGACGTGGAAGAACATTCATGGTATGCTGAGTGGAAAAGGCAGGACAAGACACAAGAAACAACGGGACTCCAATGGTATGTGTATGGACTCAAGTTTGCGTTTATCTCATGTAAGCCAGAGTAGCCTCAAACCTTGCTACTCAGGTGAGGATGGCCTTGAACTGATACTCTTACCTCTATCTCCCAAGCACCGGGATTATGGGCATGCGCTATTGTTCCTGGCTGTTTTGGTTTCTGTTTTGTTTTGTGCTTGCTTTTTTTTTTTTTTTTAAATAGGGTTTCATATCACAGGCAAACCATGACTGAGCTTGTTGTAGTCCAGTGAGGCCTTTAACATAGTGGCCCTCTTGCCTCAGCCACCCTACTGCTGGCATTATAAATGCTCACTATCACGTGGCTTGGGTGTGTGTTGAGGAGCAGAAAGAATAATAGGAAATAAAAAAGTGTATACTAGTTTTCTCAGTCTAAATGGATTTGAGGACCAAATACTTCCCCTTTCTAAAAATTTGCAAACATTCAAAAACAATGAATATGGGGAAACTGCTTTCCTAAGACTAAAAGTAAAAAAACACCTGAGCTTTATTTTTTTAAGAATTAAAGTTATGTAAAAGAAAACAGCTGTATGCTTAATGACTTTTTCTCTGTATTAAATAGTGACTGGTTGCTTTTATAACCCACCTGACATATGGCACAAAGCTGCTTTGTGTAAATGGTTTACTCCAGCTCAGTTGTGGCTCGGTTGGCAGAGAGCTTGCCTGGCGTGCATAAGGCCCTGGGTTTGATTCCCCAGCACTGCATAAAGCTGGGCACGGTGGCGCATGCCTGTAATTCCAATACGTGGATGGTAGAGGCAGGAGGAGCTGAAATTCAAAGCCAGCCTGGGATGCGGCAGGCACTGTCTCAAACAAAAGAAGTGGGGGGGGTGGGAGGATGAAATGTCTTTCTGCTCTAAATGATTGCTACCATCATATGCATAAACGATCAAGACATTTCCAATTTACTCAGAAATCTCTGAGGTTAGGGAAACATCAGTACACATTAGCTTTTCTACTCTGCAAAAGTAAGTTCGGTATTGCAATTGATTGGGGAAGACGCGATCTCTGGATGTAACAGGACAGAGCATTATTCAACACACAATGCTGAAATATTGCCTCTCGCTGCTGGTAGCTCTGGGTTGCTAGGCACACTGTCATTGCACAGTGACGGAACCACACACGGGCCAGAGAGTACCTAAGAATTGAGGTGCCTGCTTATTATATTTTCCTTGTGACATTTAATTTTATATGTTCTAGATTTTAACTGGCATGCTTCCACAAGGGGATTAACTGTAGTGCTTCCTGCCTGTCAACAGACATGTAGCCTAACTTTTATTCTGTCAGAATATACTTTCTACCGGAAGAGATTTGCAATTTTTTTTTTTCTTTTTGAATTTTGTTTGTTCTTGTTCTTGTGTTGAGGCAGTGTCTCATGTATCCTAGTCAGTTCTGGAAATCCCTATGTAGCCTTGGACCTCTGCTGTTCCTGCCATCCCGTCTCAAGTGCGGGATTTTCAGGTGTGAACCACCTGTCTTGGCTTATATGATGCTGAGGACACAGAGCTTCACACATGCTGGACAAGCACTCCACCATTTGAGCTGCATTCTCAGACTTTATTTTTATTTTTTTATTTTCTGCCCGGGGGTGGGGGTGGGAGGGTGGGAGGACTGGGAGATTAGGGGGGAGGGGGAGGGGGAAGCAGGCTGGTCTCAGTCTTACTTTGTAGACACTGCCTCCAAAAACTTGATTGACTTTTTAGAACAGTATGGAATAATAATTTTAATGATACTAACAAATTTTACATACTTTATGAATACACAGAGAGAGAGAGAGAGAGAGAGAGAGAGAGAGAGAGAGAGAGAGCGCGCTATGTAGCAGCAGCTGGCCTTGAACTCCTGATTCTCCAGCCTCCACCTCCAGAGTTCCAGGATTATGAGTCTGTGCTACTATGCCCAACTGTAGGAGTCTTTATAAGGGGAGCTAGGTGATGCGATGTGTAGAAGCTGTTCCACATGAAAAATATTAACATACTTATACCTGTTGTGCTTTGACAACACAGGGGGTCTCTGAATTTAGCTGTGAGTGCCAGGCACCTGCTCCATTTCAAGCTCTGGTATCTGATGCTGTACATAGCGCAATACAGACCAGATCATTTCCATACACCTCCCTCTCTCTCTCTCTCTCTCTCTCTCTCTCTCTCTCTCTCTCTCTCCCTCTCCTCCCCTCTTCTCTCTCTCCCCCTCTCTCTCCCTCCTCCCTCTCTCTCCCCTCTCTCCTCTCTCTCCCTCTCTCTTTCTCCCTCTCTTTCTCTCTCCCTCCCCTCTCTCTCTCTCCCCTCTTTCTCTCTCTCTTTCCCTCTCTCTCCCTCTCTCTCCCTCTCTCCTCTTCTCTCTCCCTCTTCCTCTCCCTCTCTCTTCTCCTCCCTCTCTCCTCTCTCTCTCCCTCTCTCTCCCTCTCTCTCTCTCTCCATCTCTCTCTCTCCCTCTCTCTCTCCATCTCTCTCCCCCCTCTCTCTCTCCCTCTCTCTCTCTCCCTCTCTCTCCCTCTCTCTCTCTCTCCCTCTTTTTCTCTCTCTCCCCCCCTCTCATATAGATACCACCCTGTCCTACAAAACCATATATTTATTGTTTTTATCATTTCATTATTTTATTATGTATTATGCCTTTCCTATTTGCTTTAGCTCTTCGTATTTTCTTAGCACCTTCTACAGGCTATTGTATCCTGTCATGTTTTTATAGTGCTAAACTGAAGCCATGTCTGCCTCCTAAAGGTCACTTATGAAACTGTCTTCCATTGTTCACAAGTACAGTCATTCAAAGAGATTTCATATAAAACCACCACGATCTCTCTGTAAGGAAGGCTGTGGAATGTGCTACCTGTGAAATTCAGGGTGGGGAGGGAGCCTAGCAAAATCTGAACACTGTATGAAAGTTGTCTTTTTTTTTTTTTCCAGTTTTGTATTAAACAAAACTAGAATGAGAGCTGGAAATGAACAAGTTTTTGGAAGGCTTTGTCTTCAACACAAAAGAAAATCTTAAGGAAACTTCTCACCATGTCCTGAACAATGTTTCGTTCTCCAGTCATTTTAAATTATATAGGCCCAGATCGCCACAGTCAAAACAGAGGGAAAATGACTTCAAAGTGTGTGCTAAAACACAACTTCCTGGGATGCTATGAAGGCTCTTGTAGCCAATTAACTTGTTTGGCAAAGGAGATGCGCAGGCGGGTCAGTCTCATTGCTGTGACACTCTATACCAGGCGCCCTTCTTTTTAGTTGTTTTTACCACGGTCTTGATAGAGTATCACTTGAATTATTTTGGTTCTCTCACACCTAAATGAGTCAATCTGTTACAAACAGGTCCACCCAAAAATCTTCCAATTGTTCTTAAAAGAAAAGACTGGAAAGAGAAATCTAAGACGAGCAAAAGAGAAAACCCACACCTTCCCATCAGCTCTGCATTCACCTGACAGAACACATGCTGGGTGGCTAGAGATACCCCCCCCCCCCCGAGTGCTAGGGCTATTTCCTGTGCTTTTAGATTTGTTCGTATGTTTATGTAATATGTTATCATTTAAGTACAGCAGAAAACGAGTAGTTTGCTAATGGTCAACGATAGATGATGTATAGACAGACCGGCAGACAGACAGACAAACAGAAGGCTCCTGCTAGAGCTTGGACAACAACAAATAGTCAAATATGTCCAGTCCACTGTGTCTGAGGCCAGAAATTCCTATACCATTTACTATTATTACTACTACTAGTACTATGTTATTATTATATTATGTTTGACACAGGGTCTCAAGTTCCCCAGTTGTGGCTTGAACTTCTGGTCTTCCTGCCTCCAATTCCTGGATGCTAGGATTACGTGGTGTCCAGCTTATGCAGTGCTGGGGATCAAACTCAGAGTTTGGACCACGCTAGGCAGGCACTTTCCCAACTGAGCCGAATCCCTAGGCAGTTCTTATGCCATCTGCACTGACAGAGGATGAATGGATTGTTACATGGCCAAGTTGCCATGGCACAAACCCAGTGCACTCAGGTGCTATATCTGCATACTTGCTCAGCAGCCTCTAAGGTAGGTTAATGGCTGCAACAGAGCTATTTAAGGGAGCTTGGGTGCGTTTGCTAAAAGCCTGAGAAGTAAGGTAAGGCAGTATAAGTTGTGAAAGAAGGACACAAGCAGCACAGCTGGCAGGGACTCTCCATGGGGACAGGCACACCTCATTCTGATCACGGGTCTACACAAGAGTTTCTACACAACTCTTGAGGCCTAACCTTACAACAAGAGGCAGGGCTGGGATTTTCCCCTCCCAGTCCCTTTACAGAGATGAAGAAGCCAAGGTTCCCTTGTTATGAAGTTAGCTTTTTTTGTTTTTATTTCTCATTCTTGCTATCAAACCCTGTGTAGTAGTGCTTGTTTATTTTGGGGGTTTTGGAGATTTTTTTTTTAGATGGGGTCTCATGCAGTACACTAGCCTTAACTCCAGGCTACCTGCCTCCAGCTCCTAAATAAGTGCTGAGATTATAGGCATGAGCCACCACTCCCAGCCATACTTGCAGCATTTCTAATACTTTTGTCTTCAGTCTGCTGGACAGGTAGAGCAGCAGGCAAAACAGACACATCCAGTTCAGGAGGATTTGCTAACACCCAGGTTCTTCCAGTAATCCTGCTCAGAATCGAAAGCCAGAGATTTTCTGTCTTCTCATCAAACTGGGGAGGTCCCAGCTTCCTGTGACTGCCTGCCCCCTTTTTCTCTCCCTCTGTCCCTCCTTCGCTCCCTCCTTTCTTTTTTTTCCTTCATTTTTCATCCTTTCTTTTCTTTAATTTTTGTTTTTCTATTATTATTATATTTATTTATTTTTAGTTTTTCTAGACAAGGTTTCTCTGTGTGGCCTTGGCTGTCCTGGACTTGCTTTGTAGACCAAGCTGGCCTCAAAACTCATAACAATCCACCTGTCTCTGCCTCCCAAGTCCTGGGATTAAAAGTGTGCGCCACCACGCCCAGCTTTTTCATCCTTTCTTTTGTTTCCCCTCTTTCCTCAGTTTTTATGAGCCATGGTCTTAGTCTATAGCTCAGGCTGGCCTCAACTTCACAGCAATCCTCCCGTGTTGGCCTCTGGAGTGATGGGATTGCAAGCATGTGCCACCACACTAGGCTTCAAAACTGAGTTCTTGATAAGACTCTGTGCTACTCCCTCAACGCTGAGCCTCCTATACTGCAAGGTTTGATGGGCTGCCTCTCCAGGCAGTTGTGAGCTTCTGGAAGCCACCGGGAGCATTTCTTGTTTGCTGCTGGAGTCCCATCATCCTCAGCTGAATGAATAAATGATGGATGGATGGATGGATGGATGGATGGATGGATGGATGGATAGGTGGATGGATGGGTGGGTGGATGGATGGGTAGGTGGATGGATGGGTGGGTGGATGGATGGATGGGTGGATGGATGGGTGGGTGGGTGGATGGATGGGTGGATGGATGGGTGGGTGGATGGATGGGTGGGTGGATGGATGGGTGGGTGGATGGTGGAATCAATGATTGAGGAACATTTAGCACCCAAACTCGGGATCTCCTTTCAGTGGCTTCCCCTCTGCTGGGTGATGATGCCATAGACTATGGAGGCTGACATGTTTCAGGAATGTATTGGAAGAAGCAGAAAGCTATGAGAACATTGTCAAGATGGTCAGGAGACCAAAAGCTTGTTCACTATGAGGCAACACTTGGGAGAAATGAGCTATTTCACCTTTTTCCTTGAATGGCCTGCTGAATGTACGGGAGCGGAGTACTGAGGAAGCCACACCATAGTATAAGGAGAGGGAACAAGACAACGCAAATGACACCTCTGAGCTCCTGAGTGGGTGAATGAGACCAAAGGAAGGGGACCAACTCTCTTCGGCTGCCTGCTGTCCTCCTCAGGGTGTGTAAGCCTAGATACATTGACATGCGTAAGGGTCAGAGGGACATTTGAGAGTCGGTTCTCTCTTTCCATCATGGATTCAAACTCATGGCCTCCAGCTCCACTTCAAGAGCTCTTGCCTGCTGACCCGTGTGGCTGTCACTTTTTTATTTTGAGACAAGATCTCGTGTAGTCCACATTCATTCCAAATTCCCTGAGTAAGAAGGTGGACCTGACCTAGAACTACTGATCCTCCAGCCTCTGTCTCCCTACTACTGAGATCGTGCTACCAGTACCTGCTGAGTTCCAGGCCAGTCTGAGATACAGGACACCTTGTCTCAGCAAAGGCAGCACCCCGTCCCCAACCCCCCATCAGTTCTGTTTGGTTGGCGGTTTGGTTTGGTTTTACCCTTTCTTGGGAACATGGTTAGATTTTTCTTTGAAAGACTCAGCCACATTCCCCGCACCCCACATGCCATGTGCCTCATCCAGTTTTCTTGATTGCTTATTATTTTATATACATTCAACCTGTTATTCAGGTGCGTGTTCAAACATGCTATTCAGGTTGCGCACAAAGATTTTAGTGTTATTCAACAAAATAGTTTAAACTTCTTTTGGGATTAATGGTTCAAGCAGAACAGAATACTTTGCGAGGAGGAGGTTAACCCATGAAATACCTTGAGTTTCTACAGTACAGAGACTGTGTATCTTAGCTATGGGAAGAAAATTATTGACGTTTATGGCATGAGAATAACTGACTTCATAGGATCCCAGTGCCAAAGTCTGCAGAGACAGAGCAGGCTTTTGCCTGGGGGATTCTTTGCATTAAGAACTTTGTTAGGCAAAGCCATTATGGCTTAGAAGTCTGATTTGCAATTTGTGCCTTTGTCAAAGGATTAGATGATCCCTACTGTTTAATGTTCAGGCCTCAATTTGCATATGGAAACACATGGCCTCTTCCAGGTTTGGCTCTCTTTCAGTCTCAGTTTCTCGACCTGGTCTGCAGCAGATATTCTGTGGAAGACTTGATAAAACTGTCTGCAGTACGTCCAGACGTGCAATGGGTTGGTTTTAGGGTGAAAATCTACCTGGGCTTCAAAACTAGGAATCAATTTGGCAACTGATAAAGAATTCGTAGTGAGAGGTGTACAGGTTTCACCGGCTTCCTGAATTAGAAGACGCGGCACTGTAAACAAAAGAAAGGACTGAAGGGAGAGAGCCTTTGGCTGCTTTCGGACACCTCTGCTCAGGGGCTTCCTTCCTTTAGACACAAAGGTTTGAGAAGTCCTCTCAGCTCAGCGCGCGTGACGTTTAACAGCCTCTCCTTTGGCAAACAGTTTTTAACTAATATTTGCTTTGACCCTGTTCCCAAATGGGCAACTGAAAACTTGGAATAGAAGCTTCTCAAGAAGGGACAATTTTACAGTTGTGGGTTTAGAAGGAATGGTTGGTTTGTTTGTTTTCTTTTGAACTCTGTTTCTCTGTCCTTTAGCTTTGTCACTAGCCACAGGGAAATGTTTCCTCTGTGACAGCAGGAATAAGCTGGGGAGATGCTGGTTGAGCAAGGTGGAGGTGGATGGGGAGGAAAGGCAGGCTTCACAGTCATTAAGTATCCCTGGGATGCTGGGAACTTTGCTAGGGACTGAAGATAGTGTTGCACATTTGTTTATTTGTTTGTCTGTTTGTTTTGCTATTTTAAGACATCTCATTTAACTCTGGCTTAGCTTCAAACTCTTTGTGTGGAGAGTGATCTTGAACTCCTGACTCTACCTCCCCAGCCTCCCCCCCCCCCCCACTCCACCCCCAGTTCTGTGATAGCAGGGACACACCCTCTGCTACTTCATTCTATCCCTTTAAGTCAATGGTTCTCAACCTGTGGGTCACAAGCCCCAAAAGACCATCACAAAGCATATTTACATCACAATTCAAACAGTAGATATATTACAGTTGTGAAGCAGCAACAAAAATAATTTTATGGTCAGGGCGAAGGGTGTCCCCCAACATGAGGAACTGTATTAAAGGGTCACAGCATTAAGAAGGTTAAAGAACCACTGCTCTAGGTTAACGACAGAAGCCTGTTGGAGTGTGGCTTGTCTAAGTCTGCCCAGGTTCAAAAGGAAGCCATGTCTGTCTGCCTTGGAAGTCCACTCTCTCACTGGAACAATATACTCTCTCAGATAAATGGAAGCTCCTCGCCCCCTAAGAATGTGTGCTCCCATTTGAATCTAAACAGGGTGATAGTTGGTGCATACAAGAATACATAGGCAGGATTGGTCTGGCCATGCCTTTTTCTAATAGACACAAGTAATTCTATCCGTCATTCTATTAAAAATACCCCCACATTCCTCTAGGTTCCAGTTGGAACAATGACCTCAGGAAGGATGATCCTCTCCTGCACTGTAGCAACCCATAGCCACTACAAAAGTACCATGAATAAGTACATCATAACCTTTTTTTCCAGGGTAATTCCCACATGATTTCAAAACCCTTTATGCATGTCTTCAACTGCTGAGAACAAAGACCAGCTTCTTTTTTTATAGTTGGGTCCACTGGAGATGAGTTTAAGGAAACATCTTAGGAGGCCAGGCATGCAAGAAAATACATGTAATCCTAGCATTGTGCAGGTGGAAGGAGTTCCAGGCTGACCTCTGCCACCTGGCCAGAGTGTGTGTGTGTGTGTGTGTGTGTGTGTGTGTGTGAGAGAGAGAGAGAGAGAGAGAGAGAGAGAGAGAGAGAGAGAGAGAGAGAGAGAGAGAGAGAGAGAGAGAGAGAATCTCAACTTCTTCAATGCCAATGCAAGAGAGGAGGCTGGCCACTCTGAACCACACACTGAGCCTGCTTCTCAGCCATGGCCGTGGGAAACACTCCTATTCCTTGCCCATCTTCCAAAGCCCTTTGCCAACATTCTTCTAATGCTCCCAATATCTAAAGATAATCCCTTTTCCCCTAACCAGGATCTCAACCGAAAATAGAGCTGGGCATGTGCCTCCCGGCGAGCACGGATGACTCAGAAGCCATTTCAGATCTCAGCAGCCTGGAAGGCATTGCCGAGCCCAGGATCAGAGTCTGGGAGCCTGGGAGTGACAGGCTGGAAGGCGGTCCAAAGACTAGCTTGCTCCATGTCTCCTTCTCAATAATGAGGAAACATGGGCCTCTCCGAGCTCCTCATCCCCCCTCACCCCCCAACCCCCCGGCAAAGTTATGGTTCCTGTAAAACGATTAGCCTCCAACTCCCAACCCTTGGATTCAGCTTGGAAAAAAAAAAAAGGTCTCGGGGTAAGTGACTAAGCAAGTCCCAGAGGTATCCTGACTGGGACTCATCAGGTGAGCATGTGGACAGGTCTTTGTGAGCAGGAGTGTTCATCCTCAGGCACCCAGAAGGGAAGCCGGCTCCTCTAGGACCTGTGCTGATGTAGGGTGTTAGCTCCACTGAGCTTTTGTTCGGCTGTGTTGAGGCTTGTTCCACTGAGCTTGGCTACTGCTTTGCCTATATCTCCTTCAGCTCCTAGGTTTTTGTCCTCTGTCTGTCCAGCAACAGAGTATTAGCTATCACAGTCCTACTGTAACCACCCCAGGACCGAGCACCACTCAAGGGATCGGCAATGAAGATAGATGGACCAGTATGTGTCCTACCATTCCTGCACTCCGCATTTTCTACCATTTTCTCATTCAGTCGCCATGCTAACCCTGTGAGATTGCTATTCTTCTCATTCTGAGGGGGTGGGCATGGGGGTGGGGGACCCTGGATAGGCCTGGATAGCCTGAACAGAATAAAAACTAGTAATGAAGCTGTGGTTTCAACATCTCTCCCCACCTCCGTCTGTGTGTATGTGTGTGTGTGTACTCCAGTTGGTTCTCCCTTTCCTACCATGGGTTTTAGGGACTGAACTCAGGTTCTCAGGCTTGCATGACAAATGCTTGCACTCACTGAGCCATCCAGATGGGCCCTTTCTCTCCATATAAAGCTCAGGCTGGCCTGGAGCTCCCTGTCTCCCTGTATATCTCGAGCTGCCCTTGAACTTGTGATCTTTCTGCCTGTGTCTCCTGGAAGCTGAGATTGCAGGTGTGTGATCCCCATGCCCTGCCACCACACACACACACACACACACACACACACACACATACACACACACATATATATATTCAGAATGTTCAAAGCCCCATAGTTAGGGTGATTATTTACACTAGGAAAATTTTTAGAAGGAATGCCGTCTCTTCTTGGAGTTAGCCTTTCCAGAATGTACTAAAAGATCCTTCCCGTTTTGTCTTTAGCTCTTGAATCTGCTTGATTTTCCCCTCTGATGCTTATTTAAAATACTGGTATTGTTTCTCCCTGTTTCTCCTCCACAACACCACACGGTGCCGACAATGCCTGATCGAGGGTGCCTGGCCTCTAGTTAAGTGCCCAATAAATATTTCTTACTTGAAAGAATCTAGTAGTCCCACAATGTTTACTCTTCCTCTGTCTGTCTCTAAAAAGCCAGGGACACTTTTGACCCCTGATCCCCTTTGGCATGTTTGGTTTTCTTTTCTAAAAGATAGGTATCACTGTGTAGCCCTGGATGGCCTGGAATTCACTATATGTAGACCAGGCTACCCTTCAAGTAGAATCAATCTTTTGCCTCTCCCTCAAAAGTGACAGCCACATGTGCATCCCTGTGTCTGGCTCGGTATTTCTCAATGCTTAAGTCAATTTTCATATTTCATCTGAAATCCCAAATGACAACAACAAAACCCGGTCAGATAGGAAAGGACAGCCTTCCCCTTGCTCCCATCACACCTACTCTACAGGAGATTGCTCTTTCAATGGCTAAGAAGAGGCCTGTTGGAAACTGGCTTAGACAAATAAACCTGCATTGAGTCCAGAGGTAATCATTAATGTTTTAGGGGCTAATGCGCTTGCTGACCTATTCCCTCGAAAGGCTTTTCGGAGCACCCCTGACGATGATGGGATGGGTTTCAGAAGAGAAACTTTCCAGTCAGTAACCTCCAATTGAGCAAGACTCAATAGACTGCAGGTGAAGGGACTGAGAGAGGCCTGGGTGATGAATCGGTACCGCCTATCTGGCCCACGTGAAATAAGGGGAGCTCTCGATGTCCTCCGCAGAGAGAGGGGTTGTTTGTGTTCCAGCCTCAAGGACTCCCCACCTTTCCAAAAGGATTAGACCCTCTCTGAATGAAGCTGTTACAAAATCCTGCAGGTTAGCCGGACTCTGGCCCCTTGGCCTTGCTCTGCTGTTTCTAGCCACGTGCCAGTTGTTTGGGATGCTGTTTTTCTGTGTTCTCCTGAAGGGCCACTTTCACAATTGTCAAGAGCCCTTTCACGTCGAAAGCAAACCATCCCTGAGTACTTCCAGGATGCAGCGCTGCTTTGGCAGGCTTCCTCTATCTTCCCCCAACAGGACCGAGTTCCTATATAAAATTCATAAAATTCTCGGCAGGAAAGAAACCCTTCCATTGCAAAGAACAGATGTTTGTTCAGCGAGTAACTTTTGCCATGATACCTTGTTCCTATTACCATAGTTTTAAAATGTGTGGGGATGTTAACCTTTAAAATAAATAAATAAATAAATAGCAGCATGTTCGGGGCAGTTCTTCTATCTCCGTCTGTGGCATACACCCCACCCCCACCCCTTAATGTCTATGGAGTCCACGGGAAAAGCGAAAGTGGAAAATCCAACAAGCATGCTGAGGTATAAGCTAACCCTGAAAGTGGTAAACCAGTGCCTCCCAGTTGCGGATCTCAGAAAAATTCTTCCTCTTTGCCCACCACCTGGACGGGCTACATGATTCTCCCGAGGCAATTAAGATCAATTAGCATTTGGCAATCAGCTGCTGGTGGGAATTCATAAAATCCCCTTTCCGCGGAACGGACCTGGGTCGTGGCTCCGGGGACTGGAGTGTCTGTTGCTTGGGCTTCTGCTGGCTGCGATGCAGGCCCGGAACCAGCCTGTTTGCTTTGAGGTTCAAAGTCGGAAATGGGGTTCTGTGTGGGGTGGGATGCAGTGCCTCTCTGCTCTGCTCTTGGCTGTGGAGACTTTGGGGACTAGGCTGGAAAGCAGAACGCGCGCGTTCAAGTGCGCTTTGGGATCCGCCTAGAGTCCGCAATTCGGGCGGTTCTCGCTTCGCTGGAGCGCACCGACGTCTTCCAGGTCTCCGGCCCCGCCCGAAAGAGCTCGGTGGCGTCCCTGTTCCTCTCCAAGTAGAGGTGGAATGAGAGCTCGCAGGGTGTGGCTGGCGGAAGAGTCGATCGCCCAGTATCCCCCCAAAGCTCTTGCGTGGCCCAGGTGCCCGAGATGCCTAAGGGCTCCCGCTGGAGGCGGGCGCGGCGCGGTCTGCAGCGCCCCCCGCCGGTCCTCCCGCAGCAACGCGTCTGCAGGCGGAGAGCCGGAGACCCAGGCCCTAGACTGACTTTGGTTAGGGGATTTCTATCTTGACTCTCACCACATGGTTTGGGGCTCCTAAAAACTGGATTCCCAGATCTGTCTCTTAGCTGATGCATACGGAGAGGCCACATGAACATTTCAGAGTAGTAGTGAGTTGCCGACGAAGACAGGGTTCTGAGTATGGTTTTGTTTTTTTGTTTTTGTTTTGTTTCGTTTTGATACCAAGAATTAAGCCAGAATTTCGTTTTTGCTAAGTATCCCTTGTAAGGCAGAGCCATACCCCTTCATCTATTTTAGCACGGAGAAGGAATCCCACTACTCAAGTGGGATACAGTCCCCTGTGGCTGTGAACCCAACTATCTTCTCTCTGAGCCTCATGTCCTCATGGCAAAATAGCGACGGTCTTAGCTGCATCCCAAGTAAGAAGTGCAGAGCCCCTAGCTGCGATGTCAGTTGGTGGATCCCAAGAGCAACCTGAGCACCTTGCCCCTCAGGCAGTCAGCCAGCAGACTCGGGGTTCTTTTTTTTTTTTTTTTTTTTTTTTCAACACATAGCAGATGCTCAGCAGTCTATAAACCTCGGCTGCCTGTGACAGTCATGTCTTCTCAGGCAGCTTGGACTGCAGCAAACTGGGCTTTTGAAGTGTGTGTGTGTGTGTGTGTGTGTGTGTGTGTGTGTGTGTGTGTGTGATGGGGGGCAGGGGCGCAGACATGCCACAGCTCACATATGAGGGTCGGAGTACAACTTAACTTTTCCCCATTTATTTATCCGCATTTAGTGTGTGTGGAAACAGCAGGACAGCTTTGTGCCACTGTGTTCTCAGATGCTTAAGATGGCTGAAAGCATCTTTGTCCACAGAGCCACATCTCCTCAGCCCATGCAGGAAGCTTTGACTGCCGGGACTTATCTCCCACGCACACCTCACAGCCTTTCTGGAAGTGCTAGTGTTGGAAAGCGTTAGTGCACACAGACCTACCGATTCCTTGAGGCCTTGGTCCTGTGAATTCCCTGGACCCAGTATAGTAGCTGCATCTTTCAGGATGAGTTAGGACCTCCTTCTGGGGTGGAGCAGTGTGAGGAACACAAATGCAACAAGTACTCTACTCCTTCTTAGCATTTGTTTCCGGAAACAGAAGCCCAGGGAGATTGGGTAGGCTGAGGAGAGTTTCCCTCCGCACCCCTTTCCAGACTGTGGCCTTGCCAAAGGATGCCTCATGGGACCTGCCACTATGCCCTCTTGCTAAAGGTTAGCCCTTTGCCTAGAGAGAGGGTGATGGCTCCTCCTGGAAGTATTCTTTTTCAATCCTGGTCTGAGGAATTTACTTTAAACTGAGACAAAGTCAACATGGAAATCTATGGTGAGGCTTTTGGTTTTTTTGTTTGTTTGTTTTGGTTGTTGTTGTTTGTTTTGTTGTTGTTGTTGCTGTTGTGGTTTGGTTTGGTTTTGTGTTCCAGCTTGTGTTCTGATGGGTCTCATGTAGCCCAGGCTAGCCTTCAACTCCTAGAACCCCCCCCATACCTCTCAAATTATGGGATTACAGGCAAGTACACCTCACCAGACTAATTTGTTGAGTTTTTTTTTCTGTTTTGTTTTGGGTGTTCTGTTGCCCTCTGTACAGGAGTGAAGGATGTGGCGAGAGGGGCATTGGGTGCAATGTTATTTGTAATTAATCCTATTGAGTATGGTAGCCCATGCTTTTATCCCAACACTCAGGAGATTGAGGCAAGAGAATTGAAAGTTAGAGGCCAGCTTGGGCTGTGTAGCCAAGACTCTGTCTCAAATACATACCAAAAAACAAGCAAACAACAAAAGAAAACTAAACAGTAAGTATATGAGCACTGATGTAAATAATATTATTTTTCAGAGAGGCAGAAATCCACTATGACACGTGGACGTGTGATAAGGTGCAAGCAAAGGGGAAGCCCCATGCTTCTCTAGCTCTTAAAAATATCCTTTGGGGCCTGGGGGGATGGCTCCAGCTGCACGGTGCTTGCTGTGCAGACATGAGGGCCTGAGCTTGCGCCTGCAGAGCTTAGAGCCAGGATTGGTCTGCAGTCCCAGTGCTCCTCCTACAAGGCAAGATGCTCAGAGGTAGGAACATCCCCAGAAGTTCAAAGGTCAGCTGTCCTGGATTCCCCCAGCTTCTGTCAATAGAGACCTCATCTCAAAACAAACTGGAGGCCAAAGGCTGACACCCAGTTGCTCTCTGACATCATGTGTGCTATGTCAATTGTTCATACACACACACACACACACACACACACACACACACACGCCCATGTACATGCACAGGTACAGACACATGCTTGAACTCACACACACTAGCATCCTTCAAATGGGAAAAGCAAAGAAACAAAAAGATACGAAGAATCTATTTTTCAGAAAGATGTCTAATATTTCCCCTGGCCTTAGCGATCAACAAAGTATTTCCACGTGTACCTTATCCACCTAGCCATTCTCCGGATGAACCTCAGCAAAGATATAAAGATTTGGACACAATACTGATGTTCACAGCCAAGTCACCACTCAAATCCTGCCTCATTTCCCCGCTGCTACACAGAGATTCTGCTTTCCCAGGCTCTGGTGTGGGATGGTTCACTGTCCATCTGAGCAAGCATTCTTCATGACTCTTTAGAAATGATAGGACATGCGCTTTGTTAATATGGAGCACTGAACAAATTAGAGAGCTTGCACATATTATAACAAAGTAAGCAACCACTGTTACTTTACCAAAACTACTCATTACAGGCCACTTGTTTAAAAGTTGTCCTGGTGGCTTAGAGACAGGGCTTTTTCCTCGCTGACTCACAGGAAGCAAAAATAAGTTACCATCAGGTGATGGCCATTCTTAGAAGCCAAACTAAAAATGAGAAAGCTTGTCATCCTTGGGTGGAGGGCAATTTGGCTCTACTGCTCTCACTAGGAAATATCTAGTAGGGGGGTGGGGGTGGGAGTAAGGTTTTCTTTCTTTTTTTCTTTCTTTTTATTTTCTTTTTTCTTTTCTTTCTTTCTTTCTAGTGTGTGTGTGTGTGTGTGTGTGTGTGTGTGTGTGTGTGTGTGTGTGTGTACTTATTTGTCTTTGCTTTTGAGACAGAGTCTGCTGGTTTGCGGGTTTCCCAGGCTGGCCTGGAACCTGCTATGTAGCCAAGTCTGAACCTTGAACTCTGCCTTTATCTCTCAAGAGCAGGAATTACAGATATGTACCACTAGGCCCAGTTTATATGACACTGGAATCAAGCCCAGAGTGTTGTACATGCTATAAACAAATGCTCTACCAACTGAACTTCCTCTCCCACCACCTCTTGGTGGTTTGTTTGAGGCAGGCTCCCCTGTAGCCCAGGCTGGCCTCAAACTTCTATAGAGCCCAGATTGACCCTAAACTCTTGAACCTTCCCCCTCCTACCTCCTGAATTCTGGGATTACAGCACACACCTTTATGCCTGGCTCTCTCTCTCTCTCTCTCTCTCTCTCTCTCTCTCTCTCTCTCTCTCTCTCTCTCTCTGTCTCTCTCTGTCTCTCTCTCTCTCTCTCTCTGTGTGTGTGTGTGTGTACTCATCTATTCTTTCTTTGTTCTACCCTTCTAAGTGTTTAAGTCTCTCACTTTGTGCTTAATTCCTGAGTATTTTATTGAAACTTGATGCTACTGCTAATAGGATTGTTTTCTTAACTTCTTTTAAAACAGTTGGTTGTTACTGTCTAGGGAAACAACTAATTTTTTAGTGTTAGTTTTCTGTCTTTGAAGTTTATTGATTCACTTATCAGCTTTAGTGAGGAACTTTTGGAAGCGTCTTTAGAGCTTACCTTACATAAAGTCATAGCATCTGGAGCTGAAGATACAGGTCACTTGTTAGAATGCATGCAAAAGTTTCTGTGTTGGATTCCCAGCACCACGTGCACTGGACATGCTAGCACATGTCTGTAATTCCAGTACTCAGGAGGTGGAACTACATAGTGAGTTTGAGGTCATGCTGGCCTACAAGAGACTCTAACTCAAAAAAAAAAAAAAAAAAAAAAATAGTCCTATCATCATCAGTTAGTTCTTCCCTTTACTCTGGGTGTTTTAAATTTCTCTTTCTTGCCTAATTGCTCTGGCTAGAACTACCAACAGTGTTGGTAGGAGTGCCTATTCTTGTCTTGTTTCTGTTAGAAAAGGAAATACCTTAATTTTCCTCACCGCTGAGTATGTTAGTTACAGGCTTATCACATATGGCCTGTATTCTGTTCCGTGTATGTATGCTCAGTGTTGCTTATCTTTAAAGGGGTATTCGATTTTGTCCAATGCCTTTTCTGTTATGGCTGAGATTATCACATACTTCCTAGCTTTGTTTTGTAAATGTGTGTCCAAATACCTGACAAGAAGCAACTTAACGGAGAAAGGCTTATTTTAGCGAGGGCATGCAGTCCATAATCGCAGGAAAGGCGGGGCAGCAGGGGCTGGAGTAGACTAATTACATTACATGTCCAGCCATGAAACATCGGCGAGTGCTGGTGCCAGCTTGCTTCCTCCTTCCTGCCCGCCTGGCCCAGCATCCCAGCCTCCCGCACTTCAAAGGGTGCTTTCAGGGCCAGGCATGGTGGTACACGCCTTTAATCCCAGCACTTGGGAGGCAGAGACAGGCGGATCAACCTGAGTTTGAGGCCAGCCTGGTCTACAAAAAGAGTCCAGGATAGCCAAGGCTACACAGAGAAACCCTGTCTCAAAAAAGCAAAAAGCAAAAAACAAACAAACAAACAAATCGGTGCTTTCCTCCTCAGTGAAGCTTTTCTAGAAACAGCTTCACAGGCTCAGCTAACGATCTAAGAAGGGTACAGCATCACATGGATTCCTTGTCCAACAGCCGTTGCACGTAGGTTACTCCAGAAGTTGGCATGAGCCATGCCCCTGTTTTCATGGCCCAAGTTATCTTCTCCCAGAATGGTCTGGTTTCATTTGGTCACTGTGTTGTTTGGGTTTTTTGTTTGTTTGTTCATTTGTTTTGGTTTTTGGTTTGTGTTTGTTTGTTTCTTTATACATATAAGCTCATCCCGTGCCCTAGAAATGTTGTTTCATCTTACTAACACCTTCAGTTTTAAGAAGAGCTATGTGCTCTCTTTGGTTCTGGAGACCTACCTCATTTATAGCCAACAAAAATGGTCTTGCACCACAGCCTTTCAGACATATTTACCCTTTAAAAGTCCTGTTCCCAGCAGGCCCCAGTAATCTAACTCCAAAGTTCAGTTCCATGGTGATGCTAAACCCAGTCAAGTTGATAATAAAAATTAAACATCACAGTGTATCACAGATTTTAGTTTTCATATGTTAAACTTGTGGTATCCTTGGATAAATTCCATTTAATTGTAATGTATGGTCTTTTTAATATGCTGTTGAATTTCGTTTGCTATTCTTCTTTGACTTCTTGAGACAGGGCAGTTGTCTTCCTGCTTTTGCCTTCAGTGTGCTAGACCCCAAGTTACTGTGGCCAGATGGTTCCCTAATCCTTTGGTGAGCATCCCACCCACACCCATGTTCAGGTAGGCTGGTAGTCAGCAAGTTCCCAGGAGCTTCCGGTCTCTGCGCCCCCTCCCCAGCAGCATGCCTCATTTGGTGTGTTGGTGCTGGAACCCACACTGCGGCTCTCTCGTTTGCACAGCAAGCATTCTTAGCCACCAAGCCATCTCTCCAGCCGCCTGATTTTTGAAAATGTTCATTAAAGCTATTGGTCTATAATGTTCTGTTTTGAAGCATCTTCGGTATTTGTAACACAGCACCGCTGGTCTCATGAGGTGAGCTTGGCCAGACCCAGTGACACAACCCTAATGTGTGGGAGGTAAAAAGCAGGAGGATCAGGGGTTTAAGGCCATCCTTGGCTATGCAGTGAGTGCAGGGAAGCCTGGACTACATGAGACACTGTGGGGAAGGGAGAAAAGGAAAAAGGAAAAAAGTGTGAAGTAATCCTATTTGTAGTTTTTTGAAGGCTTGCAAATTGACATGAAGTATAAACATTCCATAACTGGTCACATACCATATTCCTGCTTGGGTGGGTGGTGAGAAAATGTCAGAACTAGGGCAACTCTCCTATCAATGACACAATAGCCGTAGGCCCTTTAGGAAACCCACTTACCCACTGTGAACTATATTGTATGTTCATTTGCTATAAAACTGAGTGTGACGGAAGTTGGAGAGACAAAAGGGAAAAACTGGTGGGAAGTGCCTCTCCATACCTGACTGTTATGTTCACATTTGTGTGTGAGTCCTTGTGTGTGTGTGTGTGTGGTGTGTGTTTATGTGTGTACGTACAAGGTGATGGGGCTCAAACCAAAGGCCTTGCATATACTAAATAAATGCTATACCACTAAGCTCTACCCACAGTTCATAGCCAGCTGTTATGAATACAAGTTTATGGCATGTTTGAGAAGCCATACTGAGCCTCTTCAGGTCTTCAAGTCACTGGTCCCCCAGGGCACATGGTGCTGTGGTTAGAAAGAGTGTACTCATGTGCCCATAAATCTACTTTCTAAGGTGGAACTTTAGGCAGATTCCTTAATCTAGCTAAGCCTCTGTTTCATTATCTGTAAAATGGAACACAATGGATCTTGTTAAAAGTGAGATTGCCAATAAGAATGAAATGGGCTCGTGTATAGGTCATCTCAACAGTGTCTGCCTCTTGGCAAGCGGTTTATAAAGACCATTTTATCATCGCCATCATCATCATCATCATCACATTACTATTAATTGGCTTGAATTCCCTGGTCATTTTGGGGAAGCTGAGATCTCTCTGCCTCCACAGCCCAAGTGTTGGAATCACAAACCTATGTGCTGTGCCTGGCTTTACTTTGTGACCTTTTCCGAAGAAGTCGGGAGTTATTTCCAAACAATGATGGGAAAACAGGGAGAGGAGGAGCTTGGAACTTCCTTTGTGACTCTTTCTTAGCTAACATGAACCCTATGACGTGAACAGCTGAGGATCTGCAGTAGAAATTTCCAGTATAAAGTGTCGAGGTTGAGGAGTGCTCAGACCCTACCTCAGCCAGTCAGCACACAGGCCTTACACGATGTCTTCTCTTCAGATCATGAAAAATTGTACAATTTGGTTTAATTTACCTCTAGACCACTCAACCTCCTCAGATAGTGTATGTTGGAACCTAGGTTCAGTCCAGGACACCTGTCTCCAAACTTTAGGTACTTCTAGCCCACCTCCCACCACCCATGTGACAACATGGGTGCCTCCCCTGTGGGAATTCACAGTTTCCAGGACATAGTACATATCTCCATAAAAGAGAGAGGGGAGTTCAGACCTCGCATATAAATCATGTTTGGAGTTGTAGAAACAGCTGTAAAAATAATAACATCATTGTAGAAGGATTAAGATGGAGTCTGTTTCAGCCACAGAACTGGCTCTGTGAGCTTTCGTCGTAACTGCAAAGTTAAAAGGAAATGCCCAGATCTTTTATTAGCAATGTGTGATCTTAAAATCCCACTGAACACTGGTGTTTATTAAATGTGCCCCTTTGTATCTCATCTCTGCACTCAGAATTCCATTGTTTTATAACCCATGTTATTCGGTAGCCTAGGTTCTCCAGGTGGCTAAGGAAAGACCATTTCTTGGGTTAGAGAGATGGCTTGGCAGGTGAAGTGCTTGTCATGAAAACCTGAGGGCCTGAGTTTGGATCTCCACAAGCCTCATAAAAGCCACATGGTAACAAGAGGCTGTGATCCCTTTCCTCTGACCGCAATGTGGGAGATAGAGACAGAAGAATGCCGGAGCCCCGGAAAGTGTCCAGTTAGTCGGGCATACACACTAGAGACCTTGCCTCAAACAAGATGAAGGAAGAGGACTGATGCCTCGGCTGTGCTGGGACTACAGATGTGTGCTGCCACACCTGGCTCTCTGCGTGGCGTCTGGGTACCAAGCTCCGGTCATCGGGCGTGTGCATCAAGTGTCTTTTGTCTGAGCTGAGAGTTCTTCTACAGGCTCCAGCACTGCCCAGGACCTCGTCGAGGAAGCAGACTGAACAAAAAATAGCCTGACAGCAGCGCCCACACTGGGATGACTGCAGCTCAGAGTAGACCGTCTCCTTTTATTCATTGCTCCCCAGCCAGGGACAAAAAATGTTAGCAGCTCATCATTAAATGCCCACATTTGCATTCATACTGTGTGCTGTACACACATTTGTAAACAGTGAGGTATGTGTACGCAAGGCATGTATTAGATGCCCATGGGGATGTTTATTAATTATATACATGAACTATTATTCCCATATCTCATACCAATTACTAGTGCATGTCATGAAAACAAGGAGAAGGTGAAGTTCAAATTCGGTCTTCAAGGCTCACAGTGAGCAGCAGATCTTTTTGTTTCTTTCTTTTTCTTTTTCTTTTTCTTTTTCTTTTTTTATTTTATTTTATTATTATTTTTTTTTTTATTAATTAGTTCCCCAGAGCTAGGACTGTAAGTGCATATCACTGCACCCAGCTGGGGATTGAACTCAGGTCCTTGTGTTTGTAAGACAAGCGCTTGGATAAGTGAGTTATCCTCCTAATCCTGGAAACACTTTCAATATATGTGTATACATATATTTAATTGCATTTATTTATTTAATGGCAAAGGTGCATGTAGAGGTCAGGATGTACGTAATTTTTTTTCTTGTTTTCTTGTTTTGTTGTTGTTTGTTTGGTTTGAAACCAGGTTTCAATCTGTACCCCTGGCTGGTTGGACCTTGCTATGTAGACCAGGCTGGACTTGAACTCACAGAGATCCACCTGCCTCTGCCTACCAATTCCTGAGATAAAAGGCACATGCGTCATGCCTGGCAAATCTTTTTGTTAAAAAAAAGAGTTGAGCAAATTTTCAAGGACTTGTGCCTGAAGGGTGCACATACATTCTTGGCCATTCTCTGAGGCTCTATATCTTCAGTGAGGATGACAATAGCCATCTTCAATGGAAAGCTATAGGAGTCTATTATCAAGCAATGTTTTTCCAACTTTAAGCCACGAACCCTATAACAAGAAGAATAGTTTGTGTAAAAAAACCTTCTTGGAGACAGCTACTTACTTTCTGTTATTATAAAATCTACTTGGAAAAAAAATCACTTTTTTAAAAGACCAATAATGTGCAATATATTTACGTTTATGTGTAACTCATATAGTTTTGGTCCTCAAGGTCCGAAGCTACATCCGGAAGCCAGGGAAAAAGAGAGAGAGAACGGAGCAAGTGAGTGTAAAAACTGCTTTCTCGGAGCAGACTCTGAAACGGAGATGATATCCAGACCATGGAGGAGTCGGGTGATAGGAGAGACTGAGCACAGAGGACAGGATGAAGCCATCATGGACAGAGCTAATGCTGAGGCACAGTGGAAGAACTGGGGAGGAGGCAAGACGGGAAATCTGAAAGCATCCACTCAGAAATTGATCTCTTGAATTGAACAGCTTCTTCTTCCTCCCCAAATCCAGATGTGGGAAAGCACTGCACAACTGGACAGCCAACTGACAAGGGAGGATGGGTCTGCAGAAGTCAAAAGCATAAAAGTGTGTGTGGATGAGGCTTCCAGGTGCATTCCCACCACCACAGATGGCAGGGCCTTAACATGGATTGGTTTTTCTGTCACATATTTATGTCTTTATTGTTTTCTTTTGTTTGTTTTTGATTGTTTGTGTTTTAGAATATCGACAGGTAACTGGGCTGGGAGGCCAGCCAGCTCCAGTGATCCATCTGTCTCAGCTTCCTCAGCTCCTGGATTAGAAGCACATACAACAGCCAACTGGGGATCGAACTTAGAACCTTGTGCTTGCATGGCAAGCACTTGTCCAACTTGCCCAAGCTATCTTCCTAATCCTGGACATAATTTATTTATATATGTTTAATTACACTTATTTAGTGGTAGAGGGGTGCATGTCAAGTGTTTATGTGGGGTTAGAGCTATAGGTATCTTTCTTCCTTCCTTCCTTTCTTTTGTGTGTGTGTGTGTGTGTGTGTGTGTGTGTGTGTGTGTGTGTTTTGTTTTGTTTTGTTTTTTGAAACAGGGCTTCTCCATGTATCCCTGACCAGCCTGGAACTCTCTATGTAGACCAGGCTGGCCTCACATTCAGAGAGATCCACTTG
This sequence comes from Acomys russatus, assembly GCF_903995435.1. Lineage (NCBI taxonomy): Eukaryota > Metazoa > Chordata > Mammalia > Rodentia > Muridae > Acomys > Acomys russatus. The sequence continues at coordinate 65,635,634 of NC_067138.1, read as the reverse complement.
CCTTTGCCTTCTGAATACTGGGAGTAAAGGGTTATCCCACCACACCCAACAGTATATAAATTCTTTATCCATTCATCCACTACCACACACGTAGGTTGTTTCCAGATCTCGTGCATGAGGAAGAATGCACAATGAATTCAGAAGCTCAGACATCTCCTTGAGGAGCTGAATTCATGGTTGGGGATATGCCCTGAGGAGAGTCACCACATTGCTGAGCCTTGAGGCAAACCAAGTGAAATAAACCAAGTACCAAAAGACAAAGATCGCATGATCTCACACAGAGACTCTTTTCTGGAAAAGTCAAATACATAGAAACAGAAAGTAAGACCGTACTTATGGGAAAGGTGAAATTAGAGTACATCAAAATTCACCAATTTGAAGTTAAAAAGAATTCTAGTACAGTATGAAGTCAGAGTTAATGGCATTTGTATGAAATACTGAAAATCTTCCAAGAGAGTACATTTTAGCTTCTCTTGCCATATACAAAAAAAAAAATAATAATAATAATAAAGGATAACTAGGGAAGATGACCTTGGACTATCCTACCTGATGGTACGATCATTTCACTGTGTAAATGCACATCAAAACATCATGTGCTCTGCATTTGAATATACAGCTAAAACTAAATGAGAAATATATGGAAGTGATAAGAGTGAAGGGAAGAGTTATAGGCAAAACAGACTTAGGGGGTTTATCAAGTTTCTAAAATAAAAATTACTAAGTTTAGGTGAACCTATCTGGATGACAAATGCAAAGAACGGATGCTTGGGGCTGGAGTCATAGCTGAATAGAGAGAGTGCTTGCTTAGTGTGCACAAAGCCCTGGTTTTGGTGACCAGCACTGCATAAAGGCAGTGTGGGCAGCACATGCTAGTCATCTCAGCACTGGGGAGGTGGAGGCAGGAGAATCAGAAGTTCAGTGTCATCGTTTGCTACATGTGAAGTTTGACTCCAGCTTAGAGTACATGAGACTCTGTCTCCAAAAGGAAGAAAGAGAGAGAGGAGGAGACTGGAGCTGTGACTTCCTTGGTAGAGTTCTTGCCTTATACGCAGGAGGTATTGGGTTTAAACTCAGTGTTATGGCACCCACCGAAGATCTCAGCACAGGAGCAGGGAGGTCAGAAGTTCAAGGTCATCCTTAGTAACACAGGGAGTTCAAGATGAACCTGGGCTGAAGACCCTGTCAACAAAAGAAAGAAAGAATGGATGTATATGAGCACAGTGTTTACTTTTCCCTGGAGCAGTGGGCCTATGACTAGGATGGGGCTTCTAGCATGTCTGGCAGCTCTTGGTGGATCTAACCTCACGATAATCAAGTAAGCTATGCGTGTGGAGGTTTTCTGTATCTGAGGCTTTATTTTACAAGGTTGAGACCATCAAAGGTAGCATTCTTCAGCTTTTATGTGCATGCAGCTTACGTTCCCACACTCAACAGTTAAAGGAGTCAGTGACTGTGGTTCTTCAAGATGCTAGCTCTGTATCAACTTAGCCTTTCTCACAGCGCCACCAGGAAGATGAATCCATAGTCAGACACAAGAAAAATAACAGGGGACGGGGAGTCCAGTAGACCTGAACTCATGTCTGCTGTCTACACTTTTGAAGGGCCACCTTCCACTTAATGGCTGTAGAGTGTTGTGAAAGTCGCCCAATCTCGCAGCGCTTCAAGTTCCTTGTATAACAAAAGGGATAATGGATTGTTGTGAGGATTAGGTAAGTGTGCGCAATGGTACACAGTAGGTGCTTAGTAGTGCTTTACTATAATTATTTTTATGAGTCAGGGAACAGGTTGGCCAGGTTCTAGGATGGAAACTGTGTGTGAATCTGCCGCCATGCTGGGCAGTCGTCCTGAATATTCCCATAGTTTTTCCATGACTAAAACAAAGGTCTTTTCTCCTCCTCTTGGCTGCCTTCTTGTGGAAGACAGGCCCAAGCAAGGAAGCATTAAGTCATGCCTGTGAGTGCTGGGAGCATGTGACCTTCTGTGGGGTATTTGTCCCTGGATACAGTTAAGTGAATCAATACTCAATGAGTATTGGAGAACGAATGAGTGACCCTGACAGTGCCAAGGACAATGACAAAGCTCCTTCATCGGCTGCTTCTTTTCCTTCGAGGCTCTGAAATGGGGAAACCATTGGGCTTTCTGCAGGCTGTTATTGGTTCCTACACATCCAGCCTAAACTGTGGAGGCCACCAGAACTTAATCCCCCTCTCCAAAGACAAGTCTGTGTCACCTTCTCTTCCTCCTGGGGACAATTATTTGGCAACGCCTGAGATATTTGTGCTTGTCATAACTGAGGGGTACTAGTTGGGTCACTGATTCTCTTCATCCCTGTGACAGAATATCAACAGAACCAGCTTAAGAGAGGCGACACTTGTGTGGCTTGTGGTCTGAGAAGGTATACCGCATGACAGGGATGGCGTGGCAAGTGCGTTAATTACTTTTCTCATTGAATGACAAAATATCCAACCAAAGCAATTTAAGGAAAGAAGGGTTGATTTGACTCCCAGTTTGATGGTACAAATCATCATGGTAGGAGGAGGGAGTAGTTGGTCACTTGGGTTGAGGTCAGAGAGCAGAGAATGATGAATGATGGAACTATGCTGTTTCCCTTGTTGTTGTTGTTGCTTTAAAAGATTGTTTCAATTATATGTATGCATGTGTGTCTGTGTAGGGGCAAGTGCAGTGCCCAGGGAGGCCATAAAGGGATATCAGCTCCCTTGTGGCGTGAGTCACAGGCAATTGTGAGCTCCTCCTCTGGGAAAACAACAGTATGCACTCAACTGCTAAGCCATCACTCCATCCCCTGCATTTATCTTTTCCCCTTGGTCTAGGACTCCAGCGCATGGAACGGTACCACACACAGTTAGGAAAGAGCCACTTCAGTGAACCTAATTTTGACACTCCCTGACAGACTTGCCCAGAGGTTTGTATCCCAGATCACTCTGGATCTTGTTAGGCTGACAATAACAACTATCACAGCAGAGTTCCTGGAGATGATTACGTGTGGTTAGGACTCCTCATAGTTCAGTAGCCTGGGATGCAAAGAGTTCAGGTAGAAGCAGATAAGTCTATAAGCCTTTAAGGTCCATCCTTTAGTGACCTACTCTATCCAGCTAGGCACCATCTCCTAAAGACTCCACAGCCTCCCCCAAAACAGTATCGCCACCTGGGGACCAAGTGCTAAACATACTAGGCTGTGGGGAATGTTTCACAATCAAATAATAGCATCACTGAGCATCACACAGGACATCTTACCACAGCAAAGAGCTAGGCAGCCGTAAACATCAACAATCGAAGCCCAGATGCAGAGGGAAGTAGACAAGGACACTTGTGGTTGTTACCTTCCAGCCCTGCCTCACATGACTCAGCAAGCCCATCAGCTTACAGACAGCACGCTAGAGATGACAGACAAATGATACTCAACTTGCCCAAAGATATTTAGGTATTAAAAGGATGATTTTTCTAAGGTCTTTTCTATGCTGAAGATCTGCCTGCCCAAGGTTTCTCAAGAATCAAGATTTATAGTCACTTTTACTTTTTAATTTTAAACTTTTTTTTTTTTAAAAACAGGGCCCACAATATAGCCAAGGCTGGCCTCCAACTTTGAACACAGCCTAAGATGAATTTGAACTTTTTGATCTTTCTGCCTCTGTCTCCTGAGTGCTGGAACTATAGGCCCAAGCCACCTGATTTTATGTGACACTGGGATTGAGTCCAGGGCTTTTCTGATAGTAGGAAAGTCCTCTATCAACTGGGCTACACCCCAGTCTTACTTTTTAAATTTAACATTAACTTTTAATTGTCTTTTGCAGTACTAGAGGCTAATATAGTGGATGCTAGGCAAGCACTCCAGCACTGAGCCCCACCCCACTGTCCTCATAGTTACCTCTCAAATGAGACCCCCAAAAAGACAATCTGAGCCGCAGGAGATTTTGAATCTCTCTTGCCTTGCAAGTGGCTCATATAGCACAGCCTCTCAGTGCTTTTCTGTTCCCATCTCCACAATGATCCCAAGCCCATCTGAGCCAGCATGCAAGCCCTTTCAAGTTCAGGGCCTGTCCATCCTCCAATGCAGACATGGCAGCACTCTGTCTCACACTGGCTGTGAGCAGCTCACCCTCCCCCCCACCCCACCCCACCCCTTCCTTCTCCTCATAGTCAAGCCTTTGTTCCCCAGCTCCCATTTGAGGTGCCCTGCTCCCTGGATACACCAGATGAACTTACAGGGAGAAAAGAGGACTGTTTCTCATTTGAATTCCTAGGTCCTTATTTAAATTGTGTGAGGGAGAACAGGCAAGGAGCCAGCAAACCCAAAACCCAGGGTATGGCGTGTCCCTTTAAAAGACCACGTTTGTATGATAGAAAGAAGTCTGAGGGCTTTTAAACTCATGCTGCGTTAGATGTGAGAAGGAGGGTTTCACTGGCCATCAGAGGTGGTTCCAGACATAACCTGAGCTGATGATAGCCTCTCTTGTCCCCAGGACGCCTGCCCAGTAAGTGTAGTATCGTCTCTAGATGATGACCCTAAAGTTTGGAGTTCCTAGAGCCAAAGACCATGCTGCTCCCACAACCGCTTCACTTTGGTACCTTCAGTTTTGAAATCCAAGTACAGCGAAGTGGCCTACTCTCCAAATTGGGGCGGGCAGGTGAGGGGAGGGATGCATTTGCCTTAAAAAAAAAAAGTTGAATAAATTGTACAATAGCCTGTAGGTGGTAGACATATGTAATAAAAATCATGGAGGTGGCATACATGCACCTAAAAGGTGTCTTTGCTTACTCTCCATCCCTGGCTTCCAGCCATCCTCCCAGCTGGCCTCTGTCTCCTCATTCACTGGACCTCTTGCCCAGCTAATATCTGCTCGAGGATCCACCTCAGGCGCTCCTTGCTGCCAAAGCTGCTTTCACCCCTCCCTCCCCCACCTCCTCTCCCACTTCTAGTCCAGGCTAGACCAAATGTCTTCTCCATGAGTTTCTGGAGGCAAGACACACAACTAATTAACCTCTGAAGTGAAACTGCCCAGCAGGTTCGCCAGACTAGGGATCTGAGGTGCCCTCATTGTCTAAAAGAAACAGTGCAGGACTTTTCACAATCAAGTCTGGTTCCCAGTTCTAGTTTCCAGCTCAGCCCGTCCTGAGGCACAAGCTTCTGACCAGCGTCAAGTCTCCAGAGCAGGCCAGGGCATGAGAGCCATTCGGCTTTGTTTCTCCCCTCCCCCTGGACAGGCCCCAAACCCGGCTCAGTCCTGTTCACCAACCTACTGGTAGGTGCCAGCAAGTCTCTGTCTTTCAGCCTGAGAGACCTGAGTCTAGCTTGCATTTGGCCAGATCAGTGTGGCCATCAGGTGTCTGCTTCCCCACCTATAAGAGCGAGAAGGGGGAGTGGTGCCCAGTTCCCAAGGCAGCCAGGAGTTTCACCCACGTGACAGACTGTGGAAGCTTTTGGGAAGGCATCAGGTGCTTCTGAAGGAGTGGAGGAGACTGTTGTTTTTAAACTAAATGAGGACGGCCTGGTGCTCTGGGGTTTCCAGTGCGATGCAGTGTAACCAGAAGAACCAGATTGCATGTTATGTCTCTACACATACGTGCACATGCACACGCCCTGACTGGAGAATGTGTCTTTGGGGCCTTCCCGAGATGCTCTGAGAGATGACACACAAAAGCAGCCCAGAGAAGGTGTTGGGACTCTGCAGGATTACAAGGGTAAAGCCTGAGAGGAGAAAGATACCGGGTCCAAATGCAGGACCTGTTTGGGGGCACATCGGGCAGCAGTTTCCTGCATAGCTCCCTTGGGCTAGGGCCTAGCAACACCAGATGTCCATTTGATCAGGGACACTACACTTATGGATAATCTATTATATACAAACCACTGAGCCAGCATTCCGTGACACACTGGATGATGTAGAAGCCTGAGGCAGCTACCGAGGCCTGGGGAGACAAGCTCACACAAGACATATGAGATGTGGGCTGCTTAGAGACAAAACTACTGAAACAGGACTCCATTAATCACCCTATGCATAATCTACATGAAAAATATGATGTCTTTATTCCAGAGGGTTTTATTTTTTTAATGGCCTAGAAGTTTAAGGAGCCGTTGGCTCGGCTACAGTGCGAGCTCCATTTGCAGCAGGTGGACCTATCTCAATCTTCTCAGCCTCGTTCCCAGTGTGGAGCACCATGCATTGCGCAGCAGTCAAAGCTGCTGACACAATCAAAGAAAGAGCTGGAGAGAACAGCTGCGAGTAACGTCAGGACAGAAGTTCACTCGTCAGCTCCCATGTGCAAAAGCTGGGTGTGGAGGCATGCGCTTGTAATCCCAGTATTGGACAGGCAGAAACACAAGTGTCCCTGGAGCTCATTAGCTAGGCAGCCTCGCTCGATTGTCAAGCTTCAGGTCCCAGATAAGGAGCACAACTTCCTGAATGTTTGCTGAGGCCATGCTTGCATTTATACAACATTCCAAAACTGATATGGACTGTACATAGCGGCAGCCACCTTGGTGAGCCTTTCCTAACTCATCCCGTAACAACCCTAGAGACCCTACCTCGGCTACCGTCCTGAATCTTCTGATCAATATTTCTGTCATTTTTCATGGTCTCATATATATTTTTACATATATATATCACATTATATATGTATATATAATGATGTTTCTTATTTTTATCTCTACAAAATGTCATTATGTCATATGTTAAACATTATACATATTTAGTATTTCCATCTGGTGAGTCTGGACATAGGCAAATGCCCCATGGTATTGATACCACAGCGATGGTACCAATTAGCCAAATCTTTCCTTGTGTCTTTTTCCTTCTTCGTTGAGGCAACTTATTTAATCCTTGTGTCTGTGTGTGATTAACCAGGATCTCGCTGTGTAGCCTAGGCTGGTCTCAAATTTATGACCCCCCCTGCCACAGCCTCTTAGGTGCTAGAATTACAGTGGTGTTCTCCATCATACCTGGCTTTCACACATTTTTTTTTAGGAAGTGAACTCAAGTTTTCAAGCTTGATCAACAAGTACTTTTTAGCCCTGAACCATTCCTCCAGCCCCTGGCTGTAACACTTTAAAGTGCACAGTACTCTGCCGCTCACTATAGGCATCACAGTGCACAGTAGCTCTTTGACAATTATTTCTCTCATGTAAGTGAAACGTGATACATACCAAGTGACAAATCCTCTCTTCCATCCTCCAGAAGCCACAATTCTAGACTCTGCTTTTATGAATTTAGATATTTTAGGTGCCATGAGTAAGTGGATTTGCTTTTTTGAATCTGGTTTATTTCACTAAATCTTATGCCTTCCAGGTTTATCTACATAATTGCAAATGACAGTGTCTCTTTTTTCCTTGTCCTTGTCCCTTTGTTGTCAGGGACTCACTGTGTAGCCCAGGCTGCCCTTGACTTCACAATCTTCCTGACGCATCCTCTTGAATGCTAGGGTTATACCACAATTGGCTTGGGTAGCTTTCTTTTTTTAAGGCTGAAAAAAATAGCTTTTTTCCTACTTTTTTGGCCCCAACTTCCTGAATGTTTGCTGAGGCCATGCTTGCATTTATACAACATTCCAAAGCTGATAAAATGTAATGTCATGACATCAAGGTTGGGATGGTGAACTTTGGAATGACGTCATCTCCTAGTCAAGGAGTACATGATGCAATGGATATTCAAGACAACACAAGGCTTTACACAGAAGACCTGCAATGGTTTCTGTTAGGCTGTTAGGATATGCATACCTGTAAGCAGGAATCAACCACTGTGTGTGTGTGTGTGTGTGTGTGTGTGTGTGTGTGTGTGTGTGTATTCATGTGTGTGTGCTGAGAGGTGCTTGTGTACACATATACACATGGTGGAGGCCAGAGACTAACCTTGAGTGCCACTCTTCAGGGGTCATATACCTTGTCTTGTGAAAGTCACAGGGACCTGGAGATCACCAATTAGGCTAGAGTAGCTTCCCAGCAAGCCCCAGAGAGCTACCTGACTCTGCCTCCCGAGTGCTGACATTATAATCACATGCCACCAAACATGTCTTGTTTTCCTTTGTTTTTTGTTTTATTTATTACTGGGACCAGATAGATGGCTCTGTGGCTAAGAGCACTGGTTATTCTTCCAGAGGTCCTGGGTTTAAATCTTTGCACCCACATGGTGCTTAACAACTGTTGGTAGCTCCAGTTCTGGGGAGATCCAACTCCCTCTGCTGGGCTCTGCGGGCACTGCATGACTGTGGTGCACAGACACAATGCAGGCATAACACCTGTATGCATAAACTAAAAGTTAATAAGTCTTTCAGTGGATCTGGACTCGGGGGGCCTGCACAAACTGTTGCACTAACCAATGACAATGCATGCAGTAAACATAGACCCTTTGTTCAGATTTAGGCAACGGACAGCTCATTCTTCATGGCTGTGGGGAGAGCAAGGACTGCCTCTGATATGAACTCTGCAGCCCCCTTCCCTTTGGTGAGGAGGCCCAACTGCACACAGAGGAAAGGGAAGCAGTCTATCTGGATGAGACCTGATAGTCTGTGGTCGTATGGTGAGGGAGGAGGTCCCCTTCTGTCAGAGGTCTAGGTGAGGGGAATAGGGTGGACGAGGTAGGAAGGGTAGGAATGAGAAGATACAAGAGAGGGGATGATAATCATGATATAATTTGAATAGGTTATAATGAATTTAAATTTTTAAAGTATATTTTTAAATCTTGAGCGTTTGTATATGTACACAAAGAAATATGATGGTACCATACATGGATTATTTTCCTTCTCCAACCCCCACCTGTTTCTCCCCTAATGTCACATAAGTTCGTATCTTATTTTTCTCTCTTTCTTGATAAGCCACTAAGTGTGATCAGTGCTGCTTGTGTGTGAATGGGTATGGGTGTTGTTGTTATTGTTGTTGTTGTTTCGGGGGGGAAGGGTTGGGTTTGGTTTGGTTTGGTTTTTTTAAAGACAGGGTTTCTCAGTGTAGTCCTGCTGGTCCTGGACTTCCTTTGTAGATCAGGCTGGCCTCAAAATCACAGAGATCCACCTGCCTCTGCCTCCCTGAGTGTTGGAATTACAGATGTACGCCACCACACCCCACTGGGGTGAAAATTTTGTACTGAGAATTTGGTTTCTTAAAAAACCCAGTTATGTTATGTGAATGTGGTTTTGTTTTAATCCAAGGTGGTGGATATGAGACTGCTTCAGATTGACCACAGCCATTAACTAGCAAGGGTATGATTTTTCCCAGCTGCAGATACTTTAAATCTAGGGAGTCCGGAGAGAGTCTAAATGGGAGAGCCCTGAGAGGCCCTGCTGCTGCCCCTTGCTGCTGCTGGTCCCTGTTGCTGCTGGTCCCTGCTGCTGCTGGTCCCTGCTGCTGCTGGTCCCTGCTGCTGTCCCTTGCTGATGCTGCCCCTTGCTGATGCTGGTCCCCAATGCTGGTCCCTGCTGTTGCCTTTAATCAATGGCTGGTTTACTGGTTTGCTGGATTGGTGGATATTCTGATGACGGTGCCCCTAGGAACCTGACGTCCCTGATCTGCAGGAAGTAGTCCAAGAGGTTTATGCCCCCTTTCCCCTCCAACCTTTTTTCTCGCATGCCTAGTATTGGGGAGTTGGAAGGGCCTGTGGTGGAGAAGGGTGGTAGTTCTAAAACCCAATAGCTTTAAAAAAAAATGCACACCTACAGTAACCCACTGAAGCATGGGGATTTACCGACAGGGACTTCTTCAGAAAAGACTAATTCTCCCTCCAGCAGCAGCTGTCAGCCGCCAGCAGCCTCTCCGTAAGGGTGGGAGCTAGAAAGCGGCCGTCCCCCACCTATGCAGCCCCCATTTTTCTGCCTTGATCTTGTGCAGGTCACCATAGCTTCTGTGAATTCTTATGTACAGTGGCCTTGTCATGTCCAGAAAATGGCAGCCCTCCCCACCCTCCTGCCCTTACATTCTTTCTGCCTCCTCTTCCACAATAGTTCCCAAGCCTTGGCAGGGGGAGGGGAGGTGTTGATTTTAAAAGGTCCCACTTAGGCCTGAGGACTCATCCCTTATTCCTGCCATTTTTGACCAGTTACAAGTCTCTTCATTGACTGATGTCCATAGCGAAAAGAAGGTTCTCTGACCAAGGTTGAGAGCAGTCCAGGTCTATGGGTTTAAAAATAAATATTTACAATTCAATTTGACAGCATGGCCATTCAGCAAGATAATAACCGCTTCTATCCCAGGGTCTATGACCTCCCCGGGCATGAGCTTTTGGCCAAGACTGTAGTAACCAGGCATGAGATTTCCCCCCTGTGGATCAGGCCTCACATCCAATCAGAAAGTGCTCAGGTACCCACATCATTATTGCACAGCTTCCCATGCCTGCTGTTTTTAACATTGGTTCTGGGGGATCAGACTCGGGGACTCATGTGACCTTATGTGGCAAGTACTTTCCCAACTGAGCTCTCTACCTCCTCATCACAGTCACTTCTTAAAACACCAGTTTATAGACAGAGAAACTGAGGCTCCAACAAATTATATACCTTGCCAAAGGTGTATATGGTCACCTTGGGATTTGAACCTGGTTCTTGACAAGCTCAAGCGTGTGTGTGTGTGTGTGTGTGTGTGTGTGTGTGTGTGTGTGTTTTAACTTAAGTTTGAAAATAAGAGGCACTTTAATCTCAGTACTCTGGGAGGCAGAGGCAGGTGGATCTCTGTGAGTTCAAGGCCAGCCTGGTCTACAAAGTGAGTCTAGGACAGCTAAGGCCACACAGAGAAACCCTGTCTCAAACATAAATAAATAAATAAATAAATAAATAAATAAATAAATAAATAAATAAATAAGAGGCACAAAATAAAGTGCTAAAATCAGAAACCAGATAACCGTGATTTGCCTTGTGCCTAAGTATGTATTTTGTTTCTGCAAACAGGAATTCCCAGTTGGCAAGAGTAGGTGTCTATGGCATTGGGGCCTTGGTGATATCATGTGGGCAAAGGATGCATTTATTTGGTGAAAAACAGTTTGTTTAAGGTGAATCTTGTTGCAAGGAGCTGGTCCTTCTGCCTGAATAAGCCAAGCCTGAGTATGGGTTCAAGGCTACTCCCAGCTGTCTGGTGAATTGTGAAACTCCTTGGCATGAGGTGTTGTGAGCATCTTGATAGTAGAAATATTAGCTTTTAACATGGCCAAATGGGAAACAGAAGCCTTTAAACCAGTGGTTCTCAACCTGTGGGGAGCAAGGGTCACATATCGGATATCCTGCACGTCAGACATTTACACTACAATTCATAATTACAGGTATCAACAATTACATAATTATAGTAGCAATGAAATAATTTTATGGGTGGGGGCCACCATACCATGAGGAATTGTATTAAAGGGCTGCAGCATTAGGAAGGTTAGGAACCACTGCTTTAGACCATTTGAGTGTTTTGAAGCATAAACTCCCATCCTGTGTCTTTCTGGCATTTTTACCTGGATACCCCACACACTTTTTCCCTCAAGCATTATTCAATAAGAACAGCCTCTGAGGTGTGTCTGCTCAGAGGCAGGTGTCAAGAGCATTGTCAAAGAGTCCCCTGTGTGCGATTCAAATGGCATCCTTTTAGCACAATCTAGGCAAGGGTGTGTCGGCATGCCGGTGGAAGGTTAGGGGAACAGAGCCCAAAGAGGAAGAGCAAGGACTGGGACATAAGTTTGAGGAGTGTAGCAAGAAGAGCCAAGGAGACTGCTCCATTAGATGGCTGAGGAGAAGGAGGGAGCTCCTTCTTCCTAGAGGGATTTAGGCAACGATTAGATAAGTGTGACAAAGTGGGGGAGGGTCTTCCTTCACCTGGAGAATCTGCAATTCTGTCACTCTACTCCATGTCCAAGGATGTCTAGACTGCCATGCTGACTATAAATTTTTCAGCTTCACCACATTCCAGTAGGGAAGAGTTTTATTTGTACATATGTGTGCTTTTTTTTTTTTTTTTTTTTTAAAGACAGGCCCTCACTAGGTTGCCCAACTGGTCTCAGACACTTGGACCCAAGTGTCTTTCTTGCCTTGGGCTCCTGTGTAGCTGAGACAGCAGGCACACCTCCATCTGGCTTCCATCATAGTTTGGAAGCACTAAGTCTTGGTGACTTCTTGTATCAGTCCAGCTCCCTCTGCCAAGCAGATGCTAACACAGAACTAACCACACCGGGTGTTACAAGCAAATCCACTTATAAAAGCAAACCAGAAAGAGCTGGCGGGATGCTGAGGATGAGAAAAGAGTTAGACTTATCTATAAAGTGTCCAAAGAGGCCATCAAGGTGGCTCAGCAGATCAAAGCACTTGCCATACACACGCCTGATAATCCAAGTTCAATCCCCAGAACCCACACAAAACAGCCTGATGCAAAGTGGCACAAATCTGTCATCCTTGCATTCCCCACCTCCCCACCCCACCCCCCTCACCCTGCAGAGACGGTTTCTCTGTGTAGCCCTGGTTGTCCAGGAACTGGCTCTGTAGACTAGGCTGGCCTCTAACTTGCTCTGTAGACCCATCTACTGCCTCCTGAGTGCTGGCATCAAAGACATTCACCACCATGCTGGATAATCTTTGCATTCCTAAGGTGAGACTGAAGTATCTCCTGGGAGCTTTCCAGTCAGCTAGCCTGGAGTACAAAGCTTGGAAGAAATAATAAGAAAACTCCTGCTTCAAAAAGGTGAAAAGAAGCCAGGTGGTGGTGGCACACACCTTTAATCCCAGCACTTGGGAGGCAGAGGCAAGTGGATCTCTGTGAGTTCAAGACCAGCCTGGTCTACAAAGTGAGTCCAGGACAGTCAAGGCTACACAGAGAACCCCTGTGTCAAGGAAACATCTCAGGAGTATGTGAGTCTTGCGTGAGTGAAGGTGATAAGGAAGGAAGCCTGGGCAAAGGCATCCTCAATTAGCCTGCCATCCTGTCTAAGGAAGTTTCAAATAGTGTGGAGAGTGTGGTCCCTAAGCCAACATAGCTTATCACAGAGGCTCTATGTGTCATGGTAATACAGCTGCCTTGGCGTGTTCACTGTCTTCAGCTAATGGGAAGTCTGGGGGAAGCTTGACTGTGAGAAGATGGGATGGGTTTGATATCAGTCACCTGGTACATTATAGTCACTGTCCTCATAGTTGAAAGCAAATCTGTGTCTTGGCCTCATGCAGTATAGGGATACTACTTAAGATATGACCTTTCTCTCTCTCCTCTTTCTCCCTCTCTCCCCTTCCCAAGCCCCCAAGGTCTCTGAGGCTGCCCTTGAACTCCTGAACCTCCTTCCACCTCCCAAATGCGACAGGTATGGGGCACCACCCCTGTCTTTCATGGGCTCATTTCTTTAGTAGTCAAAATACATTTTACCTAGTGGGTACCCAATAATGACTTATGAAACAACTGAAATTTCAGGTTCTAGGTGTCCCTTGAACGTCTTCACACAAGGAAAGAAAGGTAAACTGCCTAGCCCTAAAAGCATGCCATGTGACCCCCTAGATGATCCTCTGATCATTTGCTGCCGTCTGGATCAGAAGGCATGTGTCTTTATAGGCTTGCTCAATAAGGCACTTGACCATCAGTTTAGCTCTACCTAACTAGCTGTCTTCTCTGCTCAGAAACCTGGAGAGGCATCAGCCTTATGTGAGTTTGACTGCTAAAGGTTATCACTCACATCACGTGGTCTGTCTTCAGGATCAATCCAGGCCTCCTAGACACCCTTGCTCAGTCATTCTGCCATTCTCTCCCCCCAGCTGTGCCACCTCAAAATAAAAATTGTTGTTCATCATCTGGCAAGAAACATGTGTAGATTAAGGGTAAATTCCATAAAGGACCATAGCCAACCCACAGCTGTACTCTGACGATGTCCTGGGGCACAGGGACAACACTGCACAGACAACTTGATAAAGGAAGCTATTATGTCATATGCTCTCCCCAACAAATTCATCTTGAATTTGTCCTAATAGTAGTTCTTAAGGTGTTATGGTCTTATATGGCAGCAAAGTTGAAGATGGGATCAGTTAAGTCAAATGAGGTAATGCTGGAGTAGAGTGACACCTTACCCAAAATGAGTGGTCTACATACCTGTTTGTTTCTCTATCATCTATCATGTATATATTCAATTCTATCTATCTATCCATCCATCTATCTATCTATCCATCTATCTATCTATCTATCATGTATATATTCTATCTACCTATCCATCTATCTATGCACCCATCTATCTATCCCGTTTTGGTTTTTGAGACAGGGTTTCATGTTGCTTAGGCTTGCTTCAAGCTCTTTGTGTAACCAAGAATGCTCCTGTCTACCTATCAAGTGCTGGCTGGCATTAAGGGGGTGAGCCATTGTGGCCACCTTGACTGATCTCTTGTATGTGTGTATTTGTGTGTGCACATGTGTGTGCAGGTGCACTCATCCACGCATTCATGTGTGGGGAGCAGAAGTCAATATTAGATGTCTTGTTTTATCACTCTCCATCTTTTTTTTTTTTAAGATTATAGCATTGAACCTGGAACTCAATTTGAGTTAGACTGGCTGGCCAGCAAGCTCCCAGGAGCCTCTGGGTTCCATCTCCCAGTGTTGGAGTTATAGACAAATGCCACTGTGACCAGCTTTTGTCTGAGTCCTGGGGATCCAACCACTGGTCCTCACGACTGCATAACAAGTCCTTCACCCACTGATTCATCTCCCTAGCTCCTTGGCTGGTATCTGTCTAATAAATGTTAGTACAGATAGCCACTTAGGGAGAATGCCTTACAAAGATGAAGGCAGACAGTGGGACATCTTCTATAAGCCAAAGAAGATGAGTAAAAATGCATATGGAGGAAGGCATACAACAGGCTTCCTTGGGCTTTATGGGGAACTAACTTGACTGGCACCTTGCCCTTAATACTTTAGCCTCCAGATAAATGCATCTGTTCTGTTTAAGGCATCCTGCAAATGTTTTGTCATATCAGCCCTGGAAAACTAACACAGAAGAGGAAGAAACAAGCCAACATGATAATCACCTTCAATATTTACTTTCCAAAGAGCCCTATATGATTACCTTCAAGAAAATAATATCGCTAAGAGGGAGGGGAAAACAGCTGCTTATCAGAAGACCCATTCTGATGGGGCAATACACAAATGTTTTCAAACAGCTGGTAGCTTGTGAAAAGAGGCTCCTGTCAACAGGATATTCCTGTTGGCATGAGACTCCTTATTTGCCTAAAATAACAGAGCCCTACTTCTACAACAGTCAACCTATATAAACAAGGAAAGCTGGAGAAATTAGAAAATACAGACATCATAGAAAAATCCCCTGAACATGAACATAGACAACCCTGGCTATAGCAAAACAAAAAATGATCTTGCCCGTGCAAAAGCTTGTCCTTTGAAAGCTTGGACATCTTCCTGGGATGGTGGTACCTGAGGACCTCTAAAAGGAATAGCATAGTACATCAAGACTGGAAGAGAGCTTAGGGATTATCCATCCTGTCTTACTGGTTGAGGAAACTGTCTGCCAAAGACAGGTCATTTGTCCAAGTCACAGGGCAGCAAATGGTTGAAACTTTTTAAAAATTTATATATTCACTTTACATCTTGATGGTAGCCCCCTATCTCCTCTCCTCCCGGTCCCACCCTCCCCCTCTCAGGGAGTCCTGTGGAAGAGTGCAGAGGAAGGATAGAAAGACCTGAAGGGGACAAGAACGCCACGAAAAGACCAACAGAGTCAACTAACCTAGGCCCGTGGGGGCTTACAGAGGTGGAAGCACCAACCAAGGAGCATGCATGGACTGGCCCTCGGCCCCCTACACAGATGTAACCAGTGGGCAGTCTGATCTCCATGAGGGGCCCCTAGTAAGTTGAGCAGGTGCTGTCTATGGCATGGTTCCTGCTTTTTGATCACTTCTTCCCTAATGAGGCTGCCTTGCCTGGCCTAGGTACATGAGGATGAGCTAAGTCCTTATGTGACTTGATGTACTAGGGTAGGTTGGGAGGAGGCTCCCATTTTCTAGTGAAACTCCTGACCCCACTTTTTCTGACTCCAGGTCAATGGTCCTTCCCTCTGTCACCCTTCTCTCTCTCATTTCTGGACAGCTCAGCCCATTCCTAGGCTTTCCAAATGAGACTCTACCTCTGCTTCTGTTGTTTCTGGCTTTCCCACAATGCTTCTTTCACACTCTCTCACCATGCCCTGTAAGCATGTGAGAAGTACTCAGATTTCTGCCAAGGATCTGGTACCCAGAGTGACATCTGTTTCCCTGAGACACAACAAGTGGCCTGGCAAAGTCTTCTCCCTGTGACTCTTTTTGTCACTAGGACTGTTTCCAATGGGGGATCCTTATATTTTCAGCAGCATTATGGGACAGAGGACTGGGGGCAGCTTTCACAGTGTCCTGTAACACACTTCATAGGCACACCAAGCACTCACACCTCACACCCATGATAGATGCAACACACACACACACACACACACACACACACACACACACACACACACACACACACACACTGCACTGCCACCACATTATCACACAGACCCTGAAAAAAGTGGGTGAGTTCCTACCTACAGAATATAGGCTGTGGGACGTGGAGAGGCATGAAGAGTAGAGGGCCCCCCCACCCCTACCCCTATTCTCTGATTAGTCTGTATTCTAACCTTAGCCTGCTTACTGTCCTTCGCTGGGGTTTCTCATTGGCAATGCTTGCTTTCAGGCTGTCCATGTGCACACTGGGTACTTCAGCCAGGGTTTACTTATCTTACCACGTCCTGAGAGCCTGCCCATAGTCTTTCTTATAAACCGCCCCTTGCCTGGGATGTTGCTTGCTTCTTACCTCTGGGCCTCTGTGTAGCATTGACACCAAGGCAGGGGGATCTGGCAGGCTAGTTGGGCCAGCTTCATTGTCCCCTTCCCACTCCACCTGCCCTCCAAGAGGACCGTGCTGAACTGCCAATCTGTGGGCCTTCCTTCCTCCACAAGAAGCTCCTTTGGCTGCTGTGCTTCTGGTGCAGAAGTCCAAACTTCTCGGCTTGACCTCGCAGCCCCCCATTATCCGGCAACCCAGGAGCCTACGTGCTCTCTACTCTCTGAGCCCTTACCGCACAGGCCTCTCCTTATGTCCTTGGACGTACTCCCGACTCCTTGGGACACCTGTCTGCCCTTTCTGATTCACATCAATGCTTCCCTATCTGGCCCTTGAGTCTCAGCAGCACTAGCACCAGGGGACTTAGAAATCTAAATCCTAGCCCAGTGCTGCATGGGGAAACACTGGACAGTGGGACCAGCAGTCTGGCTTTTATCAGGCTGTGCAGGTGACTCTGGTGTGAGCTGAAGCGGGGAAAGCCTCCTACTCCTGATGGTGCTCTTAGCCATGTTCAGGTGGTACGTGTTTGTGACGACCTTCCCAACTCCCCAGCTCCCGGAAGAGCGCCTATAACTCTGAGCACCACTCAGAGACCCGTGCACTCTGTTAGTAAGTACCACTGTCCCTTGACGTATACAGTCCCACCGCTAGCCAGAGGACCCTTGGCACAGTTAAGTCTGTGTCTGCCCCAGCACCCGGATCAAGGCCTGAAACTGAGTGAACATGCCGATAAGTAGTACTCTGGAGATTTGTTAAGCTATGATTTGCAAAGTCCTTCAAGCTCCTAACCATAGACCAAATTCAGGATCCTAGCTGTTGACTTCTGTACACTGCTTCACCACCTTCATCAGAGTCCCTGTGTTCCATCCTCCCACTAACACCCTAATGGCCAGATAGTCTATAAAGTCTCAAGCATTTCACGCATCAGATTTTGCATTCCATTTCCTAATACGCCATTTCTCCTCGTGCCCTCTCTCACGGGGTCTCATGTAGTCCAGGCTGGCCTTAAACTCCACTTGGAGCTGATGATGACCTTGAACCCCTGACCCTCCTGCATCCTCCTCCTGAGTGCTGGCCTTGCCCATGTCAGGATAGCAACACTCTACTAACTGAGCTATGTCTCCAACACCATTTTAACTTTTAATTACAGCCAAGTCTCTATAAAAACGCAATGCATATCATCCTACTTATGGGCAGCGTAGTGAGTAGGTGTATCCTATGCCAGTTTTATGTTTTGTTTATTTTGGTGTTTTAGGGAAGGAAAGGTTTGTTTTGGCTCCCAGTTCAGAAGAAAACTGTCTTTGTGAGGAGCAGGCATGGCAGACCACTCATTACCTAGTATCCGTTGTCAGGAAGCAGAGATGGGAGGATGCTGGTGATCTTGGTGCCCGTTTTAATAGTCAGAAAGGATGACTTGAATTACCTGAAAGTCATTCAAATGTACTTGAAAGTAAATTCAGCATAGTCATTGTGTTCCTACTGAGAAATGGGCCAGTCCAAGGGATGTGTATGTCACCTTTAAGAGTTCTGTCCTGTGGTGGCGAGGGGACTGCACTGTGTCTCTCATGGATGGAAAAAGGGCTAGTGAGCATCGTGTCTCCCGTGGATGGAGGGACTAGTGTGATAGTAACAGCAAACACTGATTTCACACTTGCTGGGACCATGCACTACATTAACTGCTTTCAGACACACCATTTCTAGAAAGTGATATTACTCCACATTGCAGAAGAAACAAGCAAAGAATCAAAGCAAATTGCTAATGAGCTGTGGGACTTGTGTTTCAGACATCAGAGTCAGTGTGTTGAAATGTCTGTTGCTGCCTAGAGCCCAGATGCCAGTGCTCAGGAGGTGCCCACATCTTGTGGGAACATATAAGTCCCTTTGCCTTGCGGCTCTGTGCATATTTATCTTCCCTTAATGTCTATGGTTTATAAGCAACCCATGCAGCCTTCTCTCCATCAGGTTAGTATTCACGCTCAGCCCATGTTGTGCCTTGTGGAATCACCATTCCTTGTTTGGAACAAGATCAGGGCCCAAGTCTTCGTTCTGCCACCTGGCCTCTCTGTGGCACGGTACACCTTGTTTCTCTTCTTAGATCCTACCTTCCTCCTTTAAAGCAGGAATAATGTAGCTGGGCATGGCGGCACAGTGCTTTAATCCCAGCACTCAAGAGGCAGAGGCAAGCAGATCTCTGTGATGTTCAAAGCCAGCTTGGTCTACATATGGAGTCCCAAGACAGCTAGGGCTCTTATATGGAGAAACCCTGTCCCAGAAAGCAATGATGATGATGATGGTGATGATGATGGTGATGATGGTGATGATGATGATGATGATGATGACGATGATGATGATGATGATTATGTCTACAGTCTCTTCCTTAAATATCAAGTATCATTGCTTTTTTGCCCTGAGCATGAATATTCCTACTGGCTGAGATAAAAACAGATTGCTGTTCCTCCAGAACAACCCTTATCACCAAGCAAGTTTCCAGAACTTTCAGGAATGTGAGCTACAGAGGCTGTGGATATAGAGCTACCTCTGCCTTCCAGGGGTATTACCGGAGCCAAACACTCTGACAGGACAGGAGTGTGCTTACTGCAGAGTCTGTGAACCACAGCAGGTGCAAAACACTTGGCAAGAGGTGCGTCTTCTCTCTCCCCTCCACTTTCCCAGTCTCATCTGTTTCTCAATCTCCTCCCAGACCACCTCCTTTGATTTTTATATATTTGGAATCTACTGTCTGCTGTTCTGTTTCTAATTCTTCCCTTCCCCTCTTCCATCCTTTCCTTCCTCCTTTCCTTCCTCCCTTCCTTCCTCCCTTCCTTCCTTCCTTCCTTCCCTCCCTCCTGTCCTTCCTTCCTTTCCTCCCTCCCTCCCTTCCTTTCCTCCCTCCCTTCCTTCCTTTTCTGCCTCCCTTCCTTTCTTCCCTTCCTTTCTTCCCTTCCTTCCTTCCTTCCTTCCATGCTAGGTATGTACTCTATCCCTGAACTATATGCCTAGCCCTGTTTCATGAGAGTGGCTCCTATAGCCAAGGCTAGTCTTGGACTCCAGATACAGATGAGGATGGCCTTGAAATGCTGACCTCCTGGCCCTACCTTGCCTGTGCTGAGAAGACAGATAAGCCCCTCTCAGCCTTGACTGAACTTCCTCACATCCTCCTATGTAACTGAAGTCTGCGCGGGTTCCTGTCTATCATATCCCGTGTTTCTTGCTTAGCTGGCCTGTGCCGCTTTGTTAGGGCTGTTTAAGGTAAGCTTTCTTGCAAAAGGGACATTATGGAAAGGTGGGTATGATTACTTCTCCACAAGACAGCCCACCCACATGGGCCTCTGTTGCTGAAGGCTGGCGCAGGGAGAGTGAACCAGCCAGGCCCATCAGTCCCTCTAAAGTCTGGCACTTTCCTGTAGTCCTGCAACTCCACACATGTTTAGGGAATGCTACTGGAAGGCACAGAGGTGTGGGCAGGGCAGAGGCAAGGCGCCATTGTGTACCTACCTCAGCTGGCAGAGCCTTGTTTTTTGCTGTCATGACAATATTGCGTCATGGAATGGGAAAGGCCCTTCCCTGATCTAAGCCATTATTATGTGGGTCCTATTCTGGCCACAGACACCACGTGGGTAGTCAGGCCTCCGCTGTTATTTCAGCCTCAGGGGTGAAAACATCCGAACAGTGGAATCTTTTTTGTTCCTGGCTCCAGTCTTGGAATGTACAGACTTGGATTCACGGTCGTCTCCACCAATCATCACCCGAAGCAGAAGGGCTCCCAAAGCACCCCTCTTCTTCCTGCGTCTGGCTCACAACTAGGATCCTCCCCCTTCATCTTATCAGGTGTTCAAGAAAACTATGGGAATCCAGGCGACCTGTGACAGCACAGCAGAGCTGGATTGAGTGAAGGCCAAAGGACTTTGGCGGTGGGAGCAGAACCCCCAAGGACTCCGCAGAAGATCCCAAGGCCCCTTAGCCCGCATAGCCTCTCCTGCCTGCGCCCCTCGTGGCGATCGCTGGAACTGCATGCTGGCATCGTGGGTGACTGTTGTGGCTCTGTCGCTGTCTTTGATGGGGCCCAGAGCGGGCCTCTTCAGAAGAATGCGGACCTGTCTGCACCCGAAAACCAAAACCGTGTCCAAGAGGCGGGGCTGAACGGCTGGAAGAGAGGCCTCACCTCACCTGGGCGGACGCGGCTTCTGGAATGAGACCTGGCCGAGTGGGCGCGGGAGGTGGCTCCAGGCCCGGGGCCAGCACGCAGCTTTCCCACGTGTGCACCTCTTCAGAAAAGGTCCTTGGAAGCGACCTGAAGGCCTTTGAGGAAGGCAGAGTGTGTCTTTCCCCTCAGTGTGCCTCGACCCCTCAGGTCGAGAGCCCAAATGGGATATTTGAAGATCCAGCCCTGAGAGGTTCCGAATCTAGAACCCTTCCCCACCCCACCCCACCACCTTTTTTTTTTTTTTTTTTTTTGCAGTCCCTGGCAATCGCACCTACTCTGGTCTCCTATTACTAGCCAATAGGCATCCGTATACATGACATGTACTTGCAATCCGAACCATATGTTGAAGATACAGTATGGGTGAGGGGAAGTTTGAGTGTGTGTGTGTCTGTGTGTGTGTGTGTTTATGGAATATGGAACTCGGGGCTCACACACGGTAGGCAAGCTCTCTGCCACTAGGGCTACCTCCCCCGCTTTTTCTTATTAGATATATTAAGAGATGGTCTCATTCTGTTGCTTTGAACTCACCAGCCTCCTGTCTCAACTTCCCTAATACAAAGGAAGGGTTACAGACATATTTAGTGACACTCAGTTTTATTTGTATTTTTTGTTTTCTGTGTTAATAAAACATAAGTTAATTTTACTCATTGCTTCCCCCCATCCCTCCTTTTTACAGCATACACTCTGAACTTTTAAAATGACACCTATGTTTGTATAGAAAGTTTTAGAGCACTAGTTCTGCCAAAAGGCTTGTTACCTCCCCAGGGCCTTTGAAGTTGCTCTTCTGTTGAGAATGTTTTTATTTCAGCAGAAGTTCCCTTTTCCTTGCTATTCAAATCACAAATTTTGCATACAACTCCTTCCCTTCTTTCCTCATACCATCCAGCTAAGGTCCTCATAGCCGGTGGCTCTCTCTATGTGGTCCATTTTCTGTCTGTCTGTCCCTCCCCCATCGGTAGACCATACCTTCCAGAGAGTAAGACCTTAAATCTCCTATTAGCTGAGCTGCCCTTAGTCCTCACAGTAAACATTTGTTGAATGACTATTAAAAGGCTTCTCCTAAGAGCAACTGCTTCCAGAGCCGTTGTCCACAACAAAGCAAAAATTTATGGCCTAGACACTGTGCTTCCGGGCTGTGGGAGAGGGAGAGGACAGAAGCTTCATGCAACATTTTGCCAATTTCCAACTGAACTTCGGAGTGAAGGGCTTGTACTATGACTAGAAGTGCATTTTCTTTGAGTTCTGTCTGTTCTGTGAGCTTGGAGAGGTGGCTGTCTCTCTCAGAGGCCCAGGGTCCCCTAAATGTTGATCTCTAAGGGCCCTTCCTGCCCAAATGTGAGGATTAGGGATTGTGTTTGAAGATTTAGGTTCCTCCTAAGGGCAATTTACTCTGCAATGTGCTCCTAAATCGCATAGCTGGCATTGTGAAGTCTCCATTAACCACCCAGCCAGAGCGCTTGGGGCTAGCCGTGTCCTGGTTAATTTAATTTCCTGGCTGGGGATCAACTACCGAGAGCATCCCTATTGAAAACGCAAATAGGATGTGGATCCATTCACCAGCCCTAAAGAGCTACTTCACTGGACAAAAATTATGTATTCTTAGAAAATAATTTGGCATTGTTATCTCCTCTTGAGAATTAAAATGGAGCCTGGGGCTGGGTCAGGGAGACCCTTTGAGAGTTGCCTGGCTTTTAAGCACAGCTGTGCGACTTTTAGCCAAGCACAGCTTCAGCCTGCAGTGATCTGTTTTCCTGTGGCGGAAACTGGGGTAATATCATACAGCCTGCAGGGAAGTCACGTGAAAGAACGTCAATAATAAGAATAAAGTGTTTAGCAGGGAGCCTGGTGTGCGGTAGGTGGCTAGTGCTTGCTCTTATCTGCAGTGTCTCTGAGCACCACAATGTGACAGAGTCACACATCTCATTAAAGGAGGGTGAGTCTCAGGACAGAGCTAGCCTCTGGCCCTGGCCTGCCTCCAACATACTTGGGACCCCACACACAAGCTCCCCTTACTCCTTAGTCTCAGTTTCTTCTTGGGTAAGAAGAGGGGGTCTGGCTGGTCCCCCATTTGCACACAAAGGTTGGAAGCCCCTGAGTCTTTCCAGGCTCCTTGAAGGTGTTTTGTTTTGTTGTTTCTTTTTCTTCTAAGGACCTTGGCCTCAGCTAGTCTGGAAGGTCAGGCTTCTCTCTCCCCTAACTAGGCTGTCTTTTTCCAAGGAGCCCCATAGGTGCCAACTTCCTGTCCAGCCCAGTAATTGTTCTCAGCCAGCTAAAGCGTGCCTTCACAACAGCTGCCTGTGCTGCCTTCCTTCGGGAAAAGCTGTCCTGTGACGCCCTCTGGAGGAAGGAGGCTTCTTTTCTTGTGCCACTAACTGCTGGGGCTCACCCTGGATTCTGGGAACTGACACATGCCAGGCCTGGAGGAGCAGTGGCAGTAAGTCTGAAAATGTCCCTTCCTGGACCCCCAAGGTAGACTAGCCTTCCCGACTTTGCAGCTGGAGTCCCAAGGCAAGCCCTCTCCCCACTTCCTGTTCCTAGACTTCTCCTACCTGCACCTTCCTGAGTGGTCCACCCCAGCCTCCGTTTAAAACCTCTAAAGGTTTCTCGTGCTAGGCACCTCTGCGAAGGCACATAGATACCCCTGTGTGGGGACTCACTTCCTACTGTGACCCACTCTCCATTACTGTCAGCTAAGTGTCACAAGCAGAGCCACCAGATTTGATCATCTGCTGCACAGTTCGCACTCACGTTTCCCGAAAACAAGGTTGCCAAGTTGAAATTGATGAATGCATAAGTGTCTACAAAAGGTAACATTATGTCGACTGTCTTTGCAACTGGTCTCCCCTGTTAGCTATTTATAACCCATTTAAGATGCAGAGCGAGGGAACTGTAATGTGTATGCTACATGTGGGAGTGGGGCCTTGGAAAATAGCAGTGCCCAGGGGCCTCCAAGGTCAAAAGCCATGAGGCCCTTCACATCCTCTGCCTTGGCCATCCAGAAACACTCACTGCTCCCCCCACAGGCCTGTGTTTGCAGTTCCTCTACTCCCGGTGCCTTCTGTTCTATGCCCACCTCTCACCTTCTCCATCCTGCTCGGCTGCTTCCTATGGATTTGCAATCGACCTTTCAGGAGTCATCTCCTCTGGATGACCCAGTCAGGACCAACACAGGGAGTTCCTTTTGCTCTCACATCTGTGAATTATGCACTAAGGCAAGAAGCCGTGCTCTAGCATCTTTTATCTCCCTGCTCATCTCCTCACTGGCCCTAGTCAGCCTTATGACGAAGGCTGAATCTCATTTCAGCCTTAATGTTTCCAGTCGTTGACTCAGTTCCTGGGTCATAATATCTAAGTAATGTCTGGTCCACGGATAAAGAATGATAGACGGATGATCAGTGGATCAATGGATAGGTAGATGGGTAGGTAGATGAAATAAGTGAGTCTTGATAGATTGATGAACGGAGGGAAGGGAGGGAGGGAGGGAGGGAGGAAGGGAGGCACAGATGAATGTGTAGATGGATGGGTGGATGATGGATAAGTGAGTGGGTGGATAGATGATGGATAGATCATGATGAATGGGTAGATGAGTGGGTAGATGGGTGGGTGGTAGATGAATATGTGAGTAGGTGAACCTACATGAACTGATGAGTGGGTAGAAGTCAAAGGTAGGAACGAGGATGAGACAGATGGATGGGTGGATGGATGGATGGATGGGTGAATGAATGAGTTGGCAGAGGAATGGATAGCTGGATGTGTACATATGTGTGTATGAGAGTGGGCGGGTTGGTGAATGTGCAGAGAGTGGAAAGTTCCAGCACTGACTGTAGGCCAGGGGATTCACTGCCTCCTGGTATCTGAGTTTTCTCCCTGAACACGGATGCCTTCAGGGAACCAGGAGCTCCTGCTCTCACAGCTTAGTTCATGGTCTCGGCCGTGTTCCTTTTCTATACTGTGTCTTTATCCTTATTGAAGGAGCTAAAAATTCACAAACCATAGAATTTTAAGGGATTGAGCAGAGCAGTGTGTGGAATTCTATTTAAAATGACCCAGTATGTGTAAAGACCAGGGCACAGGGCTTAGGGGCCATCAGGGGCTGGAGAAGATAAACTTGTCTGTGTGTTGAGGCATGTGGTCCAGTTTTCTTTCTAGTTTTGAATGTCTTTGAAATTTTACACAATAAATACCTTTCCTCCCAGATTTTGCTAACTTTTTTGTTTGTTTGTTTTTTGTTTTGTTTTTTTGTTTTGTTTTTTGTTGTTGCGACAGTTTCACTGTACCTGGAATAAGGGGTTCAGGAACAAACTTCCGTCTTTGGAAATTCATAGTATTATATTTCAGTGAGAACCAGTAAGGTGGCTGGGACCCTCGCTTTCTAGGCACTAAGTGTCATGGCCCAGGCCCAGGAAATGGGCTTCGGGTTCCAGCCCTGCTTCTACATCACTGCAAACTCAGATGAATTTCTTCCTGTCTGAAGTTTCGTCTTCTACTCTGACCTATGGTGGTGGCTCACATAAGACCTGGGTGAATGTTTCAAGAAGTCTACACTCTCCACGCCCCCAACACACACACACACACACACACACACACACACACACACACACACACACACACGTGCATTCTAGCTTAGCAACCTGGAACCCTGCTTGGCTTGAACTACACATATAGCCCTCTTTCCCAACAAAGTAGTCAATAACCCGTGACTTCCACCTGCCTGGACCTGCATGCACAGGACTTTCTAAACAAGCCACTGGCCACTCTGCCCTAAAAGCTCCCTAGAAACCTCTTATGCTCCCATTTCATGGACAAACACATCTTAGTGCATAGCCTGGTGCTAGAGGTAGTATCAATCCAGTCTGGACTGGTTTGGGGTATCTGCGTTGTAGATAAAAAGGCCTTGACTAGAATCTTACACCTGTGCATGATTAGGCATTCATATGATTCAAGTCAGATGCATCATGGGAAAGGACAAAGGCTTACATGTGAACAAAGGCTTACATGATAAAAGCCTGTCAAAACAAAACAAACAAGGAGACAAACAAAACAAACCCACCTGAGCCCCACCCCTAGAACCAACTCTTCCTCTTCAGGACTCAAAGACAAAGAAGCCCCAGAGGTATCCTGGGACCCAAGTAAACCTCACTTAGGGGGTGCTCATCCTCTCCAGTGCATCTGACCCGGACCTTGGCCTTTGACTAAAACTTCCTGCTATTCGGCTATCACTGTGCTATCACTTCAACTCCATGAACAAGATGCCAAGAACCTGGAAACTCCCAGTCCAGACAGAGACACCAATAACTATTTGATATCCACTCCCACACTACAACAAGCTTCTTCAACCACCTTCCACCCAGCGGTCCTCAGGCTTCGGCTCAGCTCCTCTCACTAACCAGTCTTCCTGTCTCTCTCTGTAGAGGACTTGGCCACCATATGCAATTTCGTCTTTGCATTACCATGGCTACCTGGATTTAACATATGGTGCCCCTAAGAGAGGAGGGGAACTGAAAACAGAACAGAGAAGGTGGTGTTAAAGGACAAAAGAGCACATCCCACCTGCTGTGATTTGGAAGGTGTCTCTATCCTTCTGGCAACCATCAAATCAGGAAGGAAAAGCCATCCTTGACACATCCAAAGGTATCCTTAGTTTTTCCTTCCTCTCAGATTTATGATGGAGTTTAGTCCAAGAGGCATCAGACCCAGTCTTAATGCTCACTTTAAAACTTTTTGTTCCTCCTTTTAGAGAGGGGAGGAAGCCTGAACAACAGCAAGTGAAATTCTATAGCCATATGGGGTGATTCTCCCTCTTGGCATTCGGCACTTCTCTTTGGTACCCCAGGAGTCTTCTCTGAACTGGGTTTCGCCCTTCTTTCTACTTACTTTTCTGTTTCATTTTATTTTGTTTTTTTGAGACAGGGTTTCTCTGTGTAGCTTTGGCTGGCCTGGACTCACTTTGTAGACCAGGCTGGCCTCGAACTCACAGCGATCTGCCTGCTCTCTACTTCCTGAGTGCTGGGATTACAGGGGTGTGTCACCACGCCTGGCTCTACTTTCTTTTCTAGTCTAGTAAAATGCATATAAAATGTACCAGTTTAAGCATTTTTCACTATATTTGTATCATTGAACAGCCATCAATATTATCAATAATTTCCTAACTTTGTTCCCCTTTGTGAATGCTTGTCTGTCTCCACATAGTCCCTGTACAGGTCACCCCTGCTTTCTTTCACTGTGACATCTCCCTCCTTACTGTGTGTGTTGTGGGGATGAGTCATGTAGCCTCAGCTAGTTGGCTCCTCACTGTGTTATCTTGACTTCTTCCTGATCCTTCTGCCTCCGCTTTTCAAGCGCGGAGATCACAGGCATGTGCGGCCTCCTCTTATCATCATTACTTTCTTGAGTATCATACAACGCAGCTTATTGGGTCTCCATCCATATTCTCTCTATGAATTAATGACCCTGCTCTTCATATAATCAGAGTGACAAGCGCATTACCTTTCGTGCTTGGCTGCCTCAATAATGTGTTCAAGTTTTTCCATGTTATCCATGTTATAGGTCCCACTATGCTGAGGGAGGGGAGGGGGCGGGTGCTGCTAAGGATTGAACACAGAACTTTACACATGCCCAGCAAGAAGAACTCCATTGCTTTTAACTTCTATTAGGGGTACGTGCCGCATTGTCTTGGTCCGTCCACCTGCCAATGCACACTTGCACAGCCTTGCCTCCTCTCTGTTGCTGTGAATACAAGTACGTAGTTATCTGTTCTGAATCTCTGCTTTTAAAACTTTTGGAGATCTCACAAGAAGTAGAATTGCTGGGTCATATATAATCCTATGTTTAATTTTTTGTCTTTAAAAAAAAAACTGACACGCTATTCCCATAGCAGCAGCAGCATTTTATATTCTCACCAGTCTATGCTAGGGTCTAATTTTCTTCACGTCTTTGCCAATGTGTGTTATTTTCTGTTTTTATTTATGTAGTTTCTGGGGTGCTTCCTTGCTTCCTTTCTTCCTTCCATTGTGTTGCTCTTGTTTATTTGTTGTCAGTTTTTGTTTGTTAGATTTTGTTGTTGTTGTTGTTTTAGAGAAATATGTAGTCCTACCAGACCCAGAACTTTCTATGTAGATATCTGGCCTTGAATTTGACACAACCCTCCTGCCTCTGTCTCCCATATTCTGGGATTACAGGCCTGTGTCACCAATCTAGCTAATGGTGGTTTTTGAAATTATTACTTTAAAGTATGTCCAGGGGCATCTCATTTGTATTACTTCTCTCAACATGATAAAAAAGTCAAGCCCCCATATTTTATTGAGCTCCTCCTCTGGGACCAGCTTTGTCCTCACTAGGCAGGGTGAAGCTGTGAACAGTCCTTTCCCTGCGTATCCAGAGCTCACATCTGGTGGCTCAGATGTCCGAGTCATGCTGCCTGCCCCTCCCTGGCCTACTCCACACAAAGCCAGGCATGTGTCTGCAGGACAAGGGTGCTGGCAGTGGCCAAAGCTCTACGTGCAGCCTCTGGAGTAATTTGATGTGAGGCCCTGCAGGCAGCATGGCTCCTTGGTGAAACACCCTTGGAGTGTTATTTTCAACAGTACTGTCGTTATGCCATTTGGAACCAAAATGGAATTCTTGAATGAATTTTCCTCATGCTCTGAGCCACAAGAATTTATTTTAGTCACTAGCTTTGCATTATAAGAGCTCTGTTTGGGACACAGAGACTTCCGGGGTATCTTTTTGTTGAATGTGATATATCCTTGATGTGCAGTTGCTTAGAAACAGACATTCGTGTGGATCTGCAGTGTCTGCCTTTTCCACGCTTAAAATCAGAACGCTGTGCCTGACTGGGAGTGTTTGTGGGAACGCAGAGGAGATGAGGTTGGGACCATTCCAGAAAATCTCAGAGGCATGGATTCTGAAGAGGCACGATAGTTTAAGGAGGCTCACAAATGCGACATAATCTGGTGGTTCTTTGGTCCACATTCACCGTCTTCATCCTCAAGACAAGAGGATCACACTGCAGGGTTCCTTAGTCTGGTTAGCTCGATTTCAACAGCACAAATACTAAACACAAATATGCTAATTGGGCTTGGGAAGGATACCAACAAAAACAGTCTTTCTTGTGTGCTGTCCCTTATTCCTGGCCCATACCGTGGGGCCAGCCTGAGCCTTTTTTTCTAGCCACTCACATGCCTGTGCCTATACATAGACATGACGTTCTGTTTTCTAAACACAAATCACAATACCTCACTATACACTATCTGACAACTAACTGTTCTCTTTTAATCTCCAGGGGAGATTTTTCTTTTCTTTCTTTCTTTACTGATGTATTTATTCACTTAACATCCCAGTTGTAGCCTCTTCCCTCCTCTCCTCCCTGTCCCACTCTCCCTCCCTCTTCCCCTAACCCCCATCCCCTATTCCTCAGAAAAGGGGAGTTCCCTTCCCCCGCCCCTCCCTAGCTCATCAGGTCATGTCAGGACTGAGCAGGCTCTCTTCCCCTGTGGTCAAGCAAGGCAGCCCTGCCAGTGTGTAACGATCAAAAAGCAAGCAACAGAGTCCATGTCAGAGACAGACCCACTCCCCTTACTAGGGAACCCACATGAAGACTAAGCTGCCCACCAGCTGCATCTATGGAGGGGATCTAGGTCCAGTCAATGCATGGTCCTTGGTTGGTGCTTCATTCTCTATAAGCCACCTTCACCCCAGGCCCTGGTTAGTTGGCACTGTTGGTCTTCTTGTGGAGCTCCTGTCCCCTCCCTCCTATCCTTCTCCCGACTCTTCCACAAGTCTCCCTGTGCTCTGCCCAATGTTTGGCTGTGAGTCTCAGCATCTGTTTCAATCTGCTGCTGGGTGGAGCCTCTCAGGGGACAGCTATGATAGGCTCCTATCTGCAAGCATAGCAGAGTGTCATTAATAGTGTCAGGGGTTGGCTCTCTCCTATGGATGAATCTCAGGTTAGGCCACGCATAGGTTGGGCATTCCCTTAATCTCTGCTCTATTTTTATCCCTGTGCATCTTGTAGGTAGGGTAAATTTTGAGTAGGAGTTTTTGTGGGTGGGTTGGTGCTCCCCTCCTTCCACTAGGAGCCTTATTTAGTTAAAGGGTGACCTCTTCTGTCTCCATGACTCTGCTACTAGGATTCTCAGCTAGAGTCACCCCCGTATCCTCCCAGGAGACTACCCTGTCCTAGGTTTCCAGATTGTCACAAAGATGCCCCACCCATGATTTCTCTTTTCTCTCCAAGCGTCTGCCCTCCTACCATCACTCTCCCCAGGTCTAATCTCCACCCTCATTTCTCTCCACACTCCCTCTCCTACCCTGCTTCCTGTCCTCAAACACTTCCACTGTCTATTCTATTTCCCCTTCTGAGTGAGGTTTAAGCATCCTCCCTTGGATCCTCCTTGTTACTTATCTCCTTTGGGTCTGTGAATTGTAGTATGGTTATCCTGTACTATGTGGCTAAAATCCGATTATAACTGAGTACACACCATGTGTGTCTTTCTGGGTCTGCGTTACCTCAGGACGATCTTTTTTACTTTTAACCATGTGCCTGCAAATTTCAAGATGTCTTTTTTGTTTGTTTGTTTTGTTGGGTTTTTTGTTTTGTTTGGTTTGGTTTGGTTGGTTTTTTGGTTTTTTTGTGGGTTTTTTTTTTTGGTTGGTTGGTTTTTTTGTTTTTTTTTTTTTTAGACAGGGTTTCTCTGTGTAACAACTCTGGCTGTTCTGGAACTTGCTCTCTAGTCCAGGCTGGCCTTGAACTCATGGAGATCCACCTGCCTCTGCCTCCCAAATGCTGGAATTAAAGGTGTGTGCCACCATCGCCTGGCGAGGTCTTTGTTTTTAATAGCTATGTAGTATTCCATAGTGTAAATGTACCAGTTTCTTTATTCATTCTTTGGTTGAGGGACATCTGGGTTGTTTCCAGTTTCTGGCTATATATGAATAAAGCTTCTATGAACATAGTTGAGCCAAATGCCCTTGTTGTATGCTGGAGCATATTTTGGATATATGTCCAGGAATACTCAAGTTTCTCCCTCTCCCTCCTCCTTCTCTGTTACATGTATGTGGATGTTTATATGCGTGCATGGGTATGCATTCATGATGCATGCATGTGTAGGCCAGAGATAGATATACAGTGTTTTCCTCAATCACTCTCCTTTTATTTTAAAAGACAGGGCACATCATTTAACCCAGAACTAATCTATCTAGACTAGCTGACCAGCTAGCCTCAGATACCCCATTCCCGCCCCCCCCCATCTCTTGTTTCCAGTGCTGGGAACTCAGGGATACCCTGTTAAAACCAGCTTTTTATGTGAGCCCAGGACTCTAAATTCAGGTGCTCTGAGCCATCATCCAAGCTGCTAAGACAGACAATGTTGTTCCAACTAACATGTTCATTCTATGGCTGCGTGGTGCTCTGTTGTAGAGACCTTGTGGCTGACTTAGCCACAGCTCTGACAGACAGATACCCAAGGTGTGTATTAGCTACGTCTGTGCCGCTATGATAGAAAGTCCTGACAAGAGAGACCTTAAAAGGGAGTTAACCGGTTTGTAATTGCAGAAGAGTAAAGTTCATCATGACAGGAGGACCCCGCAACACGTCAGGAAAGGCATGGAAGCAGAAGCAGGAAGCTGGCTGATCATATTTCCTCTGCACTTAGGAAACAGAGAGAAAACAGGAAGTGCAATAAGATTTAAAACCCCCAAACTCTTTCCCCAGTGACAGTGTCCCAGACAGCAGTGTCAGCTGGGGGCCAAATGTTCAAACACATGAACTTATGAGGTGTAATTCATCTTCAAGCTTCTAAGGATCACTGTCCGTTATTCACTTTTGTAGCAATGCTGGTGTGAAATATTTAGCCATTCTGCTTTACAACAATATGGAACTGTTTCTTTAAGAGGAATATATAAAAGTGATAACAGAAATGATGAAGAAAGTTTTGAGAAAGTCAAAGTTGCCTTTAGGGATGTAGTTTACCTTGGGCCTGGCTTAAAACTCAACTATTTGCCTAGAAATCAAACATTGCTGGGTAGAGCACTGTTTGTGATGCCTGTAGGAATTGGGTACTGATGAAAATGGGCTGAGATGTGGGTGTCAGTCAGGTGGGGGAAGCCAGGGACAGGGTGAGCAGCTGGCCACTCTGCTCCTTGGTTTGTGTGACCTCTACTCCATTCCTGTCAACTCTCAGAACATGGAAATGGTCATGGCTCTGACACATACTCTATGATGACCTGAACCTTTTAAAATGTGAACTCTTTAGGGTACCCGGTGGTGGTTGGTACTTGCTACAGTGTGAAGTTGAAATGGTCCCCAAAGGCCCATGTGTTTAACTACTTAGGCCCCAGAGTAGTGTTCTTGGTGCCGCTGGGTCTACTGGGAAGTCTGAAAATCATTAGTGAGATGTCCATCAAGGGTTAATCACATCCCAGCCCTCTTTTCTCTCTGTCTCTGTCTGTCTCTGTCTCTCTTTATCCCCTTCTCCCTCCTTGCCTCCTCTTTGCTTCACTCTCTTTCACTTCCTAATTACATGATAAGTGGATTTTGCTCTGCCACATGGACCCCATTATAACATTTCCAATAGGCTGAGGAGCAGGGGAACCAATAGTTTGTGGATCACAGCTCCCCAAAGCCAAAATAAAGCTTTCTTCTCTTCCTCTTCTTCCTCTTCTTCTTCTTCTTCTTCTTCTTCTTCTTCTTCTTCTTCTTCTTCTTCTTCTTCCTCTCTCTCTCTCTTCTCTCTCTCTCTCTCTCTCTCTCTCTCTCTCTCTCTCTCTCTCTCTCTCTCTCTCCCCTACATGCTTGTGTGAATATGCATACTAGTGGCAGCCAGAGTACAAGTTCCTTACAAGACATCCACCTTGTGTCTTGAGACAGTCTCTCAAAGGCCTCTGGTTCTCCAAGTAGGTTACACTGTGTGGCCTGTGAGCCCAGGCTTTTCTCTTGCCTTTGCCTCCGCAGCAGCACTGATATCACTAGCATGTGTCAATGGTGGGACTTTTGACATGGGAGCTGGAGTTCAAGCAAGCAGTCACCCACCCGAGCAATCTCCTGGCCCCTGGAACATCTGCATTCACTTTCCCATTGTTTGGACTGTCATTTCTGCCCCCAAGGCTTCCTCACAATTGGTTCTAGGCTGCCTGGACAAAGGAAAGACACAAGTTACAAGCTGACTTTTCAGTCTTCGTAGAAGTCTATGCTTTCAGCTGTTTGCTGTTTCTCAGCCAGAAGCACTCAGTCTTCTCAGAGGGCATTGAGCTACAGGTAACAGAGACCCATCCACGCAAGCTTTACAACCAAGAGCTTTCCTGTCCCTGTGTATATCAGGAAGTCTAGAAGCTGCATCTCAGAACAAGCACTGAGCCGCAGGCATCTGCCTCCCCTGCTCTACTACCCTTAGCATGTGACCCTCTTTCTCAGGCTCAAAGGACAGCTGTAGGGCCTCCAGGCAGGAAGTGGAGGAAGGACAAAAGATAAAATCATAATCCAGTTGAGCCTGTTATTTTCTTATCAGGAAAACAAACAAGAGATTCCCTGGAAGCCCCGCCCACTGTCCTTAGTGGTCACCTGCAGCTCTAGAACACATGAGACCCATGGGATTTCTTTGGGTTAGGCATATTGTTGCCCTCAGTCATTTGGGTCTTATTAGCACTGAATCAGGAGATCGCGTGGAGCCTGAGTGGGCTTGGGGAAGTGTCCTTCGTCCTGAAGATATAGCTTTTCCTTTCTCCCAGTGACAGCGTATTTCTTTTAAAATGTTATTTTTGTCTTTGTCAACAGTCCAGAGTCATGTCAGCTTGAAAACTGAAGCTGCTCAAGTGCTGACTCTGCCAGCTGCCCTAACCACAGAGTCTGTGCAAGGGACACGCGGAGCAAGACTCTCCAGGTTCTATACTCTGGTCCTTTGTTCCAGAGCTGAGGGACTCTGAGGCTCTCAGTGGCTGTAAGGGAGATAGTGGCAGATGCTATCAAGGCACACTCCTCAGGAGGCCCAGTATCCAGCATCCTTCTTTTTGCTGTTATCCTCTTCTCTGAGACACACTACATTGTGTGTGTGTGTGTGTGTGTGTGTGTGTGTGTGTGTGTGTGTGTGTCTTGGTCAGTCTGTGTGTCAATCATGGGTCCATCTACCCTGGTGTGCACATGAGGGTCAGGGGACAATTTGCTGGAGTCAGTTCCTTCCACTATGTAGGTCCTGAGAACTGAACTCAAGTCTTGGTGCTGAGCCTCTTTACTCACTGTGCTAGCCCACTGGTCCCATTCCAGTCTTTTTTGATGCTACTGTTAGAAGTCTTTCATCTTTCTTCTCTGTGTATCTCTCTCTGTCTGTCTCTGTGTCTGTCTGTCTGTCTTTGCCTCTCTGTCTGTCTCTGTCTCCATCTCCATCTCCTTCTCCCTCTCTCTCTCTCTCTCTCTCTCCATCTCCTCCTATCTCTCTCTCCCTCTCTCTCTCTCTCTCTCTCTCTCTTCTGCTCTCCTCTCTATCTCTCTCTCTCTGCTCTCCTCTCCTCTCTCTCTCTTCGCCTTTCAGTTCTGCCTTTCAGTTTCAGTTTCTCTCCTTGCGGAGCTGGAGATTGAATGCAGTGCCTCTTACATGGATGCCCTGCCCCCGCCAGTCACATCTCTAATCCTGCTTTCTTACTTTTGACTTTAAAAAATGGTTTATTGTAACATAAAGCACAAACACAGGAAAACCACAAAAACCAAATGTTGGTTTGATGAATGATAATATTCCTCCTGGAAGCCAAAGAAGGAACTTTAATTAAACCTCTTTTACTCCCTTAGACAGTTCCCAGAATTTCTCATGTCACAGCTGCATATTTTTACAGTTGGCATACACCTACACAGTATAGACCACTTAAAAAACTAGGCAGGGTGGCTCACACCTATAATCTCAACACCGTAGGGTGGCTCACTCCTGCAGTCCCAACAAGGCAGCATGGCTCACTCCTGCAATCCCAACACCGTAGGGTGGCTCACTCCTGCAATCCCAACACTTGGGAGGCTGAGGAAGGAAGACTGACCGTCATGAGTTTTCAGCAAGCCTAGGCTACACAGTGAGTTTCAGGGCAGCCTGAGCTACAGAGTAAGACACAGCCCCCTGCCCCCAAAAGGGGGAAGCAGAGAATATGGTTTGTTGTAAGGGCGTTTTCTATACAAGCATGAGGACCTTAGTTCAAATCCCCCAGCACCCATGTGAAAAAGCCCAGCATGGCTACCCAAACCTATAAGCCCAGCTCTGTGGGGCCTCAGACAAGAGGATTCCCTGCGGCCTGCTAGCCTTCATCCTAGCTCCAGGTTCAACAACAGATCCTGTCTCAAAATATAAGGTAGAAAGTGACAGAGCAGAGCACCTAATACACACACACACACACACACACACACACACAGTAAAACCCTCCCACAGTGGACTGAGCCAGATGAAGGTCACGTACTTGCCCTAAGGGTAGCCGCACCCCATTGATGGAGCCCTGAAGCTGCATCCCTTGGGTTATGATGATGACAATAGCAATGAAGGACATGGACAGGCTAGCTGGATCTTGTCTCCTCCCCTAGACAATCACTTATCGCAGGACTCTCTGCTTCCCTGTGTCCCACTTCTGGGAAGAAGGTGCCAGCTGGGCATTCTGGGCCACAGAACCAGATGGGAAGTGCAGGGAAGGAGTTTGGAGAGTTACAGGAAGATTTCCATATTCAAAATATAGCCAGGGCCTGAGGAGTTGTTCTGAAGTGTGACTGGCTGTGACACAGAAAGGCTCCTGGAGTCCAAAGCTGTGACATGTTAGGTGCCATCTCCAGAGATGGCAGAGCTTGCCCTACGATCCTGGTCTTCGTTGTTGATCCTTTTTTTTTTTTTTAAGATTTATTTTTTATTATGTATACAGTGCACATTAGGTCACATTATAGACGGTTGTGAACCACCATGTGGTTGCTGGGAATTGCACTCAGGACCTCTGGAAAAGCAGACAGTACTCTTAACCGCTGAGCCATCTCTCCAGCCCCCTCATTGTTGATTCTTAAATTTTGTTTCACTCTGAATCCCAGGCTAGTCATAAACTCACTGTGTAGTCCAGGCTAGCCTCAAACTCACATACATCCTGCTTCAGTCTTGCAAAAACTGGGATTAAAAGGGAGCACCAGCCCTGCCCCTAGAGGTGGTGCAAGTGTGACTGCTGTGTCACATGCACATCAGTAGGTGGCAGCATTCTGACCTATCTACATGTGAATGATGTTCATCCTTGAAAGGAAAAAAAAACAAAAACAAAAACAAACAAAAAAACCTGAGACAATCACCAATCTGGTGGCAAGCAGGCCAAGCCAGGATCCCAGGATAGGGAGCAAGCCAGAAACTAGAAGAATCCCAGGCCCAAAGCAGGAGTGAGCCCAAAACAGATGACCCGAGCTCGCAAGGGCTCACTCTGGTGGGCTGGGAGAGGAATGAGCCTGAGAGGACCACCAGACCAGAGCCAGTGATGTCTACAGGAGCAACAGTGGGTCCGTGGCCCTGCAGGATCTGTTACTACCAAAAACCAAGCAATCTTTCCTGGTCTGGATTGCTTTCTGGGGACATGTTGGTATCTGAGGGCAATGAAGAACTGGCTCTACCCCTCACCTGGGCATCTGGGGAGAGCTGGCCCTGGGGCAGGAAAGCCCACCCCATCCCAAGCCAGCTTCAGTACTCAGTAAAGTAGCCCAGATGCATTGTTGGAGTTGTGAGTGAGCCAACCCTGAGGCTAGGAGCACAGGAGAGCTGTCCCTATTGTTTGTTTCCTGTGCTGTGCTGTGGACAAGGACAGGATACCCTCCCCCTCCCCCACTTGTTCCTCACAACCTGCAGCAGGCCAGAAAGCTGACTCTGGGGTCATGAGAGCAGGAGAGTTGGTCCTGCCTCTCACCAGCTGCAGCACTCAGGATAGTACAAGAGCTGACCCTAGTGACAGGGGCATGGGTGAGCCAGGCCTGAGGGCATAAATGTAGGAGAGCTGGCCCTGTCACTTGTCTGCCATGCAGTGACATGGCTAAAGAAGAGATATCACCTCCCTCCCACCCCTTGTCACCTGTAGTAGGCAGGAGAGCTGTCCCTACCCCTCACCTGGGCAGCACAGTAAAGCTGACCCTGGATTTGGGGGTTGTAGGTGAGCTGGTCTCAAGGGCATGACAGCAGGAAAGCCAATGGGCTGACCAGCTCAGATACCTCTTAGGCCCAGATCCAGAGCTTTGAATTGGCAGGCCCTAACATTTACCCCATCAGTGAACTGCTGGAATACATGAAGGTGCCAGTCCTACAGATCCAAAACTGCAGCATCTTCATGACACAGGGCAACAACAGGAGAGTCCCAGTATTGATAGAGTAGCAGAAACCAGAGGCCTTGATCCAGTCATTGCAATGAGTACTTACAAGCAAAGAAGTGTGGACAAAAGGGTATATTGGGAGACACACTGTGAAACACTACAGCTCCCACAATGAGATTTTTTTTTTCTTTGTTGGAGGGAAGGTTGCAAGGATGGAGAGTGGGTATAAGAGGAGGGGGAGATGAGTGGGGTTGGGGTGCATGACGTGAATTTCACAAAGAGCCAATAAAAAGTTTTTTTCTTTTTAAGTGCACACCATCATATCCACCTCTATCAATTATTTTGTATTGTCTGGTTTGGTTTTTGTTTTGTTTTAGGAGGGTTGCTTGATTGGTTTGGTTTGGTTTTGGTTTTTCGAGACAGGGTTTCTCTGTGTAGCCCTGGCTGTTCTGGAACTCACTCTGTAGACCAGGCTGGCCTTGAACTCAGGATCTATCTGCCTCTGCCTCCCCAGTGCTGGGATTAAAGGTGTGCACCACCACCACTCCTGCTGTTTTGGGGTTTTGGTTGGGTGGTTTTGGGGGGTTTTACGTTTGTTTATTTGTTTGTTTGTGGTTTTGGTTTTTGTTTTGTTTTGGGTTTTTTCAAGACAAGGTTTCTCTGTGTAGCCTTGGATGTCCTGTGCTCGCTTTGTAGACCAGACTGGCCTCAAACTCACAGAGCTCCACCTGCCTCTGCCTCCAGAATGCTGGGATTAAAGGCTACTGGCACCGCCGCCGCCGCCGCCGCCGCCGCTGCCACTACCACCACCACCACACTACCACCACCCCACCCCTGCTGTCTGTTTGTTTTGAGGCACAATCTCAAGGTGTTCTGGGTGACCTTGGACTTGCTATGTAGCTGAGCCTTGAACTTCTGCTCTTCCTGTCTCTACATCTTGAACACTGAGATTATAGCTGTAAACTGTCACATCTGGTTTATGTGGCACTCTCAAGGGATTAAATCCCAGGAGGGCTATGCATATGCTGGGCGAGCACCTTACCAACTGAGCCACATCCTCAGCCCCTCTAACAGTTATTTTTGAAGTATTAAATTCTTTGTTTCATATTGCTTTCTACTTAAAGTAACTGGAACGTTTTTTAATGGAAACTGTATGGATGCTGCTGGATTAGGGAAGAGCTGCTGTGAGGACTTTATCAACTAAGATTACGTGTAATTTCTCCACTAAAACTAAGAGTATGTATGAGCTAAGCTTGCTCTTACAGACCTGAAACCTCAGCTACCCAAGAGCCTGAGGCAAAAGGATTGCAAGCTCAATGCTACCTTGGCTATGGAGTGAATTCAAAACCAGCCTGGGGAACTTAGCGATGCTATATCCCAAAATAAAATAAATAAATAAATAATAAAGAGTTTCAGCTATAACTCAGGGGTAGAGCATGTGAGTATCATGCTTAATCTCCAGTGCTTCAAAAACAAGAGCACAAACTCATAGAATACCAAAGAAGACACGTTTCCTAATCCTCGTGTTTTATTGTGAAGTCATGTGCCTTCTCACCCTAGCACCTGGAACAGAAACGTCAAGCTATCTGGGGCTTGCTGCCATTTTTAACCCTACACTGATGGCAGACATTACTAATCAATCATACAATCCTTTGCCTTGAGACTAGGTTATTGGCTTTCTCTATCTTTGCTCTGCCCCTCAAGTGGCCACTTCCAGTTGATTGGATTGGGAGACGAGACTAAAGCAGTTTAGCCATATCTGAATAAAACAAAAATGAGTCTGAAAGTGTCAACACATTTTTTTTAAAGTCTCTTTTATTGATTTGCCTTATGAATATTTACAAGCAAGGCTCTCTGCTGAATGCTTTAGAGGACTACAGAGACTTTTTCAGTGTCTATTCAATCTCAAGAAGCTTCTCCCTCACTAAAAGGTGGAGTCATGTGAATGATGATATTACGAGATCTAAAGGAGCAACATGGAGATGAAGTGGACGTGTCATGAGCAATGAGTGTGTCGTGATGGGAGCTGCCAGTACAGAGTCCTGGAGGATGTCTGGGCTTTAAAACTATGGCGATGTGGGGATTGAAGAAGTGGAAGAAATGATTCTAGATTGGGAAAGGGACCTGACTGAACAAAAAATACCCAGAGGCAAAGCAAAGGCCAGGAGAACAGAGAGGACAGGAGGTGGTACCATATGGCTAGGGGAAAAAAAGACATACCTGCAATTGAAATTTTGGGAGGATTTTTTTTTTTCAGGAACAGGTTCCTCTGGGTAGCCTTGGCTGTCCTAAACTCAACTTTGTAGATCAGGCTGGCCTCAAAACCTGCCTGCTTCTACCTCCCTGTGTGCTGGGATTCTAGATGTGTGCCACTGTGCCAGGCTGCAATTGAAATTTTAGTTTAATTTTTTTTGTTTGTTTCCTGAAATCTAAAATTTACCATCTTAACTTTTTTAAGATGAGGTTTGTGTATTCCAGGCTGATTTTAAACTGGATGAGTTAGCCAAGAATGGCCTTGAACTCCAAATCCTCAGCATTTTACCCCTGAGAGGCTTAGGTTATAGGCACGCACCACCAAGCCGTCTTTATGAGATACTAAAGACTGAACCTAAGGCTTCATGCATGCCAGACCAACATTCTATATACTGAGCACATCCAGAGTCCTGTTCCAACATTTGCAAAGTGCAGTTAGCTGTCAGTGCTTTTTTTCTTTTTTTTTTAATTCTATTTTATTTGAGGTTCCCTAATGCCTCTACTGTAGAGACCAAACCAGGGCCATTGTGGTTTCAGGACCTGAGAACTTGACCCCGCCTCCCCGCCCCTCCTTCCGCCACCCCTCCCCTCTGCCCCCTCCACCCCCACCCCCGCAGTCCCCTAGAGTCCAGGGAGAGCCATAAACATACAGCTAGCAACCAATCAGAGTTACAGGTCACTGCGAAGAGTACAAACGGAAAAACTTCCCCCTGAGATCTGGCCCTGGTCTTAGCCCTTTATCCTTCTAACCTATCATGTAACAGCAAACCCTGTTGCCCTAGCACTTGGGGCCACCATCTTCCCTCCTGATGATGGTGCTGGCGGCCCAGGCTGAGCTTGACTAATAAATGAGACCCTGTGTAATTTGCATCTGGCTGATTCCTAGTGGTCTTTGGGGGTTTCGCAACTTGGCATTACACTACCTCCCTTCCAGTTTCCTAACCCAAGGTAGGAGAGAAACGTTAGCAGGGAAAGGGGGCGTAGACCTTTCTAGACTTAGTTCCAGCTAATTAGGGTCATTGGGTTCTTTAGGAAAATACCAATCTCAGTCGTCAGAACATCTAGCAGTCCAGCAATAGCAAACACAGCAGGACAAACAAGCAGCCTTCTTCCTCCTCCATCTGTCTTCTCAAAGCCCCTTCCTCTCTCTGGCTCTGGTATTTATATCCTCTCTGAGTCCTCAGAATTTCACTAACTGCAGCTGGCAAAGACCACGCCCCTCCCCGAACTGCACGAGGCAATTATCAGCTGTAGACAAACTAAAAACTACTCCATATCCCACACTTGGGATTAAAACAAAACCTGTTTACATAACATAACTGAAACCACAACTCCCACTGCAGCTAGTGCCCTCAGGTATGTTCATATTGTTACACACAACTGCCGGCATCTGCTCCAGATTACAGTCTTTTCAAGCTGGAGTTGGGGGGGCCTATCCCCCCAAACCCCACCCCCACCCCGTGAAGCACTAGCTTCCCATTTTCTTCCGCCCGCCGCCCCTTCCTCCCCGTCCCTGGAGATTACTGTCTCCCTTGTTGCTTTTTATGTAGCTGACAATTCTAGAGACCTCATAAAATTTCAAAGGACTTTGTACTAGCGCAGCATGGTTAGTACTCAAAAGCTGGGATGACTTTGAAGGATGGAGAAATGTAGGGAACAGCCGAGAGAGAAAGTGAAATAAGGAGGAAAAGGTTCTTCACTTCCCCTCTCCCTCCCACTAAGGCCAAGAACTAAGGCCACAGGTGGCTTCTGGTGGCTAAGAAGCTTGCCACAGGGCATAGGAGGGGTTATAAAAGACTA
This sequence comes from Acomys russatus, assembly GCF_903995435.1. Classification (NCBI taxonomy): domain Eukaryota; kingdom Metazoa; phylum Chordata; class Mammalia; order Rodentia; family Muridae; genus Acomys; species Acomys russatus. The sequence continues at coordinate 65,594,303 of NC_067138.1, read as the reverse complement.
GCCCTGGGCCTTGGGTAGGGACAGAAAAGGTCACTAGAAGGTGCAGCCAGGCTGGGGTCAGTCAAACAGCAGAGAGAGGTTTTACTGGCAGCGAGAGGAGAATTTGCTGGAAGTCACAGGTGAAAGCCGCCTAGTGAAATGCTAAGGACAGTGCTGGCTGCCCAGGATGTGCTAATGGTCTGTTAACAAAGCTATAGGAGGAGGAAAGAAATAAGCTTAATGCTGAGTTTATTGCCAATGCAGAAGTGTCTTGAGGGTTTAGTTATCACCAAGCAAGGTGAAGACCCCTGGATCGCCCCTAAGAGGCAACGCATTGGTAAGTAGTGCACTGAGAGTAACTGGACCGTGGCTGTGTTGAATGCTGTGTGGATGAATGGGGAACACCCATAGTTACCTAGGCAGCGAATGGACCACATTACCAATACTGTCTTGAGTTTCGTAAGTTTTGCAGTGTTGTGTTGTTTGTGTCCCTGTTCACATGGATATGGACACACTTGTTATTGTGTGTGTGGAAGCCAGGGAGTCGTTCCTCAAGAACCAGCCATATCTTGGTTTTGGGTTTTTTGCTTGTTGTTTTGTTTTGTTTGTTTGTTTGTTTGTTTGAGGCAAGCTCTCTCACTTTTACCAGAAGTTGCCAATCAAGCTCCAGGGCACCTGTCTCTATTTCCCCAGCACTGGGATTGCCAGCACTAGTGCATTTTTTTTTTTTTTTTTTTTTTTTTTGAGACAAGGTTTCTCTGTGTAGCCTTGGCTGTCCTGGACTTGCTTTGCAGACCAGACTGGCCTCAAACTCACAAAGATCTGCCTGCCTCTGCCTCCCAAGTGCTGGGATTAAAGGCACGAACCACCACTGCCCAGCCTGCATTCTGCATTTTTCTGTTCTGAGTTCTGGAGAGAGATGGAGCTTGAGTCTTCATGATGTTTGGTCAAGCATTTTCCTGGCTGGGCCCTCTCCCCATTGCCAGACTGTGGGTTTTATGCTGGGTGAATAGTCCTCATCATCTAGAATAGCTGTTCTCACCCTGTTCTCAACATTGGAAACCAGAAGATATTTATATTACGATTTATAACAGTAGCAAAATTACAGCTGTGAAAAAGCGATGAAAATAATTTTATGGTTCGAAGTCACCACAACATGAGAAACTGGATTAAAGAGTTGCCGCGTTAGGAAGGTTGAGAAGCACTGCTCTCGAACCTCTGAGCAACACACAGTCTCATTTAAACGTGGAAACTTCATATAGGTACGCATACAAATGCATACATTTTCAATTTCTCCTTAAAAATCCTAAATCAAGCATGTCTTTAATCCCAGCACTTGGGAGGCAGTGGCAGGAGGATCTCTGTGAGTGTGAGGTCTACAGAGTGAGTTCTAGGACAGCTAGAGCTGCTACACAGAGAAACCCTGTCTCAAAAAACCAAAAAACAAAAATTGTAAATCAAGCACCCACAGCCCCAGTACCTACATGGCTACCATAAGCCAGTATGATGTAGCTGCCGCCTTCAGAAGCCCTGCTCACCTAATTCCCCACCGGTGTCTTACCATGGCTGTTGCCCCAGTACGTGCTCTTTGTTCCCGCCTTGATTGGACTCTGGAAACAGGCGCTGCACCATCTCCTTTGGAGTCTGCCTTTCTTTGGCTAGAAGACAGACAGTTCTTTCCAAAATCAGGTTTGAAATTATTTTTTAAATTACAAAACAGCCAGTATGTTGTAAATCTGGGTGTCTTGCCCATAGGCCTTTATCTTAGATTTGTTACAACCTGCATAGCATTGTTTTACAGGAACTCCTGCATGTCCAAAGATAACTTATAATCCCTTCTTGGAAAGCCATGCATACTATGTGGTGAACCAATGGCCAGCCAGCTTTGGCATTTCAAGGGAATGCGTCAACTCGTACGGTTCACTTCCAGATATCAATTATTTGCATTTACACTTAGAATTGTAAAGCATTCTGGACCCAGAGGTCCTCACAGTTTACAAAGCTCTTTTCCATGTGTTCTTTCACTGATTATTTGCAGCGAACTAAAACAAAACAATAGATTACCTTTGATGTTAATGAAAAAGAAAATAAAACAAAAACCTCCAAGAAACAAGTGAGTTTCTCAGAATGACGTGGGCTGCTTGTCAGCATTTTTTCAGACTTAGTCTCTGCGTTGCCTCTAAAGCACCATCCTTGGCGGGAGGGGGGAGGTTATTGGAGAGATCTCAAGAGAACTGTGGCCCCCGATCACCACAGGACATCAATCTGGAAGCCAAAAGCTTCTGGAAATGCTCACTTCTGCACATCTGCTTTCTGATCTCATGCTGCTCATACCAGATGGTTCTTGGAAAAGTCTTAGTTGATCAGAACAACAGAAGCCCCTAAGGGATGCTTGACCCAATAGAAAGAGTATGGATGAGAGAGTTCTTCATACCTGTCTAAGAATGCCACAGCCTCACTCTTACCATCTTAACCAAGGCCGGCCAGATGCATCCAACGGATTGAGCATTAGTCCCAACCAAAAGAAAGGGATGGAGAGACAGTGAACAGACAAATAAGAGGATGATGGGTGTAATGAAGGCAGGCTCAGCCTCAGTGTGTAAGATTAATGAGCTCATAGAGTGGATGGCATGCTGTTCCGAGGAAGGGGAACCAACGGCCTTGTGGTAAAAGCCCCTTTGGAGCTAGCATGCAGGAGCCATAGTTTATTGGGAGTGTGTGTGGTACCAGACTGTCCTTCCCCACTCTTTCTGTTCCTACAGAGATTGTTAAGACATTGTGCTGGTCTATGCAAACTTATTCCTTTGCTGAAAGGAGTAAGATGGTCCCTAAGTATTTTGCATCCATGAACACTCTTATTAGTTGAGCCTCTGGACTTGAAAGCAGGCGGAACAGTCAGTGGAATTCTGTGTCTATCACTGTGCCCTGGTTCTTGTTTCATCATGTCTTTGCTGACACTATGTCAGACTCCCAGATGATCTCCCTGCTTCTTCTTCTCCTTCAGGCTGAACCATCTTCCACACGTTAGCTGCAGACAGCCATCATCTCCTTGCCTTTATACAGGAATCAATTGGAAAACTAGATAGATGGGAGATGCTATGGCCTGCCTGGGAATAGTTCAGTGATGCTAATAGAGCATTTAGACTCTGTCCTTCAAGTTTCAGAAAGATTATCTTAATTCTACATTAGAACCCTGCCCCCAAAGAGGCATTCAAGACTCATTACATGGGGACACACCCAAATCATTAGCATTTGTGGGAGCAGGACCCAGGCATTTAGCTAAAGCTCTCTAGGTGACTCTTATATGTCATTAAGAATGAGATCCTGGCCAGATGTGGTGGCACACCCCTTTAATCCCAGCACTCCAGAGGCAGAGGCAGGCGGATCTCTCTTTTGTTTTGTTTTGTTTTTCAGGACAGGGTCTCTCTGTGTTAGCCTGGGGCAGGCGGATCTTTAAGTTCAAGGCCAACCTGGTCTACAAAGAGAGTTCCAGGACTGCCAGATCTATTACACAGAGAAACCCTGACTCCAAAAAACAAAATCAAACATACAAAAGAATGAGACCCTGGCTGGGTGTAGTGACAAAAGCTTATAATGCCAGCATTTGGGAAGCCAGGTAGGAAGATGAGTTTGAAATCAGCAGGCTTCATAATAAGATTCTCTCTCTCTCTCTCTCTCTCTCTCTCTCTCTCTCTCTCTCTCTCTCTCTCTCTCTCTCTCAGGAAAAAATTTTTTTTGGTTTTTCGAGGCAGGGTTTCACTGGGTAGCCTTAGCTGTCCTAGACTCATTTTGTAGACCAGGCTGGCCTCGAACTCACAGAGATCCTCCTGCCTCTGCCTCCCAAGTGCTGGGATTAAAGGGGTGCGCCACCATGCTTGGCCCGGGAAGATTTTTTTTAATTAATTAATTTAATTATTTACTTTACATCCCGACCCAAGTTTCCCCTCCCTCCTCTGCTCCCAGTCCTCCCACCCCTCCCCTCTCCCCCCAAACACCCCTCCTCCTTTCTCTTTATCAACCAGTCTTGGCATATCAAGTTGCAGTAAGACTAGGTGCGTCTTCTTCTTCTTTTGAGCCTAGAAGAGGCAGCACAGTAGAGGGGAAGAGGTCCCAAAGGCAGGCAATAGTGTCAGAGACAGGCCCTGTTTCAGCTGTTAGGAGTCCCACATGAAGACCAAGCTACACAACTGTTACATATGAGCAGAGGGCCCACGTCATTCCCACACATGCTCTCTGGTTGGCAGTTCGGGCTCTGTGAGCCCCTATGGGGCTAGGTTAGTTGATTCTATAGGTGTTCTTGTGGTGGCCTTGACCCTTCTGGCTCCTCTAATCCTTCCTTCTCCTCTTTGTCTAATGTTTGGCTGTAGGGCTCTGCATCTGTTCCCATCAGTTGCTAGGTGAAGCCTCTCTGATGACAGTTACGCTGGGCTCCTGTCTGCAAGTATAGCAGAATATCATTAACAGTAAGACTCTGTCTCAAAAACAATTCCTAGAAAGTGGATGGAAGAGGTCAAGGGTTTAAAGCCAGCATAGTCTCTATGAGACTTTATCTCTACCACCAAACCAAAAAAATCAATCAACCAGAAAACAAACAAATAATGATACTGCTCTTCACTCCCCTGTGAAGGACAGACTGGAAGAACAGTTACTAAGAAAGGAAAGGGGCAGCTTAAGAGACTGGTACTGCTGTCCATATGAGAAATGCTAAGACAGGAAGTAGGGTAAACTGCTGACACAGCCAGCAGTGAAATCTGGAAATACAATCAAGAATAACAACTAGGGACTGGAGAGATGGCTCAGTCAGTAAGGTGCCTTCCAAGCAAGCAAGACTATCTGAGTTCAAAGCCCCAGCCATCCACACAGACAAAATAGTAACAGCGGTGCACATTAGTTGTCACAGCTCTAGGGAGACAGAGGCAGTCAGTTTACTCGAATTGATGCTTCAGTGTCACAGAGAGACATTGTCTTCAAAACTAAGTGGAGAAGCCGGGCGTGGTGGCACACACCTTTGATCTCAGCACTTGAGAGGAAGAGGCAGGCAGATGTCTGTGAGTTCAAGTCCAGCCTGGTCTACAAAGCAAGTCCAGGACAGCCAAGGCTATTACACAGAGAAACCCTGTCTCAAAAACAAAACAAACAAATGAACAAACAAAAAACTAAATGAGAGCAATTAAGAAGACGTGCAGCATCAACTTCACGACAGTGAAGGGTGTAGTAGAATGTTCCCAGGGGCTGGGATGCTACCTCCTTGATCCCGATACCAACCCCCTGGAGGTCTTTGATGAGGCGCTGCATCGTCTGACTTTTGTTTGTTTGTTTCTTTTTTCTTCTTCTTCTTCTTCTTCTTCTTCTTCTTCTTCTTCTTCTTCTTCTTCTTCTTCTTCTTCTTCTTCTTCTTCTTCTTCTTCTTCTTCTTATTTTTAGTTTTTTGAGACAGGGTTTCTCTGTGTAGCCTTGACTGTTCTGGGCTCCTTTTGTAGACTAGGCTGGCCTCAAATTCACAGTGATCTGCCTGCCTTTGACTCCCAAGTGCTGTGATTAAAGCCATGCATCACCATGCCCAGCTCCTCTGGCGTTTTTAAGCCTTTAGAACCAAGCTAAACTCTTAATCACAGGTCCAAGAAATTGGCTGTGATTCTTAGTGTCTATTGGACAATGTGGCATTTCTTTTCTTTCTTTCTTCTTTTTTTTTTTTTTTTGTTTTTTGAGGCAAGGTTTCTCTGTATAGCCTTGACTATCTTGGACTCACTTTGTAGACCAGGCTGGCCTGGAACTCACAGCGATCTGTCTGCCTCTGCCTCCCAAGTGCTGGGATTAAAGGCATGTGCCACCACTGCCTGGCTATTACTTTTTTAAATTCAGAAGTCTTCTAAGCCAGGGGAGAAGAGGAATGGTAGGGTGGGTGTAGGGACTATGAAAAAGACTGTAAACTATTTAAGCAACAAGGCAGACATAATAACAGGCTCAGATGGGAGCCAAATAACGGGTCAGAGGTTTTGTTCCCTTCCCCTTTCCTTGTGAGCTGCCCTTCCATTCCAGTCCTGTCCCCTGAGAGACTAAGGGACATGAGTGGTTGACTTTAGTTCTGGGTTGGGTGCCCAAAATCACATAAAGCCACGTGTGGTGGCACATTACCAAATCCCAGCACTCAAGAGATAGACAGATGAGATCATCAGAAGTTCAAGGTCAATTCTCTGCTACTCAGAGAGTCCAAGGCCAGTCTGGGAGATTAGTCCACAGGAAAGAGTTTAGGGCAGACCAGGAGGCACACTCAATTCCACCATGAATGTTTCTTAGGTTAATTGTGTCCCCTTTCTTCAGGTCCCCTTCCAGTCACAAGACCCAACTGGTGACCTTGGGGCCCTTCAAACCAATGACCTGGCTGCCATTCTGCAGATCTACAGGCGACAGCTACTGTACATTCTCTCTCCAAACTTGGAGTGAGAACGCTTGCTTGCCTGAAGCCCGACTTCCTTCCTCCAGGTGGAAGTAATTAGCTACAGAGGCTGGATGCAGGGGGTTTTGAAAGGATTCCATTCTCGTGTTATGTTGGTTCAAAACACATTTCCATATAAGCACATACATCTGTCTCTATGCTCTCTCTCTGAAAGATTTCTCTGCTGATAGCTTCTTGGCAAGTTCACGGAGCAGGAGGCCTACCCTCCAACACTTCCCTTGCATGAGAGTGAGACTTGGAACGCAATCAGCCCAGTAGACTGCATGCTGTTGGGCCATGTGCTCTGCCCTGTTCCACTTTCAAGATGTTTCCCCACAAATTATGTCATTGAGTCTTCATTGAGGTGCCACAGGGAAGGTGTGTGGGTGCTACTAACACCACAGAGGAGAGACATCTGAGATTAGGGCAGGCTACATGATGCGGCCCAAATCCCACAGTAGTCATTACATCTCCAAATCAAAGTGTCTTGACCCCGCCCCCCCCATAGCAAATCTCCTTACCACTGCTCATTCATTCATTCACTCATCCGTTTGACAGGCATTTACTAAGAACGTCATACAAAAGCACAGTGCCAAGTTCTGAAGATTCAGCAATGAGTGAGACATGGCTCAGCCTTTGATAGTTCAATCTGATGAGCTGAGAGACGGCTATACAGTATGTGGGAGTACACGTAATGTACTTTGGAAGAAGAGGGAGGAAAGCAGAGAACTATGCCAGGGGGTGTTGGGGACACCTCAAAATGGCAGAATAAAGAGAGAAGGAGAAGTAATAAACAGAGCTAGGGAGATGGTTGGTCGTGTGTAGCATACAAGCATGAGACCATAAGTTCAGATCCCCCAACACATACAAAAAAGAAGGATGTGGCAGCTAGCGCCTATAATCCCTGCACTGGACAGGTGGAAATACCAGGATCCTCACAGCTTGGCGCCAACCAGCCTAAATGAATCGGCACGTTGATACGCTCCAAGCTCAGGGAGAGATTTCGTTTTCAGGTGGGTCACTGGCAAGATGTCTCAGCAGGCAGAGGTGACACCAAGCCTGACAACCTGAGCCCAGAGCTCCAGGAAGGAAAGCATCTGCTTCCAAAAGTGGGCTTCTGAGTTGCAAATGTATACTGTGCCATGCATGACGCATTCCCACACAAAATAATAATAATAATAATAATAATAATAATAATAATAATAATAATAATAATAATTAAATACCTACATGCATACATAGATGTAAATCTAAAATTTTAAAAAGATAGAAAATAATATGAGGAAGACACCTTATGCTAGTCCCTAGCCTCCACATGCACAGATGTGGATACATGTACCAGGACACTGCAAGGAGAAAGAACTGGGGACCAGAGGCATAGATCTTTGGCACACTTCAGGTGACATCAGAAACCCCAGTGAGGTTGAAGCTTAGCATGTGTAGTTGCAGGTAGGGGAACAGAAGATGGAGGAGCTAGTGAGCTCCTGGTGATTCAAATCTGCATTCTTAGTACAGCTGGGCTTGATCCAGTAGGTGCTGGGCCGCTGAGTCACCTGCGTGGGTTTTCCTGACTTTCCTGTTCAGTTCACAGCACGTTTGCCGCTCCTTGATATAAGTCACCTCCACAGTCTGATTGTCTCCTCCTTGAGGCGCATGTTGGATCTGACCCAGTTATTCCAGAGCATTGCTCAATCTGAGCTCAGCTTCCACCGAGGCAGCAAAAGATGAGGAGCGGGGAGGGCGAAGAGAGATGGTTGAGCAATCAAGGAGGGTCCCCTAGGCCGTGGCCAACAGGAGTGAGTGTGAAGTTCACATTCTTGGGATGATGTCTGTTGTCCTCTTTGGCCAGAGTAGAAGAGCTTCCCCCACACTAACTGAGCACAGATTTGGGCCCTCAGGAAAGTGTGCCAGCAGCCACAGGTTAAAGAGAAGCCAAGTGCCCAGTACATGTGAGTGGAGACTGTCCCAAGAAGGAACTCCACTTCTGGTCAGCAGCATTTTCTTGTCCCTAAAGCTTTCGACAGTCATCAAAAAAAAAAATCCTTGAGTTTCCTCTTGTCCCTCCTATTATTATAGGAGCTGGGGGCAAGGCTGTTCAGGTAGGAGGTGTAAACAGAAAACAAGTTTGGCATCCTCCTTTCCCTGCCTTTGTTTATAGTGAGCACCAACAACTTCCAATCTCAAGTATAACAGACACTGGCCAGCGACTTGCTCAGTCCCTTAAAGTTGTTAATATCTTACATCCCAACCAGGACCTTTGAGAGCATCCTATTGCTAAATGGAACAGGACATTGGCAACTAACCATGGCTGTTCTGAATGCACCACGACATCCAGCCAAGTCTGGGACCTCATGAGACCCACCCAAGAGCCTGAGGGGGGAGCTTGCCACCTCCATCTACAGTTTTGGGGACACATTGGGTTTTCTCTTACCTGCCTTCAGATGGGTGCTATGCTTACCAGGGAGCTGAAAGAGAAAGGTGGCCTCACAGAGATTGGGTGAAGTGTAGTGGCTGAGCATGGTGTTTCTAGTAAAGCTCGCTGGGAAGCCTGGGAGGGAGCCACCACACACAAATGCCAGAGACAATATGAACTTGCCCTTTAATCCTGTGCCAGGTCTGATAACATCATGGAGATATTTTGCAGAGGTGGAAAACAAGCTCTAGAGAAACCCAGTAGCTTATCCAAGGACACAGTAGTAAGTGAGCCCAGCACTGTGCCTTTTCCCTACACCTACACAGCTTCCTCAGTGACATAACCCCATATGAAGGACCTTCCGGAAGCTGCACTTGGATAGTGAGAGCTGTTCTCCAACAAGCTTCTCTCTCCACTTTAGTAGCTAATTATAATATTAACCTTCAGGGAGTTATTCCTCGAGACCAGCCACAGCCTTCCCTGTATGAAATATGTGCATGAAAGAAGAAGAGAATGAGCTTTCATTATGCCTATGTTCCATGTATATATAGTTGTTGTTTGTTTGTTTGTTTGTTTTTTGAGACAGGGTTTCTCTGTGTAGCCCTGGCTGTCCAGGACTCACTCTGTAGACCAGGCTGGGCTCAAATTCACAGTGATCCACCTGGCTCTGCCTCCAAGAGTGCTGGGATTACAGGTGTGCACCACTGTACCCGGATCTTTTATGTGTGTGTGTGTGTGTGTGTGTGTGTGTGTGTGTGCGTGGTTTGCCTGAATGTATATGTAGGCACCACACATGCGCCTGGTGCCTGTGGAGGTCAGAAGAGGGCAGCAGATCCTCTGTAACTAGAGCTACAGACAGCTGTGAGCTGCCACGTGTGTGGTAGAAACTGATTCTGAGTCCTCTGCTTGAACAGCAAGTGCTGTTACCCGCTGTGTCTTTTCTCCAGCCCTACACCTAGTTTTCCTAACCTGTACAGGGCTTGTTTTGCTTGTTTGTTTGTCTGTCTGTTTGTTTGTTTGTTCTTCAAGACAGGGTTTCTCCATGTAGCTCTGGCTGTCCTGGAACTCACTCTGTAGACTAGGCTGGCCTCGAATTCACTTGCCTCTGCCTCCCAAGTGCTGAGATTAAAGGCGTGCACCACCACCACCCAGCCAGTAAGGGGACTTCTTCTTTTTTATTAAATATTTAATTTTCACTTATGTGCATTGGTGTGAGGGTATCAGATCTTTTGGAACCGGAGTTATAGACAGCTGTGAGCTGCCATGTGGGTGCTGGGAATTGAACCCAGGTCCTTTGGAAGAGTAGACAGTGCTCTTAACCATTGAGCCATCTCTCCAGCCCCTAGGGGGACTTCTTAAAGCCAATGGCACAAGCAATCTCTCATAGGATGATCGCAGATCCAGCATCACCCCAGCGCCTAGGAAACCTGGAGCTGCCTGTACTCAGGGTGCAGTCCCTTGCCTGTAAATCCCACCCCATGTTTCTATACGTTCTTCCTTCTCTTGTTTCCATCCTAGGTCATTTAACAAGGTCCCCAGAGATCCCACTTGCTGCCACCCTTCCCAAATGACCAAGCCCACCGTTTTCAGCTCATCCTTCCCATGAGCAACTTGCACCTGAGGCCATGGGAATTCTGAATGTGTATCTTCCTCAAAGATACTACTTGTGAGTTTCATCACATGGAAAATGACCTCATCCCAGCCTGCTTGTTCAGGTGGCTGCAGAATCTTCTTGCCAAGTTTCCTCTAGAGCCCTGTGGGTTCTATCGCACTCCTGTTGGTCTGACATTTGCCAGTCTTCTCCAGGGAATCCAACTGACGTGCGCTACCCTCTTGCTTCTCGGTGATGAAAACAGATAGCATTGCGTTGCCGGTGGATCGGCTGGTCGAGCATAGGTTCAGGCCCCACTGGGTTGAGGAAGGCTGCTCCAGATGCCCTTGGTAGGTGAGGTCCGAAAGCCAAAATAGCCTGAATCCAACAAAAGGTTGAAAATGATGGTCAAAGTGTTGTAAGAGGCCATCACAGTACCAAGGAATACAATTCTACTTCCACGTAAGAGTTCACTGAATGTTAGTCAGAGAGATTAGAAAGAGTCTATCAGGTCCCCAATACTAAGTCTGTCCTTCAGGCCAAAGCCAAATGAGGCAGCTCTGTGGAGCTCTGCACTGGGCTGTGTTCAGGTTGGCGGGAGGGTCAGGGTTTGAGGCTGGGCTTAGATTTGATGGGGCTGAATTGTGATGGAGTTAGATGTGTTTCTTTTGGATTTAGGAAGATGGAGCAGCCATGCAGGTGCAGTTATGTGCCCTCCTTGTCCATTTGAGATGAGATTAAGCCCAACAAGTGCTCACCATGCTATGGAGAGTTCCCTTGTGTAAGCCCTCTGTTGTCCAGTAGTCTCAGCTACATTTCTACAAGAAACAATGATAAACACTGTCCTGATGTGGCCCTTCCCTGATGGATTTCTTCTCTTCATGTCAGACAAGCGACCAAGTCTCCAGGCCTAGATGTCAGAGCAGGGATAGAGCTACAGAGTGCCCTGAGTGGGCTCTGGCAACCTCAAAGGTGTGGGACTGGGGTTGTAACTTTTGAGGTCCCAGCAGTCACTGCAGGACCAGGAGTCTATACTCTCATGATGTCAGACCATGCGCTTGGTCTTAAGGCCTTAACCACTGTACACAGATCTTATTGTGCTGGCCTTTGAAATCTTGTCTCAACAAGGTTCAGAGAATCCGAAGATTGACAAGGATTTGTTCCATCTGGTCTTCTTGGTGCTCAGCTTGCAACGCCTCCCTTGGTCCAGTTGGCATATAGCCAAGACAGGATCACCTCGGTAACTCCATTTGACAATCCAAACCAAGTCTGACCAGCTGAGCTTCTTGCAAGCACCTCTCTGAGGAGAGTCATAGAAAACAGAACATCAAAAGGATTTGGAAGGAGGGTAAGTCAACACTAGGAGATGTGCAGAACACTACGAAGAGTCACGAGGGATAAGACACAAATCGCACCCATGACCTCCACAACTGACTCACTCTGCTGTAAGAGAATCCAAAACCACAGAGATAACTAGCATGCCTGAGATAGAATTCAGAGTCTTACTTTAAAAAAAAAAAAAAAAATCAAGGGTCAAGTAGAATATTCAAAAACAAAGATGCACAAATTAAGGAAATCTATCCAAGACCTCAACAAGACAGTTTCCACTGTGACTTCAGCTGTTAGTAAATTGGAGGAAAAGTCAAAATATGGATGAAAAAATTCAACAAGAAGATTGAAACATTAAAAACTAACCAAACAGAAATACTTGAAAGAGATGCTCAATAAAATACAAACCACACCAGATAGCAGTATTAACAGACAAGACCATGCAGAATAACGAATTCAGGCATGAAGGACAAAGTGGAGCCAAACAGACATATATAAGGAAAAATATTAAGGAGCATTAATGATATTCTGGGGCACATTCAATGGGTAAAACCTGAGAGTTTGCAGTGGAGAAGAAGGAACAGAAATAAAACTAAGCCCATTGTGGTGGTGCAGGCCTGTAATCCCAGCACTTAGGGAGACAGAGACAGGCAGATCTGTGAGTTCAAGGCCAGATTGACCTACAAACTGAGTCCAGGAAAGCCAAAGCCATACAGATAGACCCTGTCTTGAAAAAACAAACAACAACAAACAAACACAAAGCAGAAATAAAACTAAACAGAATAGACAGGATACTGGTCCACAATACACAAACAAACACACGGGAAAAACATTCATACTCATTTTAAGTTTTTGGAGGAGATTGTATGGGAGAAAAGATAATGTAACAATTTCAAACATTTGTGAACCAAATATCAGTGTCCCTAATTTCATAAAACAAACATTAAAAGGCATAATTGATCATATAGGTCCTGACACAATAATAGTAAGGATTTCAACACCCCAATTTAATATTTAGATAGATTTTTAAAAATAAAAACAAGCAAAGAAAATTTAAAGTGAAAATACACTATGAATCAACTGGATTTATAAGATATATACAAGCCAGGTATGGTGGTGCACACCTTTAAGCCAGCCCTTGGGAAGCAGGTGGATTGCTGTGAGTTTAAGGCTAGCCTGGTCTACAAATTAAGTCTAGGACAGCCAGGACTACAATAGAAACTCTGTCCTTTTTAAAAAGATTTATTTATTTATTATGTATACAGTGCTCTGCCTGTATGTACACCTGCACAACAGAAGAGAGCATCAGATCACATTATAGATGGTTGTGAGCCATCATGTGGTTGCTGGGAATTGAACTCAGGACCTTTGGAAGAGCAGTCAGTGCTCTTGACCTCTGACCCATCTCTCCAGCTGCCCTCATACAAAGTCTTAACTTGTTCCACAAAAAAAAAAATGAAGAAACACCACCAAATTTATTCTAGAAAACCAGTATTACCCTAGTAACAAATTAGACACAGACAAAAAGAAAAACAGAAAAATAAAAAAACAAAAAAACCTACAGACCAATCTCTTGATTAACATAGATGCAAAAATTCACAACAAAACCTTTGCAAACTAAATTCATGAGCACATTAAGAAGACTACCTACAACTAGGTTGTGGTGGCACACGCCTTTAATCCCAGTTCTTGCAGAAGGCAGAGGCAGGCAGATCGCTGTGAGTTTGAGGCCATCCTGGTCTACAGAGCAAGATCCAGGACAGCCATGGCTACACAGAGAAACTCTGTCTGGAAAAACCAAAGAAGAAGAAGAATTATGATAACTGTACAGGGCCTAGAGGGATGACTCTGAAGTTAAGAGCACTAGTTGCTCTTTTCAGAGGACCTGGGTTCAATTTCTAGCACCCACATGGTAGCTCACAACCATCTGTGATTCCAGTTCCAGGGGATCTGATACCCTCTACAGGCCTCCCCAAGTACCAGGCACACACATGGCACACTGACATACACGAAGAGAAATAAAACACAATGATTCAGTAGCTGAATAAATTCCTTGACATAGACAGAAGAAATAATTGTATGAGAATCCATTTCTAATCCAGATTAATTATATAAAATAAAATATTTTGGGGGGCCAGGGTCTCGCTGTCTCAAGCAGAGAAGGAGGAAATACGCATGTAACTGTTATTACAGTTGAGAAGAGGTCTAAGTATGAGATGTGCCAGCATGCCAGACACCTGTAATCTTAGAATTCAGTAGACTGAAGCAGGGGGGAGTGCTGAATTTAAGGCCAGCCTGGGCTATAAACACCCTGTTTCCACAAATAAATGAACACGTTAATATGTTCATAAATGTATGGGAGGTGTTTTTCTTCCTCACAGAGATCTGCCTGCCTCTGCTGGAATTAAAGGCATGTGCCACCATGCCCAGCCATTTATTTTACTCTTTATTTTCTTCTTTCTATGTCAAGGAATTGATGCTGTGTGTGTGTCTGTGTGTGTGTGTCTGTGTGTGTGTCTGTGTGTGTGTGTCTGTGTGTATCTGTGTGTGTCTGTGTGTGTCTGTGTGTGTGTCTGTGTGTGTGTCTGTGTGTGTCTGTGTGTGTGTCTGTGTGTGTGTCTGTGTGTATCTGTGTGTGTCTGTGTGTGTGCCTGTGTGTGTGTCTGTGTGTGTCTGTGTGTGTGTCTGTGTGTGTGTTTGTGTGTATCTGTGTGTGTCTGTGTGTGTGTGTCTGTGTGTGTGTCTGTGTGTGTGTGTCTGTGTGTATCTGTGTGTGTCTGTGTGTGTCTGTGTGTGTGTCTGTGTGTGTGTCTGTGTGTGTCTGTGTGTGTCTGTGTGTGTGTCTGTGTGTGTGTCTGTGTGTATCTGTGTGTGTCTGTGTGTGTGTGCCTGTGTGTGTGTCTGTGTGTGTCTGTGTGTGTGTCTGTGTGTGTGTTTGTGTGTATCTGTGTGTGTCTGTGTGTGTGTGTCTGTGTGTGTGTCTGTGTGTGTGTTTGTGTGTATCTGTGTGTGTCTGTGTGTGTGTGTCTGTGTGTGTCTGTATGTGTGTCTGTGTGTGTCTGTGTGTGTGTCTGTGTGTGTGTGTCTGTGTGTGTGTCTGTGTGTGTGTGTGTGTGTCTGTGTGTTGAGACATAGTCTTTTTATGTTGCTTAGTCTGGCGCCAAACTCACAATCCTCCTGCTTTAGCACACTGAGTAGCTGAGACAACAGGCATGCACTGTGGCGTGGAGCATCTTTTAGAGTGTTATAAACCTCACAAAATCAACCACATCGTTCATGGCGCCCAGTGTGAAATGGGAGGGTAAAGCCATCTGCTCAAAAATAATTGTTAACATTTAAGCAGCTACATCAGAAGATTCAGGCAAGCACAAGAGCTGTTTGACACAGGACAGAGCCAGGCATGGTAGCAAACTCTAATCCCAGCACTTGGGAGGAGCAGGAGAATCATGAGTTCAAGGCCATCCTTGGCTATGTAGTGAGTTCAAGGCCAACCTGGGTTATATGAGCCACTGTCTGGCGTTAATCAATTGACTCACTTAAAAATATAAAAGCAGCCGGGTGTGGTGGCGTACACCTTTAATCCCAGGACTAGGGAGGCAGAGGCAGGCAGATTGCTGTGAGTTCGAGGCCAGCCTGGTCTACAAAGCAAATCTAGGACAGGCAAGGCTACACAGAGAAACCCTGTCTCAAAACAAAACAAAGTGCAAGCTGACCATGCTTTGGGCCCATGATGCTGTAAGGCTCTCTCTCTCAGCCAGCCTGGGAACGTGACCCAGGCAAGCTTGGGAAAATGACCCAAAAAGAATTAAAGGCCAATTCAGCTTCAGTTTCTGAGATCAAAGTGGCCAACCGAGATAAACAATTTCAACTAAGATAAACAATTTTCGGAAAAGTACCATCTGGAAATTCTGGAAACTCCTCAACACCCCTCCCTGCCAAGAACAGCCCCCAAGACCAAGTACCCCTAGAGATCAGGGCCAATCCTAACATAGGGCACGCAGCCCCTCCTAACCTTTGCGGTTTTAGCCTTTAAAAAGTCTGTAACAGTGACTCAGGGTGCGCCTCCCTCACTCCCGAGTGAGTGCTGAGGCCCCCTGATGCGCATCAGCAATAAACCTTGTGCTTTTGCATCAACACTGTGGTCCTACTACCCGAGTGGACTGTAGGGTCCAACAATGCCTGCACTGCAGTCTACATCCATCTTTTTCTAACGCTCCAGTCCCTCAGATTTGCTCTTCCTGTCACCCCTCAGTCACATCCCCTCTCTGCACCTTGGGACAGCCCATGCACTTCATGTTGCAAAGACGTCCTGACTCTCCATTCCTCTGTCTTCCAGACTTGGAAAACCCACTGTCTCCAATGTTATTCTTCAACACCTGATTTCTGAGTCATCCCTGTGAACCAGTGTGGGCATGGTCAGGTGTTCCTATTGTGGCTTTCTCCACAATTGTCTGAGGGTGGCCAAATGTGGTGGCGCACACCTGGAATTCCCAGCACTCATAAACACAAACATGACCTTGAGGTCAGCTTAGGCTACCTAGTGAATCCTATGCTAGCCTGTATTACATAGCAGGAGCTTGTTTCAAGAAACTGAAATAAATATTGTAAAATAAACCAAAGGAATGACGTAGGACAGTACCCTTCCCCACAGCAGACGTTGACTTTCTCCAAAAGAAACACACTGGTCTCTGAGGGGACATATGTGTCTTTCTCATTAAGACAGTGGTTCTCAACCTGTGGATCATGACCCCTTTTGGGGTTGAACAACCCTTTCATAGGGGTTGCTTAAGATGATTGAAAAACATATAGTTATGTTACAATTCATAACGCAGGAAAATTAGATTGTGATTATGAAGTAGAAACAGAAATAACTCTATAGTGGGGGAGGGGGGGTCACCACAACATGAGGAGCTGTATTAAAAGGTCACAGCATTAGGAAGGCTGAGAACCATTGTATTAAGGAAACATCAGAGCTTCCTTGCACTGGCCTGAAGTTTCTTCTGCTTTGTCCACTTTGATTCCAAAACACTCCTCGCTAGCTCAGGGTTGTTTTTTGTTTGGTTAGTTGGTTAGTTGTTTTTTTTTGTTGTTGTTGTTTTTTGTTTTGTTTTTTAGTTTTCTTTGGGGCTTTTGAAATAGCGTCTCATGTAACCCAGGTTGGCGTCAAGATCAATATTTAGTTAGAGCTAGCCTTGAACGCCTGACCCTCCTCCACTCCCAGCGGTGCTGGGTTTGTAAATGTGCATGCCACGTGTAGCTCCCGAGTTTTTCTGACTGAGGCATGTAGAACCATCTGAACAAGGTCATGAGTCCCTCCTTTCTTTCTTGGACAGACGGCAGACTGCGTTTCTGCCATCTCAACATATTTTGATAGGTCAAAGAGCAAGGCGGCAGGCTGGCTGGTGGAGCATGTTTATGGTTCTAGCACTAAGGAAGCTGAGGCATAAGGGAGGGTGGCCGTAAGTTCAAAGCCAGCCAGGGCTTTATAACAAGACTCTAAAACAGAAGGCAACGAGCAAGCATGAAAACCAACTTCTTAGGAGCTGGGTGGTGAGAAAGGCAGTGTGGCACTTGGCCAGATCTTTATGTTTTGATCTGTCCCTTTGTTCCTTGGCTTTGGGTACTCACTTCCTTCCGGGGTGAACAGGGCACATCAATAGCCTCTAAGCTTATGGTGAAGGATCAACGGGTCCAATATATTGCCCAGCCATTACATTTTTCTTGCTACAATGTCTCCTCTCATACCCTTGGCATCCTGACACTCTTCAGTCCACTTTGTCCCCATGGTGCTCACCTCTCTCCATTTTAGAATGCCCTCATTTGTCTGCACAGCCCACTTTCCGTCTCCTCATCCCTCAGTCTCGTCCATTTCCTTCAACGCTCTATTGCGATGGTTTTCCTCATTCTCTGTCACTCCACCTTCCTCTTCAGTTCTCTCCTCCCATCCTGACAGAACGCTCTCTTCCCCTCACTCTGACCTTGTCATCACAGCTTTCCCCCCGCTTCACAGCCGAATGAATTGAATAAATACTCGTCTCACTCCGTCTGCACTGCCTCACCTCCCACGCGTGCTCAGCCCACGGCGATCTGGTTTCCTCCTGACCTCGCCACTGAAACAAAGCCTCCTTTGGCTGAGGCCAGTGGGCGCACTTCGTTCTCTATCTCACAGTACGTCTCTAGGAGAGTTTCAGGTTAAGCACCCCTTTCTTCACGCGGTTTGTTTCCCTCGACGTGTCCACATCTTCCTCTCCTCATCCTACTCCATTTTCGGCATGGGAACACTTCAGTTTGGACCTCCTTTCTCACTATGTGCTCAGTACCGGTCACGGAGAGGACAGAGGGAACACCTTACAACGTGGGACGTGAACATAGGGTTCCACTAATGCTATTGCTCACTGGGAGGTAAGCTGACCTCGCCCCAGTATTGTGCTTAACCAAGAGCCTGCTGAACCTGGACTCGGAGGCGCCTCGGCACTTAGATGTCACCTGCTCGGCAGCATCAAATAAATGAGAACAACTCCAACCTGTGACTCTGGATCGAGGCTTGGCAACCGTTGGTTTATGATCCCTCTCTTCACAGCTCCTCTTGCTTCTGAGAACATGGCTCCACCAATTCTCTCACTGCTCTCTCACCTGGGACCACAGCCATCGGTCAGCAAGCAGCACGCTCTTTCCAAGTCTTTGAAAACGAAATTCCAGTCCTAGTCTCCGTGCCCTTGCAGACGAAGCCCCTTCACGTGTCTTAACTGTATGCTCTGTTTCTAATTTCTAGAAGGGTCCTCTCTTACACTACCCATAGCAGTGATGTCCCTAGACCCTCCACAGAAGTCCTTATCATTGGTTAGTGACTTCTGTGCTCAGGCTTCCCAGTCTTGTCCCCTGTGAGCAGTGTAGACTAACTCAATTTTTCTTTTCCCAGTCACATTCTCTCCTTATTTGCCTTCAGGTCCTCTTTCTCCCTTGTTTTGTACCTTGCCTCCTTCCTGGTCTTCCTTCTCTCCTTCTCTCTGCTGGCAGTCAATCCTTAGTAACCTTGGTTTCCTTATAATCTTGAAATCACTGGTTCCTGGATACTAGATCCCTCTATGGCTGTGGTTCTCAACTTTACCAATGCTGCAGCCTTTTAATACAGTTCCGAGTGTTGTGGTAATGCCCCCACCGCACTGCTTACTTCCTTTTTTTTTTTTTTTTTTTTTTTTTTTTGGTTACCTATACAGTGTTTTGACTTCTAAGGTCCCTCTACAGTGAAAGCTTAAGACCAGGTTTTGAAAATGCAATCAAGTCACCTAAACAGCCATGTTATTGATTACACACCAACAACAGGGGAAATGCCTTAAGAAGAGAAAGGGGCTGGAGAGGCGGCTCATAGGGTTAAGAGCATTGTCTAGTCTTCAATCTCTAGCACCCACAAGGTGGCTCACAACCATTTGTAATGTGATCTGATGCCCTCTGCTGGCATGCAGGTGTACATGCAAATAGAGCACTTATATACATAAAATAAGTAAGTAAATCCTTTTCAAAATAAGATCATACAAACTTGGTGACATAAGTTAAATCCTTGGCACCCACATAATTGTAGAAGGAGAGAACTGACTCCACAACCTTGTCTTCTTACACACACACACACACACACACACACACACACACACACACAGACACACACACACGGAGGGGGGAGTAGGATAGGAGGGGGACAAGTTATGAAAAAGAAAATCAATGAGAGTAGGAGATGGATAAGAGGGTAGATGGGGGTTATTACAATTTCGATATATTCCATGCATGGCGATCGCGTCGTAGTTAGGCTTTCTATTGCTATGATGAAACACCATGACCAAGAAGCAAGTTATGGAGGAAAGGATTTATTTGATTTACACTTCCATATTGCTGTTTATAATTGAAGGAAGTCAGGACAGGAACTCAAACAGGACAGGAACCTAGAGGCAGGAGCTGATGCAGAGGCCATGGAAAGGTGCTATTAACTGGCTCCTCATGGTTTGCTCAGTCAGCTTTCTTAAGGAGCCCAGGATCACCAGCCTAAGGGATGTCACCAACCACAGTGGGGTGGGGATGGTCCCTCTCCATCAATCACTAATTAAGAAAATGCCTTACAGGTTTGCCTACAAACCTCTTAGAGGTATTTTCTTTTTCTTTTTCTCTTTTCTTTTCTTTTTTTTTTTTTTTTTTTTTTTTTTTTTTTTTTTTTTTGGTTTGGGTTTTTTGTTTTGTTTTGTTTGTTTTTTGAGTTTTTTGTTTTGGCTTTTGTTTTTTCTTTTGATTTTTCAAGAAAGGTTCTCTATGTAGCCTTGGTTGTCCTTGAATCACTTTGTAGACCAACTGCCTCTGCCTCCCTACAGGCATGAGCCACCAGGCCCAGCCTGGAAGCATTTTTTAAATTTATGTTTCCTACCCTCAAATGATCTTTGTTTGTGTCAAGTTGACATAAAGCTATCCAGCATATTGAGTATACAGAATATCATTATGAGTCACCTTTTTATTCCTTTTTTTTTTCCAAGCAAGTATTATTTGAGTTTTCCCTAGGTCTCAGGGATATCTAGTCTCTGATTCTTGGTGACCCAAGAAGTGTCAAGTTTGTGTTCAGTCTCATGGAGATTAAACCAAATTAGACTGCAGTTGGTTACTCCAAAAGTTTCGTGCCTCATTACCTTATATCTTTTGCACATAGGGCAAATTGTAGATCAAAGGTTTTATGGCTGGGTTGGTGTTTACCTTTCTCTTTTGGGAGCCTACTGAGTACCTTTCTGTACCAAAGAGACTAGAACATGGGGTGAAGGTTCTAGATAAGAGCTAGCTTAATCTCTCAATGTTCAGTGAGTTGCATAGGTGTTATCTCTGGCAATGAGACCTTGCTGTCAGTTTGTGGAGAGCTAACTATTGTCTTGACAATGTGCTAAGTGTTTGCGAGATTTCTGTGGAACCTCCTTGGCCAACAACTCAATTGGATGTAACCCAATTGTTTTGGTGGGTTTGTTGACAAGAAATGGCCAGTGGAGAGTCTATCTCCCTTGTTATCTGGAGACTTCATTAAGATGGCCTTCATATATTTAGAAAGTTTCTATCCCTTGATTGCCCCTCAATTCTAGCTGTCTCTCCCTGAATCTCCCCACTCAACCTTCTCTCTCCTCCCTCTCCCTACCTGGTCTTCCCATTCCCACCCACACCAAGTTCACTCATAAAATGTATTCTATTTCCTCCTCCCAAGGAAACCCATGCACCCCTCCACCATCCCTTCTTGTAAAAGTAACCTTTATTAACCTGAGGCTTACTGCGGAATAAGCTCACTCTTTCTAGCTCTTTCTGAACTCTGGCTTTAACTACTTCTTCATAAACTCATGAACAAACTCAACTCCACTGTACTGCACTCACTCAACTACATTCAACTTAACTGCCCCAAATGGTCTGTGCTGCACTGAACTTAACTCTACTGTCTTCTCTACTGAAATCTTTATTGTACTCAACTCTATTCCTTTCTCTGCTGTACCCTACTCTACTGTACTGTTCTCAACTGACTCCTAACTCAATGACTGACTCTCTCTGTTCTCTCTCAAATCACCTCTCTTTCCTCTGCTGTTCTCATGAGAGTTGTGTGTATCCTATTCTGTCAAATCTTTCTCTTATTCATCACTTTTTCTGTCCCTCAATTAGATAGCACTTTCAAATAAGTGTGCTTCCTTACACAAACTAACTTTATCGTTGTTTAGGATTAAAGGTGTGTACTAAGGTGTCTGCATTCCAGCCAGAGGGATTAAAGGTGAGAGGTGATTCTCCATTCCAGTTGGATCACACAGACCTGGAAGGTCTTTGGATGTGGTTAGTCCAGCCATGTTTCTGTATTAAAATTTCTCTACACCTAACTTCTCTGGGTCTACAGGTTGTGGCTTGATTATCATTTATTAATGGCTAATATCCACACAAAGGTGAATACATACCATAATTATCTTTCTGGGTCTAGATATCTCACTCGGGATGGTTTTTCTAGTTGCTCCATTTATCTGTAAATTTCATAATATCATTTTTTAAGACAGCTGAGTAATACTCTATTATATAAAGGTAGACATTATCCATTCTTCTGTTGAGAGACATCTAGGTTATTTCCAATTCTGGCTATTTTGAATAGAGTAGCAATGAACATAGTTGAACAAGTGTCCTTGTGGTAGGATGAAGCATCCTTTAGGTATATGCCCAAGAGTGGTATAGCTGAATCTTGAGGTAGATTGATTCCCATCTTTCTGAGAAATCACCATACTGATTTCCATAGTGGCTATACAAGTTTGCACTCCCACCAGCAGTGGATGAGTGTTTCCCTTGTTTAACATCCTCACCAGCATGTCCTGTAACTTGTGCTATTGATCTAAGTCATTCTGACAGATGCAAGATGAGAGCAGTTTTGATTTACATTTCCCTGATGGCTGAGGATGTTGAACATTTCCTTAAGTGTTTCTCAGCCATTTGAGATTCCTCTGTTGAGAATTCACTGTTTAGATCTGGATCCATTTATTCATTATTTGTTTTCCTGCTATCTAGTTTCTTGAGTCCTTTATGTACGCTGGATTCTAGTCCTCTATCAGATGTGTAGTTGGTAAAAAAAAATCTTTTCCTAAGGTGGGTGGTGGCATATTCTTTTAATCCCAGTACTTGGGAGACAGAGCCAGGTAGATTTTTGAGTTTGAGGCCACCCTAGTCTATATAGATTGAGTTCCAGGACACCAAAGGCTACACAGAAAAACCCTGTATCAAAAACACAAACATTAACAAAAATATTTTCCTATTCTGTAGGCTGCTGCTTTGTTCAAATGATGATATCCTTTGTCTTACAGAAGCTTTTCAGTTTCATGAGGTTCCATTTATTAATTGTTGATCTTAGAGCCTGAACTATCAGTGTTCTGTTCAGAAAGTCTTATCCCATACCATTGAGTTCAAGGCTATTTCCTACTTTTCTTCTTCTTCTTCTTCTTCTTCTTCTTCTTCTTCTTCTTCTTCTTCTTCTTCTTTGTCATCTTCTGGTTTTTGTTTTTTCAAGACATGGTTTCTTTGTGTAGACTTGGGTGTCCTAGACTCACTTTTGTAGACCAGGCTAGCCTTGAACTTACAGAGATTCACCTGCCTCTGCCTCTCAAGTGCTGAGATTACACATGTTTGCCACTGCACCTGGCTCCCAATTTGTATTCTATTAGGTTCAATGTATCTCATTTTATATTGAAGTCTTTGATCGAACTGGAATTGAGTTTTATGCAGCGTGGAAGTGTGGATTGATCTATTTGCATTCTTCTACATGCAGACATCCAATTATCCAATTTGAGCAGAACAATTTGCTGAAGATGCTGCGTGTGTTTGAGTATTGTGTTGAGTAGTGTGTGTTTTTCTTGCTGCTTTATCAAAACCAGGTGTCCATAGGTGTGTAGATTTATATCTGGGTCTTCAATTTTATTCCATTGTGTTTATGCCCATGCCATACTGTTTTTATTAGTATAGCTTTGTAGTACAGCTTAAAATCAGGGATGGTGATACAGTGTTTTTTTTGTTTTGTTTTGTTTTGTTTACTGTTCATGATAATTTTAACTATCCTAGGACTTGTTTCTCCATATGAAGCTAAAATTTGACCTTCCAAGATCTATGAAGAACTGTCATACTAAGGCTTTACATGGGTTCCAGGATCCAAACTCAGGTTCTCATGCCTGCCTAGCAAATTCCCTTGCCCAGTGTGTCATATTCCTGGCTCTTGCTCAACACTTTAAACCAGTAAGTTGTCTGGGGTTTTTTGTTTGTTGTTGGTTGGTTTGGTTTGGTTGTAAGTTTTTTGTGTGTTTGTTTTTTGAGTTTTTTGTTTGTTTGTTTATTTTTTGTTTTTCGAGACAGGGTTTCTCTGTGTAGCTCTGGCTGACCTGGAACTCTCTTTGTAGACCAGGCTGGCCTCGAACTCATGATGATCCTCCTGCCTCTGCCTCCCAAGTGCTGGGATTCAAGGTGTGTGCCACCACGACTAGCTTGGTCTGGTTTTTCAAAACAGGGTTTGTGTAGCCCTGGCTGTCCTGAAACTTGCTTTGTAGACTAGGTTGGCTTCAGTTTCATCGAGATTCACTTGCATCTGCTGGATTCAAAGGCGTGAGCATCCACAGACCAGCTTAAGCCACTAAGATTTTCTCCTTTGCTCCTCATAGGCAAATCCCAGACTTGCTCATCTTTTAGTGTGGTCCATTGCTGTGCACAAAACAGTTACCATCGGAGCTGAAGGTCAAAAGATGAACAGTAAGAGGAATAGGGAGGAGGCCGACCTGGAACAAAGGCTAGCCAGTGTGAATGTATCTGGGATTTCCCCCAGATGATGACTTTCCTCCAGTGACTGGATGTAGTAGGTGTCCCCAAGCAGGTGTGCCCACGCAGGTGTGGGGAGAGATAAGCTAACAGAGATAAGAAGGACTTAGACCTCGCCAGCAGGGTTAAACTAGGGGTGGGGTGGGGGGCAGAGGTTGTGGGGAGGGGATGTGTGGGAGGGGGGCGTTCAATGACGGGAAGAAGAACCAACTCAGTCAGAGCCTCTGGTAGGCAAAAGCTTAAAGAAAGAGAATCCTCTCAGTGCCTCACAGATGATTGGCAAGAGCACAATCTTTGTTAGCAAATTGACCTTGTCCGCTTGTCGGTTCCTGGTTGCAAGTTTTCCTTACAGATAGCTCTGTGTTCCCTGAATTTACCCACCTTCCCTTCCTGTAGCTACAATAATTTCAAATAAGCCGGATTTCATGAAATTAAAAGTGGAACTATAAAACCAGAAAAGTTTGGACTTTGGGTACAAAGGATCAGGGAAAATAAAAATAAAGGAAAGACAATAAGAGGGTTTTTTGTTGTTGTTGTTGTTGTTGTTTTTGTTTTTTTGTTTTTTGTTTTTTGTTTTTTTTTTTTTTGTTTTTTTTTGTTTTTTTTTGGTAGCATGTCTGCAATATGGCAAATGTATTTGTAAGCTTCTTGCTGAAACTGGGAAGAAGAATTCTCTAACTGCCCAAAGGACGTGTGGTGAGCCACAGTGTGGAGCCCATGGTTTCCGGTTCACACAGGTGGTTTGTCACCAAGCTCACTGTGTTTAATGGGTTTTGTTTCTTGCTCATCTCCATGAGGGTAAACATACTCTTCAGTGTGACTTGGTTTCCCCAGGACTTGACAGCCTGGAGGGAGCCTTGGGGGTTAAATTATAACAGCATTCACTCAGTTTTTTCACTCCATGTCTGTGATAGGCAAAACAACACACCTTAAAAGTATTCATGTTCTGGGTCTGGGGAGATAGCTCAGTTGGGTGAAGTGCTTCCCTTGCAAACATGACAACATGAGTTCCACCTCCCAGGACCATATTTAGAAGGAAACGAGCTGGGTACGCTAGTGCACACTGTAATCCCAGCCCTTCGGGAAAACAAGCAGATCCTGGGGTTTGTCAGGCAGCCAAGACTTGCCTTTCAGGTGTGTTCCAGGCCAGTTCCAAACTTTGAAAGACTCTGGGAAGGAAAAAAAAAGGGAGGAGGGGGAAGAGGAAGAGGGAGAGCCTGGAGGGATGGGTCAGAGGCTAAGAGTCCTTCCTGTTATTGCAGAGTACCTGAGTTCAATTCCTAACACCCATGTTGCAGTGCCATAAAACAGCCTGTAACTCCAGCTCCAGGCGATCTGACACCCTCTTCTGGCCTCTGAAGCTGCTTGCATATTCTTGCACATGAGCACACACACACACACACACACACACAAATACACTTTAAAAAAAGATAGATGGCACTGGGTATGGTGGAGCACACCTTTAATCCCAGCACTCAGGAGGCAGAGGCAGAGGCAGGTGGATCTCTGTGAGTTTGAGGCCAGTCTGGCCTACAAAGTAAGTCCAGGACAGCCATGTCTACCCAGAGAAACCCCCAAAAAGGTAGATGCACCTGAGGTACAACACCTGAGGGTCACTTCTAGCCTATACATGCTTGCAAACACATATGCATACATGTGTGCACTCATACACACACACACACACACACACACACACACACACACGCATAAGATGCACATACATGCATACATATACAGAAGAAAGAGCTGTCTGCCTCCTCATTCCTTGAACCTGTGAGTATATTTGGTTAGTCTGCAGGCAGAAGGAACTGGGGTTGTTAATTAGCAGACCTTAAAATAAGAATGTTAGGACTACGGAAACGGTTCAACAGGCTAAGAAGCTTGACTCCAAGCCTGATTAGCTGAATTCAGTTCCCAAACCTACACAGCAACAGGAGAAAGCTGACTCCCACAAGTTGATCTCTGACCTCCACACCCATGTACCCCAACACACAAAATAAACAAGTAAATGTGTGTGTGTGTGTGTGTGTGTGTGTGTGTGTAATCAAATTAGATATGAAGATTATTCTGGATTCTCTTGGTGGCCCAAATAAAACCAATCACAGAAGTCTCCAAAGAGGGAGATGTGATGCTCAGAGTCTAAGAACTCAAGGAGACAATGGACACAGGCCTGAGGCAGGGAGCCACAAAGCAAGAAATGTGGGAAGCCCCAGGCGATTAGAAAAGGCAAGGAAATGGATTCTTCCCTAGAGCCAAATAGGAAGATAGCATGAAGACCCCTAGCTTCAGCCAAGACGCACGCATGTGGGAGCTGTAAGGTAACGCATTTGTACCAGCTCAAACTACTGTGGTTGTGGCCATTTGCTGCATCAGGAGTGGGGGAACTGCACAGTACCTCCCTACTGCTGGGAAGTATGGGTCCTTCTAAGCATGCCTGTCTCCCTCGGTCCTCTGGACAGATATCAAAAGAACTCACAAGTGGTTCTCCCTCATTTCCCACTCCAGAAGCGTTGGTGATGTTTGGTGACAAGGTAGCCATGGCCACTGCTGCCTGAGAGCTCCCAGGTCCATCCTAGGGTAGTATTCACTACCCTACAGAACATGAAGTCCTGAGTCACCAAAGCCGTGCTATGCCCTGCTGCCTTTATCACACCAAGCCCCGTAGCCGTCCTTGGGAAACCGAAAGAAGGTTTTCTCCAGTGTGGTTTCTCTGGCCACCTGAGTCTCAGGGGAGAGCTGCTTTCATCTCTGCTCAGCATCCTCAGTGTGGGCCTGTAGCCTCATCCCTCCAAACCGCAGAATCCGGAAGGGCTAAAGATCTGCGCGAGGGACCAAACTGTCTACCCACCCCAGCTGTGATGCTTTGAACTTGAACTGTCCCTCCCAAGCTTGTGTTTGAATCCTTGTTCCCCAGCTGGTAGTGGCATTTTGAAGGGCTATGGAAGCTGTTGTGAAGAATTCAGGTCAGCCAGAGTTAGCCAGAACGCAGCCATGCTAAACTTTTATTAAATATCTATGCCAAGCTGAGACAAGTTAAGAAACATTTCCACTGCTGCATCCCATTGCTTCTACCCCATCTTACTCAAATCCACTAGCTCAAGATAGTTCCTAGAGAGCCGGGCATGGTGGCGCACGCCTTTAATCCCAGCACTCGGGAGGCAGAGGCAGGCGGATCGCTGTGAGTTCGAAGCCAGCCTGGTCTACAAAGTGAGTCCAGGACAGCCAAAGCTACACAGAGAAACCCTGTCTCGGAAAAAAAAAAAAAAAAAAAGATAGTTCCTAGAATAACCACACCTTCATGCCCGGAGGCATACCCCTCTCCCCTCCGGACTGCTCCCTGACTCCTTCCCACGCTCCATTCAATTTACCCAATCCCCTTAGAGGTTAATTTTGTTAGCCAGTTAGGTTTGTACTAATTGCTGTTGCTGAATTATGCATCTGTAAAGGGTATTTAAACTCACTCCTTTGGCTATTCCGGGTCTTTCAACTCTTCTGAGCTTGGTGGACCCCAGCACAGTGGCTCAATTAAAATTCCTTTGCTTTTGCATCGACTCTGGACTCTGACTCTCAATGGGCTTCCAGGAACAGACTGATGATCTGAGCCTAGCAGTTGGAGATGAGGCTGCACTGGTGGGAGGAGGTCACAAAGAGCCAGCCTTTAAAGGTTTTAACCTACCGCCTGGCTCTGGTGCTCACTCTGCTTCCATGCCAATGTGAACACACACCCCTCCATTCTGCCTTCTCTGTTGTGAGGGTCTAACATATAGAATGGCATCGGTATGAAACTTTTTCCTCCCTCAACCATTTTCTGTTGGGAAATGCGGTGGATGGCACAAAAGCTAACAAAGGCACCAGCCATTGGCCCCATTTCATCTGGGCCCCTGGCTCTAGTTTCAAACTACCTGCCCTTAGGCAAATACCTCTGTGCATGTGAACCTCCCAGGAAGTGCCCATTGGATTGCCAGAGGCCTCCCACTCATCTCACCCAGCCTTCCACTAGCACAAAGGTCCTCCATGAGGCAGTAGCCCACCACCTGCTGGACCCCTTGTCTCCAAAATTCAGGTTTCTTTTCAGTGGTCTCCATGAAAATGTTATCTCCCAGCATGGGGGGTGGGGTCATTGTGCCATTGTCCCTGTAGGGTGGTCCTTCAATGGATGAGAAGCATCCCTTTGTCAGATCGTGACTTTAAAGGTTCAGTACCAAGGCAGAGAGGGGAAAGAAAGAACTGAGTACTATTGCATTTCTCCCCTGGAAGGAATGCCAGTTCCCTTCCTTCATGGGCTCCAGACCCAGCAAGGTCCCATGCTCCCCCGCCCCTCTGTACCCCCTACCCTCCCCAGAGGGGCCCAGGTGTTTGTCTTTAGCTCAAAACACTGGCCAAAAAAAGTGGGGAGGGGTCTTCTACAGACTGGGCCAGGCCCCACCAATCAGACTCTATCTCTGCAGCTGAGTTGCTTGTGTGAATGCATTTGCATAATTTGGTTCAATATTTACTGAGGCAGACTCATTTTCTGGGTTGTCTCCATGGCCAACAGCTGAGAAGGCTGCAATTTCAGCAGGATGAGCACGCAGGGAAGCCACACTGGGACCAGTTTCCAAACAACCGCAGCCCTGGGGAGCCCCGCCTGGGTCTCCCCCAGATCTCTGCAGCTGGAAATCAACTAGAGCTACAACTGTAAACCAGGCTGCGCGAGACAAAGCCAGCAGCAACAGTGGCAACAGTGATGGTAATGGCTTAGTTCTCTCTCATTGAATTAATGTCAAAATAGCTAACTGGCTAAGAACTCTATGTGGAATTCCTCACTTAGTCTTCAAAGCAGCCCCTGGAGGGAGCAGATCAGTTGGTTCTGTTTTTGTTTTCGTTTTTTGTGACAGGGTTTCTCTGTATAGCCCTAGCTGTCCTGGACTCACTTTGTAGATCAGGCTGGTCTCAAACTCATAGAGACCCACCTGCCTCTGATTCCTGAGTGCTGGGATTACAGGCATGCACACCCAGCTTTTTTATTATTATTATTGTTATTATTATTATTATTAATGAAAACAGAGTCTTCATCAGCCACGAAAAGCCGTGATGCCTTAGATTTGCATTAAGCACCAAGTGGAGAAAGGAGAGAGACTTGAAGGAAAGAGAGGGAGGCTGCCATGGGTTAGATGGAGGAGAAGCACCTGGCCGGGGTGGATGGAGAATCCGGCCCAGATGAAGAACATTAGCAAGTATATGGGATTATAGATGGGAGGTAGCTTGATAGAAGTTATTGGAAGCCAATGGCATGGGATTGAGACAAGGATCCCATGCCTGCCCCACTATGAGAAGTAGTTTAGAGGATTGACACCTGCCCTGCTCCAGGTTAACTAAGGCTATTTTAAAATATAACAAGTATTTGTGTCTTGATTGATTGTGTCTGATGTTCTGCTGATTAACAGCCTACCTTCTGATAGCTTCAGGTAACACCTGCTGCATCCAGGAACTTGTAACCACTGAAGATCAGCACTGTAGCCTGATCTTCACCTCAGAAAATGATATTCTTCTTATATTGTTATTTATTTATTCAACTGATATGTGGCGGTGGCTTCTGAGTTCCAGACATTGACTTCAGTGTCAGTATGCAAAACCAGCAGCCTCGGAAGTGTAGCTAAAAACTATCTAGTCAGCTCAGGGTATCCTAGCAAAATACTTTAGGCTGGAATGTTTATGCCGCACTTGAGCATTTCTCACAGATCTATAAGCTGGAAGCCCAAGAGCAAGGTACCAGCTCATTGGGTTCTTGTCCATGGCTCCCTTCTGGGTTTGCAGATGGCTAGCTACTGTCTTGCTGTGAACTCACAGAGGGAGGGAGAAAGAGAAGCAGCATCCAACCTACCTTTTAAGATGAATCTCATCCATAAAACATTTTCACAGAAACACCCAGAATAATGTTTAACCAAATATCTGGGTACACTGTGGCCTGGCAAATTGACATAAAATTAATTATCCCAGGAGTAAGCATGTGTCTTAAAGGGCTGTTTTGGGCAGCTTGTTAATCTAAATAGGCTTTCAAACATCACCTGGTGTATGATGTATGGAAGGTAAGAATTGGTGATTATTATCACACTGGGATTCAATTACACTTAAGACACATATCCTCATTACATGGTCACACAAAGAAGTTTGTCCCTTGATGCTCCCAGGACTGCAATAATTGTGACAAAAGAGCTGCTACTGTCAAGTCTATACCCAAGCTAGTGACAGCCAGCTCTTGACATCTGGTAAAGGATGATGCCTTTACCTGTTTTAACCATATGGCTCCTCTGGAGTTATCACACCTGAGCCAGCCAAACCAGCATGGAATTTTTAAAATCAGAACTTAGCAGGAGCCCTATTGCCAGCTGGAAGCTAGGGCCATGGAAGCTGGAAAGTTACCAGGAACTAGCACCCAGCTTCAGGGAGATGTCTAGACAAGCCACTGAGACCAACAGCTAGAGGAGGAAGCAGCTGTGCAGCCATTGCAGCACATCTGTTGGTCCTCAGTCACCTGTTTGCCCTGTTTAGCCACATGCACTACAAACCCCAAGCAGGATTCGGTGGGCCTCCCATCTCTGCAGCCATCATGTCACTTACTCAGGTTCCCTCCCTGCCTTTAGCCTCTGCTTTAGAGAACCCAACCAGGCCATTCTGCTTCCTTTCCTAGAAAAGAAGAGAGAGGACCAGCTCATTCATTCAACACAGTTATGAGGAACCCGCACTGTTCATGGTGACAGTCAGACGAAAGAGCTCATTGGATGAATGTGCTGAGTCCTTACTTTGTGTTCCATGGGGTACCCTCCCCATTCGGTTAGTTTCCAGTTACTCATTGAAAGCACCAGGGTTTCTCTTATATATTTATTTCAACCCAAGTGTCTCATGGTGAGGACATTCAATTTTTCCCAATGCCAGACATCCCAAGGGAGAAAGAATTCCCCACCCATTTA
Organism: Acomys russatus; assembly: GCF_903995435.1. Lineage (NCBI taxonomy): Eukaryota > Metazoa > Chordata > Mammalia > Rodentia > Muridae > Acomys > Acomys russatus. The sequence goes on along the minus strand of NC_067138.1, from coordinate 65,563,275 downwards.
TCCTTGTATTTTTGCCACAAGGTTTCATATAGCCCAGGTTGACATTAAACTTGCTATATAATCAAAAGCTAGCCTTGACCTCCAGCTCCTCCTGCTGCAACATCTTATGTCCTGGGATTTCATGTATGACACACCATGCTGGGCCCTTCACTTTCCCTTTGGGACTTCAGTTTTCCCATCTCTAATAGGAGAGTTTGGGCTGGATGGCATCTACTGACCTTACATCGCTAAGAGTTTTGTCTTCCAACTTTGTGTAGCCAACAGCCTGCCTACTGCCCTCAGACAGAGGAGGGTAAGTGAACCACTCTCCTGAGGAATGGGTAGGGGTGGCAATCTGAGATGACTGATGTTCAATCTAGCATCTAGAATAAGAAGAAAAGCCAGTTGTGGTGCGGCATACCTGTAATCCCAGCACTTGAGAGATAGAGGTAGGAGGAATTCAAAACCACTTTCATCTACATAGAGAGTTGAAGTCATCTTGGGCTATGTAAGACTCTGGGTCAAATAATAAAATATCACCAGGTATGGTGATGTATGCCTTTAATCCCAGCACTTGGGAGGCAGAGGCAGGAGGAACAAGAATTCAAAACCATTTTCACCTACATAGAGAGTTGAAGTCATCTTGGGCTACATAAGACTGTCCCAAAGAATAAAAAATCTAGAGTTGGAGGGAAAGGGGAGGTACCTAATGGTGCCCTCTTTAACAAAGGTCAATGTTCTTTCATTATGCTAAGTAGCTGTGTGTCAAGACAGTTTTTTCTTAGCCCTTCTGGTCACTATCTGGAGATTTCTTAAACACTTTATTTGTAAGTCCTAATAGAAACTATGATTAATCCTTAGCCATGTTTTTATTAACAAGTGGAATGGAACTTGGTGGTAAAACTGCCTGAATGACCCTTGGCTGCAGTCCCAAGTTAAGATGTCTCCTAGCAACACAGTTATATTTGAAAAGTTCTGATAAGAAAGGAAAAACAGACAGAATGTTCCAAAACAAGAAGGCTGCAATCAGTTCCTCCTGGCAGGAACATCAGACCCATTTCAAGAGGCTCTCCCTGGGTGGGGGTCATCGCCTTGGGTTGTGCAGTCTCATTTGTCACACAGAGTCCACTGGAGGGGTCGTGACAGGAACCAGAAGAGTAGAACAAATTGCAGAGGTAGTTTGAGGCCAACCGGAGCAATTCAGTCAGAAACCGGGAGAGAAGAGAGATTGAACCACTCATCTTGGAGAGGAGTTGAGCCAGAGCAGGTGAATTGAACCAGTCAGCCCGAAAGATCTAGAAAGGGTGAGTTTATTCAGCAGTAAGCTTCTTTCTTAGATGACAATTACATTGGCAAATACAAGTTACTTTTACATGAACTGATGAGTTTATTGGGGTTACTTACAGAAACAGTAATGGCTCAAAGGCCAGCTGCATCACAGAAAGCCCACTCCAGCATGGGTGACAATCTCACTGTTATGATTAATAAAAAGAAAATAAGATAATAGGATCCCAGGCAACAGAAATTATATTATATGAGGTTTATTAAGTGAGTATGAGGAGAGAAAAAAGGGGGGAGGGGTACCCCAGAGAGAACAAGAGAGAGAAAGACAGAGACAGGAAGAATAAGAGAGTAGAGTGAGAGAGAAGGGGATAGAGGCATAAGAGGGGGTAGAGACAGAGAGCAAGACCACGTGGAGGGTCTGTCCTTTTCTATGGCCCTGGGCAGGGTCATGCCCCTGTGGCAGGTAAGCAATGACATCACAAGTAGGTGGACCGAAGCAGAATCCTAACACTCATGAAAGCTTAAAGCACAGAGCTCAATTCACTACACCACTTGCAGGCAGCCCAGCAGTTGGGAAAATATCTCATCTCGGCAGGCTGGTTAGCTTGGACCTCTTCCAGGCAGCTTTGGTAAAAGGATTCAGGCACTGTAGGTGACACGGAAACAGACTGGCAGCAAGATTTAACACCATGGGGCCTGGAGAGATGGCTCAGAGGTTAAGAACACTGGTTGCTCTTCCAGAGGTCCTGAGTTCAATTCCCAGCAACCATATGGTGGCTTACAACCATCTATAATGAGATCTGGTGCCCTCTTCTGTCATGCAGGTATATATGCAGGCAGAACACTGTTTATATAATAATAAATAAATCTTTAAAAACAACATTAACACCATGGACAGATAGACAGCAACACGTTGGGGACACTCAGGAGAATTCAGACCCAAGCACCAGAGACAAACAGTATGGTGGGGTTATGGAGGGAGGACATCAGGACTTATGTGTCAAAAGTGGAAGTTCCTTTTTATACCTTTCTAATGCTAGGGAGATTTCACAAGCCTGCAGCAAGATCCTTTTATCCCCAGGCAGGAGTTAGGGAAGGGAGTGGGAAGTAGAATGTGTGGCCACCCATACCCACTTTGATATAAACTTACGCCCCAGGTGAGAAATTCTGGCACCAGGAAATCTGTCAGCTAGGGACTCTACAGATACTCTCCCAGGAGTCTGTGTCAGCATCTGTGACAGGAGAAAGGCTGCTGAAGGATTTTGTGGCCTGAGCTGTGGCTGCATTCTAGCATTTAATTCATACACTTGATTTCTCTCATCTCCTGAGCAGTTCTTACTGTTTTGAGAAACTTAGAGAGGGCGGGGCATGGTACAACTGATCAGTTTCAGGAACATCCTGAGTCTCATCCAGCTCGTCTGCAGGATGGAATTCTTCCTGAGATGACAGAAAATGGGGGAAAGCCTGTGGTCCATAGATGGTATGTGAGGACAAGTCACTGTCCCAGGTCACTCAGTGTCCCTTCTATTTTCTAGAGTTAATATCATCTTTAGTGCTCAGACTTTGATTGCTGTGTCCCCCAAAGACATTGAAGCTCTCTCCCTGGTACTTTCAAAGTGAACCAATTTGACAAAAGGATCTTAGCAGATGATCAAGATTAACTCACAGGCCAGGAGAAGAGACACATGCACATGCCTTGGGCTCTGCACACAGTCTCCTTTTATTCATGGTCCCTGTGCATGGAGGGCTGAGGCAGGAAGACTGAGAGAGCAAGGCCAGCCTGGGCTACAAAAAGAGATCCTGTTTTAAGAGACAGTATCTCAGTAAAGAGTACCTGACTCAGTGTTGCTCCGACCTGCAGGGTTCGACTAAAACTCGGGAGGGAAGTCACCTGTTGAGAATGCAAGACACAAGGAAGGAGAGCAAGTCTGATTGATCAAGCTCTCAACTTTATTAGTCAGGCAGCAGCGTTTATAGTTCAAAACAGGGAATTCCAGGCAGGGTCATGATGTCCTGTCATACAGGGTATCTTGCTTTGTCTTCATCTAGCTTTAGTCTAACTGTTGACTCACAACAGGGTCGCTTCATCCCTATCTGTCTTTAGCTGCTGACTCACAACAGGGTCAGCTAGTTTCTGGTGAAAGGTAAACTCTGGGAAAGACAGAGACTTAAAGGTGCAGACTTAGACAAGATGGCTGAACATTGGCCATATGGCCTATTGTCCCCAACACAGTGTGACTGCACGTTCCTAAAATGGGGACATTTGGACCCTAGCACACCTGCAGAGTTGCGGATGAGGCTTCCACAAGCCAAGGATGGTCAGCAAAACCTGGGAGCTTGGAGAAAGGTCTGATTCTTCCTCACAGCCCACAGAGGAAGCAACTCTACCCACACCTGGATTGCAGACTTCTCGCTTTCAGGACTGTAAGACAATAAAGTACCATTTGCATAAGGCACCTGGGAAGAAGGACCCACAAGTCTTGGGACAGGAACACATAGAAAAAGTTTAAGCCTGAGAGGGCCACTGGCCTGCAATTTCTGTGATCCCAGTTTTCCCAATGATCAATTGTTAATTAAGAGTGCCCTCTGGGCTGGGTGTGGTGGCACACACCTTTAATCCCAGCACTTGGGAGGCAGAGGCAGGTGGATCGATGTGAGTTCAAGGCCAGCCTGGTCTACAAAGTGAGTCTAGAACAGCCAAGGCCAAGCCAAGCCAAGAAACCCTGTCTCAAAAAACCAAAAAATAAAATAAACAAAACAAAAAATAAGAATGCCCTCTGTGGAGGAATTTTAACCCAGAAACATGGCTGCTCTGGCAAAGGGTCATATCCAAAGTCCTTCTAGGTCTGTGTGATCCAACTGGAATGCAAAAATGCTACACACTGGGCTCGGTGGCCCACATCTTTAATCCCAGCACTAGGTAGGCAGAGGCAGGCGGATCTCTGAGTTTGAGGCCAGCCTAGTCTACAGAGTGAGTCCAGGACAGCCAGGGCTACACAGAGAAATTCTGTCTCAAAAAAACAAAAAAGGAGAAAGGAAGAAAGAAAGAAAGAGTGATGTCTAAAGGGCAAATCAGAGAAAGATTTGACAGAACAGGATAAGCCCAACGCTCATGAGAACAGAGAGGAAAGATAGGCACCTTAAGAAATAAGAGAGAGCAGCACAGAGGGAGAGAGAGAGGGGAGAGGAGAGAGTTTGACCAAGAGAGTTTTACAGAGACAGGAGAAGACAGAATGAGAAGGAGCCAGAAGATTAGAGCAGGTTGCTAGAGTTAGTTTGAAGCCAAGCAGTGCAATTCAGTCGGAAGCTGAAAAATCCAGTTTAGATCAGTCAGCTTGGAGAGGTGTTTGAGCCAAAACAGCTGAGTTGAACCAGTCAGCCAGAGTTCAGAAAGAACAAAGAAAAAAAAAAAAAAACACTCTAGGCCTAGATTAGATTGTACTGAGGTTGGAAGCTTCCAGGACGAGGCCCAGGTTAGCAGATGGAGGCAGTAAGCCTCTGAGACAAATAGGTCAGGAGAATAAAAGTTACATTTACAGCTGTCTACATAGATCCTGCTTTGGTACAAGCAGGAATGTGCTAGAAGGAGATATCAATGGACACACATACCTCAACATTAGCAGCCAGCTGAGTGATGCTGTGCTATCAACCAGAGGATACGGAGTGCTGGAGAGCAGAAGGTAGGTGTTGGACTTCCTGATGATCAGTGAGACGTTTAAACGCCTACAGCTAGCATCACTTGCTCACAAAGGCAGCCTGTCTACCTGCTTTGTTTCCATCTCTGACTCACACCTTCCCTCCGGACATGCTTCTCTTCTCTGGGCCTCCGCAAGCTGACCTCTGACCTTCTGCGACCTTGGCCTCAACTGCGAGGCACATTCTCTGCATCTGAAGTCTTTCTTCAGGGCTCAAGGGCACTTCTTGAAGGTTCCTGACTGTCCCTGCTCCACCTGAACCCCACTTGTCTCCTGACCCCATTAACAGTCAGCCATCACTCATTCCCTTGCTTTGGCTGTTCTTGCTTGGTAGTGTGCTTTTCAGCTTTCCAGTGTTTCCACTGTAACAAACACCTCTGTTTGTTTGTTTGTATTTGACGGTGAGGATGGAACCCAGTGATTTATGCATACTGAGAAGTGCTCTGTCACTTGGTGGAAGGACCCTGCTGTTTGAAGTTGCAGTCCTCAAACAGGCATTCTGAGCTAGGTGTTAGGTCCAGGACTCCCTCTCTCCAGCAGGGCCTCCAGCTCTCCACCTGACTCCATCTGGAGAGTGTCTTTAGACACAGATGCCCTTAACCACATATGGTCCTTGACACAGCTCCCTGCTAGCTCTCCCCTCCCTGTGCCTATAGGATAATTAGGTACTGTGTTCCCACTCATGTGGTAGGAGCGTGCTGCCAAAATGTAAAACAAGCATCCTTAAAGTGCCTACTTTCAATCAATTAGGTACACCCATCCTGGAAGTCCTCCACCCACTCCCCAAGGCCTATATCCCCTTTGTTCTTCCTGAGGAAAGTTGAGCTAGCTCCTGAAGCGTTCCCAAACTCATCTCCATTGTGCTTATGGCCTTCCAGGCCCAGTGTCTTGTCTTCTCCTCTTCTTGCCTAGGGGGTTGGTGGCCGTCATCCCCCCCTCAAGGGAAGAGGAGACCCACAATGAGCACAATCACTGAACTCCACCTTGCCCCCGCCCCCAGCTTTTCTTCTTGCCTCATGAATGCAGCAAGCTCATCCCTGACTGGATACCTTTATTCTTCCCCAGCAGGACACCCCCACATAGCTCTCTCTCTCTCTCTCTCTCTCTCTCTCTCTCTCTCTCTCTCTCTCTCTCTCTCTCTCTCTCACACACACACACACACACACACACACACACACACACACACATACACACACACATACACACATACACACACACACACACACACACACATTTTCCAGATTCTAAGTTCTTTTCTCAGCCAAGTACCGTTTCCTGGTCCTTCTCCACAAAAAAAAAAAAAAAAAAAGGTGTCCTTCAAAACACTTGCCACTTTCTGAAATCACCTGCTTATGTTGACCTCAGTCAGATTCCATCAGGACGGTGGAGCCCACTCCACGTAACTAAGGCAACAGAAAGAATTCAAGTTGGAAGCCAGTAGGGATTAGGAACACACTGGAACGATATGGGCAGGAATTCAGGAAGCCAGCTCCTACAGGAGGAACAATGGGGGAAAACTAGATTGGCGGAACCTGAGGAAATCGACTGAGGGACAGTATGATCAGGAGTTAACCAGAGCCTGGAAGGAGACAGGATCCCAGATGAGATGTTGGATATTGGAGGTAAGGGGTAACGAGGAGGAGGAGGAAGAGGATAAACTTAGGCAGATCTAGCTGGCAGTGGAGCCTGGGAAATGTAGTCTTCAAGGCAGTAGGGAAAGATCTGAAAGCTGGCTGGCAATGAGCTGCACACTTTGTTCACCTAGTCCCCTGCAAACACTTGAGATCCTTGAGGACAGTGGGTACAGAAGGCTTTCAGTACATATGGCAGTGAAGGATGGAACACTGGACAGTTAGCTGTGACCAAATATGCCCACACTGTTTGGTTCTGATGACTGGGGGATTGGGGGGAGAGGGGGGAGAATGTGACACTCAGTCAGTTCAGGACACACCCAGACACAAATTCTCAGCACAGAGGAGCTGTATTTCCCTACAGAGGCAAGCAGGGGTAGGGGCTGCCTCTGGATCAAGCAAAGGCAGCCCCTGATGTCCCTGCAGAGTGTGTTGAGTTTTTGTTTGTTTGTTTGTTTTTACATTTTTCAAGACAGGGTTTCTCTGTGTAGTCCTGGCTGTCCTAGACTCACTTTGTAGACAAGGCTGGCCTCAAACTCATAGAGATCTGCCTGTCTCTGCCTCTACTGGGATTAGCTATCACGCCTGCTCCACAGAAGTGCTTCTTTAAAGAGGAAAAGGGGAACTCTGTGTCGTTCTAGAACCCTTCTTCAGGGTGTCTAGGTGCTGGACTGGAAGGAATAAAGCTTAGCTGGGTGGGTGGGTCTGTAGGATCCCGATTTGGCACAGGGTGCTGGGATGGGGGCGGGTCATCACTCTGATACAGCTCTTTCAGTGACATCGCCCTTTTAGTGACGCAGCTCCTCCATTCACACAACTCTCTTTATTTGGGGGAATAAGAGCTATATAAACCTTGGCGAAGTGGGTAGGAATTTTTGGGTGAGTGAACATCATTGGCTGGGGCTGAGATGCTTGAGTGATTCATCTGCATGGAGAAGAATCCCAGGGGCAAGGCTCACAAGCACAGAACAGGGAGGGAGCAATCCTTACTCCTTCCAGTCTCAAGATTGAGGTTTTCAGGGTTTGGACACATCTCAACTTTACTCTAGCTCCAGGCTGGGTTTCCCCAGTCACACAGTCTATGGGCCCCACAAGTCTGTGCTAGATGAGTTGGTAAGTTCTGATTGGACAGGTTATCGCACTAGGCCAAAGAATGGATTTTGAATGATGGACCTTATTGTTTAATCTCAGCAGTGAGTCAATGACCAAATAAGGAAATAGACCTTGGGGCCTAGCTATAGCAATGTAATCTAATGGTTTAGCAAGGGAGATGGTAGGGAAAAGGGCAAAACCTTCCATCACGGTGTTTGCAATGTTTGAGCTTATTAGAACGCCCTGCCATGGGCTAGAGAGATGGCTCGGAGGTTAAGAGCAAGGGCTGCTCTTCCAGAGGTCCTAAGTTCAATTCCCAGCGACCACATGGTGGCTCATAACTATCTGTAATGAGATCTGGTGCCCTCTTCTGGAAAGCAGGCACACATGCAGGCAGGATATTGAATACATAATAAATAAACCTTTAAAAAAGAAAGAAAGCCCTTCCATGAGTAAATGTGAAGCTTTAGAGTGCCCCATGGTTACCTTTCCAACTATAGCATAGGAAGGGCCCCACCAAGTCTCAAGCTCATCATGAACTCTTCTGTTTTCCAGTGGTACCTGGCCATGTTCAGACAAACCATGATCTCCTGTGGACTCCTAGTGCCTCTTAATACAATAAAATGGCTCTTAAAAAAAAAAAAAAAATAGTGCACTTGGGAGGCAGAGGCAGGAGGATGGCTGTGAGTTCAAGGCCAGCCTGGTCTACAAAGCAAGTCAAGGACAGCCAAGGCTAAGACACAGAAACTCTGTCTCGAAAAACAAAACAAACAAACAAACAAAAAAGCGCACTTTTCCCAATTGATGGCTCAGCAAGTAAAGGTGCTTGCTAGAGTCTGACACCCAGAGTGTGACCAATGGTTCTCACACAGCAGAAGGAGAAGTAAGCCCTGGAAGCTTCTCTCTGATTTCTGCAGGCTCACCATGGTGCGCGCACACACAGTGATGAGCTAATTAATATAATTTACTTTTAAAGAATAACACTTACGTTCTTTATCATGCCCTGGTGTTTACAAAGTACCTTTGCTGTGCTGATCTCAGTTGACACTCAAAACAGCCCTGTGATCTCAAGAATAACTATTAATTACTGAGAACTCACGCATGCCTGGCCCTGTTCCAAAGCTTTACCTCTGTCAATGCCTTTCATCCTTAGAGATCTATGAAGTTAATGTTAAAGATGAGGAAACTGAGGCATGGGCAGGTTAAGTAACACGCCACAGGTCACATGGGTGGTATACGGTAGGGCTGGGCTCTTATCCAAAGCATCTGGCAACGGTTAACACAACCTAGTGAGAGGAGTTGCCTTTTCTCGTTGGTTCTGTGAGAGAATTAGATTGGAAGGGTGCGAGGGATTGCAGGAAGTGAACTGACAGAGGGGAAATGGAGTTTTCCTGTGTTATATAAACACAGCTTGTTCGCTCTCTTCACTGTGTAGTTGGTTTGTTGTTGTTGTTTGGTTGGTTGTTTTGGTTTTGTTGATACAGGTTTTTTTCTGTGTAGAACTAACTCTATAGGCCACACTAGCCTCAAACTCACAGAGATCTACCTTCCTCTGCCTCTGGATAGGTGGTACTGAAAGTGTGCACCCCCCCTGGCTTTTTTTTTTTTTTTAATTCAGGTTCAGGATAACCAAACTAGGTCCTCATACTTGAAGAGCAAGGCTTTTACCCACTGAGCCATCTCCCCAGCCCTAGCATCATGAACGGCATCAGTGGAAACTATTATTGATCTGTAGTTTGGTCAACAATAATGGACCAATGTTACCTTAGTAACAGTATCGAATGGGCCATAAATAGTAACATAAAGTATTAACAGGGACAACTGTGAGAAAGTGCCCAAGATCTCTCTATATTCTCTTTGCAAGAGTTTCTGAAATTCTAAAATTGCTAAAAAAAAAAAAAAAAAAAAAAAAAAAAAACTCAGTTATTTTTTTCTAGATACTATAAGTCTAGCCTCCCAAGGGCCTCAAAAGTTTAATCTATTCTGAAGCTGAAATAATTTCCCTATTGTCTTGTAGTTTTGCCTCTTTTAATAAGGATAGTAAGCCATCCAAAGAATAACTAATAAGAAACACACATAAGAAATCATTTTAGGAGCCGGGCGGTGGTGGTGCACGCCTTTAATCCCCAGCACTTGGGAGGCAGAGGCAGGTGGATCACTGTGAGTTTGAGGCCAGCCTGGTCTACAAAGCGAGTCCAGGACAGTCAAGGCTACACAGAGAAACCCTGTCTCAGAAAAACAAACAAACAAACAAAAAACAAAAAAGAAAGAAATCGGGCTGGAGAGATGGCTCAGAGGTTAAGAGTACTGACTGCTCTTCCAGAGGTCCTGAGTTCAATTCCCGCAACCACAGGGTGGCTCACAACCATCTATAATGAGATCTAATGCCCTCTTCTCACCTGCCACATGTAGGCAGAGCATTGTATACAAAATAAATAAAATAAAAAAAATAAAAAAAAAAAAAAAAGAAAGAAAGAAATCATTTTAGGGTCACTGAGATGAAGTTGTGCTTAAAGACCCTTCAAAGCCCAAAGACAGAAGTTTGATTCCTGGGATGCATGTGGTAGAAAGAGAAAACTGACTCCCAGAAGTTGTCCTCTGACCTCCACATAGATGCTGTGGCCTGAAAGGGTCACACATATGGTAGATAGGTAGATAGATAGATAGATAGATAGATAGATAGATAGATAGATAGATGGAGAATGAGGCAGGCAGATCACTGTGAGTTCAGGCCAGCCTGGTCTACAAAGCGACTCCAGGACAGCCAAGGCTAACACAGAGAGAACCTGTCTTTAAAAAAAAAAAAAAAAAACAGAAGAAAATCTAATAATAATAATTTTCCTTTGGGCCAAATAGCCAATTTCACAAACATATCATTTGCTATTATAAATATGTCTTTTGGGAGCCAATGTTTTATTTTAAGCAGGGGGAGGGAGGAGGGAGGAGGGAGGGAGGGGGGAGGGTTCAAGACAGGGTTTCTCTGTGTGGCCTTGGTTGTCCTGGACTCACTTTGTAGACCAGGTGGGCCTCGAACTCACAGTGGTCTGCCAGCCTCTGCCTCCCTGAGGGCTAGAATCACAGCCCATTTTTAAAAATATGATTTCTATCATCTATGCATACATCTACTTTAGGATTTTGTGTTTTGGAATGGGGCGTGGTGCTTCCCACCTGTAACCCCAGCACTTGAGCAGTGGAAACAAAAGGACTGGGGATTAAAGGTTATTCTCAGATGCGCTGTGAGTTCAAGGCCAGCTGAGCTACATTCAACCCTATGTTATAAAAGAAAGGGGATTTGGAGGGGGACATGGCTCAGTGGGTAGAGTACTTGCCAGACAACCATGCAGACCTGAGTTTGGATCCCCAGAGTCCATGTGGAGGCGGCCAGGTGCAATACCAGGTGTCTGCAACTCCAGTGCTGTTTTAGGACAAAAAGGCAAAGATGGGAAAACCCTGGAAGCTTGCAGGCTAGCAAGCCTGGCATAGGCAGTGGCAAACAGGAGACCTGCTTCAAAGGAAGGAGAAAGTAGGAACTCAGTGACAAAGTTGTCCTCTGAACTCTGAGCTCATGTGCTTAAGTTCATATATGTGCGCAGGCACACACATATATTGCAAGTTTTTTAAGTGTTTTAATTTAAAAGAAAAATTTTACGTTTTTGTTTATTTAAAATTTTTCTTGCCGGGCATGGTGGCGTACACCCTTAATCCCAGCACTTGGGAGGCAGAGGCAGGTGGATCTCTGTGAGTTCGAAGCCAGACTGGTCTACAGAGTGAGTCCAGGACAGCCAGAGCTGTTACACAAGAGAACCCCTGTCTTGAAAAACCAAAAATAAATAGATAAATAAATAAATAAAAATAAAAAATTCCCTTTACTCTTGAGAATTTCATACATATGATAATATGTACATATGTACATATGAACATATGATAATATCCACTTCCATCTCCCAACCTCCAACTCCATTCACATCTTCATCAGCATGTCCCACTTCTAATTTCTTGCCTTTTTCTTTTGTGAATAACCCACTAAATCCAGTTTAGTGCTGCCCATATGTGCATGGGAGTGGGACCATCCACTGAAGCATGGAATCTTACCCGTGACCACATCCTCCAAAAAGAATGATTCTCTCACCTGGGCAACTAGAAATTGCCAATAGCATCTCGGTAACGGGTGAAGCCTGGAGAATACCTCCCCCATCTAAGCTGGATCTTTGCCTGGCTAGGTCTTGTGTATGTGTGACCACAGCGGCTGTGAGTTCAAGAGTACGGTGGCTCTGTCCCATCCAGCGGACACTTTTCACAGCAGACCTCCCAGCCTCCGGCCCTTACATTCTTTCTACCTCCTTGCCCCGGCCTGCAGGGTTCGACTAAAACTTGGGAGGGAGGTTACCTGTTGAGAAATGCAAGACACAAGGAAGGAGAGCAAGTCTGATTGATCAAGCTCTCAACTTTATTCAGAAGGCAGGGAAGCATATCGCTATAGCAACGCAGTTGCGGGTTTTTCTCAAAACATAGGGAATTCCAGGCAGGATCATGACGTCCTGCTACGCAGGGCATCTTGCTTTGTCTTCATCTAGCTTTAATCTAACTGTTGACTCACAACAGGGTCGCTCCATCCCTATATGTCTTTAGCTGCTGATTCACAACAGGGGCAGCTAGTTTCTGGTGAAAGGTAAGCTCTGGGAAAAACAGAGACTTAAAGGTGCAGACTTGGACAAGATGGCTGAACATTGGTCATATGGCCTATCGTCCCCAACACCTCCTCTTCCGTGACGTTACCCAAGCATCGGTGCTGCAGGGTTTAACGTAGATGTCTGGGTCAGGACTTAGTTGTGGCTTCTACTGTTTTGATTAAACACCATGACCAAAAGCAACTCAGGGGTAAAGGATTTATTTCACCTCAAAGATTTGAGTCCATCGTCCAGGAACTGAGTCAGGCTAGGAACTGAAGGTAGGATCCTGGAGTCAAGAACTGGATCAGAGGCTACAAAGGAATGCTGCTTGTGGCTTGCTCTGCATGGTTTGCTCAGCCTGCTCCTTTCGACAGCCCAGGACCATCTGTCCACAGTGAGGCAGGCCCTCTTACATCAATCATCAACAAAGAAACTGCCCCACAGGACTGCCCACAGGCCAATCTGGTCGGGCTGTTTTCTAAATTGAAGTTCCCTCCCAACTAGCTCTAGCTTGTGTCGAGTTGACAAAACTAGCCAGCTCACAAACTACACACTCACTCTCTAGCTCAGCATTTTTTTTTTTTTTTTCCCATTTATACAACTCTGGACTGACTGCTGCGGCCCATTGCAAAAAGAAACTTCTCTGAGCAAGGGTCCCTCACAAATTAACTGCAGGCCACAGAAAAATCGATCTCAAACCAGCCAGAAAATATCTTCCCTGCTGGCTACCTTTCATAGAGCCAGAATGTGCCATGCAGGCTACTGTGAGAGAAAAGACAGCAGTGGTCATACCCAGCGCGGGTCGCTGCATGCTGTAGCTCTGACCTGCCAGGCAAACAGTGGTCAGTGGCACAACAGCTGGCAGGACTATTATGAGATAACAAAGCACTTTATGATTGGATCTGAAGCCTGCTCCACGGAGGGATTTCATGCCCGGTACTATAATCTTGATCAAAGGCCCCGTGGTGTGTGGCATGGCGTGGGGGTGAGAGGGAGTTATAGACCCCAGAGTAGAACCTTTTATTGGTATCTTGCTATATTATAGCCCTCAGGAAACTTAAATTGCCTTCAGGGACTTTCTGTTTTGTCCCATTTGTTTGTTTTGTACTATGTGACTTCTTTGGCATTGATTTTATAATTTGTCAGTAACCACCAAATGAGCTAAGTGTAAGAACTGAGGTTTATCAACATGATAGTGAGACACTTAGGCTCAGAAAACTCTGGGTTGTCTAAGATCACATTGCTGATAGGTGGGTGAGGCAGGATTTGAGCTCAGGTCTGAGTTACTTAGCAGGCAGGGCTCTTCCTGCTCTCCTTGGCCATCCTGATTCAGCCCTCTTTCCTGTGGGAGAAAGGGCAGCAGGCTAATATCGGATTGCACTAGAGGAATGTTCCTAGCCAGCCTTGGAGGAGGTTGAGTTTTTCCTCACAAGGATCTGCTGTTCCGTTTTGGCTCTTGGGACCAGACTGAGAAGCCACACCTTTGGTTTTCCTTGGGCACCCCCAGCAAAGGATACAAACCAGCTCTTAGCAAGGACCCCAAAATGCGGCCTAGACTCAGGGGACTCCCAGCTTCCCTTACTTTGTAGGAAGGCCTGGGAAACTGAATAATTATCTCAATCATTTGAAAGTATATCTACTCCTTATTAAAAACAAAATAAAACAAGTCTTCTGTCTTAGGGAGGAAAATAACCCAGCTCGTCCATTACTTCCCAACAAAATAGGCCCACATATCTGTTTCCTGCATTAGATTGATTTACATGCAACTGTCCCGAATGTAAGAATACATGTAGAATCAGAGACAAGGGTCTGAGCCTGGAATATAGGAGATGCTTGGTAAAACACAGAATCAATAAAGGAGGCCTGGGCTGGCCGTGGGACCAGCACTCCAGCCACTGATCAGTGTAGAATAGCACTTACTTATAACTTGGTCCTGTCCTTCTTTCACCCACCCCACCCCACCCCCGCTCCAATCCCAATCTCACCCTATAAAAGACCCAAGTCACACCAAATACATACAGAGTTTGCCTACTGATTTCTTCTTTCTGCAAAATCTGTTTTTGGTTTTTGTTTGTTTGTTTTGGCTTAAAATGCTGGGACTTCTACTGTGGGAATTCCTAATGAGCCTCCTGCCCCAGATCATAATCACCTCTTCCATGAAGCTTTCCCTGATTTTTGACCAGTGCCTCTGCAGTCCACGTCTTGGTGCTGATGATGCATTTACTGTTGTGATGGCTCTGGAAAATGTTGTCTTTCACCCTCTTCACAGCAGGTCAGCCATGCTTAGTTCCTGTCCTTGGGCTAGCACTCGACCTGGTACTTAGTATGCAATAGCTATCACATGAAAACATGAATTAGTGAGCCCACAGCTTGGCCTGGACACATGACCGTGGAAACAATGACCTACGCAGTAGAGGTCTATCATTGTGGGAGTCGGCCCAGGACAGACCTCCTGTTTGGATCAGCAGTGGGGGACACTTGGCAACAAGTGTCAACTGAGAGATGATGGTAGTACCTGTCTCAAAGTCATTGAAAGCCAAGGGCGTAAGGACCTGGGTTCCTATCATCCACTGCTGAGGCGCAACAGGCAGTCGAGCTTAGTTCTTGGAGAAGGCAGAGATGCCTTTCCTATTGTGCATGACTCCTCTCCGCTGGCTCTGACCCAGGCCCCGCCCACCCCAGGCTGAGAATTTTTCCTAACTCCTGCATTTTCTTTTGGAAAGTTGCCATTGCCCCAACAGATACCAATGGCAGCATTGTCTCAACGAACACCCCGAGTCCCCTTCCCCATGCGTGGTCCTTTCAGGGGTCTAGGGTGCTGCCCATCATCTTCTGCCTACGAGGCTGCAGGGCAGGGCTGCTTCTTCAACTCAGGAAGCATCAAGCCCAGCAAACCTCTGGGGACATAAAAGTTGACTACATTTCTCCAGCAGGCCCAGGGTGGCAGAGAGGCCAGGTGAGTTCCACTCGAATGGAAGCCATCATAAGGAGGCCGCATGGCCGGCTGTGTTCACTGACGCCATTTCATTAAGCACCCACTGCATGCCATATGCTAGCTGCTGTAACAGGCGGGTAAGTCATCGGATTATGGAAGAATGGCTAGGGGCATTTCCCGTTTTTAGAAGAGGAAACAAAGGAGCCTCAGTCTCTTCCCCTGTTGCTGTGGGAAACATGACAAAAAGCCACCGAAGGAGGAAGGAAAAGCTCATTTTTTGCTCTCAGTTCAAGGTACATACAAGCCATCAAGGAGGCAGGTGCTGGAAGTAGCTTGCCACATCACATCCATAGTCAAGAAGCAGAGTGATGAACGATGGAGGGATGCAAGTAGCCTTCCCCATAGGTGAGACCATGCGGGTAAGTACCCCCCTCCTAGCGATGAGTTCATGCAAATACCCTTTTCCCCTTTTGTGAGCCCATGCGAGTACCTCACCGCCCCCAGCAATGAGCCCATGTGAGTACCTCTTCCCCCTCCCCGCCTCCAGCAATGAGCCCATGTGAGTACCTCTTTCCCCTCCTCCCCGCCCCCAGCAATGAGCCCACATGAGTACCCCCTATGCAAGGATCCAGGGATGAGCCCATATAAGTACTTCCCTCCCCTGGCAGTGAGTCCACGTAAGCATGTGCCCCTTCTTCTCTCCCCCTCCCCCCTCCGCCCCCAGCGATGAGCCCACACTCAGCTCCTGGTCTCCACATAGAGTATTGGATCTCAGCAATCCAAATCCAAATAATGCCCAGAGGCTGATCTCCCCGGTGATTCTAGATTCTGTCAACTTGACCATTAACGCCAAGCACAACAATTCCACCCCTTGTCGACTTGACAACGACACGTGGTGTTTGAGCCATAAACTCTTGCACTTGTGCCAGAGGCTTATGACCATGTCCTAATTAAAATGAATTCATCATGATTTGCTGACGGGGGCGGTGGGGGTGGGCAGTGGTATGCTGTGACCAGCTGCTTCAAGCTCCCTCTGCTTTGACTTCCCTGCTGTGGTTGTATTAATTTGCTTTCTATTTCTGTAATATAACGCCACAACTAAAAGCAACTTGGAGAGGAAAATGTTGATTTTCCTTACATGTTCCAATCACAGCTCGTTAGGAAAGGAAGACAAGGCAGGAGCTCAAGGCAGGGACCTGGAGGCAGGAACTGGAGCACAGCCCACAGAGAAGCGCTGCTTACTAGCTTCCTCACTGCTTTCTGATACAACCCAGGACCACCTTCCCAAGGATGGCACTGCCTGGAGCGGGATGGGTCCCCCCACTTCAATCATTAGTCAAGAAAATGCCCTTACAGACTTGTCTACAAATGGGCCAACTTGATGTAGGTTCCCTCTTCCCAGATGTCTCTAGCTTGTGTCAAGTTGACAATAAAACCAACCAGCCCCGTGATGGAAAACCTAAGATAGGAAGGCATATCCAGAGGAAAAAAGGTCTGGAAGTTGAGCCAGGCAAGGTGGCACACGCCTTTAATCCCAGTACTTGGGAGGCAGAGGCAGGTGGATCTCTGTGAGTTTGAGACCAGCCTGATCTACAAAGAGCAGCCAGTGCTATTACAGAGAGAAACTCTGTCTCAAAAAACCAAAAAAAAAAAAAAAAAAAGGCTGGTTTGTTTTTGTTTTGTTTTTTCTTACCCTTGAAACATACACAACGAGGCTGCTATTTGCATAGTATTAGTGTATGCATCTCTGTGTGCATGCACACACACACACACACACACACACACACAGGCACACATATGTTCTGAACAAGGCCTAAATTGGACATCCTGGCTTGCCACAAGCCACAAGCCCAGTGGTGTTAATGGGAGCACAAAACTACCTAAGTATTCCAGGCACAGGAGAGAGTGGCTATGTGGGAGTGGTTTTGGTTCACTTTGTGCAGCCTCTCCCTGAAAAATCAACACAATCAAGAGAGGACCTATTGCTCCAGCTGGACCGTGGCACCTGCACCGAGCCAGGGACGGATAATGGAAATCGCTTGCTTTCAGCAGGATCACAGGCCAGACGGGAGATCTAGCAGTGAGCTCATGCCCGCTGCCCTCTGGCTGGGTGAGCTTTGAGTCACCACGGACGAATTTTAAAGGTGAACAAGCTAGTGCTTCTAAATTGACAGCCAGCTGATAGCAATATAAACACCAGAGAGCTGTGAGAGAGCATCCATTAGACTCCAAATCTCGTTAGCCCTCGCGTGCTCCATTTTTCCAGGTATGTGCTAGGGCAAAGGTCTAAGACCATCTCAAAGAATAAAAGAAAATCCCACTGCTCCCTGGTCCTCACGTCCTCTGGACAGATCAGCATCAAGTAGCGGCCAGGAGCCAGGGGTGAGTTACCAATTACAATAGCTGGAGCACACAGCCAACTCTCAGCTCTTCCCCATCGCCATGGATTAAGCAAGTCAGCGCAGTTTTCTGCTTGCAGTTCTGTAGGTCCAGTTCTCCAACGGAGCCTGGGCACTGCAGGCTGCGGTGCACCTGGCCTTCCGGCCGGCATCTTTCCCCCTGACTGCTAACCCAACTTTTCCAAGGCTCCAGAGAAGCCAGCCCTTTCTCACCTGTCCCGTCCTACCTAGGAGTCTGTGCAGCTCCCCCTCACCACAAGGGGGCGAGCCAAGGCAGACGTTTTTCTCCCTCCCTTTTTCCAGAAGGCTCTGAAGGGCACTCATTTAGGGTTATCTGCTTTTCCCTCTTCCGTGTCAGCTGGACCAACCCGAGCCAGTAGTATTCAAAGGCTTCAGGCTACAGTTCCTAGGGTACTTAGCCCCCATGTGACTGAAAGGGCAAGTTTGGATTTTTACTTTGACACAACGTCCATAAAAACAACAGCACAAGCAGGGTGTAATTGGTACAGCTCTCCGCAGGCTGAGGCAGACAGCCATCTGTGAGTTCGAGTCCAGCCTCGTCTACAAAGTGAGTCCAAGACAGCCAAGGCTCTGTTACACAGAGAAACCCTGTCTCGAAAAACCAAACAAAGAAACCAAAATCTGAACAAATAAAGAACTGTGGTCAGGGGTGTGGTTTTCCTGCCAATTTTTCAGAGAGTGTTCCTGGGGAGCAGTCCTTTGCTGGTACTAGACACGGTCTCTACGGGGCCTTCCATATTCAAGAGGGATCTTTTTTTTTTTTTCAAGTGGGATCTTAGGGGTACATCAGAGTTCATTGGAGAAACGACTACAAGAGAATTTGTAGACAGGAATGATTACTATGTGGAAATAGGTACAAAGATCTAGATAAACAGGCCTAGGCCAGGGTGGAGGTGTACACTGGATGAGGTTTATAAAGGAGGTTGAAAGCTATTCAGTGAGTGGGCATGGGTCTCTGTTGGTAGAGTGTTGGCCTAGCATGCACAAAAGTCCTAGGTTTGATCCCAAGTACCACATGAACTGAGCATGGTGGTGCATGCCTGTAATCCCAGTATGTAGCAGGTGGTAGCAAGGAGACTAGAGGTCTATCTAAGTCATCATTGAGTACATAGTTTAAGGTTAAGGGCAGTCAGAGATTCTGGTAGGGAGGGTAAAATGAGATGGAGGGAGAGGGAGGGAGGGAGAGAAGGAGAGAAGAACAGAGAGACAGAGAGAAAGAGAGATCTGATTTGGGATTCCTACCAGTTGTGGGTTGAGGACAGAAGAGCAAATAAATGGGCACTGTTGATGTGAGACAGGCAAGATTTCTATTCAGAAGTGTGCCATGTGCCACGTCATAGAAGGGAGGAAGAGAGGACCAGATCTTCATGGTCAGTTTGAGTGGAAGACACGTCAGTGCCTGCATTCTCCAACATGGATGCCAAGAGCAAAGACTTCAGCTAGACACCCTGATAGAGGTTTGCAAAACCCAACAGTGCATCCTTGGACCAGAAGTGATCTCCACTGGTAGAAAAGGCATATTTAATGACTTGTCTTTAAAAGGCCACCAATGAAACAGTGACTGCCTTATCACGAATGCCTCCTGGCTGTTAATGAACCATGATCTACCTCATGGACCAGAATTCAGATTGTGAAAAGCAAACAAGATTTTTGTTAATTCTGGTTTAAGTAAAGCTGGCATGTAGCAAAGGCAATATGGTCTTTCAAAAATCATATATATTCCAGGTTTGTGTTTGGACTTAATTAGGAAAGTCCAACTTTTCACAAAGGAAATGCCACCTCAAAATCAGTTGAAGACTAGTTTTAGTTCCATAGCTACTTATATGAACATGGAAGATTCTCTCCAATGTCTCAAAAGCAAGACTTGTTTCAATTTGTGTTCACTGGCCAGGAACAGACAATGGTTAAAGATAAACAAACAAACCACCACCACCAACAACAACAAAAAACCAAGTTGTCTGCATGGTTCTCGATTATGCCACTTTAACTAGGAACACCCCACATACACTGAAAGACACTGCCCTTTACTTACTGAAATACATCTTAGTATGGCGTGTGTATGATTATCAAGTAAGGAAAAAAGTCAGAGAATGAATACGGGTCGGAAGTCTGCCGGAACTCTCAGATTGAAAGGCATAGCATGAACTCCATGACACTACCCAGCCGTCCCTCTTCCAGGACTGCATATTAATGAGCACAACAACAAAACTTTGAGCTAGGGTTTCACTTCTCTGGCAGGCACTGAATGGTCATTGGAACAGAGGTGAGCGCCCTGGTGGAAATTCTACAAGGATCAAGGAAGAGCTTCCTAAATGGGCCATTTATAACTTAGAAATAAAGGCAGCAATAACAAGGTGGTGGGGACTGTTCAGAATTAAGTGTGGGCCTGAAGTGATGGCCTGTGAACCAACCAGAGGCAAGGCAGAGAGCCAGACTCTGGGGGGGTGGGGGTGGGGGGGCAGGCACAGGTGCAGTTTGTGGACCTGAATTTGCTTGACTCTGCTGCTCCCGCCATCTTCCTCACTACCCACACCATCCATGGGCTCTAACACCACAGAGGGGGTAACCTGTAGGTAGCTCCCAACCAGAGCAGGCTAAGCAGGGCCTTCCCTGCAGAGAGGCCCATTGATGGAATTCAAAATTAAATAACCTAAATGCATCCAGCTTCATCTACTGAAAGAGGAATGTGGGCAGGCGTTTTAGCTCATGCTTGGAATCTCAGCACCCAGGAGGCCGAGACAGGAATGCTGTGAATTTGAGGCTAACCTTAGCTAGAGTAAGATGGTCTCAAAAAAGGTAATAAAATATGCGTGCACTGGCCAGTCACAGTGGCAGATGAAAGCTGAGCGCCTGAGGAGACTGGCACACAAGGGAGCTGAAAATTCTATGAAGAACAGTGCCAGACCATTTCCTCACTGTGCAAGGAATTCAAAATACACAAAAGAAGCAGGGTTCAAGCTTGGAGTATTAGACATGTTTAGCATGGTACTATACTCCACATTATCAGTACATATGATGTATAAGTGTGTATAGACATATACTACATGCATGTGCAAATGTGTAGTTATCGTCAGTGTCAGCTGCAGAAGGCATAGTAACCACACAAAAAGAACAACTCTGCTTTCTAAGGAGTCTCCAGGAAAGGGAACCAGTGCTCCTGGGGAAAGGGCAGAGAGCAAGGCTCTGATGCTAAAGTGCAGATGCCTGGGATTTACAGCTATGGCAGGAATCGAGGAGCTAGTCAGATTTGCTACAGCTTGGCACTTGTCACACCTGATCAGCCGACCCCTGAAATAACAAATGACCTATTATTACGAAGCAAAGCAGGAGACCAACACCTCAAAAATATAGACCACCAAGGGGAAATGCAAGAATACAGACAGTAACTGCTAACTAAAGCACTCTGTTGGAAAGTTGCCCATGGCAGCCATTACTTAGTAACTGATTCAGAAGCATCAGTAGATACAAAAGCAAGCAGGTGACAAACACAGCATTTATAAAAGGTTAACATGGCTCCCGTCAGCTTTTTGACTTATGACAGAAGTTATCTTTACAGGGGAGCAACCTGGTCACTCTCCAGTAGCAATCTTCAGGTTTTCCGACAAGTGTGTGCCCAGGTCCAGTGATGAGTGGCATTTTATGGCAGCTGCTCAGAAATATAAAACACTGAAGTCATGAAGATCAAAGAAGAAAGGGCCTGCTTTGAGACAAACTAAAAGCAATTTGTTAACTTGTTGGGACTCTGGCTATATCTGCAAAACTGCAAAGGGTCTCAGAGGTGGACATGAGGTTGTGGGAGCCCTTTGTTTAGTTCACATTATCCTGAAAATTAAATATATTAATCAATGTTATATTATATTATTAAACTATTGTTTAGTCATATATATGGTGCTACATTTGAAAAAACAGTGTAAAATTATAAAAGCCACTTTGAATTGCAAATGAGTAGAGGTCATTGGACATGGTGGTGCACACCTTTAGTCCAAGCACCTGGGAGGCAGAGGACAATGGATCTCTGTGAATTTGAGGGCAGCCTGATTTATACAGTAAGCTCCAGGACAACCAGAACTACAGAGGAACACTTGTCTCAAAAAATATAGAAGAGAAATTTTTAATGACTAATTAAGAAGGTTTTGGGCAGGCATGGTGGCGCACGCCATTAATCCTAGCACTCGGGAGACAGAGACAGGCGGATCACTGTGAGTTCTAGGCCAGCCAGGTCTACAAAGTGAGTCAAAGACAGCCAAGGCTACACAGAAACCCTGTCTCGAAAAACCAAAAAACAAAACAATCAAAAAAAAAAAAAGTTTTAAACTAAACTAGTGTATTAGTCAAAATGATCAGACAAATCTGACCAAAAGGAAACCTAGAAAAACAAAGCAAACAAAAAGTACAAGAAACAACCTGAAACTATATTCTTAAAACTATACAGTAAAATGCTGAAGTTACTCCAGGCTACAAAATACTTGAATAAAGAGTACTCCACCTTCTAAATCACAGGAAATGTTACTTCTCCAGTAAACTTTTTTCTTTCAGTTTTGAGGTGATTCAAGTGCCACTGTATGTAAACAGTAACTGTACAACTGAGCACCTTAAAATCAGTTCTCAAATAATTTGAGTTTGCTATTGGAGTGGACACTGTTAATAATCTAATCCAGATCTGGTCAGACATTTCTTTAGTCGTTAAAGTAGCAGTTCAGTTCTAAGGACCCATGTAAGTATGGAGGGCTGTGACAGAAAGCAGTGAGTCTGTGGTGGTTAGTTACAACGGAAGTTAGGATCTGGCGAGGGAACACCTGGTTAGCAAAGTACTGTCTGGATGTGTCTAAGGGTCTGATCCAGTATCTCAACCTTCCTAACGCTACAACCCTTTAATACAGTGCCTCATGTTGTGATCTTTGTTGCTACTATCAAACTGTAATTTTGCTAGTTATGAATCATAATGTTAATATCTGATATGCAGGATATCTGATATTCAACCTAGTAGTTGAGAACCACTGGCCTCGGCGATAAGAACTTGAATCTGTGGGCTTACAAGTAAAGCTGACTACTCTCACCAACGTGGGTGGCTATCATACAATGTTTTTGTTGTTTATCTTCAGAAGGGGTTTCTTAGCCCAGGCTGGCCTGGAATTTGCTGTGCAGCCAAAGCTGTGCTTGGACTCTGGATCCCCCTGCCACCACATGCTAGGTGCTAGGATTACAAGGTGTGCAACATGGCCGTTGGGTGGAGAGCCTGAATGCAAGACAAGGCAGGCGCAGGTACAGCTTTTTTTCTGGAGCTGGCACTATCAGCACTGGCCACTGCAGTGCCTTGCAAATTGCCATCTCATGCCAGCACGCCAGCCTTTTCAGGTCTCTGGCCTTGGGCTGACTCACTCACTACTAAGCCTTCCCAGTTCTCCAGCCTGCCGACTCTCATGCTCATCTCTCAATCTAGCTTATTGGTCACATGTTTCTGGAGAATGCTGACTCAAATATCCATCCTCTTAAGAGCTAATGAGAAACGAGGCTGGCATTTCCCAATCTTTACACTACTGTAAACGTGAATGTCGGTTCTCCTGAGTCCATGAGCCCTCGTCTACATACCCAACTAAATGCAGATCAAAAATATTCTAAGCCAGAAATAGTGGCACACCTGAACCCCAGGACTTGAGAGGCTGGAGCAGGAATACAGACAAAGCCACCTTGGACTACGTGTCAGGTTAACAGGCCAGCCAGGGCCATATAGCAAGTGAGGTGTAGGACTCATATTTAACATCTATCTGAAGTTGCACCTATGTTGACCATGTACATTTTGTCTCACCTAAAATAATAGTATAACAACTAGCTCTCGGGAGCCAGAGGCAGGAGGATCTCTGAGAGTTCGAGGCCAAACTGGTTTACAGAGTTTCAGGTCAGCCAAGGCTACACAGAGAAACCCCGTCTTCAGGGAAACAAAACAAAACAAAAGCTCTGTAGTAAGAATGGGACAGATCAACTGAGGAGGCACTAGGATGGATGACAACTTTTTAGTCTGTTCCTGAAGGCAGTGAGAACACAATCAGAGTCCACAGCTATCAAAACTAACTATGCTGATAAGGAAGGCTCTTTGCAATAGATTCCTGAGCTTCCTGACAGGTCCCATGACTGACAGTGCTTCCCTGACAAGTCCAAGCCTCTGCCAACCAGTCCTAGAAAGACTCTGAAATCCATCCAGTCAGACCCAGCCAGTGGGCAGATGCTCCGGACTAGTTCTCATTATCATGCTGTAAGGATAAGAACTGTAACGCAATGGGGAGAAACTTCAAAGCAGCCAAAGGCCAGAAGGCACACCAGGCAAAAATGCTCCCAGTGGAGATGCCAGATTTAGGAGATGGTGATGTCCACAGGAGGACCAAACTAAGTGAAGACCTGAAGTCACACGTCCTAGCATGGCAAGGTAGAAAGCAGACATGGTCACAAAGGAAGCATGGCCACAGAATAGGGAAGGCAGAACATTTTCTGTGAAGAATCAGGAGGTATGTTTGTAAGCTTTACAGTGTTCCAAGAAATCCACAGCAAACTGACTGAACTGCTAAATGAGCATAGGTTCAGCATGTGCAAAACTAGACGAACAATGACATGTGCTGTTTCACTGCACAGAACTTGATTTTTGTATTGTTTAAAAATGTGAAGAGTGGTCCAGGCACCGTGGCACATACCTAATCTCAGCACCTGGGAGGAGAGGCACGATCTCTGAGTTCTAGGATAACTGGTTACAGAGAAACCCTGTCCTGAAAACCCAAAACAGGTGGGTGTGGTGGGGCACGCCTTTGATCCCAGTACTCAGGGAGGCAAAGGCAGGTGGATCTTTGTGAGTTTGAGGCCAGCCTGTTCTACAAATCCAGTCCAGGAGAGCCAAACTAGAGAAAACCTGTCTTGAAAAACAAAAGTGAAGACCATTTGTGCTTGCCGTGGCTAATGTGGTCATTGCTCTCCAGCCTGCACTTCAGAACAAACCAGAGGAGATGTGGTCAGGAAGTGAGCATCCTAGCTTCAGAAAGCAATCACTGCTCTGTTTAGGTGTTATATTACCCTTGGGCTGGGAGTGGAAATGCAGAAAATGGTAATTCTACACCAATAAATTTAAGTGCCTTACAATCTTCGGTTACAGCCCAGCAGGCATCCTGCCACTGTGTCCATGTATTGGAATCACGACCCTGAGTCTGGTCTCCTAAATGATACAGCAACCAATTCCCAATGATGAAACAATGTCATCTCCATCTAAGCTTGTAGGAATATTTAAGCCTTCCTGAGGCGCTCTAGGGACTATGACCAAACTTTGTGTGAGGCAGATTAAGACTGGCATGGCAAAGCGATTGGTTAAAAAAAAAAAAAAGTGGTGTATGAAAAATTGAAGGTTGAAGATGGTGAAAACTATGCCATAAGAAACAGGCAGAGACCCTGCCAGAGTCCCAGATGATGATCCCAGGTTGCCAGCGGCAGCTGGAAGCTGCATGTACTGATCTTCAGGCGGTATTAGAAAGTGAGACTTGGAAGCAGCAGAGGAGTATAAAGAAGCATGTATAGTGCTGGATTCAGTGAAGTTAGAAGCCTCAACCTTTTCTATATGGAGTGTTTTATGCATTACATCCTGGGCTCCACTCTACAATTTGTTATTTTTGACCACTGCTGTGTTTAGTAATATGAAAATGTGGTTCTTTTAAAGCAGTTGCATGTATTTTTTGCATAACTTAATGTGCCAAATAAATGAGTTCATCTACTAAATTGTTTATTTCATACTTTAAAAAATATTTTTAAAAAATGAGAACTGCAATGTCAGATGTGTTGAAAATACTTTATAATCAATTTTCTGGAATCCTGCCGTCTAGTACAGGAAAACGTTAACAGGGTGGAACATTTCCGTACTTTTAAACAATGAAACAAAATATTTGACCAGAAGATGGTAAAATAATTTTACAAATATAGATTCAGGCTCCTCATATTTTCTACAGAGCAGCTAGACAATAGAAATACTAACGATGCCAGTAGATCTCAAATGCAAGACCCAAAAGTCCAGTAGTCACTTACATTAAGAGGTTTACCTAAACTATCTGTTAACAGTGACAGCAACAGGCATGAAAGCCGACCTCACTCGTGCATGGTGTCTCTTGGTTAGGGATGGTCCACTGGCCCGAGCTGTCCTCTGGAAACCATCACTCCTACTACTTCTAGGTTTGCATCCAGAAGTCCCAAATCACCACCAACCTCTGTGGTCAATTTCCAGAAAGAAACAGCAGCGCTATTTTCATACGCTTCCTGTGCCGTCTTACACTAACAGCCATAAGGAAGCAGGCAGAACAGCAAATGGAAGCATCCCCCTATCTCACCGGAAATGTGTCGCTCCTCTCCCCTACCCACTGCTGCTGTTTTGAAAGATGCATTTACTGTTTCTTTCTCATAACACACATGATCCACTGTAAAACACATGGGCAACACACCCAACAGCCTACCATGTTTACGGAATAAATACATGAAAATTAAACATGGCACATCACGAAGGAAAATCATGATCTCATTTATTTTCATGACTGCAGGAGGGGTCTGCAAAGGCATCTTCTTCCACGGCATCATCTTTCAAGTCTCACTTATGTCCAGGAAAAGAAGATATGACATGTTCAACAAGCTGATACCCGGCCCCTCTTTATGATCAAAGAGAAATGCCAGTGAGGGGGTTTCCAAAAGAAAAAAGAAAAACAAACAAACAAACAAACAAACAAACAAAAACAACCTGAGATGGGCAAAATCCAAATAAAAGCCAACACTGTGATTGAGATTTTTCTTTTAATATGCCATGAGATATCTTGATTGTATATTTTCCAAAGTACTTTCCAGCCACATCTCCCAAGCATACAAAAGTTTTCTCCCATGTTTGGATGCAGTAAAAGATGCTGGAGTACAGTTCCATCCGCCTCCTCTGTTTGAAAGCAACATAATACTAATGACGTAATGGCGACACGTTCTTATCTAATAAAGAAAAACATCCACAAGTGCCGGGAACCCAGCTCTGAGAGATTTGCACTAATTTTAAACTGAATCAGCTGTGTGTGTGTTTTAAAGGCAGCAGTTTGACTCACAACTTGCTGATCAAACACATTTCTACTGAGGAAAAGGGAGGGGAAAGGAGACTGAATGCTGCGTTTCTTCATTGGCCCCAAAAGTGCTAATTTCACAAAGGGATACATCAAAAGCAAACATGCAATGGTTGTTTTAAATCTTTTACTGCAATACAACAATGAAGTAAACAGTAATTAGACACCTACCAATTTTCCCAAACAAAGAATGTAAACAGGAAAATAATTCTGCCTGTATGTGTACAGCTTTTCAAATCATGTTAGAGGGTATCACATTCAATAATCAGGAAATTTTAAAATAGCAGTAATTATTTTCATTTTAAGAAAAAGTCCCCTTTCTACCCGCCCCCAGCACTGAACAAGAAGAACGGCTTCCTTTGCACCAATTTCATATTTATGTGAAGCAGCAACGATGACCATCAATAATTTGGCATTTCTGTTTATAGATGCCGCAATTAGGTTTTTTTTCCTTTTCAATTTCAAAAAGCCATTATCCAGTGTTGCCATAAAACAGACTGTAGATTCTAGGTAGCAAAGATTCTTTCAGAAACCAAGGTTAAGTCAAAGGAAAGATAAAGCAGGGCATCACACTAAATTTTTGGATCTAGTACACTAGAAACAATGAAACCCAGGAAAAGTTACCTACTGCTTAGAAGAATAAAGACCTGTAACGGTGGATGTTTGGTTGAATAGTATTTTACACTGTGTGGATCTGCAGCATCTGCTAATTGAAGCAGACATGCACTGTATGTATCCCTGCCCTAAATCCTAGCTCCCTCCCTCCCACCCCCACCAACCTACTACCATATACCAAATATTGTGGATATGAGCCCAAGTCACCCCAGACAATCCAGTGAACAAGTTTAGTGTAATGCACTGGTGTGAGTGTGAGGTACAAAAGAGTCCCTTCAGTCTTCATCAAAGTTTTGCTGTAGAAGAAAGTTGGCAGCCAAATTCTCATTCTTCTCACAAGCAAAATATGCTTGAATCACAAGTCCTTCAGGAAATCCTAATGCCTTTAACTGGAAGAGAAAAAAAGGCAATTAAATTAATCAATTATGGTGGATTGTGTCTGCTTTATATACTAGGGATTGGAACATAGCCACTGGACACAGAAAATGCTCATGAAAATTTTACAAGTTCAGCTCCATTTGAATCTGAATTCATTGTTCAACACTCATAGGGGTAGAATACATTTACAATCACCCAAAAGACTCTTTTTTAATCTTCTGAGTTAAGGAAATTAAACAACAGGTACTGTATGTTAAGTACTTTCTGGTACCTATACTAAAAGTCAGTAGCTAACTGTTTTGATTTAAAAGTCTATTAGTGTGTGGAAATATAAATATCAAATGGATTGAGTAAGGGAAAGTTAAGAAAGGGGAAGAACATGTGGAAAGATCTTAACTTACACACCAAGTTTTTCTAAAGTAAATGTTTCATTTCTTAATACAGCTTGTATTTGTCAAATGTTGGTCTCTTGCTTCTTTCAACACTTTATATTAGCAAAGTGGTGATCAATTGTAGTACCACTGCATGATGTATTTATCGTGAAATGACGACAGTGCTTTTTTATGTGTACTTAAATGTATAGTATATTTGAAACACCAATATTAGCTACTTAATCTCATTTATGAACTCTATTAAAATTACCTGAGATCCAATTTTCACTGCTTTTAAAACCTTTAAACACTCAAGTCAACTACCAGCTTACTTTACTACATACAATTATTCTCAGTCAGACGAATATCCTCCCTATCACAATAACTTTCTATTACACATTACTTAAAGATGACTGTTAGGAACTAGAGAAGAACAGAACAACAACAAACCAATTTGGCACAAGAAGTTATTTATAAATTGAAGTAAAAAGACTCCAAAGATGAGCTAGTTATCTATATTGTGCCCAAGTTAAAACTAGGGTAGCTGAAGTAATGGATCAAGAGACTGAGGGGTGGGAGGATCCACCCACATACTTCAAGACAAACTGAAGACTCAAAGACACAAATATGTTACAAATATAAAGACAGAGTGTCATGCAAACAATAACTAAAAGACAACTAGAGTAGCTGTAGTTTTTAGTCAAAACTGTTACAAAGATGGATATTTTTGTGACTTAAAAGGGGGGAGCAAGAAACCATAATTATATATATAAATAACAAGAGGCCAAAAATACACAAAACAAACAAAATATAACACCGAAGAGAAAAGGCAGCAATTCTGCTGTACCTGGAAACTCCAATGCCATCACTATCAGTAACAGTATACAATCAGACAGAGGACAAGGAAGTCACAGACATTAACCAGTACTGTAAGGCAACTGGTCTTAACAGCAGAAGAATGTCTAATAAGAGCAATTACAGTCTCAAACATGTACAGAATGTGCTTCTGAACAAATTGTATACCTTCAACCATTCAGTTCAACAGTCAGGGGAAAAAGAAAAAAACTGAAGATTCAAATTGCGAAAGTAAGAGTAGAATGTAGCAAATATTATTAGTATTTTTTGACAAATAAAAAGTATATGAAGGGGGATGGGGGTGGCACACACCTGTAATACCAGCACCCAGAGAGGCAGAGGCAGAGGCCGAGGCAGAGGCAGGTGGATAGATCTCTGAGTTTGAAGGCAGCCTGGTGTACAGAGTGAGTTCCAGGACAGTCAAGGCTAGAAAGAGAAACTTTGTCTTGAAAAACAAAACAAAACAACAACAACAAAAAAAAACAATGAAGGGGGGGGAGGGGAAGTGTATGAAATAAAATACATAAGCAAACAACTTCCCCAGAGAAAAATGAAGGGCCAGATGGAAACTGGTAAAGCCTATTAGCTCCTTAAAGAATCAAGACCAATTCTTAAATTTTTCCAAAATAACTCCCTTTACTCATTCTGTGGGCCACAGTTCCCTAAAACTAAGACACTCCCACCAGCAGGAAACTACAAAATAATAGTTATGAATATGGTATAGGAACCGTCAATCAAATATCAAGAGATTGAATTAAACAGCATTATCTAATGGTTAGTGCAATTTATCCCAGGATGCCATATTGATTCGATGTACAGACTCAAGTACTTCTAAGAATAAAAGACGATCTTTTAATGAACTGAGAAAAAGTATCTGGCAAATGTACTGCTTGTTATGACAAAAGCTCCACAACCTGACACTGAAGGGTTAACTTCCTTAACCATAAAACTCCATGGGAATAAAGTAACAAATGTGTTCAGCAAGATTTTTCAGAATGTAAGATCAACACACAAAACCAAACTGTACTGTACTTCTATGCAGCCAAAAATGAACATTGTGAAACTATAAAGAACAATTTCCAATACCTTCAAAAAATAGTTCTAGCCGGGCATGATGGCACACACCTTTAATCTCAGCCTTTGGGAGGAAGAAACAGGAGGATTGCTGTGAGTTCAAGGCCAGCCTGGTCTACAAATCCAGGACAGCTAAAGCTACAGAGACAACCCCTGTCTCTCGGGGTAGGGGATAATTCTTAGGAATAAACTCATAAGTAGCAGACATTTTTAATTACTACAGCTCTACACCACCACTGAACATGACTTGGTAAGAATTAAGTTGCTCTCTGAAGGCAGAGGCAAGCCGGATCTCTGTGAGTTCGAGGCCAGCTAGGTCTACAAAGTAAGACCAGGACAGAGAAAACTGGTCTCGGAAAACCAAACAAAATACAAAAGAATTAAGTTGCTTTGTTTTGAGATGATCTCACTACGCAGTGTAGGCTTATCTTAAGACTTGGATTCTACAGCTGACCTGTACTGCTCAGGTGCTGGGATCACATGCTGTTCTATCCCGTGAACCCAACAGATTTAAGATTGCTAACAAAGGTCTCAGTGGGTGAAAAGTGGTGCATCAACAACTCTAGCCCTTGCAGAATGAAGGGAGAAAGATCATGACTTTAAGAGCATCCTCACTTATACATTAAATCAGACCACTTCAGGCTATTATATAGCAAGACTACCTCAAATGACAAACCCCAAACAGAAAGAAAAAAGATATGGAACATGTCTCAAATTCATCTCCAGGCTGAGCATAATAAGGGCTGTAGGCCGGGTGTGGTGGTGCAAGACATTAATCCCAGCACTTGGGAGGCAGAGGCAGGTGGATCACTGTGAGTTTGAGGGCAGCCTGGTCTACAAAGTGAGTCCAGGACAGCCAGGGCTACACAAAGAACCCTGTCTTGAAAAAAACAAAACAAACAGAAGGGCTCTAAACTCAGCCTCTTTAAAAGATATACCCCCAGAAACCTGACAAGCTGATCCTGAGATTTGCACAGAAGGATGGTGGATGCACAATAGACACAAGTTTGGAACAAAGCTGGAGCAGTCCACATCTTTTGATTTCATACTTCCTAGAAATCTGCCATCAAAGCAGTGAGGAATAAAGTACTGGCCTCAATGGCTATGAATAAACAAGGATCAAAGGATTAAAACTGAATCCAAAAAATAACCCCAACACATCCATGCACTGCTGGCTTTTTATAACAACCATAACTTCAATTTTTTTTTTTTTTCAACAAATGGTTTTGGGATACATGGATAGCCACATGCAAAAGGACAGATCCTCACTCATACAGATAGAACTCACAGTGCATCACAGCCCCACACCTAAGAGCGATGTGTGAACTCTTGAAAAACTAGTAAACGTTATTTTCACTTGGATTAAGCAATGTTCTATATAATAGCAGACAAATATATAACAGACAAAAATCACAGAGAAAAAGATAATTTACGATGAGAAATGAGAAACCAATCTAAGTTTAAACTCAGAAGGAAGTTAAATCCAGGCATGGGTGAGTACATCTTTAATTTCAGCTGGAGAGGGGAAAGGAGTCTCCTTAAACACAGGGCTCTCTGGTCACCACCTCAAGACACTGTGTAACAATGTGAAAACAAGGTTTAAAAAAAAAAAATAGCAATCATGGAGAGAAAAGGAGTTACTGATCACAGCAGCACAAATCTAGTTATTGCAGTGCCCAAACTTGCACTGGTCTATTTAGTGAAGGCAAACAAAGTTAAAATAGCCATGCTTCATGTTTTTTGCACAGCATTCCTATATAATTCCCACAGACACTTATTTAACAGTTTGAGGAAAGTAGTGAAGTAAAATTAGAAATATGAATGATTTTGAAGTAGGTGTAATGCTTAGTGTTTTTCTTACATTTTTCACAAATAAAAACTTTAGTCTATTAATATGCATACTTGATTTACTTAACATGGTTCTTTGCTGCTACTGGGGCTAACAAATACAAAAGACAGGGGATGGGGCAGCCACTGGAACAAGGCAACACTGTTTCTGGTGAACAGAAATGCCACAGGTGTATGCCAGCAGGATCCCAGGTGCTAGGGGAACCAAGAAACTCAAATTCTTTTTAACGTAAACTCACCCGTTCTATAGCTTCTTTTTCCTGAGGTGTTACTTGGATGTAGTTCATGTGCCCACTTCCAGCTTCTGCAATTCCTCCTCCTCCTCCTCCACCACCTCCTCCTCCACCTCCTCCTCCACCTTGAGTACCAGCTTCCTGAACTGGTTCATTTAGCATCTGAATAAAATGCTCCTGGTGTTGGCTAATTTGCTGTAGTTGATTTTAAAAACAGAAGAAATGGGACACTGATCATAACTGTCTTCAGGAAAAAAGCAATCAATTCTAAATAAAGTAGGAAAAAGTTAAGCCAGGCATGATGATTTACTTTAATTCCAGCACTTAGAAGGCAAAGGCAGAAGGATCATGTTAGGCATGCCCGAGTCCTATAGTACACTTGAATTTAAATCCAATCCTATCTAAAAGAGCCAGAAAGAAAAAATTTAAGTGATTTTTAAATATTATTCTTAAAGAAACAGAACAGTTCTGGAAGGTAAATGGAGAATGCAAATTTTTTAAAAACATTCCACTCACCTAAATCAACATCAAAAAGCTACCATGGGCTTAGACACAGAAGAGAACTTCTTTTTTGTGTCTCTTTACTTTCCACACTTGCAGGCCATTCTGTGCTGTACAAAACTCAGGTATTTCCAGGTCTGAGCATGAAATATGCCCACAAGAGCTGGGCGTGGTGGCACATGCCTTTGATCCCAGCACTCAGGAAGCAGAGGCAGGCGGATCACTGTGAGTTCGAGGCCAGCCTGGTCTAAAATGTGAGTCTAGGCTAGCCAAAGCTACACAGAGAAACCCTGTCTCAAAAAACCAAAAAGAAAAAAGAAATGTCCACAGGTAAATTTCTAAGAGGCAGTGTCCCACTAGTAGCAAGCTTATGAAAAGTGGTTTACAAAGTTAAAACTCCCTCTCAGACTCTCGAAGACATCTGAAAGAGGAAATAAACCTTTCCCAAACATAATTAATTAACTAACATAAGATGACTCAATCTTTATCTCAACTCATCCTTCAGTATGCCCACCTAGAACACAGGCAAATTGCAGTACAAAACCAACACAGGACAACCCCATTTCCCAAATTTACGTGGATTGGTCACCTGCAGCAACTGTGGGTTCTCCCGACCTATCTGCTGCAGCAGAGCTGGAAGCAGAGACGGATTCTGCTGGATAATTTGTCGCATCTGCTGAAACTGAGGCTGATTCCGTAAAAATTCAAGTGGGTGCCCTGAAACAGATGCAAACATTTTAAAACAAAAAAACCAACACGTAACAGGAGATGGTTAAACCATCATTCAGACAGAAAATACTTTACATGACATGACTTGAGTTCTCAGGTGTTATAGAGAAAATAAGTCACAAACTCCCCAAACCCTAATGCCTTGCTCTGTAGAAGTTATACTATTAGCAATAAGATAGAACACTGAAGCCAGCCAACCACAATGCCCTGTGAGCCACCACAGAAAATGCACGCACACAAAAAACAGCATCCTGTATCAAAATAAAAGGTTATCATGTTATTGTAGTTGCTCACAAGTAAGAAACACATAATACTAGTCTCTGTGAGACTGAGAGACTAAGTTACCTAGTAGGTGACGAATAGGAAATACTAAAATCTAAGCCAGAGCTGTGCCTCCTCTTTCTACTACAATAGAGTCCCAACTGGTTGCTAAAATGAGCAAGAAATTATCAAAAAACAAAACAAAACAAAAACAGTGTTTTCTCTGTTAACTGTTTACCCACTAAGATTTGGGTGGCCTTGAAATTGTACACTACCACCACCACCCTTTTTGAGCCAGGGTCTCTATATATCCTGGCTGTTCGGGAACTCTGCTGTATAGACTTGGGTTCCCTCAAACTCAGGTCTGCCTCTGCTTCCCAGTGCTAGGATTAAAGGAGTGCCCACCACACCTGGTCTGAGCTCACCTGGCCATCTTGAACTCACTTTGTAAACCAGGCTGGCCTTGAAAGCACAGATTTCTGCTTGCCTCTGCCTCCCAAGTGCTGGAATTTAAAGGTGTGCACCACCATCACCCAGCTACACCCTACATAGGTACTGAATTCAAACCATGAATCATCTTTTCTCAATAGTCGATTAGTAGAGTAAGCTCTGACCACACCGATGTGCTCTAAAAGCCCGACAGGGTCTCTCTACTGTGAGTGAAGACACAAAGTAAGGCTTACACAAACGCTCTGGGAATAAATCTTACCAGTCAAGTACTTCACATTAAATGATCTTACACTAAAAACTCAAGACCATTTGCCATCTGAAACAGTCACTTTACCTCCAGAACTTGTTGTTGTTGTTGTTGCTGTTGTGGTCGCTGCAGCTGCAGCTACTGCTGGAGACTGAGGAGTTCCAGTACTTGCTGCCTGGGGAGAAGGATCAACCACAGCCTGACTTTCTCTATCTCCTGGGATTCCCTGCCAACACAAATTTCAAGCTTTAAGACATCTCAAAAACACATATGCTAAATATTATACACAGCAAAACCTGGGCGGCTCACTGGACACTGTGTAGGTTACGTTACATGTTTGCTTATTAAAATCTTACAAATGGCCCAGGTACAATGCTGTAGTGCAAGGCAGCTCTTTTCCACAGTGACAAATGTACTGTCCAGTGACAGCCACGACCCACATCCAATTAAACTCTGAGAACATTAATAACTAAGGCATTCATTCTTCATGGGGCTTCAGGTGACTTTTGCTCCATGAAACAAAAGAACTGTGTTTACATGAATACCAGGTGACTGGTGGCCAAGTAAGCAAGTCTCCTCTATTGACTTATGTTTCTGAGCAAATATCTAGAAATTGTCACGCATTAAAGGGGAGGGGGACTTTCAAAATTGACAAAATAAGTATGAAATAAATTTCAAATGATGCTGTTTCAAGCATTTATCTTTTGAAACTTAAAAGTACAGTCATAGACTTTCTATTTTGATGCACAGGACTTAAACAAAGAGCAGTTACAACTATTTTTTTTTTTAAAATCATCAAATTCTTAAACTTTAAAAGATGGTATTACATTCATTTCCTGTTAAACATTAAGCTAAACTTAAGGAACTGAAAGAACTGTGGCTAAAGGGGCATCAGTAACTGCAGGCACTCAAAACAGCAGATCCAGGGTCCAGACTTCCATTAAATTCCCAAACGGAGAAGTTAATACTGCCTCCTCACAGAGGACAATTAAAATTCTGCTCTAAATAACTCATAATAGATCACACTAGCAACTAGGATAGAAGGTGTCAGTCTATTCAGTTAGAAAGATACTCCTCCAGAGCTTCGCTGGTACATAAGGCTCTGCTCCAAAGAAGACCACTTTATAACTCACTCTAATTAAAGTCATTTCAGAGTCATTTCCAAAAGATTATATTTTATCAACACAAAATGTGAACATTAGGGGTGAAGGTGGAACAAACTATTTGGCATATAGTGCTCCCCACTGAATTGTTAACTCATCAATTAAAATCTTAATTTCTGTAAGAGTTTGACATTAAGGAGAATGAAGAGACATGTAAAATACACTTCTCACCATTAGAAGATATTCCACAGCTCTGTCAGGGTTGTTGAAACTGGCTCTCAGGGCTGCAATTACTTGCTCTCGTTCATAGCCCATTGACATGATCTCCGTTACCATATTCTCGTAAGACTGACCAGTCACTAAACAGGCGTGTAGGGGACAAGGAAAAAGTACAGAACGCTCAAGAAACATTCTCTCCATAATTCCTGACTGTATGATGTCTATGTTTCATATACTGCTGTGTTATGCAAAGACAATTAACAGTATAAAGGTCAACACGTAGTCAAGTAGGCAGAATAGCCTCCTAAAATGTTTATGTTCTAACCCTTAGAACCTGTATGTATGTAGATTAGGTGACATGGGGAAGTGAGCCTGCTTATCAACTGACTTTCCAGATGGGCCCAATGTCGTCAATAAAGGTTCTTAAAAGTAAAGTGAGAGTTGAGCATGATGGTGCACACCTTTAATCCTAGCACTGTTTGGGGATGGTCTAATGTATTTTGATACTAATTACTACTTGCTGTCTTTGTGACCCACCTTTTCATTAATAAAAAGTCATCCCACCTGGCCAGGGCAGAGGAGACAGGTGGGGCTTAAAGAGAGAGAGAGAAAGGAATTCTGGAAAGAAGAGAGACCCTGAGGAGAGAGGAAGGCCTCCACGGTTTATATGGAGGAGAAGCACATGGCCGGTGTAGATGGAGAATCTGGTCCAGATGAAAAACATGAGCAAAGTATTTGGGATTATGGTCGGAAGATAGCTTGATAGAAGTTATTGGAAGCAGATGGCAGGGGATTGAGACAGGGGTCCCATGCCTCCCCCACTATGGCAGGTAGTTTAAAGGATTGATATCTGCCCTGCCCCGGATTAACTAAGACTATTTTAAAATATAACAAGTGTCAGTGCCTTAATTAATACATGTAACTTTAAAACAATAAGTGGCACCCAAATGTGTGACTCAAACCCACAACCCTGAGATTAAGAGCCTCTAAACTACCTCCCATAGTGGGGCAGGCACGGGATTCAATGCTATCTGCTTTAAATAACTTCTATCAGGCTACCTCGCATCCACAATTTCATATACTTGTTCATGTTCTTCATCTGGGCCAAATCCCCATCCACGCCAGCCACATGCTTTTCCTACATCTAACCCATGGCAGCCTTTTTCTCTTTTCTTCGGGTCTCTTTTTTTTTTACCCCCCTTGTGGCGGTCTCTCTTTTTCTTCCTAAGATTTCTCTCTCTCCTAGTCCCACCTATATCCTCTGCCCTGCCCAGGTGGGGTAGCTTTTTATTAAGCAAAAGGTGGGTCACAGAGACAAGCAGTAATAAGCATCACAATACACCACACCATCCCCCAACACAGCACTCAGAAGGCAGAGGCAAGAGGATCTTGTGAGTTCAAGGCCAGCCTGGTCTATAAAGAGTTCCAGGACAGCCTGACAGAGAAACCCTGTCTCGAAATACAAAACAGCAAGAGTATTTTACTAGAGTTCTTGAGAAGACTGGTTAGAGATAGAACAGGAGAGGTATCACAAAAGCCAAATGGCAAGTTAAAGAAGCAGGGACTCAGCCAGGTGTGGGAGGCAGGTGGATCTCTCTCTGTGGGTTTCAGGCCAGCCTGGTCTACAAAGGGAGTCCAGGACAGCCAATGCTATATAGAGAAACCTTGTCTCAAAAAACAAAAAACAACAAAAACAAATACAAAAAAAAGCAGGGGCTCAACAGAGCAAAGAGATCCTGGGATGATAATGCTGAGATGAAAGGGTCCAGTGACACAGCCAACTGGCTCTAGCTTTGGAGCTGCAGAATAGTTTACCATTTTCTACTCTACTTCAGTTCTTCCCGTACCATTCTGACAAGTATTTACAATGTATAGCTTTCTGTGTGTGAAGTAATGTCTTCAGTCTTATAAATTACTAAAAGTATTTGATAGAAGTGCTGCCCCAGGATAGTCTCTCAAAGACGAAATTCTGAATTTAGTATACCCAGGAAAGCTTGGGTTGATTAAAACATCTACATTTTTGTCACTACACATGACAAAGGTACCAACAAGTTAAAGCCCAAGTAGGTCAGGTAATCCCAAGGGTTGCAAGGTTGTCAAAATGCTGCTGTTAGGAAGCCAGAAACCAATCAAACAGGTGACCGCAACTATCCCAACGCTCTATCTACCGTACCAAAACAGGAACAGGGATACTAGGCCATAAACAATAAGAACATGAACTCCCATTAATAACTGGAGGGGGAAACCTGACAGATTAGAGAAGGGAAAGGGACTTTACTAACAGGCAAAATCAAAGGTTTGGGCAAGAAGACCTTTTGGTATGTGCCATATAAGCAACAGGACGCAGCTTGCAATCTAAAAGGCCAGCATAGAGGATGAAAACAGGAAGTGACCAAGCAAGTGGGAGGCACACAAAAGAAAACACAAGGTCTTCCAAAGGCGCTTCTGGAGGAGGCCACACACAGACCAACATGATAAGACCACATATAAAGTTCACATTGGAAAAGTAATTTCCTTCAAGGAGTATACTTAGCTGCAAGAGGAGATTTTAAAGAATTCAGTATGGAAAATACCCACGTCTCTACAGTTAAATGACTAATGGTTGAAATACTTCGTTTTAAAACTTAATTATAAGTAAGTGATCATGAAACTGATATACCAATGTGATCTAGAGGATGAAACTGCACTGTCTGAGGATGTATTTTTTAAGTTAGACACTCACCAAGGGCACTTGTTGCATCCTCAAAAAGATTTGACCGGGAAGAATCTCCTGGTGTACTGTAAAGAAAAATCAGTTTAAAAAGTATGCAAAATTCATTTAAATTAGTATAGGAACTAATTTCTAAAAAATTCTTTTTAAGTATTAAAGTCTGTGGGTATACCAGTCTCTTAAGAGATTATACCAAAAGTTTTACCTGTAGGATTTAAGGAAAAAATTTCAATCTTAAAACTACTTCTGAGAACCCATCATTCTACATAACATCAGAAGGACACAAAACGAAAGACACAAAACAATGCCTTTACAGAAAATATGCTGTGAAATATGAGAACGATACTGTAGTTAAAATAACCTACAAAGTCACAGCAAAAGAAATATCATTAGTAGTACATGATAAAAGTATCACATGTAGAAACCAAATGAAGCTGGCAGGTCTTTCACAGTGAAGTTTAACTATGTAAGTTTTCAATAATAGGGAAAGAAGGCATACACATTCTATAGCAAACACACAAAAAATGGCAGGTAGGGGTATACACTTATTCTAACCTAAAGAAAACCAATTTAAGGCCTAAGATCCTAAGTTAATCCTCAGCAAAACAAACACACAGACGTCTGTTCTGCTGAGGAATCAGATTAGGTTCAAAATAAAAGGATGACAAACAAAATTATAAAACCCCATAGAGCTGCTGACAGTGGAAATATGAAACCACATGTGTATATATGACAAAGTAGAAGTGAAGTCATCTGCAGGAACGAAGAGGACAAGTGGGAGGAGCAATGAAAGGGAGGGTAGTATGAGTGGAGTTATGCTCAAGGTACAGTATTTATTTATAAATATTAAGTATCAAGGCAATTACAATGTCTACTTTACTTTAGTATCCCTGAGTGTGTGTGTATATATGTGCACCACATGTGTAGTGCCTTGAAGGTCAGAAAAGGCGTTAGATTTCTTGGACCTGTAGTTACAGACAGTTATGAACCACAATTTTAGTTGTGAATTACATTTATAAATGCATTTGTGTGCATGTGTGGCACACATTTGTGTACACTGTGTGGGCAGAGTACACAAGGAGGACAAAGGATGTGTACGGGCTGCTTCTCTTCTACCACGTGGCCAAGTGAATCAAAATCAGGTTGCACAGCTTGGAAACAAGTGCCTCTACCTACTGAGATATCTCACGGGTCCTCATTCCAGCTTTAAAAACAAGACCATAGCCAGGCATTAAGTTCATGTTATCTTTAAAAAACAAAAAATAATTCATTTATTTTTATTTTATGAGCATTGGTGTTTTGTCTGCATGTATGTCTGTGTGAGGCTATCAGATCTTAGAATTATAAACAGTTGGGAGCTGCCATGCGGGTGCTGAGAATTGAGCTCAAGT
Organism: Acomys russatus; assembly: GCF_903995435.1. Taxonomy (NCBI): domain Eukaryota; kingdom Metazoa; phylum Chordata; class Mammalia; order Rodentia; family Muridae; genus Acomys; species Acomys russatus. The sequence goes on along the minus strand of NC_067138.1, from coordinate 65,523,471 downwards.
CCTCTGGAAGAGCAGTCAGTGCTCATCAGCGCTACACCATCACTCCCAGCACTCAGCACTTAAAAATCTCTCTACGCACTTAAGACTGAGTTGTACTTTAAACACTATTCCTCAATCTTGATTCACTCTCACTTCTTCCTAAAACACATAGACAATCTCTAAGTGTATCAGAACATCCCCAAAATTTGCCTGTGTATTAAAAAGCATGCCCAGACCAGAGAGACAGCTCTTGACCAGCAAGCTAGAGGACCTGAGTTTCATCCCTGGGTACAAGGAGAACCAACTCCCACAGCTGTATTCTTCTATATGCATGCCATGGGTATGCATGCACACATGCACACACATACAAAAATAAAAATGCAATAAAAATTGTAAGACACATGCTCTTAGAAGTTGTACAATGCTGCTTTATAGTGCTTAGCTTATGCCTCTGGCTTATGTTGTTCTATAGCCATTTTCACATAATGGGTCCTGACTGGGTGTGGCAGAACACTGCTGAAGTCTCAGCACTCAGGAGGCCTGCTGCACATTCACTGACAGCATGATAAGCTAAAACTGGGCCTGACTTTAACTGTGTCCTTGACCAACAATACTGACCTCCCAAAGGACAGGTGAAGCTTCGTTCTTCTTTTCTTTTGAGACTTAATGCATTTTGCCTACACATGCCACACATGTGCCTGGTGCCTGAGAAGGCCAAAAGCGGGTGTCAGCTCTCCTAAGACTGGAGCAACAGACAGCTGTGAGCCACTATGTGGGTGTTGGGAATTGAACCCAGGTCCTCTCGCTAAGATCTCTCTCCAGAGCACAAGCGCAGTTTCTTTATGGCAGTAATGAGCAGCATAATCCCTACTGCTAACAGGTAGTTTTTGAAGAACAAAACTGACCTGAACAAACAAATCATAGAAAACAAGATGTCTGCCCAAACTGATGGGAGTATACCTGACGCCTGTTCACCAAGTGGCATGCTTTAAAAGAACACATTCACCTTGTTTTCTAGACCTTCTGCCATCCTCCCTGAAGATACACAACTGAGAAAAGACTGAGTAGTTAAGTGCTTGCTTCAGCAGGACATACACTAAAACTGGAACAATACAGAGAAGATTAGTATGGCCTCTAAACAATGCTGACCTGAAAATTTATGAAGTGTTCCGTTTAAAAAAATAACTAAGTAATTAATGTATTATGTCCAACAGAGAAGTCTACAGTCATTCAAGCACAGTAGAGCACACCTCTAGTCCCACAGCACTCAGGAGGCAGAGGCAGGTGTTATCTGAGTTTGAAGCCAGCCTGGTCTACATAGTACGCTCCAGGATAGGCAGGGCTACACAGAGAAACCCTATCTCAAAAATCCCAAACAAACAAAAAAGAAGTCTTTAGTCTGTTTTCCTAAACCTCTAGGTGTTCTTTCCTAACTTAGGTAAACTTTCTGGAGACCTAAAAAGGTTTCATTAAAACTTTCATTCTGGCCGGGCATGATGGTGCACACCTTTAATCCCAGGCAGAGGCAGGCAGATATCTGTGAGTTTGAGGCCAGCCAGGTCTACAAAGTCAGTCCAGGACAGCCAATGGCTGTATCAAAAAACCAAAAAACAAAGAAACAAACAACAATAACAAAAAAATTTTAACTCTTTGGCTATGTATATATGTTTATATGTCTATATGTGTATTTAAGATAATATAAACTTACATAATTCTCTGAAGACCAAAAAAGGTTTTTACTTTTTGGCAAAGTGTGTATGTATGTATGTGATATAATATGTATTAATGTGTCCTGATCATATCCACCCAACTCTGCTATGACCTGTCCTTTAAGTCTCCCCCTCCCTCCTTCATGTCTCTTCTTTTTAAATAACAGGCTGAGTCTAACAGTACTGCCTATATGTACATAAGTGTGATGACATCCACTGGAGCTTGGAAACCTATCAGTGGCTGTAACTGCCCCCGTGCCCATGGAAAAATGACTCTCCGGCCCAGCAACCCTCTACTGCCCGTAGCACCTCCCACCTATATTGGAATGCTGGATGGCTTGAGTTTATGCAAAAATTAATCTAATATTAGCACATCAATGTACTGTTCAAATATGAGATGCTCATCGTGTATCCTAGCTTGGTAAGGATATTAAGAAAGTCAGTGTACTACTTACTAAAGACATTACATTTATGCTGGTGAGATGGCTCAGAGGTTAAGAGCACTGTCTGCTCTTCTAGAGGATCTGAGTTCAATTCCCAGCAACCACATGGTGGCTCACAACCATCTATGATAGTGCCCTCTTCTGACCTGCAGGTGCACACTATATACATAATAAATAAACAAATCTTTTTAAAAATTGTATAGTATCTAAATTGTTTAGGGAACCAATTTGTCAAATTTCTAAAATTCTTCCCAAACACCAACTTTTGATGAAATGGTATAACCTGATTCTAATGATCTTCCAATGTGCAAAAGAGCAGAATGCATTTTAGTAATATACGGAGAAAAGAGTTTAGTTAGGCAATAGTACCACAGAGGCTGAAGAAAAGTGTTCTAGGTTAATACAAAAAACATATTACATTTCCTAAACTTTGTGCTATTTTCTCAGCAATGAGCAATTGATTTTAGACTCTTCCAAAACACAGCTGACTTGGTCAGACATGGAGGTCACGTTTAGAAGTAGAACACTAAAACAAAGGGGTTCCATAACCCATGTCAAACCATTTCCTAAAAATACTAAAACCAAATCGCTGTGAGTTCAAGAACAGTCTGGTCTACAAAGCCAGTCCAGGACAGCCAAGATAACAGAGAAATCCCGTCTTGAAAAACCAATCAATCAGCCAGGTGTGGTGGCGCACGCCTTTAATCCCAGCACTCGGGAAGCAGAAGCAGGCGGATCCCTGTGAGTTCGAGGCCAGCCTAGTCTACAAAGTGAGTCTAGGACAGCCAAGGCTACACAGAGAAACCCTGTCTCGAAAAAACAAAAACAAGAGAGCATATTTCAAGGAACTTTCGAAGACAGGATCTCTATTTTTTCCTCCCAAGACAGGGTTTCTCTGTGAAGCCTTGGACGTCCTGGACTCACTCTGTAGACCAGGCTGGCTTCAAACTCATAGAGATCCACCTGCCTCTGACTTCCAGGGTGCTGGGATCACAGGTGTGCACAACTATGTCCAGTTCAAGGAACTTTCTTGTTGAGACAGAATCTTGCTATGTGGCCCATTCTGCCTTTGACCCTGTAATCCTTCTGCTTCAGCCTCACAGTGCTGATTAGTCACGGCTCACATGCAACTTCCATTCCAGTCATTTTTAACTGTTCTAATTTCATTAGTCATTAATCTCTTAGTATGGCTAGTTTATAGATTAAAGTTTATCAGGGGCATGTTTGTTTAGGGAAACGCATAAAGAGTTACCTTTGTGTGGTTTCAAGTATCCACTGGACATGTGGAATGCATGCCGTGTTTAAGGGGCAAAGCTGTTTATACTGCCATAAACAGCATAAATGTTTCCCATGCTTTCAAAGTATTTCCAATCACTTCCTGTCAGTGACTGGCTCTGGCTCTAACATCACATAGACTAGTGTTCCAAGTTGTACACAGTCAGAAAACAAAAATAGCTTAGTGCCAATTTCAGGCTGCAGTAATAGAACTCATATTTTAGATTAGGCAGGAAATCCCTTCTGTGATTTCTAGCCAAAATTACTATGACTGAGTCATTTGCTTTGACCATTATCATTATGAATAAAGGAACATCTCATCACCTGCAAATAAAAACAAGCCTGTCCAAAATCAAAAACAAAACAAAAAAACAACTGTTCAGTAACCCTCACTGCAATTCCTCCCCCATCCCTCTCATCTGATTCACCAGGTCTCAGTGAGGAATAGTGGCTCTGGCAGTAATGAGGAAGCAACTCTGGCTAGGAGGCAGTGGCTAAGAGTGTTCTACCAAAGCCGCAGGTGCCAGTCACCTCCTCTAATAGCACTTCCGAATAAATGAATCCATACTATTTAGTTACTGGTTCAACAAACGGAGTTATGGGAAAGAGCAACTACTGCTGACTCTTACCTAGCAGTCACTGTGCACACGTGCCACTTGCTTTAGATTGTCTTAGTATGACCCACATTTTATAGATGAGAAAAACACCCAACAATCTTAAGTATACTTTTCTAAAATTAACAGGGCTAACAAATGTCAGAACTACATACAATGCAACACAGCAACTGAATTATTTATTGATGTGGAAGGCTACTTATGTTATATTAAAAAAACAGCCACAATTACAACAAATAAAAAATGTTTTGACTGCCGAGCTATGGTGGTGCACGCATTTGGGAGGCAGAGGCAGGCGGATCGCTGTGAGTTTGAGGCCAGCCTGGTCTGCAAAGTGAGTCCAGGACAGCTAAGGCTAACACAGAGAAACCCTGTCTCGAAAAAACCAAAAGTTTGGCAATTATTCTTTTAATAACTTAGCCAGGTGTGGTGCCTTTAATCTCAACATTTGGGAGGCAGAGGCAGGTGGATCTCTGAGTTCCAGGCCAGCCTGGTCTGCAAAGCGAGTCCTGGACATCCAGGGCTTTTACACAGAGAAACCCTGTCTTGAAAAACCAAAATAAATAAATAAATAATTTAAATTTTTTATGTTTCTTAAACATCTCTACTCAAAATGAGCACCTTTCCAATAAAGGTGCTTCTTAAAGCGGAGAGTACAGAAGGCTGTATGAAGAATGTATGCCTGTACTATTAGTAGTAAAGTGTCGCAACACACACTGCCAGCTAGGACGACAGCGTAGCTGATAAAAATGGCTGGCTAGGCGGGCATTTAAGAAAAAAGAACTTGACTGCAGATCCCTCAAAGCCATGACAAAGTAGGGTACAGTGGCATGTCCCTATCACTCTAGCACTGTGAGGGCGGCAATGGGTTGGTCCCAAAGGTTCACTGGCCAGCTCTGGATTCAGCTAAAGACCCCATCTCAAATAAATAATGTGAAAAATAGAAGAAGACACATTACTCAGCCTGTGTCCTCCATTCACTAGTGTGTGCACATATACATGCAAACATGAAAGACAGGAGCACAATTCAGAGTTCACTTAAAAATAAAAATGTAACACAGTCGTCAGCTTGATTTTTTTTTTTTAAATGACTACTTTGTGATATAATTTCTTAAATGTAGACCTTACCTGTCAGCTGGTGCAGGGCTGGTAGCCACTGGTGTCTGTGCTGGCTTTTCTGCAGGTTTCTCAGGCTGAGTTGCACTAGCAGGTGCAGGTTCAGAAGATGCTGTAGTTGAGGCTGGAGTAGTAGATGCAGGTGTGGGAGTGGGAGCCAAAGCAGGGGTAGGAGTTGGAGCTTGAGCCGCCACGGCTGCTGTGGTAGAGCTAACTGCAGTAGTGGTGGGAGTACTTGACTGCTGAGTTGTAGCTGGCACTGGTGTTGTCACTGCTTTGGGCTGGATGTGGTAAAAAGCCAAGTAAATAAAAGGCACTGTGTGTGATCACTCACTGTACTACAATGGCTACATGATCAACCTAGTAACAAGTAACCTGTGCAACTGGAGAGAGGGCTCAGTGGTTAAGAGCACTTACTAACTGCTCTTCCAGAGGTCCTGAGTTCAATTCCCAGCAACCACATGGTGGCTCACAACCATCTATAATGTGATCTGATGCCTTCTCCTGGCCTGCAGGTGTACGTGCAGGCAAAGTGCTATATACATAATAATCTTTAAAACAAAAAACAAACAAACCAAGTAACTTGACCATGATTTTTTTGACCATAATTTTTGAATGGATAATAAAAGATCAACATTAGCAAATGAAAGGAATTTACTGCCCTTCAAAATTCCTAAGATCATTGACATTACCGTAACTACCAAGTGCAATTAGCACTGGACAGTCATTTCAGTCTTTACAATTCAATTTGAAAAAGAACCCAAAGAAGTCAGTTTTAAATATAGAATATACGTGCCCCAAAATACAATATAGTTTTTACAAATCTTTACTTAAGCATCTTGCTTGTAACTTTAAAGTCTATATTGCCACTTAACAGCACTACCAAAGGAGACTGCAGTCTAAGTAGATACTGACTATGAACAACAGCTGTAAGTACACAAAGGACTAGAAACATACAGCAAAACAACGTATGATCATATACTTGGTAGGTCCTCAACCAAAAGCACGGCTGTAAAGCCTTCTATGCAGCAAATGAAATTAAACAGGCATTTAAAAAATCATACTGGAGCCGGGCGTGGCGGCGCACGCCTTTAATCCCAGCACTCGGGAGGCAGAGGCAGGCGGATCGCTGTGAGTTTGAGGCCAGCCTGCCCTACAAAGTGAGTCCAGGATGGCCAAGGCTACAGAGAAACCCTGTCTTGAAAAACAAAACAAAACAAAACCAAAAAAAATCATACTGAATTTCACTCTATCTGAACTATTAGTGTTCAATCTACTCAGCTCATAAATTTTCTGTAGAGTTAAATCAACTATTTTAACAGAAGATGGGATTAAAATTGAGCACAGTCTCCCACAATCCCAAATCAAAAGCAGTGAGCTGAACTGTCTTGTTCAACATGAACTAATAAACTGTTGGAGGAAGCTAACTTACTAGTGTGGGCTCAAAGGAGCCTTTAAAACACTGCTAGCATATACTCCATTTTCCTTTTTGTAATTCTTCTTTTTTTTTTTTTTTTTTAAAGATTTATTATGTATACAGTGTTCTGCCTGCATGTACACCTGCATGCCTGAAGAGGGCATCAGATCACATTATAGATGGTTGTGAGCCACCATATGGTTGCTGAGAATTGAACTCAGGACCTCTGGAAGAGTAATCAGTGTTCTTAACCGCTGTGCCATCTCTCCAGGTCCTCCTTTTGTAATTCTTAACTGCCAATTTAACAGTGTGAAGATTATTGTTTGTATTCTCAGAGAGGGTCTCGCTGCCTCAGCTTCCTGAGTGCTGAGGTCCTAGTAACACACTGCCACAGTCACACCCTGGTACCTACCTCTTTAAAGTAATTAAGGTTCTAAATTTGCAATGAGCTAAAGTCCTTCACAATGATTATTCTGAATAAAATGGAACACTACAAATATGCAGATTTTGATTTTTAAAGCATTAAAATTTTATAATAACTAATCTTGAGAAATGTGTATTCGTATTAATGCATTTAATTATTTGTGAGCTATTTCTGAAAAGTAAGTTTAAATACACACAGCACCATGAAAGTGTTCTGCTGCTTCGATCTTTTAAGTGATAGGCTTCTGGCATCTATTCCTCATAAGCATAATCCATCCCAAGACATTTTCACTCTTCACTACACTGAATATTGAAGGAAATACAGCACAACTACCCTAATGTGGGCTTATCCTATTATTGTCCCCTGTGCCACCATGAATAAAGCTAAATAAAAAGGAAAGGAAACCACAGTACATGCTACAAAACAGATGACCTTGTGGCCCTGTGCGAAGTGAAATAAGCTAGTCATACAAAGCTAGAGTTTTAAGAGTATGGCTGTAGTTTAGAGAAATTGAAGTTTGGTTGTTTTTGGTTTGTTTTTTTTTGTTTTTTGAGACAGGGTGTCTCTGTATAACCCTGGCTGTCCTGGGCTCGCTTTGTAGAGCAGGCTGGCCTCGAACTCACAGCAATCTACCTGCCTTTGCCTCCTGAGTGCTGGGATTAAAGGCATGCGCCACCATGCTCAACAACACATTTTAGTTCTAACATTGGGGGGGGGGGGCAAGTTTCTCAGTGTTCTCAAATTCCTAGCATGTTATTCTTGAGTTGTAGGAAAAATAAAATCAATATCTTAACTCCAAGAAATTTCAAACATAATTTTAATAATCTTCACACTCTGTTACTCAGTAGCCAAAACTCATGGTTGATAAATAAAGCACAAATTTAGCAGTGCTTGCAAAGAACTATAGCCTAGAGAATTTTCAAATGATGAAACCCAAAAGGTAAAATGCTCATTTCCCAGTAAGGTAACAGTTTTCCACAGAATCACACATGGACACTGCTCATTTAAGGACCTATTCTTCATTGCCAAGCGGTGGTGTCACTTGCCTTTAATCCCAGCACTTGGGAGGCAGAGGCCAGCCTGGTCTACAGAGTGAGTCTAGGACAGCCAAGGGTACAAAAGTTACGCGCTGAGAACAAAAGACTTACAGGAAGTACACTATATATGAACCATATATGTAAGGTAATTAGTATGAATTTTATCTTTTATTACCTTTTCTTGTTCTCCTTTCTGCACATTAACTATACTCACATATGTTTACATACATGAATGTACACAACAGGCCAGCATCTTTTTTTTTCTTTTATTTTCTGAGCCGGAGTGACCTTGCTTAAAGCATCCAAGGTCTATCAACTTTTCTGAAACTTTTGTGGTTTCAGTTTTCTTTAGAGTTGATTAATAACCATTTTATATGCAATAGATTTTCATCATCCATCTCACTGTTTCCTACTGCTCTTATTTAATATTCTATGACTTTGGAGGAAACTCACATTTATTCCACTACTAGTCTTTGATAAATCAACTTCAACCATCAACTTAAACTTGCTCTCATTATTACAAAGAGTGTTGCTGTTTGCTCCCTCCCAAACTCAGGCATTTAAACCCTGAAGTCATACTGATTTTAGACAGGATCTCACTAAGCAGCTCTGGCTGGCCTGGAACTTACTAAGTATAGCAGGCTGGCCTAGAATTAGAGATCTCTGTGTCTGCCTGCAAAGTGCTAGTATTAATGGTGTGTGCCACTACATCTGACATAACCCTGAAAGTCTCATGATAAACTAGTATGAAGAGGGTAGAATTAAATCTGACTGTGGTATTAGAGGAAGGGCCTTTCAGACTACATGAACAATTCTAATGGCTTTCTAAGGACAGAAGAGAAACTATAGGCTGAGAGAAATGTACAGGTGTTCCCATCATGACAACACCTATAAGTGTTATTTTGTAGTCTTCACCACACCGTTTGGACTTCCATCTGTCTGATCTAATAATAACCCTTTTTCTTTTTTTGCTTTTTTCGAGACAGGGTTTCTCTGTGTAGCCTTGGCTGTCCTGGACTATTACTGCAGACCAGGCTGGCCTCGAACTCACAGGAATCCACCTGCCTCTGCCTCCTGAGTGCTAGGATTAAAGGCATGCGCCTCTACTGCCCGGCCCAATAACACTTTTTCTACTTTACACTTCTCCCTTGGATATTTTATTACAGCAGTGAAAAGATGACCAACAGTGTATTGCTATTTCCCAGATTATCTTTCAATAAGCAAGTATACAAAGTCCTCTCTTCAAGGAACCCATGTTGACCCTCTGTGTGTGTGTGTGGGCATGCATGTGGAGGCCAGAGGCCAGATGTCAACTCTCAAAGGCCACCCACCTTTAAAAGTCTCTTACTGGCCTAGAGCTCATCATGCAGGCCAGATTAGAAGACTATTGAGCCCCAGGGCTGAACCTGTCTGCCTCCCAGTACTGTGCTTACAAACAATGCATGTGATCACATGCTTTTTGGTGAAGGCTCTCTGGAGAGACAGAACTCAGATTCTTCGGCTTGCCAGGTAAGTAAGCATTTTACTGGCTGAGCTTTTCCCCAAGCCCTCAAGCTCTATTTCATAAAATTACCCAATATATTTCACCTTCATAAATCACAAAACAGTTCTCTCCAACGGAGAGGTGGCTCAGCAGCTAAGAACACTGACTGCTATTTCAGAGGTCATGAGTTCAATTTCTGGCCACCACATGGTGGCTCACAACCATCTATGATGCAATCTGATGCTCTCTTCTGGCCTGCAGAGGTTCATGCAGGCAGAGCATTCTATACACACATAAATAAATAAATCTTTAATGAGATACTCTCAAAATAATTCTACTGCTGGGTGTGGCAGAGGCAGGCAGAGACAGGCAGATTGCTGTGAGTTCAAGGCCAGCCCAATCTACAAAGTTGAGTCCAAGACAGCCAAGATCCTGTCTCAAAAAACTAAAATCATTCCATCATTTCCTTTTTATTTTCTAAAACTCTCGTCTCTTCACTGAAAACCAAAGTTGCATTCATTTCATGCTTTTCTTTTTCTTTTCCTGCCATAAGCCCGTTAGGTCTAACACATAACTTACCCAGTATCTGAAAGGCTGTATATTAAAAGCTAGAGTGAAAAGACATTAATTGCTAAGAAATTTTAAAATAATCACATGATTATTTTATTCTAATCGTATTCTAGCACCTCTTTTTTAAAGCAGAGTGAACATAGTTTAAGGAAATGAGAGAAAAAACTCTTATCAAGGGTATCTCTATGTAATAGCCCTAGTTGTCCTGGACTCCTTTGTCAACTGGATAGCCTTGAACTCAGAGATCCGCCTGTCTCTGCCTCCTTGGTGCTGAGATTAAAGGCATGGGCCATCTTATATAAAGATGACTTCAGAACCACAAATATCTAGTTATTACCTTTAATATGGACCATGGTAAATCTGCCTACATTTTGGAAAGTAGCTAAGTGCACCATGCTATTTATTACATAGGCTGTGTATATTATGGGAATGCATAAATATTTTTCACTGTGGACTTGGCCACTATTTTTGAGATGAAGTACATGTATAAAGATAAGGAAGGGGCCTGAAACTTACTTTTGTCACCATAACCACCACAAAGTTTTTCTCATCGATTTTGTATTCTTTGAGAGCGGTATCATCACTGAGGATTTTACCTAATAATTCAAAGGGGAAAATGTTGTTTAAAGACACATTAAGCTTCGCCTTACAAAGAAATTACTCAATTTATCAGCAGCATTAATTTTACCAAGTAAAACTTCTAGGAAAAACTTTGGCAACCAGATAAGACAAACATAAGTGGACTACTACTTTAAGAGCACCAACGCCTGATGGAAAGATGTCTAACATTAAATGCCAACTGATTTGATTTTTAATTCACTAACTAACTGTATCTAAGACTTAGTAGGCAAGAAAATTTGAGTAAGTCCTGAAAACAGGGAGATCTTAAAGACAAGGGAAACTAAAACATTTCAATTGCCTGGTCATCTGAGATGAGCAGCTTCCTATTCTGAATACCAAACACTTGATGAATCAGAAATGTTCCAATGTTATAAAAGCAAAATAATTATAAACAAACAAAACAAGTGAACAAACAAAACCTCACTAAAAACAGTACAATACACAAGAGAAGGGAAGAATCCCAGGACTCAGTGAGCACACTGCCAAAGATCAAGGAGGCCATACTCAGGCAGACACACTGAGAATATTCAGGACTCCTGGGAGTTTCCTTTCCCTTGAATTTAGTTATCCATTCCAAAGAGGCCGCCGCCTTAAAAAACAACAGGCACCACACAAAAAACCCTGAGTCTATTTTCCTGGATTATCAGTGAGGCTAATTAAATTTGCAATCTCCTAGTCTGAACTCTTAAGAATTTTCTTACTTGGGCCTCTTTATCAATTTCAATAACTTGCATTTAATATTTTTTGATCCTATCATGGGGGCCTTTTGATGTTTGAAACAAAACAAACCTTCATTCTTCAAATTTGGTAGTTTAGGAAGACATAAAACTTGTCTTTAACAGGAATGATTTCACGCACATTAGTCAACTAGTATATAAGGTCTTTATAGATTGAAAGCAATGACACTGAGTTTATGAATGACACAGAAGTCCATCACAACGCTCACAGACTAAGTCATTTCACCCCATGGACACAGGAGGCAAATGTGCAAAGAGAAGACTGAATATTACGCCATAATTAGATAACTATTTCTTACTATCATTATCTATGCAATCATGTTCCTGACGGAGTCAATTTGAAAATACTGTCATTTCTAAGATATCATTTCTAAAACTAAAACAATGTCAAACAGGCAAGACATGGCAATTAATTTCAAAATTGAACTCATACCTGCATAGATTAACTTCTGACCTGCTACTGGAAAGGCATCTTTTCCCTTTTCAGATTCAATCTTCTCTTTCAATGCCTTTACCTAGAGAAAACATTAAATATAATAAAAAGAAAATTAAGCCTAAGCAAAAATTACAGTGTACATTGAAAACACGTTTTAATTAGTGCTTTACGCACTTTAAAGATCTTGTCTTTCCAATATTTTACTCAAAGGCCTGCCCTGTATTATTAGGTGCCTGTGGCATGAGCTTTATTTTTTATCATGTTATATATACATAGACCTAAGGCATGCATGAAGCCTAGATTCAATCCCCAGCAGCATAGACAAGCATCTAACAAAAACTTCTGTATTTTGACTTAACCAATTCAAAACAAAAATTTCAATTTAAAGGTTTTGTTTCACAAAATTTATGAGCTTATCAGTCAGATTAAGAAATCCCTTCTACAGCTGGGCATGGTGGTACACGCTGAATGTTGTGAGTTCGAGGCCAGCCTGGTCTACAAAGTGAGTCCAAAACAGCTAAGGGTACACAGAGAAACCCTGTCTCAAAAAACCAAAAAACACCCCCCCAAAAAAACACCAAAACAAAACCAAAAAAACAAAAAACTACCACCACCACCAACAACAAAACTACAACCAACCAAAAGCATAAATAATTCTTAAAAAAAGAAAAAAAAAGTCTCCAATGTTTGTAAAAACAACAAGAAATGCCTTCTAAACTAGGCATGGTAGCACATGCCTTTAATCCCAGCACTAAGGGAGGCAGAAGCATGCGGATCTCTCTGAGTTTGAGGCCAGCCGGGTCTACAAAACAAAGTGAGTCCCAGTCAGAAAAGGCTACACAGAGAAATCCTGTCTCAAAAAACCAAAAGAAAAGGAAAGCCTTCTAAGCTAGGCATGGTGGCACATGCCTTTCTTTAATCCCAGCACTAGGGAGGCAGAGGCAGGCAGCCTGTTCTACAGAATGAGTTCCAGAACAGCTGGGGCTGTTACACAGTGAAACCCTGTCTCAAAAGACAACAGAACCAATGGGGTGGTGACGCACACCTTTAATCCCAGCACTCGGAAGGCAGAGGCAGGCGGATCACTGTGAGTTCAAGGCCAGCTTGGTCTAACAAAGCGAGTCCTGGGATGGCCAAGACTAACACAGAGAGAGACCCCGTCTCGAAAAAAGACAAAAGAAAGGGGGGGGGGGGTCTGGCAGTGAGCATTTTCTTAGTGATTCCCAGGGGAGGAAGAATCCATGGTAGGTGGTACCATCCCTGGGCTGGTGTTCCTGGGTTCTATAAGAAAGGCTAAGCAGTGAGGGAACATCTGATTTGTTTGTTTGTTTTTTGTTTTTTCAAGACAGGGCTGATTTTTATTATAAGGCCTGGGGATGTGAAACCACAGGTGATGTTTACCTGTGGCCCACCTCATCCTGAGACCTAATCACTGTAAAACATAATAGTCCTTATGACCCTGCAAGCTCAGGAGAAAGAAATCTCTATAAGCACCTTTTAAAAAAAGAAAGAAAGGCTAAGCAAACCATGAGAAGCAAGGCAGCAAACAGCACCTCTTTATGGCCTCTGATCAGCTGCTGCTTCCAGGTTCCTCCCTGCTTGAATTCCTGTCCTGATATCCTTCAATGAAGAACTACAACCTGTAAGTCTAAGCCAAATAAACCGTTTCCTCCCCAGCTTGTTTTTGATCATGGTGCTTCACAGCAACAGAAATCCCAAGACAGAGCTCAAGCCTGCTCTGCATGGACTCCAGACCAGCTGGAGGTGCAAAATAAAGCCCTTACTTTGAAAGAGGGGAGAGAGGGGGAGAAAGAGAGGGACAGGGAGGGGGGAGGGGAAGATAGGCCTGAAGATGCTCCCAGAGTCAGCAAAATGGCTACATAAAGGCACTTGCAGCTAAACCCGAGGCCTTGAGTTTAATTCCCAGGACCCGTTTAGTGGAAGGAGAGATGTGACTTCCATAAAATTGTTCTCTAACCCTATACCATGACAAACATGCACACAAAACCGCAAAATGAACAAAAGCCTTTTACCCTAAGCATTCTAAGAAACAAATACAAATGCATCAATACTAAAAGCAAGTTTCTTATGTTTCATTATAACCAATTCAAAGATCAACAAGACATAATGCCATTTCCCTGGCGCTTGTGTTTTTGATGCCCATCAGGTGGTTCCAAGCTCAGCAAAGGCTGAGAGCCATTGGACTACTTAAATATTGTAATTGGACCTCTTAGCACCAGTCTCACCTATAATGGAGGGCTGGAATGAATGACCTTTATGGCATTTCAATTTCCAAAATTATGTGATAAAACTGGTGTGTTAGTACACGCCTTTAATCCCAGTACTAGGGAGACAGAAGCAGCCATCATCTCTGAGTTCGAGGCTAGCCTGGTCTACAAGGAGTGCCAGGACAGCCAAGGCCACACAGAGAAAACCTATCTCCAAACAAACAAAAACCAAAAAAGCCAATGTCAACATGGCCATACAACTCTTGGCAAAGTACTTCCTGTGGCAGGAGGATATTTGATCCCATTGTGAGCCCCAAGGTTGTGAACTATAATACCCTATTTCTTGTTTGGTGTGGTTGAGCCCTACCTTTAATCCAAGAACTTTCTCTTTATTGTAAACAGGTGATTGTGCTGTCTGTACACAGGATTTAATAACGTTAACCCTAGGTCAAGAGGAAGAGGATCGAGAAGCCAGCGGACAGGGATTAAAGAGTAGGAGGGACTTTGAGTTGAGGGGTATTTAAGACAGCATGACTAAGAGGCTTTTTGAGCTTTGGCCTTGGGTTTTTTGGCCTTTTCCTCCTGGACTGTCGGCTGAGCTACTGAGTTTTTTGGGCTTTCTCCTCTGAGAAGTGAGCTGAGTAGGAAGGTCAGCTGAGTGTTTTCTCAGCCTCTCTGAGTTAGCTTTTTTCCCCACTCCAGTATCTGGCTCCTGAATCTTTATTGGTAATAATGAACATCTGAGATTTTCATTCTTTTAAAACAACAAATTCCCACTGTTCTAAAGTTCACAGGTAAATATGAAACGATTAAACAAAACAAAAACCTCAGAACCTCAGGTGTGGTGGCACATACCTATAATCCCAGCACTCAGGGAGGCAAAGGCAACCTTTCTGAGTTTGAGGCCAGCCTCATCTACAAAGTGAGTCCAGGATAGCCAAGGCTACACAGAGAAACCCTGTCTTAAAAAAGAAAACAACAACAACAACAAAAAAAAACCCAAAACACCAGAAAATCATCTCAGCATCAATAAACTCAGAATATAAATTACATGTCATTATCCAATTTATTATACTTTCCCGTGACATAAAATTATGCTCGGTGAGGTCATAATTTAAGTCCACAACCTCTTTAACAACTTTGATCTACCCCTACACTAAGCCATTAGTTATCTTGTTATGAGAAAATTTGTTTTAATTTCCACTTTCCCCTCATTGGTATATATTCATTGCACATGGAACTGGGTTACATAAGGACATATCCGTACAGGCATACAATGCACTTAGGGCATGCTCTGCTCCCTCATATCTTCCCATTTGGGACACCTATTCCCTTTTTTCTCTAGACAGTTTCGCCTCTACTTTCATGTCATATACATATATTGATTTATCTTCATCAAACAGAAACCACAAATGAGAGAAAACATGTACTATTGGTATTTCTGGAACTGACTTTAAATATGGTTTTGGGGGGGTTATTATCTTGGAGATCCAGCTCTACCGTATCTATATTATTGGTTTGAGATAAAATTTGTACTATTTCAATTTTGAGACATACTTTCAGTCAAAAGGATTAAATTTTTATCAATGTAATTAAGACTTTCGTAAGTGAATTTGTTTTTACAGACAGGGTTTCTCTGTGTAGCCTTGGCTGTCCTGGAACTCTCTCTGTAGACCAGGCTGGCCTTGAGCTCACAGATCCGCCTCCCCAGTGCCGGGATTAAAGGTGTGCGCCACCACATCTGGCTTTAAATATGGTCATCTTGAGTTGTATCCGTTTTTATGCAAACAATGTAACTGTTCTTTATGCCCAGACAAAATTTTCTTTACACGGTCCTTTGCTGACAGGCACCAATGGGTGGCTCCCTAACAGCTTTTGTGAATTAGTGCCACAGCAAACACTCAATCAAGTATCTCTGTGACGTGTTAACTTAGAATGTTTTGGAAAAATAGCCAGGCACGGTACAGCTAGGTCATATGGTAGATGTCAAAACGTTTCAGAAGTGGCATTTAATATGCTGAATTACTTGCCCAAAGTCAACTACATGATAAGGCAAAGAACAACTGGCATGTTGTTGGATGGCTTGGCGTTCTGAATGAGACATGTCCCACTAAGTTTGCCTAAGTAGTTGAATACTTGGTCCCCCGTGGTGGTACTGTTCGGGGAGGTGTGAAACCTATTGGACGTGTGGCCTTGCTGGAGGAAGTATATCACTGCGAATAAGTTTGAAGCACTACAGTTTTATTCGACTTCCTGCTTTCCCTCCCTGCTTCCTGTGTGTGGATGAAAACATAACCTGCCAGCTTCCAGTCCGGAAGTCTTGCAGTGCCACGCTTTCCCATACTTTACTCTTTCCTTTTGGAACCATGAACAAAAACGGTCCCTTTTAATAGTTGGTTTTGGTTATGGTATTTATCACAGCAACAGAAAAATAACAAATATAGATATTAAGTTTATGGAAAAAGATTGTATTTGTAAGTGATACTATTTGGAAGCCACAAATGAATTACAAACTAGGTGTCCCTCTGAGTGAACCCCATTTCTAGAATAGTACAAAGTGCTTTTGAGCTTGTGAGTGATCCGCTACCACATTCTCAATGAACACATGAGTATTATACAATATGTGAAAGGGGGAAAACAGGAAAATTGTAATAATAAAGCAGGAATCTTATTCCCAACAGGTTATACTGAGTAGAGAGAAAAATAAGACAAAATTAATGTGCATCGTCACCTAAGAAAAACAATTTTTTTACACTTTTAGTTTTTGGTGTGTGTGTGGGGGGGAGAACTCCACAAGTTGACAATGAATTTCTCGTTCAATTGTGGTCTACCTTACATACTGAAGCAAGGTTGCTTGCTTAAAGATTTGACTGGTTTAGACAGCTGGTTCCTGGGATTCCCCCACCTCCACCTCGGGAGTGGTGGGATTAGTGGTGGGCTACCATACTGGCCTGGCATTTACATGGGTGATGGAGGTGCAAATGGTCCTTAAGCTTCTGTTATAAGCACTGTAGTAGCTAGTTTTGTCAATTTGACACAAGTTAAGAGTCATCAAAGAGGAGGAAGCCTCAAATGAGAAAATGCCTCCCTAAGACTGGGCTGTAAGCAAGCCTGTAGGACATTTTCTTAATGATTGATTGGGGAAGGACTAGCCCATTGTGTGTGGTGCCGTCCCTGGGCTGGTGGGTCTGTGTTCTCTAAAGAAGCAGGCTGAGCAAGTCACTAGGAGCCAGTAAATAGTACTTCTCCATGAAGCCTGCAACAGCACCTGCTGCCAGGTTCCTGGCCTGGCTTCCTTACCTGATGAGCAGTGAGTGGTATGGAAGAGTGAGCCAAATAAACCCTCTCCTCTCCGTGCGCTTTTGGTCATGGTGTCTCATCACAGCAATGATGACCCTTACTGAGACAAGTTCTTAACTCACCAACCCTCTCAGCCCAAGAAACTGTATTTTCTTTTTCTGTATCAACACAATGAATATTTTAAAAATTCAGAGCATGGGATGAATTTTAAAGACCTAAACAACAAACCACTTTCTAATTTTGTATATCAAAAGAACAAACAAAAATCCTTGTGAGTCACAACAAAAATATGCACAAAGGACCAAAAAGGGGTGCAATTATTAACTGCTAGATAATTTTTGCTTGAAAAAAAAAAAAAAAACAATCAAACCTGATTTTTAAAAAAAAAAAAAAAAAAAAAAAAATCAAGAGCCTAACAGTACATGAGAACTATACTATTTGGTTAAAGAATCAGAGCAGCATTAAACACATTCATTCCTTTTGGGTTCTTTTTTTTTTCTTTTTTGAGACAGGGTTTTCTCTGTGTAGCCCTGGCTGTCTTGGACTCGCTTTGTAGACCAGGTTAGCCTCGAACTCAGAAAGATCTGCCAGCCTCTGCCTCCCAAGTGTTGGGATTAAAGGTGTGCACTACCACACCCAGCTAACACATTCCTTTTTTGTTTGTTTGTTTTCAAGACAGAGTTTCTCTGTGTAGCCTTGGCTCACCTAGACTTATTATGTAGACCAGGCTGGCCTCAAACTCAGTGATCTGCCTGCCTCTGCCTCCCAGGTGCTGGGATTAAAGGCGTGCACCACCACGAGTTATAACACATTCATTCTTAAACAAAGAAAAACCGATCATCTGAGCATGCAACTCAAACAGGAAAAAAATGCAAATGAAATTAAGAAGCAGTACAAAATAGTCTTGCACCTGTAGGAAACAGTAAAATGACAGAGGCAGACACTGTGGTTACCTTGTGGTGAATCTGCCATGTGTCAGGGTTCCACATTCAAAGATTCAACAGTGACTGAAACATTTGTTTCTATTCTCAGAGAAAACAGTGTAACCACTATTTACATAGATAGCATTTACATTGCCCTAGGTATTCAAGTTACATAGAGAAGACTTACAGTACAGGGAGAATGTTCATCAGTAAAACTTATGTGAGGGACTTATGCCCTGGAGAATTTTCGTTTGGGGCTGGAGAGTGGTCCGGAACTGTGTGCACTTAAACAAGATGTGAACATAATCAGTTCCTCTCAACCTATAGCTCCATATCCATGAGTTGTGCTAGCTGAATGCCTACCATCATGTCCTGAAGACACACTAACAGCTCAGGGGAGATTTGTACGGGGTACTGGAGAGAACTGAAGCTTCTGTCAACAGCAAGAATCCAAGGGGTTAGCCATTTAAGGGAGCCACCTTGGAAGGACTCCTCCTCCAACACAAATAAAAGTTATTTGTGAATATGTTGCTAATAGTTACAATCACTGACACAGACATTTTAAAGGCAGTGTGCCTGTCACTGAGCCAGCAATTCAATGCAGAAGAGTCTCCCATTGTCTTTCCAAGGCAGACAGATACAGTTTTAACACTAAAACCTGAAAACCAGTTTAAACACTCATCATGCTTGGATAGCGATTACTGCACAAATATTCATTTGAATACTTGTGGATGAATATTTACAAAATTGTGAAAGGAAAAAACCTAGTGGCTGTACAATTTCTTTTTGAAAACAAACCTAGTACCTGCAATTACATGAAAGGCAGAGTCTAATGAGACTTACTGAACTGAGGGAAAGCTTCCACTTTACGACAACAAGCCTAAG
The DNA here is from genome assembly GCF_903995435.1 of Acomys russatus. NCBI lineage: Eukaryota > Metazoa > Chordata > Mammalia > Rodentia > Muridae > Acomys > Acomys russatus. The sequence continues at coordinate 65,504,274 of NC_067138.1, read as the reverse complement.
TTACTAACTAAGGAGAAAACTAGAGTTTGAAATAAAATATAGCCTTCAACACTTATTAACAATATACAAAAAACATTGCATTTTTATATTTAAAAAGAGAAGCAATTATCATTATATAATCCAAATTAATTATTTAAAAGAGCAGGTTGAGAAGATGGCTCAAAGGGTAAGAGCACTTGCTACAAAGATGGTAATTTGAATTCAAACTTGACAATGATAGGAAAATCCCAACCCAACACACACACACACACACACACACACACACACACAGAGAGAGAGAGAGAGAGAGAGAGAGAGAGAGAGAGAGAGAGAGAGAGAGAGAGAGAGAGAGAGAGAGAGAGAGACACACACCAAAGGACTTCAAATTTACCCAAATTTCTTTCGGTGGTATCTTTGGCATCTGAAAACTCTGACACAGGAACAAAGGAGCATTTTCTTTTTTTTTTTTTTTTTTAATTAATTTATTTATTTTAGTTTTTCGAGACAAGGTTTCTCTGTGATAGCTTTGGCTGTGCTGGACTCACTTTGTAGACCAGGCTGGCCTCGAACTCACAGTGATCCACCTGCCTCTGCCTCCCGAGTGCTGGGATTAAAGGCATGCGCCACCACGCCCGGCCAAAGGAGCATTTTCTAAATTTCTCCTCCAAAGTAGTTTCTGGATAATTCCAGAAATGTATCAGGTGTCTACTGCTGGGCAGTGGTGTTGTACACCTTTAATCCCAGCACTTGGGGATGGGGGCGCAGTAGCAGCCGGATATCCCAGTTCAAGGCCAGCTTGGTCTACAGAGTAAGCTACAGAATAGCCAGGGGTATACAAAGAAAATGGGGGTGAGATGACGACACCACGTGGGACGTTGATGGAGGCTGTCTACCAACTTCAATGAAAACAGGAAGACTGCAACACTGAACTCAAGTAAGACTATCTCTCCTACCCAACAACTGGTGGTAGAGCACTACGTGAGAAGCTACACTAAACAAAGACAACCAATCCTTCAGGCAGTAGACGGTTCTGCTATCAAGCAGGGCAACCTAAAGCTTGAACCCCAGGACCCAAATGGTGAAAGCCAAAGAGAACCAATTCCCAGAGGACTCTCTGATCTCCAGATGAGGGAAGTGGTTATTTGTGGACAAATAAATGCAACTATTTTTAAAAGCAATCTTCATTGAAATCATTACCCAAAGGTTTTGTTTGATTGTTTTGAGAGGCAGGGTTTTTTCTCTGTGCAACAGCTCTGGCTGTCCTAGAACTAGCTCTGTAGTGCAGGCTGGCCTCGAACTCATGGAGATCCACCTGCCTCTGCCTCCCAAGTGCTGGGATTAAGAGCGCCACCGTGCCCAGCTATCCCTGACTTGAAACTTGCTTTACAGACCAGGCCTTGAACTCAATAGATTCACCTGCCTCTGCCTCCCAAATGCTGGGATTAAAGGTGTGTGCCACCATGCCCTGCTAAGGCTATTATTTTAAATTCTGGATCTATTATTTTTCCCACAGAAACTATGTAAAATGTTCCTAAGTCAATCTATACACATGAATTTAATTGCTTTTAAAATAAATTCCAGATGTTATGATTTTAACAAGATCAAAGCAGATAGAAATGGAAGTGTAGGACCAGGCCTTTAATCCCAGCACTTGGGAGACAGGCGGGCGGGATATCTGAGTTCAAGACCAGGCAGGTCTACAAAATGAGTCCAGGGGCTGGAGAGATGGCTCAGAGGTTAAGAGCACTGACTGTGCTGTGATCTAATGCCCTCTTCTGGCTTTCAAACACTGTATACATAATAAACAAAATCTTTAATAACAAACAAAAAAACAAAGAACAAAATGAGTCCAGGACAGCCAGGGCAATATCAAGAGAAATCCTGTGTTGAAAGACGAGGAAAGGAAAAAAGGGTGAGGGGGGGGAAGGAAAAAAAGAAAAGGTGAATTCCACAAAAATAAGCCATCTTTACTGTGTGGGTCACAGGAACCTGCCTGCTTAGTTAACCAAAGCAGGGGATAAGAAAGTCTTATTCACTGTTGAGCATCTAAGATTTGATCACATACACCAGTCATTTGCAGATCTACCCCCACTGCCTGAATAAGCTTACATGATGTTTATTCAGAATTGAGACTGGCTTCACTGCCCAGGTGTTTGTAAGGAATAGATGGCACTATCATTTGCTATAGCACATTTCTTTAAAAAGAAAATTTCATGCACTACCTATCCCAGAGATCAAATTTCAAGTCGAAATGGCAGCTTATACCTTTCAAAGCTAGTGCACTGACAATGTTGAGCTGAAAGCGTACCATTTATACAAGCTTTTCTTTTATTTCTTTTCTCTTTTTTGTTTTTGTTTTTCGAGAGAGAGTTTCTCTGTGCAGCCTTTGCTGTCCTGGACTCTCTTTGTAGACCAGGCTAGTCTCACACTCAGAGATCTGCCTGCCTCTGTCTCCCAGAATGATGAGATTACAGGTACGCACCATAGTATCCAACCTTACATAAGCTTTTCATAGAAAGGATAATAAGAATTATCAAAATAAAAGAAAACTTATTAAAGTGGGATTTTTATTTTAAAAACAGCACAACTTCTTCCACAATTTACTATACATTTTATGCACCAAATTACCTGATTTTTCACATCAACTTTAAGGCAAGCAGGTAATTTATAATATTCCCTTTTTAAACTAAAGAGATCTTTTTAAAGGAAATACTGTCCTCAAAGATAAAAGACACATGGACAGATGGAGAGCGGGGGTGAGAGAGACACTTCTCTAAGAACACTGTCTAGGGCACTTGGAAGAGAGCAAGACATGAAAAACAGTGAAACAGACGCAATGATTTTTGAGTTTTGCTGTAAGGTGGAACCAAGAAGCAAAGCCACAGCTCAAGGGGGACAAAAGAGGAAGGAGGTTTTATTAAGAAGAGGGCAAACATCTGCATACTCTAAAGCTGGAAACCCAGAGAAGCGGAGAGGCTGGGGTCTGAGTATGAAAGTTCCCGGCAGGTTCATGTATTAAAAACATTCTATTGGTAACACTATTTGGGAGACTCTGGAAACTCTCAGGGTTAGGAAGCAAGTCAGTCACTGGAGGCATTCCTTTTAAAATCTAACCTGTAACTTCTACTCTCTGCTTCCTGATTCCATGAAGTAAGCGGCCTCCTCCTCCAGTAGCTCCGGCTGCCCATGTACCCAAGTATAGGAGACCAAGCGACAGTGGGATGAAGCCTCTGAAACCATGAGGGAAATAATCACCGCTCCCTCATGTTACTCTCTTGGATATATTTAGTCACAGACACACAAGATGACTAATATAGGTGCCCCTCCCTTTCAGAGGACAGGATACAGTGGAAAAATGCAGGGACTAGTCTTAAGTGGTACATCCATAATAGATAGGCATCTACAATTTTTTAAAAATGTAGAGCCAGGCATGGTGGTGCATGCCTTTAATCCCAGCACTCGGGAGGCAGAGGCAGGCGGATCGCTGTGAGTTCGAGGCCAGCCTGGTCTACAAAGGGAGTCCAGGATGGCCAAGGCTACACAGAGAAACCCTGTCTCGAAAAAACCAAAAAAAAAAAAAAAAAAAAATGTTTAGTTGGGCGTGGTGGTGCAAACCTTTGATTCCAGCACTGGGGAGGCAGAGGCAGGCAGATCTCTGAGTTCGAGGCCAGCCTAGTTTACAAAGTCCAGGACAACCATGGCTAACATGGAGAAACCCTGTCTCGAAAAACAAACAAAAAATTTAAAAGCCACTAACAAGTAGGTAATTGTACTAGTCTTGTAGATGTACTGTCAAAATTCAAGAAAAATCTAGGATTTTCAGCTGAAAATAGAATAGAAATTGAAATCTTTCCTAATGGAACTCACTCTGTAGGCCAGGCTGGCCTTGAACTCAGATACTCCTGCCTGTCTCTGTGCTGGGATTAAAGAGGTGCCCTGACCTTATCCTTGTTTCTTAATGTTTGACTACTGCATAAACAAGAACGTGGCAGTATACTTTAAAGTTAAAAAAAAAAAATCTTCTGGGGGTTCATGGATGACTGAGGAGGTAAGAGCACTGGTTGCGCTTGTAGAGGACGCAGGTTCAAATCCTAGCACCCACGCGGCAACTAGCAACAGTACTTAACGTGTGTGTGTGTGTGTGTGTGTGTATGTGTTCTGATGCCCTCTTCTGTCCTCCACAAGCACCACACATATGTAGCACAAAGACTTATGTGTAGGCAAAACACCCATGCACAAAATAAAAATCTTTTCAAATACTGGGGTTTTTTGTTTTGTTTTGTTTTTGTTTTTCAAGACAGGGTTTCTCTGTGTTGCCCTGACTGTCCTGGACTCACTTTGTAGATTAGGCTGGCCTCGAACCCACAGTGATCCACTTGCCTCTGGCACCACCGCCCAGCTTTTGGTTTTTTTGCCATTTTAAAAAGTAGAGATGAGCAAGGCGTGGTGGCACACACCTTTAATCCCAGCAGAGGCAGAGCTCGAGGCCAGCATGGTCTACAAGGTGAGTCTAGGATAGGCAGACAACACAGAGAAACCAATAAGTAGAGACAAACTTTTAGCTTTCAAAAAGACAAAGGCAAATAAGACTTGCCCCTTGCCCTTTAGTTACTGAGCCTCAACTAAGTGATAAAGCTCCCAGAAAACCCAAACCCTGGCTTCCATGTCCCCATGCTCAGCAGCAGCGGCAGAGCTCACTCAGCACTGCGCAGTCCAGCAATGAATTACTCTAGGACTGCGTTTAGCTCTCAATCCTTTCTCGCTTTGCTCATGTTCATGTCAAGCTCCCAAGACTTTCTAAACAAGATACCATAAGTCACCTGATTTCTCAGTTCCTTCTAAGTAAAAACTAGTTAAGAGGCAAACCCGAAAACACAAATTTAAGTTTCCAAAGACAAGGTCTGTAAATTGCATAGGCTTTCCTAAAATCTTAATTTTATATCTACTTTATAAAACATATCCATTATGGTGGTGAGGGTGCCCAAACCAGTGAGTGAGGAGCCAGAAGACAGCCTCCCTCATAGACTCAGCCCTCTTCTACCATGCAGGTGGAGGGGATTGAAACTAGGCCATCAGGCTTGGTGACATGAACTGTTACCTGCTGATCCACTTTTAAATTCCCAAACTGGACAGAGAAACCTTATCTTTTTGTTTTGTTTTTCGAGACAGGGTTTCTCTGTGTAGCCTTGGCCATCCTGGACTCACTTTGTAGACCAGGCCGGCCTCGAACTCACAGCGATCCACCTGCCTCTGCCTCCAGAGTGCTGGGATTAAAGGCGTGGGTGCGCCACCACGCCCGGCAGAAACCTTATCTTGAAAAACAAAAACAAGAAAAAATTCCCAAACTGATCTACTTCTAAAATCCTTGGTTACACTTTGTAACAGGTTAGGAAGAAAGTATTTTGTGTCATCTGCTTTTTATTTTTATGGAAGCACTGTATCAAAAAATTATCAAACCTAAAGCATGCTGGGCAGGGGTCACATAGCTTTAACCACAGCACAGTGGAGGCAGAGGCAGGTGGTTTGGTTATTTGTGAGGTCTCAGGTCAGTCAGGACTGCATAGTGAAACCTGCCTCAAATGGATGGATGGATGGACGGATAAATGAATGAATGAAAAAGACATGTGTTTGCACACGGATCAAACCTCAGTATAGATGGAAATAAAGGGGCTATGGTGCAAGTCCTGGTACAAAGCTTGTGTAATGTGCATAAAGCCCAGAATCCCTGTCCTGGATCCCCAGCACAAAGAAAAGGAGGCATAGAATATGGAATGAAAACACGCCTCATAAAACATTTTGCATTACTGGTCTGTCTGTCTCTGTCTCTTTCCGTTTTTTTGCGACAGGGTTTCTCTGTGTAGCACTGACTGTCCTAGACTGGCTTTGTAGACCAGGCTGGCCTCGAACTCACAGCCAGCATTACTGGTTTCTATACAACATTAATATCAACAAAGTATATTTGTTCCAGTAACAAAGTTGAGTAAGTCACTAACAACTCACCAAACATGTATTTCTAAAAGTGTAAAATATTACATCCCCTGGAAAGATCCTTCAAACAGTAAGTGCGGTTAGGGTTTTAATACTGCACTGGCTCAAAAATAATAGACATGTAGAGGAACTAAAGTGCAGCATAAATTTTACACAGCACATATAATGTACATATGCTGCATACAATTCATACATATGTATAAAACATACATATATGTGTACACACACACCAGTGGTATGAAGTTACTACACAACTCTAAGAAATTCAGATACTAAAGAAATAAAGCAAAACCCACTTCTCTGTGTTTTAGTGACTCTGGGATAAGCAAATATTTTAAGCCCAAAAAGTTACCATGACCTATCCCCTGTCATTTATCACCCACAATGAGCCCTAAGCCAAGCATGCATTTTACATATTTCGCTTTTCACATCAGTAAACAGTTAACTGTGTTGTAATTTTTTTCTCTCAAGGTGCTGGAGATGGAACTTAGGGTCTCACAAATGCTTGGCATCTCAGCCCTGCACTTTCACCTTTTCAGTTTGCTATTCAGTACTCTAAGTAGTAAAGAAAAATGGTGGCACACTGCATTAATCCAGCACTCAGAAAGCAGAGGCAGGCAGATCTCTGTGAGTTACAGGCCAGGCTGGACTACAGAGTTGAGACACAGAGAAACCCTGTCTCGGAAAAGAAAAAGAAAAGAAAAAGAAAAAAAAAAAGGAATTTTATTTCACTGGGCCCTGTCCACTAGGTGTTAACAATTGCTTCTGAGAAGACTACAGAGCTCTCCTATGTAGCTGGTATTTTCTGTACCTTCAAGAATTATTGTATATTCCTGCAAATTAAATTCAATGTAAATAATATAAATCACTTTGTGCCACAATTTCAAAAAGGTAGGGAATTCTTGGCTTATTAAAGATGTAGGAGATTTCTGATATTAGCTGAGATAGGTAAAACATAACACCATGTCTTCACACAAATATATCTATATTGATTACATAGTAGGCCTCATTTATGAGCCACGTAAATGCCACTTAATCCTCACCATCTCTGCTGGTACTGTTCCTGTTTCAGTAATTTGTCCACGTCGTGGTAAACGAGTTTCAGAGCCACAAATAGAATTTGGGTCTCGGATCTACTTAATTAACACCAGTCCCTTCATCTTCAAGCAAAATATAATCAGTCGTTAAATGTTTTGTTTTTTAAGTACCCACAAATAGGCAGTCATCTGCTGCTTTACAACTATCTTAACACAGCGTCACAGTTCCAACAGCACGTGAGGAGAAAATTACACGCACGGGGCATTTTTAGATTCCTGACATAACTTTACCACACTAACTTTACCATAGTCGATCTATCTTTTTACAGGGAAGACCGAAGACGACAGCATTAGAATTTACGACGTGAACTCGTTAAGTGTAATCGGCTTTAGCTGCAGAACAGAGAAGAGTTTTTTTTTCTTTTCCTCCTTTTAAATACTACTATTCTGGGAGTCTGAGAAGTGTGCAAGTTCCCAAGTCGTCGGAGAACTCGTTAAAATCTGGACCTGAAGGTTTCTAATACAAAATTCTTCGCCACCAACCAGGCCTCAGAGCGTAATCTACCTGTGGGTGTTGGTTCGGTGGCTGGGGGGGGTGGGGGGTGGGGGGGGGAGAGGCTCGTAAAAACAATCTAAGGTAGACACAAATAAAAGGGGAGGCAAAGAATTCATTCCCCCCCCCCACCATCTCTTCTGGCTGCAGAGAAAACTAGGCACATTTAAGGCCCATCACACGCCGGGTAACCGGCCCCTAAGATCTCCGCACCTAGCCGGGTCGCAGGAGGGTGGTGACGTCGCCTAGGTCTCCCTCCCCCACCTGTGCACTTCAAGGCCAGACTCCAGCGCCCAGGCCGCCGGGCCTCCCCTCCCCCCTCCCGCCCGCCCTCCGGCCCCAAGACCACGCGCTCCGGGCCGCGGCCTCCGGTGCCCGCGCGGGCCGGGGCTGCTCCACGCCATCTGCCTCCGTCGTTCTCGGCCCACAAAGCCGGCGGTGACCTGACGCCCCCCCCCACGCCCTCCGGGGCTCTCCCGCGCCTTCCCGACCCGGGCCCGCGCTCCCGTCGCCTTGCGGCGCGTACCGTCTCCTCCGGGTCGATGTCGATCTTGAAGGTCTGCTGCTGAAGGGTCTTCAGGGTGACCTGCATGGTGCCTATGCCGGGGCCTGGTCGCCCCGGGGGTGGCCACGATCCTCGCGCTCTCGGGAGGAAGGCAGTGGGGGTTGGGGGGCTTGTCACATTCGCCCCGAGTCTCGCTCGCCCCGGGTCCCCTGGTTCCCCGCTCTCGGCTGCGCAGCCGCTCCAGCGGCCTTCCCCGTAAGCTCGGCCCCGCGGTGCTCCCTCACGCGCCAGCCACCGGGCCCGCAGGAGGCGCGAGGGACTCCCCGAAAGCCGCAGAGAGCTCGCTACCTCACCACAGGATGGTGGCCGCCATCACCGTGACTCGCCGAGACGTGCCCCCTCCCCCACCAGAAAAAAAACCCGGAGGATGGGGGCCGGACCCGGGCGATCTGAGCAGGCGCGGGGTGCGGCGACGCAGTGCGCAGGCGCGAACAGGAACTCCGCCCGGGAATTGGAGGCGGGGCGAGGGTTGCTGCTGGAACGTCGGAGGCGCGCTGAGGGAGTGCGCAGGCGCACTTCGTGGGCCGCGGCGCTCGGGGAGGCTTGGTGGGATCCGCCCGCCGGCACTCGCCCCGCCTACGTCCAGGTTCCGCCTAGCGGCGCGAGTTGCGCAATCCGTAGCTGGGGAACGGCTACGTGGTGACCCGCTGAGTGGATGCGGAGCCGCACGGAACCTAGGCGGGCGGTGAAGCGGGCGGAGCCTTAGTGGCAGGATTGTCTGGGGCCCGCCCTGAAGGGGCGCACGCCGCCGGCCGAGCGTTTGTAATGCCGGTCGCTTCTCTGATCTTGCGACAGAGACTCCGGCGAGGAGCTAGCTGATTGCGTACGAGTCTTGTGTTCTCTCCCTAGCCTTGGGATCTTCGACCTATAAGGAAAAGCGGATTTAAAAAGGAAGCCTAGTTGTGTCATGCCTTTCACAGGTTCATTTTGCCCTCCCTGTTAAGGAGATTAAGCAGTTTGCCCTCAGTTTCAGCACAAGCGCTTTCCTTTGCACTTGGTGCTTTCTAATCTTTGCTCAGATGTCGCCTTCTTGGTGAGGTTTATCCTGCCTACCCCGACTTAAAGTAGCAGCTTCTTCAGATCCCATTACTCTACGACGTGCGGTACTGAGCATATGTGTCATCTCTTCCTGTACTAACACCCATGCTGAAGCTGCACAAAGCATAGATTTTGTTTTGCCCAGAGCCTACAAAATGTGCCTAGCATGCTGTAGGTACAAGGTAAATATTAGAGGAATGGGCGGACGTGCCTCTGCTTCCTTAGCAGTAAAATTGAAATGTCACTTCCTCGGTGGGTGGTTGGAGGGAGTGGGATAATGCCTGTAAATCTTAGTGTCAGACACACAAAGTAAGTGCTTAGCTTTACAAGTATGTCCATTTAAGGCAGAGACAGAGGCGTCTAGTGATAAGCACCCAGTCACCAGAACATAAGTGACACCAGAAGTGCTTGTCTGTATACTTCTTAATAGTGCACTGACCCGTGTTAGACTTAAACAGTGAGAATGAATAAACAGCAGTTAACAAGCAGATCACAGTGAAAACAAACGATTTCACTATTTGGATTTTCATGGACCCTCAGAAGCTAGGATATAATTCTGTGGTGGGAACTTTCCCTGCCCAGACTCCCTCTCCACTCACAAGGTATGTCCCTGCACTGTGATAAATACCCAATTCCCTGCCTTCTGTCTTCCTGTGGGCTTAGTCACCAGGTGATCTCAACTCTTACTCTGAATAACTGGCAGCTGGGATCTCTCCCTTTAGCTGTAGGGTTAGCCAAAGGCAAAAGCAGCATACTGCAATCAGGGTAACAGGACTCTGGAAAAAAACCATGGGCAAAGGTAGCAGCGATTGACTTCCTTGTGGACTTTCCCCTACAAACCATTTCTCTCCCAGTCTTCCCCAGTTCATGTCTACGCCTCTTTTCACCACATCCAAACTATTGCCAAATCTTACCTATTTTACTCTTCAGTCTATACCTTCAAGTTCAGCCTTCCCCCCCCCCCCCTTTCAGGATTTCTATGGCTTCAACCATCATCAGTCACTGTCTCCTAAGGAAACTTCGATTCCAGTCCCCACACTGACAACAGTCCAGCAGTCAAACTGGGGGTTTTATTTTTGCTTTTGTTTCTTGTTTCTCTGTGTAGCCTTGGCCATCCTGGACTCCCTTTGTAGACCAGGCTGGCCTCGAACTCACAGCGATCCGCCTGCCTCTGCCTCCCGAGTGCTGGGATTAAAGGCGTGCACCACCACACCCGGCTTTGCTTTTGTTTCTTAAGACAGAGTCTGAACTATATAGCCCAAGCTGAACTGAAACTTGCAATCCTCCTGCCTCAGTCTTCTGAGTGCTCAGGTTAGAAGTGTGCACCACCATTCCTAGATCAAAATTGTCTTGTGAAATGATAAATGGAAATAGAATCATGTCACATTTCTTTGTAATATTTGTGCTTGACTTCCAGATATGATAAAGTGTAACAGTGATAAGCTTAAGAGGAAAGATCTCTTTTGCCTCATGGTTTGAGAGGCATCAGTCCGTGGTTGCTTGCTCGCTCATGTTGTTTTGGGCCTGCGGCCACATGATATGTTGTGTTGGGTGGGCATGGCGATAGAGCTGCTTGCTTTCTGGTTTCCAGAAACAAAGAGAAGGAAAAAACAGGTCTCCACTCCCTTCAAGAGTGTACCCCCAAAGCCAGGCGTGGTGGCGCACGCCTTTAATTCCAGCACTCGGGAGGCAGAGGCAGGCGGATCGCTGTGAGTTCGAGGCCAGCCTGGTCTACAAAGGGAGTCCAGGATGACCAAGGCTACACAGAGAAACCTTGTCTCGAAAAACCAAAAAAAAAAAAAGAGTGTACCCCCAGCAATCTAACTTCTTCCAACTCACACAGCTCCACTGGCTGGCAGCCCCACCTCTTCCACACAAGGCTTTGGGAGACATTTCAGATCCGAACCATAACAATACCTAGTTGTATATTAGCATAAAATGCAAACTTTCTCTGGCCTTTTCGAGCCCTCATGATCTGACTCTTGCCAAATCCTCTGAGCTTGTGTCTTTCCTTCTGTCTCCCTCCTATTCACTGCCATCCTGGGGACCATCTTTCATTCATCTCTCACACAGCTGGTTCTGTCCTCTGTAAGTGAGGTTTCTTCCGCCTGAAACTGTCTTTCCTGATACTTAAAGAGATGGGTTTTTTTGTTTGTATGTTTGTTTGTTTTTTCAAGACAGGGATTCTCTGTGTAGCCTTGGCTGTCCTGGACTAACTTTGTAGACCAGGCTGGCCTCAAACTCACAGCTATCTGCTTGCCTCTGCCTCCCAAGTGCTGGGATTAAAGATGTGCGCCACCACCACCCAGCTTTAAAGGGATGTTTTTAATTTTTCAGGTTCTTCTCTGGTTTTGTTGTTGGTTCTCTTCTTAAGAATTTTATCTTTAGGCTGTTGGTGGTGCAGGCCTTTAATTATAGCACTTGTGGGGCACAGTCTGAGTTTGAGGCCTGCCTGATTTACAAAGAGCCAGGGCGCCCCAGAGAAACCCTGTCTCAAACACTGAGATAAAAATAAAATAAAGAGTTTTATTTTTACTTGTCTGTGTGTGAGAGTAGATACCACATGTGTAGGGGTGACCTCAGAGTCCAGAAGAATGTGTCAGATGTCATGGAGCTAGAGTGACAGGCCACTGAGAACGGCCCAGTGTGGATATTGTAAACCAAACTCAGGGCCTCTGGAAGAGTGGTTAATGCTCTTTACTGCCAAGCCATCTATGCTGCTCCTTGCTTGCTGTTGCTGTTTTGAGAGAAACTCTGAGTAACCAGGCTTACAGGGCTTGTGCCTCAGCATCCTCCACGGTACAGGGTTAAATGTTTTATGTGTGTGGTTTGTTTTGGTTTTTTGGTTTTGTTTGGTTGTTGGTTTTTTTTGTTGTTGTTGTTGGTTGGTTGGTTGGTTTTGGTTTTTTGAGACAAGGTTTCTCTCTGTAGCCCTGACTGTCCTAGACTCTCTTTGTAGACCAGGCTAGCCTCAAACTTAGCAATCCACCTGCCTCTACTTCCCAAGTCTGGGATTAAAGGTGTATACCACCACACCCAGCAAATGGGGACTCTTCATAAAGCAAAAAGGAGTCCACCAACATTTGTCTGTTGGCTTCTATTGCAAATGCTTTCCATATATAGAGAATAAATATTCTTTCTTTGAGAAACAAATCTGGATGTTTTACAAGGCATGAAGAACCTTATACTCAGTCATTTCCAATCACCATATGGTCATACGGCCACCCTTATGTTGATGTATTGGATCCAGTAGAAGGCAGAGTCCTTCAAAGGCTTAGCCATGGAAGGAAAGGTATTACAATGGAGCTGGTACCTATCTGAATTCCTTCATGACCAGGATGTAGTAGCAAAAGGGTCTGTGCCCTTCCAAACTGAAGAAATAGCTCAGTTGGTCATAAACCACTTCCTCCTCCCTGAAAAGAGGCAACTATTGAACTATGGGAACCAACATTTGGCTAATGCATAGTTTCCTGATAATTCATCAACCACTGATGGAACCAAATAATGGAAAATGGCAGCATATAGGTGGAGTGGGGGTGGAATAGCCAGTACTGAAAAGGAACCACAAAATCAGCATAGCACTATTTGCTATAAGACAAACAACTAGGAGGCCAGGTGTGTTGGCACACGCCTTTAATCCTAGCACTAGGGAGGCAGAGGCAGGTGGATCACTGTGAGTTCGAGGCCAGCCTGGTCTACAAAGGGAGTCCAGGACACAGAGAGACCCTGTCTCAGAAAACCCAGGGTTTCTCTATGTTATCTTGGCTGTCCTGGACTCACTTTGTAGGCAGTGATCCACCTGCCTCTGCCTCTGGAGTGCTGGGATTAAAGGCGTGCGCCACCATGCCTAGCTCTCACAAACATCTATAATGAGATCTGGTACCTTCTTCTGTCTTGCTGGGTCACATGCAGGCAGAATAATTTATAAATAAATACATCTTTTTTTTTAAAAAATGGATCCAGCCAGGCACGGTGGCACAGGCCTTTAATCCCAGCACTTGGGAGGCTGGTGGATCACTGTGAGTTCAAGGCCGGCCTGGTCTACAAAGTGACTCCAGGTCAGCCTAGGCTACACAGAGAAATCCTGTCTCGAAAAACAACAAACAAACAAACAAACAAAAATAAGGGATCCATAGCCAGGTGGTGGTTCACACCTTTAATCCCAGCACTTGGGAGGCAGAGGCAGGCACATAAAAATTACAATGATTTAATTTTTTTTTTTTTGGTTTTTCGAGACAGGGTTTCTCTGTGTAGCCTTGGCCATCCTGGACTCACTTTGTAGACCAGGCTGGCCTCGAACTCACAGCAATCCGCCTGCCTCTGCCTCCCGCGCGCTGGGATTAAAGGTGTGCGCCACCACGCCCGGCTCAAAGCTTTTCTTAAGGTACAAATATTATCTCAAAATCTGTAAAAGTATTGTGTATATATTATGTGTATATATGCCCATATGTATATGTAAGGTATATATTACGTTCATGTAAAATTTCTGTTGTGATACTAGTAGTCATACAGAATATTAATTAATTATAGAAATAAACTTCATCTATCTTCCTAAACATGTTTTCAGGTTTGAGTCTGAAGCAGGTAACTAGGAACAAAGTTTGTGTACTTTGAATGCACTTAATAGATTGCGGTCCTCAAACCTTTCTGAGATCTACTGAATATGGCATTTAAGATATTTATCTTTTCTATAGTAAATCGAGATCATTCCTAACAGTAACTTTTGAGATCTCCAAGAAGATGATGGGACCCTGCAATGACAAACTCACCTAGAGTGTGGTAACGCTAAGCACTGGGAAAAAACTGTCCTATGCCTCTTCTGCCACGAGGTTCTGCACAAACAGTGGACGCTTTTGGGTTGATTGCTGTGTTCTACCTGGCCAGGATTGCAACTAAGCTCACAAACACCTCCCAAAGATCAGCTTCAGACTACAAACTGCTCAGGACATTCAAACTGCTTAGTTCATAAGAGCCTGACATGAACATTTTACAAAACTTTGGACTGAAAAATACTTAATCCTGCCGGGCGTGGTGGCGCATGCCTTTAATCCCAGCAGTCGGGAGGCAGAGGCAGGCTGATCGCTGTGAGTTCGAGGCCAGCCTGGTCTACAAAGTGAGTCCAGGATGGCCAAGGCTACACAGAGAAACCCTGTCTCAAAAAACCAAAAAGAAAAAAAAAAAAAGAAAGAAAGAAAGAAAAATACTTAATCCTAGCCGGGTGTGGTGGTGCACACCTTAAATCCCAGCACTCGGGAGGCCGAGTCAGGTAGATCGCTGTGAGTTTAAGGCCAGCCTGGTCTACAAAGCAAGTCCAGTACAGCCAAGACTACACAGAAACCCTGTCTCGAAACAACAACAACAACAAAAACCTTCATCCTAAAACTGCCAAATACAACCACCTGGACATTGTGGAAAACTTGGCAGAAATAGCTTCATTATTGTAATAGTTTTACTATTTAGTGTATTAGAATTAAAATATTTTGTTTTTATTTAGACAAAGGTGGAAAATGTTGCAGGATATTTGATTACACTATGAACCCCAAAATTGAGTTGTTTACCAGAAAAATTTGTTTCTAGTTGTGGTGTGGCTCAGCCTTAGCACACACTTTTAGTCCAAGAGCTTTTGCATGGATACTGGAAACAGGACTAAATAAAGTCAACCATAGGTCAAGAGGCAGAGCGAGCAACCAGTTGATAGGGCATAAGCATAGGGAAAAAACCATAGAGAGTAAGAGGAAGTCAGGAGGCTGTATAGAGAGACACACAGGAAGTAGAAGGGATTTCACTCTGAGCATTTTTTGAAACAGTGTGAGGAAAGAGGACTTTGTCAGTTAAGGAGGAAGGTCTGCTGGGTGCTTTCTCTGCCTCTCTATGTTAGCAGGCGTTCACCCCAGCATTTGGCTCCTGAGTCTGCATTGTTAAAATTGAACATTTCAGATGTTGTTCAAAACAGTGTCAGTCTTGGTCTTGTTTCTCCTCATATAAAGTCATTAGTAGCCAATGGAGCCTCTACCGTAATGACATGATGGCGTCCTGATCACACCTGTGCTGGCACATGCCTATCATACCAGCTGAGAAGCCTGTGCCCTGTGGATCTTCAGCCCTGAGCCAGCCTGGGCTAAGTGGCAAGACCCTGTCTCAAAACCAAAAGTGTGTGTGTGTGTGTGTGTGTGTGTGTAAGTAGCTTTCTATCCTCTTATTAATACCTCAGAATGTGAATTAAATGCCAACATAAGAACCTTTGTCAGACACATTCAAATTATATCTAAAGAGCCGGGCGTGGTGGCGCACGCCTTTAATCCCAGCACTCAGGAGGCAGAGGCAGGCGGATCGCTGTGAGTTCGAGGCCAGCCTGGTCTACAAAGTGAGTCCAGGACGGCCAAGGCTACACAGAGAAACCCTGTCTCAAAAAAGAAAAGAAAAAAAAAAAAATATATATATATATATAAATAAATCACGGCACTGTCAGTGAGGTCCAAAACGCTATGAGGAAAGTACATGAAGCCAAATAGGAGTTTGCTAAGAACGAGTTTTAATTGGGCATGGTGGCACAACTTTAATCCCAGAACTCAGGAGGCAGGGGCAATCAAGACCAACCTGATCCACAGGAAATCCAAGGACAGCCTCAGTTACATAGTGAGACCCTGTCTAAAACAAACAATCAAAAGCAAGTTTTAGTAGAGATTAAAGCATAAGCATTAAGGAAAGGGAAGGGAGGAAGAGACATTCAAAATTTTTTCTTTCTGCACCAGCAGGGACTGAACCTAGGGCCTAAGCATGCTTAACAAGCATTCTATATCTGCACTATATAACTGTACCCCAAGAGTGACCCTCTGAGTGTTTTAACAATAGCTACAGATGAGATCTGAAGAGTTTTGGTAGTGACTTTATTTAAAGGATTTAAAAGACTAAGTAAAATGTTTTGGTACGCTTCTTTTTTTTGTATCTAAGCTACCTTAGCAAATAAGATTATTATAAGATGGTTTATGAGGTGCACTGTACAAGGTTAACAGGCTCCTAAGATAAAAACGTAGGTCAGAAGAATTCAAAGAAACTCACAGAGACCTGCCTGCAGCATGCAGCACCAGGCCCAGCTCAGTTTTTTGAGTTTCTTCATGCCAGGAACTGCTCTGGCTTCAGGGCTACAGCAGAGGACTAAACAGCCTTTCTGGGTTTTGTATTCTAGTAGGGGGGAAAAAATCAGATAAACCAGAGAAGCTAAAAAGCAAAACGTATGCCATGCATCAGACAAGAGTGAGTACCATTCTGCTGCAGAAGCACATGAAAAGGCTCGGTCGCGCTCAGGAAAGAGGATGGCATCACATAATGGTCAGGCTATGTGCATCACCTCGCCAGCCCCAGGTACTGTAGCCTCAAGAGGATAGATCCTTATAGTACCCCATTTGGCTCCCTGGGGTGCATCCTGAGAGGTTTGCAGGATGCTGAATTTAAATCATACAGTGATTCATTTGGCAGAGTAAATGTTAAGACATCATAGCATTTAGACTTTGGGATAGATATTGCTGATTTTGTCTAGCCAGCTTTACGGTGAGAATTAGGAGCAAAATTTGGTGTACAATGGGTTTTGGTTGTGTGGGAGGGAATGTGCATTTAACTAGAAAATACTGCTCTAAGACGATCATTCACTGAGGGGTATTGTTATACAGAAAGAAGATGCCAATTGTTTAATTTTACCAATAAGGACTTAGGAGCCAGATGCTGGGTGAAAACCTGCTAGCTCAGAGAGGCAGAGAAAGCACCCAGCTGACCTTCCTCCTCAGCTGATGTCCCAGGAGGAAAAAGCCCTTCCTAGTCAGCTCACATCCCAATAGGAAAAAGCCTTTGCTAGTTGGTTCATATCCCAGGAGGCAAAAGCTCTTTCTCCTTCTCCACAATGTCTAAAATACCCTTTAACCCAATGTCCCTCCTTTCTACTTCCTTTGTGTCCCTCTATCCATCCTCCCTACTTCCTCTCAGTCTCTATGGTTTTTCCCCATGTTCACTTTGTGTCATTGGTTGTTTGCTCCACTCTTGACTTAGGGTTAATGTTACGCAATCCTGTTTACAGAAAGCTCTCAGATTAAAGATGTTTGCTAGGGCTGTGCCACACTACAGCCATCTGTTTACAATAAACAGTTCTTGCATTAAAGGTGTGTACTAGGGCGAGCCACACCACAAGTACTTGTTTACAGCAAGCAGAAAACTCTAGAATCAGACTGAGCCATACCACAATTAGAAACAGGTTTCTACAATCTCGGGGTTCACAATGTGATCAAATATTCTGCAATTTAGGGAAATACATGTAAATGTTGTTGTTGTTTGGTTTCTTTTTTGAGACAGAGGTTTTTGTTTTTGTTTTTGTTTTTTTCAAGACAGGGTTTCTCTGTGTAGCCTTGGCTGTCCTGGTCTCGCTTTGTAGACCAGGTTGGCCTCGAACTTACAATGATCCACCTGCCTCTGCCTCCTGAGTGCTGGGATTAAAGGTGTGTGCCACCACCGCCGAGACAGGGTTTTTATGTGTAGCCTTGAATATCCTGGACTTTGTAGATCCGGCTGGCCTCACACTCACAGCCTCTGGCTTCCAACGTGCTGGCATTAAAGACATGCACACCACTGCCTGGTTGGTAAATGTTTAACAGTATTCAGAAACACAGTCTCTCAGAGGCCACTGCAGTGTTGGTTTCAGGAGGCCTGGCCACTGCTCAAGCTGGCTGCTATCTTGTCACCATCCAAGTGGTGCAAGTTTGGCAGGCTTGCAGAATTCAAGAGTCACAGGGTCATGGAGGCTGCCATCTGCCTTTCAAGGGAAGGGCTGCCAGACCAAGCAATCAATGTATTACAGGTTCAAGCTCTCAGGAGGAAGCCCTGACAGGCTGGCACGCAGATCTGTGAGCGTGAAGCCCAAGCCACGGTGGCGCCACCAAGAACATGGAGTGTCTGTCATGAAAACTGTAGACAATGAATAGAGTCAACCTATTACAGAGTCTACATGGGCTTACTGGCAACACCAGCCTGTTGGAACTCGCACCATCCTTTCATATACCATGGAGACTGAATATAGAGCTACAAAATGTAATAATTGCCTTGCTGGATTTGCATCTTAGGTTTTTTTCTCTGCCCCTCCCACCTTTTGTGTGTGTGTGTGTGTGTGTGTGTGTGTGTGTGTATTTTTTTTTTTTTTTTTTTTGGTTTTTTCCAGACAGGGTCTCTCTGTGTAGCCTTGGCTATCCTGTTTGTCCTGGTCTTTTTCTTTTTTGGGTTTTTTTTTTTTTTTTTTTAGTTTTTCGAGACAGGGTTTCTCTGTGTAGCCTTGGCCATCCTGGACTCACTTTGTAGACCAGGCTGGCCTCGAACTCACAGTGATCCGCCTGCCTCAGCCTCCCGAGTGCTGGGATTAAAGGCGTGCGCCACCACGCCCACCTCTCTTTTGGTTTTTTGAGACAAGGTTTCTCTTGTAGTCCTGGCTGTCCTGGAACTTACTCTGTAGACCAGCCTGGCCTCCAACTCAGAGATCCTCCTGCGTCTGCCTCCCAAGTGCTGGCATTAAAGGCGTGTGCCACCACACCCCAGGTGATTTGAATCTTGTTTTCTTTTGTCTCATCTCATCTGTGTATGTCTCCACTGTTTGCTTTTGGAAAGTGATTATTTACTGTGTGTTGTATCTTGCTTTGTTTTAGTTTTGACAAGGAGTTGCATGTAGTCCAAGCTGGCATTGAACTTGCAATGTGTGGAAGATGACTCTAAGCTCATGATCTTTATTGACATCAACAATCACACCCAGTTTATTGGTGATTCTGTTAGAAACTGGGGCTTCATGCATGGTAGGCAAATATCTTCCAATTGAGGTACATCCATTCCTAGCCCATGTGTCTTGGTACTATGTAATTTTTTTCTTTCTTTTCTTTCTCTCTTTCTTTCTTTCTTTCTTTCTTTCTTTCTTTCTTTCTTTCTTTCTTTCTTCAGTGGCTCACAGCTAAGAGATTCCTTAGGTCTCTATTAAGGCTTAAACTTTTCTTTTTTTCTTTTTCTTTTTTCAAGACAGGGTTTCTCTGTGTAGCCTTGACTGTCCTGGACTCACTTTGTAGACCAGACAGACCTCGAACTCACAGCAATCTGTCTGCCTCTGCCTCCCAAGTGCTGGGATTAATGGAGTGCCCACTCTACCCCCCACCCCCATGTCCCCCACCCCACCCCTACTAGAGACTTAAACTTTTTATCAACTGACTTATCAAGACTTTGGAGACTTGCTGCTGCAGGTGGTGGTGGTGGTGGAACATGCCTTTAATCCCAGCACTTGGGAGACAGAAACAGAGGCAGCCTGATCTCTGAGTTTCAGGCCAGCCTGGTCTACAGAACAGCCAAGGACACACAGAGAAACCCTGTCTTGAAAAAAAAAAAAAACAAACCAAACCAACAAACAAATGAAAAAGACTTTGGAGACTCCTGAAGATAGACATTTGTATCATCTTAAATATAAAATGTCCCCTAAGGACTGATACATTGAAGGCTTGGATCTGGGCTGGTAGTTCTATTTTGAAAGGTGGCAGAAACTCTGGGAGATAGGAACTGGATAGCAGAATCATTTCCTGCCCTGGTTCCTTCTTGTATCCCTGCTTCCTGGCGGTCATGATTTGAACGGCCACTGTCACACATTGTGCCACCATGGTATTCTGCTTCACTCCAGGCCCAGAGCACAGAACCCCATGACTACATACATAATCCTCTGAAAACATGAGTTGAACTAAGTCTCTCCCCTTAATTTATTTTTCTCAGATGTTAGTTATAGTAATGACGAAACTGATTCAGTTGAAAATACAATGATGCTCGGGAGTCAGAGGCAGGTGGATCGCTGTGAGTTCGAGGCCAGAATGGTCTACAAAGTGAGTCCAGGACAGCCAAGACTACACAGAGAGACCCTGTCTCGAAAAACCAAAAAAGAAAGAAAGAAAGAAAGAAAGAAAGAAAACAATTATGTACAAAATCTGATTTGATCGTCTTTTGGAAAGTAGCAATTCTTTACTTAAGTGCCTTCATGGGAAACATAAACTGAGATAAGTCATAAACATATAAACTGAGATAAGTCAGTTGCTACTTTATCATATTTTTAGGTCTGATGTAAGCTATTTCAAACCGAGTTATATGGCAGCACGTTTGTTCTACTTAAAACTTCCTCTCCCCTGCTAGACTTGTTGGCACACGCCTTAAATCCCAGCACTGGGGAGGCAGAGGCAGCCGGATCGCTGTGAGTTGAAGGCCAGCCTGGTCTACAAAGCGACTCCAGGACAGCCAAGGCTACACAGAGAGTCCCTGTCTGGAAAACACCATCATCATCAACAACAACAATAACAAAACAAACAACCAAAAAACCCCCAAAACTTCCTCTCCCTATGTCCTCAGGTGTTCCTCATCTCAGTGTCTCAAAAGCCTACTTCCTGCAGCCACTGGCCACAATGAAACCTAAGGATGGACACAGGAGCCCTGTACATGAACAGTCTTATAAATGAGCAACCAAGGAAAGGCTTGATCTTCTTTTAAAAAATCTTCATGGGAATGGGTGATGAGTGACACCTGTGGGCCCTACAGGATTCCACATGCTGACTGGCTCAGGTGCCTGCAGAGTTCCCGTTGACCAGTTGACAATCCTAAACTCTCCAGGTCTTAAAATGATAATTTTCCTCCGTTTCTTGAATTTTCATTTCATCTCATTGTGCCTAACCTGACCAAGACACCTGAACTGGAACCTGCCCTGCCTTCAGGGCTCCCCTAGCGCATGGCTATTTTGGCTTGTGGCCACTCTCAGAGTGAGACCTTAACACTAAGGTAAGATGCTAAAGAAAAGAACACTTCAATAACAATCACTCCCGTGCCTAGCCACTGAGCAAAGGTGTACAGTAATTCTTCATTTTTACATTAATTTTGTAGGCATAAAGCCTCTTCTCAAGTTCTAGACTAGGGAGTGGTGGCTCCCCCCCCCCCAGTAAAAAGCTAAATCCTTACTGCAATGGTAGTTCCCAACTCATTGCCAAAGCCTTCAGAAATGTACCACAGTCCCCAAATATATTTAAAAACAATTTCAACTGAGCTGTAAAAAAAAAAAAAAAATCTTTTGGGGGCTAGGTGCAATGGAACATACTTGGAACTCCCAGACAGATGAGTTGACCTCTCCAAGAAGATTGTCATGACGGGAAAGCCAGCCTGGATTCTGGATGCAACAGGCTGGACACTCAGAGGCGATAGTAGTGGTGTCGTCAGCTTGCTGAGGTCCATGCTGCACACCACGTGTGCAGTCCCTATCATCAGGGTCTCTCCGTTCATGGATCCATCATCCTTCACTCCTGCCTCCTAACAGTTCACTCCAAACACAACCCTAACCCTTCATTTACAGTGTAAATGTGATGACTTCACTTTTACTTAAAACCTGTAATGGATGGCTTAACAATTCAAATCTGGACTCCTTAAAATTGTCTGCAAGGGCCCAGTATTTGATCTTTTTTTTTTTTTTTTTTGGGCGGGGGGTCTCTGCTCCTTTCTTTTCTGATTTCTGAGCTACACACTGCTTCAGTTACACTCCATATTTGGCTGTCCCTTGGACTGTCTGTGCACATTCCTACCTGAAGATTTCATTCTTCCTTCTGCCACCTGCCTTTTCCTTTGCCGATCTTTGTCTAAATCTCACCTTTTCAATCAGCTGTGCTCCAAAGCGCAATCCTCCTGTTTAATATGACAAAGTGCTCACCACTTCCCACCCTGATATCCCTCCCTGATGCTCTTTATTTTGCGTTTCTCTTTCCCTCCTTTTACTTTAGTTTCTTTGCAGTCCTGAGAATTGAACCTTTCCTATGATAGATGAACACTACTGCTGACCGAAGGCTCAGATCCCCTGCAATGGTTAGTGTTGGTAGTGACGGGCTCTGGAATCAGCATCACCTGGGAGACAAGTCTTCTGTGAAGGATTATCTCGGCTGGGGTGGTGGTGGTTGGGGGAGTCATCTTGGTTATATTAGATGAAGTGGGAAGACCTGCCCACTATGGGTGTCACCATTCCTTGGCTGGGATCCTGGACTGTACACGTGGAGAGAGGGAGCTGGGCAGCAGCCTGCATTCACCGATTTCTGCTTCCTGGTTGTGGATGAAGTGACTTCACCTCCATGATGGACTATATAGTTGAACTGTGAACTGACCCGGCCTGCCGGGGTTTGACTAATGCTCAGGAGGAGAATTCTCCTGTATAGGGACAGAACACAAGACACAAAGAAGGGGAGCAAGTCTTTGATCAAGCTCTCAAAACTTTATTGTTCAGGTAGAAGGTTTTATAAGGCAGGGGGCAGGGAAGCATATTGCTATGGCAACCCAGCTGCAGGCTATCTCAAGATGTGAGGAATTCCAAACAGGTCACAACGTCCTGCCACACCGAATATTTTACTATTTTTATCTAATCTAACTGTTAAACTACAACAGGGTGGCTCCATCTAAATCTTATCTTTAGTCTAACTGCCGGACCACGACAGGGTCAGCTGGTTTCTGGTAAATGACAGACTGCTGGAGAAATAGGAACCTAGGCTCTGACAAGATGGCTGAACATTGGCCATATGGCCTATCCCCAACAGTGAACAGAATAATCCATTCTTTCCTTAAGTTGCTTTTTATCAGAATGTTTTATTACAGCAGCCAAAACAAAAACTGAAATACCCCTCTTACATTTTTTTTTTTTGTTTGAGAGAAGGTCTTGCTAAGATTCCTTAAACTGGGCTTGAACTCACAATGCTTCTACCTCATACTCCTAAATAGCTGGAGTTACAGATTTGCACTGTCAGTCTCTCCTCCTTTAAATTTGTATAGCTTCTACATTTATTATTATTTTTTATTATTGTTGTTGGGTTTTTGAGACAAATTTTCTCTGTGTAGCCCAGGCTGCCCTGGACTCACTTTGTAGACCAGCTGGCCTTGAACTCATAGAGATCTGCCTGCTTCTGCCTCCCAAGTGCTGGGATTAAAGTCATGCACCATCAAGTCTGGTGTCAGCTTTTGAATTTATTGTGTAATTTCTCCAGCAAGAACACAGGTTGTCTTTGTCTGTTTTGCTCATTCAGATCCTTTATTTTTATCTATCTATCTATCCATACATACATCTATCTTTTGTTTTTCAAGACAGGGTTTCTCTGCGTGTAGCCCTGGTTGTTCCAGAACTTACTCTGTAGCACTTTCTGGCCTTGAACTCAAAGAGATCTGTCTGCCTCTGCCTTCTGAATGCTGGGGTTAAAGGTGTGTGCCACCACTACCCAGCTCACTCACATCCTTTAAATACCAAGAAGTGAGCCTGAACGGAGAAAGAGCTCAATAATGAAAAGAACATGAAGCATCTGGTCAAAGAAAGCAAATAAAAACAAGCTGATATGGCTGAGGCCAGCCTGATCTACAAAGCTAGTCCAGGACAGCCAAGGCTACGCAGAGAAACCCTGCTTGAAAAACCAAAAAGACTTAATCACTACTGGTGATAGCAAAGTGGACAGGAGTGTTTTCATAGTTTGGCAGTGAGTTGGCTTTTATTACAATCTTTTGGAAAGTCATTTAGTTTGTGTGTGTGTGTGTGTGTGTGTGTGTGTGTGTGTGTATGGTTTGCAAGAATCTCAACAGCCACCACTGCCATCAGAGTTCTGAGCAATGTAAGAAGGTAGTTCAATTCAACACAATTAAATAGCCAATGTTGGTTCAAATTTTGGGAGTCTGACCCTGAATAGTTTATTTTGGACATATTTAAGTATAGGATAATTTGGTGAAAAGTTTCCTGGTGGTAGTTAACACAGTCCTGTGCACACAATAAAGCACAAAGTAAGCTAAATAAAGATCAGATACGACCGCATCAAAACTCTTGTGACACTTTCCATGAAGAACACAGGGTTTTTCTGCAGAACTGGACGTCCTGACCGGACTGACCTCCAACTCAGATCTACCTGCTTCTGCCTCTTGAGTGCTGAGATTAAAGGCATGGCTGCCATCGCCCAGCTGAAAAACAAACTCTTGATAAGAATCCGGGGGAGATCAGGTGTGGTCTTGGCCTCACAGATAGTGCAAAGGTCACCAGGTTATTAAACACCTCTGCCTCCAGCCTCTAGGTGGTTAACAGGTTACTCATCCCTTCCTTTGAAGAAACAACACTGTATGTTCAATGTTCCTGATTCCCTTAGTGAGCACCCGACCTCTGTGCCTCCCTCATATTTAGTATTTAGTCATACAGAACATTTATTTACTCAGGGACTCCTGTAACCCTGCATGGCCTTGAACTTGTTACTTAGCTGAGGATGACCTTGAACTTTTAACCCTCAGCC
Organism: Acomys russatus; assembly: GCF_903995435.1. NCBI lineage: Eukaryota > Metazoa > Chordata > Mammalia > Rodentia > Muridae > Acomys > Acomys russatus. The sequence goes on along the minus strand of NC_067138.1, from coordinate 65,479,788 downwards.
TCTCAAGGCTAAGATTGCAAGGGTAAACCACCACGCCTGGCTCATATCGATGATTTTTCCAGGATCTTAATTCTTACGTTCATCAAAGCCTTGTCTTGAATACCCTGGAAACAACCTTCCTTGGCATAGCTAAGCTATGGTTTGGTGTGGGGTTGTTTCACAGTGTCGTCAGCAGCTACTGGGGCAAAGGCCTGGCATCCCCCTCTTTTTTATGTTTGAACAGTGCTGCTGATGCAACTCAACATTCCTTTTTCTTATTTGAGCTGATTTTCTTATCAGTTTTGCAAGAGAGTTAAAAAATTATTAGCAATAAAATTGTGAAATAGACCTTTTGCTAAAGTTCAGTGTGTTTAAACAGTCTTCCTGTGCCGCTAAGCCCCCCAACATTTTTTTCTTCATTCCAAAAGGGAGCTCAGAACCGGGTCATGGTGTTTGCCCTTAATCCCAGCACTTGGGAGGCAGCGGCAGGTGGATCACTGGGAGTTCGAGGCCAGCCTGGTCTACAAAGTGAGTCCAGGACAGCCAAGGTTAACAAAGAGAAATCCTGTCTCGAAAAACAAAACAAAACAAAACAAAAACAAAAAACAAACAAACAAAAGAGCCAGAAAGTTGACAAGCTTGAGCTAATAATCTACCTATAATGCTCATTACTAAGTGAGATTAAATTTATAATTTGTGGTTCCCATTCCCAATTGTTTCATTCTTTCTTTGTTTCTTCACTGGAATTTCAAGTTTATTATAGGATAAATATAGTCTCTATTGTGGTTTAGTTACAGTTGAAATTAATAGGGCCAGCAAGATGGCTCAGCAGATAAAGGCATTTGCCACACAAGTCTGATGACACTGTTCAATCTCTGGAACCTATATAAAGTTAGTTGGAAGGAAGAGAACTGACACCACAAAGTTGTCCTCAGACCTCCACATTCACACAGTGGCATGCGTACCTGCCTATCCACCCACATCATGCACACTCACACACATACAAGCACTTTGTTATTGTTGATGGTGTTGTTTTCAACCCTGGCTATCCTGGAACTTGAAGGAGAGAGAAACCTGTTTTTTAGGACCCCAAGTGCGGGATTGGAATGGTCTCGTGAGAGAACAGGTGAGGTTAATCCACTAGAAGACCGACCACATCGTGCGGGAGCTTGATTGTTGCCAGCTGAAAAGATCCTGTGAACAGACTCTGGGGGAGATATAAAAATGAGCCCAGAACTGGAGGCGGGGCTTTTTGGAGACTTGGGATAGTTTTGGCTGTTCGTCGCTGCACTTCGAGCTGCTCCTAGAGAGAACCGCTCGAGGGAAGGCTTCAGGGCTCCAGCTCCTGCTGAGATTCTGGGTTCTGGCTACTCTAGGTTCCAGCAGAAGAAATCTTGCAGATTGTGCCAGGAGAATTGTTCCTCAGAACTGATACCCTTACGGTTTTGTTATTGTGTCCATTAATCCTCATTTCCTATTGTTTTGGTTAGTCGGGTTATAAGTGACGTATGCTCGGTCACAAAGCTGTTAATAAAATATATTGAGCCCACAGGAACTCTCTTTGTAGACCAGGCTACCCTGGAACTCACAGAGATCTGCCTGCCTTTGTCTCCCAAGTGCTGGAATTAAAGGTGTATGCCAAATACAAATAGCCAAACAGTATGAATGTAACATTTATATAACTCCTGATTGTTTCGTGGTTCCTCTTGATGTAGGTAGTTTATTGTATGTATGTGTAATAATATAAATGTACATATAAAAAAGAAAAATAATAAAAAAGAGAGAAAAAAGTTTGTGTCACCACTGCGAAGTTACAAGCATATTTTTGTATACACACACACACACACACACACACACACACAGAGAGAGAGAGAGAGAGAGAGAGAGAGAGAGAGAAATGTATTATCTCATTATCAAATACAAACATAAACAAAAATGAAATAAACCTAAAATGTTTGTTTATTTATTTATTTATTTTTAGTTTTTCAAGACAGGGTTTCTCTGTGTAGCCTTGGCTGTCCTAGACTTTATTTGTAGACCAGGCTAGCCTCAAACTCATAGCAACTCACCTGCCTCTGCTTCCCAGAGTTCTGGGATTACCAACATGTTCTACCATGCCTGGCTAATATTCATACAGATTGGGAAAAAGTGTTAGGAGTCAATTAGGAAAATCACAAAGGCCTTATATAGAAAACCCAAAGAAAAAATACAACTTGTCAATAAACTCTGTTGGTAGATATTTCTGTTGTACCTAGTATGTCCCTGTGCAGTTCTGAGTTTTAACTCTTGTGACAATAAGATGATTTTTGCCAAAGTTACTTAATCTCATATGCTTCCTTAGTCCCTTCCCCCATGACACATACAAGTGAGGGACAGATCTGGTTGATAGAGAATTTTTTTTTTTTTTTTTTTTTGTTTTTTGAGACAGGGTCTCTCTGTGTAGCCTTGGCTGTCCTGGACTCGCTTTGTAATCCAGGCTGGCCTCGAACTCACAACGATCTGCCTGCCTCTGCCTCCCGAGTGCTGGGATCAAAGGCGTGCGCCACCACGCCTGGCTGAGAATTTATATTTTAGAGCCATCCCCATATATAAGGTTTCACATCTATATATTATTCATCCAGCTGTGGATCAAAAATATTTTCAAGGGGCATGGAGAGATGGCTCAGAGGCTAAGAGCACAAGCTGCTCTGCCAAAGGTCCTGAGTTCAATTCCCAGCAACCACATGGTGGCTCACAATCATCTTTAATGAGATCTGGTACCCTCTTCTGGCATGCAGGCAGAATAATAAATAATCTTAAAAAATATTTTCAAGGTGCTGGAGAGATGGCTCAGTAGTTAAGAGCACTGGATGTACTTCTAGAGGACCCAGATTCGACTCCTAGCACCCACATAGCAGCTCAAAACTGTCCATTAATTGCAGTTCTGGGGAATCTACCACCCTCTGCTGGCCTCTGTGGGCACTGTGCACACAGACATGCAAGCAAAACACCTCTACACATAAAAATAAAGTAAAAGGTTTTTGTTTTAAAAAAACAATTGTCCATAGTGAATATGTGGAGATGCTTTTTTCTTCTTTCCTAAGCAAGGAACTATATTTATTTACATAAGATGTATATATCATTAGGTATCAAGTAACCCAGAGTTGATCTATAGTACGTGAGGATGTGCTCACAGGTAACATACACCACTACATATAAAAGGCCCAGACATCCATAGATTTCAGTATACGCCAAGGGTCCTGAGGAAGTGATGCCTTGCAATGCTGAGAGAAAACAGTAATTGATATACAGAAAAAGAAAGAAGGAACAAATTAAAAAGAAAGAAAGCATCAAAAACACAAAATTGGGAGCTGAGGGGCTAGGTCAGTCCACTGAATGCTTCATGCACAAGCATGAGGAGCTAATCCAACCCCTAAAATCCACGTCTAAAAGCAAGCATGGTGCTATATACCTGTAATTGCAATGCTGTGTGTGTGTGTGCGCGCGCGCCTGTGTGTGTGCCTGTGTGTGTGTATTTGTGCCTGTGTGTGTATGTACGTGTGTGTATGTATATATGTGTGAGAGAGAGAGACAGAGAGAGAGAATGGAGAATCCCGAGGGCTCTTGGCCAGCTAGCCTAGCCTAATTGTTGAGGTCCAGGCTAATGAGAAATCCTGACATAGAAGACAGGGTGGAGAGCTTGTTTGTGATGTCTTTCCCAGTCATTTTTAAGCATTACCCAGAACTTCTCTCACTGTTGAACCTTTTCCCAGGTCCTCTTTAGCATCCTCTGAGGATGCCCATCTCAATTCCATCTGGGTGCTTCCCTCCCTTCCTTCCCATCTGTTTTCCATTTGTAACCCAGTGGCCAGATGAGCTGGTCTCTGACTAAAGACATTCTTTTCAGTCTTTGAAAATGATGGTTATTCTTAGCCAAAGAGCCATGATTCCTACTTTTGAAACAATGACCTTGAAGTGAAAGCTAGCACAGAGCATGTACCCAATCACTTCTTTCTTTCTTTCTTTTTTTTTAAATTTTATTTTAGCATGAGGGTGTCAGATCCATTCGAACTGGAATTACAGACAGTTGTGAGCTGCCATGTGGTGGCTGGGAATTGAACCTGGGTCCTTTGGAAGAGCAGACAGTGCTCTTAACCGCTGAGCCATCTCTCCCGCCCCCTTTCTTTTCTTTCTTTCTTTCTTTCTTCTTTCTTTTTTATTTGTATTTTTGTTGTTCAACATTTATTCCCTGTAGTATTTAATTTTATCTAGTGAATTTCACAGCGTCTCAAGAGGCTTCTTTACTGTTTGGGTGTGGTTTTATTTCCTTGACACTCAATTTTATTATTTAGCGACTTCAGTAGGTCTTGCAAATAGAACTTTACTGTCCTGAGCTATACCTACCTTTCCTTCATTCATTCTTCCTTCCTTCCTTCCTTTTCTTTCTGATAGGCTATTCCTATGTATCCCATCCTGAATTTATTATGTATCCCAGGCTGGCTCACTGTCATCCTCCTGTCTCATCCTCCAAAGTGTTGTGATGATAGGTGTGCCCAGCCACATCCAGCTATAGTTTGCCTTCTCATATAACTAGCTTGTCGTCAGTCATGGGCCTTATCGGATCCTTCATAGCAACTCTCCATGCTACAACATGTGACTTTCTCTCCATAGCTTTCCCATTTCAGATCTTCTTTCTCTATGGGAACAGACCATTAGGCTCGGAATCGTGGGGCAGCAGAAACAGCGCATGATTTAATGCTTTTGGCTGGGTTGCTAACAAGGCAAATCACTAAACGGACTCTACAAGCCTCAGTACCTTTATCTACCCTGAGGATGTTGTAGCGAGCTTGAAGAGTTATTGGGGTGATTTTGTAGGACAGTGTGTGTAGAGGAGGGATGAGGTTATGATGGGGATGTAAAGCGAATAAATAAATTAATTAAGCAGGATGGTGGTGGCGCACACCTTTATTCCTAGCACTTGGGAGGCAGAGGTAGGCAGATCTCTGTGAGTTCGAGGCCAGCTTGGTCTACAGAGAGAGTCCATGAAAGCCAAGGCTACACAGAGAAACCCTGTCTCGAAAAATCAAAAAATAAAATAAATAAAATCAATTAATTAATTAGAAGATAATGTGTGTAAAACCACAGTGCACACTAGTTTTATGTTTTATTTTCACTTGTTTAATTTTTCACAAGCCTGTTGTACTATTTTGTTTGTTTGTTTCTCTTTTTTGTTTTGTTTTATTTTGTTTTTTTGAGACAGGGTTTCTCTGTATAGCCCTGGTCACTTTGTAGACCAGGCTGGTCTTGAATTCACAGAAATCTACCTGCCTCTGCTTCCCTGAGTGCCGGCTTTACAGGTGTGTGCCACCTTGCCCAGTTACTCCCAGGCTCTTTACATGTGTCTTTGTTTTTTAATTAAAACATATTTTTTTTTAATGGTTGGGATATGAAATAATCTTCAAAAAGGCTTGGTTTGTAGTTGGGGACACTATTCTGAGGTGTGCTGGAGGTTAGAGGAGGTGCGGCCCAGCTGAAGACATGAGACCTGAGAGCAGGTCCTTAGAGTTATCTCCATGCTGGCATCTTCCTTTCTCCCTTGGCTTCACATGCCACCATGAACTAGCATGTCTGCCCTGTGACTTCATGCTTATGACTGTCTGCCTCACCCTGGGCCCAGAATCAACAGAACCAGGGACTGTGAACAGAAAGCTCTGAAACAGTAAGCCCAAATAAATCTTTCCTCCTATAAGTTACATCAGGTATTTTTATTGCCAGTTTCAGAAGCCATTGGAACTGGTTAGTGGGAGGAATGTGCAAAAGTTTGACATGTTAGTGCAACTCTGGAATGCTGTAAACAGCTTAATGTGTGACTCTGGTGGGAGCTCAGAAGACTAGACGCTGACAAAATTCTGATCATGAAGATGCTGCTCATGAGGTTCCAGATGAGAACAGTGATTCCACTGTGACTATTAGACCATTTGTGCCACATTCTGGCAAAGAACTTGTCTGCACATTGTCCTGAGACTGGGAGGCAGAACTTAAAGGTAATGGACTAATTAATCTGGTGTAAGAAATGTCAAGGCATTATAGCACTCAGGCGATAGCATGGCTATTGTTGCCTGCTTTTGGCAAGATTTACAGTGGGAAACACGAACAGAAAAACAGAGCAGAAAGACTTGGCAGATTTATAGTTTGTCCATAAAAGCCTGTGTAAAGTTGGGGCTAAGGAAGCCATGGTTTTGAAAGAGACTGGAACATTAAAAAGAAGCTAAATACTTTGCATAAAAACAATAGGAAAGATGCCACAAAGGTGACTCTGAAACTAGCCAAACTGTACCCAATGCAGGCTTTAAGGTTTATGGAAAAAAATAAAACCCAACACATCATTTAAAAACCTTACATGGAAAGGAGAGCACTAGGTAGTTTGCAATTTCCAGGCACCCAGGCCTTTAGAAGCCACCATAATCACGCTGCGAGGGAGACTAGCTACTGCTTAAGTAGATTGAGGGCAGATCCCAGTATCTTTATAGGTATACAGAATGCAAATTAAGGGGTCGGGGAGGCCAGGGCCCAGATCTTAATGGGAGTGTCGGAGGGTGAAGCAATGTGTAGCTTACTCAAGATTTCTAAAAGGAGCTGGTGAAATGTGAAGCAGTGATGGTGAATTCTAAGCAGTTATAGAGACCCCAGGAAGTCAGAAATGCTAAGAATGTGGACTATGCCAGGAAAAAGCCACAAGCAATGAACAGAGTCATCCTCAGAGAGAGGGAGAGAGGTCTTTGTGCTGCAAATGGCAAGGCCTTATGGGTGTGGCCAGGACCCTCTGGGGCCCATATCTCAGTGTTATGTGTCCTTGATGCCAGGCATGAAACTGCAGGATTTAATGTTTGTCCTGCTAGGTGTTGATTTTGCTTTGATCTCATTTTTCTTTCTTTTCTTTTCTTTTGCTTTTTTTTAGACAGAGTTTCTCTGTTTAGCCTTGGCTTTCCTGGACTCTCTCTGTAGACCAGACTGGCCTCAAACTCACAGAAATTTGCTTGCCTCTGCCTCTAAGTGCTGGGATTAAAGGCATGTACCACCACCACCTAGCTGATAGCATTTTTCTTTCTTCATTTAATTAGGAGGTTGAGTATGCTTTTAGAGGTATGGTCCATGAATGTCATGGAGGGGAGCGTGGGAGAATGTACAGGGGGCAGGCACTGGAGCAGGAGCTGAGAGCTACATACTGGTGCTTTTGGATCCTCAAAGCTCATGCCCAGTGACACACTTCCTCCAACTCGGCCACTCCTACTCCAACAAGGCCACCTTTGCTAATCCTTCTCAAGTTGTGTCACATCTGTGAAGACTAAGCATTCAAATATATGAGCCTATGGGCACCATTCTTTTTCAAACCACCACATTTTCTTTGCTTTTCTTTGTTTAAGATTTTTGTTTCAGGGCCGGGCGTTTCCCCATTACTGGGATTACTGGCATGTGCCCCTATACCTGGTTTCTGGTTTTTATAGGGGTTAGGGGTTGGCCTTGACTCTCACAGGATAGAGCTGTTAAGATTATGGGAACTCTTGGAGATGGGCCGAATGGATTTTGTGTTATGAAGTACACATGAGCCTTGTGAGGTCCCCCCACCAAGGTTCCTATATTGACCTATTGTTTTCCAGATGGTGGCATTATGTTTTGGAGGTGATGGAATTTTTTAAAATTATACTTACTTGTATGTGATATGGTGTGTGTGTGTGTGTGTGTGTGTGTGTGTGTGTGTGTGTGTGTATTGGAAGACAACTTGAAGGCATCAGTCCTCACCTTCCATCATGTGGGTCCTAGAGATGAAACTTGCATTGTCAGGCTTGGTGGCACATGCCTTTGCCTCTGATCCACCTTACTGGATTAGGCTGGAGGAAATGAGCCCTTGGGGGTGTCTTATCTTTGTCCCATTCCTGTCTGTCATGGGTCTTTGCCATGTCCTCCTGCCGTCATATTCTTCTCTACTGTGGGTCCAGAATCAACAGATGCATAGACTCTGAACTGAAATCTCTAAAAGTGAGCACAAATAAACCTTTCTTCTTCTCAGCTGTGCATGCCAGATATTTTATTATTTTATTTTATTTTTGGTTTTTCAAGACAGGGTTTCTCTATGTGGTCTTAGCTGTCCTGGACTCACTTTGAGGACCAAGCTGGTCTCAAACTCCCAGAGATCAGCCTGCCTCTGCCTCCCAAGTGCTGGGATTAAAAGTGTGTGCCACCACTGCCCAGAAATTGCTGGGTATTTTTGTCACAGTGTCACTAATGTGTTATTGTTCCCCTAACAAGATGTTCAAGATATTTTTTTTGTAATCAAATTCTCCATAAGATTTTAATACTATAGACACACAGTTCTCATTTATTAAGTGTGTATTTGGGATTCACAGTAAAAATCTACGAGAGCCTGGCATGGTGGCACATGCCAGCACTCAGGAGGCAGAGGCAGACAGATCATTGTGAGGCCAGCCTGGTCTACAAAGTGAGCCTAGGATAGCCAAGGTTACACAGAGAAACCATGTCTCAAAGGAAAAAAACCAATGAGATCAGTGTGTGTGTGTGTGTGTGTGTGTGTGTGTGTGTGTGTGTGTTTGCTGGATAATAAGGCCATAGTCTCATGTATCCTGAGCATGTACTGGGCTACTGAGCCACTTCCCTAAATCCTGAAGTAGGACTGTTGCATTCTCAGGAAATCTAATTTTTATGCCCTCTCATGATTAGTTTGAATTGTCAGTTTGATACAACCTAAAATCACCTGAGAAGAGAGTTTCAGTGGTGTGTGTGTGGGCTGTCTAGATCAGATCGGCTCATGGGTCTGTCTGTGGAGAATTGTCTTGGTTACATTAACTGGGGTAAAAGACTCACCGACCGTGAGTGGTACCATGCCCTAGGAAGGAGACCTGTGTGACCTGAATAACAGCGGGGAAAATGAACTGAGCATGAGTATGCATGCATTCTTTGCTCCATGACTGTGGGTGTGATGTGACCAGATCATCAGGCTTCTGCTGCTGTGGTTTCCTAGCTATTATGGGTTGTATTCTGGAACTGTGCACTGAAATAAACCTTACATTGCTCTTGTCAAGGTTTTTAGTTATGCACATCATTATGTGTGTAATAGTTTTACATATATACATATATACACATATACACACATATATGCATATTTGTGTGTTCTTCTTTCTCTGCTTTGTCTCATTCCTTCAGTAGCTGATAAAACATTTGTTCAATCTTTGAACATATTACACAACTATCGACCTTTGGGAAAGAACCCCACTTCACTTAAGGAAAGGCTACCCTTTCCAAATAGAACCCAGCTTCTCGGTCAAGCTTGGACAAATCGAGCTGCTGGCTCTGTGCATACTGGTGTCTTTGTGGCCTCCTCCCTTAGGCCTTTGAGGTGGGTGCTGGACATTCCTTGTGAGAAATCTGAGATGGAAACAAAAAGACAGCCACAGCTTCCCGACGGCCTGCTGCCAAGTTTCTTGGGAGCATAGCTCTTGGGGTTTAATGATTATTTTTAAATATATACTGAAATTTCTAGGGTTTCAAAAGTTTCTGTAGTTTTCTGTAGTGTCAAAAGGCTAGAAAATGTGATGGTGAGGGAAGGTCTCCACAGAAGGATTGCTGAGAGAAAGGGAGTGGGGGTCTAGGGCACAATGCTATGGTTGGAGATGAAGCTCCCTCTGCTTCATGGCTTCTGTGTTGAAGGTTTTATCTCCAGCTGGTGGTTCTATTTTCAGATGAGCTAGACTCTTCAGGAGGTGGGGCCCAGCTGGAGGAAGCATGGGGGCAGTGATCTGGTCTTGAAGCAGAGAAGGGAGGAACTACTGAACAGACTTGAGAGGAGAAACAAAAACAAAGAGGAGGAAAGCACGTTGGAAAGATGAGGGTCTGGGCATCCAGCAGGCAGCTTGGTCATCTTGTGACCTTGGGCAAGTTATTTAAACACTCTCGATCATCATAATTTCTATTTCTGTAAAGAGTATTATAACATTTTCTATTTTGAATCTACATGACATTTACACACACACACACACTTTCTGGCATGAGAAAGGTGATCAATTATTGAAGAATTATAATATGATATATATATATATATATATAATATTCCGTATTCTCACCTGGGATTTTAACTACGGGTCAAATGTAGAGCTGATGGTAAAATGCAATTTTTATTCCAAAATAATAAATCTAACCTGAAAAAAATATATTCAACAAAAAAATATTTGAATAAACTAAACTTGTTAAGTGAGGTTTTCTTTTTTCTTTTTTTGTTTTTTCCAGACAGAGTTTCTCTGTGTAGCCTTTGCTGTCCTGGAAGTGAGGTTTTCTCATTGTGGAAAGGATTTATACAATATGTACACATATGCGCACAGCCACATTCTGGGGCTTTCGGAGCAAAGGCTTATGGGAGGGGACTTAAGGGGTCTTAAAGAGGCTCAATAATGAGGCCATTAGTTACTCATTCTTTGAACTAAGTGAGAAATGAAGCAAAGGACTCAGCAGGCAGAGGCCAATAGATGGCACTCAATAGTGACCGATGCTACTCTGGGAATGAAGCTTCCTAGTTTGAGCCTCGGAGGTCCTAGTGCTGGAATCCAGGGTTTGGACAATTTACCCCTTCCCCCTTTGAGAAGGACATCGCTGCTGAGGGTAGCTCCAAACAGATGAGAAAGTGCTAAACGATACCTTAGTTTTCATTTTATTTTATTTTTATTTTTAATATTTATTTATTATTTATTCAGTATTCTGCCTGTGTGCCAGAAGAGGGCACCAGATCTCATGATAGACGGTTGTGGGCCACCATGTGGTTGCTGGGAATTGAACTCAGGACCTTTGAAAGAACAGACAATACCCTTAACCTCTGAGCCAATGAAAGGGAAAATTTTTAGTTAGCATTAAAGCAACCAGAACAGCAGAGCTCTCAGCTCTCTAACTCATAAGTGCAGGTCGGCAGGTATGCTAGCCCAAGGTCCCAGATGATAAGTCACAAAGAATGTGGAGCTAAGAGACAGAGGTCTATTGAGTGTTCCAGGGACCAGCTGGCCGTAAAAGATAGGGAGGGTACACAAGGACAAATTCCTGTGAGAAACAGGTACCGGGCATGGTCGAGTGAGTAATGAGCCAAGACCCCTCATCCGATCTTATGGTGTTTGCTTAATCCCCCCCTTGAGGCCCACACACAATGTTCCAGGTTTGAGTTTAACCAGATGTGTCGTTAGCTCAGATAAACATCTACCCTCCGGTTGCGAGAAAAACAGGAACTGAAGACTGCTCCCTTGTGACTAAGTCTGACCTTACCCCAGATCTGCCCACGCAATTTGCTGATGTTCAAATGTTTGAAACAACCAATCGTGTGTGGCCACGCCAAAACTTCCTGCTCCCCCGCCCCCGACCTTTGACCATATAAACCCCAGACCCCTGAGCTTCTGAGTCGACCCCTCTGTCTCCTGCGTGAGATACGTGTCGACCCGGAGCTCCGCCAATAAACTACCTCATGCGTTTACAGCAAGACGGTCGTTTGTGTGCCTTTGGGTGCGCGCCATCCCGAGGCTTGAGAGAGGGTCTCCCTTCGGGGGTCTTTCACCATCTCTCCAGCCCGATACCCCACTTTTCCCAAACTCACCAACCAGGCATGCTGTTCACTCCGCTTTCTGGAGGACTGTGGGAAGGAGCCCTGCCCAGGTGGGATTTTTCCTTTTTTTTTCTTTTTGGTTTTTCAACACAGGGTTTTGTGTGTGTGTGTGTGTGTGTGTGTGTGTGTGTAGCCCTGGATGTCATGGAACTCACCCTGTAGACCAGGCTGGCCTAGAACTGGAAGACCCACCTGCCTCGGCCTCCCTAGTTTGAGGTCAGCCTGGTCTACAGAACGAGCTCTAGGACAGCCAAGGATACATAAAGAAACACTGTCTCAACAAACAAGCAAAAGACAACAGAAATAAAGAATAATAAAAAGGATAAATAAAGTAAGTTAATAGCTGGATATGTTTTCATCACTTGGGAGGCAAAAGCAAGAGGATCCGGAGTTCAAGGTCATCCTCAGCGACACAGTAAATTTGAAATCAGCTTAATCCTGTCTCAAAAAATGAAAAATAGAATAAATTATAGTGTCACATTATAATACTACCTCTTATCTTAAAACTTTAGCATTTTACTTTATTAACTAACTTTATTTTATTTTATCTATATGAATTCTTTTTCTTTTTCTTTCTTTCTTTTTTTTTTTTTTGGTTTTTCAAGACAAGGTTTCTCTGTGTAATAGCCCTGGCTGTCCTGGAACTCTCTTTGTAGACCAGGCTGGCCTCAGACTCACAGAGATCCACCTGCCTCTGCCTGCCAAGTGCTGGGATTAAAGCGTGCACCACCACTCCCGGCTTGTATATGAGTGTTTTGCCTTCATGTCTGTCTGTGCATCTTACTCATGCCTAGTGCCCATGGAGGCCTTCCAATCCCCTGGACTTGGAATTATGAATGGTTGTTAGCTGCCATGTGGGTGCTGGGAGCTGAAACTGGGTCCTCTGAAAGAGCGGCCAGTGCTCCTAATGACTAAGTCACCTTTCCAGCCCTTGACTTTTCATTAAAAAATTATTTTTACTTATTTTTATATGTCTCTCTGTCTCTGTGCATCAGTACTCCTGGAGGCCAGAAGAGGGCGTCCAATTCCTTGGAGCTGGAATTGAGACATTTGTGAAGCACCCAACATGCATGCTTTGGGGAGCAAACTTGAGTCCACTCACTATAAGAGCAGCAGCAAATGCTCTTCTTAACTCCCGGGCCGCTTCTCCAGCTCCCCCAACCTTTTCATAGTGGATGTTTTTAAGATGTAAGTATAGACAGCAGCACATACTAACCCTTGAACCTCATCTCCTGTCAGCAAAGCATTTCACACCTAATTCTAGGACGTGAAAAACTGCAGGCCATGATTACACTGAAGAATAATTGCACGTGTACCACTGTAGCTTTCAAAAACTATTATTCAGTGCTCAGACTGCCTCAGCATTCTTTTTTCTTCTAGTTGTTGTTGTTCTTTTTGTTTGTTTGTTTGTTTTGAAACAGGGTTTCTCTGTGTAGCCTTGGCTGTCCTGGACCCAATCTGTAGACCAGGTTGGCCTCGAACTCACAGCGATACGCCTGCCTCTGCCTCCCGAGTGCTGGGATTAAAGGCGCGCGCCACCATGCCCGGCTTGCCGCAGCATTCTTACATGTGCAGGCTTAGTGTTATTTGGGAACACAATGTGTAATTGGTTAATACGTCCAAGTCTTTTTAAATTTTAGATTCTTCTACCATCTGTTTTCACTATTTATTTGAAGATACACCTTCTTTTACTTAATATATTGCCTTCATTCTTCAACTCTTCATAAAAGCCCATTGTATGGAAATCTTATGTGTTAATTTCACAGTCTCCTGTTATTGGACAGTTATTTCCAACATTTTCTTAATATTCAATCAGTACCTTTGTCTGGATATTTGCTTATTTTTTTCCAAAATTTAAAATCATATGTGTGTGTGGCTAGGCATGGTGGCGTATGCCTTTAACCCCAGCACTTGGGAGGCAGAGGAAGAGGCAGGCATATTGCTGTGAGTTTGAGGCCATACCGGTCTATAAAGTGAGTCCAGGATGACCAAGACTACAGAGAGAAACCCTATCTTAACAAAGAAAACAAAAAAAAATTGTGTTCATGTGTGTGTGTATGCCTGAAGAGGTCACATACTCTCTTATTTGATCTTGTGGGCCATTAGATGCTAGACAGGTCATCAGGCTTGGTCATAAGTGTCCTTACCTGCTTAGCCATCTCTCTCTTGGTCCTATTTGTTTATTTAATTAAGAATATCTAGGACAGAGCCTCAAGAAATAGCTTAGCAGTTGAGAGTGCCTGCGGATCTCCCAGAAGGCTGCATTTGGTTCCCAGAGCACGCACCATCAAAGCTGCCTGCAAACTCCAGCCTAGAAGATTTATGTTCTCCCCTGGCCTTCATAGGCACCTGAATACACACACACACACACACACACACACACACACACACACACACTCATACACACACACACACTAACACACACACTCACATGCACACATACACACACGTGCACACACACACAATGTACACATGTATACACACAAATAAAAAGCAAGCAAGCAAACATAAAAACAACAAATATGACTCTATTTTAAAAGCAGAAAAATTTGCTGGGTAAAGGAAAATTTCTCCTCTTTCTCCCCAGTATGGTCTGCTTTGCTCTAAAGAAAGGAATTTACTAATTTTTTTTCCAAGACAGGGTTTCTCTTTGTAGCCTTGGCTGTCCTAGATTTACTCTCTAGACTAGGCTGGCCTCAAACTCACAGAGATCCACCTGTTTCCGCCTCCTGAGTGCTGGGATTAAAGGAGTTTGCCACTATGACCTTTCTGAGCCATCTTGTAGGCCTTTATCTTGGTTTTAAAGTCTGCAGTACAAAAGTGGTTTGCTTGGCAGAGTATCCAGGGCAAGATTGTCCAGCATCATTGCGGCTAACTGTCCTTCTAAATCATTCTCCTATGATACATTTATTACATTTTAAAAAGTGTCGCAGACCGTCCAGTCAGGTATAGGTCTTTGGGGTTGGGGCAGAAGATAGGCCATTGACAAACAGAGACAAACCAGGGGTAATGTTTGTATCTGAGACGGTCCGGGACATACATGCTCCCGTGGAATATCACTAGAAATCTCTCCAAGGACTTATTATTTTTAAAGCACTTCCATTATAGGGATCCTTGTAAATATGATTTAAATTTAAAGTCTCCAAAATGAGGATGCCTCCAATGAGTACTGGAGTCACTTCTTACAGCACTCAGTAAACGGTGCCTCTCAGAGCCGAAAGCTTGAGGGGAGATTTAAGGTGTTCTGGGCCGTGCAGCAGGTTAAACTGGAAAGTGTTCTTTGGCCTCAGTGACCTGCCCTTCTCGCTTGATGACTGTCTTCTGCTCGAGCTGAAAGTGAAACTCCCTTAAATGTTGAAGACAACCTTAGGAAATGTGTTCATTCCTTCTTCGATAGTTGTACTCAGAGAGGAGGACTACAACGGCATCTGCATCTTCTGAAGGTGGGCAAGGGACTGCTGCATCCATGGCTTCCTGGGAGAGCCACGCAGGAATAGAAAACAGGGTCGAACGACTGGAAAGCTGTAGGTTAATGACGGAACAAGACTGACAATGAGTTGACAATGACTTAGGGGTTGAGGATGTTGTGGCTCATTTCTCTCTAATTTTGGGTGTGTTTAAAAATTCATGTCCATAATAAAAAGTTAAAGAGCTCTCAGAGCAGTATGGCCAGCCCATGGCCTTGTGCCCATGGGCACTAGTTCTTCAGTATACCATGTGCAGCTCTTGAGACAAACCTGGACGGAGGATGTCATGATGGATCCCTGTAGGGGGAGTGCTTTAAAAATAATAAGTTCTTGGAGAGATTTCTAGTCATATTCCATGGGAGCATGTACACCATTCACTTTTAAAAATGCGATAAGTGTATCGTAGGAGAATGATTTAGAAGGACAGTTAGCCCCAATGATGCTGGACAGTCTTGCCCTGGATACTCTGCCAAGCAAACCACTTTTATACTGCAGGCTTTAAAACCAAGATAAAGGCTTACAAGATGGCCCAGTAGGTAAAGGCCCTTGCTACCAAGCCTGACAAACAAGAGTTCAATTCCTGGACCCACATGGTGGAGGGAGAGGCAAGCATTGACTACCTCTGACCTCCACTTGTATATTGTGGTGCTCATCCACCTTACCTCATAACAGCATTACAAAGTAAATAAATAGAAAACATCAATTAAAAAATAGTGCATAGGGGGCTGGAGAGATGGCTCAGTGGTTAAGAGCACTGCCTGCTCTTCCAAAGGACCTGGTTCAATTCCCAGCACTCACCTGGTAGCTCACAACTGTCTGTAACTCCAAGATCTGACACCGCTACACCAACACATGCACATAAATTAAAATTAAATGAAATATTAAAAAACAGTGCATAGTCCTTTAATTGAGAAAATGAAACAAATGGGAATGATAACAAAAAAAAAATCTTTGCAATTAAGAATTTCCACTTTCTATATGAGCTAGAACACAAAACCTTGGATGCCATCAACACTGATGCTTTTCTTTGTAAACTTCTATGGGACGTCAGAGATCCCCGAAGACCTCAGAAATTATGTATGGTAAACTATAGTCCATAGTACTGGCCGGGTGGTGGTGGTGCACGCTTTTATTCCCAGCACTTGGGAGGCAGAGGCAGGCAGATCACTGTGAGTTTGATGCCAGCCTGGTCTACAAAGTGAGTCCAGGACAGCCAAGGCTACACAGAGAAACCTTGTCTCAAAAAACCAAAAACCAAAACCCAAACCAAAACCAAAACATAGTGCTGGAAAATCAGATGCCTAAAATCTCAGTTGCAGAATATATCCCATAACCTGACGGGATACACTTCTGATATAATAAATATCTAAGTTACATATATAGTGTTTTGATTTCTTAGGTCCCTCCACAGTGGAGGCTTAGGACCAAGTGTTGTAAATGCAATCAAGTTACCTAACCAGCCACGTTATTGATTACACACTAACAAGAGGAAAAATGCTTTAAAAAGAGAGAGAAAGGGGCTGGAGAGATGACTCAGTGGTTAAGAGCACTGGCTGCTCTTCCAGAGGTTCTGAGTTCAATTCCCAGCAACCACATGGTAGCTCATAGCCATTTATAATGTGATATAATGCCCTCTTCTGGTGTACAGGCATACATGCAGGCAGAGCACTGTATAAATAACAAATAAATGAGTGAATGAATAAATAAATCTTTAACAATGAGAAAGAAAGAACGATTTTACTTTAAATTCTGTGTGGTGATGGGGGAGTATGTGTAAAGGCCAGAAGAGGGTGTCAGGTCCCCTTGGAGCTGCGGTCACAGGCCTTTGGGAGCTATGTCCTGTGGATGTTGGGAACCAAATGCAGGTTCTCTGCAAAGAGCAGTCTGCACCCCTGCTTTTTTCCTGTTGTTTGTTTGTTTTTTTGAGACAGGGTTTCTTTGTGTAGCCTTGGCTGTCTTGAACTCTCTTTGTAGACCAGGCTGGACTCGAACTCACGGCGATCCACCTGCCTCTGCCTCCAACATGCTGGGATTAAAGGCTTGCACCACCATGCCCGGCTCAGTCCTCATTCTTAATTGTTGAGTTATCTCTCCAGTCCCAAAGTGTCATTTTATGACCACAAGTAAATAGATGGTTGATTTTTTTCTTTTTATGTGTGTATATGTTCCTACATCCTGATAATAAAACTAGAAAACTTAAAACACTTTATGGGTATAAATCAAATCTGGATTATAAATCATTAAATAGTAAAGATTTCATCCATTCAGGGCACTTCTTACCCTATGCATACAGAAAGAGAGACTTAATGAGGCTTGTAAACTCGAGATTACACTGGAGTCACAGCCTTTGATTACATAAAGCAAGAAAGCATCTTATTCCTCCTCACGGCCTCCTCATAAAATGAGAGGACATTTTCACTCTCTGAAAAGTGTACGGCAGGCATCCCATCCGCCACTAGCAGCTGCTTATTGCTTCCCATACCACAGGATTGAGCATTATCATATTTAGGGTTCATCTAGAGTCCAGGCCTAATGCCATGGCCAGTTGAGGCCAATTTATGTTAGCATGTGAGGACCATGTACATATGTCATTTCAACTGTCTGTCCCATGGCTTCCTGTCACCATCCTGAAACCAAACTTAGTAGAAGTATTTACACCACAGAAATCGACAAGCACATTAGCCAGGACTTAGAAAAAAGTAATCTTGGCAACTGGTTTGCCTGTGTACCTCCTATTCTATATAAAGACCTTGCCTAATGGTTGGAACTTAACCATTGTAGCTTCATCCTGTCTTCACAGAGGCTTGTTATATTCTGTTAGGGCACCAATGTTTGCAAAGTGCTTCTGCATGAGGCTAGTCATGTACTGTACTGTTAAGCTACATGCGCAGGCCCCCATTATTCAATTCATTCATTTCTTTCTTTCTTTCTTAAGATTTATTTATTTATTTATTACATATACAGTGTTCCCTGCATGTGTGCCTGCAGGCCAGAAGAGTGCACCAAATCTCATTAGTTGTGAGCCACCATGTGGTTGCTGGGAATTGAACTCAAGACCTCCGGAAGAGCAGCCAGTGCTCTTAACCTCTGAGCCATCTCTCCAGCCCCACCCCCTCTATGTATGTGTGTGTGTGTGTGTGTGTGTACATATTCATGCCTTTGTATGTGTGTGTGTATACCTTTGTAGGAGCCAGAAGAAGGCATTGAGTGTCCTCCTCTACCACTCTCCATTTATTCCTTTGAGGCAGAGTCTCCCTCAGAACCCAAGGCTAGTATTTTCTGCGCTAGGCTGGAAGCCAGCAAGAGTCTGCTCCATGCTCTTGTCTGCCTTACCTGGAGCTGGAGTTACAGTCATGTACAGGATGCTCAGCTTGCTATATAGGTTATGAGATCTAAACTCTAGTTCTCATTACTAAACAGCATGTGTCTTTAAATGCTAGGCCATCTTTCCAGCTTCCCTTGGCCACTTGGTAAGCTTTATTTTGTGTCCTTTTACTTGAAACTATTCTTGAGAAACACAGATGTTACTTAACCCCTTCGCTACTCTAAAGTTGCTTTGCTGTCCTGAACCACCTGATCTTAGGTAATGCCTGTGTATCCTTCATCTCACAGCCAAGTTTCTACATTTTCAGGAAAATAAGCTCTGATTCACAGTTCTGCTTTTGTGTGAGAGCCCAGTACTCTAAACACTGTGTCTTGTAGGACAGATTACAGTTCATAACATAAACCTACCTACCCATGATCCTTTAATTCCAAGCTACCTCCTTCACTAGGCTGTGACTCCAATAGGAGGTGAGTCTATTCTCTTTTGGGCTTCTTGAATTTCCTAGGGAAGTAGTAGATTTTGGGGTTTAAATATATGTAAAACACAGTTCAAAGATTCAGAAAACTATATACAGGATCATGTAATTGTGATGGCTAATCTTCCTTGTCAACTTGAGTGGATTTAGAATTGCCTAGGAGGCAGGTGCATCTCTGGATGTGTCTGTGCGCATGTTTACACAGAAAGTACTAGAGAGCAAGACTCCTGGGCAGCAGCAGCCCATAGGTAGGAGCTCAGACACAGAAGTAGAGAATGGCCAAAGCCAGAGAGACCTGTTAAGCCTCTGGTGGGGCCTAAAGATTGCTATTTCTAGCATGTTCCTGAGTGACACCCACTATGCTGAGCTGAAGGTCACAGGGCTCTAGACCATATGATAAGTGAAGGTTTCCACCCTGCACCATCTGTACTCTGCCCCATCACAACACACCCTCTCAGCCAGTCTTAGAACTTGAAGTGTCTAATATGCAAATGAATGTCAGGACTTTGGCCACTTTATGCAAACTATAAAAGAGTTAAACAGAGAGTACAAGACAACACATTCGCATTGCCTGTTGGAACTGTTGAACCAAGTAGCATCACCCCACTGAGCAGGCCATGCATGAAGTCTCATGGGTGTCTTTTGTTCTCTTCCGGAAGCTCCATTTTAAACATTTCCTGTTAGTTGATGGAGGAGGGCACATCCCACTGTGGCAGCACTGCTCCCTGGGCAGACTCTCTTGGGCTGTAGAAGGAAGCTAGCGAAGCACATGCCTATGAGTGAGCCACAGGTACGTTCATCCATGGCTTCTGCTCCATTTCCTTGTTCGTGAACGAGTTCTCTGGATAGTTCTGTGTAGAACAGCAAGAAGGCCTGTCTTTGTGTTTCTGCCTTGACTTCCCCCAGAGATGAACTATGACCTTCCTGTGTATGCCTGGTGTCCACAGAGACCAGAAGAAGGTACCAGATCCCATGGAACTGAAGTTACAGACGGCTGTGGTCCACCATGTGGATGCTGGGAACTGAACCCAGGTCCTCTTTGAGAGCAGCAAGTACTCTTCACTGCTGAGCCATCTCCCCATCTCCTTGGCTGCAGTGTTCTATTGCAGCCACGAAAGGGAAACAAAAGCATGGAGTCTGCAACTTAAACCTTTGCTCGCCTCAGGTTACTTACATGCAAAAGAAGAATGACAGTATTGTTTATGGCACAGAGTCTTTGTGAGTTAAATATTAGCTAACATCTTGACCACTTGCTTGGGACAGCCACAATGCTTGGGACCGCTCATGTCTTAGCTCATCTGGTGCTAAATCCTCAAGTGAACATCACAAACCAAAGAAGACCAGAAGAATCCTCGGCACATAGTAAATGCCTAATAATTATTATTATTACATTTATGAGCTGAAGAGGTTAAATGAGCTGTTGTTTGTTTACTTCTCAGCCTGCCTAATGAATATCCAATATTTGCATATGAAAGTGCTTGTTTAATGAATACCAAAGATTCACGTTCTTTATGGGAAGTGGGGACTCAGGCAAAAAGGTAACCAGCAGGGATATTCCTAATCGGGAAAACATAGGAAAAAAATTATACATAACATTCCAGATTCTTTCTTTTTCTCTGGTTTTTCACAAGCCAGGAAGCTAAGGGAGTTCTTTGAACTAATTGGGAGGGCCACGAGGGTAATTAACTACCCTCTAATTAAGCTGATAATAGCTGCCCTCTATTGGCAAGATCAAAAGCCAAAAGAAGCCCTGCCAATGAGGAGTTTTGAAGACAAGCTGCTCCCAGTGGTGAGAGCCTAGGAGCTTGTACAAGGTAGGTAAGAGTCTGACACGTCTGCTGGTGTCTAGGGGATAGACGAGAGAGGCACAGGGGGATGCAGCTTGTTTGTCAGGCAGTGGTCCATGGGCACTTGGGCACTTGTCATTGTTTTATAATGAATGGTGTCACCAAAAATAAAGACTCACTCAGTAGTTGTTCCACAGCTTCATAGGAAGAGTCTCTGTCCCTTGGAAAGGGTTTTGCCTGGGAGAATGAAGTCCCTCCTCAGTTAGGAACAGGTAACCAAGTCTCCCTGTGTCCATCTGCTCCCCAGCTGAACTGACCACAGCCCTATATCCCCTAAATGCCACTGACTTCCCTCCTGTGGCATTGTGGAAGTGATGGTGACCATCTTCTTGCTCTGTGGCTGGTCTGGGTTTCCTTTCTTGCTCTTAGCTTTCTCTTGGGTGTCCCATAAAAATAAAATGTAAGCCACATATGTGATTTTTTATGCTTTCTGGTAGGCAATAAAAGGAGTAACCAAAAATGGGTGAAATGAATTCTAATAATACATTTTATTATGCCAACACAAAAAAATATATTTTTTGAGACAGGGTTTCTCTGTGTAGCCCTGGTTGTTGTGGAACTCAGTCTGTAGAGCAGACTGCCTCTGTCTCCCAAGTGCTGGAATTAAAGGTGTGTGCCACCATTGCCCAGCTGATGTGTATATTTTGAACTTTACAGAATATTGTTGTTTGGACTAAATATTTCAGTGCCCAATGGCTGTGTACGACTCATGGGGTCTGCATTGGATAGTGCCGGACTAGAGGAGGAGATATAGCTTAAAGGAAGTCTTTACTATGTCTTTTATTTATTCCCACAACTTTGTGAACTTTCTAGAACATAAACATTGTTCCATAGATACATCTAGTAATGAGAATTTTAAAGTGTCTTCCAATTTCTCTCTCTCTCTCTCTCTCTCTCTCTCTCTCTCTCTCTCTCTCTCTCTCTGTGTGTGTGTGTGTGTGTGTGTGTGTGTGTGGTGTGCAGGCGTACACTCACTATGGTGGACGTCAGTGGATAATTGGATGTTGGTCCTTCCTACTTGTTTGAGGCAAAGTCTCTATTCACAACTGTGTGTCCCAAGTCTGGCTTCCCATGGATTTTAAGGGTCCAAAGTCAGATGCTTGAGCTTGTATGACATCTCCTCAGCTCTCTTTCTTTCTAAATTATATGCTAAAGGAGAGAGTGTCTTGGGTGGACCCACCCTCACTGGGTGAAACAGAGTTCTTTTTCTGCCAGGTGCTGGAAGAGAACTTTACATCTGGCCTAGAAGAAAGCTTTGCATTGACTGCTGTTAGCCTCTAGCAGGGTTTTAGGAGCTAAACCAGAGCTCTAGATAACATCTGGGAAGAGAACAGGGACCTTAGTCCCACAACCGCAAAGCCCAACCATAGTCATCCTGTAACAGGATGCTGCTCCCTTAAAGAAACAGTGCAGCTTACACTTTGATTCTGTCCTTGTGAGACCTGGAGCTGAGAAACCAGCCAGGTAGTAGCCAGATTTCAGACCTGTGAGCTAAGACACAGGGTACTGTTTTTAGCCCTCAAGTTTGTGGTAATTTGTTACACAGCAGTAAAAACCTAGCATACTAAATACATGTTGCAATTCAGCAACAATCATTCAGCTAGTGGCAATGCCATTAAACCTCTACTGTTCTCTACCACGACGAGTGACCCTAACCTTGGCAGAGTGGACTTGAAAGTCAAACCAGCAGCAGAGTGGCAATGTGTTTATATGAGTTGTGCCAGGGTACCAGCAATCTAGTGTGTAGATCACTTTCTTTTTCCTAGCACCATTTGCATCCCAAGGAAGGGCTAACTGAGGCCAGAAAAAAGTTTTAGAAATAGGTTTAAGACCCTTATCTCATGAAAGAATGACTAGTGGTTAATCAGAAGCAACTGTTATAAATAAATTGGTTATAGATAAATTGGTGCTGCTTAGATTCTTGTCAACTTGACACTAGCTAGAGTCAAATGGGAATGGGGACCTCAACAGAGAAAGTGCCTCCATTGGATTGTCTGTAGACAATTCTTTAGGGCATTTTTTTTTTTATTGTTAACTGATAGATGAAGGTGCCACCTTGAGGTGGGTGATTGTCAGTGGTATAAGAAAGCAGGTGGAGCAAACCATGAAGAGCCAGCCAGTAAACATCCTCCTGTCTTTTTTTTTTTTTTTTTGGTTTTTCAAGACAGTGTCTCTCTGTGTAGCCTTGGCTGTCCTGGACTCTTTGTAGACCAGGCTGGCCTCGAACTCACAAAGATCCACCTGCTTCTGCCTCCTGAGAGCTGGGATTAAAGGCGTGCGCCACCATGGCCGGCTGAGCTACATCCTCCTGTCTTGCTGTCTGCTTCAGTTCCTGCCTTGAGTTTCTGTCCTGACTCCCCTTCATGACGGACTGCGACTATGAGCTGAAATAAACCTTCTCCTCTCCAAGCTGCTTTTATCACGGCAATAGAAAGGAAACTAAGACAGACAGTCACAGTGATTGGAGTCATCCACATTTGCTGTGCCAGGGACTCTCCCCTTTACCTCACTCATTCTTCTTTACCATCCTGGGAAGGAGATAGTATTATTATCTTCATTGGGAAGATGTGGAACCTGAGGTTTGTTTGTTTGTTTGTTTGTTTGTTTTTAAAGTCTTTAAAACCAAGCAATGAAGGTGATTAGGAAGCAGAAGAAGTAGTTTTGGTTGTAACCTTTTTTTCTTTCTTTCTTTCTTTCTTTCTTTCTTGTTTTTTTTTTTTTTAGAATAGACTAGTTAGCTCAGATGAAGCTCTTTTTCTGGGATACCAGTGAGCTCAATTTCCTCCATGAGAGTTCGTTTTGTGCCTTCTTTATGTCCTCTAGCAAGATAGACCTTTCCTAGTTGGTCACAACTACTGTTTCTTAGTCTTTCTCTTTCCGGCTTTGGCAATCATTGGGTCCTTTGACTCCTGGTGACATCCCTGACCCAGTTCTGAAAGACAGCATCTCAAAGAATGCTCTAAGTTCAGACTTGTTTACACTTGGACCTCTCACTAGTTATTAAGGAACTTGGTTCTCTGGGCATGACATGATCATTGTGGTCCTGAAATCAGACCAGCTGTGATCACTACATGAGGCCATCGTATGAAGGGGCACACTAACATCTATGGAAGGAAGGGCTCTTTGGAGTTGGCAGCCTTCTTTCATAAGGTAATGCACACAAGGGTTCACAAGGTAAAGCATATGAGATCCAGCCTTTCCTCAGAATATTAAGCAGTTAACAACTGATGGGAAGTGAGACTTCTTCTTTGGTGGGGTAGCTATCTGTAAGTTGCTCGTGCTCCTTAAGTAATCCCTGGTCCATGCTCCTGTAAGTAACATCAGTTAAACTCATGGATACACCAGGCTGGACATGGAAGCAATAATTTCCTTTTGTCTCTTTTTGGTTCCCTGTCTGGGTGAATTTCACCTTGGCTTATGTCTCTCTAGGAAAAGTTAGTATCTTGTCCCTCAAGTTCAGCTTGTTCTAAAGTATCACTGACCATTG
Organism: Acomys russatus; assembly: GCF_903995435.1. Classification (NCBI taxonomy): domain Eukaryota; kingdom Metazoa; phylum Chordata; class Mammalia; order Rodentia; family Muridae; genus Acomys; species Acomys russatus. The sequence continues at coordinate 65,455,579 of NC_067138.1, read as the reverse complement.
TGCTCTGAAGACCAAGTGTTCTGGATACTGGAACTACATACGCTGTTGATTAGCTACACGGGCTGCTCCTTAAACGGAAACACCAAGGTCAGTTTTGCCATTTCTCATCTCCTTTGCCTTCAGCCAATCAACTGCACTACTAACCAAATCTTTCCAGAATGTTTATTGAGCCATTTCTTCTCTATTTTATGACTTCCTGAAAACCCTTTAGTCCAGGAATCACCCTGATGTCCTTCTTTCTCTTGCTTTGAGTTCATGGCACATCAATTCTGTCACCGTTTCCCAGTGTCCCTGGTTCCTCCACTTGCCATCATTTCTATTTTCATAACTTGGGCACACACCAATCTTCTGTTGCATGCTGGGAGGCTGAGTGGTGTGGGAACAGAGAAGAAAAGTAAAGGTAATAGGATTCTCTCCCAGCTGCAACTGAGGACTTAAGTCACACCTCAGGGCAAAGCATAGCCAGGTATTCACGGCATCCAAAGAAGGCAATGAAAACAGCCCTGTAATTCTCACCTCTCACAAAGGAGAGCTTCATGCAGAGAGGGACAGGGCTCTTGAAGTTTGAGGGACACAGGCAGAGTCTGACTCATGCCCAGAGGTCAAGGTGCATGAGGTACTGCTGAAGTGACCTCTAGGTGGGGGACATTTGGCCTTTAGTCAGACCAGAACTCCATTCCCCCTCTAAGAGTCAAAGGAAGAGTGCGTGTCTAGACTGTTAGAAAAGTCAGAGGAAGCAGCGTATGTGTCTGGACTGCTAGAAAAGACTCCTGACCCGATTGATTGATCTTCTGATAGCTGAAGGGTTGGCGGTAGGAGTCAGAGGTAGCACTGAATGGAGAAGCAGACAGTGATGATAAATGGCCCCTTCCGGGGGAGATACTGCTTGAACAAAGACATTCCAGGGGGAGGGGCGATGCAGGAGTGAGTCTGAGGAGGCTGGGGGCGGTGGGGGAGAGGGTAACTTCAGCCTAGCATCTCAGTGGGAGCCAGAGGACAGTTACATAGCATCTCTCTGTGCCACTCACATAGGACTTTCCCTCACCTCACTTAGACCGCTGCCTCTGCTCCCGTCATACACTAGCAGGGGAGACGTAGAGGAACACCCTACAGCAAAAGCTGAAAGGCTAGTTGAAGGCAAAGAATACACATTGCATCCTCTTTGAGTCCAAGGAGTCTACTCTCCTAAGTGGGGGGCGCGGGGAGGAGCGTTAAATTAGCATCGCTGACACCATAGACATCTCAATCAGCTAGCTAGGTCTCAACCTTGACGTCATGGCAATGTAACTCCTTTCATTCAATGGGACACACTCTTTCTCTTTTCTGAGATTTCTTGATCTTCACGCTGCTCCTTACTTTCTCAGTCTTCACAGATCAAATCCACCAAATGAGAAGATACTTTCCGTGTCTTCTGTGTTACCCAAGAGCGCGTAGAGCTCTGTTTAGAATATTTGTTGCCAGTTAACGTACATGTAACCATGTATGCAGTGGATGGCTTCACTAATTGAAAATATTATATTCTGAGGCTTGGAGAGATGTCTCAGAGGTTAAAAGTGCTTGCTGCTTTCCCAGAGGATCAGTTTGCCTCTGAGCACCTACACTGAGTGGTTTACAAGTGCCAGTTCCTGGGGATCCAGAACTCTCTTCTGGCCTCTGGGAACACCACACACATATGTACACACTAACCCCCACCCTCCCCCACCGCACATAAACACATAAAAACAAGAATAAATCCTTAAAAAATATTTAAAGGACTGGAGAGAGGGTTCAGCAGTTAAGAGCACTGACTACCCACTAGGGTTCAGTGCCCAGCATCTACACGGTGTACCTCCAGTTCATGGGATCTGATGTTCTTTTGGGGCTTCCACCGGCACCAGGCATGCACACGGTGCACAGACAAACATGCAGGCAAAGCACCAATACACATAAAATAAAAATGAACAAATCTTTAAAAACAAAGTAGTAAGAAAAATTAAAACAGTATATTCTTCTAGGCAAATAGACTTAGTTTTTTTTTTTTTCAGTTGTTGTGCAAAGTAATGGGTTTTAGTATATCACCTTGTTTTTAATATTGGTTTGATTATCATCTCATTTTCATAGGATGTGAGTATAAACTTTTAGCTTGATTTGAATTTGGATAACTTATTCTATTCATACTGAGAAAATCTAAAGTCAAATTTCAATTTATATATATTGCATTCCTGCAAACTATGTCCACAAGACAACCATTTCTATGGTAAGTATTTAGCAATATTTGAAGTGGGGCCTTTCATGTGTTTGCTGTTACCCTGAGAGAGCCTTTTCAGTCTCATCTCTCTTATTCTATCTAATTACAGATTCATTTTAAAAGCAGTCAGGAGCAAGTGTACCCTGAGCATCTAAAAATGTTACATTTAATGTATCTAATGAGTTTTTAATTTCACTATAACTAACAAAAATAATTGAAAAACGGAATTACTAATGGAGGGATGCTTCTCCATAAAAGTAATTTACATTATCATAAGAGGACCCTACATTCATTATAGAAAATGTGAAAATTGCAGGGAAGCATAAAGAATAAAATAAAAACCAGACATAATCATGCTGCCATTTCCATCCCATTCTTGAGATTTTCCAGCCTTTTCTATTTTTCAAAGTTAACGAAATAATGTGTGCAGTTCAGTATGTTCTGCTGTCTTCCCAAACAACACTGTGGCCACTTTCCCCCTTTTTCTCATTAAAAATTGTCAACAATCAGGCCGCGAGTGGTGGCACACTCCTTTAATCCCAGCGCTTGGGAGGCAGAGGCAATGTGAGTTCGAGGCCAGCTTGGTCTACAAACAAAAAGTGAGTCCAGGACAGCCAGGTACACAGAGAAACCCTGTCTTGAAAAACCAAAAAAAAAAAAAAAAAAAAAAGTCAACAATCTAGTTTGTATGACTGAATTATATTCCATCATTCTATAATGTCTTCTAATTTGCTGTACCACGTGTATTATCTAATATTGTAATATGCATTCTTTTTCCTTCTTTCTTTTTAAAATTTTTTATTTTTATTTCTTGAGACAGGGTTTCTCTTACAGTCCTCACTTTGCAGTCCAGGCTGGCCTTGAACTAGCAGAGATTCGCCTGCCTCTGCCTCCCAAGTGCTGGTGTAATATGTATTCTTGCTCTCATAGGATTTAGCAATCTTTTTTGGGTTTTCCAGACAGGATTTCTCGGTGTAGCCCTGGCTGTCCTGGAATTCAGGATAGTCATTGATGTAGTTCATTGACTCTTCTCCATGGACCGTGGGTAACACTCCCCACATCCACCCCTGGTGATTAGATGGGACGCTTTAGCAATTCTTTCCTTTGGTTTATGAATATAAATGTTTGCCGTTTCTGAACTAAGTACCTAATTATAGCCATGACATTCTCTGTCTGCTTGCTACAAAGACCAGCCATACCCAGGTGAGTGGCCGCTCATCAGCTTGACTCCCAAAGTGGGACAAGAATGCCTAGTCAACTTAAAAAAAAACAAGTAAAAAAAATTTTGAGACACCGTTTCACTACAGAGCCCTGGCTGGCCTTGGATTTGTAGCTTTCTTCCCAGTACTGGGATCACAGGTGTGTGCTGCCATACCTGGCTCCGTAAACTCACCCTCCCCCCTCCCTTCCTACTTCCTCCGCTTCATGAATATTTTTTTGCCAAACATTTTTATGTAGTATTCCTTATTGCTTAACATACACTTAAATGGTCCTAGAGGGGAAGAGGGAGAAAAAGGTTCTGGCTGATTCTCAAGAAACTGTGATGTCACTGACTGTGACAGATAGTCTGTCTTGAAAATAAACGAAGGGAAGCAGGCAATAGGCACCGCTTTTCCCTCAAACCTCTTTATATCACCGCCACCCTGGAAGGTGCCACTCACGCTCAGGGCAGACTCTCACAGACACACCCAGAGGTATTTTCTGTGAGGTGACTCCAAATCATTCAAGTTGATATTCAAGATTAGGCTTTACGACGATTTTTCTTTTACTGGGCCTTGGCTAGCTACGATAGAATAGTTCCAACGACTCTGGCTTTCTGAATGAAGATTTTGGTACAAAGTTTTGCTTATTTCTAGTATCTATCTTTGCCTCCCCTCCATCCACACTACCTTCCTGGCCATCACCTCACAGTGCGCCTTGGCTGGAATGCTATAGGAGTCACAGAGAAGAGGGCACCCTTTCCATAAAAAGGGAGGCCCCATCACTCTCTGACTCCTAAGAACCATTTGAGAACACTTCACCTGCTGTCTCAACTTTACCATATCCACCAGCTGACCTGCTGTAGTCACCATAGTGACTGTTTCTCCAGGAGATGAAGGGGCCTTTCTATAGATGGCATACTTTGACTTGCCATAATTTTCAGATAAATTTCTGTAGAAACCTCTGTTTGGATGATGTTAGTGGTCAAGATCCTGCCCATTTTGAATCCATCCCTACAGACTAGTGTTTTTTTTTTTCCTTTAAAAAGTACTTATTTTTATGAGTATGGGTGTTTTGCATGCATGTATGTCTGTGCACCATTTGTTTGCTTGGTGCCCACAGAGATCAAAGAGGAGGTCAGATTCCTTGGAACTGTAGTTATAGATGGTTGAGAGCTTTCATGTGGGTGCTGGAAATCAAAACCTGGTCCTCTGGGAGAGCAGTCAGTGCTTCTAACTGCTGAGCCATCTCTTCAACTCCTCTATAGACTCTTTTATTTCTTCCTTTTAAAAATCGCTTTGTTTGTTTTCGTTATGTTGGCACATGTGGAACGCAGAGGACAACTTCAGGGATCATAGGCTCCACAAATTGCACTCAGGCCCTCGGGCTTGAATGGCAGCCACTTTTACCTGCTGAGCCATCCCCCCAGTGGTATGGTATCCCTGAGGTCTACTGACAGACACCCTGTGAGTTGTAGTGATGACTAGAGTCACAGTCAAAGCTTAACTTCTTGGTGGTGGAGCATAATCTCTACATTATGTGAATTTGGGTACTCTGCTTGAATAGTTTAAAGAGTATATCCACCATCTCTTAGAGACAAATCAACGTCTCTGTAGGAAGTCAAGAGTTCCTATTGTGGTGGCCTCTAGACCCATCTCTTGTGTGTATGTGTGTGTGTGTGTGTGTGTGTGTGTGTGTGTGTGAGAGAGAGAGAGAGAGAGAGAGAGAGAGAGAGAGAGAGAGAGAGAGAGAGAGAGCGAGAGAGAGAGAGCGAGAGAGAGTCCCTGTGCATTAGAGTGCACATACCATGAATGTACAGGTATCCAGGGAGGTTGGAGCAGGTCTCAAATACCCTAGAGCTGAAGTTACAAGCAGCTGTTAGCTGCCTGATATGGGTTCTGGGATCTGAACTCAGGTCCTCTGGAAGAGCAGCACGTGCTTTTAACCCCCAAGTCTTCTCTCTAACCCTATCCTGTTCCATCTTGATGGTGTTTCCATTTAAGACTTTCCTTTTATGTTTCTGGCTGCATCCTTAGCATCTGCTGGTCTTTCAAAGGAGACAGAAAGTATTATTCTTGATTTGTTGGTTTCACGGTGTTGCCTCAAAAATACTTCTATTCATTCATATTTACCAATGACTGTTTCAAGGGCTTTAAAATTTTGCTTCTGAATTCAGGCCACTAAAGAAGAGCTTTCCTGGGTTATCTGCTTCATTTTTTTCATCTGGACAGTGAGCATCTGAGGGGACCACACTGACCTGGGGATCCTGGAGACTGGGGGAATTCCTATGAGCTCCCTGACGGTGCCTTCTGAGCAGCTCAGTACAAGCACCAGCTGTTGGGTCTCAGAACAGGACAGCTGCTGGGACTATTGCGCAACACTGGTGGGTAGAAGGAGCGGGAAACTCGATGCCATCTGTGAACAAGGATGAAGATACCTGGTCAGTGTCTATCACAAAGAATGGAGGACAAAGAGACCCTGACTTCATGACGTCACTGAAACGTTGGGGCTTTTTGTTAAGGCAACAGTTTCTAGCTGTGCTTTGGTTGAAGAAGATCTCTCTTATTTGTAACTCTTCAGCCTTCCCACTATGGCTTTGGCTTTATATTTATTCTCTAATCAAATGAATTCCCCATCTACCAGACCAAACATGTTCTAAGCTCAGCTCCCAGTTTCTAGTTATTTTAGGACATCTTTAGCACATGTACGACCCTCAGTTTGAATGTTTTGCAAAGTCTCACAGTTGACTTCAAATAAACTCAGCATCTTCTTTCTGTCAGTCGCTTCTCTGTTGCTTTCCCTTAAAATAACACTGCGTTCTTCCATTCGCTCAGCATTTCAATTCGGAACTGGTCACATTTCTTCCAGTGTTGTGAACGATGAGGTTCAAAAAGCAGAATGCCCAAGTCCAAATTGCAGGGCCAGGATGTGGCTGCATCCATTTGAGTCCTCACTCCTTTGGGATCCTGTCTTTCTAGGTAGCTCTGATGGGCAGGAACTCATTCTATAGACCAGGCTGGCCGTGAACTCACAGAGATCTGCCTGCCTCTGTCTCCTGAGTGCTGGGATCAAGGTGTGCGCCACCGTGCCCGGCTTCCCAGGTATCTTCTCTCCTAAATCCTGCCTGGGTTTGAAGAAGTGATTCCTCATTTTTCTTTTCTTTTCTTCTCTCTTGGTATGTGGCAAGCAAAAAAAAAAAAAAAAAAAAAAAAAAAAAAAAAAAAAAAAAAAAAGATTATCTACCTCATCAGCCACCTTAAAAACAAACAAACAAACAAAAGACAAAACAAAACCTTTCCTGTTTTTTTTCTTCCTCCCCTTCTCGCTTTCCCTCCGTATTCATTAAAGGGATGCTTGTAGTCCTTGGCTGCTTCAGGCTCCATGAGCTGTCATGGATTTTCTGTGTATCACCTTCTTACCTCTCTCTTGCACTGTGGCTGAAGTGATGGCTTCGAGTCCCTGAATTTGACCAAGAAAGGGAAACCAAGACTGATGTGGCAATGGCAAGGGAGCAGTACATCTCTGGTTCCTGAACCCAGTGACTACCCCAGCTTCATTATTCCTGTCTGCAGTTTAATGGCAGTTGGAGATCTAGAAAACTGCCTTTGCAAATGTCATCAAGCCGTTTACTTAACCATCGAACCAAGCTCATGGTTCATTTGTTCCTCCAATCACCAGCACAGAGAGGAGCATGATAAAATCAGTTTTCAGGTTCACTGTAAGAGTCAGGAATATGCTGGGCTGGGGTGGCACACACCTTTAGTCCCAGCACTCGGGAGGTGGAGGCAGGTGGATGGCTGTAAGTTTGAGGCCAGCCTGGTCTACAAAGTGAGTCCAGGACAGCCAAGGCTACACAGAGAAACCTTGTCTCAAAAATAACAACAACAACAATAATAATAATAGTAATATGCTTATTGTTCTTGTAGTGGACCCAACTTCTATTCCCAGCACCCACGACAGGCCGCTTGCCCATAACTCCAGTTCTACGTCCCGCCTCCCCTCAACACACACATAATTAAAAACAAATAAATGAAATTTGTACTTGCTTTGATAGCACATAGGCTAAAAGGAAAGAAGCAACATCAGGTGCTAGCACAGATATGGGCAGAATGTAAACCTGTCCATCTTCCATGGAAATAAGTATGAAAGGTTCTCAAAATATTTAAAGTATTATCTACCATATGCCCCAGCTGCACTAATCCTGAGGGACTCCAGCGAGGGACTGCATCACAGAGATATTTGCATATTCTTTGCAAAAATTTGCAGCAATTCAAATAGCTAAGATATGGAAGAAACACATAAAGTAAACACATATACATAAAATAAAAAAAATTTAAATTGTGATTTGATTTTACTCAGAATGTCATCTAGTCATTAAGGAAAGAATCAACTGGGGCTGGAGAGATGTGTCTCTGGTTTTATTTTATGTTGTTAAGTGTTTAATAACAGAGGGATGGCTAAAGAAAATGTGGTACATACATGATAGAATTTGGTTGTTTGCTGGAAGTGGGTATACTTGCAGACAATCATACTAAGGCAATTAAACCAGTCTCTGAAAGACAAATGTTGGATGTTTTAAAAATCTCATTTGTGGTTCCTAGATTCTATATAGTTATACAAAAGCATATGTGTATATATTAATACAAAAGTGAAATTGTCTAGGGGAGCAGAAAGGAGGGGAGAGCAGCGAGAAGAGAGGGGGCTATTGTGCTCAATATATAATATAAACTTGGGGTTGGAGAGATAGTTTAGTGGCTGTGGTGGTTTGAGTAGGTATGGCCCACATAGACTCATGTATTTGAATGCTTGGACCATAGGGAGTGGCACTATTGGGAAGTGTGGCCTTGGAGTAGGTGTGGCCTGGTTGGAAGAAGTGTGTCACTGTGGGGGTGTCTGAGGTCTCATATGCTCAAGCTACGGCCAGTGTGGTGGACAGTCATCCTCCTGTTGCCTGCAGATCAAGATGCAGCACTCTCAGCTCCTTCTCCAGCACCATGTCTGCCTGGATGCTGCCTTGCTTCCCGCCACGATGATCATAGACTTAACCTCTGAACACGGAAGGCACCCCCAATTAAATGATTTCTTTTATTAGCATTGCCTTGGTCCTTGGTGCCTCTTCACAGCAATAGGAACTCTTACTAAGGCAGTGGCTAAGAGTGCTTGCTGCTCTTGGTGAGGCTCGGAGTTCAGTTCACAGAACCCACACCAAGAGGCCCACAACCAACCAACTGTACTGCAGCTCCAGGGAATCCAGCTGTCTCTTCTGGGCTCCTCACGTATTTACACACATGCACATGGTATACACTCACACAAACATACACACACATATAAGAAATAAAAATCAAATAAAAATACTTCTGCAAGACATTTTAAAAAATTAAATTAAAATTTAAACCGAAATCTCCATATTCACAATATTTTTGCTATTAAGAATAAAATGATGATATCTTCAGGAAAAAAAATAGAACTAAAGATTATCTATCTATCTATCTATCTATCTATCTGTCTGTCTATCTATCTATCCATTTTATATTCCAATGGTAGCCCCTTCGCTCCTCTCCCAGTGCCCCCTCCACTACTCCTCAAAAAGGGGAGCCCTCCTCCCCACCAACTCACCCCAGCACATCAAGTTGTGCATCAGGTCTGAGCACATCCTCCTCCCCTGTGGCCTGTGGAGGAAGCCCCACCAAGGGGAAGTGATTGAAAAGCAGACAACAGAGTCTGAGTCAGAGACAACCCTGCTCCCTTTTGGTGGATCATGGGATGTGCTGGAAGCAGGAGGCGGAAGTAGTTATCTGAATTTACGTCTTAGTTTTTGCAGTCTTTTTCTACATTGCTTGTCCACTGAGTACCTTGCTCTGACTTCAGTGCTGGAGTGTGGATAAAATGACCCCAAGTCTTCAAGCTTCTCCTGCTGGGTTCTTCATGGGGTTCCAGAGAGTTCAGTCACGTGAGCTGAGCTGACCTTTGGTAACATGCACAATGTCAGAGTCAGAGAGGAGTGATTAGTGCTTTTTTTTTTTTTTTTTTTTTTTTATAACAGTGAGAAGCAACATAATCGTCATTGCCTTTGCCAAGACAGAAGACAAATTGTTGGGGGTTCCTGTTTGTCACTGGCAAGAATACTGCGATGCTGGGGCGACCGCAACTTACTGGAGAAGTGCGGGCTCTCCAGTCACTTTCCGAGAATCGCTTTGGCTTTGTCCACAGAGACTCCCGGTGGAGGGTCTGAAATTCCACTTTTTGATCAGTCAAAAGCGTGGCCTTTCACAGCCCATTTCACCATGCCAACAGCCATTCCCAGAGAGGAACTGAGATTTAAGTGGCGCTCTGGTTGCCGAAGATTCTTTTTTCATGCCTAGCTACCCAAACAAAGAGAGAGCCAGAAGCCAGGTCTGCATGAGAGCGCACACAATGGGACCGGTGCTTGGGAATGCGCAGGGCTATGCCCGATTAAACTGCCTCCAGAGCGCCAGGGGGCAATTTCGCTAAGCCTCCCTGTCTTGTGTTTTGGCAGCTCTCTCTTCCCAGCCCCCTCTGTATCCCCTTCACCACATCCTCAAATCCATTTGCACCGTTGTTTGGACCGAGCCCAAATCACACAGACTGGCAGTGCTGTAATTGGTATCTTACTTACCTCGGCTTCTTTTTCTCTCTGTTTGATCATTTCAATTATGACAGTTTTTCTTCTCTCCCTTTAGAACCAGAAGACAACAAGAAAAAAAACCAAAAACCAAAACGAGAGAGAGAGAGAGAGAGAGAGAGAGAGAGAGAGAGAGAGAGAGAGAGAGAGAGAGAGAGAGAAGGGAAGCTCTTGAAAGACTCACAGAGTTACTTGAGTTTTCTTGATGCACTGCTACAGGGAAATAAAACGCACATTTTAAGATGTTTTTCTATTTCTGTTTCTCTCCTCCCAGCTCAGCCAAACAGTCGACACTGATGGGAACGCATTAACACAGAGAATTGATTCCCCCCTCTGAAGGTGTTGGGACCACAGAGGCAGCATCCTCCAGAGCTGATGTGTCAAAATGTTGATGTTCTCATTTAGGACTGTCATCCTCGAAGTAATTGGTACCTCCATTTGTTAGATGCTGTTTGTTTATATGTGTTTCATTTCAAGTGATGTTTCTTACGCTAATATTCACAAGGGCTTGGGGCTCCTGGAGTGAGAAGTGTTATATAAACTGAAATGATTACCCACTGGCAAAAGGTAATCTCCCTGGCACACACCACCTGGTTCTAACAGCTCACAGTTGCACAGCACTTCATTGTTAAGCAAGAGTTTTTCATGTATAGTATCTCCTACAATCCCCCTGATAAGACAGCGAAGAACACAGTTGGGGAGGTGGGGCAGTGCTGTTTCGCTCTGCCACCGGGCACGTGTGGTCTCTACCTGTCAGGTGGCTGCCTCTTCGTGGGTGTTACTGTGTCTTGCTAAAGAAACCATGCCAGGTGGCGCGGTCTCTGAGGCGAGGCAGATTTACAGGGACACGAACCAGCGCAAAGTAATTAGAGGAATTCCATTCTTCTTTTTTTTTAACCATCTCCTAAGGAGGAATACTGGGCAGATAATTATTAGATCCTTCTGACAGTCTGAGAGGGGGTGTCTGTGAATAAAATTGATTCTATCAAAAACATGTAAATATTTGAGTTAAAGATGCAAACAGTAAAGCAATATTTGTAAATGAATTGAATGAAGCATTCGACGTAGCCACAGGGTAGAAGATAGCTTGCTGAGCCAGGAGTGTGTGTGTGTGTGTGTGTGTGTGTGTGTGTGTGGTGTGTGTGTGTGTGTCTGTGTGGGTGTGTGTTTGGGGAGGGGCTGTGAGTTTCAGCAGGGGAGCTGCACATATGAACGTAACACATTTGTGACTGCATGCGCAAGGTCTGCAAGCTCAAACCAGCTCTTCCCCCAGCATGAAGAGGAGAACAGGCATAAAGTCCCCACCCCTAGCCAATGAGCTAGTGGCAAGTGATGACTGCTCAGAGAGGGAGAGCCAGTTTTCCTTAAGAGTGTAGCTTCTGGTGAGTTGACTACCCTCCAAGGAAAGTCCATAAATCCAAGAATATGTGGGCCGCACAAATAGGACCTGGTAGATTTTTAAAAAAGAAAAAGACACCAAGTTGGGTACATAGAGAATGAGGGATGGATATGGGAGAGGGAAATGGAGAAGGGTCGGTGAATACAATAAAAACACATTCAAAATTCCCTAAAAACCAATATGTACATGTGTATTTTACATATATATTTACACATGTATATTCATATATGTTACATATAAATAAGTCTATATATATTTATAAAGCTGTGTGCAGTTGGAGAGATGGCTCAGAGGTAAGAACACTAGCTGCTCGGACAGATGACAGGTTCAAGGATCTAGGTTCCACTCTCCCACCCCCTACACTCCCACCTCCCATCCCCCCACCCCCTTTCCCCCACTCCTCACCTCCCCCTTCAGAAGAGGGTTTCTTTGTGTAGCCCTGGCTGTCCTAGACTTGCTTTGTATGCCAGGCTGGCCTCGAACTCGCAGAGCTCTGCCTGCCTCTGCCTCCTGAGTGCTGGGATTAAAGACCACCATGTCCAGCTAATGATCTAAATTTGATTCTTAGAACTTACATGGTGACTCAAAACCATGAGGTATTGTTCTTGTTTTGCTTTTTTTTTTTTTTTTTGCTTTGTTTTGCCTCAGCTGTCCTGCTTTGTAGACTAGGCTGGCTCAGAATTCACAGAGATTCTCCTGCCTCTGCCTCTCTGAGTGCTGGGATTAAAGGCATGTGCCACCACACCTTCAAACTTAAAACCTTAAAACCGTTTGTTGTTTTGTTTTTCAGAGCCGAGAACTGAGGTCAGAGCCTTATGCTTGCTAGACAAACGCTCTATCACTGAGCTAAATCCCCAAGCCCTCAAAACCATTTGTAACTCCAGTCACAGAGGAGGCAACGCCCTTTTCTGACCTCTGTGGGCACTGCACATGTGGTGTGCAGACACACATGTAGGCACAACACCCATATACATACAAATGAAAATAAAGGAAAAATTAAAAACCAAACCAAAATTATATTTGCTGAGACATATAAATTGATGTGCTATTTTTTTTCTTGCTTGCTTGCTTTGTTTTCTTAGATTAAAAAACAGTGTCTATGTGACACTCTCTGTGTATATGCTACATGTTGGGGGTGCCTTCAGAGACCAGGAGAAGGCATCAGATCCTCCAATGAGAGAGTTACACGTAGCTATGTGGCTTCTGAAAAAACAAACTCAGAATCTCTGGAAGGGCATCCAGTGCTTAACTGGAACTCTCCAGCCTTCTGAATTACAATTTTTATGAAACATTTCAAGGCATTTAATAGTTGCTCTTTTAAAATAAAAAAGGAAAGAGTGAAAGGAAGGAAGGAAGGAAGGAAGGAAGGAAAAGAAAGAAAGATTAACCCTTCCACCAGAAACAGAAACTATAATTATCTTTCTTTGATGTATTAGAATCAAACAGTGATTCCTATTTTGGTCATCCACATGAGCCAGAGTCTGGACCAAGTGTCAGAGGCTATGTAATTGGCCAACACAGTATGCAACTCTGCTCCAATTACATGTGGCCTCTGTCTAGAGAAGGGGCTAGATTACATAGGGTAGGAAAGACCAGTGGAAGGAGCTTCATCTATGCAGCTAGAGAGATGCCATCATCCGTGCTGAGTGGGGACTTTGCAGCGTGGCTGCTTTGTGCTCAGAATCTAGACACCTGAGGTCAGAGCTCCTCCATTCAGCTTCTTCCATTGCTTCCTTGAAGCCCTAAAGATTAACACTCTGGAAACTTTAAGTGACTTGGAGTTAGCCTTGTTTCGCTGCAGCCATGCTTGCAATTTATATCTTGATAGATCAATTATGTCAACTGGATGGATGAGTTCTAGAAAAGACAGTGTTGGCCAATTACATAGCTTTATTGGGACTAGAGATATAGTGCTGTTGATATAGGGCTTGCTTATCACACGTGAAGCTCTGGGCTTGATTCCCAGCTCCTCATAGGCTGGAATGCTGGCACTCTACACATGGGAGGCCAGCCTGGGGTACAAGAATTACAGCTTTATATATTAAGGAGCTCTCACCTCTAAGTTCTGACGTCATACTTAAGGAGAGTGGGAGAGTGAAAGTATCCCCTGACATCTGACGTGGGGCTCACACCCTCCCTGCATTCCCTTTTCTTTCTTTTATACTTCCCCCTACTAGCCTGAGCCAATCTCTAGAGGTCTCATCTGACCATTTTTTTTTTTTTCTGCAAAAATGTCAAGTGACTGATATAGAAGCAAGGCAAAGTAGCTCAAACAATTTAGGAAATTCATTGGCTCATATGCTTTGGAAATCCTGCAGCAGCTTTGACTTCCCAAAGGTGCCCAGTTAGTGACTCTGTTGGACTAGAGGTGTTCTGCTTTGATTATTCTTGCAGAGAACCCTTGGAGAATATTCTAATGGGCTAGGTTATCAAGGACAAAAGGGAAGGGACACATTGTTTATTCAGCTCCTGTAATATGACCATTCTTGAGTTGAGGGAAAGAATGTATCTTTATTTGAACTGAGTGAATGGGAGGAGGGTACGGCATACACCTTACACTCACTCCTTAATTGTTCCTTATTCTGTTGAGCGATATAATTGGTGTGACAGAATGTCATGCTCTTTGTCTCTGGTGCTGAGAAGATCCTTTGGACTTTTTGAAGGTCCTGCTATTGCCTTTGTGTGGCACTAAAACCTCCATACTCCTCAACAATCCATTTTAGCACCCTCTTGAAGGATGATGCCTCCTCCCTCCCCTAACAAACTTTCAATAATACTTGGGTGGATGATGAAGGAAGTGACACCATCAGTTTCTGACACAGTTGGCGTTTGTTTTTTTTTTTTTTAATGTACTGTAGTCGTGTGTGTTCTAAGAACAAGCAATTAAGTTCCACAGTTAATGCTCCACGGCAACTAACCTTTGACCTTGTACTACAGGAGCATGGATTTTTTTTTTTTTTTTTTAATTTGCTAACTGAGATGAGTGCCAAAAGAAACTGCAAAAACGGGCTGTGCCAGGGAATCCTCACCATAGAAAGGGTTAGAACAGACAGATATGCAAAAAACACCCCCTTCTCCCATTCCCTGAGCCAACACTTCCTCTTCCTCCTCCTCTTCCTCCTCCTCCTCCTCCTCCTCCTCCTCCTCCTCTTTGTTTTTTCAGGACGGGGTTTCTCTGTGTAACCTTGCCTGTCCTGGACTCCCTTTTGTAGACCAAGCTGGCCTCGAACTCACAGAGATCCCCTGGCCTCTGCCTCCCCGAGTGCTGGGATTACGGGCGTGTGCCACCACACGCAGCTGAGAATCCTCTTTATATTTACCTGTGACTTCCTTTTACGGGTTCTATGGTAGCTATAGGATCAGACCGGACTATGGCCCCTAGTTGCAGCTGCTATGGTGAAGTGTGAGGTTTTTCCTGAACCGGTCAACATAGTCTTTGGTGCAAAGTGTGTAGCTGTTAGCTTGGCAAATGTATTTTTCCTGATATCCATTGCTTAGGAGGTGCAAAGTCAGTCCACATTAGTATAGGAAGGGAAACTATGGGAGCCTGTTACCCTGAACAGAGAACCACTATCTTTTTAGTTGCTGCTGTAATAATCATCTGCAAGAAATTATTCATTGTAATATTTTGTGGCACCTCATGCTGATCTTTCTACATTAGTAAAATATCAGACAAACTGGGCATGGAGAGCTTTTTTTTTTTTTTTAAAGACTTATTTATGTATACAGCATTCTGCCTGCACATATGCCCACATGTCAGAAGAGGGCGCCAGCTCTCATTATAGATGGTTATAAGCCACTGTGTGTTGCTGGGAATTGAACTCGGGATCTTGGAAAAGCAGCCAGTGCTCTGACCTCTGAGCCACCTCTCCAGCCCTACTTTGAATACTCTTTTTTTGTTTTTGTTTGTTTTTGAGACAGGGTTTCTCTGTGTACCCTTGACTATCCTGGATTCACTTTGTAGACTAGGATGGCCTCAAACTCACAGCAGTCCACCTGTCTCTGCCTCCCAAGTCCTGGGATTAAATGTGTGTGCCATAAGATCTGTGTCACCACTGCCCGGCTACTTTGGATATTCTAATAAGACATATGCACTTCAGGGGGTGAGAAATAAACTCTACAAACAGGGCCACATCAATTTCCAGGAATTTGTTGGAGGCCAAACCAGGACATTTCTTGATAAAAGAGTCTCTCTTATTATTATGAAATGAGTCACAAAGGTGGGTGAGATGTGTGGATTTGTAGAGTGAGGAATAATGTCATTTAAGAGTAGAATACAATACACAAGAGACCTTTGTAAAAAGGCAGGACTGGATATAAAGCAAGAGATTTCAGGATATCAGTGAATTTGTTGGCTAAAGACGGCGTGTAGACTTTTCTAGCAAACTGTACAATTGGACAGTTGCGGTAACCATCAAAAGGGTTCCAGTGTGAGGGTATGCTTTATGCAACAGGGAAATAGCCTCTATTTGAAGTGCACTGTCCTGACACTTGGATGTTTAGACAATTACACAACAGGTGCTGCCTTCATGGTCTGGGCATGCCATACTTTCAAAGTCATAAGGTCAGATGCAATCGGTGCTTAGGAATGGCCATGAAAGTTAGTGACTTTAAGGAACAGTGTGGCACACAAGGGACTGAGCTATGAACAATGTCATCAGGGGTTACTTTGTATGGAGGGTGCCATTGCTGAAGTGGAGATGCCAAGTCCTGGACAGTGGCTAACGCTCTGGCTGGTTAATCATACCCCTCCTCTCCTTCTCCTCCCCTTCCCCATCCCCCATGCCGCCCTCCCACATCCCCCCAGGATCAAAGACAAAAGTGTGTAGTAAGTAAGCAACTCATGTGTGGACCTATGAGGGCAAGTGCCAACTACTGGCTCTTGGTGTTTTCTAGTAATGCTTCTTGGGGAACAGCCGCTTGGAGGAGCACCTGGGAGGTAGAGGCAGGTGGATCTCTGTGGGTTTGAGGCCAGCCTGGAATACAAAGTAAGTTCTAGAACATCCAGGGCTACACAGAGAAGCCCTGTCTAGAAAAACAAACAACCCAAAACAAAGCAGCAGCAGCAACAACAACAATAACAAAACAAAATAGAACAAAAAAAAAAAAAAAAAAAAAAAAAAAAAAAAAAAAAAAAAAGAGGAAGCTTAGGTTCAAAAGAAACTTTTCCATATTTCCACAATGGTATCCCAAAAATGTCTATTTCTTAGCTAAACACCTTGTTTAAGAAGAACAAACTGCTCAGAAAATGCTTCCTGTTGTTTACATGATGGTTCCCAATGCCGTCTATGGATTTGGAAGCCTCATGCCTGGCAGCTTATTCTAGTTCTTTTCACAGTCCTTACCATTCTAACTCTGGGAGTCAAGGTGATGTCTTATACACCTATCAGTTCTGTGGGTCACATACCATGCATTTGCCCCCTAAGCAACCTGAGTCTGAAGAATTCCTGCCCTGCGTGCAGATTTGCAAGTGAAGATAGGGCCTATGTGCACTGAATGCTGTTAACTTTCTTTTCTTTTCTCTTTTTCTCTTTTGGTTTTTTGAGACAGGGTTTGCCTGTGTAGCCTTGGCTGTCCTGGATTCACTTTGTAGACCAGGCTGGCCTCAAACTCACAGTGATCTGCCTGCCTCTGCCTGGGATTAAAGGCATGCCCAGCACGCCATTAACTTTCTAATCACAGTGCTCTCTCTCTCTCCCTCTCTCCTTTCTCTCCCCCCAGCCCCCCCCACTAGTTACCCTAAGGAGTTTGAAGTAAGTCACTCTCTAATCACACCAGTGTAACCTTGCCACAACCCAGAATGCTAGTAACTCTCAAGCCCGATTCAGCTACCTGAGCGTTTGCTAAAGACACAATCACTTGCTTGCAAGCAAGAAAGCACAAAGCCACTCACGCTGCCTATTTGGAGACCATGATGAAGTCACAGCCTCTGTCTGGCCTTTGGATGCTCTGTTGAGCACCTTGCATGAGTTTCTGTTCACTGGAGGCAAAAGCCAAGACTGTGGAGACAGAAATCTGTCACCCTTACAGTTGACATCAGATGACAAGGGTGCTCCTGGTCGATGGCCCCATACTGGTAACTGCGCACAAAGGTTTTCTTCAATCTAGCTTCCCCAGGAGAAGGCTAGCAGTTTCTTTGGATCCTAAAACTCTCATAGTGTTGAGCAAGGATATATTTTAGCCAGATCTCATACCGGTTCTTTGGGGATAGAGAGATAGCTCAGTCAGTAAATGCTTTCTTTGTAAGCATGAATTCCTCAGTTCGAGCCCCAAAAGACATGTTAGGAAAAAAGAAAAAAGAAAAAAGAAAAAAGAGAAAAGAAAAAAGAGAAAAGAAAAGGCAAGCCATGTGGTAAATGTTTGTAATTCCATCACTGAGGACGTAGAGACAGGCGTGCCATTGCTGGCCAGCCAGAGACTGTCTCCAAAAACAAAACAAAACAAAACAAAACAAAACAACACAAAATGGGACAGCACCTGAGGGATAATCACCTGGGATTTCACACACACAGAGGCACACACACACACACACGCATACAGACACACACACACACACAGAGGCATACACACACACAGAGGCATATACACACACAGAGGCTTGCTCACTCCCCCACCCCAAAACAAGATGTAGTTGACCACTGGATGCAGAGACAGCAGTCACAATTGGGTAGTGTTTTTTCAAACCACAAATTAGAATCGATTCATACAGTGGGTTTCAACTTTCCTAATGCTACAACCCTTTAATACAGTTCCTCATGTTGCAGTGACCCCCCCCCAACCATAAACTTGCCTCATTTCTACTGTAATTTTGCTACTGTTATGAACTGTAATGTAAATATCTGTGCTTTCTGATGGTCTTAGGTGACCCCTGTGAAAGGGTCATTTGACCTCCAAAGGGGTTGTGGCCCCGCAGGTTGACAGCCACTAGATTAATAGCTCAGAGCATCAATTTAATGGGACATGACCAACATTTAAAAACACCAAGGCAAAATATATAGAAATATCAGAGATGGTTATAGCAGCAAAGGCAATGATGCTCACTGAACCATAAGGCTCATGTGCTTATGTACGTGTGTGTGGAGGCCAAAGGTCCAAGTCAGGTATCTTCCTCAACCCTGCCTTTTATTTTACTTTTAAAAATATGACTTCACATCTCATTTACTTATTTTGTATATGCATGTACATGTGGCCTAAAGAACACGTGGAAGTCAGTTTGTGGAAGTTGGTTCTCTTCCTCCACTAGGTGGGTCCCAGGGTCCCTGGGTCATCTTTGACAACATTATTTTACTGCTTTATAAAAGGTCTCTCACTGAGCTTGGGGCTCACTGATTGGCTAGACTGGCTGACTAGCAAGCCATAGGGATCCTCCCATCTCCTCCTCCCCAGCACTGGGCTTTTTATCTTGATGCTTGGATTCGAACTCAGCCCCTCAGACTTCTGTTGCAAGCATTACCCACCGAGCCTCTCCCCAGCCCCGACGCTTATTAAATGTGCCTGTAATTGCCATTCTGCAGTTTCCTGATAATTAGCAATATTAACAAATTTCTAAAAGTTTGTTACTATTTTATTATATCACATTTTATATTTATATAAAACTATTTTATATTGTTATGCTTACATGTATGTCTGGCGACCACATGCATGCAATGCCCATGGAGGCCAGAAGAGGGCACCAGATCCATTAGAACTGGAGCTACAGATGGTTGTGAGCTGTCTTGTAGGTGCTGGGAGTTGAACCCAAGTCTTTTGGAAGACCCAGAGCTCTTAACAACTGAGACGTCGCTCAAGTCCAGAAAACAACAACAACAACAACAACAACAACAGTAACAACAACAAAACAACAATAGTAACAACAACAAAAATCTACTGGGCATATGTATATCTTCTTTGGGGAAATGTCTATTCAGATAATTTGTTCTAAAACGTACTTTTAAAATTGTGTGTGACAAAGGCTGAAGATTCCGGAAGAGACCCACCTTGAGGGTTAGGTGTTGTTACATCTTTCTAGAGCCTTCGATAACAGTGATCCCGCTCTAGGTTCACATCCGGGCCAAACACTAACCCCCTTCTTCAAGGGTATGGTTCTGGCTGAAGACGCAGGCTTCCGTCAGCAGGTGAAACCCGTGCTTAGCCTGCAGTGTCAGCACTCAGATTTTTAGTGTTTTGGCTGCTGTCACCTTAGACAGTGAGTGGACACTTGCATTATATTTGTGCAATTACACAACCAATCCTGGTGTTCTTCCAAAAACAAGAGCAAATTTGTCCCAAAGATCCTGCAAGTTCTTTTACTCTCCCAGACTTGAAAATTGCTGTCAACTTCCCCCATGGTCATGTCAGCTAAGAAGGAAGAAACCCTGTCCCTGCAGGTGTCATCATCCTGTTTCTGAGCAGGTGTCAGTCATGCTTCTAGAGTGGTCTGAATGCTCAGCAGACACCCTAAACTAGATATTTTCTTTATGTCAGACAAATTAGAGAACTGGAGGAGATGTCTTTATGGCTGCATGCTTTCTGCTTTCCTCACAAATGAGAAGCAGTTGAGATCCCTAGTTTAGTTAAGTGTTTTTTGTTTTTCTTTTTTGAGACAGGGTCTCCCTATGAAGCCCTGGCTGTCTTGGAACTTGCTCTGTAGACCAGGCTGGCCTCAAACTAAAAGATCCACTTGCTACTGCCTCCCAAGGGCTGGGATTAAAGGTGTGTGCCACTACCGCCCTGCTGTTTGTTTGTTTGTTTTAAGATATATTTATTTTTATTTGTGTGTGTGTGGTGGTGGTGGTGCAGGTGCTACAGGGGCCAGAAGATGGCATTGGGTCTCCTGAAACTGGGGTTACAAGTGGTTATGAGCGAGCTGCCTGATTTGAGTGCCGAGAGCTGAATTCTAGTCCTTTGTAAGAGCAGCAGGGCTCGTCACACAGGGCCACCTTCCAGCCCCTTGTCAAGTGGCTTTTAAGGAACTCTTTGGTTGAAAAATAGATCCACCCTAGGAGTGAGCTTTAACTTTCAATACTTTTCATTCCAAGAGCCTGTGTGATAACTCAGTGGCGTGTGCAGAGATGAATATATCTCTCCATGATTCTTTAAACTTAAAATCTGTTTTTAGTTTGTGGTATTGACTACTAATATTAATTTTAAATTAATAGAAATACATACTTACTATGTATGTATTAATATCTATGATTTGTGCTGTTACCTAATAATGATAAAGATATAGAAAATGTGTAACCTCTCTCTCTCTCTATGTATATATATATGCATTTCAAAATGCAGTTGAATACCGTGTCTTGATAACAGTGAGCAGCTAGCTTATCAGTGGGGCACTGCCAAGCAAGGATGCACAGTTGAGCTTGGAGGAAAACACGCCAAACTATGAATGTATTCTTCAGAAGGCGCTTCCTAAGGATATGCACATAGGAGGTCACCCAAGACACCGGAGGAAACAAATGTGTGACGCCTGGGCTGGAAGCCCAGGGCTCTGAAGAGCTGGAGGGCTGGGCTTGGTGCTACACAAAGGCACTTGTTGGAGAGAAGCAGAACTTTGTGAGAAGGGAGCCTGTGAACCAGGGACACGGGCAGGGACTCAGAAGGAATCGGGATGAGCTGGAAAAGCTTTGCTACTCTATCAAGGGAAGGGCCTGGATGCACTCCTGAGGCCATCATGCTTGGGTCAGCCAACAGGTATCAGGAGTTCTCACTGAACATCTGTGTAGCATAAGAGCTGGCCTGTCAGAACAATCCAGCTGTTACAAAGGACCTCACAAAAGCCACCTTCTTCTTCTTCTTCTTCTTCTTCTTCTTCTTCTTCTTCTTCTTCTTCTTCTTCTTCTTCTTCTTCTTCTTCTTCTCCTTTCTTCTTTCTTCTTCTTCTTCTTCTTCTTCTTCTTCTTCTTCTTCTTCTTCTTCTTCTTCTTCTTCTTCTCCTTTCTTTTCTTCTTCTTCTCCTCCTCCTCCTTCTTCTTTTAAATCAAAATCAGGACAATTCTCTACCTTACAGAATTTGCATTTACTTTTTTGCTGTATGTCCTCAGGAAAAAAAAAAAGTGAATGTGAGGTTTCCACACTGCACCTTTTAGCTTGTGTGACAGCTTGCGATGTGGAGTGAACCTGCTAGATTTGTCCTCAGACACCTGTGACCCACCCCTGTGATAAATTCTGCAGGAGGGTGAGAAGGGCAGATGGTGCAAGAAGTATCATCAGAGAGCCTTGCTGTCCAAAAGGGGAGGCCGTGCGGAGGCCAAGTGCAGCCTCAACTATTGAGGGCTCACATTTAGCTCTGCGTGCTCTACCGGGCCCATACTTTCATCTGCTGAAAATCTAGGGCAGAGATCCCTGGAGCATATTTAAATTGGTTAGGCTGAGTTGGCCCCACATCTCTGTATGCATCCTCAGATCTCTGTTCACTTTATAGAAGGTGCATAAAGATTAAGAGTATAGGAGCTGGGCCAAGGCTTGAATTCTGACCCTGCCGTTTATAAGCCATGAGCCCTTACACAGCGGAGCAACCTCCATGGTCTCCATTTTCTTAATTGGGAACTAGGAATAGGATTTGTTTTTAGTCTGAAATTGTTCGTAAGGACACACTGTCGTTATTCTGCTGCAGAGGGACAGCATACGAGTCAAGATGGGGCCTCCGAATCAGACCAGGCTGTGTCTTAGCAACATGACCCAGGCAAATTCCTTCTGTTTTCTCATGTGTAAAACAGAGGTGATAAGAGTCCTTCTCTCACAGGAACTAAGCAAGAGTGCAAAAAAGCTAATAGACTTAAAATTACCAGAAGAGTGCCCAGGATACAACATGTCATTAGCATATTTTTAAAATTTGCATATATAATTAAAGAAATACAATGTTGGGCCTTCCTTAGACTAGGTGCTTCTGAAGAGGCTGTTGAGGAGTGAGGAGCTGGCTGAGTCAGTGAAGTGCTTGCTGAGCAAACAGGAGGGACTGAGTTTGATTGAGGTGGCACATACTTGTAATCCTATTGCTGGGTGTGTGGAGACAGGAGGAATCCCGGGGGGGAATTCTGGCCATTCAGCCTAGCCTACTTGGCAAGTTCCAGGCCGTTAAGAAACTGTCTCAAAAAGCAAGGTGGGGGCTGGTGAGATGACTCAGAGGGTAAAGGTGCTTGCTGCTAAGGCTGATGGTCTAAGCTTGATTTCTGGACCACATCTGGTGGAAGGAGAAGGCTGATGTCCTACAAGTTGGCATATGCACACATGAGTACAACACACACACACACACACACACACACACACACACACACACACACCTCTCCAGCCCCCCCCCCCAGCTGTTAAATACATGAATGGATAAATAAATGCAATTTAATTCAAGGGACTGCGGCACAGGTATTGGTTGTATACTTGGACTTGTTTGCACCACATACAGCAGAGGAGAGGTAGATGAAGCTAGCTATTTAGCGACCTACCCTAACACCTTCCTTTACTCTTCCCCGTGGTGGTGAGTGCCAGGCAGAGAGCCCAAAAGAGCCCATGACACCATAGTAAGTGGCTTTTCACGTCTGCATGGTGTCAGCATGATTTCCCAAAGCTTGGAAACCCAAGAAGGAGATACAGATGGTAAACGCAGCGGGATCGCTGCGGTTCTTCCTCCGTGACTGTTGCCCATGGCAAGAACAATGCCCTTTCCTGCTGTGGAAATGAATGGCACCCACAAGCAGGAAAGCGCCCTGTTTGCCCAGAGAGATATCTCCCTGCTGCCTGGGTGGCAGTGGCAGTTCCTTCCCCTTCATAAACACCAAGACACAAAATAATGGAATGTTTAGTCTGAGTAATACATTAAGGAAATCAATTAGGCCCACATGCAACTTCCTAAGATTTTAATTACAGTACTTAGGGTACTACACTAGAGCAGTTTGTCAGGAACATAATTTGTTAATGAATAACAACTGACACAGTGAATTAGTTGGGATTGTAATTAGCTCTCGCTAGCCATCCATTGGAACCCTGATCAAAAGCCACTCAGAGAAAAGAGGGGGAAATCAGCTGTGAATGATAGCCTTGACGGCGTGATCTGGGCCACCTCTGTGCCAGTGTATCCAGAGGGGCCTGGTGAGACCTTGTCAGGCTGAGAAGGATTGGCCTCATGGCAAAGCCCGTTTGAAACGCAGAAGCTTGGGTTCCAACCCAGACGCGTTAAGTCACAGCCAAGGTTTTAAAGAAACTTGTAAACACATTAATATTTGTGGAGCGCTGGCAGTAGCAGCTGAAAATGAAGCGGGTCTTGTGTTGTTGATACAGGGTCTTGTGGTGTAGCCAAGGCTGGGCAAGAACTCACAGATTCTCCTGCTGCGGCTCCTGAGTGCTGAGATTGTAAGTAGGTCTCACAGTAACTTCTGACTTGCTCACTAGACAGGAGTCCTTGGGGGAATGCTATGGCAGTTCGAGTAAGGAAGTTAGGAGAGCCAGTAGGGAATGTATTTTTAAAGAGAAAATAACAGAAATAGTGATTTAGCCTAATTCTATCAAATTATCACAGTTTTTTTTTTAAAGTTGCCAGTTGCCCAAAGAATAAGACGATGACCTGATTAAGATATCTGGGGGAACACAGGATCTAGGTTCTGTGTCCTCCTGGGACTGGAGGTACCGAAGGTAACTGTGAGCGCTCTTTCCTAGCCAAGGCATTCATGTTTGCAAACATTTTGAAGTCCACAATAGTTGAAATTAGATTCATATTGATAAATTATGTTACATATGCAATATAATTATAAGTTATATTCTGACCACTAATCCTTTTGACAATTTGTCATTGCACTCTTGTCATAAGGCAAATGTTTTTAAAAGCTGGTGAGCTTTTTTTTACACCTCATACTTCAAAACAATGTGTGGCTTTAATTTGCAGGATTGTCAAAGGCTACTCGGTCAGTGACTCTCAAGGCAGATGGGGTGCCAGTGAAAGGGCACGTCAATGACAAGTGGGCAGAATTTACAGATATATGGATGACCCCCAGGAGCTTAATCTTCTTACTGTTGGACCCTAGAGTCCACTCGGGTAGGGGGTCATCACGAGAGACCACTCAAGGACCACAGTGTTGATGCAAAAGCACAAGGTTTATTGCTGACATGCGTCAGGGGACCTCAGCACTCACTCGGGAGGGAGGCACCATGAGTCACTGTTACAGGCTACTCTTAAAGGCTAAAACCGCAAAGGTTAGGAGGGGCTGCGTGCCCTATGTTAGGATTGGCTCTGGTGGTCAATAAGGGTGCTTGTCTAAATGTTATTGGCTACTGCAGGGGTCGTTGGTCTTGGGGGCTATTCTTGGCAGGGAGGGGTGTTGGGGAGTTTCCAGAGGATTTCCAGATGGTACTTTTCTGAGAATTGTTTACCTTAGTTGAAATTGTTTATCTCGGTTGGTCACCTTGATCTCAGAAACTGAAACTGGCCTTCAATTCTTTCTGGGTCACTTTCCCAAGCTTGTCTGGGTCATGTTCCCAGGCTTAGGCTGAGAGAGAGAAAGAGAGCCTTACATTACCACCCCCTCAAACACAGGCAGGTGTCCCACAGAGCTGTGCACTGGGCTCTTTCAGAACCAGGGACTTGAGTTGCAGAAGTTTGGTGAGCAATGCCACCTCTGTACCGAGGAGCTGCTCCTCGACCCTGCTCAGCAGGTGGAGGCTGAGCCGTGAGCTCGGCGGGACTTGTTAGGGTTGTACCTGCAGGCTCTGTAACTTTGCACAGCTCCACTCTGCTCTTTGAGGGGCCCCAAATAAAACTGCTGATGGTCCCAGGAGGTGACAGATCCAGGATATCCGGCATCCATAGAGCTCTAAGGGCTATGGCCTGGTGGCACACTTGTACTCTACTCATGGGACATGATTGATGACGAGGAAGTTTCAATAAGGTCACTGTCACCTAGAGCTTATTGCATCTATGCAATACGGTTCTGAACCCACATCCTCTGTTACTTCCTGTTCTGAGGATGTTTGTGGGCATGCCAGTTTGTTTGTTTGTTTGTTTGTTTTTTAACAGTGTGACACAGTGCAGTCATCTACAAAGTTTGCACTGAGAATTGCATTAAAGGAGAATCATCCCCTCCCCAATCTAACACTGTTTTAAGTAAATTTACCACGTTGTGGTAGGCTTATTCATAGCCTGGGATATAGCGTGTGTGGTTAGGCTGTGGGTTGGAAGCCAGAGCCCTTCCTGACTGTGATGAAGTGAGACCCCGTCATCTCTGATGAAGCATCTTTTCTCCACAGTGAGTTTGCCCACTGTTTTCACTCTACAGCGATAAACCTAGAATTCCCAACACTTGATTTAGGATCAAACAGGGTTTCTTAAGTGGCCCATCATGCTGAGCCTCCTCTGGTATTTGTGGGGTACAGCTTCATACTGGTCAGTCTTTACACTGCAATGATTACACTTCACTTTTGAGTGTGGGGGATGGAAAAAGCAGGAAAGCTGGGAAGCAAGAGGCTCTTGTCTGCCTGCACTCTTTATCCCTTTACTCGGGCTTAGCATTGGGGCATCAAGAACGTGTTTAGTTGACTGCAAACTGAAGAGGAAGTTAACGGCAGGTCCAGGAAATGCAACAACATGAACTGGGAAGTAGATTCAGTGGATGTCAGAGGCCAGCACAGGAGAAAAGCTGAAAACCATATCTTGCCAAACCTCCAGCCATGTCAAGGGTACATTAATACAAAGCCTGTGCAGATTTCTTCGGAGAGTGTGGTTATGTGGCGAGTTCTTCCTGTCCTGAGATGATGGTTGAAACAGGGCTTACCCTCCGCTCCCTTAACTTCATCAATGGGACCGTGTGGAGAGCAATCAGCAAAACACATAGGCTTCTTGTCTGACTCCTATTCCTGCTATCCAACCCTCTAGGATATCAGAAGATGAGAAGTTTCCTTCTTGGGCACTGAGCCTCACTCCCATATTTTGGTCTGGACAAAGAGAGCACTCTGTCTCGCAGCCTTAGGTATGACCATCTTGCATCTGGTTGAATAGATTGGTCCTGCGGGAGGAGCAGCCTTCACAGAAGATAAGCTAGTTTTGCATTTCTAGAGCACAAGGATCAGAGGAGCGAGTGACACTAGATGACAGGCTTTTGTCTAGGTCAAGGTTACAGCCTGTGGAAGCCCACCCATTGCAACTTGAGCATCTTCCCATCCTTAGCATATGAAGACGGTAGACCCAGTTGGGTAAGACCTTCCCCACTGCCTACACTTACCTGCCTGACTTTGCCCTACTCTAGCTTGAGGAGAGGGAAGAGAAGTGTGGAGCACCCATCGGCGGAAGAAGTTACCCTTTGTCCAGCTCCTGCTGCCATGTCAGATTATCACTGGAAAGGAGGAGGAAGTCTTTTTTTCAAATGATTGTCATCGTCAAATGACATTACACAAAACTGATGTTTCCGATTCCTCAATGTATAGACTATGTTTGTTACCTTAAGTGGCCAGACATTTTATCAAAAAGTGATCAGAAACTTGTGACATCTCCTGACTTTTTTTTTTTTTTTAATTTCACTTTCAAAGTCTTCATCCAAAACTAGCTGTTCAAATATCTTGGTGGGAATTTCTTTTTGAGACAGGGACTTGCTCTGTAGCTCAGGCTGGCTCCATGTAGATTCAAGTAATTTTTGCCTAGGTCTGTAAATGCCTCAGAGGCTGTCATGTTCACTGCTAAGTCCACAGCATCAGACTTGGTACTAAGAGTATCAGGTGTTGGTAGACTCGTCTCCTTCCCCGTGGCCACATAACCCATGGCCCACTCTCAGGAGCTTCTGGCTGCCCCCGCTCAGTCTTATCAGGGGAGCCATTGAACAAATCGATCGCCCTTTCTTTGCCATGAGTCTCATTCCTGAGTCTGTCTCTCCAGTTTTCAAAAACACTTCGATTTTTAAAATTGTACTGAAAAGAGGAAGAAAATGACTTTCCAAGGTCGGGAGGGTCACTGGGAGAGAAATAGATGTGTTCAGAGCCATCGTGTGAAACTTTGCCTATAAAAATCAAACCATCCCATTGCTGATGCTTCCCCCTCATTCAATGACACTGTTTTCTTTGGAAGAATAGGAGGACACTTATTATTCAGACTCTGGGCAGAAGAGTGAAATGGCTGGGATCTAGAGATAAGGAGCAATTTACTACTGGTTAGCTGCCGCCCTTGCCACCTAGCAAATCCAGGAGTAAATAAAAGCAGCGTAAGGGCTATGGCTGCCAACACAGAATGAGTTATTTTGAGCCATGGTTTTCCTTTTCGTTCCTGCCCCACCACCTTTTGATAACCCTCATCTATTTTCATCTTACTCTATGCCTCCCTCCTGCCCAGCTTCCACTCCAGCAGAAAATAGCCTCCTACCTGGCCCCTTTGATCCAGGGCTCTCCCTTATCCTTCCAAGTTCTGTCCTACACTGTTTCTGAAGCTCAGCTCAGGGCCCCGTGGCAGATGCCCTCGTGACTCGTTGACTAAGGGCCAACTATGTAATCAGGGCCTTCAGGGCTCTCTCTACTTTTTGATCTGTCTTGTTTGTGCTATTCTGCGTCAACCAATTTCCCCAACAGCCTGTCAGTGGACAAACACAGTTTTCCTCTCTCTCTGACACTTCATTTCTTCTCTTGGAACAAGCCTTTCCTCCAGTTCTGCAAACTGTTCTCTCTTATCCTTCAGAGCCCAGAATCAGCTTTCTGGATGGATTTCCCCTAGCTTGCAGGCGACTGTGCAAACAATTGAACAGGGCTGGCCACATAAGCAGAGAATGGAGTGGTGCTTTTCAGGGTTTTGTGGGAGGGTGAAGTGTGGTGTGTGTGGGAATTCAGTTAGGCAAGGTGAATATGTTTTAGGGGTGTATTAGGCAACCGCACCTACAAGTCCACAGCATACATTATACAATGAAAAGTGTGCTGAAAGAGCATACCTCAAGTATTCTTACCACAGACAACAGAAATTATGCATATAGAAATGTACTGAGGGCAGTTCTTTCTCCCCTACCAATCAGGCCTACAGATGCATTTATCTTCTGTCCTTCTGTTTGGTAATGTAGGGTAATGGGACACACAACAAGTTTGTTTGCTTTTTCATCTCATTTCATTTCTTTCTTTCGTTTTTGAGACAGGGTTTTTCTGTGTAGCCTTCACTTTCCTGGACTTACTTTGTAGACCAGGCTGGCCTTCAACTCATAGAAATCCTCCTGCCTCTGCTCCCATAGTAATCGGATTACAGGCATGCGCCACTGTGCCCAGCTGCAGCTCTTTGCTTTTTCAGTCATTGGATTTAATTTCTTTTGAAATTTCAAAACAACATTAAAGAGTATGTGGCTATTTATTGAACAAGAATATTGATCATTGAATCCATTTTCATCTTCAATGTTCTGACTTTCACACGTCCTCTGGTGCCTCATATTTGACCATGTCCCCTGAATGGGGAGACCTGGTGGCACTCAGAGGAAGGATAGCAGCCTACCAAGAAGAGACTTGATACCCTATGAGCATATACAGGGGGAGGAGGTCCCCCTCAGTCACAGTCATAGGGGAGGGGAGTAAGGGGAAAATAGGAGGGGGGGAGGAATGGGAGGATACAAGGGAGGAGATAACCATTGAGATGTAATATGAATAAATTAATAAAATAACATAAAAAAAGAAAAAATAAATGAAAGGAGAACACTGTCTTTAAAAAAATATTGAGTTTAACAATAAGTTGAGAATTCTAGGGGCAGGGGAAGAAATGTACCAGGGTAATGGCTGAGCCCATGCGTCTTGTATATAGTGTATAGTAAGGAAAAGAGACACTGTTTTCAATGTCTGATGTCTGGCTACACAGCCTACCTCTAACGTTCAAGAGCTATGTGGTCTTTAAGTAAGCTGCCCGTTTCTCCTCCTCTTCTTTGATTTAACTTAAACTATTATTTCGTGTATTGTTTTTGTATGTGTGCTTGAGATGTGTGTATGTGGGTAAGTATGTGATACAGTGCATGTATAGAGGTCAGAGTACAATTTTCTGGAGTTGGTACTTTCCTTCTACCATGGGGCTCAGGGGTCAAACTCAAGTTGTAAGGATTATGAGGCAACTGTCTCTATCTGCTGAGCCATATCATAGGCTCAGAAGGCTTAATTTATTTAGAAATCTCTTTTGTTCACAGAAAAATCAAGATAAAGACATAGATTTCCTATATACACATTGTGTCCCCATTGTCAACATAACCTACCATAAAGAGACACTGGTCACAACTGGGACACGTCATAGTCACTCACAGTCCACAGTTCTCATTAAGAATGTACAGTATCAGCTGGGCGTGGTGGCGCATGCCTTTAATCCCAGCACTCGGGAGGCAGAGGCAGGCGGATCACTGTGAGTTCGAGGCTAGCCTGGTCTACAAAGTGAGTCCAGGACAGCCAAGGCTACACAGAGAAACCCTGTCTCGAAAAACCAAAAAAAAAAAAAAAAAAAAAAGAGAATGTACAGTATCACATAGGAGATAGATGCTCCTTTATACTGTTCTGTGAATCTCTCTCGGCCTATAGAGAGATTGTGTGACTGTAACAATTCAAGTGAAATATCCAGAATGGTGGCAGGTCCCTGTTGGAGTGATCCTTTTCTTTCTCACTGTGTAATGACGGTCTCTGTATTGTTCAAATGCTGATTTCTGTTCCACAAGACAGCTGAGTGCTGCAGGCTGGACTTTTTATTGTCATTCCTATGGCTGCATTATATTTTGTAAATACTCTCCAACACCTTCTGATTGGTTTAATAAAGAGCTGAATGGCCTATAGCAAAGGCAGAGATAGGAACTCTGAGAAATAGTCAGGCACAGGGAATTCAGCAGCTAAGGAGGAAGTGTGCCGGGACAAGTGCCGGGACTGAGAAGGGGTAACAAGCCACGTGGCAGAACGTAGATTGGTATAAACAAGATGATTTAAGTTAAGAGCTAGTTGGCAACAAGCCTAAGCCAAGGGCAAGCTTGTGTAACTAAGAGAAAAGTCTCTGTATCATAATTCGGGAGCTGGCAGCCCAAAGAAAGCCCTGTTTTTGGTCCCTGATACCTGCTCTGAAAACAAGCCCAACCCCACATCAGAATGAGTGAGAGTCAATTAGGGAGGAGTGTGGTGAAGGCATTGGTGATAAGGAGCATTTAAGGGAAGATGCTCACCATGTTAACAAGAGCTATTAAGGCTAACAAGAGTTTTGCTAAAGTGCTTGGCATGGTGCCACATGCATGTAATTCTAGCGTTTAGGAGGCAGATGCAGATGCATCACTGTGAGTTCGAGACCAGCCTAATCTACAAAGTGAGTCCAGGATAGCCAAAGCTACACAGAGAAAGAAAACACAACACAACACAACACACACACACACACACACACACCCAAAGAGTCTTGCCAGAAAGACTGTGTTGCAGTGGGGCGGGAAAGGGCTGCGTGGGGAGAGATTGGTGGTGGTGGAGAGAATCTTTTCTTTGTTTTCTCACTACAACAATCAACACAGAAGACCAAAGTCCCAAAATATGCAGCGATTTCCCCCAACCAACCAACAAACCATGAGTACTCCCTAGGACAACACTGTCTACCTGGAGATAGTGTCAGACACCACGGGTTAAGGGTTCAGTCCCCAAGACTGCCCCTCAGCTCTGTAGTTGACCATTGTGAGCTCTACGATTTTCACCTGTGCCACTATTAGGGTTTTCCATAACCCTTTCCTTGGGTTTTATTATTTGCTTGAGCAACTCATAGAATTCAGGGAGACATTTTTAAGGATTGGTTCAACACAAAAGATACAGGTACAAAGGTGTAGCAGGAACGAGGGGACAGGAAGTGGAGCTTTCATGACCTGTCAGGAATCACCAAATATGTGTTTGGCTATCTGAATTTCTTTAAACCCCATTTGAGATCTTATGGAGATGTCATTCTACACACATGCTTAATTAAATCTCTAGCCTTTGATAGCCAGCATATCCTTCAGCCCTATTCCCTTCTGTAAAGTTTGAGGAGGGGGCTCAAAGTTCTGATCCCAGCCAGTGTCCATGCGGAGGTTATCCGGGGCCTGCCATGAATCAAATTTGTTAGCATACGAAAAATATTATACACAAGAGTCTAGAGATTTTAGGAGTTTTATGACAAGAAATGGTAACAAATACGGAATATTGTTACAGAAAACGTTGGGTGACTGTTCAGGCAGCAAACTGTCTCTGTCACCTTCTCATTTGGGAAGCTGCTAACCTGCATTCCTCCCCCCCCATACTCAGGTAATTAATTTCACTCCTTCTCAAGTCTGTAATGGGGTTGAAGACCAGAGAGTTTAGTTTTACAATTAAGCTTAGTTGCTTAGGGGTTAAAGTGTTTAAAGTCTAGATAGATGTTTAAAATTGAAAATGATGAGATATGATAGTGATTTACATTCAGAATTTTATACTTACCAAGACATGAAAGATGTCTTCTTCAAGGCTGCCGAATACAAATAACCAAAACACTATGAATGTAACATATATATAATTCCTGATTGTTTCATGGTTCTTTTTTGCTGTAGGTAGTTTATTTTATATATGTATAATAATATAAATGAATGTGTAAAGTATTTAATAAAAATAAAATTAAAATTAAACAATAAGTAAATAAAATTAAAAAACAAAAAATATGGAATATGTTTTTTAAAATATCCCACTGGCCCTGAAGACAAGGCAAAGATATAGAGTGCATCCTAAGGGGAGGGGATAAGGAACACAGGATATCAAAGTGTTGTGATATAAAGGGTGTGTAATTCTCGTTATGTCAATTTGTTAGAAGTCTTGTTAAAACTAGGTAAGGTAAGTGAAAGACAGGAGGGGCCAAAATAGAGGTAAGTTCTGAGGAGCTTAACTAAACTTCAGTTGAAAGAGTCATTGTTCCTCTGTCTCTGTGTTTGTCTTGCATCTCCCTCTCTCATCTGCCCCTCTCCCTTTGAGTAAGATAATATTTTATTCCTTATTTCAAAGATGCCTACAAGGTTTGGAGAGATAGCTCAGCAATTAAGAGCACTTGTTCAGATCCCAGCTTCCATATTGGGTAGCTCACAACTGCCTATAACTCTAGCTTTCATGGTTTCCTTCACACATGTAGCATACATGCAAAAGCATGAACACATGCATATGAATAATAAATAATCACAAAATAAAATCATGATAATGACCAATTCTGGAAGGTTCTACACTTATTTTTGACTCGTTTTTTACAGTTATTTATTTATTTATTTTGGTTTTTCGAGACAAGGTTTCTCTGTGTAGCCTTAACTGTCCTGGACTCACTTTGTAGACCAGACTGGCCTTGAACTCACAGTGATCCTCCTGCCTCTGCCTCCCAAGTTCTGGTATTAAAGGTGTGCACCACCACCACCTGGTTCCTGTTTTCTTAACTCATGTCTTTGACTACTGAGCAAAGGGATTGTGTTTGTCACCAAGCCCTGATGACCTGGGTTTCATCCCTGGAACTCAAATGGTAAAAGGAACGAACTGACTCCTTTAGGTTGTACTCTGCCATGGCACATGCGCCTCCTCCCAGTATACATACATAATGTAAAGTGCAAATAAAGAAATGTAGAGAAGATGCCTTCGGTACTTCACAACCTCTGGGAAATTCAGAACACAATGGACTTGTTTGCAATTAGAGGACCCTGAGGTTATTTTCAAGTTTGTCCCATGGTTTTGTTAATGATGTAGGTCATGACTGAGAGCTTCCACTTGGCTCGTCTTTCCATCCATGTCTAGTAAGCATCAACTTTAGCAGAGTTATTGTCTTTCTCCACACATCTTCTGAATCCAGTCATGGCTCTTACTAAACAGTAAAGCCTAGGACTCAGTCACAAGAGAGTCGTGAGGTCATGAGGTCATGAGGAAGAAGAGGGTCTCTACCAGGCCAGGCCTTATGTGATGGTTTTAATTTTACATGATACCTTCAGGATTTGGGCACTGGGGTGAGGTACCACTTAGAGAGTCTTGGCAGTGACCACTGTACAACCAGGATAGAAATGTTTCAGTACTTTGACAACCGAGAAGATTCCCCTAGCAGGTATCAAGTTAGTTTATCTGGTTTTTATTCCTATTGTTTCTGTGTGAGATCCATCCATCACCATTTCTTGCCTGGAGCTGTTTTATGGTTTCCCAGTGTTTTCTTGCTTCCAAACATGCACCTCTATCATCTATTGTTCAAACAATAGACAGCACATCATGCAAGTCTTCTGTTAGAACACACTCATAGAACACTTCCTGACAGTCTCACTTGATCTGGATGGTGCCACACTGTTTGTCTTCCCCTCTTTGCTCTGGTCTCATGTTCTCATGTTCCCTACTCTCTTCCACTGCCTGCAGTAGCCTCCTTCCTTTATGTTCCTTCTTCCCCCTCATAACCCTGACATCCATTCTTTCTTATATGGTATTTCTACATCAATTTGGCACGAGAATCTCTTCATTCAGGGTCCAAGTAAAATGTCCATGTTACTTTTCTCTATGTGTTATAATGAGAGCCCATTTATTCAATTTTTTCCATGCACTTAAACTTTTATTGACTTTTACTCCTATACACTTGTCACTCTACAAGCTACTAAGGGCACACAAATGAATATGACCAAGTTGCTCTCTCCAAGGTCCTCAACCGAATAAAATAGGCAGAAAAATAATTTCAAAGACCTTACGATATTTATGGCACAATGCAAAAGTGAGCTGTAATGGAAGGCCCATGGGAGCACAGAGGACATGGCCATTAATAGCTGTGCCTAGGGAAATCAGGGAAGGTTTTAGAGAGTAACTGACTGCCTGGGTAATTATAGTGGAGGATCCTTGTTTCCAAATGGGCACAGTGAAACAAATTGCACTGTGCTATTTAAGACCTAAGGGTTTCTGTTTTTGCAAAATATTCAAACGGAAGTATGCCTGATTTTCACACATACCCATCTTAATGGTCATTTTCTATATCCAGTGTTGATTCCTTCGCCTTTTTATTCAGTGAGGGATATCTTTTTAGCTTAGTTGACTTTGCCACAAAATTGATTTTCACTGTGGACCATCCAGAGAATGAGAATTTTTAACGAGGGAGGGGAGTGGCAGCCAAAGGTCTTGGTGATGGAGCAGACCTGTTTTTCAGTCCTTGAAAGAATGAGTGGATGTCTCCTCTCCTGGGTAGGAGGCACCTTCTAATTGTCCTTTATGCTTCCCAGGAAGATATCTTCCTAATCAATATTTGCAGAGAAATGGGAGAAGAGTGAAAGCACACACGTTCACAATTTTCATGCCCTAGTTAATCAAAACCATCACAACTGCAGTTTTTTTTTCTTAATCTTCCTTATACATTTTTTTTCCTACCTAGCAATTACCAGGGCGTATAATCATATATTTGCTTCCAGGTCATTTGTTGCCCATTTGTTTTTGTTACATTCCTGAAGGTTCTATGAGTGAGGAAATGCCCACAGTTCAGTGCTCTCTTCATAGTGGGCACTTGGCGTATAGTTGATGCTCAAAATATGTTGATTCGATGAGTGAGTGAATGAAGGAATGAATGATCTTGATCATTCAAGTAGAACTCAAAAAGAAGGTAATTGGATGGGTTCACATAAATTAAAGGCTAATTGCCTCCTCCGGGGACAAGCCAACATGTGGCAGAGTTCACAGAGACCTTTCAAGTGGGTAGGAATTCCAGGTCCCTAACCATTCTCATATTCTCTTCCAAAGGGATAATTTAATGTGGACTCCCGGGGCTGGAGGCACTGAGAATTATAGATCATACAAATATTCTTTATTTGCTCACCTAGTACATAAATCATTTGCTTCTCATAGGAGGCAGTGCTGGTCATGGCCTGCTTCAGTAGAATATGTTCAATGTTATGAAAATATGTTCAAGAAGAATATTATTTTTATAATTATTGTTGTTGGTATTATGTGTGTGCATGAGAAGGATGCGGTGCATCCGTGGAAGTCAGAGGACGACTTTCAGGACTTGGTTCTCTCTTTCTACTGTGGGTCCTGGAGATAAAACTCAGGTCATCTAGCTTTCTAGGCAAGTGCTTTTTACCTGCTGAGTCATCTCACCCTCCCAAGCATGGGGCTGGAGAATGACTCAGGGCTTTGTATTTGCTAAGCATGTGCTTAGCAACACTGAACTATGCCCTCAGAACTTCTTTAAGGTAAATTTTAGCAAATGGATGAAGTTATAATTTGACAACAAATCATTTAAGAAGTAGTTCAAACTTGGTGACTAGATTATTGAGCAAATGGCTCACATTCATCTGCCTTTCTGATGGTCAAAGGTGCTAAATGCTTCTGTTATTAGGAAGGACTGATGGCCCCAGGTGGGATTCCTGTAAGACGGTCTGTTGGTTACTCATTCCAATGTTATGAACTGTCTTGACCTAGCTTGATTATGCATAGTCTTAAGCTCTTTGGTTAGAACTCACAGCTGAAAAATGTTGGTCCCTGTCAATAATAGACTGCTAGGAACAAAGTTAAAGGTCATAGTGTGAGAGACCGATGGGCCTCAGGATTCCTGACACCCTGGTGGCCATATCCTTTGTAGGCCCCTACCCCTGAGGCTAACTTAGGTTCAAATAATACAAATGGATACATGGGGATGTTACTCCCACGACTAGGTTACAATTAGTCCAAGGGTAGATTATTCTTTTTTGTGTGATCTTGACTCATTCAAGTGAGCCGTTAGAGGAAAGTAATATGTCAGAGAGATTGCTTTGCCAGCTTCAGAAAAGGCAAAGAACAAGTCCTGAATTACCGCAGGTAGGGAGAGAGTCACATGGAAAACCAAGGGTGGCCTCTGGCCTATAGGCGCAGAAAGCAACCCCTGGCCAAGAGCCACTGAGAAAGCAGAAGGCTGGGGATGAAGCTCAGTTGCTTTCCTGGCCTGATTGAGATCCTGTGCTTAATCTGCATCATGGAGGCAAGCCTGTAATGCTGGCACTTGGAGGTAGAGACTCAAAAGCCATAAGTTCAAGGTTATCCTCCATTATACATCATATCTGAAGCCAGTCTGGGCTACTTGAGACACTATCTCACAAAAGAAAAGCAAAGAAAAACAGAAAGAGCCAGGAGATAGAAGGCAGAACCGTAATTCAACATGTACCCAGAACTGAACTCCACCCATTATCCAGAGTTGCTTTGGGGAAAAGATGTCAACTGTGGATAAAGGCAACGCTTGATGGACACCTTGATTCCAGCTTGTGAGGATCTGTGTAGAAGATCCAGCTGCTCCTGCTTAGACTCCTAAGCTGTGGAGAATCAGAAAGAGTAAGTCTGTGGGCAGTATGTGGGGCAGGCTGGCCTTGAACTTGTGACCCTTCTGCCTCAGCTTCCTGAGTGCTGGGATTATAGGTGTGCACCATTACTGCTCTGTCTTTTGGTCCTTTTAAGAATCTATCTCTGAGAGGTTTTTTTTTTTTTTAATATATATATAGGAACAAATAATTATTTTTAAAAATGAATACAAATGGTTCATTGCAACTAGGGAGATAAAACTAAATGAGGTGTCATAGCAAAGAAGTTATAGAATTTTGACTATATTAGGGGATTCTACAGGGAGATCAGTGATGAGGGTTTAGACACTGTCAGAGTTGGGGGTCATTCTATGATGGAGAATGTCCTATACCATTTTATCTAAGAGATGGGAAGAGCAGATGCAGCTAAAAGGAAAAAGCACGGAGAAGTTCCAGGTACCGGGTTAGCTAGTACATGGACAGGTTTGGATACTGTTCTTGCATTTGTGCTCAGACATGAGTCCAGACTAGTCTTGACTTTCATCTCGATTCATAACTGCCAGAGGGGACTTGTGCAAAGTCAACAGGAGGGTAGCATGGCCTTGTTCTGAGAACTGGGCCATCCCCAGCTGACAGCCATCAGGGGCTACTACAGTATGAGGTGGGTGACAGTGAAATATTGTTGTACCCTAGCAGGTTTCAAGCAACTCTATGAAAGAATTCTGCCACATCTACAAATATTTGCCAAAAATGCTTAATAGCAAGTTGAGACAAAATAGTTCACATGACCTGGTGCAGAGGCTTGAGAAGGTTGGCTATGAAGTGTTCAACCTGTACTACACACTATAGGTTCATTCAAGATAAAGGCCAAAAGATCTGGATACCTCTGAAGCCTTCATGGGGCAACCAAACCCTTTGGCAAGTAGTAATCAACATTTAAGAACATTGGGACAACTTATCCCTAATAAAATAGCTAGTGTAATATTTCTTTTACAAATTTATTATTTTTTCACTTATGTGTATTTGTGTATATTTGTATATATGTATGTCATGTAGGTGGGTGTCTCAGGAGGCCAGAAGAGGGTGCTGGGTTACGTGAAGCTGGAATTATAGGCAATTGTGAGATGTTCACTGTGAATGTTGGAAAATAAACTTGGCTTCCCTAGAAGAGCAGAAAACACTCATAGCTACTGAACTATCTCTCTAGTCCCACAGTATTTCTATCATAATGTCTTCTCCATCCCAGGTTTGTACAAGGCATAAAGAGCATCTCTAATACACATGGATCTTAGAACCAATCTGCCCTGTAGTAGAGAACGCATTTGCTACAGTTTTGGATGACTGAAGTAGGACAATAAGGTGGAGGCAGTAGCTCCCTCTTGACTAGGACATATATTTGGGTGAGGGTTGAGCCAGGGTCTCTCTATGTGGTCCTCTCTTTTCTAGAACTCTCTCTGTAGACCAGACTGACATCAGTGTCATAGAGCTCTGCCTGCCTCTGCTTGCTAAGTGTGGGGATGAAAGGCCTGTGACACCGTGCCTGACTCATGTCAATATTAAAATGCCATCTAACCACTTCTGACCTTTTCATATTTAGGTACACTGACAGTTTGTTTCTGGCCTAGCACTTGACCCAGCTAGTTTCTTCTTGGCCATGCATTAGGACCAACTGGAGGAACTTTGAAAATCACTGATGCGGCTGCTGTGCCTACAGATGGAGGAGGCTGGACTCTCTAGAGGTGGAATCCAGGCGTCAGTACTGTTCAAAAGTTCATGTATTTGTTACTTTTCTAGTGGCTGTGAAAAACACCTGAAAGAAGCAACTCAAGGGAAGAGGGACTTGTCCTGGCTCATAGCTTATGGGGATACAGTCCATGCACAGAGAAGGCATAGCAGTGGGAAACAGCTCAGGGCTGGGGCATTGGGGGGGGGGCATGTGGTGGCAGGTTACGTCATGTCTGCAGTTAGGAAGCAGAAGCCTTGTGGGAGAAGCGGAGCTGAACCAACCACAACTCAAGCATCCAAAAGAACCAACTTCCTCCAGCTAAATTCCACTTCCTAAAGGCACCACAATCTCTTGCACATCATCACCAGCGGGGGACCGAGTGTCCAAACATATGGGACACTTCATATTGAACTCATAATAGCCTCCTAGGTGACTTTAGTCTACAGCCGACATCAGGAACGATGGCTTAACCCAAAACCTCGTTAGTATTTACATACTCAGCACTGAGGTTTGTGAAATGAATTATGGGTATCATAGATATTGGTCTCCCTTAGGATTACCTGGAGTAACATTTAAAACAAACAAACAAACAACCCTAGCACTCAGGAGGCAGAGGTAGGTAGATCTCTGTGAATTCAAGGCCAGCCTGGTCTACATAGTAAGATCCCCTTCTCAAACAAACAAACACCACAAAACAAACAAGCAAATATGCTTAAATCACACCCGGAAAATTAAGTCAGAATCTCTTTATGAGTCCTGCACTCTTTTCTTTTTAAAGATTTATTTATTATGATGTATACAGTGTTCTGTCTGCACGTACACCTGCAGGCCAGAAGAGGGCATCAGATCACATTATAGATGGCTGTGAGCCACCATGCGGTTGCCGAGAATTGAACTCAGGACCTCTGGAAGAGCAGTCAGTGCTCTTAACCGCTGAGCCATCTCTCCAGCCCCATTGGATATGTGGAG
Organism: Acomys russatus; assembly: GCF_903995435.1. NCBI lineage: Eukaryota > Metazoa > Chordata > Mammalia > Rodentia > Muridae > Acomys > Acomys russatus. Next base: position 65,416,252 of record NC_067138.1, on the reverse strand, counting down.
TCAACTGCTAGTTTCTCTGGGAACCACCTTCGCAATCACCTTTCACTAGCTAGCTTGCCATCCATCCTCCCAGTCACATTGACACGAGGAGTTAACCATCATGTCCGCCTACGAAATGACCCATTGGGAACCTGGGTAGGCTGCAGTGAAGACGAAGAGCAACAGACAGAGACTCAGGGTATTAAAAGAAGTATGAGAGTAGAGGGTGAAAACTGAGATTAGAAAGTTTAGGGAGAGAAAGTGATGAGTGTGTGGGAAGCTCCAAGGGGGCAGAACTAGCCCTGAAATAGTTGCTGTGGGACAGGTCCCTCCCATCATTCAAGGAAAGAGCCATGGGAGCTTTTCTCCTCTTAGTCTCATAATTCCCAGCTGCCTAACTGGGACAGTGGTCCTTCATTCCCATTGCACATTAGAATCACCTAGATATGTGTCTGTAAGATCCCAGGACTTGGGGCTGGAGAGATGGCTCAGTGGTTAAGAGCACCTCCTGCTCTTCCAGAGGCCCTGAGTTCAGTTCCCAGCAACTGCATGGTGGCTCACAACCATCTATAATGTAATCTGATGCCCTCTTCTGGCCTGCAGGGGTACATGCAGACAGCCACATGAAACAACAGAGATAGTAAACAGACAAAAAGACTCCAATACAATAACAACAAAAAGACACAAAGCCAGACGGTTTATTTTCTAAATGTGTTGGGATGTAGTCTATCTGTTCTCAGGTCACCCAGTCTGGAAGGTTTACTTTGAGGCAAAAATGTCAGAGAGTTTTGACAATAACTTAGATGTGTCCTAAGCATCCCTGGAATTCTGGATGCTGGCCTGCCCTGAGCACTGTAGGGCAATTAGCCTGAACCTAGAAAATGAACTCTGCTACCCAGCCCCTAGTCACTGTGGTAACATTGCCAGACCCATCTCCACATCACATGTTCCACGGTAAATGTAGAAGTCATGGATAAGATGGAGTTTTTAACACCAAGATGCCTTTTCAAAGTTGTTGAACTTTTGTGGTTTCGGTACCTGACTTGTCCTGTTAGTACAAGGCAGAGATTTTTTTGGGGGGGGGGTAGTTTGCATTTCATCACTCAAACATTATTTCTAATATCTCTTCCACTAATTAATAAGCCCCACGTGCAGCTTCAGCTGGTGGTATTTAAAGCAAGCACTTGTGCTAGTGCTTATAACAAGCCGTGCAGTTGGAGTGCAGGCTCCTGATTAGGGGCTTTCAAATGCTAACCAGCCACCTCTGGAATGTGGATTCCTGATTAATGTGCTTCAGAGCTGAACTGAGTCTTTCTAGGTTGTAGGCTACTGTTTGTTCCTACTGCACATCCCGCTACCTCTGCTAAAATGTGTTCATGTGAATGACAGAGAAGACACTAAATCTCATATACACTGAATGTGGCAATTGGTCTAGGTCTAGCGGAGGGTTCTGCAGTATATTTTAGAAAGCACGTAGAGTGGCCAACTGTCGCAGCTTACCAGGCCTGATGGGTGCCCTAAGACATGGAGTTTTTAATTCCAAGCCAGGAAGACTATCTAGGGCAAGGGGCTTAGACACTTGGTTACTCTATCAGTGACTCTGCCTCCAGAAAGCTATCTTAAGGAGGCAGGGAAAGTTAAAGAGGGATTGCTTGTGAAGGTGTAAGTCTGTAAGGAAGTTCCAGAAGCAACCATAGGGAATTCACTGAATACCTCTTGCTATATTCACCAGTAAGAGCGTTAAAGTGCTGAAAAGCCCACGCACACTCTTTTCCGCTAGGGCTGCCATAGCAAGGAATCACAGGATGAGCGTATTAAACAACACATGTGTTTTCCTGTAGTCATGGAGGCTGGAAACCCCAGGTCCAAAGACTGCAGCTTCCTAATTCTCTTTCTAGATTGCAGACACCCACCTTTTTGCTGTAACCTTAAGTGGCAGAGTGAGGACGGATCTGCTTGCTACTTTTTATAAAGACACCAACTCTGGAGCTGGGGAAATGGTGGCTCCAAGGGAGACAAGTCTCTGTCAACTTCTCTCTACTGACAACCGAGAATCAGGAGTGGGGTCAGGGAGGGAGGGAGGGAATGTGAATACGTGTATGTGAACTATCCATCCAGTGTCCCCATCTGAGGACCCTAAGTCTCTTTCGAGCTCTATCACAGGCTGAGAGCAGCAATACGAAGTGAGGGAGAACATGGGGCAGGTTTCAGAACACAGTAGCAAGGCTGTCAATCAGCCCCAGTCTTTGCAGTGCAAAAGTGCGGGGTGCTGCCGGCCTATAGCCCCCACTACGTTCAAGCGGAGCACTGGTAGGAACAGGGAAAGGGTGTCTGCTTGACTTCATACAGTAGATTTGGTTTGAGTGCCTTTAACTGTTAGGAGAATTTTCATGGTGAGCAGTGAGCTCCCTGTTAGAGCCGATTTCTCCTTCCTGTTTGGGGAAGACCCTGCCATTCCCCTGAGCTGATGTGAGGAAAATGTTGCCATTCTCCCAGGTCTGTGGGACTGGGGTCCTTACCAAGGCTATGCTCAGATCGTGAATGCTCACTCATATAGCGATATACTTGCTCCCTACAGCCTCCTGTTCTAGAATCCTACATCCCAGATGTCTAGGGGCCGCAGCACAGATTCCTAAGCACTGCTTCCCTGGATCTTCCTGTTTCCTACAGGAGAGCTTTTCCTGTGTCTTTGAAACTTGCCCTTGTCTATAACTTTGCACTTTTTCTTATCACCTGGAACTTACCTACTCTTATCACTCCTGCCTCTGACATCCCCAGTGAGCCTGGTTTTATTTGTCACCTCCATGCCTTTCTCAGGTTAAAGGTTAGGAGCGAAAAGGTTCTCTTTTGTGCTTGTGTGTGCAGGTGTGCATGTGACTCGGGGGTGCATGTGTATGTATGTGTAGGCCGTCAGTCAAACTCTGGTATCATTCCACACGATTCAACCCACCTTGGTCTTGTGAGACAGGGTCTCTCACTGGCCTGGAACACACCAGTCAGCCGACAAGTCTTGCTGGCCAGCAAGTCTTAGGGGTGTCTCCATTTTCCCAGAGCTGGGATTACAAGTGCATGCCACCATGCCCAGGCTGTTTGTTTGTTTTATGTAGGGCCTCAGGATTACACACAGCAAGCTCTTTACCAATTGAACCATCTCTTCTGAACAAGAAGAGGTTCTCAAGGCCAAAGGCAAGCTTCAGAATTCAAAGCTGTAAAGCTTGAAGCCAACTGTGGTCCTCATCCCCTTGGGTATCGAAAGCAGTCTTAGTATCTCAGCTCCAGAGCCAGGCTCCCAGCCCATCACGTTGTGAGTTTAACTGCTCCCAGCCTCCTCAGGACCCACAGCCACACATTGTTATGATCCTGCTCTCTTCCTTTCGGCTGCCAGAGACGAAACTGTAACAGCCCACCTTCCCTCCCCCAACCTCAAAATAAATACTCTGCACTGTTCTGAAATTTTCGAGCAATTAGCTGGTACCATCACCTCTAATTAGTCACTGGCAAACACAGTTGAGATAATAAAGCTTACCAAGAGGGAAGCATGAATAAGCAGCAGTTTCCCAGTCTGTTGGGGAAGCGGCCCTGGTGAATCATTTAATAGTCACTGTAATGGAATTGTGCAGGTTTTCTGTACACACACCGCGGAGAACATATTAAGTGTGTCTGAGCCACGAGAGAGCTTTAATGATTAATTTGCCATATGCTACTAGAAAAATCTCATTTTTGACATACACACACATCTACACTTTTCCTTATTAATAAAACCATCAAGAAAATATACTTTTCTTTCCATCTCACTAATGGCTCCCACAAACTCATGCAGACAACCAGGGACTGGGCTTTTTTTTTTTTTTTAATTATATCTGAGTTCCCATGGACAACAGAAAACAGCTATTTACTCCCTTATTATGCATTTGACTTCAATTGTTGCTGATTGGTTTTTAATCATTTTTATTGGCTATTCCATGGTGACATCACAGGGACAATAATTGTTATTCCTTTTTATTTACAGAGAAAAATGTCACTGGTGGGTTAAATGATACACCTGCAATTTGGACTAAGAGGCCCTTGAAACACAGAAATGACTGGACTTTGAAGATCGTTGCTGTGACCTACAACCCCAAACCAACCAGCTTCCTTCTAAGTAAAGCCTGGATTTCCCTGGAACTCAACTTCCTGTTCTGTAAAATGGGCTTATCATGGGATATCATGGGACCCAATATATGGCAGAAAGGGAAGGGCTTGGCAATTGGACATAGCTAAGGGACTTTGGTATCACCAGAGGGGGTAGTCCCGTATCCACATGTCAGCACTCCGTAAACCAGGCACGGTGGTGCACAGCTGTGATGCCAGCACTGGGGAGGTGGAGGTAGGAGGCTCAGGAGTTCAAAGTCAACTGCAAAAACAAGCAGCCTTGGATATGAGAGCTACTGTCCTGAATAACAACAACAATAACAACACAACAACAACAACAACACAACAACATCTCAGACAACAATAACAAGGAATCCTTATGGGGTATAAGGACGGGGGTAGTAGCTTTGGGAAAAAGCCTCAACTCATCTTCATGGTTTTATCATGGCCAAAAAAGGATGCATCTTTCTTTGCTGTTTCTAGCGCAGTGAGTGGTGTACTCACATGGGGTTGCCCAGGGAACCCATCTAGCTATGATCCCCCTTTAACTATTCTTCATGCTCTTCCTTTCTCATAGAAATGACCAGTTCTGCTCCTCTCTCTCCCGAGGTGTGATGGATTTTTGCAGGATCATGAAAAATGTTTGTCATTAGCTGGGACTCTGTCCTCTTACTGGCTCCCACTAGAGACAGTCCTGGTGCGCTGGCTAGTTGTATGCCAACTTGACACAAGGTAAAGTCATCTGAGAGGAGGGGACCTCAATGAAGAAAATGCCTCTGTAAGATCAAGCTGTAGTCAAAGCCTGTAGGGCATTTTCTTGGTTAGTAATTGATGTGGGAGAACTAAGGCCCCTGCATTGTAGGTGGGGCCATCCCTGGGCTGGTGCTCCTAGGTTCTACAAGACAACAGGCTGAGCAAGCCAGTTGGCAGCACCCCTCCATAGCCTCTGCATCAGCCCCTGTCTCCAGGCTCATGCTCTGTTGAAGTTCCTGTCCTGACTCCTTTCAGTGATGAACAGTGATGCGGAAGCTTATGCAGAATAAACGCTTCCCCCCCCCCAACTTGCTTTGGTTATGGTGTTTCATTACAGCAATAGCAGCTGTAGGTAAGACATCTAGTAATGAATGCCATTAGCCAGGATGTCTCAGGATGGTCTGTACCTTTGTTTAAATCAGTTAAAAAAAAAATGAGCTGGGGAAATAGGGGAGCACTTTTGTAAGGAGTAGTGGATGGCATTTTCTCACACTAGCCACAGTGCTGGATATCTCAATGTCCTGCCCTTGGCTCAGTGCCGTTACACAATGCACAGACTAGACAGCTGTATTTGGAGTTCTTATTATTAGCTTTTCTGCCCATAAGATTCAGTGGTTCTCCTTGTCCTTCGTAATACACAGGAAGGGAAAACAGACTCACGTTATACTAATGACACGGAGTTGGTCATATTGAGGCTTGCAGATCTATGTCTGAGTCCTAGGCCTCAGGACCTGTGAGTGTGGCCTTATGTGGGAACAAGGTCTTTGTAAAATGTGCTTACTGGAAGGATTTTGAGGTTGAGATCATTTTGGATTATCTGGGTGGTCCCAATGACAAATGTCTTTTTTATTTTTGAGACTGGATCTTACCACATAGCCCAGACTGGCCTCAGACTCATGGTCTCTTGCCTTGGCCTCCTGAGTGCTGAGATTACAGACATGCACCACCACACCCAGTAACAGATGTCTTTATTAAAGCACAGAGAGGGGGAGAGAGAGAAAGAGAGAGAGAGAGAGAGAGAGAGAGAGAGAGAGAGAGAGACAGAGAGACGAGATGAGAGAGAGAGAGGAGAGAGAGAGAGAGAGACAGAGACAGAGAGAGAGACAGACAGAGACAGAGACACAGAGACACTGAGACAGAGAGACAGAGACAGAGAGACAGAGACAGAGACAGAGACAGAGAAAAGCACACACATGAAGCAACTTGGCCAAGAAGGCTATGAGCAGACAGAGGCAGGAGGTGGGATTACACAGTTAAAGAGCATCAATCTATCAATCTATGCTGACCTCTCGATGTTGTAAGAGGCCAGAAACAGCCTCTCCCTTGGAGCCTTGAGGACGCCTCCCTGCTGGACTTCTGCCCTTCACAGCTGTGAGAGGATGAATTCCTCGAGTGTTAGGCCATTCAGGTGTGGCCCTGCTTTACAGCTCTGGAGATTCACACAGAGGCAAGGGTGTGGACTGACAGAGGCTTTCGTTTCTCAGCTGTAACTAGGTCCCTCTCACAGTATCTGCAATTAAGCAGATTCTATCCTGAGTGAGCATCTCTCTGCTTTCCTCTATGCGTTTTCAGGCCCTGCTCATCTACAGGCTTATAAGAGAAATAATTTCTCCTGTTAACTTAAGAAACTTAAGTTTTTTTCTGAAGAAACACCTGCAATTACACACACACACACACACACACACACACACACATACGCACGCACGCACGCACGCACGCATGCACGCACGCACATGCACGCACACACACGGACAGATGATAGTGCTCGGCTCTTAATATTTCTCCTATCCACCTGCTCTTATGAGCACACCACAGTCTTATGCAGTTCTGAACCTGAACCTAAGTTCCAGCCAAACCATCTTCCTTTAACTTGCCCTTGACAGTGACAGTGAGCAATCCTAATGCACCACTCCCACAGGCTTTATTTATTTTTGCAACTCTTAAGTTTGAGCCCAGAGCTTCCACATGGTAGTCCAGGATCCTGCTGCTAAGACAAATCCCCAGTTCCATTCACCAGGTTTCAAGCAATTGTCATCCACATTTCCCCCTTCCAGGCAGTGAGCTATGCAAGAGCCTGCTCTGTGTCTTCTTGATCTCTACCCTATTTGATAGGACTCTGGGTGCACAGCAGATGTGTAGGAAGTATTTGTGGACCAGAGTGACTGACTGTCCTGGCCATTTCAGGATTTTTTGGGGGTGTGGGGTGGCGAATGCTAGGATCTCAGATTTAAAAGTGGACCAGTCCTGGGCAAATCTAAGTGGTTGGTCACCACAGCTAAGTGAATAAATAAAACAACTGCAGCAACTGTCCTGAGCGCACTGATCTTCGGGATGCCACGATTTCCCACTGTAGAGTCTTGTGGTCTTGGACTCTCTCAGCTTCCTTCCTAATCTTTGAGCCTCTCAGGGGTCATCTCCCCAGGCAGCGCTCTTCTTCGGCTCTCTTCTTTACTAGAGGGTTAGTTCTAATCAGAGCAGGTGTCCAGGAGCTCTTTGCTTACAGCCCCCAAATGTAAATATCCCTCCCCCTACGCTGCCCACACAACTGATTTTTCTGAGTTCTCTGACAGTTGGTTTTGCTTCTCCTGCTTCTTCAATGTTGATGTTATCCAGGACTCTGACATCAACCTATTCCTGCTAGCTGAAGAATGAAAATGAACAAACTCCAAACAGAACACCTTGTATGTGTTCACTATCTCCCTTTTCACACCGATTTTTCATCTCTCAAAAATTCGGTTGATTCCTTCATCTAAAGAAATCTTTAAAAAATTATTTATTTTTTTAATGTTGTGTACATTGGTGTTTTGACTGCACGTATGTCTGTGTGAGGGCATCAGACGCCCTGGAACAGGAGTTACAGACAGTTGTGAGCTGCCATGTGGTGCTGGGAATTGAACCCGTGTCCTCTAGACCAGTCAGTGCTTTTAACTGCTGAGCCATCTCTTTGGCCCATCTGAATAAATCTTAAGTCAGTTCCCTTCTCATTCCTAGGACTTGATCATTCTTGGCCCTTAACTTTTCCATCTCCATAAATCTTTCCAATCTCTCCCTCTCATTGCTTCTAAGTGCAAATGGTGCTACATCCCTTCCTTGTTTAAAGAATGTTCTTGTGTTTCTTCACATGGAGTCCAGTCTTCTCAGACAGGTACAGAAGACACTTCATACTCTACCCTTGCTACCAGTTTCACTTTATCTATCACCAGATATCTACCTCAGACCCTCCTGCCTCAGAGAATACGCCCTCTGCCTCTGCAGCCAAACCCTTGAACCAAATTGTCAACCAAAAGTCACATCTATGACCCCATGAGTTGGTCTCTCTCAGCTGTCCTGTACCAGCAACTTGTGTTTACAATTGCAGGACGGTTGCCAGCTGCCTGTTTTCCTTGATGCTGCTGAACATCCCAACTGTAGGACAACTTTCTTTGTGGGGTTTTTGTTTTGTTTTGTTTTGTTGAGACAAGGTCTCACTGTGTAGCCTTGGCTTGCCGGGAACTCACTAGGTCAAACCTCAAGTGCACAGGTATCCACTTCCATCTGTTTTTGGAGCACTGAGATTAACGATGTGCTAACCCACTGTGATCCTTTACTTTGTCTTCTTTTCCCTCTACACACTGGGGTGAATAGTGTCCTAATTTTTATGTTCACTCAGATCCCTAGACTGTGAGTATTAGCAGCATTTTGCAGATGCCATTGACTAAGTTAAAGTCATCTTGGATTAGGATAGTCCCTATATGCAGTGTAACAGGGACCTTATAGATAAGGAAAAGACACAGACACACATATATGTATACCAAAACCCCATGTGATAGTAATGATAGATCGTGGAGAGCGACCTCAAGAAGCCAGGCAGTATCAAAGATTGTTGACATCTGCTAGGACCCAGGAGAGAGGGCTGGGTGTAAGGACCTGTCCCAGAAACTTCAGAGGGGACAACTTGGCTTCAGACTCCAGGCTTCCAGAACTCTAAAGAGCCCATTGGGGGAGGTATGTGGGCTCCTCAGATTAAGTGACCTCTCTCTGCCCTCACCCAGAGCCACTGAGCAAAACTTGTCAGCTCAGGGCTGGAATGCTCCAGTAGTTTTCTGACTGGTCTTCCCATGTTTGTCAAATGGAATAGTACCAAGAGCTCATGACTTCAATGGATCCTGTGTTTATCTGGCTGGTTACCAGAAAAATTTCTCCCCTCATGACCCTATGACAAAGTTAGCTGGATCCTGGTGCTAAGGAAAATAATAATAATAATAATAATAATAATAATAATAATAATAATAATAATAATAATAATGAGAAAGAAAAAGAAAGAAAGAAAGAAAAAAAGAAAGAAAGAAAGAAAAAAAAGTCACCTATGTCCCTTGCAAAGCTTTCATACAAAGCTATGGTAGGGATGTGCCTGAGCTCTCAGGGCAAGATACATGCCTATTTTTACACCTGCTTAGCTAATAAATAAGAGCCTTCATGGCAGAATTTTCTGTGGCACTTGTTTTCAATATAGGACACAGAAACTTATGACCTGATGACCTCTCCCATCTACATAGTGAATAAGAAAATCGACTCAGGTCAGTTCTAGCCAAGAAGGTCACTGAAAGAACTTCATTTTTGAAACGACACAAATTTGGGCTAAAATCCCTGCTCCACCACTGCCTGCTTGAATCACCTATGATGTCACTTCACAGAGTGGTGACAATGATCCCTGCCTGCCTCACCAGGCTGTTGCTATAATTAAGTGAGATCAAGCGTGCGGAGGGTTACAAGTGTTTGCTGTCGTCTAGTGTCATGCCTGTGTGTCTGCACTCAGTCACAGAGCGAAGAGGTAAGGTGCTGTCTGGAGGTCTCACCTCCGAGGACAAGACCTTTCCCACAAGCAGAGACAGTGCCTCTAATGAGGGACTTGAACATTAATTAGGAATCCAGAGTGTAGGGCTGCATGCACTTTCACGTACATTTTCCATGTTGATCCTCATGAAAATCTTTTGTTTTAAAAACTCTCATCCACATTTAAAAATGTAAGTACAAAAAAACCAAACCAAACCAAACCAAACCAAACCAAAACAAAACAAAACAAAAAAAATGTAAGTACATTTTGGAAATAAGGCTCAGACCAGGTACTGCTTGCTAGTGTCCTTGAGTTAGTGTTCTTCCTGGGAGCTTTAAAACTCCCTCCTTCCTCTGCCCAAGGCACCTCCCAGACCTGTGACTGTCTAATGCTGACCCCCCCCTCCCAGGGGGGCGGTTGTTGCCATAGGTTTAACTCCTTCTGTGCTCTAGACTTTATTAAGTCACGTTCCCTCAAAGGCAATGGTTTTTATTTTATTCCCTTGTGAGGAGAGCAGAGTTGATTTTACTGTTTCTATTCTAAAGGTAGGGAAGGAAAATCAAGGCTCAGAGAAAATTCTGGAAGGGACTTGGACAAGAACACAGACACACACACACACACACACACACACACACACACACACACACACGCGCGCACGCGCGCACACACACACACACACACACACACACATACACACTCTACATTGATGTCCTTGGAGTTTCCTCTTCTGATCGTAGTTGCACCTAAGAAAAGGTGGATGTGGGTCTATGGAGAATTCGCCACTAGACTGGAACCAGGTTCTGATGTCCATCACCAGTGCCATCATCTGATCCCTCTATGCCTGTTCCAGGCCATGAGTTCCCTGCCACCGAGAGCAGAAGCCAGGGCATCTTTTCCTTTGGGCCTGTCAGAACCACTTCATTCTGCCTCTGTTTTTCCATCTGCTCATGTAGGGTGTATAGTTACGGGCTCGTCTCTGCCAAATGCTTCTGAGGTCTGGAATGGAGAGAGCAGCCGGAGTCAGAGTGTCAATACCATGGGAAAGTTGGCCTTTCCAAGGATCTTTCTCCTCTCTCCGCAGGTTCTCATGCCCCACACAATTCTCAGGGGGCTAGTCAACAATTAAGATCTAACTCTGGAGAGCAGAAGGCTCTGACAGCCCCAAGGATCAGCCTGGTCCCGCCACCCCCAGCATTCATACACACACACTCAGTTCTTCTTAGGACAATGCCACCAAGTCATCTTGAGCCATGCAACCAGAGCACCCGATGTCATGAAAGAACACAGAGGCCTCTTTCTGGCCAGTGTCGCGATTTCAATAGAAGGCCCTTCTCAGGGCAGGGGGAAAAAAAAAGATTCTTGTGCCATGTCCCTAACAAAAGCTGACTGACCTCTTCTTCAGTGGAATCATTGGGTAGGCCCAGAATCAAGCTGGGGTTATTTCCCCACCATCACCATAGTCATAGCAACAGCTTTGATTAATGCCATGGCCCATTAGAGGGATAATGTCAGCCCTAATCAGAAACGCCTCAAGTATCTCTCTTTGCATTTTGGTAAATGGAGTAATCACATTACGCTTCGATGTGTCTGGGAGCTGATTGCTGTTACGAAAGTCTGCTGATTTTCCAGGTTAAGGGGTGTCAGGGGGCTCGAGCCGCAACTAATCATGGTGCATTGTTAGTGTTTAGAGGGGAAACAGAGGGCTCTGAGACTGATGGGGAGGTTCCTGCCTGTTCATCGTCCTGGGTCAATAGTAGGTCCCTGGGCTGGTGGTCTGTGGGCAGAGGCTTCTTCCTTGCACATGAACTCAGTGTCTGAGCGGAGATGCCTATGCTGTGGATAAACACAAGGAAGGAGAGGCATGCCTGGCAAGAGCAGGCAGGCCTGGCTGTCCCTCCTCCTCCTACATCAAGCTTATGATGGACAGCCAGCCTCGGGTCATGCCACTGGGCTGGAAAACTGGCAGGAGAGTGCTCACTCTTGGCCTGAAGATAGGAAATGGCAGAGGTGACATGTGCTGCAGAGGCAAGTAATGAGTGTAGACTTGCTCTGTCATAACAGTCTTTGGCCTTTGGCAGGTCCGCTTTGACTCTGATGAAGCTTCACACTCGCTGCACTGTGGAGGTGAGGATGACAACCCCTCCCCTCTCCCTTTGCTAGCAGAGAAACCAAGGAAAGGTGAAGTGACTTTTCTCAGTCCTCCACTCTCACCTGGAACCGATGCTCAGCTCTGTCTCTCACGAGACCTTTGCACACCGCTACCTCTGTCTGTCTTCCGGCCTGGCTGCCTTTGTCTCTGCAGGGCCACAGGTGACAGTGACAATAAATCACAGCCACCCATATGGAGAGATTAAGAGGAGGACCTGAGGAAATATGCACTGAGTCCCTGGAGGCTATTTTTGGATGCTCCTGGGAGGGTTTTTTTTTTTTTTTGTGTGTGTGTGTGTGTGTGAAAGGACTCAAATAGTTAACTATTTTTGACAGTTTGCAGGCAGAGCAGAAATAGAAGAGTGGGTACTTGGTGTCCCCGCCAAGGCTAAGGAAGTAAAACCTTCTTAGAGGTCTGATGCCACTGCAGAGCCATTAAATTTACTGTCTAGCATAATATCTAGCATAACTTTTTCATTTTTGGCCCCAGCAATAATTTTTCTTTTCAGTTTTAAACATTATCTCAGGGCCTTGCTGAGTTGATGAGATCGAACTGTCTGTCACAGGGCCACAATCTGTCCCCATGTCCCTGTCCCCATGGACACAAAGCCCTTGCCAGTGAAGCTAAAGTTCACTCTAGAGCTTCAAGGTCAAGGTCCCAAGCCAGGGTTGGAGTGTGGAAAGTTATGGTACGGAAGACCAACACAACAAATGGGCAGGGTGTTACCACGGACCAGCCAGTCTCTGACTTCCACCTGTCTCCCTCCAGACCAACTTTTTTTTTTCGAGACAGGTTTTCTCTGTGTAGACCAGGCTGGCCTCAAACTCACAGTGATCCACCTGCCTCTGCCTCCCGAGTGCTAGCATTAAAGGCATGAGCCACCATGCTCGGCCAGAGACTGATTCTTCCAGACCAACTTTTATCTAGAAGAATCAGTGTTCTTCCCAGGAAGACACTGGAATAGACACATGAAAAACACCCAGCATCACAGCTTGACCTAAGATCTTTTTTTTTTTTTTTTAAAGATTTATTTATTTATTTATTATTGTGTACACAATACTCTGCATGTACACCTGCATGCCAGAAGAGGGCACCAGATCACATTACAGATGGTTGTAAGCCATCATGTGGTTGCTGGGAATTGAACTCAGGACCTTTGGAAGAGCAAGCAGTGTGCTTAACCTCTGAGCCATCTCTCCAGCCCTTGACCTAAGATCTTACACTGAGCTGGAGAGATGGATTTCCCAGGCTGAGATATTTCCCCAACTGTTCTCTAAAACATTACAGTGGCCTCCCCTGGAGACATGACCTTGGCTGTCATTGCTTATAAACACAGCTGATCAAGGACTTGAAAAAATAAATCAAATTAAAGGTGTGGGCTTTGGCTTCCACACAGCCAACAGCTTTAAGCTAAATCAGTGGTTTTCAACCTGTGGGTCACAACCCCTCTGGGGTCAAATAGCATGTATTCTACATTGCCAAATATTTACATTATCATTCATAACGGTAGCAAAATTCCAGTTAGGAAGTAGCAAAGGGATACTCTTATTTTTTTTTTTTGACTGGGGGTCACCACAACACGAGGAACTGTATTAAAAGGTCACAGCATTAGAAAAGTTGAGAAACACGGAGCTAAGTGAACACATAAAAGACTCACATGGGCCTCTTGTATTCCCATCACTTTGGCGATACCCTTCTTCTTCTTCTTCTTCTTCTTCTTCTTCTTCTTCTTCTTCTTCTTCTTCTTCAGATTTATTTATTTATCATGTACACAGTGTTCTGCAGGCACGCCAGAAGACGACACCAGACCTCAATTTAGACAATTATGAGCCACCATGTGGTTGCTGGGAATTGAACTCAAGACCTCTGGAAGAGCGTCCAGTGCTCTTAACCTGTGAGCCATCTCTCCAGTTCTCCTGCTGGTACTGTTACCTTAGATGTCACTGGTGCTGGCTGCCTAATCTCAGACCTGAGACCAATCCTGACAAGGCAAAGTGTGCTGTAACCTCCTCCCTGCCCCCACCCTGCCTCCTGGGTTTCCCAGACCCACGGCTCAGACTAGCCTCTGTTACTACTTACCTCAGACAGACCTGTCACTTTCACAAACCTCCCACACTCACAAGTTGGCACCAACTGTTGTGTGCTCCCCACAGCCACACAGTCTGCCTGGACCATCAGCTTGCTGCCCACTCCCACTTGACTCTTCAGTTTGGCCAGTATCACTTGACACTCCCTCCCTGGCTACTTGGACACCACCTATGTGTGGGATTTAGCTCTGTGAGACACTGCTCCCTCTGCAGGGCTAGTAACTGTTAGCTGACCCTGCTTCTGTGGATGGCCACTTCTTCCGTCCTAGCTCCCGTCCCATCCCTGACTACATGCGCGCTGTCCTTGTTGTTGCCTTGCACAGAGCTTGTCCTGGAGCCTGGCACAATGATCTCTCAGAGAGCAGAAATCTTATGGGCCATTCTCCTTGCTGTATCTCTGGCACCTAGCATCACACAGAGCATAAAGTAGAAACATTTAATACACATTTGATGCGCGAATCAGAAGTGAAGTTGTAGTTCCTTTGCGCAGAGGGGAGGGACTGTTCATTTGATTTCTGCTGGTCCATAGCTACCTGACACCAACTGAATGGAAAGGACAAGGTCACTATCAACCAGCTTTAGCAAGATTTTAGCACTCCTGACCGGTGCCCGTGGTGCACAGGTTCCTAAGACGGAGATCAGTTCCTCTGTTTGCATCATGATTATATTTAATTCTGCACAATTCAGCTAATCAGGAATATCTCTGGTCACCCCTAAGAGAGACATTTTCATTATTTGGAGGGGAAGAAACACGTGGTTGCAGGTGGCTGTGCCGCTGGCTGATTTTATATGCAAGTGGGTCACTAAATAGTTGTCCCCTTTAGTTTCCTCATCTGGAAACAGTTTTCTCTGTCTGATTTATGGTTCTATTAACTGATAATTCTGTCCCAAGTCCCAAAGCATTTTGCTTTCTGTCCTGCCTTTTGGTCAACACTACAGCACCTCAGGGCGAGAGCCTTTGCCTGACTTATTACATATGACCACCAGGTGGCAGGAGCGTGCTGTGGTCCTTTGGTCCCAAACACAAAGAACGTTGCTCTTCAGAGGTTGTCAAGAGGGTAGCTCTCTCTGAAGGGAAGGGACAGGAGCCCCTTCAGTTTGTAAAAATATTGACTTTTTATCAGAAAAAAAAAAAACGCAACAGGAGGATTTTTGGATGAGCACGCCTGGATTCATCTGGGAAGGGATGAGCTCATTCCTCACCCACAGGGAGCTTCTAGTTTGCTGAGGGAGGTTAACAGTCAAACTGACATTGTGAAATTTGACTATAGCAAGAGGAGTGTGGCGGAAGAGCTTGGTTTGTGCTGTAGCCACGAGCCATTTGTGTTTATCTAAATTTAACTTGTTGAAATTAAATATAAATTTTAAAAATGCAGCTTCTCGGTCGCACCAGCTGTGCTTCCAGCACATGATGGCTACATGTGGTTAGCCGACTACGTCAGGCAGCTCAGACTACAGAGAATTCCTGCTGATATCTAGAGCAAGGTTCTCAGCCTCAAAGATAGCAGGCTTGACTCCATGATTCCAGAGGGTTCCCTGGTATCAAGAGCAGGCTGTACTGTGCATCGCAGGGTATTAAATACACCCACATGAGAACCACTGGACACGCCAACGCCAGCGGCTCTGACTTCAACAGTGGGAACAGTGAGTGGCAAGTGTTCTAGAGAGCAAGCGAAGCTTAGTCACAAGGTGGCAAGAAGACCCTCAGTTCAGACTGAGGGTGGGGGCCTCCCCAGGGAGTTAACTCTTTCCTTGGGAGACATGACACCAGGGAGTCACCATGCTTTGAAAAGCAGCACAGGGACATCACTGAGAATGTGCCACATGGCGGCGTCTTCCTGGTCACACCATGCCTTCACCATCTACTCCCAGCTGGTCCAACCCTGAATTCAGTTTATTTCCTTTATATTCTGTTATCCTCTCTTGGTGACTAGTCCTGAGAGGTTATTTAAAGATCGCCCATTCCTCTGTGGTCCAGAGCAGGGTTTTGGTGTAGTAATAAGAATTAGCTCAATCAATAGAGAGGCTCAGGAGACTGGAGATATCAGTCTAAGTTCACCCAGGACCCATGAAGATGTGAGAGGGGAAGTGGTTGCGCAAAAAGCCTGCTGTACCTCTTGAACGCATGGGGCATCACTTCTGCCCTTTGCATGTAACTTCTCATCTCACCCCTCATACTGATCAGTTTCTTCTTGTCTGTTACAGATGGTCCAAAGGGGTCTCCAGTTCCCCTTAGGGTGCTTGATAATCCTTCTGGCTTTGTTGCTAGCCAAGACTGGTCCACATGAACGTTAGCTCAACATCTTACAAAGGGAACATAATCAGCTCTACTTCCTTAGGTTGAGCAAGGCCCACGCAATCCATCTCCTAGTCTGTAGTCTGGAGGTCAAGTCAGGCTTCACTTGGGGATCATGTCCACTCCTATTCTGTACCATTCGGAGTAGAGTCTGACAGTGGTGACTCCATAGAGACCTTCAATAACTGAGAATGGATAGCCTGGTGCTCTATACACAGCTGGCTTAGCTTCTGCTACCTGGGCTTCTTTCCTAATTTCTGTTTCCTATCTGTTATCAGTAGCCCCTGAACTGATGCAGCCCCTCCCAGCTCATCTCCAGTCAACTCTTGGCTTTCTTGGAAGAGTACAGTTCTTACCCTCTGGCACACGCTTAGCACACACGTGTTGTAGGGAATCTCACCGATCATCTGCAGGGATACACCTGCAGTCAGGCAGACGCAGGTGTGCTAAGTCTGCTTGTGGAAAGGAGAATGCATCATTCCATGATGCGGGAGCCTTTGAGGGGCTTGAGAAAGGAAGGCTAGGGAAACATCTGTCAGGTTTGTATTGGGTGCCAATGAGACATGAGCAATTTGTCATCTCAGAAGCGCTGGTGCAGGAAGAGCAAATTGAGGCTGGGTAGGGGTACCACAGACAGGAAAGCAACAATCTTCCAAAGAAAACATTTCAACTCTAGCATGGCCTCGGTTCTGTTTAGTGGTAAACATTATTTATCATAATCTGACTGACAACAGGCTTGATTTTCACTTATTTAGTTCAATGCAGCAAAAAAAAAAAAAAAAAAAAAAGTTACATAACTGAATGAATATTTAAGTTTGGCCAAATGTAGAAGCAATCACCGTGGGTGACAAGCAAAGCTGAGGTGCCATTTTTAAAGCAGCCAGAGTGATCCTTCCTATTATCTGTCTTTTAGGTGATTGCTTTTTACTGCTTTGCATAAAATTGGCCTTTAGTATAATGATATAATGCAGATCCATCTGAGCTTCTGTCTACCATGTTGGAATAAATAGAGGTTGATGGCTTCTGTTGTTGGTACCTTCACCTCTCTCTTTTGATTGCTCATTCAAAAGTACTGTGCAGTTGGTCTGTGTTCTTCTTCATGTGTGGTCCCACATTCCACATATTATCTGTGTGCAGCTAAAAGGATCAATTACTTCTGGGCGTTGTGATACCTTTTCTACTTGCCTCCCTCTTTTCTAGCAGTTGCGCTACCTCCTATTTTCATGAGAGCTATTGTTAAAAGTGCCCTAGAGTGTCACTTAATTATTGGAAGTTGCCCTGAGAGCTCATTAAGCCCTATACCTTATTAATTTTCACTTACCAGTCTAGAATGTTGGAGTGGAAAAGAAATCCCATTATTTGTGTTAGTTCCTTGATTTTTTTTTTTTTTTTTTTTTTTTTTTGTCATTTGGTTAGTATTTCCACTCTGTGATTCACTCATAACCTTAACCAAATGCTGAGTAAATCACAGTGATCTCTCCAGCTTCTGGAAGTCATCACAATACGCTAGCATCACCAACTAAGAGGGTACTACATGCCGTGTGCTTTACCAGGTTGCCCTACCAGCAAACATGGAGAGGGTGGGGGCAGTGAGAGTAGGAATACCAATAAAAATTCATGACAAACACTCCAAATATCAGTCTTTAAAGTCAGGGCCAAATAGCTTTGAAAATGGACAAAGAGATGTTGGTTCTAAAAACTTGAAAAGAAAACTCAACTTGAGTGTCACTTCATCCAAGTTCTAGGCAAGGTTTTGGTTAGTTTCCTATGGTTTTATTTGTTTAGTTCTTAGTAAAGCCATCTGAGGTAAACAGGATCAATTCTCATTCACAGAAGGAAATTTGAAACTGAGAAGCTAACTCCTTGGCCAGAGGTCCATCTTGTAGGAAGCACTCAGTCCTGGAGATAAAGAAGGAGCCAAACACTTATAAGGATATCAAATTTGTAGAATGTTAAAGGCAGTTGCTTATCACCTTAAGCTAGGAGAGGATAGAGTGTGTGAAAATGGAAGGCCAAGTTGAGGGAGAATAATATTCCAGGCATACAGAACAGCATACAACTCTGGAATGGCCAGTGAAGCACAAATGAATGTGTTTCTTCTGGGGGAAAGGGTGGTGTATGGATGGGTGGCAGAAAGATGGGGGGGGCAGCACTCAGCTCCTGGAGGCTCTTTATGGCAGACTGCATTTTGGATAGAATGTTTCTTGCAGTGGGGAGCCAGTTAAGATTTTAAATGGGAAGATTTTCCTAACTCAATTGGATTTGTCTGTCAGGAGGAAGATCCTGGCAGCAGATAGAACCTTATCAAAAGGGTTAAGAGAGAGACACTTCAGAAAGCCAGTGGCAATCATAGTCAGAACCAGGTGAGGCATAAGCAATAGGGCGAAGAAAGCTACGTCAAGATGCAGTAAAGACAATGCAGAAACTAGGCCTGGATATGAGAACTCAAGAGAACGGACAGTTGAGGACACTAGGATGGTGGCCTGGACCATTGCTTGAGGGTCAAATCATTGGTAGAGACAAAGATACTAGAAAGATGAACAGAGAGCTAGGAACAAATTGGAGAAAGATGAGAGTCCAGTTTTGGATATGCTAATTATTATTATTAAGGTCACTGAGGAGAATTGTCCAGTAGACAACTGTTGTAGTCTGCTTCTCTGCTGCTGTGATAAACACCATAACCAAAAAACAACTGTGGGAAGGAACAGGGTAGCTATAGCTTACAGGTAACAGTCCATCGTTGAGGGAAGCAAGCCATGACAGAAACTGTAGGCAGAAGTGTAGAGGCAGGAACTGAAGCAGAAACCATGAAAGAACGCTGCTTACTGGCTTGCTGGAGCATCACACTCAGCTACTCTTCCTCTATAGCTCAGACTCACCTACCTAAGGATAGTGCCACCCACGGTGGGCTGGGCTCTCTTGCATAAGCCTGCAATCAGGAAAATGCCCCTACGGACACGACATGAGCCACTCTGATGAAGGCAATTTCTCAGATGAGGTTTCTTCTTCCCAAGCATGTCAAGTTGACAATCAAGATTAGACATTCCAACAAGCGAATGTGTGAATTTACAAAAGATGCGACACCTGAGTGGCAGATAAAATTCTCTCGGGGCATTTTTGTTTGGATGGTATAATTGATTCTCTTTATTAGTGTTCTCCAAAGCCATCATGAACACTAAATAAGGGAATAACAGGGCATTGCTCCTAGCAGAAAGAGGGTGTGGGAGGTCTTGTGAGTTTCAAAACAGTTCATTCCTGCTTAATATATAATGTTGTTTATGTGTATTTCCAGTTAAGGGCATCTTTCTTTTCTTTTTTCTTTCTTTCTTTCTTTTTTTTTTCAAGACAGGCTTTCTCTGTGTAGCCTTGGTTGTCCTAGACTCACTATGTAGACCAGGCTAGATCTCACAGAGATCCACCTGCCTCTGCCTCCCAAGTGCTGGAATTAAACGTGTGTACCACCACTGCCCAATAAGGGCATCTTTTAAAAAATATTGTTGACTTGTGACTAATGAAATCATGGCCAGCAGCACTACCACTTATTCCATAACAAAACTTTTATTTTATTTTATTGGTTTTTTTGAGACAGGGTTTTTCTGTGTAGCCCTTGGCTGTCCTGGACTTACTTTGTAGATCAGGCTGGCCTTGAACTCACAGCAATCCTCCTGCCTCTGCCTCCTGAGTGCTGGGATTAAAAGCGTGTGCTACCATGCCTAGCTAATAAAACTTTTCTAAAATATGTTTTATCCATAAGGCATTACACAGACTTCTTGTGCTTAGGACAAGAAAGTGGATGCAGATGTGAAACTGAAATAGCGCTACATTGATCATGAAAATAAAAACACGCTTTTGCTTTAGCCATTAGTGGAGCCAAGGGAACTAGGAAGACGAACAGTGAATTAGAGAGAAAAGGGCTGAAGATGACAGTCCAGTTTGTGATATGCTAATTAGTAAGAACTAAAACAAGAAGACAGAGTGTTGCTCTGTTCAGTCTCATTGGGAATATTTACAGTAGATGCTCTAAGCTTCCTCTTGCTGTGTCTATTGTGACAGTAAAATCTCCCATGAGTACTGATGGTGGGTACTGGACAAATACAGTTGATTGAAAGGGAAAGTTCTCAAGTGATCTGGATAGTTCATTCAACGTTGTGACTATTTGCTTGCTTGATACCACCCTATGAAAGGATTATGAGATGAAAAGGGGTTAAAACATGCCACGAGTGTCACCAACATTTTAAAAAGTGGGTAACAGGAAAGATGTGGTATAGAGGGTGGGGCGAGGGAGTGCTCACACCTATGGCACATAGCATGCACAGGCAAGAAGCACTCAGGAACTGGATGGGGAGGGTCACATTATATTGTTTGAGGAAATCTATTCTCATTAAAATATTGTTCTGAAAGTACTCAGGGGTCTTCACCATAGCCAAGGGGTTAACTAAGGAATGAGACCTCGGGGAGAAGTGTCCATGGTCTTACTGGAGGACAGAGGCAAATTTGCTGGAGGCTGAAGAATAACAGCAGAGTAATAATGGCCATTCCACTGTATATATCCCCAATGGGCTTCAGTGTAAACAGAATGAGAGAGGTGGCTTGGTGGCTGAAAAGGACCCAATGGGGCACCATTGGCTTATTGTCTAAGAGAAAGCTCAACAATATTTCCAAGAGTCAAAGGTTTATTTCTGTCTAGCAGTTGAGAGCAGACTGTAGAAGAAGAATGAGGAAAGAAGAGCTGGAAGCGTGGTTGGTGAGGAAGGACCTCAAGTAAGGACAGGTACAGAGGGCAGCCTTCAGTGAGGGGCTGAGGCTGGGAGCTGGATATTTAGCCATGTCAGATTTGTCCCCTCCCAGAGCCTTTGCAGCTGCTGTTTCCTCTGTCTGTGTCCTCACATATCTCTCTCTGTGACTCTTCATATGACTGGTTTCATCCTGTCAGGTGCCAGCTCAAAGGTCAACACTTCCGTGAGGCTGTCCTGACCATTGGAGCTAAGGGACTCCTTCATTGTCATCTGAGATGGTCACATCTGTTCATCTCTTCATCCCACCTCTTCTCTCAACTGGGAGCCACACTGGCTGTGAGCCTGATAGGATCTAGAATCATCTAAGAGACAAACCTCTATGCATGATTATGAGGGAGGCTCTAGAGCAGTGGTCCCCAACCTTCCTAATGCCACCACTCTTTAATACAGTTCCTCATGTTGTGGTGACACCTGGTTCAAAAAAGAAAGAAAGAAAGAAAGAAAGAAAGAAAGAAAGAAAGAAAGAAAGAAAGAATAAAGAAGGACTAACCAAGTTAAAAAAAAAAAAGAAAGAAAGAAAGAAGGAAAATTATCCCTTGGCTACTTCGTAACTGTAATTTTGCTACCGTTATGAATCATAACATAAGTATCTGTGGGTTTTGATGGTCTTAGGTGACTCCTGTGAAAGGAAAGGGCTATTTTTCCCCCAGAGGAGACCCACAGGTTGAGAACCAGTTCTTTAGACTGTGGGAATCCAGGTGGGAAATCTCACTGTAACTGGGAGAGCACTATTCTGCTGGCCAGGTGCCTAGACTGAGTAAAAAAATGGATCTTGTGAGCTGAGTATCAGCGTCCCTTGCCCTCTGCTTCCTGACTGCAGACACAAAGTGACCAGCTACTTCACACTCCTGCCCCGCTAGCTTTCCCCACGCCACCCTGCCTTCCCCAAGTAATAGTCTGTACCCCCAAACTGTGAGCTTCAACATGCGACTCCTGCCTCACTGGCTTTTGTTTTGTTTCTCTGTTACAGCCATAAGGAAAGTAACGATCCCTGGGAGCTCAGGCTCTCTCTGGTTTTGTTCACTCGGTTCCCAGCAGGTACTGTACAAATGAACAGCAGCCAGCAAGCAAGGAGGGAGTTTGCTTGGGAAAGGAAAGAACCAAGAATGTCTATCCGGTGTTGACTATGACTCTACTTTCAGCATGCATTGAAGGGTATCAAGAAGAGGCGTTCAAGCACAGGCTTGTACTAAATGGTTATGAAGGCATCATTAAGATAGCCTAGAAGTGAACAGAGTTCAACTGTCAGCCAGCAAGTGGGCTAACAGATGTTGGAAAGATTTGTATTTGTGAAGCCGGGGTTATCACTCCAACATAAAAGGAACAAAGTTATGATATGTATCGCAATGGCAGAACCTTGAGAACATAGTAAGTGGAGGAAGCCAGTCGTGAGAAGTCACACACTGCACACTGTCATTTGTTCCAAGCGTGCACAAAAGACTGATTATAGAGACAGAAAGCTCATTGGCCATTGTCAGGGGGCTCAGAAGACTCGGTATCGAATGAAAAGTGAGCCTTCAATGAGACTGGTTTTCTTGGGAGTGGGGGTGGGGTGGTGGAAAGAAACATTTTTTTTCTTTCCTATGCTGAAATTATGTAATTACCAGGGCTGAGAATTATCAATGTACCAGAGACCACTACACTGTATAGTTTAAGACAGTTAAAATTGTGAACCCTAATAAAAAGCTCACAATGGGAATGCATCAGATGTGTAGCTCACGTCTGAAACATGCTGGGCTGGTACTTTAACCTGTCCCCACAGGAGTTGGAGAACCACTTAACAAAGGCCCTCAGGCACGAATCTGCCAAACAGATGTATTATTCCAAGTTATCAATTCATTACTCCTAAGATTCTTGAAAGAGTCTCTCAGACAGTGAGCTCTCAACTCTTGCATAAAGATGTGGTTCCTAGGTAGCCAGCATATAAATGCTTTAATATTTATAGTATAAAACACAGAAATTTTGTTTGGAGTCCTTGCAAGTGCTGCTCCTGAAGAGAGAGGCATGCTTTCCAGGTAACAGAAACCATCTTCCTGTCTCTCTGTCTTCAAACCAAGGTCCATGGAAGGTGACACTTCTAAGGGGTGAGGGGTATCCTTCCATGCTACCTGGGGGAAGAGGCACTACATGGAGTTTCTAGGGACAGCAAAGCCACAGTAGTGGGACTAATTCACTGCTAAGAGTTCATTGTGCCCTGAGAGCGGTCCGAGGGCACACTGTGCCCAGTCTCCTTTCAGTTCTAGCTGTGAATAGCCCTCTAGTGGCAGCTGCTGACATTAACCATGTCTCTGTAAGGCCCTTGGCAGGCCTTTGTGGCAGCCAACGTGAGGCTTTTCTCTAAGCGCAGTCACAGCAATTCTGTTCAAACAAATCATCTCCTGGAACATGAAGCTTCCAAGTCCGGTTTGGCCACACACAATCTATTAAGGTAACTTTTCTTTTGCTCTTGGAAGACTGATGAATCATGGATGTGAAGGGCGCTTTATAGTGACGATCATAGGCCTTCATTTCAATTGGACATGGAAAAGGACACCCAATCGTAGGATCTCGTTATAGGAGAAAGATTTGGATTTTTCTTTCTTGGGTCACTTTTCTCTTTTATGCTTCTCCTCCTTTAGATAGGGTCTCATACGACCCAGGCTGGCTTTGTTGTAGCCAAAGGATGACCTTGAACTTCTGATCCTCCTGCTTCTGTTTCCCAAACGTGGTGATTACAGGGTGCTCTGATTGCTGGCATGCACCACTACACCTGGCTTGTGAGGTACTAGATCAAACCTGGGGTTTTATGCAAGCTGAAGAAGTGCTCTACCCACTGAGCTTCCTCCTCACTATACTCATGGTGAGATGGCTCCAGCCCAGCCCAGCCAGGAGCCTGCTGCTGGCATCTAGCCAGAGGGGACAGTAGTTCCATCTGGGTGAGGCAAGAGACAGTCAGATACCAAGAGGTTTGCAAGCTGGAAAACTAAAGGTGTGGGAACCCGGAAGGACACAGTCTCTAGCCTCAAAGCAGCCAAATGTGGGCTGGAATTTTAGGACAGGGAGCTAGAAGTTGGGTTTGGGATTTGTTAAATCTAAAAGGTCCTTGGCATGTCAATCTTGGGTCTATTCACTGTCAGTTATGGTACAGGATGAAATTTTTGTCGTCTTCCTGGAAGTGAAAATAGCCACAAAAGACAAGCAGCCTAAGAACCGAGGTCCAAAAACACCAAGGGTAGTATGCAAAGGACACTGAGAAATAGATGAGAGCCAGAGCCTCTTGAAGAAGCGATGTCCTGAAAACAAGTGAAGAATGTGTCCGGAGAGAGAGGGAGCTGAGACCATGAGTGGGAAGACAACAGAACAAGATACTGGATTGTGCAACATGGAAGTCACGGGGGCCCTGGTGAGGGCCCTTCTACAGGAATGATGGGCCCAAAACCTGATGACAACGATCTGAGAGAGGAAGGGGAGGAGGTGATGCTGTGGAGCGTTCATAGCTATTGAAGTATTTTTCTATGAAGAGCCGAGGAGCTAAAGAGACGGCTTTGTGGGAAGAATGCTTGCCCTACAAATGTAAGGATATGAGTTCAAACCTCTAGAAGCCATATAAAAGCCAGGCACTGTGTCTGTATTTGCAGTGCTCCTACAGTGTGACGGGAATCCTTTTAGGCTTGTAGGCCAGCCAGGCTGGTGTATGCAGAAGCAAGCAACAAGCCAGACCCTGTTTCAAAGCAAGGTGGAAAGGAAAGGCGCTCCTTAGGTTTTCCTCTGACCTTCACAAAACCTGCTATGGCACTTGTGTGGCCTCAGTCACACTTACCCACACATTGCACATCACACACAAACACACACACACACACACACACACACACACACACACACACACAGAGAGAGAGAGAGAGAGAGAGAGAGAGAGAGAGAGAGAGAGAGAGAGAGAGAGGAGGAGAGGGAGACGAGTGAGGAGAGAGAGCGAGGAGGAGAGAAGAGAGAGAGAGAAAGAGATGAAGACCTGAAAATGGAGCCTTTTGTGAAGAGGCATGTATTCTTCAAGCAAGTGGGAAGGTATGGGCTTCACTGCACGGTGGAGGAGTTGGGCTTAGAAGACACAGGAAAAGGCTGGCCTCGGATGAGAAAAAGCAAACAAACAAACAAACAAACAAAACCAAGGCCTTCATTTCACAGCTAGCATGTCCTGTGGGCTGGGGACAAAGATGCACAGGAAAGACAGCATAGTTGAAGTTACAGTACGTCTTGAATTGAACTATTCGTGGAACACCATTAAAATATTGACATGTAAAATTTAAAATAGTGCTATCCATGGGATGCCATCCAATGCCAGAATATAGCATTGCAAAGTCCTAATCAGCACCACAGGTGAAGAAAGAGTCTACAGTTGAAACTCTGAGGATGCATGGCATGGATGCGTTTCTCTGAGTTGGGAGGGGCAGCTGTCATTGATGCCTGGTCCAAGCTGCATGTGTTATCTTTGTTGCTGTGATCAAATATAGTTTCAGGAAGAGTTTATTTTGGTTTATAATTCCAGAGGGCTGGATGTCTGTAATAGCAGAGAGGGCAGGGCAGCAGGAGCAGGAAGCTGAGAGATCACATCTCAACTGCTCACACAGGAACAAAATAACTGGAAGTATGGCAAGGCCACATACTCTCAAAGTCAGTTCCTGGTTATGTGCTTCTTTCAGTAAGGCTGTATCCCCTGAAGGTCCCATAACTTCCCCAAACAACGCCACCAACAGTGGGCCAAGGGTTCAAACACATGTGGACATTTCTCATTCAAACCACTACACCGCAAAACTCAACGCTCCATTGGTTCAGAGATTGTCCTTGCTAAGCTGTGTAATACCAACTATTTAGCATTCTAAGTATTGCGGCAACCATTCCAGTGGCACACAGAGACTCCCTGAGTTACAGGCAAAGTAAGACAGGATCTTCAGCAGTAGGTCATTAGAGGCAAGCAGCATCAACACTGAGATCAAGCAGCCTTAAGGCAGCAAGCTTGGCCTCTCTTACAACAGAATGCTGGGGTAGGCTATCTCACCTGAGCAAAAGATGGTCCATGGGACCATCTCAGACACTTTGGGGCTTTTTTAAAAAAGTGGCTTCTTCAAGGAGGTGAGATGTAACACATCAGACAAGCATGCTCTGGCTCCTAGAAAGCCAGGACACAAGACACACTACTGTAGGCTCCACTTCAAAACTGCTGCTCGACTAGTTACTGACAGGCCTGTGCCATCCTGGTTCATCACTCTTGTTCAATTGCACAAGTTAGTTTATTAAACTCTGACAGGTGTTGTAAGCTTCAGAGAGGTGGGGTGGCTTTCTGAGGTCACACAGCCAGTAGGTGGCAGAGAGTTGGGGTTGAAACACAAGCTTATGACATGACTTTTTATGCTTGTTTTAGCAAAACAAATTTAAAAAGCAACATGAGACTCACTCTTGGTTTGTCTTTGAGCAAACATTTTCTAAGTATTGGACAGTCTGCTTTTGGGAAGTCTTACTAGGGTAGACTTAAAGATAAAGCCAGGTGGAGTGGTTTCTAGCCAATATATATATTTTTAAAGATTTATTTATTTATTATGATGTATACAGTGTTCTTCCTGCATGTACACCTGTAGGCCAGAAGAGGGCATCAGATCACATTACAGATCACATTACACAACACCATGTAGTTGCTGGGAATTAAACTCAGGACCTCTAAGTGTCCCTCAGTAGAAGAGTGGATAAAGAAACTGTGGTACATATACACTATGGAATACTACTCAGCTATTAAAAACAAGGAATTCCCGAAATTTGTGGGTAAATGGATTGAGCTAGAAATGATCATAATGAGTGAGTTAACCCAGAAGCAGAAAGAATCAAATGGTATATACTCACTTATATCTGCATACTAGCCCAAGGGGCATGTCCCACGAAAGCCTTCACTTACCAGGAAACTGGGACAGAGGGGAGGACATCCTATTGGGACTCTAAATGAGAGAAGCATGGGAGAATAGCAAAATAAAAGGATACAGAGGGTCCTAGAAACCTACAAGTAGAACAATATGATAGGCAGATTTGGGCCCAGGGGTCCCGCTCAAACTAAGGCACCAGCCAAGGACAATACAGGAGGTAAACTTTAAACCCCTTCCCAGATCTAGCCAATGGTCAGAATATTCTCCACAGTTGAGTGGAGAGTGTGATATGACTTTCTCACGTACTATGGTGCCTCACATTTGACCATGTCCCCTGGCGGGGGAGACCTGGTGGCACTCAGAGGAAGGACAGCAGGTAGCCAAGAAGAGACTTGATACCCTATGAGAATATATAGGGGGAGGTGATCCCCCTCAGGAACAGTCATAGGGGAGGGGAATAATGGGAAAATGGGGGGGGGGGGAGGAATGGGAGGATACAAGGGATGGGATAAACATTGAGATGTAACAAGAATAAATTAATAAAAAAAAATAAAATAAAAATTCTTCATCAACTAAAAAAAAAAACAAAAAACAAAAAAAACTCAGGACCTCTGGAAGAGCAGGCAGTGCTCTTAACCACTGAGCCATCTCTCTAACCCCTATTCAATACTTCTGATTTTTTTATTTCTTCATTTTTATATTTGAGCCTGGATCTCACTATGAAGTCCAGACTACTTACGTTACAGGCTAAGCTGGCTTTGAACTTTTGGTTCTCTTGTCTCAGCCTCCTGGGTGATGTAATTGCAGGAGTGCATTGTTACACCCAGCCTGGGGTTTGCAAGCACTGTAATTCCCTGTGGTCATCCATCCTAGGATGCAAGAATTGATTTTAGGGCATGTGATGGGTGAAGCAGTGGACTGGAGCAGGGTCCCTGAGGATTCCACTCCTTCTTTGGGGATTCTCACAAGTGGATTTTAGAATGCTGAGACACCTCTATTTCTAAACTGTATGGTGGCTTCTCAAAACTCCAGGAGACAAAGTAAGGTGGGAAATTGCCCTCACCACTAGACTTTTATGTTTTCTTTCATTCATTCATTCATTCATTCATTCGTCCATTTCTCTCATCACTTCCTGTGTTTTCATTGAACTGTCACAACAATTCAAAAATGATTGAATCACCCATACCTCCTTTGCCCAGGTTGTCACCTAGACTGGTCTCCTGAATTCACAGAATTTGTGTTCAAAGACAAGCAACACTTTTAGGATTATTATCTGAGCGCAACCAGGCCCTCTGTGTGCTATGTCATAGATATTAGCATGGGCAATTACAAATTAAATAAAATGTTACAAGACAGCAGCTATGTTGGATTATGAGCTAGGATTATCTCATTCTCTGTCCAGTGCAGACAACAATGCCTACATCATAAAGCATCTGCTGGGACAACTGTGCTTCTACTTGGAAGGTGCATGGGACAGGGTCTGTCAGGAATGAACACACAGCAACTCTTTGTTATGTAGGGAGCATGGGCAGGGCCCCTTTTAGACTCCAGAGAGTCAGCTGGGACTGACTTGTGCATTGAGGTGTGGCAAGCTCCTGCAGCTGGATGAAGAGAAGGCAGTAAAAATAAGAAAGTGGACAAACACCAAAGTTACCAGGGGCCTCTCTGGCACTCCTTTCCTTGTGTGCAGACTCATGGGTTACTTTTTTCCTTCTTTTCTCTTTTCTCACTTCTTCTTTCTTAGTTTTCTCCCAAATTCCCAATTTCTGTCTCTCTGGTACATATTGTGTGTCCTCAACACTGAGTGGCAGCCAGGGCTGGGATTCATGGAGGTTCAGCTTTCTGCCTTCAGCTGAGTTGATGGGAGCATTTTCATCTTTCTTTTTTTCTTTCTTTCTTTCTTTTTCTTTTTCTTCTTCTTTTTTTTTTTTTTTTCCGGTTTCTCTGTGTGGTGTTGGCTGTCCTGGACTCCCTTTGTAGACCAGGCTGGCCTCAAACTCATAGCAATCCACCTGCCTCTGCCTCCCAAGTGCTGGGATTAAAGGCGTGTGCCACCACACCCAGCTGATGGGAGCATTTTCAACAGAGGTGCTCAGAAACAGAAATGGGCTTTCAAACACAGCTTACTCTTATGTTGGGATGGCTGGTATGTTTCATAGGCCTTTCCACATAGCCAAGTAAAACCTTTTCACAGCTTTGCTAATTAGAGTCATTAAAACATTAAGAGTAAACACATAGCATCTTGCATATTCTCCCAATGCAGGCTTCATCATTCTGTATTAATTTTGAAATTGTATTGAAGGATAGTATGTGCATATAGCCAAATATTTAAATACTATCAAGAGGCCTGCTACCAAAATAGCCAAAATCTGTCCTACCTAACCTGTCATTTAGAAGCAACTACTTCAACTATGGTTGGGTATTTTGTTATATATATAATCCAGTTACCTTAAAATTAAGATGATAAAGACACTGACACTAAGCACAGATGTCTAGGTGATTTTCCAATTTCTTGTGCTTTTCAGTATGGTTCTTGCTAATACTTGAGAAAAGGCAGGTCTTTGTTGAGAGGGACTTACTACACACTGTAGGAAGCTAAGGAGCCCTAGCCCTTGCCCACTGAGGGTCAGTAGCTATCTTCAGTCACTGAAGCAATCTCATGCATTTTTAGACATCTCTTATGGTGGTGGTGGTGGTGCCTCATACATGAGGCCTTGGTGCCTAGGATAGAAGATGTCAGCATCCATATGTGACAGTATGCTTGGTGATGCTATATGCAGCAGAAATACAACAGTAAAGCACAGTTGAGAGCAGATCACAGAGATGAATGACTCCCTGGGAGTCATTGTCCAGGTGGAGGATGGTGCAAAGCTTTGATCTGAGCTCTGAACAACAGACATAAAGTATGACCAAGTGTGACGCATCTCCTTAGTAAGGGTATTATGCTATGTATGTTAGAATTCTTTGAGATCTCTTCTATTATTCTAGTCCATCTCAGAAAGTCTAACAAATACACTAACTTTGAGGAACATCTTTTAAAAATGTTATGTGGAGCTTATTAAATGAGCATGGGGAGAGAAGGAAAGGGGAAAGGGTACCCCAGACAGAGGCAAAAAGAGAGAGGGGGAGAGGGAGAGAGAGAGAGGAGGGGAGAGGGAGGGAGAGGGAGAGGCAGAGGGCAAGAGTGAGGAACATCTTATATGCCACATGATACCCTCTCTATGTGTATTTCTTGGTTTCTTTTCTTGTTGCTGTTATAAAATGTTCTGACAAATGCAACTTTAGGGAGAAAGAGCTTACTCAAAATTCATGGGTATAGCCCATCTGCTGTAGGGAAGCCAAGGCAACAGAAGTCAGAAACAGATGTGCACATTGCATCCATAACCAGGAAGCCCAAAGTGATGAGTATATGTCTGATTAATAAATCAAGTCCCCTTCTCCAGTGATACAATTCAGGACCCAGACCAGGAAATGATGTCACCCATAAGGGGTTGGGTCTTCCTGCCTCAATGCAAGATATCCACCAGAGATGTGTCTAGAGGCCCACCTCCCAGGTGATTCCAGAATCTTTCCAGCTGACAGTTAACACTGCCCATTGCAGATGTTTAAAACAAGACCAAGCTCCTGCAACAAGTCCCTGCACTAACTAGCTGGTAAACTCTTGGACAATTGTCTCTACTGAGTAATTGATCCAGCAGTCTGCAGTCATCATTGGCGGGTACTTGCGCTGATGAAAGGCCGTAGAGACTTGAAATGGAGTTTGCAATACGACAAAGGGAAAACCATAACACATGTAAGTCAGGGTTTCAGGAGAACATATGCATTTTGGTTAAGATAGAATAGATTAGAAACCCACCAATAAGTGATGGACTTTGACCCACCTGTGGAAATCAGGACAGATGCAAGGCAGATGGGTGGAGAGAGGGAAGTCAACAGTAATAGTTGGCTGTCTAATGCCTTTGTGCTTTATGCTTGTCCTTGTTGGGTTTCAGTTATTCACTTCCTGTTTTATAGTCTGAGTTGCTTCTCCCTCATACCACCAAAGCTTTCCTGAACTACAACTCCATGGGTCAAGTAGCTGTCAGTCTGGCCTCATGTCACTCACCAAAGGCCAAAACCACACACCAGCATTAGCGTCATTGAGAACTTGAGTTTGATAATGGTAGAGCAGTTCCAGCCTTTCCTTGAAGTTGGGGAGCATGTTAGGTGTTAGGAGACTTCTGAGGGATGTAGCCTCTTCATTTGATGAGCACTATTGGCTAGTAACTGCTGGGCACTTCATCCAGCCTCACTCAGGGAGTCAGATCGATTTTGCCTTGTTCTACTTATGTGATGATTTCATCTTTCAGCCAGAAGCAGAAGAGATTTCAGGAACTTCTGTCCTGGACTTAATTCTGACCAACTAGGAAGAATTGCTCGGTAAAGTGGATATGGCAGGGACCTCCAGAGAGAGCAGCAGTGTCACCCTGGGCTTTGTGAAAGCCAAAAGCACAGGAGGTTGGGCCATTCAAATTCTAAGCCTGTGACCTAATCGCATGGATTCAGCCACACTCAGGAGCCAGGAGCCACATGCCTAGTGCTAGTACCCCAACCAGAAAAATGCAGCAGCCTTGTTCTTGGGAAGCTTCTATTTATAGTAAATAAACGAGTACAATTATTTCAGCTCTTTTAAAGGTAATGTACAAACAGTCAGAGTTATGGAGAAGATTTCTGGAGAGTCTTCCCTAGCGTGGGGATCTTTGGGCTGAACCCCAGTGATGAGAAAGCAGCTGTGTGAGGATCAGCAGATGCGAGGGTCTACTGATATCATGTGATTAAAAATACAAAGAGCACTGGGGGTGCAAGAATGAGGAACTGAGTTTGATCTCCAGAACCCATGTGAAAAGCCAGGCATACTTGTATGCACCCCGGATTCTACCACTAGAGAGCTGAGAAGGTTCCACGGTGTCAACCTAGTGTAATCAATGAGCCCCAGGTCACAGTGAGACTGCTGTACAAAAGTAAACAAAGCAGACGGCTCCTGAGGACCCACAGCCAAGGTTGATGGTTGGATTCTACATGCATGTGCACACACTTTTGAAAATGGGGATGGAGGAAGGAGGGAAGGAGGGAGAGGAAAAGAGAGAGAGACAGGGGCAGACAGACAGACAGACAGACACACACACACACACACACATCCCTTATCTACCTTTGTTTGTTTATTTATTTAAAGTCAGACTGAATAAAAGAATGAGATAGATACAGACACAATGTGTGCAGATTTCAGCAAAAATACTCAACAAGGCACTTCATGCTGTTTTTATGAACAATTTAGAAAAATAATAGTGACAGTCCTGGGTATCCACTTAAGAGAGCACGTCTGATACAGCAGTCATGTGGAGAAGAGGATCACAAATGATCCCAGCTCCCAGAACCCCAAGCTAGAAGCAAGTGTTGGGAACGATGGGCTGGGACATGTGAACAGAGGGTAAGGCTGGTCTTTCCAAGGACTAAAGAGGTCCTGAGGCTGCTTGGAATTAGGACGCAGATGAGCAGATTCAAAGCAGCAGATGGTAAATGTTTGGGGAGGGCTGGTCTCATCTACTATGATAATCTAGGATTATGGGATTCAGGAGAAATAGCCCAACAATTGTTTGGTTTGTGCATCCATTTCTCCCGGTGGTTTAATAACGGTTTCTGTAATGAAGGCCAGGCAGACCCCTCCTTCCCCAGGCAAAACGCCCTGAAGACTTTACTTACTCCTCCCTCCTCCCCTGTCCCCCCTGCTCTCTGTCCCTGACTCCCACCCATACCCCACCTCACTCCCCCTTTTCACACTCACTTTATTTGCTCTAGTTCACACTCCCTGCCCCTCTCTCTCTCCCACCTGAACTATGGGGGTGGCCTCTAGCTATGGAGAGGAGCTCTACCATTCTTTGTGTGTGGCCGAAATGGCTTGTTTAAAAGCCCAGTATCAAATCAGATCTCTGCTAAAATCTCCTTCTCCCCCAACAAAATTACTCTACCATCCTTGCATTCTTTCTCATTTTATGCTCATCTGCCCTACTCTACAAGGGTCATACAAATTAGCACCCTCTGAGAAATTTCTTTCTCTTTCTGGTAATGAGTAATGACTCTGAGGCCAAGAGTATGGCTCAGTGGCAGAGCCTTACCTAGAAAGTGCAAGGTCTGGGTTTGGTCCTCAGAGCTAAAAAACCAACAAATAATAACGACAACAAAACAAGAGGAATTCTTCTCACTTTTATTCTCTTGATAGCCTCATTAAATAATTTATTCATTCTTTCTTTGTTTTATTCATCTATGCCTCATTATTTATTTACTAATGGGGCCTACTGTAAATCACCTTTATGATAGGTGTGGACAGGAAGTGAGCTGAAGATGAACACTAATTTGTCATGTGCATGTATTTGTGTGTGTGTGTGTGTGTGTGTGTTGTGTACATGTTCGTGGGCCTTGGACATTCACTTTGGGAGCCTTTTTTCATCATTCTTCACATCAGTTTTTGAGGCAAGGTCTCTTGCTAAGCCTGGAGCTCATGGATTTGGCCAGGCTGGCTGGCCAGGAGCTTCAGGAATCTTCCTATCTCCATGCCCTAATCCTAGCCCTGGAATGACAGACATTTGTTGCCTCACCCTGCCTTTTATATAGTATATTAGTGGGAGTTCCCTAGAGTAACAGAACTTATAAAATGAATCTCTCTGATATATTATATTATAAATTATAAATATATATTATATATTAAATTATATGCAATACATTTCTTATATATTACACCACATATTATATATTAAATTAAATTCTTTATATTAAATATATAATATATTATATATAAAATTATAAATATTAAATAAATAGGATTTATTAGAATGATTTACAAGCTATAGGCCCGCTAATCCAACAATAGTTGGTTGTCAGTGCAAAGTCCAAGAATTCAGTAGTTGCACCGTCCACAGAGATGGATGTCTTAGCTGGTCTTCAGCATATGATGGAATCCCAAAGAAGTAGGCTCTAATGCTAGCGAAGGAATGGGTTTGCTAACAGGGCAAGGGCAAGCAGGCAAAGATTAAAAGCTTCAGTCTTCCAGGTCATTATTCAGGTTTCCAGCAGAAGGTGTGGCTCGGATTAAAGGAGTGTCTTCCTGCCTCAAGGTCTGGATTCCAGGTTGAAAGATATGGATTAACAGTGTATTTTCCTAACCCAAAGATCTAGATTTGAAGTGGATCTTCCTACTTCAAATTAAACAAAACCAAGACAAGTCCCTCACAGGTGTGCCCTCCATTTTTGGGTTTTAGTTCTACTGTAGTCAAGCTATTAACCCGGGATAACCATCGCACATGTGTTCTGGGAACCAAACAGAGGGCCTCATACTAATGAGACAGGTGCTTTGCCAGCTGAGCTGTCTCCTCACTTTTGCCATTTGTGTTTTGTAGCCATTGTCGCCTCTTTCACCCAGTCTACGAAGTAGTTTGTTCTGTCAGCCCTGGACACTGTGGTCGATAGATGTCAACCATCCCCTGAAACAAGAGCTTCCAGTGAGCAAGAGCAGGAGTCACAGCCCACTGGATCCACACCCTGCCGGTGTGACTCAAGGTCAGAGCTGCAGGCACTTTGCTGGCTGTCTCTCACTACAAAAGAAGGACCGCAGGCAAACGCCTAAGAGCTTGGATGTTGCTGCTTCTAGATGCTGGCTGGGTCTGTTGGACTATAAGCTTTCTGAGTACAGGAGTGGCACAGAAACATCCCATCCATCCCCAACTCCCAAGCCCAGAGTTCATCACATTACACTTAAAGACTGAGTTAATAAATGATCAGATTCCTCAGACCAACTATGCCGCAAGTTTTCCTGGGTAATAGGGTTTAGTTATATTCGGCGCGGGGGCCCTGCACAATGGGGACATTGACGAGCTGGAACACGTTCATCAACAAAGCGGAGGGGGCTGTTTTGAGGACTATTTATAAACACTGCCTTTTCTTAGCATTTATTTGGAACATATTAAAATAACCTGCGAACGTGTTAGAAGGTCTTTCTGTTCCTCACTTTATAAATGATTATCTCATTTTTCAACCAAGCTGTGTTCACTTTCTGCATGTAGCAGGGCATCTGTCCTGATCATCAGATAGTACTATCTGTAATGAGAAAACATGGTGCAGCTGTTAAAAAAAATGGCACTAAGAAATAAAAGTTTCCAAAGTCAAGCGGACAGGGGGCACGATGAGCAAGGACACATGCTGCCATGTGCCCTGGACTGGTCATGGTTACTGTGAATTCATAGATCACTGGGTGCATGTGCTGGCTTAGAGCATGGCAACCAAAAGGTCACTGCTGTTATTGCCATGCTTTTACAGATACTCACAGCCGCTCAGTAGCTCAACTGCAGGTCTTTTGAGGCATTTCCGGCATGCTATTATTGTTTTGGCAGCCTTCCCTATGAGCTAACTGGCTCTCCTCAAAGGCAAAGTGCAAGGCTGGCTGTAGTTCTCTACCTGGGAACCTGGCAGGGCACAAAACCAGGACCTCAAATACTCAGGTGGCATGGCGCCTCTCCTCCCTTGGGAACACAGAGGCCTTGCTCTCCAAGAAAGGCTATGGGGGCTAGTGCTGGGGAGAATTTAGATTAAGAGAGTATTTCCCCAGTGGGAACACTTGAGTTATGATTGTTGAGACCAGAGCCAAGATGTGGACTTAGAATACGCAGTGGCCTTGCTCTAAGACGCCCTTCACAGGGACGCTCTTGCTCACGAGGCCTGAAGTCTGTAGGTCTAGAACTGAGTTTACTGGAGAGGTCCAGCCTTTCCTCTTCCTTTTTCCTATACACCTATCTCCTATCCAGTCCAAGATTCTGTTCAGTATCATTAGGTTTTTGTATGTATGTATGTATGTATGTATGTATGTATGTATGTATGTATGTATGTAGGTATATGTGTAGACTGGGTTTCACTATGTAGCTCTGTCTCACTATGTAGACCATGCTGGCCTCAAACACAGTGATCTGCCTGCCTCTCCCTCCCTCCCAAGTACATTCAGTGCACCACCACGTCCAGCATTTTGTATTGTTTTGTTGAGATCTGGTCTCACTTTGTAGCTCAGGTTGGTTTTGACCTCTCTTGTCCTCCTGCTTAAATTTCCTGGATTAAAGACATGAACCTCCATACCTGGTACTTTTTGACTGTTTAGAACATTGATTCTCACCCTTCTTAATACTGTGACCCTTTAATACAGTTCCTCAGGTTGTAGTGACCCCCAAGCGTAAAATTATTTTCATTGCTTTGTAACTGTAATTTTGCCACTGTTATGAGTTGCAATGTAAATATTTGTGTTTTCTGATGATCTTAGGTGACCCCTGTCAAAGGGTTGCGGCCAATGGTTTAGGGGGACTTTTGCCTATACTTGCTTTGATCTGATAGTTTTAACCTTTCCCAGAGAGTGACCTCAGTCCCCTTCTTTTAAGTTGTCTTCTTTTCCCTGTGGAGGAACGCCTTGAGTGGATGCAGCAGTTGTCAATAAAGTGCTGTTTGGCCAATCAGCTGGGCAGAAGGACAGGAAGTGGAAGGCGGAGCTTCTGAGATGGGGTTGGAAGAGCTGGTGACTTAACAGTTTGGGAAAGAAGCCACCCCAGGAGTCATCAGACTGGCAGGTTATTGGTATGTATGTCGGGTTTGACGCCATAGGATTAACATAGATTAGATTCTGCCCAGCATAGTAGTTGGTGCAGCTTTAAAAAATAATCTCACTGTGTCGGTTATTTGCGCCCTGGGCCCATACTGATAAGTTTTTTGCATCATCCCCTCTTGCTTCCAGTTATGAACTGTGTTACTGCACTCATTTGAGACATAAGAAAGAACAATTCCAGGTCCCTTAGTCTAGCATCCTTTCCTCTCTCCCCATAACAGCATCTCTCCGGAGGAAGCTGTTCCTCTGGGACATCTGCTTGCAGGCTGTGCTTGTTGTCAGTATCCTAACACTATGGCATAGCCACCCCTGGTGCCTTCAAGTGCTGACCTCACAACTGCCTGGCTCCTTGGGGTTTTTTCCCCCTAGTGTTGAAGCAGAGAAGCCTTTGAGATGACTCCTTTCTTTCCTTTGCCACATGAAGGCAGTGTCTGTGTAGCTGGTGGCCTTCCATCTTGCAGTCTTTCTTCTCTTAGCTCTGTCTTGGACCTTCGCGATTTGGCCACAGTTCCCTTCTAAACACCAACACTTCT
Organism: Acomys russatus; assembly: GCF_903995435.1. Lineage (NCBI taxonomy): Eukaryota > Metazoa > Chordata > Mammalia > Rodentia > Muridae > Acomys > Acomys russatus. Next base: position 65,379,160 of record NC_067138.1, on the reverse strand, counting down.
TGTTCACGACCCTGAACGCACTTAAAATCTTCTCCTGAGACCACACTCACGAGAGCCTCATCTCTAGTTCATTGTGTGCTTTCTCTCTCCTCTGCCTCCCTCCCCTTCCTCGTGCCCCGAGCCTGTCTTTCTCTTTCAACAGAGGCCGTTCCTCCAAATGTGCCAGCTTGGCTAGAATTCCCTTCCCGCCTATACAAGCCGAACCTCCCCGTCTCTCTGTCTGTTATTTACCTCTTTATCTGGGAGTACATCCCATTTATTATTAAATTTCATTTAGGCAGACCTCAGGCCCCTGTGTGTGATTGCCTGGCTTTCAGCTGCTTGGCTCCCTCTTTTCTGCCCCCAATTGCAAGCAGACGTTAGTAATCAACACAGGGCTTCTCTGATAATCAAATTAGACAAGTGGGACTCAGCCTTTATTTTCTTCTTAATCACTGGGCGTGATAGTAATAATGTCAGCTCGAATAATCTGGCAGCCCAAACCTCTCTGTGTTATTTATTTATTTTTTTTCCAGATCTCCTTCAGTGTTGTCTCATAGCCAGAGAATGCAAACTATGGCCTCATCCAGAAGAGGTTTAGAGTCTTGATTGTAAACCGTGTCGATGCTTCAGTGTTCCCGGTGAAGTTCATAATTGGTAGGTAGTGTCTGAAGCAGGGAACTTTTTTTTTCTTCTGCCCTTAACCCTGGCTGGTAATAAGCTTGTGCCTTGTAGCTAGAGACTAGATAGCTCTTGACATTTTCTCCTCCTTCAGGAGAAAGACTGCAGCTGCTGCTCCACCCTTCCCCAGTGGTTGGGATAGCTGAGACCAGAGTGAAAGGAGAGCCAGCTGCCGCTACCTCCAATTCCTTAGGTGGCCTTGGCCAAGTCAACTTCTCTCGGTTGTAAAATAAAGGCTCTGACCTCCAGCTCTCTCCACTGCAATGTGGAGAGATGAGACATTTCTTGGCTCCTTGAAGTCACTTAACATAAGGATGCTACACAGACAGTGAGGTATACACAGAAGTGTGATTATAGACACACAGGGAAATTAACACACGAAGCCTTGAAGAGGGAATGGGACCCCTCCGACCTTTCTGTGGTAGGCAGAGAGCTCTGGCTTGCTGATGTGAAAATAAAGCCATATTGTGAGGGAAGAAGACGACCCCAGAAGAGCACATCTCCACTGAAGTGGCTGGAAAAGGAACATGAGTGCCAGAAACCAAGACAGAGGCTGTGTGTGCTCAGGGGCTCTCCACTATGTTGGTAGATTTCTGCTGGTGCAGTGGAGGGGAAGATTGCCTCAGGACTGGGGAGGAAGGCGTATTTGTGGCTTGCTGTTAACTTCAGACAAATTGTTAGATCTAAATATCATGTGCTTTGTTCTGCAGTACGAGAATTGCGACCCAGCTCTGTGGAGACTGAGGCAAGAGTAGTGTGAGTTCTAGGCTAGCCTGACCAATTTAGCAAGACACCATCTTAGAAAGGAGAGAGAAATCTGAGAACTAAGATGAGTAACATTTCTCCATAAAGCTGCTTCGGGCTATAAGGGAGGGAAAAACGTAATAATTTTAGAAAAGGATAGTGGTCTGTAAGCCAGCTTCCAGCAGAAAGAACTCCCTTATGTATTGTGTTTGCCAATTTCTATAGTATAGATGTTAAGGCCACAGCCAATTTCAGGCTACTTGGGCTTTATTCAGTGGTTGGCCAGATGCCAGAATATTACCAGTCGGCTCACATGAGTCAGACTAAAAAGTCCCAGCACCCAGGATATTATTTAGCAAGCACGTGTGTGTCTCAGAATTCACCAACAACTTTCCATTTCATTGTCACAAGAGCCCATTGGTAATATTTTGGAATCTGGCCAACCCCTTTTAAAACCATTGTCCTGGCTCAGTTAAGTTGTGGGACAGTGTATTTGCCATTTGAGTCTTTGGCTAGCTCTACATGCTGTACCTTTGGATCCAGCCAGCCTCCAGAACGTCCTCCTATGGAGTTATGACCCACCCCTTTCTATAGCCTTGCAAAACTTCTGGTTGTCTTTCCATGTGTTGTACATTGTAAACCTTTCCCATTCCATGAGGGCTTGTGCTATACAACTTTCTATCACGGTGACAAGATACCCGAGATAAACAATTTAAGAGAATAAAGATAGCTCACGTTTTCAGATTGAAATAGCTAGTTTTTATTATCAAATTGATGGGATTGGGGGAAAACCCACCAAGGCCATTAATGAGAAACACTCTTTGGGTATGTCTATGTGGGCTTTTCCAGAGAGAATCAACTAAGGAGGTACAAACAGCCCTGAATGTGGGTGACTCCATCCTATGGGCTGGGGTCCCTAATTGGATTAAAAAATAATAAAGGAGAGAGAAAAAAAGTTGAGGATCAAGGATCATCAGTCCCCTTCCTCTGATTCATAGTTCATTGGTTCATCACTCCTCTTCCTCTGCCAACCATCTTAACCACCTCCTCCTCTCTCTTCCTATAGCATGTTCCTGCCTCCATGAAGCCACCATTGCCATGCCTTTCCCGCTGTGGTGGGCTGCATGCTCTACCATGCCTTTTCCGCTGTGGTGGGCTGCATGCTCTACCATGCTTTCCCTGCTGTGATGTACTGCATGCTCTACCATGCCTTCCCCGCTATAGTGGGCTGCATGCTCTACCATGCCTTCCCTGCTCACAGTTCTCAAACTGTGAATAAGAACAAACCTCTTCTCTCTTGTCAGGTATTTGGATGTAATAAGAAGAGATGTAACCCTTGCAAAGAGGCTTCAGTCTGCGGTCAGCTGGCTCCATTGCTTTTCATCTGTGGTTTGGTACAGCACCATGATGTAGAATGTGGCAGAAGGAAGCTGCTGACTTCTGAGGGCTAGAGAAGGAGAGAAGAGGGGATGGTAGAGGAAGGAGTCAGACAAAAAGAGGGAGGGAAGAGGAAGATCACGATGATAAAATATATCTGTCAAAAACATGTTTTAGTGACCCACTTCCTCCAAAGAGATCCTACCTCTTAACAGTCCATTTGGCTCTGAACTCATATATGGAGTTGGCCTTCTTGTGACCCAATTGCTTCTCAGTAGCACCACCAGCTGGGAACCAAAGATGAACCTTTGGGGACATTTTGTATTCTATCCTTGGTCCTCAGAAGCTCATATCCATTCCAAATAAAGAAGTGAGGTTAGTCTGCCTCCAACAGTCCCCAATTCTCAGTGTTGCCAGTGTTTCTCAAAAGCCCAAATCCAGTGTGTCCCTTTTACAGTCAAGGTAGCATTAGTTGCAAGTTCCATGTGACATGGAAACAAAAGGTACGTAGTCCCAATATCTTACAACAAACCCATTCTAAATGGATGGATAACACTAGGAAATAGAAAAAATCAGGTCAAAGCAAAACACATCAGGGGAAATGTGAAAATCCAGCTCTGTATCCAGGGCACACAGTGGCATGACCTGAGGTCAGAAGCATGTGGGCAGTCCTACCATATGGCCTTGCTGGTTGCAGCACACATGGCTGCTCTGTTGGGCTGATAATACCTCTAACTCTGGGTTTCCTCAGCATGTGTTCTATATTTCTGGCCTCTCTAGTTTCCTGGGAAGCCACTACAATTCCATCATTCTCACAGATTCACACATCACCCTCTCAGGGCCTGGCTATAGCGATTCCGAGTTTACCATCAATCACTTTGATTTCTAGGCTTCCCTTTGAAATTTGGGTGGATGCCTCTGTAAACCCATAACTCTTGCATCCTGAGTGCTTACAAAGCCAGTGCAATGAAGAGCATACCCACATACAGAACTAGCCAGAGTCTTGGTATCCTTGGACCATAGCTATAGTAGGCTGAATGCCTGGGTGGCTGAACACAGTGAAGTAAATTTTGAAGAAACAAGTTCATAGGTGGATTGGGTGAGCAGGAGACTGGTCATTTACTTCAAAGGATTTACTTTTAGATGCTTGACTATGTAATAGGTGGGATCTGGTCAATTCCAGAGATGTTCTTGAGGGATCTTTCCTGTTGTCTCCATGAACAATACTTGTCTATGCAGCTGGCTTCTCCTCCTTCCTTATTTTTAATATTTGACCATTTCATGCACATATTTAATGTATAGTGACACCCTTATTCCTCCCTAGTCCTCTCCTACTTTTGTAGTTGTGCAGCAAGCCACTGTTGCTGTGTGTTCATGGTCACAATGGCCTTGTCCTATCTAGAAGACAGTTTCATAGCATTCGTCCTCATTTTCTAGCTTTTATATTCTTTCCTCTGCCACTTCCGTGATGTTCCTTGAATCCTGGTGGGGTTGAAATATATGCCATTGAGAACTGAGCACTCAGTGGTCACTTACTCTCAACACTTTAACTAGCTATGAGTATCTGTATCAATTTTCATCTGCTCAAACAAACAGACAGACAAACAAACCAAAGGACATCTCTGGCAAAGGCTGAGAGCAGCATCAGTCTAAGAATATGGACATAAATATTTGAAATTCAAGTCTAGCCATATTTCTATTCACTAAATCACCAGTAGTAAAGTACCCCTAGGGCTCCCCATTCAAAAGCTTTTGACCTTGTCTCCAGTACCACTTCCTGTGAAGTGGGACTCAATTCCAACCTGAGGATGGTTGTTCCCAGACAGTCACGCCACTATTGCATGAATGGGCATCTCACACCTTGCCTGAGAGTACTCAGGGTCCACAGCTGGGTAAGACTATTGATGTCTTTTCTCCCCCAGAAAGTTATAACATCCTCCAGTACTGTGACCAGTGAGGAGGAAACATCTAGCCAGTTCCATCTTTATTTATCTACATTCCTTGTGTCCAAAGTGTGTGGTGTCTCCAGCAATAGCGTCTTATCATCTACTCCAATGATTGACTGAACTTGCCCTCTTTGTAATGGTATAATCTCCCTAACAGCCACATCTTTAATCTTAAACTAAATGCATTCCTTTTCTGAGTTTCTACCATACATCTTTTTCTGGCCTGAGATCTCATCCAGAATGTCACATGATATTTGTGGTTATATCTCCTTGTGGTTTTATTACTGCTACTTTGGTATTTTGTTTTGCTATTCTGGGCATATCTGAGAAACTGCCATATCATGAAAAACTCAAGTGTGCTTGGGTGTATATCTATAATCCCAGCACATGGGAGGCTGAGACAGGAGGGTCATGAACTCCAGACAAGCATGGACTATGCAGTGAAGCCTTTTCTCAAAAATCAGGCCACCATGTCAAAATATGAGATGTTTTGACACACAGATACACGCACACACAAGTAGGTCCAAAAGCTTGTATTCACAAACATCTATCTCCTTTGCAGTAGAACCCTTCTAAATTCTTTCTTCTAAAGTTTGAAATATATTACTTTTAGCAGTACCCTCTAGAGCTTCTCTACTCGAGTTGTGAAGATCACTACCTGAATCAAGCATCCATTGCCTTTGTGCCTGCCCTTTGGGTAAAAGAACTTCCTGAGTTTTCAGGTAAACACATGTCCACCCAACAGGGGACCACATTCCCTCACTGTTCTCCGAGTTACAAGCGGAAGGGATCTCTTTAACCATGTATGCCTTTTTCAACATGGCGGGCTGCCAGAAGCTTCCAGGCAGCTAGATCCTGTTATGACTTGGTGAAGCAGAGCAATCTTTTTACCTTTAGCCACCCACATCTAGCCCTGGCCTAAAATGGTAAAAGAAACACTTCTGTCTCATTTGAGCCATGTCAGCCTGGCCTATACACAAATACGTATTAGTCATGCTGTTATACTGGCCTTATCTCTCGCCTGAACCACTCAGCAGCTTCTTGGATGGTCTCTTGAGCGCGAGTCTCTTCCCATGTTCTCCAAGCACCCTTTAAATTTCTCCCTGAAGGCATGTATATAAAACTAAAAATCTTTGGAAAACTCCTGGTAGCATTATTTAAGGTCCAAGCTTCTCAGAATGAGACATGAGATGTGTGTGATCAGACAACCCTCTGTTTCCATACCCCCCACACCTGTTCTTCAGCACAAATTCAGAAAACCTTGAATTTCTTGGCTCAAATTGCTCTCTCGACTCTAAACCCTCTTTCCTTTATCTCCCTGGCTAACTGGCTAATTGGCAAGCCCCTCGCCACTTCCCTCTTTTGGTCTCCTCTCCTCTTCCTTCCTTCTTTCCTGTTTTGAGACAGAGACTGATGTATGTAGTCCTGGCTGCCTTAAACTTCCTATGTACACCAGGCTGGCTTCATACTTGTGGCAAACCTTCTGCCTCTGTTTCATGGGGTGTTTGGAATATGGGTGCATGCCACCATGTCCAGCTCCTGTCCCCTTCCTAAGTCAGCTCTCCAGTGTCCTTTCTGGTCTGCTCCTTACCCCAGTCTATGTTTTAGCTTCCTGTTAATATTCTTATAAATTGTGTTTCAATCAATTGGATTATATTTGTTCTTTGGATGGAGTGACTCAGGACTGTCAGCCCAGCATTTCTCCATCCCTCAAGACAAGAGCATGACGGTCAACAAGAGTGTGCTAGTCAAAAGGGCAGCAGACCATGAGTTTTCCCAGGTTGGTTTCACTCTGTGTCTTTCTGGCACCTAGATCCCAGTTCACCTTTCTCTTCTCCCAGAGGCTCCTCTTCTCACCTGGGCAGCTGATCAGAGGGGACAGCATTGGGTCAAGTCATCAGCTTTGAGACTGAGGCCCTAGGGCAACAACAGCATGGATCCTGGGCAGAGTTAATATATGTTCACTGTTGAGAAAGGTGGGTGTTAAGGCAGAGGGAGAAACAGGACAATGGACACCTCCCAGCTTCGTCTCTGAAGCTTATGGTCCTAGTCTATGAGCCTACAATTGACTGTGCACAGCAGCCATTGGAAAAGATTTGGTGCATGCAATGTATTTGCTGGCTCCTAATACAGACAATCAACAAAACCGATCAACTACAACCAGGCCCTGGTTTGTAGTGTTTGCTCATTCCCATTGTGTAAACACTTCCACCATGGTAATTTCAAGGTAATATCATGGTGTCATTTAGTGCCTGGTGTAGGCATAAGGTTATCGTGTAGTTAAATTCGGATTTCCTGCCTAAATGTTGTGTAAGCTCTGCTCCCCAGTTGTCCCTCTGATTTGTCAACAAAGCAGTTTACAGCCAATTGATGAGCAGGGGAGAGATTAGGGCTGGACTTCCTGCTATCCACGGGGAGAAGGAATTAGGAGAAGTAGAGGATGACACCAGGAGCTGGAGCCAAGGAAAACTACAAAGTGCAAGTATTGCTGTGATGCTTGCTGGTAGTAAAGCAAAATAGCATAGGGGGTTAAGAACAGACTTAAACTGCTCAAGATTGTATTGTGAAGCCTTGTATAATAAAAGAGTCTCGATTATTTGTGTGATCGCTGGGTTAAGAAATAAGCTAAAGGAAACAAACACTGCTTTATAGGAATAACTTCAGCAGCTTGGTCCAGAAGATGTACAGTAAAATACCATCATGTTATCATTTCGACACAAAGACAGAAGAGACATAGTTCAAGACCAAGCTTGTACTAAACACAGTAAAATGATCAGAGAGTGATGACTCAGGACCTGTGATATGTTTACTTGTAATTCTAAAGAACTAAATATTTAATAGTGATCACTGAATAACTTGCTGGCAAATTTTCTGAAAAATTAGCAGTCTGAACTCACCCTTTTCTTTCTTCTCCTATCTATACCACCCTAGAGAAAAGAAGAGAGAATGCAATGGACAGATGGGGGGAGTGGAAGGTGGAGGTGGGAGTAATCTGAAAAGCAGATCCTGACACTTGACCCACTGAGAACTTCATCACTTTGAGACTCCTACTGTGTTCTTAGCCTAAGGAAGAACTCCTTCTCCTTGGGAACAGTGTGCAAGAGGCTCTTGACCACCGCTTAGTGGCCACAGTTCATGACCAACATGAAATCAATAGACTGGTTCTTTGTGGTCCACTCCTATTCTGTGAGGCTGGTTGTGCACCTACTGTGTGCTGGGTACTCTACAGGTTGTACATCCTCCAGACTAATATTTACAACAGTGCTGCATCTGAATGTTATTGTTTCAAATTTACAGGTATAAAAACCGCAATGGAAAACTTAAGTCATGCAAGAGTTAGCATTCAAACCCTAACTCAGATTCCTGCCAACCTGTGATGGCTTTTGCCCGCTTTCTTTTTACTCTCCAACTCTCCCATGCAAATCCATCTCATAGGGAGAGCAGAGGCTGCTGTGACAGACACCCCAGATGCCCTGGCCTTTGCTGTTCTCTTCTCAGTCTTGGTTAACTGTACAGTGGCCAGAAGAAGACAGGTGGAGGAAGTTGAAGTCAGACCTGGCTGTATAGAGCCTCACGTATAGCCCTCACATTTCAAAGGTGTGGAAGACTCCATTTGGTTGGAGAAGGTCTCCTCCACCCCAGCCTGTGCTGATTTCTGCCCCGGTGCCCCATGCACAACCTTCTCTGCTAACTCTCAAGTCAAGGAAGACTTGGATGTGATTCTGACATTCTGTCCCACCTCCTGGCTTACTGGGAAATGTCCCCATGTCTGGGCCCCTCAGACAGGAAAATCTTTAGAGGAAACTAGAGCGAAAAGGGTTGACTTCTCATCTGCCATTGCTGTGGTACCACATTTTTCAAGAACTTGATTATTTCAAACCAGAAGGTTTGTAATCCTGTGAGTCTGTCAGTTAAAAGTGCAAGAGGACTTTCCCTGAGCCAGAATGAAGGGGTTAGCAGGGATGTGTGTTCCTTTGTGCAGGTTACAAGGCACAACAATTTCCAACTTCCAAAGATCTCCACCTTTCCTTGGTTCTTGGCTCCTTCCTCTGTGTTTGCCACTGGTGAGGTTGCATCTGTCCAGCCCTCTTCCACAGCCATGGTGTCCTCTTAAACTCCAGTTTTAAGGACGCATCCAGAATCATCTTCTCATGTCAAGGTTCATTCTTTCAACCACATCTGCAAGGTCTCTCTGTGGAAGGAATTGGGGATGAGGAGAATATACAACTTTGAGGAGATCATTTCCTTCAGATCAGAGCACATCCAAGCAAACAATGCAACAATAGCTAGAGAGCTGTGAAGGACAAAAGCAGGGATGTGAACATTCACCCTCATGGCAACAAAGACTATAAAAATGAGGGGGGGGGCATGAGACGGCTCAGTGCGTATGGGTTCTTGACACCATATCTGACAACTTGTGCTTAGACCTGGATTAAACACATGGTGGAAAGTGAGAACCAACTCCTGCAAGTTGTCCTTTAACCTCCATACTTGGGCACAGGGGTCTCTCTCTCTCTCTCTCTCTCTCTCTCTCTCTTGCTCTCTCTCTCTCTCTCTCTCTCTCTCTCACTCTCTCTCTCTCTCTCTTGCTCTCTCTCTCTCTCTCTCTCTCTCTCACACACACACACACACACACAACACACACACACACGATGATGACAATGACAATGATAATGATGAATACTACAAATGAATGCTTACCTTGACAGAGGGCTGTCTGTGTGCCTGTTACTGGTCTGGATCTACCGACAGGTGTCGTTATTGTTGTGGTTCAGGAACCTGAGGCCCAGAGGGAAGATTGCCCCAGCTTCCACAGCCAGCAGATGGCCAGGGCATAGTTTGAATTCAATCTTTTCAAGTCATTTGGATCACTTGCCCCATTTTAACAGTAGTGGTATATGCATACTGTAAAAACTGGAAAGCCCCCAAAACAGAGAAAAAATAAAATAAACGTTCTATTACCAAATGCATTAAACTTGAAATTCTTGAGAGAAAGACAAGTTTTTGAGCGAAATTTAAAGCAAGTTTTAAACTGTCCCGGATGATACACACTGGCCAGGGCCATTCCCAGATTCCCAGGAAATGGTGATAAGTCCCATTTTTGCAGAGGTTTATAAAGGCAAACCCATAAAGCCACACCATTTACCGTCAGGTTCAATCATGGGCAAGTGTACATTCTGATGTATTTCCTGCCCATGTACCTCCAGCCCACATGTGGTCAAGCACATCTGATGCAGATGGTCAAATGAACATAGGAAAATAACATGCATGATGTCAGGCAGGGAGCCTGTGCCACAATGTTTTCACCCATCTTTATGTGTGGTCTGGGTAGGGACTGACCTCAGGTCTCCTCCGGGTTCACACTACAAGTTCCTTTGCCTGTGGTGCCATCTTTCTGGCCCTTAGCTGTATTTCAATATTCCAGTGGACACTGAGAATTGAACTGAAGGCTTCAAAGGGAGGAGTTGGCTGTAGAGTAGGAAAACACCTGAATTGGAGTTAGTTGACCTTCCAGTGACTGGCCAAGTGGCCATATGTAGGGCCACTGTCCCTTCTGCCCTATAGAGACCTCTGTGTGCATCCGAATGGCGTGAGGCCATCAGGTGGCCTCTAGGGATGAGTCATTCTTATTTATTTATTTTACCTCTGAGGAAGTTTTCAAAAAGGACTCTCGCAGCCATCCTTTTGTCTGTAACAAGGTGGCTGCCCTCTTTTGGCTAGAACAGAGAGTTTCTTGTCCCCACGAGCTACGGAGGCCTGGTCACAGGGCAGGGCGGAAGCCAAGGGTGGCTTTTCTGCCCGGGTCCTCCGGGCTCCTGTCTCCATAACCCTGTCCTCCCCTTCTCTGCCCTGGCGCTTCCCACACAGCTGCAGCCTCATTATCTGGGGCGGCCAGGGAGCCGCTGAAAGGAGCTTAAGCAAGGGTGGGCTTTCAAATTCTCATAATACAGCTTCAAAGTTCACACCTTCATTAAGATGTGAAGAGGCAGGGCCTCCCCCCACTTCTCCCCAGGCAATTGTTCCCTCCCCATCTGGCTGCAGCCTCAAAAGGCAAGCCAGACTGGTTTTCTTTGTCCAGACGGCAGGCTGCTAACCAGAAAGGCTAGACCTGTTTGTTAAGAAAGCTTCCTGGGGACCCTTCAAGCCAGCTGTGAAGGTTCCTAGAGGCTGGGGAGGTGGAGTGGATCTCCAGGCTGCCAGGGGCTGTATCTGGGTGGCAGGAATGAACTTGTTCTGGGAGGTTCCCAGAGGAACAGACCTATGGCCAGTGGTGGTAGTCAAATGGTGACAGGGCTTCAGAGTCCCCCAGGAAGAGTTAACAGTCAGAGGTGCTAGGCACACCTGGGTGGCACAGGAGCAGCGATGTGTTCTGTGTAAGTGATGGGTGAGCAGAGGCTTGGATCTGAGGTTACATGGGCAGACATCTCCCACTTCGCCTAGCCCATATTTCCACATAATTGACCTTTCCCTCCTCCTTCTTGTTTTAGATAGGGTCCCGTGTATTGGTCTCAAACTCAATATATAGCCAAGAATGACCCTGAGCTCCTGTTCTCCCTGCCTCCTCCACTTCCCCTGGGCTGGGGTTACAGGAATGCACCACTATGCCCCACTTATATAGTCCTAAGGATTAAATGGAGTGCTGTGGGCGTGCTAGGCACTCCACACACTGGGCTACACCTCCAGCCCTTTCTTTTCAATAGCTTTTGTTCCCCAGCTTCCCTCCCCACCCCCAAACCCCCAAACCCTGCCACCCTGGCTGTGAATTTATGTATGGATTACTGTTGGGACCCTTCCTCTTTTCTGTTTGCCATATAGCCACTTGGGAATAAAGCTGCTAAAACAGCTCTGAGCCTCTTGGTCATCAAAGGAGTAGTTCCTGGCTATGGCTAATGGCAAAGCTTCTGTGGGCCCGTAGTTTTCTCTTCAGTCCGAGTGGCAGGATTGGACAGGACATGGACTCATGCACCAACCCCAGGGCAGTTGAGACTGGCTTTTCCTAAGCAGGAGGCGGCTTTGGTCTACAAAGTGAGTCCAGGATGGCCAAGGCTACACAGAGAGACCCTGTCTCGAAAAACCAAAAAAAAAAAAAAAAAAAAAAAGAGTTTTCTCAACTTTCTCCTGAGGAAAGCCGTGCAGGGAATTTTCTAACCTTGGATGGTCCTCAGTGTTTCCTGATGAGCTATGAGCATGTGAAGATGGCATTTAGGTGAAGATGGCATTTAGGTGCAATGGCAGGCGATTCAGAGTGGATGCAGGCAGCTGAGCAAGGCGCCAAACCAGTGTTTTCTTCTGTCAGAGAGGCAAGGCAAATGGAAACTCCAAAGTGTGTTTTTGTTAACAGGCCTAGGTTTGGGCCACAGCCCTGCCACCTAGTAGAGGGGCACTTTAGACACGGCACGTCAATATCCAGGCCTCCTTTTCTTTGAATTCCAAACGGCTGCAGTAATGTCCACCTTGCAAAATAACTATAAGGCTTCATGCTATATGTCCACAGAAGGGTGCCTATCAAAGGCCATTCATTGACCTCTGTAGTCAGACTTGTTCCCAAATCTTTGGTAAGCTGAGCTGTAGTTGTTTTCTCTGTTTTTGCCGTTGTTTGGTTGGCTTTATTTTGAGGCCAGGTCTCGTGTAGTCCAGGCTGTTCTTGAACTGGCTACATGGCCACAGATGTCCGTAAATTCCTGATTCTCCTGCCTCTACCTCTCAGGTGCTACAGTTACTAGTGTGTGTCACCATGTTGGGTAGGTTGTGAGTCTTTCATTGGAGTATTATCCCTTAAATTTTTTAGTTATGTTTTCAACTGTTCATAAGCACTGTTGCATCCTGATATTGTTTGGTCTTTTCAGGATCGCTCCGACAGAAATGTCTCTATGCATTGTTCAGGAAAGCTTGCTGCAGCAGGATCTGTAAGAGCCCCACATGGGAGCTCACCTACCTGGTCCACATGACTTACACTACATCTGTGTTCAGGATGACCAGGTGAGTGCTAGCAGCAATGTAGACTGAAAGGAGGAGGCAGGAGGATGTCTAAGGTATGTTGCTTAAGTAAATGAACCAGCACAACACACAGTGGGTCACCATCCTCTAGAAGAGACAGTTGCGTGCATATTGACCTCTGTCTGCACAGGGAGTGTCTTCAGGGTCAACAGTGTTTTACAGGGCATGGGGAAGTGTGATAAAGAGAAAGAGTTTTTATCACATGTTTTGTATATAGTGTTTTATAATGAATATATCCACTTCTCAATACATTTTGATTGTTTTAACTTTAAGCTTTATTTATTTACTTAATGTGTACGAGTGTTTGGCCTACACATATGCCTGTGTGCCATGTGTGTGCCTGGTGTCTGCAGAGGCCAGAAGGGAGCCCTTGATCTGCTGGACCTGGAGTTACAGGCTTTTGTAGCTGCCATGTGGGCACTGGGAATCTAACTAGGGTCATCTGGAAGAGCATTCAGTACTCTTAACCTCTTACTCATCTCTCCAGTCTCTTGATTTTTATTGGCCTTATTTATTTAGTTCATTCAATGTCTCACCCTGTAGTCTAGGCTAGCTTGCAATTTGTGCCACTTCTGCTTCATCCTCCCCAGGGGATATAGGTATGATATAAGGTCTCACTCTGTAGCCCAGGCTAGCCTGGAACCCGTGCCACGTCTGCTCCATCCTCCCCAGGGGTTATAGGTATGATGTAAGGGCTCACTCTGTAGCCCAGGCTAGCCTGGAACCCGTGCCACTTCTGCTTCACCCTCCCCAGGGGTTAACGGTATGATATAAGGTGAGTGTTGGGAATTGAAGTCCTCTGTGAATCCTCTGCAAGAGTAAAAAGCGTTCCGAACTCCTAATCTTTCTCTTCAGTCCCAGATGCATGATTTTAAGTCCTAAAACTAATTGTCAAGAAACTGCAGTGTCCCTGAAGGCAGTGATGTCTCCATAGTAGCTGACTACAGTGGTAGCCATGGAGGAGGTGGCATGTGGTTGGTGCACAGAAAAGGCAAAAGTGGTCATAGTGTCTGACACAGGTTGCGAGAGAAGGAGACGCCCTGAGAATGGCATGCCTGGACCTTCAGACAGATGAGCACCATTCCACCAAACATTCTTGACAAAGAAACTCCTGGGAAAGGATTTGCCGTGCTTTTGGATTTGGCCCTGAGGTCTGTTCTTTCAGGTCAGTACTGAGGGTCTGAGGAGCCCTGACCTGCTGAACAAAAACCACAGAGCATCAGTAGCAGCAGCAGCAGAGATGAGCTGTGCTTGGGTTCTGAGGACTTGTGTTCAGGACCCATCCTGATGGGAAGGAGTCAGCATCATGGGGCGGGCGGGGGGGGGGGGGTGGGGGTGGGGAAGCCCCCAGGAGCTCTGGAGGGAAGACATTTGTGAGCCAGGTGGGTAAAGGAGAAAGGTGCTCCTGAGGTGAATGGGATTTCAGCACCTGCTGTTCAGTCCCTTTGAACCAATTGTGGTAACAGCTCAGGCTCCAGCTGCCTGGCTGGGTCTGGAGAAACAGGTGGTGGCTACTGAAATCTCCATGGAGCTGAGGCAAGGAGCTGCTGTCCTCCACCACAAACCAGGAACAATGGGCTGCCTCTGAAGGGGTGGACTCAGGTTACCTCTTGCTATTCTCCTGTAGAGGACCACTTTCTCCCACTGCACCCTCTTCCCCCTCCGCCCCCCCCCCCCCGCACTTCTCTCCTGTCTCCCCTTCTCTCCCCCCTCCCCTCCCTTCTCTTTCCTCTCATTTTCTCTCTGCTTTTCTCTTCTCTCACATCAGCAGGCTTCGGTCCCGCACACTTTGTTCCAGTGAAAACACTATTAGGGCTCTGCTGCCTAGATCCAGGGACCTCCCTCTTCTTTTGCCTACCCAACTGTCCTGCAGCATTGAGGCCAGGGCCCTCTGCCTTCTTGTCATTCTCTGTTCTGAGTGGCTCTCCTCTTCAGTTTCTTCTACACAGCCATCCTGGAGTTTTCTCCTTCAGAGGTTGGGGGCTCTCATTTCTACTATTAATCTTCTTCAGTCCCTTACCCTACCCCCTTGCTCTTCTCTTAGGCTCCTCTTTCCCTCTCTTCTCCATGCCCTATGAATTGTCCAGGCTCTTCCGGTTTGCAGCTCCAGCTATCCCTCCTGTGTTCTCTGCACTTCCATTGTCTGGACTCCAGGTCCCAAGCATTCCAAATGCAGCTAGCGTCATCTGGCTAGTGTTTGACATGAGCTCAACGTAGGCTGAGTGATGTCGCAAACATTCCCAAATGCTGGGGTGAGCCTCACACATCTTAGATTAAGGACAAGGAGCAGAGGCTTCTAGTCTCCCAGACAGGACATGATTGGGTTTTAAAAGTCTCTCTTGGCAGCCTGCGGCTAAAGGACTGGGCTGGATCTTATAGTCTAGGTGGGGAGAGACAATACTTACTCACGGAGTGGCTAGCAGTAGCGACAATTGAATAAGCACTCGATGGCATCTGAGTACCAGTGGGAAGGTAGACAAGGGAGTGGGGAGGGAGATCTCAAGCTTTCTCTTGCCAATATGTTTTTAAGTTTTACTTTATTGTATGTATATTGATGTTTATGGGATCATCTGCCTGTCTAGGGCCCATGTAAGCTGCCATGTGGGAGCTGGGAGCTGGACTTGAACCTGGATCCTCTGCAAGAGAAGCCAGTTCTCTAACCACTGACCCATCCCTCCAGCTCTAATAAGTGCTAATTTTTAAGGTTCTGTGAATAATAATAAAATGAAGTTTTATTTGGACTCATTAAGAAATGGATTATGGATATTAGCCAAATAATATAGGATAGCCACACTACAATACACAGACCTAAAGAAGCTAAATAACAAGGAAGACCCTAGAGAGGATGCTTAATTACCATTCAGAAGGACAAATGGAATAGACGCCAGAAGGAACAGGAAGGGATCCTACTGTAGAGATCCCCTGAAACACTCCACCCAGCAGGGCATCTAAGCAGATAGGGAGACTCACAGCCAACTTTCGGGGTGGAGCATAGGGAGTCTTAGGGAAGAGTTGGGGATAGAAGGACCTGGAAGGGTCAGGAGCTTCACAGTGAGACCAATGGATCCAATAAATCCGGGTGGAGGAGGGGGTGCTGCAGAGACTGATGCACCAACCAAGGACCATGCATGGGGAGGACCTAGCCCCTCTGCTCAGATGTAGTAGACAGGCAGCTCAGTCTCCTTGTGAGTCTCATAATATGGGAAGTAGGGACTACTTCTGACATGGACTCTGCCCCACCCCCACATGTTGATCACTTCCCCCATGTGGGGCAGCCTTGCCAGGCCACAGAGGAAGAGGATACAGGCAGTCCAGATGAGACTCGATAGGCTGAGGTCAGATGTTAGGGGAGGAGGGCTCCCCTTTCTGAGGACTAGGAGGCTATGAGGGAGGGAGGGTGGGATCCGGAGGTGACAAGGGAGAGGCCTACAGTTGGGATGTAAAGTGAACAAATTAAAAAAGAAAAGAGGAAAGAGAAAAAGAAAGAAAATAGAGTCATTGAGTCAGTGCCAGGCTGTTCAGAGGCCAGTGCTGGATCGTCTCCCTCACACTGGAACTCCCATTACTATACTTGATTCTCATAGTCAGGCAGATTTTCCATCAACATTTCAGATGAAGGAAAGAGAGTCAGAGAAAAACGAGAAACCTATGGCTGGATTCTGACTGGTAGCTGTCAGGCCTTGAAGCCATATTTTCTGGCTCCTTGACTACAGTAGTCTGTTATGCATGGTAACTGGCTGGTGAACCCTGTCAGGATGGCTGGATTCTCAGGCACCACACATATGTTTACAGTCAGTGGACATGAGCTGCTTAGTTCACATCTGCTCCAGTTTAAAACTCGCTCCTTTTCTTTCCTGTATATACATGTGCCAGTTAATGTTAGCTGCTATAACAAACACACCCTTTGAAATACATTTTCAAACATGATAGAATGTTCACAATGCACGTTGGTCATCATTCTTACAAATCAGAAAGGTTTAAGAACCCAGGTCCTTTCTTCTTTACGTTTCCTTTGTGGCTTCTAAAATCCCTGAGAAGTTTCATGAGCCTAGAGGAAATCTGTATTACTTTCCCTTACTTTTCATTGGCTGTAACTTAGTCTCACGGTCACATCCAGCTGTCAGGAGACTGGCAGGCACAACTACAATGTCTGCCTAAGGGGAAAACAGACTTGTGGGGTGGGGGGTGGGGGTCACCATCATCACTGGTGACCATGCATCTTGTATCTCAGCTTACCAGGATTGCATGGCGCCTGCCTTCCATCCCCCATCCCTCTTACCTCGGATTTGGGCTCCTCAGCTCAGTCCATTGTCTTAATTTATTTTCAGCTGTTATTATGCAATACTACAGACAGGGTAACTTGAGAACAGTAGAGATCTACCCAATCTGTGGTTCTGGAGGTTGGGAAGTCTGAAATCATTTGCTTGGTATATACTGGCAACTGGCAAGAGCCTCTGGGCTGGGTCATAACACAACACAGTGCAGAGTAAATAATCATCCATGGTACTGAGAGGAAAACTGGGCAGAACTCCATTCTAAACAAACTTGACCTTTTCGTAACTATGATTCCCACTATCACTACATCCCCAGAGCTCTCATGGCCTCATCACCCTTGGAAGATCTTCCTGTTTTCTTCTGTTTTGAGAGGGGCTTTATCTTAGTTACTCTCTAATGTTGTGATAAAACACCGTGGCCAAGGCATCTTATACAAGGAAACATTTAGTTTGACTTATGGCTTCAGAACATTAGCTGAGTGTTCACATTGTGACCCACAACCATGGTAGGGGAGAGAGAGGAGGGAGGGAGGGAGGGAGAGAGGGAGAGAGAGAGAGAGAGAGAGAGAGAGAGAGAGAGAGAGAGAGAGAGAGAGAGAGAGGGAGGGAGGGAGAGAGAAAGAACTGGGAACCATATAAGTCTTTGAACCTCAATATCTACTCTTCCTAATCCTTCCCAAACAGTTCTACCAGCTGGGGACTAAGTATTCAAACATATGAGGCTCTGCAGGCATTCTAATTCAAACTACCATAGGGCGTTCTATGTGCCAGGCTGGCCTTAAACTTGTTATGTAGCTGAGGCTGGCTTTGAATTACAGATCCTCCTGCTTCTCCCTCCCAAATTCTGCCCATTTCTTTATTTATATGCTCTAGCGGCAGCAGTTAAATTACTAGCTCAGTTTTTCAGATGACCTTCAGACCTCAGTACACACTCTGTGCATGGCCACTAGTCCAGTGACTGAGATGCAGCCCCTACCGGCCCAGTGAGACACAATCTCAGAACCACACACATGGTCAGGCAGAGAGACTATCTTGTTCCTGTAAGGTTGTTGGGTTGTAAAGAGATGAACCATAACCAGTGAGGGGTCATTTTGTCATCAAGACAGGAGAGTGAGCCTCAAAAGGAAGCTGGAAAACAAACAGGGAGCACTAAAAAAAAAAAAAAAAAAAAAAAAAAGATACACAGCATAGCATTTTGAGTGTTTCTGTT
Source organism: Acomys russatus (assembly GCF_903995435.1). Taxonomy (NCBI): domain Eukaryota; kingdom Metazoa; phylum Chordata; class Mammalia; order Rodentia; family Muridae; genus Acomys; species Acomys russatus. Next base: position 65,360,951 of record NC_067138.1, on the reverse strand, counting down.
TAAGCATGTCTGAGCAGCTGTACTCCTGAAGTTTTCAGCTAAAACCTCAACTTTTCAATTCCCTCCTGCCCTCCATCCCTCACTCTTTCTCTCCCCTCTCCCTCCCTCTGTTCCTTCCTTCCTTTTTTTTGAGACAAGGCCTCTCTATGTAGCCCCAACAAGTCTGGAACTCTATGTAGATGTAAACTCACAGAGATCCGCCTGTCTCTGCCCAACGTGTGCTGGGATTAAAAGAGTGCACCACCATACCCAGATCCCATTGTTTTCCTTGAGCCCAGTTTGAAGTGAGTCTCTGCCCTTTATAAGTAAAGGAGACAAACACTTCCTTCCCTCCTTCCTTCCTTCCTTCCTTCCTTCCTTCCTTCCTTCCTTCCTTCCCTCCTCCCTGTTCTTTCAGGTCAGAGGCCACTGACACACCCATTTATCTCCGTTGGTGTGAAAATGGGACCTCTGAGATAGGTCAGCCTTTGATTATGCCTGCTCCGTATGGCTAAACTGTTCATTTTTCTCAGTTGCCTCTAACAAAATTACCTTGAATCAAATACAGCATTTGTTGCCTTCTCCAGAGGTCAACATTATTTAGAATTGCATTAATTTTTTTTTATACCCTGAGTGAATGATAGCAGAAAAGCCTTTAAAAGAAGGTGAATGTTGCATTCACATTTGTTGCTCACATAAATATAGCAATCTCGAATCTTATAAAGAGAAGCTCTGCCAAATATTAATCACACAAAAGCGTTTTGAAGGTCAGGGTGCAGCAAGCATTCAGAAAGCTTTCATTCACTCAAAAGCATGGCAGAAGTCCAGTGGAGTTCAATGGACTCAGGACTTCATTGACACATGCACATGTTCAAGAAAAGGCTTTAAGACTGAGACCAACAGAGACATTGCTAGGAAAGGCTTTTAAAAAAAAATGGGTGTGAGCTTTGTGAGAGGTTCTGGGCTAGTAAAAAGTTAGGTTCCAGGTGCTGGGTCTGGAAGAGTCCTCAGGTAGGATTCCATTGCTGGAGAGGGTTACAGCAAACCAGGGCAGCGCTCAGGCACCTGAGCTCACTGCCCTGCTTCGCAGATGGCTCCAGTTCCTCACACGACACACTCTGAGACTTCCACAAACCTGACCAGAAAAATCACTTCCCTCTTTGTCCACTTAGAAAGTGTTGAGACATCTCAAGGGCCATCACTCCAGTGATGTCTCTTTTGGAAGGGTTGGTGGCCTCTCCTTTACATACCCCATAGCTTCATACAGACCATGTTGAAATTGCTCATGTTACAATGTACTCATTTGTTTACCTTTAAAAACTGTTTATTTGTGGGTGCGTGCAGCATGCAGTGTGTGTCTGTGCCCTCTCACACTCTGTGTGTGTGTGTCTGTGTGTGTGCGTGCACGCGTGTGCACACACTGAGGAGGCCAGAGGAAGCACTGTGACCCTCTATCTTACTCCTTTGAGACTTAGGAGTCAGAGCTTGTGCCACCAACAAGCCAAGTGTAGACGCCTATCCTCAGTAAGCCAGTTAAAAGACCCTAATAATGGTGAAAAACAGAACAGGAAGATTTATTCAGTGAGTCCATATTGGGAAGAGGGACAGAGAGCTCCAGGGACATTTCCAAGTCGACCTTTGAGGGTTATAATGGGGTAGGGTTTGAATAAAAAGCATGAGCTATGCAAACTAAGCAGTCTGGCTAAGGTGTGGGCCCCTGGCCACCATGGCTCTTCAGTGTACAGTCACTCAAGCACGGTCATCAATAAGTTGTAACATTCTAGTTGCATCCAGGCTTCAGCAGTTTCTCCTTTTTCTCCTTGCAGCCGGAGACCCTTGGGAAAATTGTAAGATCTTGTTGTCCAGTCTTTCAATGGTCTGGTAGCTAAAGAGAGGGGATCCAGTGTCTCCTTAGAAGGTGTTCACTCCTGACAGGGAGGCCAGTTACAAAGCTGGCTGTTTCAGGGAGACTGACTTGCCAGCAAGCTCCCAGGATTTGCCTGTCTTTGCCCTGGATGCTGGGGCTACTGGCACACATGACTGTAAAAGTAACTTTTATTCTCCTGGCTCAGCTGTTATCTGGGAAGCTAACCGCCTCCGTTTGCTAACCTAGGCCTAATCCTGGAAACTTCTAGCCCTCTTATAATATAATCTAGGCCTCGGATGCTTTTAGCCTCTGAGACTTATTGCTTAATAAACTCACCCTTACTTGTTCTTTCTGAGCTCTGGGCTGGCTGGTTCAACTCAGCTTTTCTGGCTCAAACTCTTCTCCCAGTTGACTTATTTAACCTGGCTTCTCTCTCAACCTGGAATTGCTCTGCTTGGCCTCAAACTAACTCAGCAGTCTTCCCTAATCTTCTGGCTTCTCATTTTCTGGTTTGTTCTATCTTCACCTGAGTTCTTTCTCTGCAACCCATCTTTTTGTTACTGTCCTGGTTTAAAGAAAAATGCCTCCTCTCTCTGTAAAACTGCCTCTTAAGTAGCTTACCTTTCCTCTTTCATCTCATGAGAGCTGGGCATAGCCTATTCTGTCACATCTTCTCTTATTTGTCACCTTTTCTGCCACTCAATTAGAAATCACGTTCAAACATGGATGTTTCCTTCTACAAACCATTTGACCTTAGTTTGGGATTAAAGGCATGCGCACCACACCTGGACCTAAGCTTTTTACCTGATACTTGCTCTAATCCAGGCTGGCCTTGATCTCAGATCTGTTTGCTTCTGTCTCCTTGAATAAAGGCGTGTCTGTATTCCAGCCGGATCACACAGACCTAGAATATCTTTGGATGTGATCTCTTGCCAGAGCAGCCATGTTCTGAATTTGCATTCCTCTACACACGGTCACATGGATTTTTATGTGGGCACCAGGCATTCACATCCAGGTCCTTGGCTTTGTGTACCAGGTAGTCTCCCCACTGAGCCCTCTCCCCAGCCAGCATTGTGCATCTTTGGTAGTGACTCCTGCATTTGTTTCCCCAGCTTAATAGTAAAGTAAGGTATGTGTGCATGTGTGTTTAAAGCAAGGACAATGCCTCTGCCATCTGTGAAGCTCCAATAGGCTCAGCCTAGAGTGCAGCATATAATGCTCATGTAGAAAACGTCAAGTAAATGGAAAAGAATTATCACAAGAAGAGTGAGAATTGATAATTCCAAAAGTGTAGAAGATAATTCTGGCCAAACTAAATAAAATTGCACACTTCCGTGGCTGTCTGATTATTTTTCTCGATCACCTGGGCAACAGCCAAGCACTCTGAAATGAAATGACCTAGTTTTCCCACTTGCCTGATATAGATGGGCATAAATAGGTTAATATTAAGATGGCTGGGGCTGGGGGGCTACACTCAGCAGTAGAGCATTTGTTTATCCCAGACAAGGTCCTGGTCCCCAATACCTCATCCTCCCCACCCCAAACCAAGATTGCTAGTCTATTCAGAAGAGATCATATTTGTACCTGTTGCCTGAGATAACTGTTTATAGTGTCCCAGTTAAGTGTTTCAGTGTAGATGTGAATACATTGCCTGCCCTTTTAATGGAGCACTCTGTTGTCTGAGGTACTTAGGTAGAACTTGTTATAGTAGCTATAAAATCCCATTATAGGAAAACTGTTTCCTTTAGGTCAAGAGAATAGAATATCTGGCCAGTGGAGACCTGACACTGCAGTTGGGCTGGTCAATCATCTGGCTAAGGAACCAGCCCTAGGAAGGTGGGCTTAAGCCATGGTAGAGAAATAAGAGGAATAATTATCCCCTTAATGAAATAATGGGCTTTTTTCTTCCCAGAATTCCTGTCCTCTAGTGCAGTCTCTTAGAAACCTACAGCCACACTGTAGTCTCACTTTCTAAGTGTAACTTTTCCTTTTCTAAGCATGCTCTCCCTGACTCTTTGGGCTCCACTCTTTTTCTAAATCTTCTCCTCCTGCAATGTGGTTGATTCCTGCCATATGACTATCCATCCTCCATGGTGGTTTAATTCAAATAGCATGGCTTTCTCTCTTCTTTTCTCCACCCGCCTCTTCCAGGCAGCTGCCAAGATTACAGCTTCCCTGCCCTAAGATTTCTTCTTTAAATTCTAATAAAATTGTCCTTCAGTGTCTTTTTAAATCCATTCTTAAATTCTTTTATTAATGAGACTACAGACACCAAGAAGGGACTCCAATTTCCCCAGTGATATGTGGTGATAGTCAGGAGTCCCCCATATTTTCAGAAACAACTAATTAAGGTAGTCTCTTCTAAGTTGCAGAAAAATCTTGATTTCCAGGTCCTGATACTCAAACAGGAGATATTTTACTTTGTCCCTTCCTGTATGAAAAATGATCATTTCCCCCCTCTTATTAATCTATAACCAAAAAAATCACATTGATATTATTAATATCATTTTAATCTTGAAATATTTAGTTTTTATTGTTGCCTTGATACAATCTAGAGGCACGTGGGAAGAGGGAACCACAAGTGAAGAATTGCCCAGATCAGATTAGACATGCCACTGGGACACCAGTCAATTGCTAATCAATATAGAAGGGCCCAATCCGCTGCAGGTAGCACTACGCCTATGTAGGTGGCCCAGAGCTGTGTAAGAAAGCTAGTCATGGGCCTCTGAAAATACAAGCTATTTATAAGCAGGGAAGATTTTGCTTCAACTACTGCTGACTTCCTCAAAGATGAACTGTGGTCTGGAAGTGTAAACCAAAGAAACCCTTTCCTTCCAAGGATTGCTTTGATTCAAATGTTTTATCCCAGCAAGGGAAAAAAAAAAAAAACCCAAACAAATTAGAGCCCCCCGCATTCAGCAGTAAGAATAACGTACAGCAACTTAAAGCTAAAGAAGCCCCAGACTCAAGGAAGTCAGTTGTTGAGCGTCTTACAGTGAATAAGGGCCAGTGCTAAACTCCCGTTGTCGTTGCATCCAGTCCAAGATCACAGTCTTTCTACCTTGAATATTGCTCATAATCTTGCAAACTGTCCTTATAACCCAATCGTCTTGTCTTGCAAGTTGATTTTTCCTCTCCATATTATTAAATAATAATGTAATTCTGTCCTTACCAAAGAGGATCCTCCATGACATCTGGTCTCGTGAATGATCACTCTGGCCTCTGAAGTTCAGTCTGTATACGGAAGGCATTGCTTCCACCATGAAGTGAGGATTCGGTTTGTGTGAGCTGACTGTCTCTGCTGTAATTAATCATAGTAATGATCTTTTGCCTTAGGAGCCATTAATATGTAATTTGATAAGCATAAACTGTAAAACACTTTAATTATTTATAATAGGGACAGACAGGGGAGTTATGAGCGGAGGCCGGAGTTAGACAACAGAGCTAATAAAGCTTTGCCCAGTGATTAACACCAAGAAGCACAGTACTGACTATAAGAGCAACGCCTACAAAGGAAGCTGTTTGCAGTCTAGGCTGTATTCACACACTGGAATACTATATAGTGGTGTCATAACCCTCTCTAGGTTAACAGAGAATGATATATCCAAATCATTGCTAAGGCCATTGCAGGTAATAAAGCCATGTGCATTATGGCATTAAAAAAATATTATGCTCATCATCTTCTTTGAGGTAGGCTGAGTATTGCCAGGAGTTAACTTGTCTTGTTGTCAAAGAATCTTTAGAATAATAAAAGCATCTTTAAATATATTCTGTGGGTCTCTGAGGCTTTTGAAGACCTTATTTAACTATTTTACCTTATAAATCTATAGAGTCATGTCTATCTTTAGACCTAGGATATATATTCTCATGATAAAATTAGACTAGTATTTGACATGGCCATGATTTGCCTCAGTATACAAAATTAGATACCAATGAGTTAAAAATAACCTTATTTGTGAGTAACAATTAAGGGCTTAAGTTGAGGAGTAGATTCAATAATCTTTCTTATGGAATTGGCTTCAAATGTGGCAAACTAGCCACTGGGCAAAAGGTTCTTGTTTCTGCCACAGACAGAATTCTGCCTGAAAACGGGTGAGCTTAGATTTAGGCAGAGTCAACGGCTGAACTCTGCCAAGACAGGGTAAGCAAGTCCTCAATAGTTCCTGCCTCGCAAATATGTCTGTCAGATATATTGGGCTAGAAGGCCAAAGACAATGCTCCAACGTTATAGAGAATGTTGGGTGACTGTTTAAGCAGCAAACTGTCCTTTTTTCTATTTTGGAAGCTGCTAACCTGCACTTCTGGTTCATTCTGGTATTTAAGTTTTATTCCTTCTCAAGTCTCTGATGGGGTTGAAGACCGTATAGTTTAGTCTTACAATTAAGCATAGTTGGTTAAACGTTAAGATGTTTTTAGGTCAAGAAAAATGTTTTAAGTTAATAGTGATGAGATATGATAGATATTGATTTTCATTCAGAAATTTAGACCCAACAAGATAGGAAAGAGGTTTACTTCAAGTTTTCCAAATGCAAATAGCCAAATCACTATGAATGTAACATTTATATAATTCCTGATTGTCTCCTGATTCTTCCTGCTGTATGTAGTTTATTTTATTCCTGTATAATAATATAAATGTATATGTTTAATAAACATAGTTAAAGTATAAAAAATACAACAGGAAAAGAAAAAGACATAATTCATATTGGGAAATTTTTTGTAAGAGGTACCCACACATCTCTGCTATAAAAATTACAGATGTGAGCTGGAGAGATGACTCAGAGGTTAAAAGTATGTGTTGCTCTTACAGAGGACAGGAATTTGGTTCCCAGAACTCATGTTGGATGGCTCACAGCTGCCTGTAATTCTAGCTCTTGGAACTCTAATGCCCTTTTCTGGACTTCAAGGACATCTGTACTCATGAGCATACCCACACAGAGGTGCACATATATACACATAACTTAAAAATAGTAATAACAATAAATCTTCAGAAAAGTTACAGATGGATTCCTCCTTTTTTATTTGTATATGTCTTCTGAGTTTGCCATAGTTAACATTTAATTGTATATATAATATTTAAGTTAAAATTTAAATATATAAGAGAACGCAAAGTTCCAATTTCTCTGTCATTACTATGAAAAGACAGCATGCTATTTGGCACCAGAAAGGGAAAGAATCTTGATGCATGCTATGGCATGCAAGAAAGTAGAGGGATACTGTGCTAGGCGAAACAGGCTAGTCAGAAAAGAACAGACACTGTTGGAATCTGCTTGTATGAGAGACCCAACATGGTCAAATGCACAGAGGAATGTTGGCTGCTGGAAGATGGGAAGAAGGGAAATGGGATGCTACTGTTCAGTGGGTCTAAGCTTTCAGTTATACAAGATGAGTGAGTTCTGGAGAACAGTCATGCAACACAGTGCCTGTAGTTAACAGAGAATTCTGTACACTTACAGACTATACTACAGACTTACACTTAATCACATGAAGGGTTAATAGAATAGGTTTCACTAAATGTCCCTTCTGGGAATGTGCTATTTGAATATTGTCTTCTGAACCACAAAATCAACAGTTGTATGTCTTGACTGGTCACTTAGATTCTCACAAAAATGAGCACGTTATTGGCACTAAGTCCGAGCTCCCAGATTAGTCAGTGATACTCATGTAGGACAGGAAGTGGAGATTTTGGGTCTCTACTCAAGATTCTGTGGTTCACATGAGGGATACTCCAAGTAGGTCAGCAGATGCTCTAACCTCAGAGGCTGGGCCTTTAATCCTCAGCATCCCTTCCGTTCTCATGTCTCAGGAAGAGCTGATTGTTGGCTGTTACCGGACTCAGAGATATCAGTGGATGGTTGGGTACATCTATACTACAGACTGCATTTTTTCCTTCTTATTAAGACTCTGGAGACAAGAACTTGACAACGTTTTGGCAGCTGGGGCTGCAGCCATGTGTGAGAAGAAGTGATTTGCATGAGTGACACACAGCCACCTGGTTTATTTCAATTGACTCTAAACAAGTTAAATGACTCAAATTCCCAGGCGGATACCAGGAGCTAACTCACACACACGTGCACACATAGGCACATGTTCACAACTCTTCCGCTCTATACAAAGCTACCGTTGAGGAAATCATTTTGCTAACTTGGTCGCACCATCCACTTCTCCCTTCTTCCTCCCACTGTTTGTTTTCTGACCACACAGTAGGCTTATGACTGAGGTTCTTCTCATGAACAGCCCCCATGAGGGTGTCCTCAGTGACACCAACGGGAGAAGTGGCATTGTTTCTCTTATAACACCAGCAATTCAAATTCCAGTCAGTCAACTAACTGGAACCTTGAGCTCCACCCTGGACATATGGCCAAACTGATACCCTGATGATTCATTGTAGGATGCAGTGTCATAGCTATGGCTTTGGCTGTCAAGTGTTGCTAATGGCATCTGACATCCCACATCCTCTCTGCCATCCACAGGCTCTGTGCCACTTTTCTGCATTCTTCATAATGATATCTTTGTTCATTTCTTTGCTTGAAAAAATCATCATGAGTTTGTTGTTCTGGTACATCTAGGAAAGATAGGGACATGTGCCATGATATCGGAAAATGGAGCATATGGTAGAGAAGTCCTTTTTTAAATGATTTTTTTAAAATTTAATGTGCCTTGGTGTTTTGTCTGCATATATGTGTGTATGTGAGGATATCTGATCCCCTGGAACTGGAGTTACAGACAGTGGTGAGCTGCCATGTGGGAAGTGAACCTGGGTCCTCTGAAAGAGCAGCCAATGCTCTTAACCACTGAGCCATTTCTCCAGCCCCAAGGGTAAGGAAGTCTTAAAGATGGTTTTGTTATACAGGAAAAGAGTACCAACAAGTGATTAAAGACTTCTGGCTTCAGCTACTGATTTTAATAACAGTGAGTTCCATCCTTCGTTCATTGTTAAACAAACTCATTACGAGTATTAAGAATCTACATACACACACACACACACACACACACACACACACACACACACACACACACATATATATATATAAATGCATACATGCAGCTGCAGAATCGGGTTTGTATGGCAGCTCACACTGACCCCTGCTTCCTCAGACTCACACCCTGTGAGGCCTATTTTTACCACATGGTCCTTTTCCACCCTTGTTGGAGCAGTCTTCCCCCAGCCGCCTGAGGGAGAGCAAGGCAGAACTCACACTGTCTTTTATGAACTAGTCATGAAAGGTGTACACTGTTAGAGTTTTTTCAAAAACTGTTCTATAACTATAATTGCTATTTTCACTTATAATTCTGACACTGTTATTAATGAGGCTCACCGCTTTGGTTGCTGTCAAAAGGACCATGGTTTATATAATTTTTTTGTTTCCATAAGGGTTTTGATTGACATGGAAGTATTTGCTTTGAGTTTACCAAAGCTGGGGTTGATGGAGTGTTTTTAAAATTCTACTTCGAGACCATGGAGAAGATGTTTCTGAGACAGTTGCTGTAACGAATGATGCTACTTCCTTGGTCCTAGCTGAAGAGGTCCCAGAGACATTTGAGTAACAACTCATCTTTCAGAAGGCAAGCCTTCCAGTAGATGCCTTAAATACCTGATGACATTGAGCCTTCCAGCTTCATTTTCACCGTGAAGGTTAAAAATGGAAGCCGACATTTAGAATACTGATGTGCTTACTCCTTTCCCAGTATCCACTATAATGACATGATATACGGTGACGTCTGCAGTGTCTTATTACACCATCGATGGAATAGGCCTACAGCAGGCCCCAATGCGGGAGCTGTTTCAAGCACAGCAAAGCTGCAGTCCCAACCAAGATTTCAGTAACTGCACCTATTGCTGTGTGAAAGGATCCAGGCCTGCCCCACCCCCCAGAGCTGCTTCTGAATCCCCAGCCCACGGTATGGGCTTATTAAGCTATTATATTACGCAGTACTGGAAAACTAATAAGCTTAGCTGTTCTGGCTAAGATTCCTACCCTTACGGAGGACACCGTTTTGTAGGCAGTGGGAGAAAAGACAGACAGACAGAATGATGACATCCAATGAGTGAGTGAGGGCAACTGGTGACAAGTGCTGCGAGCGAACACATAGAGCACCAAGCCGAAGCAGAGACCTCTGGCAGGTATATGCCTTCAGCACAGTGGGCAGGAAATGCTTCTGTGGCGCTGGCACTGAAGTCAAGTCCAGAGTGACCATGCTCTGAAGAGCCATCCGCGGCCAGGGAAGTTTTGCCACTGAGATAGTAGAGACTTCTCTCTAACCCTCAAGTACTTGTCTCTGATTTTTCTGTTATCATTCCAACTTTTTCTTTTCTTAAAGAAAAAAATGTAACAGGATCCATGGGCTTACATGTGGCAGACACCATCTATGCATTGGTGCTATAATTCATCCCTTTGAGATGCACATGGTTCCTTCCTGGAACTGCTTGTCTCTCTGTACTTTCTGGTCCAGGCTGCTCTCGTTTCTCATCATTGTGTAGACGAAGTGGGTGAGCTCCTTTTCATGCACAGATACGGTTCCAAATATCAGCTTCCAATGACTACGGCTAGGGTCTTCTCATGGCCTGGTTTGGGCAACAGCTTACAGGGTCACTAATACTAAGAGAGCAGAGGGAACTTCTGCCTTGGTATTGGGAAGGTTGGGGTGCAGCTTAGCTGGTCCTCTCCCTACCCCAGGAAGGCTATCACCTCCTTATGAGATCTTTGTGGGATCCAAGGGTTGGGCCTGACCGTTTATTCCAAGAGCAGTGGTAAAGCCATTGGAGGGTTTTAGATGGCAAAACAAAATGATCTCACTTATTCTTTAAAAAGCTCACCCTAGTTATTGCCTGGGTCTCTGCTAAATCTCGGGTTTCTAATTTGTAAAACAGGAGACTGAGACAAACTTTTCCACTTGGCTTATCCCATATACACTCTCAGTTCCAGGCTAAATATTGTAGTTCCTTTAACCAGCCTTCACAAACTTTGGTCACAAGCTTGGCTATTCCCTTCAGAATTTACATATGTGGTCACATGGTTTGGATTCACAAGCTCGGCTGTTCCCTTCAGAGTTTATATGTGTGATCATGTTCCTTGGACTTGGGGTACTTCAAACCCAGCTCAGCACTCTGCCCATTGTCTGTTCAGAGTGGAATGCAGCAAGGCTGTCGGCCTTCGTGTGAGGTCATTTTTGCTATGTGTTAAGGGCCATGGTGTCACTGTAGAAGTGACTTAGCTGCTACGTCTGGAAAGAGACTGTATTCACTTGCTCTTTGCTTGTTAGGAGCCATCTTTTGTCGCTCATTCTTTCCACAGCTGGCAAACACTAGGCAGAAAGGCTGAGTCTGTATGGCCCATCTAATATAAGATGGGCTGGGGGCAAGGGAGAGTCTAGTTGGGATTCATAAATCACCCTTCCAAGAGACCCAAGGTCTTTTAGAAGCTGTAAATAGAAACAATCCTTGCGTTTAGATGCATCTAGGACTTGGATCTTAGCTGCAGAAGGATCGTCAGAAAGAGATGCTGCTGAGAGGGCTGAAACCCTGACTGCTAGTCCTCATTCAAAGGATCCGCTCTGTCCGGAGTTCAGATAAAAGATCACACTCACTACTTCAGATAGGAAGGATAACTCTCCAGCTGGGCTCATAGCTAAGTGATCCCAGAACAGCTGCTTCGGGCAATGAAGCCACAAATGGCTGCCTTTAGAGAGAAAGCAGAAACAGTAGAAGACAGAGAAGAAGTTAGGCCAGCTAAGAGTGGGCCCCCCTTGCTCAAAAAAAAAAAAAAAAATCAAGTTCACGAATAATTTAGCAGATAGGGATCCAAAGAATATGTGGTTTGCTTGACAAGTGGCATTTACTTTGAAAGTGAAAATGAAATTGGAGAAAGCAAAATTGCTGCATAATGGCTTCTGGAGATTGAAGAGAAATGATAGCACAAGGGAAAGAGTTGCAAGGCCTTCATAGTTAGACATGGAATTGGAATGTATAAATTTGGGTCTGTGACGGGTCATGTGAAGATCACACAGATAATGGCTTAATCCCAGCCAGCTCTCAAATGATGTTCATTAGCCGAGGTGCTTGGGCTTTTGACAAGCGGGCCCTAGTAGACTCATGCTGCCTTCTCTCAAAATTGCTCATTTTGGCTAGAACTTCTTAACAGAATAAGACCACTTAATTCAATGGTTAAGCCAAGTGAAGATGGAAAAGGATTTTTTTTCTTTTTTTTTTTTTTTTTACCCTGAATGTCAAGGGGCCTTGAAAGAGCTGGGCGGGCAGGAGGAGGGGAAGATGAGGTGTGTAGGAACAGGGGAGGCACGTGGTGCTGGCAGACGCTTACCCTTGCAAAATAATGATTCTTGGCCACCGAGCAAAAGGCACATGGACCTCTGCCTAGGGACATCTGGGCTTCATTCCTGGTCTAATGAACGGCTCTCTGTGTCTATTGCAGTCACTTCATCTCTGTGAGGTTCATTTTTATCCATTCTGAGGACAAGTACAATTATAACCATCAGCTCTCCCTCTACAAGCAGGTAAAAGCTTGCATGGTGCTTTCATGGCCATAGCCTTTTTGTCTAATGCTCACAGTCATCCTAAAAAGTGTCGTGGTCGGGCTCTATCTTACATATTTGGAAATGGAGGCTTGGGAATTTTAAACGATGCACCCAAAATGTAGCTCTAAGATCATCATACGACAGATAATATGGCTCCTACAACCCCAAAGCCTTCCACTTTATGAGAAAGAAGATTAAACATGCCTTTTCTGAGGTGCATAGCACATTGTACAAAGAACATGGGTTTTGGACTATGTCAACTTGGGTAATAACTTTGTCTGTTTCTAATGTCTTCACAAACCTTAACATGCTTGTTTATCAAAGGAGACTCAAAATGGTTCGTCAGCCAGCCAGGTTCCTATGAATTCAGTGTCCTTAGAGTGAGTGCACAGAGCAGTGTGCCAAGCGCTCCATGCATGAAAGGGGACGTTGTTGCAAGCCAGCCACGGGGATGAGCCTAGAGCTTAGTGAGAAGGCAGACCGGAGAGGTGAGAAGAGTTTAAATTTTGGCTCTGTCATGTATGAGACATGTGGCCCTATACAATTATGAAGTTCTCCAACCTTAAGTGTCCTCTTCTGTAAAATCCCTGCGTCTTTGGGAGAATTAAGCTAGGTGCTGGGAGACACCTGACGCACCGCAGGTGCGCATGAGTATCACCCTGGACAGTGCTACTGCACTGCAGCTATATGTTAATACACTATCCAGTAGTGTATAGCCCGGAAATGCATGCAGAATTTTCTTTTTCATTCAGTGGATGGTTGTGGAGTTGAAAGAAGAAGAGTAAAGGCTCAGGCCTTCTAAAAGTGAAAGGCTCCAGCCACCAGTGAGCTTGGTGGAAGCACAGGGCTATGAGGAAATGGTCCTCAGAGCTGGAGCTGCATTTGTACGTGGAGCATGCCTTTAACCCCAGCACTTGGGAAGCAGAGGCAGGCAGATTGTGAGTTTGAGGCCAGTCTGGTCTACAAAGTGAGTCCAGGACAGCCAAGACTACACAGAGAAACCCTGTCTGGAAAAACCAAAACGAAAACCAAAAAACAAATAGACAACACAAACAAACAGAAAAAGCAAAAAAAAAAAAAAAAAAAAAAAAAAAAAAAAAAAAAAATCTCCACATTTCTTGTCTCCTCCATGCTTAACAATGAAGCCTGGCCGGGCAGTGGTGGCACACGCCTTTAATCCCAGCACTCAGGAGGCAGGGGCAGGAGGATCTCTTTGAGTTCGAGGCCAGCCTGGTCTACAAAGTGAGTTCCAGCACAGCCAAGGCTACACAGAGAAACCCTGTCTCAAAATACAAAAACAAAAACGAAACAAACAAACAAAAAAAGAAAATCAATGACGCCTACCTCATTGGTCTCAAGAACAGTTGCTGTGGATTTGTACCACCTTGTAGTGGGCTTTCGTTTCAAGCCATTGCTTCAGTCACTCATTTCTTACAGTCTCTTTAAGTCATCATTTACCGACCTCTCTGTTCATTCTCACAGCCTCCGATGGTTGCTGTGTGTGTCCTTGGTGGTGGGTCATGCCTAGTCGTGTATGGCAATGAGTCAGAGATGGCGATGCCAAGCTCAAGCCTTCAGTGTTTGGTGGGCAAGAGATCTGTATAAATCCCAAGGCCAAGGGGACAGGCAGGAAGAATCAGTAGAGGAAAGTGTCTACAGTGGAGAACAGGGAGGTCTAGCCCACAGCCATCTTCATGGACAGTCATGAGGGAAAGCACTGACCTGAACTGGGGTAAAAAGGGAGTATGCCAAGGTTGCAGGCTGACCAGAAGACTGACAATGGTTAAAGGAGATGCATCATCCTGGCCACAGAATGAAAGAATAAAACTACCTGCTGCCTGGGCCCTCAGCCTTGCTGTGAACCTTACTGGGTATTAGAAGGATCCAGTGTATGAGGAGCTACAGGAGCCCAGAGACAAGGGGTCATTCGGACACAGCTGAACATCCTAACTCCACCCACATTAGCTGGATGGCTTCACGGAGTCTTGCTCTTACAAGACATGGGGATTTAAAAAAAAAAGCCTTTCTCACAGGATGCCTGTGGGAGCTGAAATGAAATATATATGAAAAAGACGTAAAACATAGATTCATGACTGTCATGACGGGTGACGTAATAGCATCCATGACAGATCTGTCACAATCACACTGTGATGCCAGTGGGTGTCAGAGGAGAAGGGCCACCAGATGCCCAGATTTCGTAAGAAGCAATGGGGGTGAAGGGACCATGAGCAGCTGAGCTGGTTAATCATTACTTACTGATTTCCCATGCAGGGAACGTTTCATTCACATGATCTATTATACTGGATATTTACTCAAAAGCCAAGTGCTTTGATCCGTAGACAACTCTCCCACCCGCTATCACATCAAGAATCACCACTGAGGTCTGCCATCTTGTAAACCTGCATCATGTGTGATACTAGAGTCAATCAGACCACGAAACAAATTTCAACCAGTCACAGCTCAGGTGAACTGACCAGCCACACACAAAGACTTGGGAGTTGGTGTGCGGCACTAAATACATGCGGCATCAGCCACCTGAAGAAGTGAATCACTAGTGACTAACATGGAACTCAAAAAAAAAAAAAAAAAAAAAAAAAAAAAAAAAAAAACTTGCCATGTTCATTGTGCAAAGGTCTTCATCAACACAAGCAAATTCGTCAGCCAGGTGTAGTGGCACCTGTTTATAATCCTAGCATTCAGGAGGCTAAGGCAGAAAGAGTGTGACATTATCTGAGACTACACAGCAAGACTTTGTCCCCTGAAATGTCAGGGAGCTGGGGAGATGGTTTGGTCAGTAAAGTGCACAAGCCAGAGGACCTGAGATTGGATCCCCCACTATGCGCATAACATCCAGGTACTGTAGCATACACCTGTAACCCCAGTGCTGGGGATGTGGACACAGGCAGATCCCAAGAACTCACTGCCAGCCAGGGTAGCCAGAGCAGTGAGCTCTTGGTGCAGACAGACCCTGTCTCAAAACGTAAAATGGAAGGCAATTTTAAGACACCCTACATTCATCTGTGGTCTCTTCAGACATCTACACAAACATTCACATGTACCCACACAGGAAGAGATGTGTACATGTAACACACACACACACACACACACACACACACACACCACGGATACAGATTTGGAAACTAAAAGGCTGATCTTGCTAATGAGTGACTTCTGCAGAACCCATTAGCTCTGTCTACTTTTTATGGTTTTGTTGTTGTTGTTGTTTTGTTTGTTTTTTTGTTTTGTTTTGTTTTTTGTCTTTTAGTTTTCTGAGGTAGGATCTTATTATATATCCCTGGATGACCTGAAAATTCCTATGTAGCCCAGACTGCTCTTTATGTATGTCCTAAGGTTAGTGGCCAGTGACACCACACCTGGTTCTTCTAGTTAGTTGGATTTCCATTTACAGACATGAATTTTTCTTTCTTTCTACCAGTCACATTAATTAAGGAAGTGGGCATGACTGGTGTGGGAGCAGGAGCTATGGAGAAGCTGTCCAGGATGGATGCTTTCCTTACCTTATCCCACAGGGTAACAGGCACTCAAAGTATATTTTCCAAATTAGAAAGAATTCCCTAGAAGAATGGGCTTTGCTGGGGGATTATCTCTCCTGCCCAAGAGAGCTTCTGAGAGAGGCTCCTACCTCTGAGAGAGCTCCTACCTCCAGAAGAGTACAGCCTCCTTTTCTCTGAGTGAACTCCTTTTCTGGAAGGGGAGGGGGCAGAGCTCTTTCACCCTGCCAGATCAGTTACTTAACATTCTGCTGTTGTTGCGGATCTCATTGCTCACGTATCTGGGCCGTAAAAGAAAAATACCAGGCAGACTATTGCTCACATGTCTGAGCATCTCTGAGATGAGTGATGGGCTCTAAATGAGATGAGAGTGTAACGGATGTCTTAGTTGAGTTTCTACGACTGTGGTGAAACACCGTGACAAAAAGCAACTTGAAGAGGAAAGGGTTAATTTTTGCCCTTCCAAGTCACATTGAAGGAAGTCAAGGGAGGAACTCAAACAGGACAGGAATCTGGAGGCTGGAGTCAATATAGAGACCATGGAGGAGTGCTGACTCTTCGCTTGTTCCTCATGACTTGGTCAACTTGCTTTGATATCGCACCCAGGGCCACCAGGGCAGGGTTTGCACTGCCCACGGTGGGGTGGGCTCTTCCGTGTCAATGAATAATTAAAGGCACGCTCTACAGACTTGCTTGCAGCCCGACTTTATTTCTCAGTTGTGGTTCTCTCCTCCAAGGTGACTCTAGATTGTGTCAAGTGGACAGACAGCTAGTTGGCACAGTGGAGATGATTGACACAGATGACCCAGGGTCTTTAGCAATGGGGGGGGGGTCCTCTACCCAGGTGGACATTTCCACGTGTGGCTGAATACAGGTCTGTGAAGCTCATGGGAGAGGTTTGGAGGTCTTTGAGAGTTGTGACCTGTGCAAAGATAGAAAAGAAGCCATGGGAATAAGTGTCATGCCCCAAGCCACTGTGTGAGAAAAGCAGAGAATGGAGAGCAGATCCCCTTAGGGCACGTCACACATGTAGAGTAAACCCAGACAAGAGAGCAGGGGAAGTTCATGTAAAGATGAGTGTAGAGGGGAGACAGGAACTCAAGGCAAGGACTAATTCAAAATACAAAGTTCTAAGAAAAAGGTACACAACTTTGCCAAGTGCTTCAGGCAAATTAGTAAATGGCAAGTCTTAAAAGTTAATTAACAAAGAGGAGCTAACTTCTGAGATGGTGTCAGTACGCAAGAGTAGGGGTGTGTGTGAGCAGACCTGTCAGGGGTTCCACCAGGTCTAGGGGGGAACTTATATGTGGGGGACCTTTCCCATGAGTAGTGGCAGAAGTAATGAAATATGGGATTTGGGGAAATTGATGGTCAGTTTAGTCAAGCCTCAGGGGAAGGAGAGAATGAAAGATTATTATGGTCAGATTTCCAATGCTGTAAGGTTAAGATATTAGAAGTAGGTGTTGGCAGGTACAAACTGTGGTTATGAGTAAGCTTCTGGGATGGGAGAGAGAAGGCCAGTGAGGCAGGTAGAGTAAGACTCTGAATGATGAAGCTGGCTGCTTGCTTGAGATCTGGAGCTCAAGGCCAGTCCTAGCCACACAGTGAGTTGAAAACTAGCCTAGCCTATGGTAGAGTTTGCCTCAAAACAAAAACCATATGCTGGAGGACGAGTTGCTGGAAACAATCTTTCCTCAGCAGGTCTGGATGGCAGCAGCAGTAGTGTAGGGTAAGACCATAAACAAAAGCCACCATTCAATCAAAGATGAATGAGTGTTTTATGATAGGCAGTGGTTCCGATGGTCTCCAGGGAACTCAAAGAATGGAAGTGGATTGATATATGGAAGTTGCAGCGGAGAAGACAATAGTATAACCTGCCATTGACCCATGCAGGAGGGCGCTTGGAGCACATGAGGAAGGGCCTCCCTACTGACAGTGGTGGCGGTGGCTGAGGACATGGCTAAGCCCTGGGCTCTAGGCTGAGTGTGTTAAGGGTGTGGTGATGAGCACGGAGGGCAGATGAGCTGCCTCCCCTAGAGAAGGCTAGAGAGAAGGGGAATCATTAGGGATCCACCATGTGCCTGGCCATGTGTTAATCACTTGAATAATGACAGCATTTGGCCCTGCTCTGAGGGTCCCTGGAACCTTTCTGAGCACCCATCTGTGCTGCCAGACCTTGAAGGGTTTACTGTTTCTCTCTGCTCTGTTGGCTAAGCCATGCTCACACAGGGATAATGAAAGTCTCATTTGCCTCCGACAATATGGTGCCTTTCTGCATAATTTACATGTTTTCTTCAAGGCTCAGACACTAAGTAATGAGGGAACAAATTCTGGTGCAGGGTCTTGCTCCCGTGACATGGGGACCTGGACACTGTGCCTTTCTGCCTTAATGGCCTCTTCCTGAGTGACACTATAGGCTGGAAAGGTATCTCTCTACCCTTGGCAGACACCTTGTAAAGGAAGGACTTGGCTTTCTCATGGTAACTGGAGGAATCTACGTGCAAGCCCTGTGCCACTGTCACTCCTGACATTCAGCTGCTGTCAGTAGATTTATAAATACTTCTCTAATAATGGACTCTGTTCCTAAATGGTAAGACCGTCAGCTATAGCTCATTGAGCATGTAGATGTGACAACCATTCCACTACAGATTCACAGGAACTGGTTTTTTTTTTTTTTTTTTTTTTTTTTTCACAGGAACTGTTTTGTTTTTTTAATTCTACACAGCAACCAATGAATCAGGTTCATTCAACTGAGAACTGAGGAAACCAATTCTCCATGCATTCAACCCGCAAAGGAGTTGCTCTCCTGACCCAGGGTTCTAGGCTGTAGAATCTTCCATCTTAGCCACAGCTTCACTACCTACTTAGCTTTCTTTCCCTCTGTCATGTAGAATCATTCTATTCATGCATTCATTAATCGTGCTTTGCTTACTTAAAAATCTTTCACTAAGCTGGGTGTGGTGGTGCATACCTGTAATACAGCACTTGGGGAGGCAGAGGGAGGCAGATCTCCTTGAGTTTGAGGCCAGCCTGGTCTACAAAGCAAGCTCCTACACAGAGAAACCCCGTCATGAAAAACAAAAACAAACAAGAAAGAAAGAAAAGAAAAATCTTTCACTGAAGATCCAATTGAAGAGGACAGTGGGGAGCTAAGTTAGAGTTTGAAATATGGAAGAATAGATTTTTCTCGGTCTGAAATGAGACAGACACCAGCTCTAGAATGTTGGTCTCCTTTGGCAGGTTTGATATTTTTCTGCATGTGACAGGAGATAGCTGAGGATTTTAAAACATAGACAGAGGAGTAGTTTGAGCAGACTCCCCTCGGTCCAGATCCACCAGCCTTGATGGTCTTCTTATAGGGTGCCAGGAACCTGTGGCACCTTCCATTTACCCATTCTCCCATACTTCTCTCACCTGGAGTCCCAGTAGGAAGTTCCAGCATCTATCCCAATTCCCTGCTAAATGAAGACTCTCAGAGGACAGCCATGTTGGCCTAGTGTCCAATTATAAGTGAGTATATACCATGTGTATCTTTCTGGGTCTGTGTTAACTCACTCAGGATGATCATTTCTAGTTCCATCCATTTGCCTGCAAACTTCAAATTTTCCTTGTTTTTAATAGCTGAGTAGTATTCCATAGTGTAAATGTACCACAGTTTCTTTATCCATTCTTCAGCTGAGGGACATCACTGTACCAACCAAGGGCAATGCATGCAGTAAACCTAGACCCCCTACTCAGATCTAGCCAATGGTCAGCACATTTGCCACAGTTGTGTGGAGAGCGGGGAATGACTCTGAGATGAACTATGGTGCCCCCTATTTGATTACTTCCCCTTGGTGGGGAGGCCTGGTGGCACTCAGAGGAAGGGTAAGCAGGTTACCAGGATGAGACCTGATAGGCTGTGATCATATGGTGGGGGAGGAGGTCCCCTTCTGTCACAAGCCTAGAGGAGGGGAATAGGGTGAAAGAAGGAGGGAGGGGGAAATGGAAAGATACAAGTGAGGGGACAACAATTGAGATGTAATCTGAATAAATATTTAAATAAAAAAGAGACAGCATAAAAACATAGAACAAACAAATATTTGCCACCTACCTCCCATGTTTCATGTGTCCAGAAGGTAATGATAGAGGGAATATGGTGAGATACCTGGAGTGTCTGCAGAATTTAAGAACTCTCAGAGGATGGCATTCTCGTGCCCTCTATGTCTGGGTTGTCTTTCATGTCCAGGACTTGGAGGGCACTTTGCATCAAAGAATAAATACAAGTTCTGGTGAAAACACAGCTTCAGGATCATTAGTTATCAGAGATGTTCTAGTGAAGAAGATGAGAGCATAACGATGTCCATGTCTTCCCAGCATCCTCTCCTTGGAACTCAGTACCAGACATTCTCATGTCATCTTGCAGGTGTCATGACCATGCATTTGGGATTTTACTAGCTCTACTTGCTTTCTACTCTTGCCCCAGCCTTGAGCCAAGCAGTCTAGCACGCAGGCAGGTTCTGAGCACTCGTGCTGAATATTTTCATTTTGATCACTGAGACTTACGAGCTTCACAGTCTTAACACTTGGGGTGAAAGGACAGCAGAGCTGCCTCCATTTTCTAAGTGTTAGAATCCGAGATCCGGGATCCTTTCAAACTTTCCAAGTCTTTTTGGTTTTGACTCTGTCAGTCCCCAGACTAGCTCATTGCTCTTTATGAATTATAATCGCCTTTGCCCTAAATAAAGAGCAGCTGTCACTCCAGGCCACTTCTGCCTACATGTTTTCAACCTCAATAATTCCTGATGGTTTAGCCTCGGGTTATTAATATGGAGTAGGGATTAAGTGACTAAGAGCAGAACTGCAGCAAGGTGTCAGGTTGCTGGAGGGAAGGGGGACACTGCTGGTTTAGCCCAGGGAGTAGCCACAGAGTAAACTGTGACACATCATCTGTGTAGACCCTGCTGTGGCCAGGCCAATGCTGAGCAATGAAAAATGTTCTTTCATTGTTGACTTTGAGTCAACTGCCGAAGCAGCAGGGACACTGTGAGCATGCTTACTTACCTGGGAGTATCAACAGCAGTGGATTGGGACTCTCTTAAGAAACCATGTCTGTGCTCCATTCTGAATTGTTTATTTATATATTTAGAGATGGGGGTCTCATGATGTAGGCTTTGCTGGAACTCACTCTATAGAACAGGCTGGCCTTCAATAACAAACACTAATCCTCTTGCGTCTGCTTTTCAAATGCTGGAAGTATGAGCTTAGGTCATCATCACACCTGGAAGACCAAATGCCTTGGTTCAAGTCTCTGCTACTCTGACAAAGCTCGACCTCTGTAGTTCATGATTTTTCCCCCACTTTAAAATGATCAGATGATTGCTCTTGTTGCTGCTAGCTACCCTATGGATGGCCAAGAGCATGAAGAAACAAGTCCATCAAGTCCTCACCTAATGGAGGATGGTATGCAGGTCTGAGGTTCTTTAGGGATGGCTGGTAGACTGATAACTGTGTCCTTATTTGGTAAGATAAAGGGGGAAAGAAAATACTAATAAAAGCACCCAGCCTCCCTCCCTCACTTCTCAAGCCATGTGGTATTTTCAAGACAGGGTCTCATGAAGCCTAGGCTGGCCTTGAACCCCTTGTGAAGATGAGGATAACTTCAGTTTCTGATGCTCCAGCTTCTACCTCCCAAGTGCTGGGATTACAGATATGTGTCACCATGCCCAGTTTTATGTGGTCCTGTGGGGGGGGGGGGGGCTGTTGGAAATGAGGGTCTTGTGTGCATGGCAGGGAAGTGCTCTGTCTACTGAGCTACATTTCCAGCCCCAGCATGTGCCTTTACACTGAGCCCTCGGTGTCTGGTAGATTACCCACCCTCCTTAATTCTATTGGTCTTGTTGGGGGGAATTCTAGTTTTTTGGGGGTGGGTGGGTAGAGGTGGGTTTTGGTCTTCTTCTTTCTTTCTTTCTTTCTTTCTTTCTTTCTTTCTTCTAATGCTTTCAACTGTGGCATTTAAGTCTTCAGTCCTAAAGGGCTTCATTGAAGCCAACCAAGCATGTAACATTTCAAAGAAAGAGAGGGCATTGAACACTCACAGTCCCCTCTTTGGGCACAGCATCTGTCTTTGCACTCTGCTCTGAGATTTTGCAGTGAAGAATAGTAGAAAGATCAGGGACTTCAGAGCAGGCAGTGCTGTGGGACTCGGGGCAGAGGCCTGTCTCCCAGCACTTCTGTTTTCTTATTTGTAAAGAGAAAATGGCAGCACATGGCTAGGGATTGCAGAACATCTAACAGCACGGTCTGAGTGTGTGAGTCCCTCCTTTTCCCCAGGCAGGACCACTTAGCTGAGTCTCACCATCTCTTCTTCCCCAGCAGATGTCAGTCATGAGAACCTCTGCATTCTGCTTGGTGGTGAGGTGACCTAATTCTGGCTAATGAAACATGAGAGGAAATCTGGTGGTTTTGAAAAAATGTTTTCTCCTTCTTAGTAAAACACAAGAAGAAGAAGAAGAAGAAGAAGAAGAAGAAGAAGAGAAGGAGGAGAAAAAGGAAGAAAAGAAAGAGGAGGAGGAGCAGGAGCAGGAGGAGGAGGAAGATAGTCCAGTTGCTCCTCTGGATAATGCACTTTCTGGAATAGCCTCTTTAGTCATTTTGACACTGGCCTGGGAATTAAAAGAACCACACCCCTCACAGCACACATCCAATGAATGTGTCTTACCTATGGACTGTTTGTCATTTATGCTGACAAATAGCACTTTATCAGTGTTGCAACTAATTTCCTGGTCCCTGCAGCCCAAGGTATCTTCTTATCCACCTCAGTATAGGCATTTATTGCTTATCATCCATCCTTCCTCTTCTCATGGTCCATCCCAACTTCCCTTCTAGACTTACGGTTGGCCATCCCAACCATAAAGCACTCCTGCTAATCCTTAAGCAGCTGACATTTGTCCATTTCTACCTCAACAAGCCCCACTATTGTCCCTCTGCCCCCAGTTCCCAGGGGTGCAAAGTATTATAGGAGAAGCATAAAATGATACCCAGTGGCCATATTATAAGTCTCCATTTCCTTCCCTTCCTGGGGCCTCAGCAGCTGCTCCAGTCAATCTGGATTACACACTGTTTCCTCCTTCATGACATTATTTGTGCTGCTGCTGCCAGGGCAGATGCCTGTTTACTCTGTCTCCCCTGGAGCAATCTTTCCAGGCCAGTCCCAAACACCAGGACCCATGGTGAAAGCCTCTGCAATGCCACATCTCTCTGCTGATGCCAGTCCAACCATATATATATATATCTTTTATATGTTCTGGCAGAGCCTGGTTTGCCTAGACATGCTTTCTTAACCACAAGAGCCACCCAAATATATGTTAGGAAAGAAACAAAGGAGAAAGAGCCAGGATGGTGAGCTTAGATCAGTCAGACTTCATTTTGAAGATAGGCTCCATTCAATAGCTTAGGGAAACAGGAAAAATTACTCAACACTGTGCAACTTTATTTTTATGAAGATGGAACTAATAATTGCTACTTAAGGTAGTTGGGAGGATTAGACATACAGGTCTGTAAAGTCATATAGACTACCCAGCACACTGTGAGCCTAAACATTACTTTCTTTTCACCATAGCTCTTTCTGTTTTCCAAATGCCCTTACCCATGTGTGTATGTGTGTGTGTGTGTGTGGGGGTTGTGGTATATATGTTTTTAAGTGTGCACACTTGTGTATATGGAGGTACATATGCACATTTTGAGCATGTCAGGTATCTTTTCTTTGCTCCCCACCTTTACTTTTTGATGTAAGGTCTATCACTGAACTTAATGCACATTGATGGAGCTAAAGTGACCAATGAGCTTTAGGGATCAGTATGTCTCCACCTCCAGTACCAGCCTACAGGCATGCTCTACCATGCTCTGCATTTTACTTAGGTTCTGTGCATCTGAACTCAGATCCACACTCTTGCACAGCAGGCTGTCAACTGCCTGAGCTATCTTGCCAGCTTTCCAAAAAACATTTTCCCCATGATGTTGCCTGGCTATTCCCTTCTGACTGAAGCAATCTCTTCTCAAGGGAGGACAGAAGCTAGCAAATCTGAGACCCAGGAAGTGTGGAACTTACAGAACTCTCAGGGAGCCCCTATGAGGTTATACAAGCAGCAAAAGCCTGCTGCAGGAGAGTAGGCTCTCTGATGCAGCTGCCTGCAGCTTGTAGAAGGGACTTCAGTATTGCAGCTTTCATGGGCTTTTAATAATGCAGCTGCCCTTCCTGGCCATGATCCTTCCTCCATGCTCCTCTAAGCCACTTCAGTAGGCTCCTCGCTTCCTCAAGCGGGTCGTGGATGCATTTGTTTCTTTGGTTGTTCGTTGCCCTCTCTAGCTGGGGTGAATCGGCCCTTCTGTGCATTTTCTCCGAAAAGATAACAGGACAAACATGTAGGTATCAAGGAATCTATTATTATACAACAAAATTCCTTCTGGCAACATTCAAGTGAAAGTCAAATTCTACCGCATCTGCCTATCAAATTGAAATATAGACATGTCCTGAGCATTTGGTGCACAATTTTTTTTTCTGCACAGATCTGTACACTGGGAAATGATGAATACACAGCCTGACTAAGAAATAGGCCTTTTCCCTGAAGTCCTGAGGCATTTCACAGGTGCTTCTGCATGGCAGATTGCTTTCCTCAGGTTCTTATGTGTTCCACCCCACAGACAAAAGTCCTTCTTGATGCATCGTGGTCCTCAAACTCCCTTGGTCACAATGACAAATAAGCTAGACCTGAGCCTCATCCTTAGTGATTCTACTTGGCTAGGTGTGTGGCCTAGATTTTGTCAGCTTGATACCACCTAGAGTCATCTGGGAAAAGGCAACTTCAATTGAGGAACTGCTTCTATCAGATTGGCCCATAGACAAGTCTGCGGAGCATTTTCTTGATTAACTATTGACGTGGGAGGGCCCAGCCCACTCTGGATGGTACCCCTCCTGGCAGGTGATGCTGGATTGCATAAGAAAGCAAGCTGAGCAAGGCATGGGAAACAAGGCGGGAAGCAGTGTTTCTCCATTGTCTCTGCCTACTTTAGTTCCTGCCTTTAGTTCTTGTCCCAGTTTCTCTCAGTGATGAAGCTGTGATGTGCTAAACCCTTTCTTCTCTAAGTTGCTTTTGGTCAATGTTGCTATCACAGCAATAAAGAAGCCTAGGACACTGCGTCTCTCATAAGCATCCGGTGTGATCATGTCACTGAGAACACGTTTATACAGGGTGCCTAGGAAAGCAGGCTCTTGCAGGGTAAGCATGCCGCGACGGAGAAGGTAGTCATGGCTTAAACCAAGGACACATTGTGTAGCCATTTCGTGTGGATTGAAACTGACTTCTAGTAGAAGGAAGGTTCTCAAGACGTGAAACGCTGATGAGAGTCACAGAGGTCAAGAAGCTCGGAGAGTTACAAGAATCACAAGGTCCCTCCCCAAGATTGTCAAAACAGCAGACAGTTGCCAGGGAGGGGAGACTCTTCGGTGGAGTTGACTGAAAAGTGTGCAGCAAGCCTCAGGGATTCAGTAGTCATCACTCATGTTGGCCTGGATTTTTCAGTGATGCAGCTGCTGCCCTTGGGTCACTTAGACTCCTGTGACTTCTTATTAATGCTCCGGCAGTAACTAACCCCCCAGCAAAATCATTAATTCACCAAGCTAGGCATGTGCGAAATCATTTCTTCTCTCTGTTACCAGTGCCCTATCTGGGGTAAACAAACAAACAAACAAATTTCGACCCGGCCCCAACAGCATTCATTGGCTCTCAACAGATGTCTTATAATTAAGTGTCATTCTGTAACTAAGATAGGAAAGGGATCTTACACCAAAGGGCACATTGGCAAGGCACAGATGATTCCAAGAGGAAGCAAGTTAAAGAGCAATGAGGAAGAGCTTTGGCACTGATCTACAAAATGGGTATACATAACCTCTGGGTCTCTTCTGGGAACCTGAATAACTGGTGACTGTCTAAAAGTGAGATGGGAACGGAGTTAACAAAGCCTTCCCCCACACGCACAAGATCCTGGCTTCAATCCTCAACACCGAAACTGGGTGTGGTGGTACGTTCCTGTGATCTCAGCACTGAGAGCTGGAGGCAAGAGAATAAGATGTCGAAGGGCATCCTTGACTACACAGGAAAGTCAAGCTATTCTGGACCCTATAATAAAGAAATAGATAAATAAATAAAAATGAGCAGATGCAGCTGGTGAGGAGGACAGTGGTAAATCATGAAGGTACAGAACCATCCAGCACACCAGCTGTAGAGGCAAAAGAATTTTCTGTGTGAAAGTATTTGATCATTGGCTTCTCGTTGTTTTATGGGTTTGTTGTTGTTTTTGCTTATTTGTTTCTTCTTAGTTTTTCAAGACGGCATCTGACTATGTGGCCCTCACTGACATGGAACTCACTAAGTAGGCCAGGCTGGCCTCTTGCTTCTACACCTCAAATGTTCTCTATTATATGAATCCTCATGAAAATGGAAATAACCCAGTTTGGGAAAACAAAAACAAAAACAAAAACAAAACAGTCCTGGGCAAGATAGGTTACTTGAGGGGAGTGGGGATTACATAATGACATCAGTCATTTTATTGAAACCTTACTGGGCCGGCCATTTCATACAAAGCATCTCTAGTTTCCCAAGCCTATGCAGAAGGGGTGTCTTGATTGTTTCCAGAGGAGAAGCCCACGCTTTAGAAAGGATGAGCAGTTTACCCAGGATCACCCAGCAAAGAGGAAACATTTCTTTACTAGTGTCAGAAAAAGGCCTTCCAAGACCCACCAGTGCAGCCTAGCTGCACACCTAGCAGAGAGAGAAAGAGGTTTCTGAAACAGGAGAAAGCCCAGGCAGATTGCTCAGTTCTGGGGCATGCTGCCTCCCAGCTGGGGATGAGAGTTAATCTTGAAAATCAATTCAGAGCTTGCTCTTGCCACAGATACTCCCCAGGGCAGGCCACGGCTCTTCTCTTGCTGCTAAATGGCACAATAAATGGAGAATTGAGCAAGACAAGGCATGGTGTGTGGAGGTCTGGGGGCCGTTGTGTGCTGGGCCTGAGGCCACCAACAAAGCACTCGCTGAGGGGCTTGTCTGTGGCACAGGCAGCCTCGAGGGCAGACAGGGCATGGATGGACGGGAATAATTGTGGCCCTTCAGCCTGAGAGCAAGAGCAATCAGTTCCCTCAGGCAGCCTGGCTTTGTCCCTGACAGCTTAGGCATCTGCTCCTTCAGTTTTGTGGTAACGCTGTCTTCTGTAAGCTGATTTCTTTCTGGGATCTCTTCCGGAGAAGGCAAGGCCTACATTGAGAGATGACTCCATGAGGAACTCGGGCCTCTATTGTGTCACTGTGAGTCTTCAGTACCTCAGATTCATGTTTCTCAAGGCTTCAGTTAATACCATACTGCTCTAAGATGAGTGCAATATCCTGGATGGTGCTAGAATCTTCTAGATTCTAGAAAGCAGGCACAAAGCTTTGACATACCCCAACAGGACAAGGTACGATGTTCCCCTCTCACATGATGGCCTTCATCTTAAAGCAGGTCACTGGTAAGGCCAGAGTGGGGAAGGCAGGCAGAGCAGGAATGACCTCTGCCATTCTTATAGGAAAAGTAAGTAATGGATGAAGATTTCAACATGGATTGAAATATTATGCAAGTTGAAATGCTGCCTTTGTTTTCTTATTACTCTTACCCATTAATAGATGGCAGTGTATCTCCCAGCCTTTGTACCCTATTATAGTTTTTGGCTATCATCTGCCTAACTACCTCCATGGGAGTAATTACAGTAATATGGCTGTGGCTATCTGAGACCCATCAGATGTCATAAGGATAATGAATGAGCAAGTACATTGTATGCAACAGCTCAGGGTAGGGAAATAGAATACTGATGTTTTTCACATCCCTGTCAATTGCAATTGTTTTGTCAGGCCTAGAAGGAAGGCTGGGATTGGCCCTTCTTCTGCCTCCTGCATCCTCAGTTTCAGCATCTGACAAATGAGCATGCAGGAGTTGTGTGGTTGGACTCACTGTGGACATTTTACAGGTAAGTAAGGTGAAATTTGGGGTGGGGGAAGTGGAGAACAAGACACAGGCCAGAGCTGGTCGCTCTCAAGGTCATGGTTCATTACAGAGTGGTAGAAAGGTTGGAAGGGATGAAGACACAAAGATGACAATCTGACCTGGTTTTCACTCTTTTCTGTTTCTTTGTTTTCTTTTTGTTATTATTATTATTATTATTATTATTATTATTATTATTATTATTATTATTATTATTTTTTGAGGGTTTCTTTGCTTGCCTGTTTTTGTTTTTGAGATGAGGTCTCATACTTGCAAGCCAGGCTGAAATAAAAACTCAGCATGTAGTCCCAGGCTGTCCTTAAATTTACAAAATGACACATGACTCTCTCTGGGGCTGGGGGTGGGGTCGGGGGTGGGGGGGGGGTCGGGGAAATGGCTCAGTAGGTAAGACACTGCTTTAAAAGCATGAGGACCTTAATTCAAATCCCAAGAAGCCACACTAAAGCCAGGTGTGATAGCATGTGTCCAATCCCAGTGCTCCTATGCCAGAATGGAAGGCAGAGACAGATAGCCTCCAGTAGCAAGTTTGGTTTAAGCAGAAATATACAAAAAAGAGATGCTGCCTTAAATGAGGTAGGAGGCTGAAGATAGACACCCAAGAATGTTCTTTGACCTCCAAAGGCATGCCACTGTATGAAACTGCATAACACACACACACACACACACACACACACACACACACACACACACATCATACACACATACAAACAATACACAAAGATCAAATTTAAAAATAAACAAACAAACTATCTCTTTGGACATTGGACATTGGTTTGGAAATGTCTGAGGTGCTGTTGTATATACCATGCATATTGATTGTCCCTCATGTTCTTTGGCCATCAGATAGTGTCACCGTTTAGGGAAATTTGTGGCTTCTTTGAGAGCCTCAATTTGGGAGGTGAGGCCCAGGTAGAAGAAGTGAGTTTCTGGGGTGAAGACCTTGAGGCTTATAGCTTGACTCTACTTCCAGTCTGCTGAGACATGAGCCAGTTGACGTGTACTCTTGCTGCCACAGATGGGAGGCACTCATGTCACCAAAGAGTCACCACCATTGTGACTCTCCTACCATGAAGGCCTTAGATGGCTGTGTAGCTGTCTGTGGTTACCTGGGCAACCAATTATGGTGCTTAGAGAAGAGGTCAGAGATGGGTTGTATTTTGTGGGTGGAGCTGGCAGACTGTGAAGAGGATGTGTGAAAGCGAGAACTCAGGGATGGCACTCGGCTTTGGAAATGACCTCATAGTCATCTGATGAGGACTGACCTAGATAATGGATGAAAAGCACTTAGCTTGGTGCCAGAAACTTCTCGAAGGATCAGAGCATTCTTGTTATTTCACTCCTGGTGCTGTCTTTCTGAGAAGCACTCGTTTGAACCTTAGGTGAAAGTTTTCTTGCCCTCAGTTTTCCCAGGCATTGCCACACGGCTAGCCAGGGCATCTTCCAACCGTTTGATAAGTATTGATTAGACATTTACAGTGAGCCAGGCACCATTCTGAGGCCCAGTGACACAGAGTAAAAGAGACCAAGTCATGCCTGCCCTCACAGAACTTTCAGATGAGTGAAGACTACTGAACAGGAAGTTCTGGGGAGGGTGAGGAGGGAGCCGATGGCTAGAGACCCTTGTTGGAGGTTTATCTTGCGGAAAGGAAGGCTTCCTGTATGAAGGGATGTCACAAGATAAGTGAGAACCTGGCAAGACGGAGGATGAGGGTGCCCATGGCGAGGCGACTGAGAGGAGATGAGGGAACGAGTGGAATGATTGCGTTGCTTGAGACGTGAAAGAATGTGTGTTTTCCAGTGCCAAAATTCCCAAAGGCGGAACTGCCCAAACATCTTATCTCATGCTTGGGAGACTGTGAAAAGAGAAGGTGCCAGGACCCATCAAATGCAGGTGGGCGTTTTCTAAGGACCCGAGGGTTTTGTTTGTATTCTTTGAAAGGTTAGCAACCAAGAATAAGTGGCTTGTGGGGCCTTGGAGGAGGATATGTTCTCTAGGCATGTGCTAACTTGTTGGCTAAGATGACCATGCATGCCAAGGGTGGTGGTGGAGTATTTTGTTTTTCCGTTCTCGGATCAAACCCAGTGAGTTGCATCCTCAGCCTTTGGGGGTTTATGGTTGGTTTTTCCTTTGTTTTTATTTTTTGAGAGAATGTCTCATGTAGATGCGTCTGGCTTTAAACTCCTTACATAGCTAAATATGATAGATTTTTGATCCTTCTACCTCCACTTGCAAAAAGCTGGGATTACAGGCTGGGCCATCACACCAGCCAGTCTCCCCACAAGCCTGTTGTTGCTTTTGAGATCGGATCTTATAACGCAGCCCAGGCTAGCCTTGATTTGAAATCCTCCTACCTCAGCCTTCTGAGCAGTGGCAATCAAGGTCCACATCGTCCTACTAGGCCCGGCTGCCTCTCAATCAGACTGCACCCCAGCACCAGGAGCAACTCGAGAGAATGTACAATTTCTGGACCTGCTCTAGGTCTATTTTACACATCCCTTTCTATCTATCTGTTCCTGGTAGACAGTCAGAATCAGTGCTGCGAAATGGTGGTAAGGTGCTGTTATGGTTAAGCAGCGCAGCAGCAGCGCGCTCTGAGCTCTCTGAAGGATTGCTAAGAAGTGCAGCGACGCCAGCAGTCTGTCTTCCTACCTGCAAAAGATTCTGAATTGCGCTCGAAGGTCTCCTGCTGGGTCCTTGTGGAGAACAGGCATGGGAAAAGTCTTAACTATGTTACAATGCCCTTTGCCACTGAGCTCCCCCCCCCCCAAGAAATAGTGGCCATAAAACCATTGCTGCACTTGCTGCAGAATGACTTCAGAAGCTGGTGCAGGGCTCAACATCTGTTTGCTCTAGAATTTGTTCCCAGATGGGTATGTTCTTCCAGACAGTGTGAAATAAGTAATTCAACACACTTACTGCCTTGGCTGCCGGGCCGTTTGGAGAGGGATGTGAAGCCCATGAGCAGACGCTCCTTTCTGTTGTACTTCTGCCCCTAATGTATTTATCAAATGTATATGGAGACCCGACGATGAAGGACCGTGGCCACCCTGCTGTTCTTGTGCTGGTGGCAAACACTCAGGAACCAAACCGCCGAACCCTTACATACAACTTAGCTGAAAGAGAGAAGTTTGTTTTTCAGGGGATGTTCCTATCTCGAATCTGTTTGTCCCACAGAAGTTCCCTCAACACAATAGTCCTCCGCAGGATGTAACGCATTCCCTCTTTTGTGATTCCTGCTACAGTTGTCTCTGGAAGTCCTGCTCCAAAGAGGGAAACTGAGGCCTAGACAGTGTCAACAAATGGCAGAGTGCTGTGGACTCCATGGCAGAGGCCTGGGTGCCTATCTTTTGGTGACAAGCCCCACATTCTTTCTGGATTTTTAAGGGGTCGTGCCAGCCTTTGCTATGACCTTGTAAAAGTGGTTTATTCCCTGTCTTTGTGGACTTCATCAGATCCTCTTCTGCTGGGCCCCTCTCAGACAACCAATCCTGCCAACTCTATTTGAATAGCCTGTAATGCTATAGTCAAATTTAGAGCCCAGGATTGTACTTACCTGCTGCCTGTATCCTGGCCTTCCTCCTCTCGGTGCCCCCCCTTTCACTGATGTCTTATTCTAACTCTATGCTAAATATTCACATCAAATTCTACGGAGATGCCTGTTTTCAGAAGCCTTGGGGACCATCCTCCCTGGAGGAGGTGGAGGAGCTGCTGTCCTTGGTGGGGTCCAAGAATCTACTGGGCTCTCATTGGAAAGGTCCCCCGCTTTCTTTCTCAGGATGAGTGTTTGCGCTTTGCCTGTGCATCCTCCCATGCTCAGTGAGCAGCTTAAGCAGGCTCATGCTGGACACATTTCCACGAAGCACAAAGTGATATTGATATTTTGCCCTCAGAACAAAATATTTTGGCATCAATTCAGGGAAGCAGAGACCCACTTCAGAAGGGAAAAAAAATACGAGACATGCCCCACCCCACTCCTAGAGTGCTCCTCTGCCTGGTGCACCACCCTTTCTGTTCCAATTATGCCATCCATAAATGTCTCCATTTTCAAAATGATGCTCCCATTATGGGCTATTTATATAGGATAGACTAAAAGAGTCCATAATGCTCACCCATAAGGCAAGTAGCCTCTAGTTTTCGACTGTTCTCTAGACTCTAGAGCTGCCACCTGTTTCTTGGATGAGAGCAGATATGCTGGCCACTGTTAATAGACGATGCTTCCTCTGTGCTTTTAGACTCTTAGGCACTTCCTAGGACACTGCTGATCCATCTTCAGGAAGGTCACCATTTCTCATGAGCTTTGATATGCCAGGAGAGCCTCTCTCTCTCTCTCTGCCCCTCTTCCTCCCTCCTTCCCTCATGTGTGTGCAAGTATATGTGTCAACACTGATGAGGAGGTCAGAGGTGCCCTTCCTCCTCAAGTACCATCTTTTGTGTTTTATTTTGTTTTTTGTTTTTTTGTGACACGGGGTCTCTCACTAGGACCCAGCACTAGCTAATTAGGCTAATCTAGCTGATGAGCTCTTACTGACTGAGATGTGTGTGCGCGCACACACACACACACACACACACACACACACAGAGAGAGAGAGAGAGAGAGAGAGAGAGAGAGAGAGAGAGAGAGAGAGAGAGAGAGAGAGAGAGAGAGAGAGTATCTGAACTTTAGTGCTCTCTAATTTAGTTAGTTCCCATTGGCTTTTCTTACCTAAATAAGTAAGCAGGGGTGCCATCTTTCCTTTGACTGCCTTCATTCTTGTCTAAATGATCTCTTATTTCCTTGGTTCATGCTGGCTTTCTTTTTACAAGAATAAAATTGAAGGCAGTGGTGGTGCACACCTTTAATGCCAGCACTTGGGAGGCAGAGGCAGGCAGACTTCTGTGAGTTCAAGGCCAGCCTGGTCTACAAGCCAGTCCAGGACAGCCAAAGCTGCACAGAGAAACCTTGTCTCAAAAAACAAAACAAAAACCCAAGCCCAACAAACAAACAAACAAACAAACAACAACAAAACCCCAAGAATAAAATTGAATAAATTAATAATAAAAAAAAGAGGTCAAGGCAGGAAGATCTCAAGCTCAAGGCCAGCCAGGGATACCTGTCTCAAAACTAACAAACAAAACCCAACACACTGAGATGAAACTTGAATGTTCTTGAGCAATCTTGTTTCTGCTGCTTTAGTCAGTCCTGTGATACTCCGGAGCTATCTCAACCCGCTCTCTTGACCATCTTTATGGTTATGTTTATTTTTTAGTTAATCTTTTTCAAGGTACACCTTCATTGTCTCTTGGGACTCATCCTTTCATCTCCTTCCATGTCAGCTGAAGCGTGGAGTGAGCCATGGTAAGGATCCGGGATAGGCACTTGCGCTCAGGTTTTCTTATCCCGGGAATTGCTGGTCAAGGCAAAGTTCTAGAGAAGCTGACCAATCCGGGATGCAAAGAGGAGTGAAAGGGCAATGGGAAACCCAAGACCGGAAGCTCAGAGGCTTTGATGTGAAATGACTGAGCTGGACCTGAGGTTTTCAGTTTCTCTCTCTCTCTCTCTCTCTCTCTCTCTCTCTCTCTCTCTCTCTCTCTCTCTCTCTCTCTCTCTCTCTCCCTCGACAAATAAGGCTTTGGTTTCTCTATAGTTGCAGAAATAGTATCTAGTTGCAAGAAATAATTCAGAAAGAGCCTCTCATGTTACTCTTCCATTGGTAAAATAGTGAAAATACATTAGATGTTGAGAGTCATCTAGGCAAGACAGGATAGCTCTACCAGGATCCTTCATAGTGCTTCATAGTGCACACACACACACACACACACACACACACACACACACACACACACACACACTTTCCTTTCTCCCTTCACCCCTAGCAACAACCCACTCACCTGATCTCCATTTCTAGAACTGTATCACTTCAAGACTTATATAAATACAATCAAAGAATGGGTAACTTTTCAAGTTAGCTCTTTGCATGACAGAGAATTCTTTGTAGAGTCAATCACTCTGCAGCCAGTGCCAGTAGGCCCTCCCTTTCACAGCTCAGTTATATCCCCCAAGGTATGAACGTAGCACAGCTTTGTAGCCATCCATCCACGCAAGGGTGTGAATGTTATTTCTGCTCTTTGGTTGCTTTGGCTCCACTGGCTTTGTCAGCACTTTTGCTGCTGTGAGAAAACACCATGGCCAAAAGTAACTTGGATCCCGGTAATAGTCCATGGTGAAGGGAACTCAGGGCAGAAACTCAAGGCAGGAACTGAAACAGAGACTGACCATGGAAAAGTTTTGCTTACTGGCTTGCTCTCTCCTCATGGCTTGCTTTTTCACATAGCCGGGTACCAGCCCAGGGGTGATACCACCCAGAGTGAGCTGAGCCTTCCTCTTTCAGCCATTAATCAAGAAAATGCCCTACAGGTTTGCTCATAGGCCTATCTGGTGGGTACATTTTCTCAATTGAACTTTTCTCTCAAGTGACTCTAGCTTTGTGTCGTCTTGATAAAAAACCTAACCAAGACATGTACAGAGAGATCTCTGTATCAGTCTTCATTTCTCTGGGCTAAGTGCCTAGGAGTACAGCTTCTGGGTCATATGGTATTTTATGTTTCCTTTTTTTTTTTTTTTTTTTTAAGTGCCAAAGTCATTGCGGTGGCTTGCCAGCTTACATTTCAACCAATAATATGTACTTCTCGCCTCCTTGCTAGCATTTGGTCTTGTCTGTTTTTCACCGTAGCTGTCCCGATAGGTGTGTGGTGGTTCCTCGCTACAGCTTTAATTTGTATTTCTCTAACAGCTAATGATGTTGAGCACCCGTCATGTGCATATTTTCCATCTGTGAACCCACTGCGCTGAAATGCCTTTCCATGGTTCTTGCCAAGTTTATAATTGGATCAGATGTGGGTTTTTTGTCTTTACTGTTGAGCTTTGAATATTCTAGGCAGTTCTTTGTCAGGTATGTGATTTCACGCAACTTTTTTTTTTCTTTTGCTGTGTCTTAGATTTCTGTCCTTGGAATTTTTCACAGAGTGAAAGTTCTCAGCTCTCTAATGTTTGTCTCATCTTCCATTCCTTCATAAAGTATCCTTTGAATTTTACACCCCCAAATGTGCTACTTAACCCCAGATGCCCAAGATTTTCTCTCATTTTTCCCCCTTGAAGGTTTTGTGGTTTTACATTTTATACTTAAACTTGTGTCGATTTTGTTTTAATTGCAATATAATGTATGAATTTTACATTTTATTTTATTTTGGGTCTCTGGATATCCGATAACTTTAGCAACATTTATTGAAAAACCTAGCGGGACATGTTGGTGCTCACTTTTAATCCTAACAGAGATGGAGGCAGGTGCATCTACACTTAAAGCCAACCTACATATCAAGTTATAGGTGAGCCAGAGATACATAGTGAGACCCTGTCTAAGAGGGAAAAATCTTGCCTTACATTTTTACCAAAAAATCTGTTGGACATACATATGTTTGCATGATTCTATGTGTAGGCTCTGTCTCACTGGTCCTGGCATCCATGCTTGTCCTTAACCACCACAATCTTGACTGCCATGATAGTCTGATGAGTTTTGATTAGATGTTAATAGATTCCTTCCATGTGCCTTTTATTTTAGAGACTTTTTAACTCTTCTAGGTCTTTTGAGCTTTTTAAAAAAATGTATACATTGGAGAGTTTTCTATCTCTACAAACAATCTTAATGAGGTTTTAATAAGGATTGTGTTAAGACAGTGCATGAATCTGGTGCATGAATTCTTAACTATGCTGAACCCTCTAAGGCATGAACTCAGCATGTCTCCTCATTTATTTATATCCTTTTTAATATTTGTCACCAATGTGTATTTTTAGTCACAAGTCCTGCATATGTTCTGTTGGATTTTCCTAAATATTTTTAGTAACTTTAAAGATATTGCATTGTGAAGTTTAATGTTTATGAGCTCACAATTAATGTCTAGAAGTGCAGGTAGAGGGCTGGTAAAATGGCTCAGTGGGTAAAGGTGATTGTCCCCAGCCTGGTCAGTCCCAGGCCCAGTTAGTAGAAGGGGAGAAGCAAGTCTCATCTCCACAAGCAAACAAATTAACATAATAAAAGATAAGCAAATAAAGCAGTTATCTGAATGCCTCCTCACTTTTTAAAGGTAGAGCAAGGTAGAGCTCTTAGGAGGCTGAAGCAGGTGGGTTGCTGAGCTCAAAGCCAGCCTGGTCTATACAGCTGAATCCCAGGCCACCTAGGGCTACACACACAACCAGCCTGGTCTACACAGCTGAATTCCAGGCCACCTAGGGACACACACACACACATACACACACACACACACACACACACACACACACACTTTAAAAAGAGCTCTGGGGAAATGGCACAATGGTTAAGAGCACTCACTGCTCTTGCAGAGGACCTAGATTCAGCTCCCAGCAACCACATGGTGGCTCACAACTGTCTGGAACTCCAGTTCAAAGGGACTTCACACCATCTTCTGATCTCCCCAGGCACTAGACATATGTATGGTGCACATAAGAACACACAAGAAAACACTCATAAAATATAGATAGGTAACTAAATATAAGTCTTCAAGATAAATAAACACTGACGATTTGACATGTGTTAGTGCTAGGATTCAGGGAGGCAAGTTTATTGAGGTTTTTTTCTACATGAACAATCACGTTATCTACAAATGTGGATAGTTTCACTCTTCCAGCTGCTCTAAATTTTATTTCCATTTCTTAACTTGTTCCATCCATCCTACTGTACTGTATTGAGTAAAAGGGAAGTCTATGGCTTGCTTCTAGTCATGGGGTGAAATTATTCACCCTTCAACATGCAGTATAATGTTAAGCAGTTTGTGTTAGGCTGTTTACCAATTTCAAGAAATCCCTTTCATACCGAGTTTGCTGAGCACTTTCTTTTTTGTGGTTGTTTTGGTTATTTGTACATGACTTTCATACATTGGGGCATTTACATGGTCTAAGTGTGTATGCACAACTATTCATGATACCTCCACGTTGTTGTTTCAGTTATTGTAATGTTTAGTCTGGTATTGACAATTCACCTTTTTATTCCCAGAGGTTTGTCAATTTTATCATTCTTTTCATGAGAGCACTTTGGTACACTGCTTGTTACTTTTAAAAAAATTTATAATTGGTTCCTATTTTCTCAATTTCCTTTTTTCTGCTTTTTAAAAAAGCTTTATTATTATATGTATGGGGTGGTGTGCACATGAATCTTAGTATCCAAGGAGACTCGAGGCATTGGATCCCCAGGAGCTGGAGTTGTAGGCAGCTGTGAGCTGCCTCACATAGGTACTGGGAAAGAAACTTAGGTCCGGGAAAAGTAGCGTGCTCTCCTAACAGCTGCACCACTTTCCCAGCTCCTGCTCTGACTTTATTTTGTTCTTCTTTTTCTTAAGGGAGGAGTTTAGATGGCTGAGCTGCCTTGCCATCCATCCTCCTTCCTAGTTGGTGGTGTTATATAGCTCCCTCCGAGGGCAGCTCTTGTCATGTCCTGGATATTTTGGAATATTGTAATTTTTATTTTTGTTTTTACTTACTGCGATGAATTCTCCTCCATAGACATACTCAACCTGTGACTAACTTAGAAATGTGTTGTTTAAGTTTCATGTGTTTGGGGTTTTTACTGTTGTCTTTCAATTAATAATTTGTCGTTTGATTCCATTGTGGTTAGGGAACACAGTTCACATCATTTCAACCATTCTCAATTTGTCTAGGTTATTTTGTAGCCCAGAATGTGGTCTATTTTGAAATACATTACATGGGCCATTGAAAATAGTATATACTGTTTTTTAGTAAATTCTGCTGGTTAATGGTTGGTGTTCATGTGTGTGTGTGCTGTGAGGTTGGCTTGGGTTTTTTTGTTTTGTTTTGGTTTGGTTTGGTTGTTATTCTTTAACTTAGTGGTTTCTGTATAATTATTCTATTGCTATTGACAAAAAGTCTTTGAAGTTTTAAAAATAATTGTGTCTTGATGTGTCTAGTTCTCCTCCCGGTCTTGCCTGTGTTAATTCACATATTTTAAAGGTTGTGTTCTCTCCCGTTCCCTCTCCCCACCTCTCCTCTCTAGTCTTTATTATTTGTGTTTTGTTTGTTTGTTTGTTTGTTTGTTTCTATTCATGAACTTAGGGCTGTGGTCTTTTGGCAAATTGACTGTTTTATCATCAAGTAGAGTCCCATTCTGTCTCTACTGGTTTTCTTTGTTCCAAAATCAACTTTAATACTAGTACACCAACTCCTGCTTTCTTTGGATTAATATTTCTCCCCTTTTACTTTCAACTGTTATAATCAAGATGAGTTTCCTTGGGGTAGCCTGGGTTGTGTTATTTAATCAAGCCTAACCATTTCTGCATTTTAACTGCTAACCGTAGACTGTTTACAGTCATCATAGCTGCTGACAAGTACAGGATGTGTGTGGACTTTATCTTCTGGCTTCCATTTCTTTGTCACAGAACTCTCATGCACGTGAGCTCACAGCGATGGTGATTGTATGCATGAGGCCAGCCCAGCTTCAAACAGACGTAACCTCTTCACTGAGAAGGGGAAGTGGATACAAAATCCTATCAGTAACCAAGAAGCGATTTGCAGCTGATACCTGATGGGGAAGGGCAAGTTGCTTTTCTCCAGTGGAGTGTCACTGGTATGTCAACCACACCCATGGCAATACCAAGCAAGAGTAGTCAGCCCACTGGACAATACCAAAGAGACTTTAGGGATTTTGTGTCATTTTTGTTTTGTTTGTCTTACTAGGCTTTTTTTTTTTTTTTTTAGTTTTGTTTTGGTTTTTGGTTTTTGTATTTTTGTTTTTTGATAACAAGACAGTGAGAGAGCTTGAGGTATGGAGAATCGGGGAGGAGTTGGGAGCTGGGAAAGAATGGTGGCGCAAGGCTGTAATCCCAGCACTCAAGAGGCAGAGGCAGGAGGATAGCTGTGAGGTTGAGGCCAGCCTGGTCTACAAAGTGGGTCCAGGGCAGGGTTACACAGAGAAACCTTATCTCAAAAAATTTTTTAATAAAAAAATACTTAATTTTATAAAAGATTTTGTTTTTCTATATTCTTTTTATTGTCTTCCATGAAGTTACTCAAACATTTATTTGATCTCAATTTAAAAACTATAATTCTTGGAGTGGGAGTCTATGTCTTTGCCAGTGTGTGGGGTTGGAGGTGCTCTGTGAGGATGGAGGTGGGCTTGGAGGTGGTGTGTGTGAGGTTGGAGATGGTGAGTGTGAGGTTGGAGGTTGTGTGTGTGACGTTGGAGGTGGTGAGTGTGAGGTTGTAGGTGGTGTGTGTGTGGGGTTGGAGGTGGTGAGTGTAAGGTTGGAGGTGGTGAGTGTGAGGTTGGAGGTGGTGAGTGTGAGGTTGGAGGTGGTGAGTGTGGGGTTGGAGGTGGTGAGTGTGTGGGGTTGGAGGTGGTGAGTGTGAGGTTGGAGGTGGTGAGTGTGAGGTTGGAGGTGGTGAGTGTGGGGTTGGAGGTGGTGTGTGTGTGGGGTTGGAGGTGGTGAGTGTGGGGTTGGAGGTGGTGAGTGTGAGGTTGGAGGTGGTGAGTGTGGGGTTGGAGGTGGTGAGTGTGTGGGGTTGGAGGTGGTGAGTGTGAGGTTGGAGGTGGTGAGTGTGAGGTTGGAGGTGGTGAGTGTGGGGTTGGAGGTGGTGTGTGTGTGGGTTGGAGGTGGTGCGTGTGAGGTTGGAGGTGGTGAGTGTGGGGTTGGGGGTGGTGTGTGGGGTTGGAGGTGGTGAGTGTGGGGTTGGGGGTGGTGTGTGGGGTTGGAGGTGCATAGCCTTTCCCTGTG
The DNA here is from genome assembly GCF_903995435.1 of Acomys russatus. Taxonomy (NCBI): domain Eukaryota; kingdom Metazoa; phylum Chordata; class Mammalia; order Rodentia; family Muridae; genus Acomys; species Acomys russatus. The sequence continues at coordinate 65,321,216 of NC_067138.1, read as the reverse complement.
GAGTAGCCTGGAGCACAGTGAGTATCACCTACGAGTTCTTGTAGGCTCCCCCTTTCCTGGTTCTTTGGCTAGATGGCTGGCTTTGGCTGGCTCTTCAGTGTGTGTCTGGATTGACAGTTTCTTCAGCTCCAAATCTGGCATACAAGAAGCTAAAGGAAATCCCAGGAATACACCACGTGTCATCCCTCAGGGTCTGCAGGTTCTTGACTGGAGTGTTTTCATCTCTTTCAGAGTGTTCTTACATTTGTTTAATATGTAAATTCTAGAATTTTTTTTTTTTTTACTTGAAACTATTAGGAAGAAGTTAGGGTCACCAATCATCATTCTAAAAGCAGATGTTCCCACTTAGCTTTTTTTTTTTTTTTAAGTTGTGATACCTTGTTTTAAAATATAGAACTAAAAATACAGATAAGAGACTGCCCCAGTGGCATCTAGGGAAATTAATCTAGAAGTCTCCCCTCTTTTTTGCCTATCCCTTAATTCCAAGAGTTCCCCACGGAGCTTTAAAAACTTCCCAGCCTTTTCAGCACTCAGCTTGAGAAGCACACCTCAGATCCTCTCTACACTCCTTCAAAGAGAGAGGCAGGCAGGGAACAAAGGTGCTGTGTCTGGCCTCTATTCCTCTCTCCGCTAGACCCAGACCTCCCCAAAGATGAGGGCTTGTTCTCCCACACCTCAGTCCCTGATTCTGTTCCCAACATAGCAAGGGCCATTATGTGTGCTGAATGGATACATGACGTTGAAGGCATTTTCAGGCTCTAGGAGATACTGTTTATGTCTAAAAGAAACCCATGTGTGTTGTCTTGGCAGAAGTAAGTAAAATCTGCGTGGTTCGGCCATTGTGTTTAATGAACTAATACCACCATTCAACCAAATGTGTGTCGATTACTAATTATCCGGCAACGACTAAATATTCAGACAACTGTATAGCATGTGAGTTTGGGAATGATCGTTCCATAGTTTGAATTGTCAATGTGTCCTCAGTGCCCACCATGCTGGTGGATCACCCGGAGAGGTGCTGCTAAGGGGACACTTAAGACGAAGAGTTCAGAACAGTGGCTTAGATCACTGGGATGTGCCTTTGAAATGGGGTTTGGGCTCCCACCCCTTTTCTCTATTTTGCTCATCAGCCATGAGGAAAACTGTTTGGCTCTACTACACCCCTACAGCCATTGCCATCTGGCATCCTCACCATATACCCCAGAGGAACAGGACCAGCTAGGCATGGACTGGACAGTCCAAACCTGTGAGCCAAAACACATCACCTCTCTCTATAGATTGATTTCTCTGGGCATTTCATTGCAGCAATGGATGCAGGCAAGCAGGCCCTCTCCAACATTTTATCTGTCCTTGGTAAAGATACAGGGAGATTTTTCTCATTTGCAGAGTCCTAGGCCTAGAGTTGAGTTATAAAGCATGTACAAGTTGGTTCTTGGTACTAAGTGTTTTCTTTAAAAACGTTTCTCAGGCCACAGTCATTAAGATAGTGGCCAAGAAAACAAGACCCAAGGTTCAGCTCCTGGATGAAGAGAAAATACCTGATGGGAAAATTTCAGATTCATGGCTCAGTAGATAAGATCACTGGCTGTTCTTCTGTAGGTCCTGAGTTTAATTCCCAGCCCCTATATGCCAATTCACAACCATCTAAAGCTGTAGTTCCATGGAATCTAATATACATCTTCTGCTATGAAGATGAAACACCCATATACCAAATAAATGAGTAATTAAAAAGACATTTTTGGATTAAAAATTATTTTGGAAAACTGTCTTATTATACAGATTAAAAAAAAAAACTTTAAAAAAATTCCCTCCCCTGGGTTAAAAGAAGCTCATCCTGGTATGATGGGAACATATCTGAGAATTTCCATTTACTTCAGATTTTGTAAAAAGCCAGTTAATGATTTAGTTCTTGATGACTTTTGAAAGGCTTTACTTCTGTGTTTAAAATGAGAATATCATGGAAACAAGTGCACCAGAAAATAAAGGTGGCTTAGATGATGTGCCCAGGATACATACATGGATGACTCCATACTGGTAAGTATAAGAAAGGGACTACGGAGTAGGAATGTGCAGGGTACTTGACATAATGCCCTTATTTCTTCCTCAGGGTGAGCATGTGTAAAGATATACTGGTTTCAAAGCTGGATCCAAAAATGCCTCCCATATTCCTACGTGGCCTACCTGGTACTTCTTCTTATACTGGGTTCTCCAGTTCTTCCTCTTGAGTGTGGGTGGGCTTGCAAATACAGCTGAAGTAGCTTGCCGATTTTCAAGAGTAGGTTACAGAAGTCAATATGGCTTCCCTATGGCTTTCTTCCAACAGACATGCTCAGGAATCAGCTGCCATGCTATGAGGAAGTTCAAGGGGCCACGTGGAGACGTCCCATATAGGTGTCCTAGGCAAGGTGTGAGCTGACACTTCCCAGACCAAGACTTTCAAGTATTCCAGCTCTTGGTAACGGAGTCAACTCTGACTTTTGTCATCTAGGTAAATATGTATACATTATGGGAGTATAATTTAATGTTCCTGTGCTCTTTCCAAAACCACAGAATCCATGAACTGAAAGCAAGAGCTATATTTTCACACTACAAGAGTTGGATGGTTTCCTAGAAGGAATAGTACTGAAACATCCTCTAATGTAGATATCGTCTTCTTTATATAACTATCCATTAGGAGCTGGAGAGGTGGCTCAGTGGCTAAGAGCCCTGGCTATTCTTTCAGAGGACCTGGGTTCAATTCCCAGAATCCACATGGCAGCTCACAACTGGCTGTAACTCCAACTCCAGGAGATCCACCACCCCCCCACCCCCGCCACAGACATACATGCAGGAAAAACACCAATTCACTTGAAATAAACAAGTCATTAAACATCAACTAGGATTGGTTTTTTGGCTTCAAGCAATAAGACACCTGACCAGAAGTTATCTGATCACCTTTAGTTTTTCTCATGTAGCAAGCAATCTGCAGGCAGCAGGTTCTAGCAGCTTAGTGATGTCAGAGTCAACATTTATCGGCTTTTAGGTCCTCTTCGCAAGGTGGCTACACAGTTCTGTGTATCAGGTGTTCTCAGGGAACCAGGCAAAAGCCTGAAAAGAGACAGAAACCTAGCTGTTGTTACTTTGCTAATGGTTGTTTGAGAAAGGATGTCTCATGTCCAGGCTTAGGAAGCCTTAGAAACTGGTCTTGAGCTGTGGTCTCCCACCCTCCAACTCTGAAGTTCCTGCGTTCCAGGCCTGCACCTCCTAGACAGTTTTCTTGTAAACTAAACTCAGGGCTACATAGAACCTGCTTGGAAGCAGACATCACTTTTTTGGAGCAAAGTTGTCATCCCCCCAACACACACACACACACACACACACACACACACACACACACACACACACACACACACACACACACACGGTGTCCAGCTTGCTTTGACATTTAAAGGGATGACGGGTCCAAGTCCATCCTGATGACAGGAAGAGCCCCAGGTGTGTGCTCTTGGATTTATGCTTGCACACGCCTCCCTTGTGATCTTTCATGATAAATCCTGCAAGCTTCTCAGATTTCATAGGGCACAGAGCGCCTCGCTTTACTTTAGCTGCAGAACTTTAAAACGTTCACAGCTTCCCTATTTAGTCTCTACCACAGGAGATGGCTTTATTGGTAAGGAAAAAAAGAAAAGGAAATGGCTATTGGGTAGACAACCTCCTTTTTTTAATGAAAAAAAAAAAGTGAGACATATAGATTAAGTTGTATGAAGGTGGCATGGCCAGTAAAGGACAGACCTTGGCACTGTCAGTAGGAAGAAGCTGTGCCTCATTATGATCAGGCAGTATTATAGGCTAACTGACTAGAGGCTAACCCACGTCGGTCTTACAAGTCTTCCACTGCTTGAAAACTTAACGAAACTGTTCTGGAAGGATTCAAGAGTCTCACTCGTAGGTTCTCAGGTTCAAAGGTCACAGGGTAATGACTGGTTATTTTTCTGGAGGAAACTATACCTGTCACTAGCCTGTGTCCCTTGTGTTGCTACTTTTCCCTTTGTACCCCTCTCTGACATGACTAGTTGCAAACAGCACTCTTCTCTATTGAGCCTGATCATGATTCTTTATACAGCATTTCAGTGAGGGGGTCACAAATAGCCTTCCATAGAAGCAAAATAAGAAGTAAAATCAATTACCCATATCTATGGGGGCTCTGAGAGGATTGTGTGGAGTAGCCAGTGGCTTACAAGCCATATTTAGAGTTCTCGGATGACAGCCCCAGACTTCCCTGAGACCCATTGGCCCTCACAAAACTGATTCACCTCTCACTTGACACATCGCTGGCATAGGTGTTAAGGCTGATGAAAGTAGGAAATCTTGGCACTGTTACTCCACCAGCCTTCAGTGAGGACAGGAGAGTGGCCAGGGAAATAAATAATACTTAGCTGCGAAAGCCATGAACTCCTTAAGGACAGCTGAATCCGGCAGAGGTACACCTGTGTTTGGAGGCTGATGTTTGCTAGAATTATGTCAGCCCTGCCTGTTATTCCTGGAAATGACAGTAACAGGGTCCCAGTGTTGGCATTCAAGCCACAGAAGAGGCCTCCCCACAGTAATTGTTAATAAAGAAGTCACTAGAATCAGAACTCCATTTTTTCTAGCAAATCCCAGTTATCTGTCTGGTGACACCTGTGCTGTCTGGGTGAGATCTGCATGCCCTGGCCTGGCATGTGAGGCCCATGGTGATCTTGTTATAGACTATAGATAGTTCCTGGTTAGAGGTTCAGAGCTAACTCATAAGCTTTCTAGGCCTGCTGTCCCAAATTTCTATTCCCAATTATGAATTCAACAAAACAAAACAAAAAACCCACGTTCCCTAGAAAGTCTGATGTAAGGAACTGCAGACAACTGAGGGTCACCATTCCGCCTTTCAGGCAGCCTGAGCTGGGAAATTGTTTTTGTTTTTTTGTTTTTTCATTTCTAGGATTTGAACCTAGGACTTTGTGCATGTAAGGCAAATGCTCTACCACAGAGCTACAGCCCCCACCACTGCCCTAGCTAACTGTTTTCGAGATCTTCTGTAAGTCCCTGGGATTGCAAAGCATTTAAAACTTACCTTGAACTTCCCCCACCCCCACCCCGACCCCCGCCTCCCACAATGGAATTCTGATGATGTGAAAGGCTTGGCAAGACTGGAAGCTCAGAATACCAAGGTTTGTCTCCATGGTGACAACTGTGTGGAAGATCTTGGAGACTGGAACATGCCCTTATGGAGACAGCTGCATACCTCTGGGTCTTCCTGATCCTGCATTGTCAACACTGGCCATTTGTTTTTCTCGCACCTCTGACTCATTTGAAGCTCAAGGCCCTTCTGCTTTTTAGAGTTTTCAGCCTTGCCTTAGGGTTGGATGAATCTGTCTGCACCTTCTGGCAGGAAGAGGAGAAAGGAGAAGAAAGGCACAGAAAAGGGAGGGCATAGGATGAAGAGAAGATTTGGGAAGTGGAAGATAGTTAACATCTAGGCATGCTTGAAGACTACGCCAGCACAGCACCTCAGTGGAAATGTCCAGTTAGCAATCGGATATATGTTCTTAAGGTGAAAGATAAAGTTTGTGTTAGGAAATCAAAGTGTGAAATAAGAAGGCTGGAGAGATGGCTCAGTAGGCAGGTGTGTTTGCTGACAGACCTGATGACCTAACTTCATAGAAGGAGTGAGCCAACTCCCACAAGTTGTCCTCTGACCTCCATGGACACCCAGGCACATGCCTACTCACATCTGCACGTGTACACACACAACACACACACACAGTTAGGTTAAGTGCTTTTTAAAATAAAACTTGGAATGAGTGCTGAGGATGTAGCTCGATGAGGAGAGTACTTGGTCACGAACACACGAAGTCTTGGGTCCAATCCCAAGCTCTACACAGACGAGGTGTCATGGCGAATGGTTGCAAGCTCAGCACCTGGAAGCAGAAGCAGTAAGTTCAAGGTTCCTCCTCAGCTACATAATAAGTTCTAAGTCATCTTGGGATGTCTTAGACCCAGTCTTAAAACAACAACAGAAAGATGTGCTCCAGGACATGTTTCCTGGTATTAAATACCTACATCTATGATAGACGCAAGAGCTCCCGCTAAGGTGTATGCCAGCACATAGAGAAGTGTCTGGCATAGATAAGCACTGTGGACAAATATTTGCCGCACTACACTCATTTAAATGCAATTTCAAATGGGGCTAGTAATGATCCCCATGAGTGTTTGTCACAAACATTCCCAAGGGACCTCAGTCAAGTCACTTTTTCTTAGGCAATACTTTCATCAGTCAAATGAGGGAATTGAGTCATATTTAGGGACAAGCAAGGTAAAAGTCTTCTTAATTGCACCAGCAGCTTATGACAGCAATCTATGCTGGAGAGTCTATCAATAGGACCAACCAGTGTTTTGACTTCTGTTTTGTATTAAAAAACAAAAACAAAAACAAAAAACATGGGGGGAGGGGGGAGAATGATGGTGGTTTGTGGCAGTTATGGACTTATATGAGTGTGGTTAATGCCAGTGAACTTGAACTTGGAAGTGGTTAAGCTAAGGTTTGTGTTAAATATGTTTTCACTACAATTACATATAGTACTTTTTTTTAAAGTGGTGAGTTAGTTTTCTTAAGGAACTGTCAGTTCCTTTTCAAGGGCTTTGAGGTTTCTTCTGTCTCTCTGCTAGAGCATGGAGGTGTCAGCTGAGGCACCCATCAGCTGGACAAGAGGGCCGCAGAGCTGCTGTGAGCTTCCTCTCCCAGAAGTTGTGCTGGAACACCATCCCCCAGCACCAGTGAACATGACCTTATTTAAAAGCAGTCATGATCAAACTAACATGAAGCCACACTAGATTAGGGTAGCCTTACAGTCCAGTGTAACTAGTGTCCTTACAGAAGAGTTGCAGAGAAAGGAGGCCAGCCTGGTCTACAAAGTGAGTCCAGGGTAGCCAAGGCTACACAGAGAAACCCTGTCTCAAAGAACAAAGCAACAAAAAGAGACTAACCACCATATACACAAGTAACAGAGAGGTAAGGCATGCCACTGAGGGTGCCTATGAAGGCAGCCCAGTGCAAAATCATAAGCTCACTTAAAGCAATATGGGATTACATATGGCATCCTGACTACACAGTGTCCTCAGGAAGATGTGTGTATGTGTGTGCATGCATTTGTGTATATACAGAGGAATATTGCCATTGTGGCTCACAGTCACTCTATATTAAAGACTGTCCATATGTCAGTAAGAGTGGCAGCACCTGTCTCAGCGTCAAGTGGACATGCGACACTGGAGTGGTTCAACTGTTCCTTTACTAGAAAGAGCCCTTTGCAACAGTGGGCTTGAAAGTAGATGGATGAGACTCGGCTCTATGCTTTGGGAAGCTTACAGCTGTGAACAGGTAATGAGATATCAATAATTAAATCTACTAAACAAGTCTATGTCATCAGAGAAGTAGAAAATACCGTGAGTGTGTGTGCTTATAAATCTCTGGGAGGCTCTCTGGGAAAGGAGAGCTCTTCAGTTAATCTCTAGGAACACAAAGGGGCAGAAAGGGTCATTCAGGCATGAAAGGGACATGCCGTGCAAATGGGGGGTGTGTATCAAGACTCAGAAGAGTCAATGACATCATTCTATCAGGGAGGAGTCACTGGGGGCCATGTTAAAGCCTCAGGTTTATGAAGAGGCCCAGTAAAAAGGCAGCTATCTGCAAGCTAAGGACAGAGGCCAAACCTGCAGATTCTGTATTCTTGGACTTCCCGCCTCTAAAACCAAGAGGAAATACATTTCTGTTGCATAAGTCATCTCTTCTGTGGCATTTTGTTATGGCAACTCTAGCTTATTACTATGCAAGAGATATGACTGTAAAATAATTAACATGATATCTCAGGGACTATCTCAGATGTTGGCCAGGTCTTGAAGGTATCTAAGCAGGAACAGCATCAGAGCTGGGCTATGGGTAAAAAAAAAAAAAAAAAAAGAGAAACATTCCTTCATTGCTGGTGGGAATGCAAATTAGTACAGCCACTTTGGAAATCTATCTGGCGCTATATCAGAAAATTGGGAATAGGGCTTCCTCAAGACCCAAACATTCCACTCCTTGGAATGTACCCAGAAGATATTCCAGCACACAACAAGAAGATTTGCTCAACCATGTTCATAGCAGCCTTATTCATAATAGCCAGAACCTGGAAACAGCTTAAGTGTCCCTCAGTAGAAGAATAGATAAAGAAACTGGTACATTTACACTATGGAATACTACTCAGCTATTAAAAACAAGGAATTCCCAAAATCTGTGGACAAATGGATTGAGCTGGAAATGATCATAATGAGTGAGTTAACCCAGAAGCAGAAAGATTTAAATGGTAAATACTCACTTATATCTGGACATGTCCCAAGAACGTCTTCAGTTACCAGGAAAGTGGGACAGAGGGGAGGACATCCTACTGGGACTCTAGGTGAGAGAATCAAGGGAGAATGGGAAAATAGAAGGACCCAGAGGGTCCTAGAAAGCTACAAGTAGATTATTATGACAGGTGGATCTGGGCCCAGGGGTCCTGCTCAAACTATGGCACCAGCCAAGGACAATGCATGCAGTAAACTTCGAACCCCTACCCAGATCTACCCAATGGACTGGACATTCTTCACATTTGAGTGGAGAGTGGGGTATGACTTTCACATGAACTCTGGTTCCCCATATTTGACCACGTCCCCTGGATGGGAAGACCTGGTGGCACTCAGAGGAAGGATAGCAGGCTACCAAGAAGAGATTTGATACCCTATGAACATATACAGGGGAAGAGGTCACCTTCAGTCAAAGTCATAGGGGAGGGGAGCAAGGGGGAAATGGGAGGGAGGGAGGAATAGGAGGATACAAAGGGTGGGATAGCAATTGAGATGTAATATGAATAAAGTAATAAACTATATTAAAAATATTTTCATGTCAAGAATATATATATATGCAGTGAGAACCATGGGAAGAAAAGCAATTTTCTTTTCTAGGGTGGTAACTTGCTGAGCGTCAGTTTGCTCTTTGGAGATTTACCTTTTCCCATGAGGTTTGGAATCTGTACAGAAAGCTCATAGAGAAAATGTAGCCCTTAGAAGTAGAATTGGAGTTGAATGGGGCGGTGCCCTCTGTAATCCCAGTGCTTTGGAGATAGAAGCAGAAGAAGGATCTCGGGTGGAGCTCGAGGGAATCTGAGGCTAGGCTGGGCTGCTTGGGGTGGGTGCTCATCCCCAGCCCCCCAGGCAGTCTGAGGCCAGCCTGGGCTACTTGGGGTGGGTGCTTGTCCCCAGCCCCTGAGGGAGTCTGAGGCCAGCCTGGGTTGCTTGGGGTGAGTGCTCATCCCCAGCCCCTCAGGGAGTCTGAGGCTAGCCTGGGCTGCTTGAGACACCATCTCAATAACAAGAAAAGTGGAGTTGAAGCCGAAAAGGAAACCCTTGCTCGCAGCAGAGGAGTGGCTTGGTACAGTGAACATACCGTCAGAACAACTGTTCCAAGGCATTTGGTAGTCAGCCTTGATTTCTAGCTACAACCCAGAGTTGCTGTAAGTTAATTAAGTTGTACCTGGTGCACATCTGCTGAAGTTCCAAAGGACTTAGTGATCATACCCTCAAGTGACAATAAGTCTCTATTTTATACTATAGCCCACTGACCAAAAAAGGCATGCAAATTTTCCATCAGTCAAAATGAAAACAAAAAATAACCCAACTGAATCTCATGGGGGAAATATATAATCTAATAATTTATCCTGTGACAACAAATATGAGTGTTGATTTAAAGATTGTTTACTGTGCATATTGTAGAAACTGCAGCAAAGAAGCAGTTTTTTGAGTTGATGTTTAAATTAGGTCAAAGATGCTATGAATGATCATAGATGACCACATGAGGAAGATCCTATGTGTGCATTTTTTCTGGCCATGGACTTCTCATTGCTGGTCTGGAGAAAACCTTTTATTACTGACGTGGGAACATGACTTCCAATGGTGTGAACTCCCTGGTCCACAGTCAGTGTTGAATGCTGACAGCTCATCCACTGGGAATCTGAATAGCCAGTGTTTTATTACTGTTTGCTTTGTTTATGTTTTCCACTTGTACTCTATAGCAGATCTACGTCATGAGCTACACAGGAAGCAATGAGGTTCAGAGAGAATGGCTCACCTTCTCAGAGTGTTGCAACACTCACAAAATTCCAAGCCCATAAATTGGAGTCACAGTGATGCCTGGCTTAGTTCCAGGGAAATTTAGCCAGCACATCAGTTCATCCTTGCCCCCTTCCCTCACCACCTCCCGGCTCCAGAGGATGAACAGATTACAACAACATTTGTGAACATTTGGTCTTCATTGAAGACAGCATAAGAAACGCAGAGCAAGAAGATTGTCTTGTCATTCATGGTCAACTTGAAGACCAAGTTCAGACGTCATTTTCAGCCCCTGTCAAACACAGGCTGTCCTTCTCAATCTTCTGCACCAATAGGAAGGTGACTTTCTTCTCTTTCTCACAGTCTAGTCTTTCTAGAATGTTCTTCCAGAATACCTGCTTCCACTCATTAAGCAGGAAGCCGGGACCAGCACCTTAGAAAGTACTTGGACATGTCTTTTGAACTCTTTTACAGCATCTCCCTAAAATTATCAAAAATGTTTGATGATCAACAATTTCTATTCCTTGGTCACTGTAGGGTGATTTATGAACAAAGCAGATGCTGCCCAAGATACGCTGTAGACAAAAGCATGTGAGTGTGCACCAGAGGGAAGGAGAGTCGGAAAGCCTTTGGCTAGGCTTCTGTGTGCTCCTCTGTGTCGCGGTTGGCTGTTTAATTTAAGACCAGCTGTCTCGTTCAGCAGTAGCTCACACAAGGAAAACACTTAAAGGACCGATTTTCTGATATTAAATATGACTTTTGAAACCCAAATAGTTCTTATTATTAAGCCTCAGATCAAAGGACAATGTAATTAGTACTTGGAACAGAACTGTGAATAGAAAAGCATTCATCAATGAGTATGTTACCCCACCTTTAGGTCAGCTTACACATCATGTGTATATACGTGAGGATGGAAAAATAGAATGTATTTGGAGAACAGAAATAGTGCCATGATATTGTCTGAGGCTTTGCCTGATGTGAATGTAATATACTATACAGTGTATGTTCATGTGTATGAGTGGACTTTTTTTTTTTTTAAATAACTGTGTTATGTTTTCTCATCTTTCTTACTATTAGCTATCTTGAATATTGTGACTTCAGTCACTTTTCCTCACATTTTTCTCACCGATAGACATTCGTAAAATCAAAAAAGTCTTCATGGATCTCATGTAAATTAATGCCACTCTATGATGACTTAAATCCTCTAATAATTCTTTGGATAATTCCTAAATTACTCAAAGAACTGTATCCTCGGCAATAAATCCCAAGAACAAAATGAACATGGGTTTGTGGGAAGGACTAGTTGAAGAAAATAGGCACCTAAAATGAGGTAGAAAAGTGGTGAAAGCTTTTAGACAACCATTAGCTATCCTCCTGGAGAATAGATTAAAATGTCTGAAAGAAATAGAAATGTTAAATGCTCTAATTCTGCATCAAGTATGTAATTTCTTTTTTTGTTGTTTTGTTTTATTTTACAGTCAACCGGTTGGAACCTGCAAAATAATACAGCACAGATTTCTTTTTATTGGTCCTATAATACTTCCCCCTGAACAATTATGCATATGATTCAGGGGACTGTCACATCCAAACTGATGTCTTCCCTTGGGATCAGGAGAAACAATTGCCCTTCCCCATGGGGTGGCTCTAAAAGCTGAGTCTAAAAGCACAGTCCATTGATGGATGGCAGGAGCTCTATGGAGTGTGCCTCCCTTTGTGGCTGGGCCAGGGACACTGCAGAGCTGGGCAAAAATACTTCCTTCCAAATGGCCAACAAGTACATGGGGCTGCTGCAATGCTCTCTAACCAAAAAGGAGCAATGGTGCCACAGCTTCTATTTTAATATGTTAATGGTTCCCTGTTTGTTTCAGTCCTCCAAGTTTTTGTGTCGTTAAGTGAACAAAGCAAACCAAGAAACACAGGGTGTAACTTAAGATCAATAACATGTGAAAAAGAACTATTTTACTTATTGTTCCCTTAGTGTCTACTTTGCCTTCTCTTCTGTGTCACTCTTCCACCTCCCCTTTTTCTCATCTTCACAGGTTTGAAAAGTTGTGGGACTGAGCCTACTTCATCTGCACCAAGGGTCGAGGCTGAGCCCCCACACTCAGGATAGGTAGCTAAAATGTCCTCGTGGGCTAACTCTGTGATTGGCATCTTCTCTGTAAAATGGGGCCAACTGAACTCTCAGGGTGCTCATGAGGACTGAAGGACAGAAGATAAAAATGCAGTCCTGGGAGTGACTGAAAGGACACGAGTTAGAGCTGGCAGCTGCCTTCAACCACCCACTCACCACCTCACCACCTGCCACAAGGTCCTGTACACCTTATTTTTGGGGGTTGGGGTTGGGGGAGTGGCAGGCTGGACTTAAACCTTCTCTGAAGCCAAGGATGACTTTGAGTTTCTGATGTTTCTGCCTGTCCTAGGAATGCTGGGAATACAGACATTTGGTGCTACATCCAGTTCATGCAGTGCTGGGAATCTTGGGGCTTTATTTATGCTTGGCAAGCACTCTACCCATGAGGCCATGCCCAGCCTTCTATGCCTTCCTCCTCTTATACCCAAAACTAAGAACAAAACCAGCACAAAACTTAGGCTTGTTATTGGGAGGCTTACATGACCTTCGTATGTGTGAGGAGCTCGGATGTAGCCTGTGCTGAGTCAGCCTTGGCCAATGCTTGCCCATGTTAAACAGAACTCGTGAATCTCTACCTATGGTGTTAATGGAATGTCGCTCCCTCTACCTCACTAGAGTCACTAGAGTGAATGTGTCCAGTACAAGAGTTTGTCTTCTTTCCCATGCAGACAGATTGTGTGGTGCCCTTTGTGAGTTGATGTGTTTGAAGAGAAGGCTAGCTGGAAGGTTCACCCAAGAGAGTGGGAGAGGGCTTCCTGGAAGGTTCACCCAAGAGAGTGGGAGAGGGCTTCCTGGAAGGCTCACCCAAGGGAGTGGTGAGATGTCTGTCTCACAGGGTCTAGAAGTTCAGGATTGAGTAAGATGACACTCACTCAAGGCAACATTGCAAAGCTAAGTGAAAGGTCTCTCAAAGCATGCCAGTTTATCCAGACCAGACAGGGCTTTAGTCCAGGAGAGCCTGAAGTTAGGCTTCTCAGTCATGGTATGATCCCAATTTGTAACATAAGGGATTCCTTGAGAGGAAGTGGCTTTGTGAAGTGGGGCAGAGGAACGACACAATGAACACCATTCCTAGGCAAGATGCTTGGGGACCCTCACATGCAGAAAGCAAGTGGTCCTGGAAGTCACGGGAGTGAAATGAAATGGTTGATTGCCCTGAGATATGACTTGGGAACTGTCTCAGGAGAACTGCCTACCATGGGTGAGGCTGCCAAGCAGAAGCCGAGGGCTATTCTACTAGAACTGACACACCAGACAGCTATCTCACCTAGGGAACTTAAGGACCAGTATGTGGTGCTTTATGAGACTTTGACATTCCTGATTGTTCGTGGCCTTCTCCGTGAGCCACTTACAGAATTTACTATGATCAAGGAGAAAGCCCTTGGGAAATTGACATGCTAAAATGCCCTTATCCTATCATCTGGGTGACGCGGAGTGGCACAGTGGGTAAGGTGATTAGTTGCAACCTGTATAGTCCCTAGAAACTTGCTCGTGCTTCAGTAAATGACCTCCGTGATCATACAAGCAATCCTACAAACACACGCAACAACATGGAGGTAGGAGGGGGCTGGTAGGAAAAAAAGAAGGAGTGCAGAAAGAATGGAATGGTGATGAGAAAGAATAATGAGGATAAAGCTACCAAAATACAGTGTGTGTGTGTGTGTGTGTGTGTGTGTGTGTGTGAGAGAGAGAGAGAGAGAGAGAGAGAGAGAGAGAGAGAGAGAGAGAGAGAGAGAGAGAATGAATTTTAATTAATAAATACAAGGGTTGAGGTTGAAAATGCATTGAACCCACCCACTTTCCCAAACAACATCATAGTTTAACAACACAGAACACTGTAAAGGAAGGGTTATCTGGTTCACTGCCTGACCACATGTCTGATGGAACTGATGTTGTTGACCCAACCCAGCATAAAGAGAGGATTGTGTCATACAACCTTGGCCCAGGAAACCATCGAAAGCTAACGTATGGCTTCTACTGACTATATCATTTTTGCAAAATTGCAATATTTGAGCTTGAGAGATGGTGCAGTAGCTAAGAGCACTTGTTGTTTTTCCAGAGGACCTGGGTTCAGTTCACAAAACCCACATCGTTACTCACAACCATCTGTAACGCATTTCAAGAGATCCAATGCCCCTTTCTGACTTCCACAAGCACCGGGTACTCATGTGGCATGCATACAAGCATGCAGGCAAACACTCATGTGTATAAACTAAAAATAAATACATATTTTTAAAATTGCAAAATTGTAAGTGCAGCCTAGCAAGGCTGTGGTATGTAGGAGGCGGGGACTTGGTGTGATCCTGGCAAGGCAGAGCTCTGCCAGCTAGTAGGGCTGCTTTCTTAGGTCTCCATAGCCTGGGCAGCAGTGTTGGGGATACTGGGGTCACTGTTAGCTCTTAGGTCCACCTCTTAAGTTATACTTCATCTTAATAGAGGACCTCAAAATAGGTCACTAAGTGTTTATCCAGAAACTCTCCTTTACAGATGATCTATAATACATCTGGCTACTCTAGAACCCTTTATTTCTAAATGAAGCATGACACTTAGCCATTATGTTCTCTTAAAAGATGAAAAAAAAAAAAAACTTCTTCCTACAGTAGAGGATCAAGTTCTCTACAGGTCAGCCAAGTAGCCAAATGTGGATGACAACCTGCTATATTTACACCATTGTATACAGTCCACTCTGATCATACCCTCAAACACAGCGCCCCACTAAGAATACCTATCACAAATTCGACATTAGAGGTTAAAATATGAGAGTCTGTTCTATAAGATCCTTGCAGAGCTGGCTACTGAGGGCAGATTATTCTGGGACAACAACTGTATATAGTTCTGTTATGGGAGTTTCAGTGCCTAAGCTCTTGCTCTGAGAGTCCCAACATGCTTGACTTTGTTCATGAGTCTCAAGGCACCAATTAAAGAGACGATCAAGGGCTGTAGTTCTTTAATTGAGCAATTGGGTGACATGCATGAGGGAGGACCCAGGTTCAACATCTAGCACCACAAACCAAAGAAAAGACAACAAAGAGATGGTTATTGGTGAGAGGCAGTGGAAGGAGATTTAAGCGGCATGGCCACACTGAAGTGATTCAGTGACTCCACGTCCATCTCTCAGCCCCGACCTGAACTTTAAGCATTAATAGAAGAATTGGGGCTGGAGACAAGAGGCATGTATAACCAAGCAATCTGATCAGGGTGTGGTCATGTTGTTTATTATCTCAGTTCTAGATCTGCAAGGTGGCTCAAGGAGATAGTAATTACTAGAGGGGACAATACAATTTCCATTAAATTAGCGGTGCTCCAGGGTTCAGCTTTCACACCATAGATAATTTTCCTCATTTACATGTGTGTGTGGGGGGGTTGGCATTACTGTGGCTTGTAGTCCCTATCATATAGGCTCTCATATCTTCTTGTTCCTGGACCCCAAGGTGATTGACTGCACACTGAGCTTTTAAGAGAAGCAAAGTTACTACAACAAGCACTGGGCATTTAAACAGCTAATTTGGCCTCCTTGTAGCAAGGTGTAAACACATTGGATCTTCCACCGGGTCTAGAAACCTTTCTCCTTTAAAAAGTTGCTTATGAACCTAGGCCTAGCATGACAGCAGCGAACTACGACTGCCACTATCTGAGGCATCAGTCAGGCCCAACGCTGCCTTCCAGCAAAGAAGAGGAAGGTTCAGTGGTCAGAAGGGCGGGTGTGGCCATGCAGAGGTTAGTGGTGATCAAGTCATCCTTGAAAGATGCCTACTGAGTCAAAACAAGCCTTGAAAGCAGATCTCCACTTAACTCAAGCAGACATTTGGAAAATAAGTCATTTTTATGATTTAGCTAAGACTCTTCCTTCCATTCCAGAAAGCCTTCTCATTCGGTTGCCTAGTTTATCCTCAGACATTACCATCTGAGTCTGGGACAATCTCTCAAAGAGGAGCCATCCTGCTTTCATTGTTTGGGGTGATTTCTTCAGCCTTCGCCCTCTTCGCCCTCTTTGTTATATCTGTAGAGTGTTGGAATACTGACCCGGCCAAGCTTACTTCCTCTTTTAGCCAGGCTTGGCTTAGCTCCAGAGTGATTTGAGGCCTGTTTTGGAAGTAAGCGTGGGAGGTGGGCTGATGTGGAAATAAAGGTCAGATAAATAGCCATTGTCACTTTGAGACCCAGGTAGGACAGGAATCTGCTGACCTATGGCAATCGTTCTTCATGGCCTCTGCTCCACTGCTTCTACATGACCCTGCCACCGTTCCTTGAAGGGATAAGGAGAGCTGTCTGATGGAGTGTCCTGTGAAATCCAAGGCCCCTGATTGCTGCAGAAAGACACAAGAGATCACAGAGTCCTTAGCTCTGTGACTCTCCAGTAATTCTGCACTTGGGAAAGAGGTAAGGCTTGGGGCAGGGAGACTAGCTAAGAGAATCTTCTTTACCCAGTTAAGAAACATTGACTATTTAGAATTGAGAACATTTGGTGAACCCTTGGTGTGCTACAATCCCCCTCCCCCTTCTCTTTTTGTTTCAAGACAGGGGTTTCTCTGTGTAGCCATGTCTGGCCTAGACTCACTTTGAAAACCAAGTTATCCTCAAACTCAAAGAACATTGGCCTGCTTCTGCCTCCCCAAATGCTGGGGTTTAAGTCATGAGCTACCACTGCTCGATTTGTCCACTCACTTCTTATAAAGAGGATCTTCCTTTCCTTCATGTTGTTTTAAAAAAGATTTATTTATTTATGTGTATGAGCACTCTATTTGCATGTATGCCTGCATGACAGAAGATAGCATCAGTCAGAAGAGGACATCAGATCCCACTGTAGATGGTTGTGAGCCACCCCATGTGGTTGTTGAGAATTGAACTCAGGACCTCTGGATGAGCAGCCAATGCTCTTAACCTCTGTGCCATCTCTCCAGCCCCCTTTGCTCCAGGTTTTAGGGTCACTCTAGGAAGAAATGGAGACAGTTGACATGAATAAGGGGACAAACCGATGCACGGGGAGTCAGAAGGCATGAATCCCATCCTGGCTGTGTCATTGTTGCCAAAACATGAAACTAACTAATTCCTATTATTGTGGTGTTGATGTCTGCTTTTTAAAGGGACGGTGGGTCTGAATTAGATCATCGTCCTTCTTGGCTAGCATTCTGTCATGATTTATGAGACTAGACAGTAAATGTGGCGTAGCATGCACATGATAGATTCAGAAACAAATGTTATGGCAATTCACGTTTCAGCATCCAAGAGAGGCTTCGGCTGTAAAAGTATAAACTATGCCTTGTCAGATCTGTGACGTATCTCCCAGCTGCCCTTCAGGACTGCCATGCTTCTCCCACTCCAGGCCTTGGGGAATGCTGTTTGCTGACTGTCTACAGAAACATCCTAAGCTGAAGAGAATGGTTCTCACCCAGTAGTCTCTCTCTCTCTGAGGACAACCCTTATCCAGTCCGAACTGTTGTTAGACTGCGAAAGCCAAGCTCTCATTTCCTTTCTTAAAATCTTTAAAGAATCACCCTAGCCCAGAGCTCCCCTGGAATTCCACTGGAATTGCACCCTACTTCAACTTCCCCTTCACCTCTACCCAACCCTGTCTCCCCCCCCCCCCCGCCCCCGCCTCCGTAATTTAATATTCTTAGGTGTTTTGTCTGAATGTATGTCTAAACATACATGCATGTAGTGCCTACAAAGACCAGAAGAGGGAGTTGGATCCCTGGAAAAAGAAATGTTTGTGAGCCATTGTGTTCTGGGACTCAATTCTGGGTCCTCTGGAAGAGCGGCCAGTGTTCTCAGCCACCAAGCCATCTCTCCAGCACCTCTCTTCACTTTTTTAGGTGTTTCCAAGCCCATCTCTACCCAAATCAGAGTGTTTCCCAGTGAACTTGACCTCTGTCTTCTTACGTACAGGCTTTTCACAATGTTGGAATTTGGATTAGGAACTCCGTTCTCTTCTCATCCCCCAAAATGCCTTTATTCTTACCCTCATAAACTAAAGAAATAAGGAGTCTTTACAGCTTACCAACACTTCTGTCCTAGTCATTTACATTGAAGAACTGCAAATTCTGTCTACACATGCAATGACAGAATGGAACCATTCATGCATTTTTGATCCTTATAATGTCCTTACTGTTTCTCTTTTGATAATCTTAGCAATGTCTCAGGTGCTTTCAGTGTATTCTTATAGCTACTGTGACAAGCTATCGTATAGCTTATGGAAGAACTGATCAGTAACAAACCAACAGACCCTTTGCATCTTCAGTACATCCTTCGTGTTCCACATTGCAGGTCATGGTTTCTTTCTTTCTTTCTTTCTTTCTTTCTTTCTTTCTTTCTTTCTTTCTTTCTTTCTTTCTTTACATATACATTTATATTATTACACTAGTTCCTGCCTCACAAATATGCCTGTCAGATATACTGGGCCAGAAGGCTGAAGATGATGCTCCAAGGTTATAGAAAGTTGGGTTTTTTTGTTTGTTTGTTTGTTTGGTTGGTTTTTTGGTTTGTTTCTTTTTAGTTTTTTTCAAGACAGGCTTTCTCTGTGTAGCCTTGGCTGTTCTGAACTCACTTTGTAGACCAGACTGGCCTCGAACTCACAGCAATACTCCTGTCTCTGCCTCCTGACTGCGGGAATTAAAGGCGTGCGCCACCACGCCCAGCTTATAGAAAGTTTTGAGTGACTGTTCAGGCAGCAAACTGTCTCTGGCATTTTTTTTTTTTTTTCACTTTAGAAGCTGCTAACCTGCACTCCCTGTTTACTCAGGGAATTAGTTTTATTCCTCCTCAAGTCTTTGATGGGGTTGAAGACCAGATAGTTTAGTTTTACAATAAGCTTAGTTGTTTAGGGGTTAAAATGTTTTTAGGTCTAGATAGATGTTTTAAGTTGATAGAGATGAGATAGGATTGATAGTGGTTTATATTTGGAATTTTAGACTCACCAAGATAGGAAAGATGTTTTCTTCAAGACTGCCAAATACAAATAGCCAAAACACAATGAGTGTAACATTTATATAATTCCCAATTGTTTCATGGCACTCCATTCTTTTTTTTTTTTTTAATTTATTCTTGTTACATCTCAATGGTTATCCCATCCCTTGTATCCTCTCATTCCTCCCCCCTTTTTTCCCATTATTCCCCTCCCCTATGACTGTTCCTGAGGGGGATTACCTCCCCCTATATATTCTCATAGGGTATCAAGTCTCTTCTTGGCTACCTGCTGTCCTTCCTCTGAGTGCCACCAGGTCTCCCCCTCCAGGGGACATGGTCAAATGTGAGGATACAGAGGGTCCTAGAAATCTACAAGTAGAACAATATGATAGGCAGATTTGGGCCCAGGGGTCCTGCTCAAACTAAGGCACCAGCCAAGGACAATACAGGAAGTAAACTTTGAACCCCTTCCCAGATCTAGCCAATGGTCAGAATATTCTCCACAGTTGAGTGGAGAGTGGGATATGACTTTCTCACGTACTATGGCACTCCATTCTTAACACAATGTAGAAGCCAGCCAAGTCTCCTCAGCTCCTTACTGATCACTGAAATGCAGGTGGAGAGATGTTCATGTCTAGAATGCTAAAGACGGTGTCTTCATGTCTTCTCTCGGACACAAAGTCTATCTAGCTATGTCACACACACACACACACACACACACACACACACACACCATGAAACAGAGGGGGCATTCTCTGCAGGCATAGGGGAACCTGTAAGGTATGTGAACAGAGATAATAGAGAGTAACAGGGGTGAGGGGAGTAAGAAGAAGATAGACTGATACATCTGTATGAAAATATAATGAAACTCACTATTTTGTACACTAACTAAAAAAAGTTAACAAGAGCTAGTGTAGACCAAACCAACAAAGACTGAGAGGCAGTTGCTACCAAAGGCGTAGCAAAGATGGCCCCTTCTGTGCAATGCCTCTGCAATTCAAAACCACAAACATGATTTCCTCTATGTTCATATTCTAAGCCAGAGGAGGTAGTAAGTTGGGGCTGGATTAGCCGGTCCCCTTCCAAATGACACCACAAAAATTCCCTCATGAGGACTGGGGAGATATTTAGTGGGTCAGAGCTCTTACTCACAAACATGGAGACTTGAAGTCAACCCCCCAGCGTCCATGTAAAAAGCCAACATAGTTGTATTCACATCTCTACCCCTAGTGCATAGAGTCATGAAGATCACTGGGGTGTGCTGCCTACCAGCCTAGCTCTAGGCTAAGCAAGAGACCCTGTCTCATGGGATTAAGGCAGGGCACCTGACATCATCCTCTGGACTCTATGTACATGCTCCTGCCCTGCCCCCACCCCCAGGGGGAACCCCGCCTCCAAATGACACCATGAAAGACCTCTCCGAATGGCACTATGCAACCCCTCTCTCCAAATGATACTATTAATAAATAAAAACAAACAAAAATTTAAAAGCACCCTAGAAAACTGTCCTTTTTAATTAGTTGTAAGTCTATGTTGAGCACACAGAAGCTGGGAAACCTAAGCCTCATTGGCCGCCACCAGTTGCCTGGGCTTCACCGTTTGAAGATACTTCAGCCACAACTGTTCCATCCAACACCCTCTATGCAGGATGAAAAAACTACAACTGTGTTCTGTCGCCCAAGTTCAGAGCACCACAAAGAGGCAGAGAAAAATAGCAGTAAGGGGAGAGACAAATGATTAGTTATCATCCCGTGAGTAGCTAGATAAATATTGACTAAGAGTGCCTAGGAAAAGAAGCCCTCGGATCTGCCTGTAGAAATTAGCTCCCCTCCTGCCCTCCCTCCCACTGCTGCTCCGGCTCTGCTGTGAGAATCTGCCTACTTTATTTCTCTCCGTGGGAGCTGCCGTCTTAATGACACTGCGCAGCACTGCTCCAGCGGGCGGTCCTGCCTCAGGTGGCAGATCGCGCCTGAGAGAATTGAGATCTCATTTAAACTAAGTCAGAAATTTCCCAACTTGTTTCAAAATGAAATAGATTTGTAAAAATAACAATAATAATTATTTGACAGTGCTATTATAGCTCCCAGATCGAAACTTAACCTTTAAAGTAGACGCCATCCTTTTATTTTCCCAAAGAAGGGAACTTTCTCGGTTCCTGTGTCAGGCATTTCCCACCTGGGCTAAAACTTTTCCCTGGCTCAAATAAGTCTCCTGTCCTGAGTAAACAGCCTCGGAGGAACTTAGTTCTTCGGGCCATAAGCCTTGTTGAAATGTTTGTTATAGTTCACAATTAGCTCTTTTCATTTTTAAAAGCAATTCTTTCATATTTCTAGCCTTCAAAAATATCTATTGGTATAAAATTATGTGTACATATATGGTATCAAAGTAGAAATGTTTATGGAACAAAGGGGCCTCAAGAGAGGGAGTATATGCTTGTTTGGAAATAAATGGAAAAATACAATTAAAACACGTGTATTGAACCCAACCTCTCATTGTGGGGAGACGTTTATTTCTCCAGGCAACATGTCATTTTTCAAATAGACTTAATAGGATTTTACTTCAGTTTTTAAATAGTGGTATGTAGCTTACAGGCAAAATAATGCACCAGTCATAATAACAGGGTTTACCACTCTCCTCAGTGCAAGGTATCTGGTTATCTGTCACATGCTGGTCAGCAGTGACCCACTTGCAAGACGGCAGGCCTCTGCTGGGGGTTTGGGGGTTAAGTGAAATGTCTCCTATGCTCAAAGGCCTTCTGACTTGTCCCCTCCATTAGCACAATGCCCAGTGACCTGGGGCCCCTACTCCAACTGCATCTTCCAACTACAGTGTTTGTTGTCCCCGTCCCTCCATGGTGACACTATGACCTGATCTGGAGTTGAGGCCAGTGTGAAGGATTAGGTCCTCCTGTGGGTGGACCCCTTAGGACTGGGATATATATGTGCCCTTATAGGAAGAGGCCAGACAGCCGCGCTCGGCAGCTTGGAAGGGAGTTCTCAGCAGAACTCGCAACCACCGGTATTCTCATCTGGCCTTTCCCAGCCACAGTGACTCTAAGACACGAGTTTCTAGTTCTGTCGTTTGTACTTTAGGGTGCACTGTTCCAGCACCCTGCGGGACTGTGATGTGCTACACATAAAGCTATTCAGCCTCTCATAACTTCTACCTCAGGACCACACCGTGGAGTCAGGACCCTCCTAACGCTCCAGCCACCTGCTTGAGTCTCCCTCAACCTTCCCCCGCCCTCCCCTACTCTTTTTCGAACACCAGCGATGCCCTTATCAACCTTATGCTACTCCTCTTCCATCTTAGATTTTTTTTTTTTTTTCTTGGTCTGTGTGCCTTAGGCACAGACTTCACCTCCCACGTATCTGTCCACATATCTCAAAGACTCGGTATCTACAAGGGTGAGCTCATCAGCTAGTTCCCGTATTTATTCTTAAGCTTGTCCAACCAGCTGCTCTCCTCAACTGCCATGTCTACCCAGGACCCTAAGCATGTGGCATTTCCTGCTTGACCTCTCAGCCCTCAGGCCTGGTTCCTGTGTGCCAATTTATGAGGTCGCTCAAGCAGCCTCTCTGGAGCTGAGCTGACCTCTAGCTAGCCTCGCCTCGCCTTCCATGATTGGCGATGGATGTGGCAGAGACGTCAGGTGCTGCCGCCGCTGTTCTGATTTGCCACCGCGTACTGGCAGGTGTCTTGCCTGTGACCTTCACATCCATAATCATGGTGACCCTGCTAAATGTTTCTCGTGTCCACCAGGGCCTGTTCCATCTTCCGTAGTCAGTGTGGTGTTTCCTACAGTCCAGGGAAATCATATAGGCGGCTGTATGTGGTTTTTGGTTGTTGGTTTTCTATTGCTGTGATAAGACACCATGACTAAGGCACTGTATAAAAGAACATGTTTAATTGTGCTTCGGGTTGCAGAGGGTTAAAGTCCGTGATGGCACAGGTAGGTAGGAGGAACAGCTGGGAGCCCGCATCTTGATTCAAATATTGGAGGGAGAGAGAGATAATTAAAATAATGTGAGTCCTTTGAAACCTTGAAGGCTAGCCCCGGTGGCACACCTCCTCCAGCAAGGCCTCACCCTAATCCTCCCCAAATAGCCACCAACTAGGGACCACAGATTCAAACATATGAGCCTATGGGAACCATTTTCATTCTAACTACCAGAGTGGGGGTGTCAACCTTGCCCCACAATGGTCCACTGTAAATCCCTCCGCCTCTGTTCCTTTTGCTTCAAATGAAGATGGCACAGCCCGCCACCTAGAATCAGCAACTGGAACAGGAGTTCTTGTCTCTTTCTCCCCTTGTCTGCTGCTCCCCAGTTCTGAAGAACATCCACATTAGCTATGAATGAACATTGATATTTTTATAGCACCAAGTTTCTGAGCATCTTTAGAAAAATAAATCTTAAGGGCTGGAGAGATGGCTCAGAGGTTAAAAGCACTGCATACTCTTCCAGAGGTCCCGAGTTGAATTCCCAGCAACCACATGGAGGCTCACAACCATCTATAATGTGATCTGATGCCCTCTTCTGGCTGACAGGTGTATGTGCAGGCAGAGCACTGTGTACATAATGATGAATAAATGAATCTTAAAAACAAATTTTAAGGGTTGGAGAGATGGCTCAGTGGTTAAGAGCACTGGCTGCTTTTCAAAGATCCTGAATTCAATTCCCAACAACCACATGTGGCTCACAACCATCTATAATGAGATCTGGTGGCCTCTCCTGGCACTCAAGTGTGCACACAGGCAAAACACTGTATACATAATAAATAAAAGAAAAAACTTTTTAAAATATCTTAAAATGTTTTTCTTCGCTCTAGAGAATTTCACACATGTACACAATGAAATCTGACCATATCCATTTTCCGTTTCCCTCCTCCAACTCTCTCTGTACTTTCCCATCATGCTTCTCTCCCAATTCCATGTTTATTTTTTAATTAATAACTCAATAAGTCTAATTAGTGGTGCTCACAAGTGCATAGATGTGGAACTATCTGCCTCCCCCCACCGAGCATGGGAAACCTGCCAGTGGGCGCATCCTCAAAAAAGAATGATTCTCCCTCCCCAGCAATAACAATGGAGTAGGCCAGCTCCCCTTTCTACGCTGGAACTGTGACTGGCTTGACCCTGTCTAGGTCACCAGAGCTCCTCCTGTAAGTGCATGCGTGTGATAGCTGGGTCCCACCCAGAGGACAGAGTCTTGCCACTCTCCTCTCCATCCTCCGGCTCTCAGATTCTTACTGCCCTCCCTTCCATAGTGCTCCCTGAGCCTTGGCAAGGAGAAGGAGATGCCTACTGAGGGTTAAGCGCTGTAGCTCTTATTTCAGCATGTTGACCAATTCCTCTTCTCTTCACTGACTGCTGCCCACTGCCAAAAGAAGTTTCTTGGAGCCTCTTTGTTACAGCAATTATTTTCATCCTAACAAATTCAGGTGTGTGAGGAGAGTGAATCCTACAGTGGATCCAGAATCAGACTCCTCAGGGACAACAAAAAGGGGGCTCACGGTGAAGTGGGGCATACTCTTTAGAATGGACAGAGAACTTAAAAACTATTTTCCTGTGCGAATAATTTTCTTTGTTTCGCTCGGTTTGCTTTGAGACAGGCTGCTTACTGTCACATAGCCCTGGCTGGCCACGAACTTGTGGTGATGCTCTTGCCTCAGCCTGCTGTGTCCTGAGATCACGGGTGTGCTCAGGCCTGTGTGAAGAACAGTAGTCATTCTGCTCCTGAGACTGTGAGTCTGCCTCTCTGTGCGCCAAGTAGAAAGGACACAGGGACTCTGAAGGAAGAAAGACACAAGCAAGGTACAGAGCATCCAGCCCACCCTTTTCCTGTGAGGAGACAGCACTCATGCTGTTGTCATGGATGTACTTACAGGGATCCTCCAGCCCCAGTAAGCAGCAAGGTGGAAATTTGTAATTTGAGACCTCTTTCCCTCTATCATAGCTAGCAATCTGCACTAGGTAGGGAAGTGGGACATGAGATGGGTTAAAGAGAAAGGTGCAAGGGCTGGATAGACAGGTCAGTGCTTAAGAGCACTGACTGCTCTTCCAGAGGACCCAGGTTCAATTCTCAGAACCCACATGGCAGTTCACAACTGCCTGTAACTCCAGTTCAAGGGATCTGGCACACTCACACACATATACATCATATACATGCAAGCCAAACACCAATGCGTGTGTGTGTGTGTGTGTGTGTGTGTGTGTGTGTGTGTGTGTGTGTGTGTGTATTAGATTAGATGGGGTTGGGGGTTAAGAGGGGGAAGGAGGGAGAGGGAAAGGTTCAAGATCAACACCAGAAGTAAGGCTCTGGAGTTCTGGCCTTTTATTTGATGAGAAAGAGGCTCAGCATATGAGCCAGATGGGCATGAGTACACAGTGGTGGGGGTGGGCGGTGGGGATGGGGGATAGAGGGTGAGGGAGTGCCTAGTGAAGGGGTCATGTAGGCCTGAGCAGCTGCCATTTCTTACTCTCAGATAGGGATGTCTACATGCTGATTGTAGCCGATTATCCCAGCTGTGACATTAACATGGAGAAGCCTTTCTCTGTCACCCATATGCACTCTACCCAGAACTCCAGCAGTCTGGTACCTCTGTGGAGAAACAACATGTCCCCAGACCATGTAGATTCACTGAGAAGAAGCAACTGCACATCACCGCAGAGGGATCAACACACTCTGCTCATATCATTGTGTTATATCTTTAGCTCGCAACCCTGCCCCAGTCAAACCTAACTGAGTAATAACCTGCAAATGGAGCTTAATTTATGCAGAAAGCACTGTCTTAGTGTGCACAGGAGAAATAGTGGCTATTTGAAACTCATCTGGGAGGCCAGCCATGTATGGCTATTGGTCAGAGATTTCCAGGTGCCCTTCTTCCCCCAATGGACAAAGTCCCAGAATCTTTCATCTTCCCAAGAATGTTGACAATTCACACATTTCTACTCTCCCCACCGTCCCACCAGTACACCAGCATCTGGATGCTCTCTAAACCTACCAGCGTATCTCGGGCTTTCAAAGCTCTGAGTAAACTGGTCCTTCTGTCAGAAGGCCCTCCTCCCCTCCTCCCTCCTTCCCCTGGAATCTCTCAATGTTCTTTAAGATCAAGTGAAAAATCTCATGCCTTCTATCACACCTTTGACCGTCTACAGGCTGGATTCATTACTATTTCCTGTTATCCTTCATGGCGTCAAATGGAAGGATGACTCTCTCTACCAGGCCTGAGCTTCATGAACTTCAGCTCTTATTATTTAATACACACAAAACCTCCTTGAGACTAGTGATCTCGTGATAATTAATTTTACCGCTAACAAATGTTGTATTGGTGATTACATGACAAAGCCATATTTCAAACCCAGATCATATACCAAAACCTAATGTTTTTTTTTTTTTTTAAAGACATTTATTGAACTGGACGTGGTGGCACACACCTTTGAGCCCCACACTCAAGAGACAGAGGCAGGCGATCTCTATGAGTTCAAGGCCAGCCTGGTCTACATAGTGAGTTCTTCTAGGATAACCAAAGCTATATAGTGAGACCCTGTCTCAAAACAATCAAAATAAACAAATTAATTAGTATCTTCCCTAGCCTTGATTTCTTAAAGATATTATCACCTTTCATGTCTCTGAGTACCAAGCACCGTCCCTGCTATGTGATAGGTACTCCGTAAATGTTTGTAGAATGAATAATTAAGAAAAGTATGATTATGCTATGTTCAAGCCTCCAAGTCTTCTCTGTTGTTATCTTTTACATTGAGAGGCATGAAAACTGTTAGTGTCCCTTCTGGTGATGATGTTGGGAAGACTTTTCCAGGTAGAGACATTCAGAAGTCAATAAAATTAGACTATAGCCTTGAACTCCTGGCAGTCTGAAGAGCTCATCTTCAGTTGGGCTTCTTCCAAGAGTAAGTGCAGAATATGCATAATCTCTACATTCTTTTTGTCTATTCAACAAAGATTGATGGAGCATACCCAATACATCAGGAATTATGTTCCACTCTGGGGACAGAAAAGCTATTATAGTCATGGTCCCCAAAGTGGACTTGTAATGTCTGTCCATGCAGCACTACTTCTGATGACAGAAACGCTCTTCCCCCCTTACAAAAATACCTTTCACCCTTATATTGTGTCTTGGATGGGGAAGCTTTCCACCTCTTGACTATAAATTTGGGCACGTGGCCAGGCATGACCACTCATTGCATTGAATCTTCTCTGCCCATAGTGAGTGTTGGTCACATGGCTGAAGCTGAACTGACCCATGTCAATCATAAGAATTTTCCTGGATATAGTGGGGGTAAGTTAATGCTTTCTTCCTGAGGGAGCTTCTCATCAGAGAATGAACCAATACAAGGGAAGACAAATCTGGGCTTTGGAGAGAGCAAGGGTGTATGGATGGTACACTTTCCCGTCTAGAAAGAGACATAAGTGAAGACAGCAGAAGGCCTGGACTTCCCACTCAGGCAAACCAGAACATTCCCTTCTCGCTTCAGCTACTTGAAAGTGGACCTCAAGCTATGCGTGGTGGTGCACGCCTTTACTCTCAGCACTCAGGAGGCAGAGGCAGGTGGATCACTGTGAGGCCGAGGCCAGCCTGGTCTACAACGTGAATCCAGGACAGCCAAGATAACACAGAGAAACCCTGTATTGAAAAAACCAAAAACCAAAACAAAAAACAGAAAAACAAAACCAAAAACAAAACAAAACAAAAAAAACAAAACCAAAAACAACAAAAAAGACAAAACAAAAAACAAACACAAACAAACAAACAACAAACAAAGTATATCTCTTTCATTTGCAATTAAGTCCTAAATAGTGATAACTATTTTATGGGAGTAGGATTTTGTGAATAACATCTGTAAATATAGATCCAGATGAAGGACAGGGGCTATGCAGAACAAAGAATTCCTCAGACACACTCGAGTCTAAGATGACAGCTGCTGCATACAATATCCTCAGGCTCAAGCTGGGTCCTAGAGAAGGAAGGCAGGACTGTTAAAGAAGACTGCTCATTTTTTTATGGCCATCGGTTATGTGCTATGAGAACAAAATGAGCTACACAGGAATAAAAGAGCTTTTCTCAGAAAAGCCGGTCCGTATTAGCCAGCAGTTCTGGATCACTAAGAAGAGGCACATGACTTGGAAAAGCCCAGTTCCCTACACTTAACATAAGTTACACTTAACATAAGTGATGGTTAAAGAAAGCCAAAAACACAGAAGGAGGAAAATCATGGAACCAGGAAGCAAACTTCCCATTACCTTCCCAACACACTCTTCTATAGCATCAATAGCTCTTCTCAGGGGTGCCAGGGAAAACGGGAAGTTTTCATCTTATCTCTTTATCCTACTGCGTGGTGAACATGGGAAACAGAATAAAGAAGGCCCATTTGCCAAGGGGAAGAAGACTTCAGACAATGGTGCAGGTCCAATGACTGGCCATTCTGACTTTGGGTTTGACTCAACATCTATCAACCAAGACCGCAGTAAGATTCACAAAAACCATGATCAGTGTCTTGATTAGTTTTTATGGCCAACTTTATACAATCTAGAACTACCTGGGAAGAGGGAACCTTAACCGAATTGTTTTGATCAAGTTACATATGCGGGGGTGGTGGACTAGCCCACTGTGGGTGGCACCATCCCTACAATGATGGGCCTGAGCTATATAAGAAGATAACATTGAACAATCCATGGAGGGATCCAGTAAGACATGTTCCTCCATACTTTCTGTCTCAGGATCCTGCCTTGAGTTTCTGCCCTGATTTCCCTTAGTGATAGACAATGACCTGAAAGTGAAAACTGAAATAAACCCATTCCTCCTCAGATTGCTTTGGTCAGAATGTTGTTTGCTTGCTTCCTTGCTTTCTTGCTTGCATGCTTGTTTTTTCATAGCAACAAAAAGTAATCTACAGCACAGTGGTCAACCGCTGGGACAGTCTCAGGCTGGCGAACTCAAGAAGAAGAAGTGAGAAGCTCTGAGAAGAGAAAGTTTCCCACTATGTCTCTGAATCCTGGTCACAGAGTCCAGAAGTGAGAGTTCCTGTTGATGAGCAGACCCAGGAGAAACCAGGCTGGCCACGCAGGACCTCAGAGCTGAGCTGAATCGGCTGTCTCCACCCACCGTTCCGTGTTCCTGGCCATGTATGCTCTGTATTCATAGTTGAACGGCTCCTCTTACCTGTCTCCTGTTTCCAAGAGGAAGCTTTAGCTGCATTTATTTTTTCCTTTTCTACTGTTGTGTACCACACGTGTTAGGGAAGGAATGAGAGAAAAGAGTATTCGTCCATGAGGTTCCATACGCAAGGACTGAAGCTCTCCATAGGGCGACACAGGAAATGAAGAGCCATGGCTGGCTGTGAAGTCTTATGATTCATTCTACTGTCTACTCAATGGTTGAGTGACCTTGGCCAACTTATACTTCCTCTCTGTGCCTCAGTTTCTTTTTTTTCTCTTCTTTTTTTTTTTTTTTTTTTTTTTTTGGTTTTTTTTGAGACAGGGTTTCTCTGTGTAGCCTTGGCCATCCTGGACTCACTTTGTAGACCAGGCTGGTCTCGAACTCACATCGATCTGCCTCAGTTTCTTAATGCATAAAAAAAAAAATGAAGGCTAAAATGGGAATTAAAAATAGCAATGCCAAAAAAATAAAAGCAATGCTCATTTCATCACATTCTTATAGGATTGCATAAATCGATACAAGTAAGCAGTTATAGTGGCTGGCATAAATTAAGTGTTTAACGAAGGTCATCCATTGTATTATTTGTTCTGCCCTCTGGATTAGATGTTCTTATTCTATTTGGTGTGAATCTTAGGGACAATTATATGTATCTATGTTGAATCACAGAAATGACTGAACTATGTTCTTCTGGTAACAGAACATTTCTTTTCTTTATGGAATCATTACTTCTCATATACGTGTATTGAGTAGGAGTGACTCTACCATCACCTTTGGGGTCCTGTAACATGGGGCTGTTACACATATTACACAGAGTCGGCAAGATTACCTGTGACAGGGTAATGAGGTGCCAGAGCAATGCTGAACACAAAGTAATGAACCCCAATTGTCACACTTCCCACTGCTGCTGCTACTACAACTGGAATCTGGCATTCAAAATGATAGGAACCTTAGGAGGCGGGCCACTGTCTTCCCACCTCATATACTGCTTGGCCCCTGGCTGATCTTTTATTTCCCAGGCCAGCCTTGCCCTGGGAAATGTTCTAAAGCAGACTTTAAATTCTGGTGTGGGGAGGGGGTAAAGACTGAGAGCTAAGTGGGTTACTTTGAAGCTGATACAGCCTAATTGCCCACACTCTGGTCTGGTCTTTTCACTGTTTCTACAGTGTTCTCCATCTTTCCTCTGTGCCTTTGCTCAGTCTGTGTCTCTGCCCACGAGGCCCCTCCTTCTCTCCTTCCTCTGCCCCTACTTAATTAATTTGAAGCTGCAGAACCAGCTCTTCCTTTCCCCCTCTCTGACCTCCTGCACCTCACTTTCTCACAGCAAATGCACAAGTTTTTGTCCCCTCAAATCTCTATAATCAGAATTAGCCGACAATAACCCATTTGGGAGAACCCTGCCTTTTCATCCTGCTTTTGTAAACAAATAAAGTTTTATTGGCACACAGCCATGCCTGCATTGAGTGTGGCTGTATTTAGGCTATAAGAGCAGAGTTGAGTAATCACAACAGAGATTTCATGATACCTAAGGGTTTACTACCTGGTCTTACACGGAGGAAGTTTGCCAGCTCCTGCTGAAGAGTGTAGGCACTGCTTATGACCCTGTTCAAAATATGGAAGCTTGATCACCTCGAGCCCTGGAATCAGACTCAACAGTTTAACAATCCCAGGAGCCTCCTATGCACCTAACACTGAGTAGGGCTTCTCTGACTTTTTGCTTAGGGAAAGCAAGGAGGCCTGAGCCAGCTCCCAGTGCAGGGTGTATGTAAGAGACTCATCTCACAGGAGCTCACTGAAAGTGGTGAAGAGAAAAGCCATGGCCTCCACAGTTTCTCAGAGTGTGGTCCCCAGAGAGACGTATCCACATCTCAGAGGCCCACTTCAGACCCACCGCATTAGTTACTTTTGCAAAGCTGGCACCATATACTTGACCAGAACTCCCTGGGGGAAAGAACGGCTTATCTTGACTCAGGGCTTATTAGGGTTCAGCTTGTAGCCAGTCAGTCCAGTGTGCCAGAGCAGAACACCGTGCCAGACAGCAGGAGCCTGTGGCAGAGGGCAGCTGTCCACATCACAAAACCAGGAAGCAGACAATAAGCAGGAAGTTGTGAAGGAAAACACGAGCTTTAGGAACTACTTCCGGAACTCCAGCGAGGCCCTACCTTCAAGTTGCCACAAGGGCTAGGGACCAAGTGTCCAAAAGCAGGAACTTGCAGGGCATATCTCAGATTCAAACCATAAAACCAACTGGTGGAATCTCGGCCATATGCTCAGCCTTTGGTGCTTTAGTGAGCCCTTTGGGTGACTCAAACACAGGTGAACTCAGGAGTCCCAGATCCAAAGGTTCTGTTTGTTTTGTTTTAGGATAAGGGCCTAGTCATCGGCATGTCCACACATATCTCTCATTTCTAGCCAGGCTCGGGGACCTCTGTGTTAGATCCTCTAAACCCCGTGAGTGTTCATTGAGTGCACACTTTGTGTTAGGGGCAGAGCTAGGTCTACTGTCAACAGCCACATGTATAACTATACTTACGCAAATAGACAAGGTCCCTGCTTCTGAACTGATCACCAGCGAGTAGGGCAGCAGTCATGTGAATCAATGAATTTCCGACAAACTAATGTCTGCTGTGATGGCACTAACCTGGAGCCAAAAGTAAGGTGATAGATTCACCGAGGGGACCAGATTGAGTGCTGGAAGGAAGAAATAGTTGAGCTGATTGTGTGTGTGTGAACAAGTGTGAGCAGGTGTGTGTGTGTGTGTGTGTGTGTGTGTGTGTGTGTGCACATGCATGTGGAGGTCAGAGGTCAATGGCAGGTGTTTTCTTCCATCACTCTTTACATTGTTTAACTTTTGCACAATTTAGAAACACGTATTTTTGATTTTATGTAAATGGGTGTTTTGTCTGTATGTTTGTCTGTGTATGCATGCCTAGCACCTGAAAAGTTCAGAAGAGGGCATTAAATCCCCTGGGAACTGGAGTTATGGACAGTTGTGAGCTGCCACATGGGTGCTGGAACTCGAACCCAGGACAAAACTACTCCTACCCACTGAGCCATCTCTCCAGCTCTTGCATTGTTTTATGGAGAGAGAGTCTCTCGTTGGCCTGGAGTGCACAGATTTGTCTAGCCTGGTTGGCCATGGAATCCCAGGGGCTCTCTGTGCTGGGCTTCTGTAGCACTGAGGTTACACATGAAACCATGCCCAGCTGTGACATGGGTGCTGGTGACTGAACTTGGGTCTTTATGCTTATACAAGCAAGCTTTTTACCGACTGCACTGTTTCCTTGGCCTTTTTTTTTTTTTTTTTTTTAAGATAAGATCTTTGGTTGTATTGCTGCCTGGCCTGAAACTCACTGTGTAGACCAGGCTGCACTTGAAGTTGCTGCCTCCCTCGGGCAGGGATTACAGGTGTGTGCCACCCTGACCCAGTGAGCTAAGTCTTCAAGATAAGGAAACCATTCTGGGGGCGTTTGCACAAAGGCACTGGGTCAGAGGGCAGATCTGAATGAAACTGCTTCATTGGGAAAGCCCAAAGTGCTTCATGTCGATGAAAGATCAGAAACCAAGTGAAGAGTGTGGAATCTAAAGCTGGACAGGTAACCCTCAGGAGATTTCCCTAGCTCATGGGAAAAGCCTCAAAAGGTGGTTGTAGCTTGTATTTAGTGCACCAAGTCCTTGTGACAAGATTGCTCAGAATCTACACTTATTTTCCATCCTAGTGAGGAGTGGCCAGGTGCAAACCGCATGCTGGTCAAAGGAAGAGAACCACTTGGCAGACTTCCACAGAAGCCAAAGCACATTCCACACAAGCATGGAGTCTCCTTAGTCTGAAGAGAAAACAGACTTCATTGACTTGAAACCGGAGAAACTCCACGCCCACAGCTACACAGACGACTAAATGTCCCTCGGTCCCTCAGCAGCACGCGTCACACCGCTGTGCTGAGAGACTTCTGCCTCGGTGCGCCGTACGCAGACAGATGAGGCTGGCAGAGTGGCTCCGTCTTGCAGCCGGGAGCCAGCACACAGCTGCTAACTTTCTTTCCCCCTCGCGTTAAGCTGGAACATTCTGCACTTTTCTTCTCCAACTCTTTCAGAGCAAGCCATTTCCCTCTTTTGGAAGGACGCCCGTTGTTCCTGTGACATTAAAGATAGGTCTTCAGGCAGCAATTGGTGGAGTTAAGCTGTATTATGGGGACCTGTCAGGAGGATACAACATTATACAAAGAAATTATGTGAAACACAAATTGCTCTCTTCAGCCTTCTCAGCCACTCCCGCGTGCAGATTTCAAGCCAGTGGTTCTGCCCTTGTGACTGGGATTGGAGAGGAATGGAGGGAGGGGCTGGAATGCGTAGGTCTCTCCTAAGCACCCCTTCCAGCTCTTGGGAAAGCTGGGTGGTTCTGGGAATTGGTGACGGCAATGTGAGAAGGGAGGCAGGAGACAATCTCCTGGGTGGCAGGAGACTGAAGAGCGATGTCTTTCTTGCTTTGTTTTTCTTAGGGATTTCTTAGGAAGAGTTACTTCAGACTGGAACTGTGGGGTGATGGTTGGTTGAAGAGCTAAAGGCCTTTCCCTTCCCATGGAAATTCACAAATTTGTTTCCCAGTAACCTGTCTCGACAACAACATGGTTTTCAGGATATTACTGAAGTGGGGCGCTATGTACATTCTGGGCAGAGGGTCTAGACATTGCTTGCCGAAGACATCAGTTCTTTTTTTCACTCATTCATTTACTTTGACTGTGGCCTCTGGTCCCACTCTCACTAAATGAGTAAGCTTGGAAAAAATATTTAAACTATCTCATGCTTCCATTCCCTTATTTATTTATTTATTTATTTATTTATTTATTTATTTATTTATTTATTTATTTCATACAGTGTTCTGCCTGTGTATATGCCTGCAGGCCAGAAGAGGGCACCAGATCTCATTACAGATGGTTGTGAGCCACCATGTGGTTGCTGGGACTTGAACTCAGGACCTCTGGAAGAGCAGCCAGTGCTCTTAACCTCTGAGCCATCTCTCCAGCCCCCTCCATTTCCTCTTTTGCAAAGTGGGATTACGTATTGGATGTAGGAACGTGTGACCTTTTGACATTGTGACACAATGTTGTCCATATACAAAGTGCATATTTGAGATCCACACAACTGAGTTATTTTTTTAAAAAATTACAAAATATCTTATAATGGCTCAATGAGTAAAGGGCTTGCTGTGATGACCTGAGTTCGATCCCCAGAACCTCTGTAAAGGCAGAAGAAGAGAACTGACTCCACAAAGCTGTTCCTTAATCTCCCTGTGAAAACTGTGGTATGTGCATGCCCCCCTCACATCATGTGTACATATACAGACATGATGATAATGAATGCATGTTTAAATCTCATGACTGTTAAATGTGTGTGTGTGCGTGTGTGTGTGTGTGTGTGTGTGTGTGTGTGTGTTACTATATTTGTGCTGTATCAGCAGAAGTCAAAATAGGGAGTTGATTCCCTAGAGCTGAAGTTACAGGGTTCTTTGGAAAATCTTAAGCAATCATGACTGTTGAGCCATCTCTCCAGCCGCAAACCTCATCCTATTTTAAGCAAATTTCCAGATTTGTGTTAGGTATCAGCTCACCACTAGGTACACGCTAACGTAGAATTTCTTTATACTGCTACTGTACATGTTAAGCAATACAATGCCTGCAGTTAATATGGTTCTTGGCAGCCTACATTCTCTATAAATGTTTGCGTGTGCTGCTGCCTTCACCATTGGTAGTCTATGGGCAATTATGAACACCCCTGGCACTCTCCTGGCCTCTCAAGAAGACAAGGAGTGGAACTGGAAGCCCCAGGTGATGTGCAGAGGGCAGAGAGGGCTGTGACCGATTGGGGCTGGGGGTGAAAGCTGAGAAGAAATGAGCATAGGCTACTGTGCTCAGATGAATGAGGAACGGATGAATGACAGATGAATGGTTTGTCAGATGAATGACAAACCAGTGACCAGAGAAGAGGTGACTCCTCTGCTTACTTGTGGATGAACCCTGGACAAGAAGACAGTGTTGAGCACCCAAGTCAGCCAAGGGACTTCTTGCCAGAGGAAAGAGGCTTTGCCAAGATACCCGAAAGCATTGGGCCAGACATGAGGGGCTGGGCTGGGGTTTTTGGGAAGGTTATTCCATAGGAAGATGCTGAGGGTGGGCCTGGAACGTTCAGTCTGGCTCCTTGGGGGGTATCTGGAGGTAGATGAGAGGTTGTGCAAGGGGTAACTTCTGTAGAATTAACTTCCCGAGGCAGTGTGATGTGTTGGTTCACTTGTTCAGAGACAGGGTATCTTGTCCAGTTACAGGCCTGCCTCCAAGTCACTCTTTGAAACAAGGATGAGCTTGAAGTTCTGGTGCTCTCATCTTCCCTCTTAAGTGCTGCAGTGATTGACAGCAAGTTTCTGCAGTGCTGAGGACTGAATTGAGGGTCTTATGCAGGCTGGGCGAGCATACCACCAATTCAACAGCATGTCTAGCCCTTGGTTTTTGGTTGTTTGATGCCTGATCTCAGGCTGTGATTCAGGCCTCCCTGGAACTCTATGTCCTCCAGGGTGGCTTTAAACTTGGAGTGATCCTCCTGCCTCAGCTTCTTCGATATTAAGTTTTCAAGTATGAGCCACTACACCTGCTTTTTTTGTTTTGTTTTGTTTTGTTTTCGAGACAGGGTTTCTCTGTGTAGCCTTGACTGTCCTGGACTCGCTGGCCTTGAACTCACAGTGATCTGCCTGCCTCTGCCTCCCAAGTGCCGGCATCACACCTGCTTTTAAGTGTAGTCCATAGACATTTTACTGACTCTAGGGGCTGCCTCTATTGGAAAACCATTCTCTCCTATAGGAAGGCTATGATAAACAGTCAAGGACTTGACTGACAATGGGAGGGAATATCCATGGACACCAATGGCACTGTACACGCTCTCTGCCCTTGAAGTCCTTTAAATATGGTCTCAATGGGTCTTAAGTTGCCTAACTTCCCCTATCCTGCCTCATTCCCATGAGACCCGGATCTCCTTGCAAAACTTTGCAAACACAGGCACTCGGCCCCATTTGAAGAACGAATGGGTAACAGAGTTACACATCCTGTAGCTTCCTGCACACGTTTCCCGGAAGGGGTTGAGATTTGCTTTTTTGTCTCCTGGGCATCATTTTTTCCTTGAGTGACTAGCATTAGTTTCTGTAGTTTACAGTGATGGAAAGCACACAGGAGGTAGCAAGAAGAAAAGGATGGAGCTATTCTCTCCTTTCCCTGCTCACCTGGTCCGGTTCTTGGCTGCGAAGAGTGGAGGAGGGTTTCCCTGTGAAGTGAAAGGTGGACCCCACCTTCTTGGTTGGCCAGTTCTGTCACACAGGAGGAAAGCTGAGTCTGCACCTAGGCCTTGAGGTCTCCTCCTTTAGTGTTGTTCAGTCAGTTTCTTTGACCTCTTGGCTTAATATGCAGATTCAGAAGAAGAGCTTCAGGGACAAAAATCTCTCTGGTGCCACATAGATTATTCTGGAGTTAGGCCACCGCTGTCAATTTTATTTGGTGATCCCAGTTGGGTCTCCAAATTATACCTGTAATTTGGTGCACTCCGTGTATCTCTGACTGTCAGAGAAACCCTATAATTATTTTTATAGGTGACAAAGTCTTAAGGAGTAGCTAAATAAATGGAGCTAAATTTAGAATTTGCCACTATGCAATGGAATGTGGCAAGGGGCAGGGAAGAACTCTGTGGCTGCAGGGAGAAGAGGCTCACTTCTATCCAAAAGGTGGCAGCAGAAATTACCTCAATTAACTGAACAAGAGGCCTGGCCTCCTGCGCCAGCTCGCCAGGAGCCCTGGCACACACCTTTTCCTTTCTCTGCCAGAATTCCAGGCCATGCTCACTAAGCCATCCAGGTCCCATCTGCTGCTCCCGGCTGAGGCTGATCCCCAGGCTCTGTCACCCCTCGCCTCCTCCCACTCAGCATTCCAGAAAGAGGAGCAAGGTCAGGAGTTCACACAGCAAAGAAATCTCAGCCTACAACCTTTTAACAGAGAGCTCTGGCAGTCGAGGCCAGGGCCCAGGTGTGGCCTGCACAAGCTCCATGGAAAACAAGAAGGGTTCCTGCAAACTCACCTCAATCAGCTCTCTGGGAAAGCATATGCTGCCGTACTTATCCAACTCTTCAGCCAAGTTTTGTTTGTTTGTTTTTTGTTATTTTATTTTATTGTATTTATTATGAAGCCCATGCCATCCTGAGCTCACCAAGTAGTCCAGGGTAATCTCATATTCATAGCCCTCCCGCCTCAGACTATAGCTATATGTTACCACACTTGGGGTTTTTTTCTTAGTTTTTCTTTTCTTTCTTTCTTTTTTTTAAAAATGTATTTAGTTAGTTTTGATTTTCTTTGGGCTTTTGTTGTTGTTGTTTTGTTTTGTTTCCATTCTGTTTGTTTGCTTTGAGATAATGTCTCACTACATACCCCAGTCTGGCCTGATAGTCTTTGTAGTTTAGGCTGACATCAGACTCATGGCAATCCTCCTGAGCTCTGAGATCATGGGTGTGCACCACTGTACCCCGTTCCAGCCTAGCTTAATGCTGAGAGTATCTATGCTGGACCTCTGTAAGTGACATGGCTTACTAAGCACACACTTGGGGCTAGAACCTTCTACGCTCTGGCTTTACAGCAGTGAGCAGAAAACAAGTCCCTGCCTGTATTCGGCTAACCTCCTCACAGACGTAAACAAGATAAATGGCAGAACAGCGTGCCTGGTTCAATGGGGAGACATGGAGGCAGATTGGGTACACTTAAGTACCTGCGTGGCAGAAGAGGCCATCCGAGCTCCCAGGAGGGCATCCAGGGCCAGTCTGGCTGAGGAAACCATAGGAGTCAGCACCCGAAGGAGCCGAGGCAGCAGCCCTGGGCTGCACACGGGATTGGACTGAGGCAGCAGGATAAGCAAAAAGCCCCTAAGGTGGGAAATGCTAAGTGGGCTCTCATAGACATGGGGTGAATCCTGTAGGAGTGCCACAAGAAGGGAGACGTGTTTTAAAAAAAAAAAATTACTGTTTTAATTTTACTGTGGCTGTTTAGGCTACGGATAAACAAGCTCTGCGTGTTTATATAGTCATGAGCTAGGCTTAGTTTTTATGTTTTTAAGTGGTTAGAGGGGAGAAAAACCAAAAGAAGTCTACTTTGTGACATGTGAGAACTAAATGAAATTCAAATTTCAGAAGTGCAAAATAAAGTTTTATTGGAACAAAGCCATGCTCATTCACTTATATCATTTCTATCGCTCCTTTTGTACTATCACGGAGGAGCTGAATAGTCGGGAGAGAGAGCATATGGTCATGAAGACTAAACTATGTTTTGGCATTTGACAGAACATACTTATTAATTTCTGGTTTATTCAATATACAAAGGGTGGCTATACTTTAGCTTTGGGGTCAGGAGCCCCTGACTCTACACTATATCACCTCATGGTTGTGAGAGCTCGGATGAGTGGGCTGTTCCTCGTTATTAGGGGAGGTGCAGAAGAGAGACTTAGGAGATTTAATGCAATAAAGGCTTTACAATGCATCGTGTTTTGGTGTTTGTAGCGTCCATAATGATTACACATAGTAACGTATGAAGAAGATGGGTAGGATGACATTTATGTCCCTTGGGAATTCGTGCGCTGTATTTGAGCCTTTAGGACATAATTAGATATAGATAAGAACATAAAGGTGGCGGTCTCAGAGTGTCAGTGCCCTTAAAAAAGATGCTAAAATTCTTCCCAGGCCAGCCCCCTCATCAGGAAGAGTTGATGTCAGGCCTTCGTCTGAAAACCAGGAAGTGAGTCCTCACCAGAGAGCCCCCACTGGCTCATCTTGAACTTTCATCTTCTATGGTTTAAGCCCCTGATCGAGGCTGATTGTTACTGCACTTCCACCTGACTAATACAAGCAAAAGCAGTTGTGTCGTCCTGGGAAGCCAGCGCGGTGGTCAGTGAGCTGACCTTTAGAGAAGAAACCAATGCTTCCCAAGTTAGAACAGAGGAAAAGACAAAGCTAACGCTCCCTGCAAGCCCTGCTGCTGTGCTCTGACTGGCAGGGGCTGCTTGTCAGAGAAGTGACAGAGGCTGGAGAAGAAGGGTGCATTTGGTACAGTGGAGACTGGAAATGCACATTAGTGAAAGGCCAGGTACCCCATTCTCAACATGACCTCACGTGCCAAGTCTTGCCCATTTGATCTTTGAAGTGCTCCATTTTCTATCTCCCAGAGGCATCTCAGAATAGAGGGTGAAAAGTCAGCAAGCGAGGACACCTGCTGCTTGCTCTTTCTCGTGGCCACAGGCTAGCTAGCTAGTGCCGAGCCCCTTCTCCGTGGCCGGCAGTGTGATGATCACGGAGGCACAGTGGTGAATATGAAAGATGTGGTCAGGCTATGACGAAGGCTGTGCAAAAGGAGTTTTCTTTTCCGAAGAAGAACACAATGTACTGAGAAGAGGCGCACTCTGACCTAATAAAGCGTCAGTGGCTTTTTGCTACAGACGTTGGAAAGTTTTCGAAGGGTTCTCAATATGAAAGCAGTGTTCTCAGGGTTGCCTTTAAAAGGATGCCTCTGACTTCCTGAAGTTTGGAGGGAGCTGGGACAGAAGAGGCCACCTCAGTGGCTCATGGAGGACACAGTCATAGCTTAGACCAAGGAAGTGAGTGTAAAAATGCAGAACTGGACTGACCAAGGAAACGGAGTAGGAAGATGAAGTCACAGGCATCAGAAGCTGGCTGGATGTAGAGCTTGAAGACAGCAGGGGTGACAAGCAGGTTAACGTGTGGTACTTCATGGATCTTGAAGCTCTTTACTGCCATTGGCACAAGTCAGCAGGAGAATCTGTAGGCACAAAGTGTGAGATAGGGGATGCTGAGCTGGGAGTGCTGAGCGTGGCTTTGAGGTTTTCAACTATCGAGCCTGAAGCTCTAATTGGAGCTAGAAGTCAGAGAGTCATTAGTAAGTGGGTAGTAACACCAAGAGACAGATCCTTTTGTCTATAGGCTGGCCATATTCATGGAATTAAAATGCATGTCATAGTTAGGGTTTCTATTACTGTGAGGAAACACCATGACCAATGATCAAACCGGGGATTTGGCTTACACTTCCACATTGTAGTCCATCAACGAAGGAAGCCAGAACAGGAACTCAAACAAGGCAGGAACCAGGAGGCAGGAGCTGATGCAGAGGCCATGAGGCAGGTGCTACTTGCTGGCTTGCTTCTCATGGCTTGTCCATCCTGCTTTCTTATAGAATCAAGAACCATGAGCCCAGGGATGACACCACCTACAATGGCCTGGGCCCTCCCCTGTCAATTAAGAAAATGCCTCACAGCCAGATCTTATGGAGGCCTTTTCTCAATTAAGATAACTTCCTTTCAGATAACTCTAGTGTGTAAAGTTGACATAAGATTGGAAGCATAGTGTGCATAATATTCTGCCTTTCAAACATACACACACACAGAGAGAGAGAGACAGACAGACAGACAGAGAGAGAGACAGAGAGACAGAGACAGAGAGAGAGAGAGAAAGAGAGACAGACAGACAGAGATAGAGACAGAGACAGACAGACAGACACAGAGACAGAGATAGACAGACAGAGAAAGAGACATAGAGACAGCTTTAATCCTCAATTACTGGCATGCGTCCTCCCAGATTGTGCAGTTTTACAGAAAGTTGCCAACACAATGGACTATCTGAAGTCTCTAATGAAGCAATTATAGAATGTGGAAGAAACAATCAATCAACTGTAAACTTTGCAGTGAGAACTGCACAGAGATAAAGGGTAGATAGCAGGCTAGCTGCAATTAAGTCAATGTAAACTTGATTCCTTGTTGGAAGCTGCCTGCCCCTTCCATCAGCACACACAAAGAAAAAAATGCCTCTGCGACTACCACTGCCCACCCACCAATCAGCTTTGGTCTCAGAAGTGTCATTCTGCAATCCTGAGAGAAATAAAATGTTCACCTTTAGGGAAGGCATTCATGAAGACCTTTGACCGCAGTGGGGTCTTGAGAGCGAACCTCTCTACTGAAGAGATGTCCAGTCTCTGGCAACAATGACAGTGTTAAGATATCCATCGTGATTTGGCAGCCCTGTGCATGCTCTGACTCTAACTCTCACAACAAGCTTGCCAAGGAGGTATTAGGTTCAACATGTAATAAGGAAAGAGAGGCACAAAGTCTATGTCATGTGGTGGATATCATAGAACTCTGGTGTGGCATAGCTGCTTCAAGCTAGATCTGTCTGACATCGCAGTGCATCCATCCATGCATCCATGCATCCATGCACCTATCCATCCATCCATCGATCCATTCATCCATCCATCCATCCATGTATCCATCCATCCATCCATGCAACCATCCATCCATCCATGCATCCATCCATCCATGCATCCATCCATCCATGCATGCATGCATGCATCCATCCATCCATCCATCCATCCATCCATCCATCCATCCATCCATGTATCCATCCATCCAGGCATCCATTTCTAGTCTACCAAGTTTCTACCATTGTCTGAACTCCCTGGGTTGCCTCTATATTCAGCCTATTCTCTTGATCTTTGGGTTAGCATAAGATCCTTACTAATGCCTCCACTTGCTGTCCTCTTGGAGACCTTGGAGAGAGTGACACCTGAAGGGAGTGACAGTCCTGTCTTCCTTATCCTCCCCTATGCAGTACTACTTCCTGTTTCTCCAGACTACTTCTGTGTGATACCCTGACAGCCATTCTCTCTTTGCTCACAGTTTTCTCAGTTACTTACAAACTCCTGAGGACTCCACTTTCCTAACCATACTCATAGAAGGCTTGTTCTAAGACCAATTGGACCGGATACCCAGAAACCAGCATGGTGCTACCCAAAGAAGTCAGTAACAGATGCATATCCTTATTTTATTGCTATTAGTATAGGTAGGAACTGCTCTTCTTCACAGATTTTATTCCCTTCAGTGCAGTGTGAGGCATGAGGTTCTCACAGGCATGAGCATGCCAGTGTCCACACATATGGACAACACTTCCCTGTTCCCCACATGAAGCCAGGAGATTCAGGTTGGGTACAAGTTCTTCATGAAGCCTTCACTTGTCACTTTGGGAAAAGTGTTTTTCCAAACACTTAAAATCAGGAAACCTCAGATTTTAGGAAAAATAATTGGATATATTATTTAACTCCTTTTATAAGATACAGTCACAAAAAGTCAAAATCATGGGTGTCATTTTTTAAAAAGTACAGTGATTTTTATCTGCTAATAAAGTCCTTCTCTAGGCTATTTTTTAAGCACATTCCATTTTATTAAAAGTAATTATTATTAAATTATTATCTAATTATA
Source organism: Acomys russatus (assembly GCF_903995435.1). Lineage (NCBI taxonomy): Eukaryota > Metazoa > Chordata > Mammalia > Rodentia > Muridae > Acomys > Acomys russatus. Next base: position 65,278,537 of record NC_067138.1, on the reverse strand, counting down.
TAATATTAAATTATAATAGTTTAAACAATTATATATTTGAATAATGAATTGAATTATTATAATAATTTTTAAAGTATTATCAAGAAGGCCGACTAGCCCTCATCTTTAACCAACCTTAATCCTGACTCCTCTAGAAATAACAAAGTTCCTAAGTCTCCTTGTCTCATTCAACCACACAAAGCCAATCATAGAAATTATTCTCTTTCTGGGACTTCTTGGTAAGACATTTCACCTGCCTTCTAGAGAACTGTTTCTCAGAAATAACTGGTTGTATTCTTCAAGCATTCAATCTGAACCACATTCCCAAGGTTTCCAGTTTTTCCTCTAACTTGGCTTTCTCCAGTAGAAATGGCTTAACATTTCCAAAATCAATGGTTTATCTTCTCTCAGAGGAGTAAAGCCCAAAGGAAGCCTCCAGGCTGACGTCTTAGGCTTGGCTTTCTGCATCAGCGTCTTGGTCTGTGGGAAGAGCTGAGGGTACGGTAAGAAGAAAATCTTGGGCCTGTTTCCCCTGCTCCATGCAGGTGCTCTCTCAGGTTTGAACCTGTGCAGGTCCCATGCATGCCGCCAGTCCCTGGGTTCACATGCGCATCAACCCATTGGATCTGGACAACGCTGTTTCCTGGAGTCTTCCACCACTTTGGGCTCTTACAACCTTTTCCACAGAGATCTCCAGTTCTGGGAGGAGTTGGGGAGGGAGAAAGAGTATTACCAAAATACATGGTGTGGATTTAAAAAAAAAAAATTACTTCCTCAGAGATGGACAATAAAGTATGCTGGGTCCCAGGTGTGAAGTGCTTTTGATACCTGATTTGATAAAGGAAGAAGTTGCTACTTGTGCTTTGAAACACAAGAAGTTGGGTATTCTTTGTTCGCTTGTTCATTTCTGACAAGGTTTCCTGTAGGCCAGGCTGGCCTCAAACAAAGCTGGTCTTGAACTCTTGATCCTCCTGGTTCGGCATCCCAAGTTCTGGGATGACAGGCCTGTGCCACCGCACCCAGCTGTAGGAGGCTCTTCCTTAAAGAAGAGGTTGTGCATGTGTGTGAATGGCACAGACTGTGTGATAGAGAGATGCAACTGTGCCAAGGATGCAAACACCCCAGCTAGGATAGCTATCACCTAGAAAACAAATGACAGCAATTGCTAGTGAGGATGTGGGGAAAGGGGGGGACCTTTAGCTGCTGCCGGCGGGAGTGTAAACTGGTACAGGTGCCATAGAAATCATCATGAAAGGTCCTCACAAAACATACCCACCCTGGGTATATATCCCAAGGAATCTAAATCAGCATGGCACAGCGGTAGCTACACTCCCGTGTTTACTGCTGCACTATTCACAAAAGCTAAGAAATGGAGTGATGCCTCAGTGGCTAAGAGCACTGACTGCTTTCTCAGAGGACTCAGGTTCACTTTCCAGCACCCCCATGGTGGATCACAACTGTCTGTATCCTATTCCAGCGGACCTAACACCCTCACAAAGACATACACCCAGGCAAAACACCAACGTATACAGAGTAAAAATAAATAAATTATTTAAGAAAGAAAGATCTGGAACCAGGAGCTGGAAAGACAACTGAGTGTTTAATAGCTCTGGGCTCCATACCCAGCACCCCCATGGCAGCTCACAACCATCTGTAACCTCAATTCCAGGGGACCTGACACTTTTTCTGGCCTTCTTCTACATGCAGGCAAAGGACCAATATAGATATATAATAAAAATAAGAAATCTATGGTTAAAAAAGAAATTAAAGCAGCCACAAACATGTGAAAGGACAAAAAAGGTAACACGTGTGCATGCATGCATACACATACACATACAACATAAGTTTTATTCATCTAACAGATGAATAAACTATATTTATTTGCAGGAGAATGGACGTAAGTGAAGATCATCATGTTAAGCAAAATAAGCCAGATTCATACAAATATCATATCAGATACTATATACCAAATCTAGGCATACACATGTGTGTGTGTGTGATATGGAAACAGATGAGGGACAATCTGGGATGTCAGAAGGTGGCTAGTGGAGAGTGGATAGACAGGAAGGGCAGCATGAGATAGTGGGATAGTGGCTATAAACAATGTCTAATTATATATGTAGCCATAAAAACGAAACCTATTTATTTATTACCACAATGAAACCTATTTATTTTGTGTTAAATTTAATTTTAAAAAAGAAACCATTTTCAAAAGATTTTATATTTGTCAAAGCACTATAAGTTTTGGAGATCATTTAGTTTATAATTCCATATGGGAATTCTCTCTCTCTCTCTCTCTCTCTCTCTCTCTCTCTCTCTCTCTCTCTCTCTCTCTCTCTCTCTCTCTCCTCCCTTTCTACTCCCACAAGAATGAATATATATATACATATATACATATATACACATACAATGTGCACATTTGTTTCTATATGTACATATATTTCTTGTATGATGATTCTGCTGTTCCCCCTCCTACTTTGATTATTCCCTCTCCCGTGAACACAAGAAATGTCCACTTCCCAAACACTTTATTATGGTCCTCTGGAGTCAGGATTAGGGGTCCATTTCATGGCTTCAGTGGGGACACCAATCCTTTTTCTCTTAGCACCTTAACGTGCTCTCATGGAGAGACCTTGACCCACCTTGATCAATTTTTTTTCCGGCCATGTTCTGTCCTTCGAATCTGTCACTGAGGACAGATGGTGTCCTACTCATGGGACTTTTCCTTGGAGAAACACTATGAAGAGGATGGGGTCCATCTCAAGAGTAGGACAAGGCCCTATGTAGTCTTTATCTCTCCCTCCCCGCACAGGCCCAGAAACTTCTGAACCTCTGTTTGCCACATTTTATTGCATTTTGTTTCACAGGCCTCACTTCTTGCTACTTCCCCACCCAAGACAGTGAATTTCCAGATTTCAGAAATGTTACGTCTTCCTCTGTGTCCCCTGTGTTGGCATAAGGACCCAGTCATCATGGATGGAACAAACAAGTGAAAGAGAATCTGTGAAAGAGCCCAGGCCAGAATGAAGGGCTTCGTTTCTTCAAACATGAAATAGTAGCATACATGGACTTAAAGCCTTCCAGGATAGACTCTGAAATGCTTAATTCTCATCCTTTCCAGAATTCTCTCTAATGAATGCAACCAAACACATGGGAACGAGAGATCTGCCACAGCACCAGGCACTTGATTTCAAACTGGAAGCCCCAGGCAGGTTCCCTGTAATGCAATTAGTCAGGTGGTGTGCAGACAAGTTAATACCAGCAGCTCATCTTGATGCCTGCGCTGTCCCTAGATTCAGACAAAGGTGTTCCTCCCTTTAATCCTCTGTGGCAGGACAGATGGTACTTACAACCCAATGCAGCGTCTGGGAGATGTTTTTCATGCCACCAATTAAGATGCTCGCCCTCCTCTGTGGCCCTCACTTGCAGTGCTAGGACTTGGACAGCCTTTCGAGTTTGGTCATCAGGGCTACTGCTGCAGATGCAGAAAGTGTGGCAAAAGCAGAAGTGGGAATTGCAACTGAGCTGGAAACTTCCTGGTGTGCTGATGGAACTCCACCTGTCTATTAAGGTTTGGGGCTTTTATTTTGAGACACAGCTATGTATACCAGGCTGTCCTCAACTTGCAGTGTAGCTTAGCTTGGTCTCAAACGCACGATTTAGCCTCTCTTAACTCCTGAGTGCCTGGGTCATAGGCGTGCAACACCATACCCAGCCAATTATTTTGTTTTATTGTATTTATCTACTTGTCAATTACTGTGAACCATATGTCAAGATGCTAGAGGAAAAAATAAATGATCAGCCTTTGCCTTTAAGAAACGCATAGTCTAGGAGAAAGTTCACTATGGAAGTACCCTAAGTACTCTAAGGCTCTGATGGAGGCAGAGAAGAGATGGCTCACTAGGTTTGTGGAAGGCCAATGTAAAGCATCAGCTTTAGAAAGGTCATGGTGTGACCCTCTAGATGTGTATGAACTTTTTTATACAATGCATGGTTTCAATACTTCCGCAGATTTGTCTCATTTTATTCCTTCCGACTTTTGTGTAGAAATTGTTCTTCCCTGCTTAAAGCTCAAGGACTTATAAATCTTAGGGCCAAAAGATTTGCTCAAGAATGATGAAAAGGGGGGTGATGCGGGGGGCTGCTGAAGAAAAGGCAGAGAGAGGGGTGCACACAAAAGAGAGAATAGGGCTCAGCTCTATGTTAGATTTCAGGGCTTACTTTGAGCTGATTGTGGTTTTGCGTGGGGCTTTTAGCTACAGGCAAAAGTTAACAGCAACAAAATGAGACAAAATGCCTGTGGCACTCGGTTACTGTAGGTAAGAACTCAACCACTAACCTGGCTCCATCCCTTACCCTAGGAGTGTGGAATTTAGCCCTATGAATGCTAGCTCACACCGACCATATGCTTGTGGGACCCATCGCACTGCAGTCCCAAATACTTTTGGCTATAATCTCAGTACTGAAAGGTAGAAGCAGGAAGATTAGAAGTTCAAGGTCAATATTCAACTAAGTAATGGGTTCAAGACAAGTTTAAACTACATAAGACCCTCTCTCAAAATCAACAAGGAATTTTTTTTAAAAGAAAAATAACTCAACCAGACTTTCCCAAATCATGAGAAGGTAGATTCTTGCATACTCGCTCATTCTTGCCTCTTGCCTTAACATCTGTTGGAGTCTGGAGTTTGTGCAATGATGAAGCAAATCTCCATCGTATTTCTAATTGCCGGAAAAGCAAATCCCTAGCATCCTCAATTGCATTTAGGGTCCTTGGATCCAACTTCACAAATGTGGTATCTCAGGCATCCGAAGATGGAGAAGCCAGGGAATAACATTTATCTCCTCCTCTGTGTTATGACCTGGGAGAGCTGATCCCCTATAACAATTCCATTCACTATCCTCAGCTTAGTTCCTCTTTCTTGGAACTCTCCTGAACCTAGCACAAACAGGCAAAACCATTACGACTCATGCCTGCATGGATCAGCCTGACTTCAGTTCCATTCTCAGCATGATCTGAGAACCAACTCACTCAATTATTAACCAGACCTACTCATTGAGGTGTGAGGTTCAACCTTCTGCCTTGGATAACTTACCAGCTTGGGTCCAGAGATTAATCTCTAACCCAGAAACTCTTATCACTTGACCACTGGTTGGGAAAGGAGAGAGGGCCCTTATCCAACTATGTGGTGAAAAATATCTCCTTTCACTGATGGGGAGGCAGGTGCTTTCTTGTTAAATCTATAGTTCTTTTATGACAGTGGTTGTCAAAGTGGGATCCCTGGAAAAACAGCAGCAGCAGCAGCAGTAGCACCACCACCACCACCACCACCACCCGGGGGTTTGTTTAAAGTGGAAAACTTTGTGTTCTACCCTGAATATACGGAATCAGACATCCCAGGAGAAGAGCACTCTTAAGTGTTTTAACAAGTCTTCTGTGGGATTCCGAGGTTGGTAAAGCTTAGGAACCAGAAAAAGGAGCTACTTCTGACACAGGTACCAAGCTCATCATCCTTCATGGACTCAGCTACCTTCTGCTGTTCTTCACTGGCCATGGGTAGGAGCTGGGGGAACTTTATTTAATATACTGAGCATACCCAAATCCTTTTGGCCAACTCTCTACTCTTCAAAAAAAAAAAAAAAAAAACAAAGAAAGCCAACCTCGATATCCCTTCCTACCAGTGATCTCACTGGGCCCATATTGTGATCTTTAAAAGAAAGTCATTTTCACAGTGAAACTGACTCTGGAAAGTTAACTTAGCTGGCCAGACCCACATGACTAGGAGCTCACAATTAAGCTCCAACAGGACTATCACATGATTGGACATAATCTGGCAAGAACTCTCCTATGACCTATGCGTAATTATTATACCACATATGATATCCATTTCAACTCATCGTATCTCTTTGCTATGAAATGTGTCTTCTTGACTTGGTGAAATTCTCAAGGATCATTCCTCCTTGAGTAGTGTGTATATGTGTGTGTATACACACACACACACACACACACACACACACACACTTTCTGTTATTCTCTATGGCTTTGTAATGAATATGGCCCAAGATGGGTGTACAAGCTTGGAGCCCATCCTAGGAGCAAAAGACAAAAAACTTGGAAGTGGGATCAAGAAGCTGCCAAGACGCTCTTGTCAGGTTCAAACACAAGCGAAGCTGTTGACCCTTGCCAGTTTTTACGAGATGAGTGGCGATTTTTCAGCTGTTGCTCAGTCTTCTCTTCACATTTATCCTGCTGTTTCTGATCTCACATTCCAACTAAATCCCACATCTTTGTTGCTACCTTCCTGACCTAGCTTGCTAGCATGACGATTTCTCTCAGCTCCCCCAATCCCCAAGACCTGCATAAATCCACTCTTCTCTTTCCTTTGCTTCTACTGCTGCACCCAAATCCAAGTACAAATCAGTGCTCTGCATTAACTTTATCTCAAATCTATGTCTTCACTAGTGCAAGGGCCCCTGACCCTCCCTGTCAAGATGGCCACGTCATATTGAATCTTTTCCCTGCTCCTCCATTTGCTCCGAAACTTCCCTCTCTTCCTAAGCCAACCACCACTATCAGGTGCCCTTGTATCCCATGTCCCACTGAAAAGAACGACCACTACTCAGCTTTCCCCAGCTCTGTTCAGATTGCCTTTCCTCCTCCCACAGAGCAACAGAGGGCCTTTCTTTCTGCTGTGGACAGTCCTTCTAGACCAGCTTAAGACTTTCCTTAAGTGATTGTCTCCTCCCTCTTCTTAATTCTTACTCAATCAAACTCCTTCCTGTTTTAAGATTTATTATTCATTAGTATTCTGCCTGCATGTGAGCCAGCAGGCCAGAAGAGGGAACCAGATCTCATTATAGATGGTTGTGAGCCACCATGTGGTTGCTGGGGATTGAACTCAGGACCTTTGGAAAAAGAGACAGTGCTCTTAACCACTGAGCCATCTCTCCAGCCTCTCCTTGCTGTTTTATCAACAGCCTCTGTATCCTTTCACTTTCCTTCACCTCAAACTAGAAACATGATCAAGTTCCCCATGTGTAAGCTTTTCCTGTTGAGTAGGAACCTCAGAGGTTGCGTACAAGGCCAGCATACACAGGGCCCTGGGTTCACTCCCCCAACAACACAAAACAACAACAAGAAAACCCCTTTCCTTTTCATTGTCCACTATACCTCTAAGGCAGTGGTTCTCAACCTTCCAAATGCTGGGACCCTTTAATACAGTTCCTCATGTTGTGGTGACCTCTGACCATAATATCATTTTGTTGCTACTTCCTAATTGTAATTTTGCTACTGTTATCTAACTATAATGCAAATATCTGATATGCTAGATACCTGAGGTATGGACACACAGGCTGAGAACCATTGCCCAAAGAATCATCATCCAGCTGGATGTTGGTAGTGCACACCTTTAATCCCAGCACTCGGGAGACAGAGGCAGGTGGATCGCTGTGAGTTCGAGGCCAGCCTGGTCTACAAAATGAGTCCAGGACAGCCAAGGCTACATAGAGAAACCCTGTGTAGAAAAACAAACAAACAAACAAACAATCATCATCTGTGGTCACAAATTCTATTTCTTCATTTCACTTAACCACACTTTCTGGTTCTTTCTTCTATCACTTTTTGGTAACAGATCACTTTCTATAGGTAAACCAACTGGCATGTATACAACCTTCTCAATTTACTTCTTTATCACATCTAACCTTTTTAATGATCTCTCTCTCTCTCTCTCTCTCTCTCTTCTCCCTCCTCCTTCCCTTCTTCCCTTTTTAAAAACAGGGTTTTTCTATGTAACCCTGGCTGTCCTAGAACTTACTCTGTAAACAAAACTGGCCTCAAACTCTTAGAGCTGCTTCTGCCTCTGCCTCTGCCTCCTGGGTTCTGGGATTAAAGGCGCACATCACCACCACCATCAAGTGGAATCTCTTCGTCTAAGCTCTTTGTCTTTGATGTCCCTTGGGCTGGTCCTTCTCTGTCTCACGCAACTCTTTTATCTGCCTTTCAAAGTTGGTGTCTTCCGTGACACCATTTTCTATATGTTCTTTTTATTTCACTTTTTCTGACAGGACTGCACAACACCCAGGAGGTGATGTGGGGGTGAGGTTTTGCTACCAGAGAGCACAGCAAAGGGTCCATTCAACAGAAAAACCGTGAGATGACCCTTCATTGGCATAAAATAACTGTTACTATCTCATATCTATCTCTCAATTCTATATCCAAAAAACTGATTTTCTGTCAATACAAAAAAGGACAGATTTATTTCTTTTAATATGAACTTACATGAACTTAATTTAAAATATTATAAATAAATAAATTTAACATTTTGTAATAAGTAGATATTAAAAAGTTGAGTTATGTGTTTTGTCTTAGATAAATCATTGAGAGTAAAATGTCTGGGTCATTGATTAAGTGTGTGTTTAGCTTTATAAAAACTGCTAAGCATTTTCTAAGTAATTGAGTCATTTATATTTTCACATAAATGCATGAGAATTCTAATTTCATATCTGTCTTAATTTGGGTTACTATTGCTATGGTGAAACCCCATGACCAAAATCAAGATGAGGAGGAAAGGGTTTATTCGACTCACACTTCCACAGCAATGTTCATCATCAAAGGAGGTCGGGACAGGAACTCAAACACAGCAGGGGCCTGGAGGCAGGAGCTGATGCAGAGGCAATGGAGGGCTGCTGCTTACTGGCTTGCTCCTCATAGCTTGCCCATCCTGCTCTCTTATAGAACCCAGGACCACCAGCCCAGCGATGGCACCACCCATAATTGGCTGGGTTATCCCTTATTGATCACTAGTTAAGAAAATGCTTTACAGCCAGATTTTTTAAAATGTATCTTTAATTTATATATTCACTTTATATCCTGATCATAACCCCCTCCACCTCTCCTCCTGGTCCTTCCCTCCCACCCTCTTTACCTATCCCCCTGCCCCTTCTCCTTAGAAAAGGGGAGCCTACCCCAACCAACCCACCCCAGCACATCAAGTCACATCAGAACTGAGATCATCCTCATCCACTGAGACCAGCAAGGCAGCCCAATTAGGGGGAAGTGATTAAAATCAGGCAACAGAGTCCATGTCATAGACAGCACCCATTCAACTTACGAGGGGATCCACATGAAGATCACACTGCCCATCAGTTATATATGTGTAGGGGGCCTAGTCCAGTCCATGCTTGCTCTTTGGTTGGTTGCTTCCATCTCTTGTGCCCCCATGGGTCTAGGATAGTTGACTCTGTTGGTCTTCTTGTGGCTTTCTTATCCTCTCCGGGACCTTCTATATTTTCCCCCACAACTCTTCCACAGGACTCCCTGAGCTCCACCTGATGCTTGGCTGTGAGTCTCAGCATCTGATTCTATTAGCTTACAGATCTTATGGAGCCATTGTTTTTTTTTTTTTTTCAATTGAGGTTTCCTCTTTTCAGATAACTCCAGCATATGTCAAGTTGACATAGAACTAGTCAGGCTGATTGACCCTTTCTCAACCTGACACACAATCATATCTCTGTTAAGCCACATCTTTCCTTTCTCATTCCTTCCCAGGATCACACATTAACGTCAACATCACAATATGAAATACTCTACAAACTAGAAGTTTCACAATCTTTACAAATTCAAACATTTTACAATTCAGTCTCTTGAAAAAATATTCTGAAGTCTCTTTTAAAACTTAAAATACTTTTAAATTTTCAGTCTCTCAACTGAGGGCACCTGTAAATCAAAAGTAAGTTAAATACATACTTACTATATTTTCCAGTGTATGAGGTGACCCTCAACTTTTCCAGTTAAAATATGGCATTTGGAATATACTCGTCACATAAGACTAACTCATCTTTCAACACACACCCTGTGCAGCAGACTCAGGCATGTGTCTATTTGCAGGCAGGGCACAGACACCCAGGTGCTTTATTAAATGCAGGCAGACAGCCAGTGCCAAGCCTACACTGTCCCTTTGGCACGTGCTCCACACTCAACCTGAAGATGCTCAGCCCTCCAAGTTGAATGGACAGGTTCTGGTGGAAAGCCAATCCATGCTCATGTTCTCCTCCTCAAGGTATACCTCTCAAGGTGTGTGCAGCTTGCTCCTCCCTGCTTCATGCTCTCTGCACAGAGTGGGGAATCAGCCACAGCACCCCCCGCCCACTATCTGTGCCAGACATATGAAGCAAGCTGCAGGTAAGTACCCAGCGTATAAGACGACCCCTGACTTTGGCATGGATTTTTGTGGGGGTTAAAAGGTCATCTTATATGCTGGGAAATACAGTACTTCAAGAGGGAAGAACCAGTGTACAGTCATGAAGTAAGATTTTTTTTTTTTTGTCTTCTTTAAAAATGTAGAAATGTTACGGGATTATGTCTTTGTTTTAATCCCAGATGTGGGATATGGAGCTGCTTCATGGAAGCTGACTGTGATTTGCCTCATGCTCTAGCAGGGACAGGATTTTGCCAGCTGCAGATAGTTTCTGCAGTATTATGACATTTGGAATTCTAGGAACTCTTGAGAGAGTATATAAACGCAACTTTCCTGAAAGGGGTGGCAGTAGCCACTGTTGCTGCTGCTGGTTGTGGTTTATCATGGTTCGTCCAGCAGTTGTGCAGAAAGAAATGAGAAGAAATTTAATATCTTGACAGTGAAGATCGAACTTGCCCCAAGGAACTCGACTCCCATAATCAGCAGGAAGCATTTTAATGATAGCGACACCCCTTTTCCCTCTATCCTTTTGTTCTTTCCTATCTAGTGTTAGGGAGTTAATAAGAGTGGAAGAGAGAAAAAAGGAACCCACAAAGCAAATGGCAGCTACACAGTCACAACCAAAGCAAAGCAAAACCAAACTCCAAAAGTGTAAATAACTCAACATCAAGTGTTTGGGATTTGATCACCATCTTCTGGACTCCTTCAAGGAGATTGGGTCACTTCCCCAGCTCTGCCTTTGGCAACAAACTGCTTGTCTTCTAGGTTCCGCTGGCTCCTCTCCACTCTGCTGCCATTCTTGGTGGTCACTCCATGGTACTGGCATCTCCAGGTGCTGAGGTCTTCTGCCGCAACCTGACTACACTTTCACCAATAGCTTTTTCTAGGCTTTCTTTATGGTGCCAAGTCTCAACTTCTCTGCTTGACTCCTTCAATCCTGGGCCTTCAACTGCCACTGAGGCTGCACCTTCCCCAGTGGCTTCTCCTGCCTCTCCCAGTGCCAAGCCTCAGCTGCTCTCCATGACCCCTTCATGATTTCAAATCCAGTACCACTTGGGTGACTCTTACACTACCAAGTTTGGATGTAAAGACAAGGTACAACCTTGACATTCTCTAAAACACAGCTTCTGTGTGCTGACTCTCAGGAAACACTTCCCGGAAGATTTTACCTCAACATTGTTGGTCTCTTCTTAATCACTGCTAATTTCTTTGCACCAGCTAAGCAGCATCAAGCACCCCAGCAAAGCAAAGGTTTGACTTTAGTAGTTCTGGTGTCTTGGTAATCACAGCTGATTCTTCAGTACCAGCTAGGCAGAACCACAGATCCTTGACACAAAAAGCATTCTTGCTTCCATCTAAGACTTCACGAGCCAGGCCTCTATCTTCTGCAATGCTCCCAAGATTCTTACCTTCCAAGCTCCTACTGAACAGCTCAAAGAGCGCCCAACTCTCAGTGAATTTTCTAGGCCAAAGTTTCAAAGTCCTTCCACAATCCTTTCCAAAACATGGTCAGGCCTGTTCCAGCAATACCCCAATATACTGGTACCAACTTGTCCTAGTAGTGTCACTATTGCTAAGATGAAACACTGTGAGAAAAAGCAAGATGGGAAGAAAAGTCAAGTTGACATACAATAGCCAGGACAATATCCATTGGATATTGTCGGTTGTATTAATTTTAACTGCTCTAATGAATGTGGGGTATTATGTTATTAGGAGTTTAATGTAATTTTCTATGATGACTAGAGTTATTGAATATACCATTCATATACTTGTTGTATTTACCTTCTTTTTAAACAAAACAATGTATTTATTTTTATGTTTTGTATATTGGTGTTTTGACTGCATGTATATCTGTGTGAGGGTTTCAGATCTCCTGGAATAGGAGTTATAGGCTGCCATGAGAACTGCCATGTGGGTACTGGGAATTAAACCCAGGTCCTCTGGAAGAGCAGTCAGTGCTATTAACCACTGAGTCATCTCTCCAGCCCCTGTTTATCTTCTTAATAGACCCAATAACTGGAAAAAAATCATTTGCCAGGGAATGGAATATCCATTTTATGGACCAGTAGTCAGCCAAAGGAAGGAATGATGACCAATTTATACAGCAGCAAACAAATTCCACAGACCGTGGGGTGAGAGAATGAAGCCAGATGTAAAAGAGCATAGACTACACGTATACACACACACACACACACACACACACACACACACACACACACAGAGAGAGAGCGAGAGAGAGAGAGAGAGAGAGAGAGAGAGAGAGAGAGAGAGAGAGAGAGAGAGAGAGAGAGAGGAGGATTTTCCTGGCTTATGAAGATCTTTGATCTTTTTATTATGGGTGTGGGTTGCAAAGGTGCACTCCTTTTATCAGAGTCCTTCTAATTATAAGATCTGTGCATTTTTTCTATAAGTTATATCTTTTAAAATACAACAGTAAGATTTAATTTAGAGTTGCTCTCTCTCTTTTTTAATAGTGCCTTCTGTGTCTCCAGTCAGCATTACATGGCAAGAGGGAACTGGGGGCTAGTGGAAGGGTTGCAAGCTTGTTAGGTGAGCCTGTAATTAGCACAGAGAGCATAAGGTGAAGAGCATGTTTAATGGAATACACTGAGGTATCTGTTGTGAACTCATCTCCTAATTGGGAGGGCCTGCCCTGAAGGCTTCAAGTCTGTAAGCTACATCCTTTTACTGGTCATCTAAAGCACTATAGACCATTAAAAAAAAAAAAAAATCTACCAGCTTTAAAGAGAAAATGTTGCATTGTGTCTCACAAGTCTTCAAAACTGTTGGTCTTGGCGGGACAGCTCTTTCACTGGTCTTGCTATGACTACCCATGAGGCTACGTAGAGTTGGCTTTTCCTTGAGGGCTGAGGTCTATGGCAATGCTAGAATGGATGGGTTGCTTCTCTTGCCTTATCATCTCAAGGATTCTCTTTCCATAAAGACTCTCCAGCAGAGCATCCTGGTTGCTAACATGGAGGCCTAGGGCTTCTCAGCATACAGAAGTAGAAGCCATTAAGTCTAGGCTTTATGTCTAGAATGACTTGATATCATTTCTTGTAGAGTCTGATACTGAAAGCATAGCTCAGATCAGTCTAGACTGAAGGGAGATGTCCTGCTTTCATTTCTGTTGCTGTGATAAAATACCCTGACAGAAAGCAACTTAGGGGCAAGAGGTATATTTCAGCTGTCAAATACAAGTTTAGTACTGTGGAAAGTCAAAGCAGGGAAGTCAAACAGCTGGTAACATCACACTCACAGTCAGAAGCACAGGGAGATGAAAGCATGCATGCTACTTACATGCATGCTGGTGTCCAACTCAGTGGTCAGGACTCTATGGCCAGGGAATGGTACCACCCACACTGGGTGGTTCTTGCCACATCAGTTAACTTGTAATAACCCCCTTCCCCCAGACATGCCACAAGACAACCCAAAGTAGACAATCTCTCCTTGAAGCTCTCTTCCCAGGTGATGGTAGGTTGTGTCTTGTTTTGTAATTAAAGCCAAGCATCGCTGGAAGGGGCTAACAAAGTGTGGTTCCTTAAAAGCCAGCACTGTAACAGAGTACCAGATATTTTGTGCACATTTGCCCCAGCCCTCCGGGGTTTGACTAATGCTCGGGAGGAGAATTTTCCTGTATAGGGACAGAACACAAGACATGAAGAAGGGGGCAAGCCTGGATTCTGATCAAACCCCCTTTATTGAGAAATTTCACAGAGTTTTTATAAGGCAGGGGGCAGGGAAGCATATTGCTATGGCAACCCAGCTGCAGGCTATCTCAAGATGCAAGGAATTCCAAGCAGGTAACAACAGTCTGCCACACCGAATATTTTGCTATCTTTATCTAATCTAACTGCTAAACTACAACAGGGTGGCTCCGTCTAAATCTTATCTTTAGTCTAACTACCAAACCACGACAGGGTCAGCTGGTGTCTGGTAAATGGCAGACTGCTGGAGAAATAGGAACCTAGGCTCTGACAAGATGGTTGAGCATTGGTTATGTAGCCCGTCCCCTACACACATTGAGTTATACAATGGGGAAGAAGTTTCTGGTAGAACTCTTCGCATCTGCTTCTTAGGCTCTTGACATTGCCTAATGTTTTTATTTCTCTCTGCTGTCTAGCCAGTACTGTATTCACTGGCATACAACAAAACCCTGTCTCACTAACCTCAGCTGCCCCAGGGTTTATGATTAAACCTAAGCCATCACAGGTGCTAAGCAAATGGCCACCTCTTTTTAACTTTTTGTTTGAGTTTTTAATTGGGGGTGGGGAGCAAGCGAGGCTGGAGGCACTGGAGCATCTCACTAAGTTTCTAGTGCCCACCTCACTCTGGACCCAAGCAGATGCTCACCTCGAGATCCTCCTGCCTCAGCTTTCTGAGTGTGGGATTTAAAGGCCGATTTGCTTTTCAGAGCGTTAATCTCTCGCTCATTCAAATGATTTGCATATCTCTCCCAGGAGAGTATTCATTTCCAAGTTCTTGATAGAGCAGCTCTTAGCTTTCAGGTGCTGGCAATTAAGGTTTTAGAGTCGCCCCGCCCCCCTTGCTGTACCTTTGCCTTCCCGCTTATGGGTTTCAAAACAAGAACAGACATAAATTCCAGTTGTTTTCATTGGTGCTTTGGCAATTTACAAGTATTTTGCAAGAAAGCTAGAGTAAGACTGAGTTAAAGAGCTAGAGATGTAGTTCAGAGGTGGAGGACATTTGCTTATCATGTGCGCGGCTCCGGGACACATAAACGGGGGTGGGGTGGGGGGTGGGAGGGGGTGTGACTGCTTCCCGTTTCAGCACTAGTTGGGTGGAGTCAGCAGGGTCAGAAGTTCAAGACCATCCTCTGTTATAGCAAGTTTGAGTCCGGTGAAGGCTACAGGAGATCATGCTTTTAAAGAAAAACAAAAAACAAAAACAGATTTTCAGCTGGTACACGCATGTTCGCGTTGCTCTCACACATACCTCCACACTCACGTGCCACAAGAACCCTCCACTTTCTTCACGCAGCACTCAGAGCGTTTCAAGCCCATTGCTTCATGAGGGGAGGCTGGAAACAAACACGGGAGAATAAAAACATTCATTCCAACCTCGAGTCTCAAAAGTACACTTTCAAAGACCGAGGGGAAAAATACAAATTTGTTATAAAATTTTTTCTTTCAAAAGCTTTGCTTCTCTGTGCGTGTCCAAAGATGAGAAGACACGGAGTGACGCTGTAGGAAAGCCAATAATCTACTTGTATGGTGCATGGTGCGTGCAGTTTCCAGGGCCTGGGCTGGCGGGGACGGGGGCGAGGAGGGCGCTAAGGAAAAGCAAGAGAGTTGTAGTAGATATTTCTGTGGAAAGGCTCAGAACATGGTTTAGATTTTCAGATATTGGAGGCTAGGGTCTCTACAAGTGGTAATGTAATGCCACAGACAGGAAGCAGAAGTAAGCAAGACTGGGCAGGGGGAGGGGCCAAACTGTGATTGGAGCCTGGACGGAGCGAGTCTGGAGTAAATAGGTAGGGCTCACCAGAATTGTTCTGTCCTGGCCAGAGTGGCAGGAGTTCCATACCCTGACTTCACTTAGTCCCTGGACATAGCTTGTCCTATGGAGAGAATGGCCTCGGGAACTGTGCCTTTCTGTATCTGGAAAGACTCTGGAGATCTTCTGCCGCCTGTCCCCTCCCATGCAGCAGGGGACAGCTTCTGTCTGCATAAGGAGGAAGTTGGCCAGTGTGCCTCCAACTTCCTCTGCCTCCCCGCTTCTCCCCTCCCTGCGCCAGCAGGTCCACTCCTCGGTCCGGGAGATAACAGCACTTAACCAGACATAGGAAGCCTGAAGAAAGGGCCAGCACTGAGCTTCTCAAGGTTAGTGAGGTGGAGTTCTGAAGGAGAGAGGACTGGAGACAAGGTACATAAAAGCCCAGAGTAGCAAGCCATGGTGGGAGAGTCTGAAAGTTTCCTGTCATGCCAAGAGGGGCTAAGGGGATAAAGCAGGTGGTTATACAGAGCAGCTGGCTTTGATGGTAGAGCAGAGGCCATGTTAGCTTATAAACGTGGTGCTAATCGAAAACCACCAGGAGCCAGGCAGAGCAGACAACAGTGTAGACACAAGTCTTGTCTATATTTTCAGTCCTGGGTTAAATTCATCAAGTTATGCTGAGGCCCAGTACCTCTGTAAATTTAAGTAAGTCTTCCTGAGGAGAAGAAAGGAGCTAGAAAACCCAAACTGACTGAGTTTAAACTTAAAATGACAGAGAAAACGCCAAGTAACTGATTTATATAGAATTTCCTAGATTTGGGCCAGTGAGATGGCTCAGCAGGTAAAAGTATTTGCTATGTAAGCCTAATGGGCTGAGTTTGACCTCGGGATCCCATCGTGAAAGGAGAATACCAACCTCTAAAAGATGTCCTTAGATGTTCACATGTGTACTGTGGTGTATGTGCATGCACATGTGCACACACACACACACACACACACACACACACACACACACAAAATTAAAAGTTAAAAAGAAAAGAGAAGAATGTTAGAAGCATGCATGTATATTTGAGTTTTCAATCATTAAATAGCAGAGAGGCTCTGGATGAATACTAAGTTAAGTTATGAGAAAAATATTTTGAAAGTGATATTTTAATTCATTTGCACCGTAGATTGGAAATTCATACTAGAATATACATATGAAATGATCAAAGACATAATTACGGCTTCAGTCACTAAGAGAAAAAGAACTGATCCAACCAAAAGACCCAAGCTTGCCCTAGGGGCGCATGCAGGTACTGCCAACGCTGTCTTCAACATCACACTCCACACACAGCTGCTGCAGCAAACAGCTGGACAGAAGTATCCGCGTGGCCAAGAACCCTGGCTTATTTATTTACTTTTTTTTTTTTTAAACAATTTTACTTTCATTTGTCAGGCTTAAAAAAAATAACAAGTTACTACTCTGTCTGCAAAGAGTAGACAGTAAAAAAACAAACAAACAAACAAAAAACAGGGACCAAAAAAAAAAAAAAAAAGGTCTTTAAAAAGTTCTGGGTGAAAAATACTGGCTTCTTGCACTTTGGGAGATGGCAATGGAGTAGGAAGGTGTGAGTCTGGGGTGACTTGTGGAAGGCTACTGAGACTTGCTGGTGGGTTCCATGGCCTTGAAGGTGAAGGCGTGGCCTCTGACTGGGGACTTAAGCAGCAGGGTGCATGACGCTTGTGGTTATCCATGTGGGAAAGCTCAATAGAGGACTAGTGGAGAGTTCTGTGAGGAGAGGAGAGAAAGCAAGCGGTGTGTGTGTGTGTGTGTGTGTGTGTGTGTGTGTGTGTGTGTACCTACACATTGAGCTTTTGATAGCATGAGATGTCTGCGGGCCCTGGCTCTGGCTCTGACCTCCAGTCTGAGTTTGGTGGCGAGGACAGGGCAAGAGATACTCATTTGAGAATTGTGACCATACACTTAGCAGTCAAAGCCAAGCACTGGGCAAGCTCAGTCTTGAGTCACTGTGCGCAGCTGTGAGTCCAGGAGAGGCCAGGCCAGGTGTCTTAAGGTTATTACCGACTGTTGGAACTTGCTTTCCTGTGTTTTCCAAGGCGTTCACAGTGAGAGGTTATTGCTTGTATAACATCTTAATAAATCTGCCCAATGGTACCCAGACACATACCTGGGCAACTTCCTTGCGCCTTTTCTCAGGAAAAAAAAAAAATGCATTTCACCTGGAGAGAGCCTTAAAAAATATTAACGCTCCTATTTAATCGATCCTCTTGGAGGCCCTGTGTGCATGCAAATCAGCATCTCTATCTCTGCAGTGCAAATGAGCCACTCAGAACCTAACTCGAGACTCGCTGCTGATTGAAACTGGGCCTAAGTAGGTGCGGCTGCTTGGGCTTTGGAGTGTGTAAAGTGCTGTTGATTTGTCAGGATTGACAGTCACGACTAAGTTCTTTTTATCCCCGCTCTCTCCTCTTCTTAAGTAAAGAAGGAGAGGTAGTAGCTCTGCCTGTCATGCCACTAACCCAGTGGGGTGACACGATTGTCTCTAGTTAGTAAAAAGTATGGCAGGAGCCCAGACATCTCAGGGATGTTTTTGTCAAAAGCCACAGCGAGAAAGAGTTTCCATGGTTTATCTGGAAGAACTTTCATGCAGTGCTGCCAAAAGAGCTTCTTGGCCCGGACATGGATTCTTTCAACTAGACCCCACTAGGTCCCTCCGGTGTTCCCGAGCCTACATTGAGCAGAGACGCAGATTAATATGACCTCGTATGTGTTCTCAAGGAATGCGCATTCTAGCAAAGCGTTTTGGATTCATTTTGTTAAGGCATGGGATAAAGAAACCAAGGAAACCACGGAGAGGGGCGTGGTTCAAGATTCAGGCCCCTTGGACGAGAGTGTGGCTACTGTCTGTCTATTGAACTGCTAGGCACAGAGCTCCATGTGGATCAATTTATTCCTTCCAGCAACCTGTGGGGTAGGTAATGTTATCTGGGCTTATGGGAGGAAAGCCCAGGTTCAGAGCTGCAAAGTGTGAGATATTTAAGGCAAAGTAGGACTCAGGGTACAGCCGGTTGGTACAGTGATTTCCTAGCACGCATGCCCAGCACCTCATACACTATGAATGCTGTCAGACATCTATAATCTCAGCTCTTAGGAGGTGGAGACAGATCAAAGGTTCAAGGCCACCTTCAACCACATAGGGAGTTTGAGGTCAGCCTGGGTCAGAGATGTTGTCTCAAAACGATAATTATTAATAATTAATTAAGTAAGTAATTAAAGGCTAAAAGGTTTAGCTAGGATTAAGGTGAAGGAAGTGTTCCATGCAATTAGAACAAGGCGTGGAAAGGGAAAGAGTGGGTGGGGGTGAAGAGTAGGTGAGGGACACGGGCGATGGGTGTTGGCTATGAGCGGCATTTGGGTAAAGTATGATTTGAGGCGCAGCGAGCTGGGGAGTGAGGGTCAGTGAGGATCTTGAGATGTTGGGATTCAGAGAATGATGGAATCAAGTTTGCTGCCTTGTGTGGTCTGGTTAGGACTGGAGGAGACAGACAGGCAGTAATTAGAGAGGCCTTACAGGCTTACACACAGCACGTCCCAACCCAAGTCGGAGTGTGGCTACTGGCTTGTGGACAGGTGTACCTGTTCAAGGTGAGGAGCTAGTGTGAGAGACGAATCAGCGAAGGCCAAGATCTCTCCTTGGTAACTGGATTAATGGTGGTGTTTCCCTGGGACTTGTGGTCCCAGGGGAGGAATCAGCCTGGTACAGGCAGATGGTACATGGGGTTTGTTTTCTCAGTGCCTTGAGACTGAGTCTCTGGGGAACAAGGGAAAACAATGGCCAAGCAAACCAACTGAAAGAAAAGAATAGCCCGAATAGGGGAGCCAAGCCGTCAATCAAACAATGAACACCTCTTTTTCTGCTCCGCCCCTGTCTGTAACCTGGATTGTCAGCACATTTTTTACTGCAAAGTAAAGGAGAAGGAGATCTTGACAATGTTTTTGTGAACACAGGATGATAAACAGACATTTACTGTGTAGTGAATGAGTGGCGTTTTGTGTCTCAATTTTAGGGGAAAAAAATGGAGTGAAGAGATAGCTCAGTGGTCAAGAGTACTTGCTGTTCTTGCAGAGGACCAGGGTTTGGTTGCCAGCATCCATGTCAGGCAGCTTGCAAACACAACTCTGGATCCCGAGGAGCCAACACCCTTTCTTGGCCTCTGTGGCTACCTGCACACATGCACATGTGCTCTTGAATACACACACACACACACACACACACGCGAACACATGACACATACACACACACACACACACAAATAAAGTAAAATAAATCTATCAAAAATAAGCAAAGCCCCTAAAAGCATACATTTGTAAGATCTTTCACACATTTATTGCCATCTGGGCCTTGTCTTTCTCTCTGCTCTCTGGAAGGGCTTGCGCTGGTGACAGCTCTCGCTGGTGTGACAAAAAAGCAGGCAAAGGCAGCTTAAGCAAGCGAGTGCTTATTCTGGTCCACAGTTTGAAGGCGCAGTCCTCATGGTGTGGAAGGCAGAGTGCTAACAGTATGAGGCAGCCGGTCACATCACACCTGGTCCAGAAGAAAAGTGTACATCTTCTCTCTTTTAATGTGAACAACGAAGTGACTAGGGATCCCACCATAACCTCAAGGGGAATCATCTTTAGGGTCCAGATGACATTGCCAGTGATCAGAGATACAGATCAGCAGGCTCCAAGCCATTAATGACATAATGTATCATTGCCCTTTGATTATGACGTATGTAGGTGTCTGTTATTTAAAAACTACATTGACTTGTTTATTTATCATTGGGGGAGGGGCACATAGCATGGTGTGCTTGTGAAAAGTCACAGGACTTTCTTTTGGGAGTCTCTTTTTTTGCTATGTGTATTCATGGGACATCAGCCTTGAAAACCATTTCACAAGGGCTGGAGAGACAGTTCAGAGGTTAAGAGCACTACTTGTTCTTCCAAAGGTCCTGAGTTCAATTCCAAGCAACCACCTGGTGGCTCACAACCATCTATAATGAGATCTGGCGCCCTCTTCTGGCCTGCTGTCTCACATGCAGGCAGAATACTGTACAGTCAATCAATCTTAAAAAAAGAAAGAAAGAAAGAAACAAACAAACAAAGAAAACCACTCCACAGGTCCCTAGTCTTTTAAATTATGCATTGCCTCATTTTTTAACCCACATTGAGTTGTGGTTCTCCATCACTGTACCATGCACAGTACCGTGCTCTGGGGACATAGTCAGTAAGACACAATTTTCGCTTCTAGTGGGGTAGGGGAGGTACACAAGAGAGCAAAATGTTTAGTTCCCAGAAATCAGGGCAAGGAGCTCAGAAAGGCCGGAAGGTTATAGGAGCACCACAAGGGGGACCTCATCCAATCACAGGACTGGGAACAGTGGTGATTAGCTGGAGGTGAGAGATTGCCTTGAAACTGAGAGAGCTGGGCTCATGCTTAAATTTCAGACTGGATCCCTCTGCAGACTCTGGAGCAGAGAATGTCTCTCTCTCAAATATTCCTATACATTGGTGCCCAGGGTCACTTGAGGTACATAGTCAAGGTTCGACTTTCTGGCCAACCTGAGCTGTATAGCAAGACTGTCTCAAAAACCGAAAACAACAGGGGAGAAAGGGGGCAGAGGGAGGGAGGGAGGGAGGGAGGGAGAGAGAGAGAGAGAACAAAGACATGAGGCATTATGGGAAAGACCCTATGGGAAAGGCATTGTGGAGATGGTACTGTGGTAAACACCTCACATTTAATTTAAGCCACATGACAGGTATTCTTGTCCCTCACTACCTGTTGGGGTTTTGGTCTGGGATGTTCCACGGATGCTCCAGTGCCTCAGGTAAACTGGCACGGTGTTTATTTGCCACCCACACATACCTCTCTGCCCACTTTAAGCCACCTCTCAGTTACTAATAGTCCCCAATAGAGTGAACGTGCCAAGCGACTAACCCAACTGTGTTGTTAAGGACCCAGTCCAGTGACAAGAGCGAAATGTCAGTTCATGTTCAGTACAGATGCAAGTTTCTGCTAAGCAACTATTTTCTTCCTGTGGTTGGCTGAATGTATAGCTGCAAAAGCTATAATATGCAGAAACCTGCCTGTATATGACTCCATATTGCTAGGACAATAATAATCCAGATAGAGCAACTGGGATAAGAGGAGGATTGAGTCCCTTGCCCAAGGGCATAGAGCAAGTGGAATAGCAGGGATCTGGCTATTATGCACGGTTCAGAGGCATGGCATGGATTGAAAATTCAGCCACCTTAAGTTTCTGGTTGAATGCCCTTCCTCTCTGCCAGGGTGCCTCCATACACCTGGATGGTCATCCAGAGGCCCGTCGGAGGCTGGAGAGATCGCTTGGGTGTTATGCGCATGTAGGGCTCTTACGGAGTACCTGTGTTCATTGCAAGCCCTGACTTCTGGTGGTTCACAACTGTCTCCAGGTGCAGTCGCCCTCTTCTGGCCTCCATTGGAAGTGCACCCATTTGTGTGCCACTTCTCCCCGCCCCCGCCCTGACACAGATACATGCATACTATTTAAAAATAAATAAAACAAACCTCTAAAAGGCCGCTCAGAGAAGAATCCCTTCCCTGGGCCAGTGGGAAATGGGAAATGGCAGCAGTGCGTGACTGCAGCCTAGAGCCCACCCGCCGCTCTAGGGGAAGATTTTTGTTGTTTTTTTTCTCACACTAGCACCTTGACTGCCATCATAGTAAATTGCTGTGGCAAATCACCTGATCGTTTTTCAAGCAGGCTGGGACCCCAGCCCATAGAATAGTGCTACTCACATTTTCAAGCGAGGGTCTTCTCACCTCATTTCACCTAACCAGGAAAATCCCTCACAGACGTGCGCACAGCTTTGTTCTAGGCTATTCTAGACCCCGCTGCGTTGACAATCCACATTAACTATCACAACCCCTCTCCTTCTTCCGGCCCAAGCAGGACTTTCCTTTCCGAGACAGCCAACAGCCTCTAAGCTGGAGCTAGATCTGGAAAGAAGGACAAAGAGGCAGGGCCACAAGAAACTCGGGGAATGGGAACCGCGGATGCGCCTGGGCCTGTAGCTGCGGTCTTTCACAGGGCCTCCCGGAGTGGGTCCTTTCAGCTCCGGGGAAAGGTCAGAATTTCAATCTGATGTTTTCACACATATTAAATGGATTTCAGAAGCGCTGCTGCTGCTGGCTCCAGCCTTTAAACAATGTGGTTAAGCTGCCGTCGCTGTGAGAGGCTGCATTCCGCCTGCATTGTGATGTGGTTTTTGGAAGCCAGCGCATGCAGTCAGCTAAACCAAACTTAGCTGTTTTGTTAATGAGAACAAGCTCAAGAGAGGAGCGATGAATAGGGAGAGGGAGAGTTTGCTTTCCAAGTCTAATGCAGAAAGCCAAATAGTGTAATTGGAGGGGAAAGGAAGTGTCCCTTCAGACTCCTAGGGTGACTCTGTCCTGGCTTCACTCAGTGGCTGGTGATGGTGGTGGTGTGTGGAAGGAGGGGGTACAAAGGGAGCCCCCCCCCCCATGTCCTCCCACAAGCAAAAACACCTTCGACATGCTGCCTGTGCTCACAACAAGCACGCTGACACACTCCACTCTACATTACTAGATGACCACGTGTCTCCACCCTTATGGCAGCCATGTCTGTCTTTTGCCACCTTCTTTATTTCCCGGCAGTAATCGCTGGAGTCATCAGTCTGTCCCGTCGTTGTCCATCTCTGAGGAGAAAAGGATTAGTGAAGGAGACCTTAAGCAGTGCTGGGGTTCAGCGTTCTGGTGTTTTCTTAGGGAGAGTCTGGAATTGCAGACAAAGACATTTTTCATCTACCAAGTTGCATGTTTTTTTCTTAGATATTTAAAAAAGCAATATCGAGCTCGGAGAGTAAATGTAGCATTGATGCCAAATCAGATGAGAACGAACACTTGGTATCAACAGGAATATATTTGAATTTAAAAAGGCTAGCTGCATCTGACAGCAATGTGTCTCTGCTACTGAAAGTCTGGGTTGGGTGGGGGAAGGGCAGAGCAAAGCGTCTCCTCATCCGACCGTCCATCTTTTTCTCCCTGAGACATTATTGAGTTCTGATATGGGGCCAGGTTCTGTGTATGGCAACCGAGAGACAGAAAGAAATGAGACAAGAATGAGTGGTGGAACGGCAGGGGAGAGAAGATACCCGTCAACTCATCTGAGCTGCGGGCCTTCAGCAGTTACCGGATCTTTCCTTAATCTCCAGAGCATGCCAAAGACAGCAGTCACCTCAGACGTTGGTTAAGTTCAGGGTGGGCTGGACAGTGATCTGCCTGTTGTAAAGCTGCATTACCTGGGAGCCACATGAGCTCAATTTGAGAAGGAGTGCCTCAGCTGTGATGAGGGATCCTGAGATGATGTCATTCTCAATTGCGGTAGGTTCTAAATCCAATAACGTGTGTCTTTAGGAAAGAAAAGGGAGCCCTGGCAACATAACACTTGTTTTAACATTCCCACTGCCCTGGGGTCTCATCGCTAAGGCCTGAAAAGCAGAGAAGGGGGTGTGGGGGTGGGGAGGGGAGAGGATGTGAGGAAAGGAGAAGAGGAGAGATTACAGTCATGCAGCTGTCAATTCTAAAACACAGCTCAGAAGCTTGGAGGGGCACTGAAAAGAGTCTCCCACAAAGCCTACAAAAGAACACCTGGGCTTTTAAACTCTGACCTTCAGAACAATGAGGGTGTGTGTGTGTGTGTGTGTGTGTGTGTGTGTGTGTGTGTGTGTGTAAGAAAATGACAGTGTCACTGAGAAAACGGGTACAAGGACTAAGTGATGAAGGTCTCCTTGAGTCATGGTGATCTGGAACATGACGTCTTTATGGAACATTTATTAAAAAGAGGGAAGAGGTGGGAGTAAGGGTTTGACTATATGCCCTGTAACGTGTGAGGACATAGGGCAGGCTTCTCAGCTGAACTGCCATTTAAGCTGAGTATTCGAGAGGTGGCGATTTCAGAAAAGGAAAAGAGTTGGCGCCAAAGCCACAAGTAGGGTGAGCTGCCTGACATTTTCAGAGAGATGGCCACAATCCTTGGAGGTGTCCTATGAACTCTCTGATCCAATAACACTCTCTCCGTGCTCTGAGCATATGAGATTATGGTAAGCTCTGACATACATATCTAGTTCCTGTCTTTTCTGCACCCGAGGCAAATAGTGGGTAGGTGGTAAAGAGGTTCCATGCATTGCCCCTCCCCCTTGCAGGTGGGTTCTGCCATATTCTTTGTGAGCTCTTACCTTTGGTCAGAGTAACCACTGGGGTTGAAGGCTCTCTTCCAAAGGGCAGCGAGAAACAACTCGTTCAAGCAAAGAGGGTAGACACTTCCGTTCCAACTCAGCTTTGAGATTTTACTCATAGGGCTTTGTTAACTAAATGGCAGTTGAACTCGCCTTGACTTCAGCTAGAACTGCTTCTGTCTAGAAATATCTAACCACCCTAAATGCCAACAGCTTAAATCTGTTGACCTCCCAGCACCACCTCCGGCATACCCACAATACACCTGTGGACCAGCCTCCTTCTGCTTAATGAGCCATTGAGAACCGTTGAGGAGAAGAACATCACTCGTACTCATGTGGTCTCATGACTGCAGCTGACATCTATTCAGGGAGAAATTCTAGGAATAAGGAAAAAGAAGAGGAAAGAAAGAAAGGAAGGAAGAAGAATGAATAAAATAATGTAGAGAAAGAGGTAGAACCTCTAGCCAGAGAGGATATTTTTCTTAGAAAGTTTTTGAGTTCCTTCTCTTCCATTTTATTGGTCAGAATTGTGATGCCTGTTACTGTTACATAAACCTACAAAAGAAGCCGAGGAAGCCAGGCATGGCGGTGCATGACTATAACCCCAGCACTTGAGATGCAGAGGCTGGGGATCTCTGTGA
Organism: Acomys russatus; assembly: GCF_903995435.1. Taxonomy (NCBI): domain Eukaryota; kingdom Metazoa; phylum Chordata; class Mammalia; order Rodentia; family Muridae; genus Acomys; species Acomys russatus. The sequence continues at coordinate 65,252,987 of NC_067138.1, read as the reverse complement.
ACTGACTTCACAAAGGCCAGCCTAGTCTACAAAGTGAGTTTCAGGCCAGTGGAGGCTACACAGAAAGCGTCTGTCTCAAAAAACCAAGATGATGGCTGGGCACTTCACCATTTCTGCTAAAATTAGGATTCAATGCGAATGACAAATGATGAGGGATAGCTATTTCAGATTAATTTTGACAATACATTTTCCCCTTAAACTTAAAACTGTAAATACTTGGGTTGAACTTTGTTGCTGGATTTACAGTTCCTATTGGCATCTCTGCTTCTTTATATTAAAAAAAATCACTGGCCTGATGAGTTGACTCCCTGGAGAACAGGCTTTGGGATGCCTTGAGTGCGTCACTATCATTACTTGTCACTCAGTGTACCACACTTGGCGTTTGTCCCTTTTTTGTCTGCCTTCACTGTCCCCTCTAGAACCCTCTTTTTTCTGGTACCTATCCCATGCCCACCATTTAAGTCCTTTCTGCAGGAGTTCAGCCTTTTTCCTGAGTTCTACAACCATAATCTTCAAAGCTCTCCTCTGAATTTATCAAATGATTTATTTTTTATTTTTGGTTTTTCAAGACAAGATTTTTCTGTATAACCCTGACTGTCCTGGAACTTTCTGACATCGTTGACAGAGATCTGCCTGTCTTTGGCTCCCAAGTGTGGGGATTAAGGATGTGCACCATCACTGGCCAGATCTTTAAAATATGTTTATTTGTTTGTTTGTTGAGGGAACATATGTTGGGCATCAGAAGACAACCTGTGAAGTGAGTTCTCTCCTTCTATCATTAAGTGGGTTCCAGGATCAAATTCAGATCATTAGGCTTGTGTGCCATGTGCCCCACAGCTGTGCTTCCTCACTGGCTCCTTACCTCCACATTTCTAGATCACTCTAGTTTGCATTGCTTTGCAGGATTTGGTAGTGGGAGTTTCTTTCATCAGGTCCTGGACCCTAAAGAATGGACAAGATTTCTTCCCTTTCTCATGAAGACATGTGCAGACTCAACATCTTAGAGACAACTGAATTCGTAAGCCTGGCCTCTTTGTTATGAGTGACTTTGCTGTGCTGAACTTTGTAGAAAAATTAAAATAGCGGTAAAAACAAGCAAGATTCATGTCAAATCTTGTATTGTTGTTTTGATAATAAAGCAAGGTCCATGGGTTTCAATAAGTTGCCCAAAAGATCACACCATAAATAGATCAACTGGAGCTTGAGTGCAAGTGATGTGAGTTTAAGTCTAGTCCTGACCAGTGGCCTCCCTCTGTGTTGTATGTTCATGGCCTCTGCTTTAGTTCCTGCCCTGATGTCCTTGGTGATGGGCTGTGCGGTGGAAGTATAAGTAAAACTAGCCCTTCCCTCCCCACGTTGCTATGCTCCCTGTGTCTCATCACAGCAATGAAAACTCACCAAGACAATGCCCTTTCAAAACCTATCACACCACTGGAGACTTATCCTAGTGGGACTGGGGTATGTGAGGAAGCTGCCCACAAATGAGAACGGCATTGTTGTGTGAAACGTAAAAACCACTAAGCTCAACTGTTCAATAGCACCTAGGTACCGGGTATGCATTATGCTTGCTCAGTTTTACCATCCGATATGCTATGCAACTTGGAAAAGTTTCTATGCGGTGACTACACAGAAACATGGAAAATATCTACACCATGAAGTAAAAAGAATGTTACAAAGCTATTCATCCTAATTGAACCATGGAAGGAGAGATCAGCAAGGAAAGGGCTAGGAAACATCCCAGGGTATGAATGTGGGAGGTACTGAAGTGACTTTACACTTCTCCCAACTGACATTTCTTTAAGAATTATTAAATCATTTCTATCTATCTATCTATCTATCTATCTATCTATCTATCTATCTATAAGATATTACTACATATCCCTGACTAGCCTGGATGCATCAGACTCTGCCTTCTGAATGCTGGGATGAAACATACACATCACCACACCTGGCTGAAAAGAAATTCTTAAGGTTTCTCCAATGCTTAAAGCCCCATTTTTTCCCAGCTCAGTTGTATAAGGCAGGGGTATTTTGATTTTGTTAGGTTTATTCCTAAGAGTGATAGCCTGACAGTGGGCAAAATGAAAAAGGCGGGGGAGGGGGCATAGCCTACAGCACCACTTGCTTAAGCATAGGACTGAAGGCTCACTCAATGGATGAGTATCCAATTCCCCCATATTCCTTCCTAAATCAAAGGCATTGCCTTAGGTGGACAGAAATAGACAAGTTCACCCTCAACATCAGTATGGAGAGGGCTGCCTGCATCAACACAGGGGCCCAAAGCTTGCACCTTTGACAGAAGCTCCCTTTTCAAATGTCACATTTCCACTCTGTTCATTTGTAAGCTGTCAAAAGACCGAGACATGAGACATGTCAGTCTGTCTGTTATCCAGTGGCTAGCACCAACCACCTGCTAAGAAATGTTGCATTAAGCACTTGGCTGATGGGACCAGCGTCTGGTGTTTTTGAAGAACACAAGGTTTCCATGTCCCCTGCTGTTCTGTTTTTCATAGTGGTAGAAGCTCATAGCTCACATTCTTTCTGGATTCATTGGTAGTCTAGACCAAACACTTTCCAGCCCCTTATGTGGATAGCTGGGCTGTGACCAGGTCTATCCCATAAAATACACGTGCTATTATCTGGACAGGGCCTTCGAATGGTCAGACTGCTGTTGAGCTCTCCATAGTGACCCTGGTGTTTACGTGATGTAAATCATCAGACAGAAAAGCTTGGGTTAAGGAGTCTCAAGAGGAGGACCTCTCCGCAGAATTGAATCAGACGGTGCTAATAGAAATCTCCTCTCCATCAAACTCACACTGTGGATGCATACCCTGATACAGGGATGTTCAGTATTTTAAAACTCCAGCTCAGACCTCATCTTGATTTTACTTGCTTTCTACATCTGTACAGATTCAGCACATAGATTAAAAACTGGTCTGGTCATTGCCAGCCTTCCTGTCTGTAGCCCCTACCACAGCCGAGGCATCTACAAAGTTCATTTCTTCTACATGAAGCACTGTGGATGAGTTACACACCAACTCAGTTAAAGACACCCACTGTTCATGACCATTGATGGAAGCCGTTGGAGGACAGCAGCTTTGCACAAGGAAAGCCCACCGAATCACTCTTTTAGGAAAAGAAACTTAATGCTACGTCCTACAAAAAAGCCTGGGGAGCTCCTGTGAACTTGATGAGAAGAATGGTTCTTATGGACTGATGCTTGCTTTGCCTTGAGTACTGAGCTTCTGGAGGAGTCCACAAAGCATCACAAAAGTGTGTTTCTGCCAAGTCACAACTACCATGCCTTTGCATCCTTATTTGTCTGGTTCTGTTTCCAACACAGGCACAGCCTTGTCAGGTCTGAACATCTTGTTTCCTAACTCCCTATTGGTGAAGGGCATACAAGAGGCGAAGGAAGTGCAAGGCAACCAAGGTGATAGCAGGACTAATTCCTCCTTTCACCTAAAGCAGGGTGTCTCAAAAAAAAAAAAAAAAAAAAAAATTGCTGGTCATTTGTGCCTGATACACAGTAAGATAGCTTGGGCACAGGGTTTTTTAATGTCTTGGTGACAATCAGGACCCTCCAGGGGCTGTGACTGTCATAGGTTCATAGTTCCTAGGTGATGTTCAGTGTTGGCATTTGCTCCTGAAGCTTAACTTCATGCTTTTATCCCCCCCTGTAGTTGTGTGATTCTCCTGCATCAGCCTCCCAAATGCTGAAGTTTCTAAGTGTAAGCTACCACAACCAACTGACTCTCTCCCTTTTGGTGAAAAATACTCCCTCCATCAAGTCTACACTGTGAATGCCCACACTGATGCAGGAATGTCAGTGTGCTAAAACTCCAGCTCAGACCGTGCCTTGATTTGACCTGTTTTCCACATCTGGATAGACTCAGTACATAGATTAAAACCTGGTCTTGTCACTACCAGCATTCCTGTCTGTAATTATACTCATAAATGACTTACAACAGATGCACATAGACACATGTGAAAAAAATTCTTTATTAATTTCTCACATTTCATTACAAAATGTATGTTGCAAACAACTTGAATAACCTACGTGTGGTTTTTATTTTATTTTTTTTATTTTTTATTTTTGTGTTTAAACCCTTGGCTTCAAGGAGTCAGGATCCCCCTGTCTTTCATCAAGTTTCAGGAAACACTGATTATTGGAGTCAATAGGTTATCATTTCGCTATTTATTTTCTTCTCTCAAGCTCTGGAAAAAAAATGTCCTCTGTATAAATTAAACAACAACAACAAAAAAAATGTTGTAAATTCTATGTCATTACAGTCAACAGAAACAGAATGCATCCAAAATGTGTGGCCACAAAATATCAGGTATATGTTTGAAAAAGAAAAAAATGACATTCTAGCCTTGTTAAAAGGATAATGGTCCCATATTTTTATTAACAGGTTAGCAAAACAAAATCCAATGGATTACAATATTTACATGTTATTTGAAAAATAAAGTAGTGATAAAAAGCATGTCACAATTATTTTCTTTTGTTGTTTTGTTTGTTTGTTTTTGGTAACCATCACAAACATCCAATCCAGGTATGAAACTGTTTAGTACACTTGAAATGAGGCCAATCAAAAACAAATAAGGACACAAAAGAATCTTTGTCTAGATATTTCACACTTTCCCGCTTTTTCTGGTTTCCATATGATGGCCCCCCATCCCTAAAAAAATTAAGTTAAACATCCTACAAATAAAAATTCTTAATAGCAAAAAAAAAAAAATTTTTTTTTAAACAAAACAAAGCAAAAACAAGAACACGCTTTTCAAGTAAATACTTCACAAATGCAACATCTTTCCATGAATTTTATCTGGAGCTGAGTGGGACACTGTCATCTCAATTACCCCTCTATCCTTTGGGCACACCCTCCCACCCCACCAACCCTTCCAAGTTAAACAAAACAAAACAAACAAACAAACAAAAAAAAACCCAAAACCAACAAAAAACAAAACAAAAACAAAAAACAAAAAACACGAAAACCAAAGGACTTACATTTGTACACACACATACATCCAAACACGAGCACATGTGCATGTGTGTGCGTGTACACACACATCACACGCACACACACCTAAACCTAAGCTTCAAGGAAATTCTTTTCTACTTTATGGAACGAAACCTCTTGTTCACAATCAAAAAATACTATAAATGTAGACTTGCATTTAGTCTAAGCTGTAAGCTGCTCTAGACAGGGGAAAAAAAAAAAAAGCACTTCTCCGGGTTCCCTGCAGGATGCTCCATCTCTTGTCCGTAGTCATGAAAAGGATGGCTCCCAAAAGAAAGGAGAAAGCCTCAGAAAACACAGGGCAAACAAAACAGAGTTCAAATCACACACAGAAGCCAGTCCAATCTAACAGAAATTGTAGGTGTGAGACAGATGACGTGGGCGTTTGAGAAGAAACAACAGGGCGAGAGGAACCTCTTCCTCTGGCCCATGGCTGCATAGCTGTGCCGAGAGTTTGGTTCTTTAGTTAAATTAAAAAAGAAAACAAAACCAAAACCAAAATTTAAAAAGGAAGTTAACCTCTTTGTTATTTCCACGTTTAAAATTATAAAAATTTCTATTCACAGACACACAGACACACACACACACACACACACACACACACACACACACACACACACACACAAAGAAAACCTTCTAAACTCTCCCCTGACCTCAAATTAAAACATCAAACACACAGAAAACAACTTATATGGGAAAAGGACAACTGAATTTGTGCTGTGTTTGTAACACTCAAATTGAGAGAAAATGAACATGTGGCCAACAAAATCCCACAATCACCATAAAATTAGTTCACATGAACCTACCAAAGTCTAAATTATAGCTGAACACTAATAAACAGCTTTACCTGGAATACAGGGTGACAATTCACACACAATTATCTAGTAATTAAAGTCTGTTTCTTTTTTTTTTTTTTTGTTTTTTACTAAAATAATTAAAAAAATCACAGTATTTTAAGAAATAAAACCCACATGGGGATTTTAAGCACAATTTGTGTTCCTTTCTTTAAAACTCTTTTTTTTTTTTTCCTCCATTCACCATCCTGCCCAGCAGTTCTCTCTACATTTAACCACAAGGGCGACAGGTAGCACAGACAAATGCAGAGAATTCCCTTGGTTAAGTCTGAGGTACTAGGAAACAGGTGACTGTTTTATGCAAAGCAGTTTTTGTTTGTTTTCTGGTTTGTTATTTTTTTTTTTTCTCCCAAAGCAGCTGCAGTTAGGTCTTGAAAAAGCTTAAGGTATTAAAACTAGAAAAACGCACCGAAAGTTGTGCGCCCAGAAGTTGTTCCGCTTGGATAAGTCTTCACTGTCCCCAGCTTCGGTTTCCACACGCTGTCCAAGAGGGCCACGAAGACTGCCGTGCCCACGGAAGGGACTTCCCAAACCGCAGCAGATGAAAACTTCCGTGGTGAAGATCCGGAAGGAAGGATGATGTAGTGACGGGGAAAGGAGCCACATATTCCAACCATTTAAATAACTTTTAATTTACATACTCACTCACACAGGTACCAGTGCTTTGAAAATAGATTGTTCAGTCCTAAAAGCAGCTTTTGTTCCGTCTTTTCTCCTCTGTCCCCTCCCTTCTCAGCCCATGCCGGCCCTCCCACATTTTCATCAGGGTTCAAGTAAGATTTGATAAGAATTCCACCAAACTCTTATTCGTTTTTGGCCTCTGCATTCTCTAGGAGAGATTTGTCGGCAGCTACGACACAGATGGCTACTGTTTCACTCTTTAGGGAAAAGTCTATCCCGATTGGCTCTTCGTCTTCCTTGGCCTCTACGGAAGGCAACTGTATACTCTCTTCTGCCATCTCCTTCGGATGGACTTCGTCTCTGCTCACTGGGTTGGTATCGTGCAATGCCCTGGATAAGCAGAACAAGCAGAAACATTCATAAGCCAGATGTGTCCGTGTGTGTCTCTCGTTCCATCACTTAAGAGGTTGGGGCAGGAGGCTCAGGAGTGGTGTGCATGGGCTTCTGGAGGCCAGGCTCAAGTTCAAGTTGTCACTCTGTGGGTGTCATCATCTTTTCGGTGTGTTTTGTTTTGAGACAAAGTATCCCACCGACTAGGCCATATGCACTAGGCTGGCTAGCTAGTAAGCACAAGGGATCCTCCTGTCTCCGCATCCCCTGAGCTCGGATTACAAACACATATCAGCACACCCAGCTTTTAAGCCTGCATGTGGAGCTGAAATCCTCAAGCAATTTATTAGCTGAGCGGACTGTCAGCATACCAGCAATTCCACCAGCCTTCTCTCAGGGACCTAGCAATGGTTTATGTCATCGCCTGCTGCCACACCTGCAGCCACTGCCTGCTGCATATAAAAGGACCACCCATCACCCCAGTCCTCTCTCTGCCCTCATGGCTCTGCTCCCCTCTGTCTGCCTGCCTGTCTCCTCTGCCCCTACCCCTTTTCCAGGCCCTCACTCCTCCTCTTTCTTAATAAACCTCCTTTATTCGAGATCCATTGCAGTGTAATTTCTCAAGAGCACACCTGGGCATGTGCGTGCCAAAGGCACGCCCCCACCGCCCCCACCCCACCCCCGTGTCATATTTCACAACAGTGACCTCCTTGGCCCCTCACATGCTTTTTTAACTAAACCAACACAACTCATCTATCTTTACTTCTCTGATCCTGAAAGTGCATTGGAATTTCACGTGAATGAATTCTGTGTGCGTATAACTACGCTGCCAGTGATTTCCTTTTGGTTATGTGCAGATCATGGAGAGCTCTTTCCTGCTAATGATTTAGACCCCTAAAAATATCCAGTGTTGTACCATGCTTTCATTATGTCATGTTTAGTTTCCAAACTAATATAAGATTTTGATATTATCTCCTTCCCCGAGTTATAGTGGAGAAATAGCAAAAACTGCCTCACACTCAAATTCATCAGCTGAACTCAGAAGCTTAGCTGTTGGCCAACAACGATTAAGACAAAAGGAGCAACTTGGGTATTGGAACTTTTTTAGCCAACTCTATTAATAAATCATCCAAACATACAAACAAAACAAAACAAAACAAAACAAAACAAAACAAAACAAAAACCCCTAAAAACCTGTAGTCAGCATTTATATCTTGAGAAACTTAGTTATATTCTCAGAGGTCTGGACACTTAGCATCGTCTCACACAATACACTCTGTCTGGTAGACTCGGCTCCTTGTGCAAAGGACGATTTTATGTCCAGAGAGGTTAGAGGTCAGAGCCAGACAGGAATGATCTCATTTCCCCGGGAGGCAGGTGGAACAGAGCTGTGTTTCTGAGGTAAGTCATTTCCCCAGGAGGCACGTGGAGCAGAGCTGTGTCTCCCTGAGATAAGTCACAGCATGGTGGGCATGTTCAAGACCATTTGTGGAATGAGCAAACGCAAAAGCCAGAAGTCAGAGCCACGTTCACATCGTCTCAGAGAACGAGACATAAATGCAAAATGAAGGGACGAACTTCGCATGAGTTTGGGGGCTTTCTTTCACCTAACTTGTGTCAGGGTGGCCATTTTAAAAGCAACAGAGAAGGAACAGTCTGGTTCCTCTGTCACCACTGCCTGTCCTTCATGCCTGGTGAGGTGACATGGGGTGGGAGCACGGTGAGGAGTCTGCATAATATCAGGGGATGCTGGTCTGCCTTCCCACCCTCTCACTTGGGACAAGGTCTTCAGAGCGCCCTACTTACATGCCATGTCTCAGCACGTGTCTTTCCCACTCAGAACCTTGTGAGAACGCCCGTCCACAGAATTCACATGGAAATCGCTTCTCAGTGTTCACACCAGCCCCTCGGTCAGAAAATCTCATCAGCTCTGCAAACAGAAAGGATGGACAGGCTAGCGTTAGCTTTGTGTTTCTGGAATCCAGAAGAGGGCCAGTCAATGTTCACGAGAAAATGCCTCCTGACTTCTGTGGGAAGCTAAACTGTAGGCTACCTCTACACTCCCCACTGACTCAGGATTTCTCTTAAGCATACTTCTTGACTAGATCTCCGGAACCGTTCTGGGTTCAAATCACTAAGGCTCCCCCATTTATCCAACAGCTTCTACCATCAACAACCGAGATTCCTTCCTGCCAGAAAGGCTCCCTGGCCTACTTTAAACCCATCATGGCATTTATTTTCTAATTAACCTGTCCCTTCTGCATGATCTGAGTGAGGGCTTGACAGCTTGGCAGCTACTCAGTGTCTCTCTGAAATGGGTTTATCTGCTCATTAGGAAGAAAACAGACCATGGGAAGCACCCAACCTGCTCGTACAGTGTAGACCACAGGACTTCTACTCATTCCAAGTGAGGCCTAAGCTTTTTGCAGGATGGTTAGGAGCTCTGCAAAGGGACTTCCTGTGAACGGGGCCCTAGGCCACTGTGAGGTAGGGGCAGGAGCATGGAATGACGAGATGGCCCAGTGGATTAATGCTTCTTGCCACCAGGCTGGATGATCTCAGTTTGATCACTGGAGCCCTCCGAAACCTGCAAGTCACCCTCTGACCGCCACATGTGCCACTTTCTCACTCATACAATAGATAAACACATATAATAATAATAATAATAACAATAATAATAATAATAATAATAATAACAACAACAACAACAACAACAACAATAATAATAAAAAAATAAATAAAAATAAAGCAAGCATGTCCCCAGCCACGGATGGAGCATGGCCAGCTGCCCACTATTTATTCCTCAGCCAGTGGTATTCACTAATACGAAGATACCAGACATTTTTGAATGGGTCCGGTTTGCACATCGAATATTGATGTAGCTGTTTTGTTTACTCCTGTGATGCTGGCACATCTGATATGGGTCTGATAAATGTGGATTGGCTAGCTAATTGATTTTAAGCCACACCTCCTGGCAAGCTCAAAGATGAGGGCTTACATGGCCTTTGTGCTGTCTTGAGTCTTAAGGCCATATGTCTTTCATTAGCCCACAGAGGGCCAAGTCTTTACATGGGTAATAAATAGCAGACTACATGATTCTGTAGCCATGCTGCAAAAAGGGTGGAGTTTGGAGGAAATTTGATCATTTTCATCTCTATTCACTGTGGGCCCCACAGATCAAATGTCACAGGAAGACATCTCCTGGTTGGAATGGCCCACATTTCATGAGGTCTTCAGGATGTTAACTGAAGCTCTGCACCACCTTCATCTTCCTCACAAAAGCTATGTGAACAGGGCCAGTTCTCACAAAAGACGAGACATTTTCTCACAAATTAAGAAGATCACCACACAAGCCATTAAAAATAATTGCACAGACTATCTTCCTTGATTCTTTTCACTGGAAATGACACAGCGCCATCTGTTCTGCGCATTAATTCCTTAGCAGGGATTATCTTGGGCAAGAAATCAACAGAATGCCTTCCTGACTCCTCCCAGTTGCATAATGAGAGGGGGCAGGGTGGGCAGAGTTCTGCTTGGGTTCCTTTCAATTTCTTCATGCGTGGTTCCTCTCTGAGCTTCCCAGACTGATCTTGCTGTGTGTCTGTGTATTCCGAGTCTGCTCCCCAGGTCTGGTAAGGAACTGGGTAGCGGGAAGGCTGTGCACTCCCCAACTGAAGGCATCTATAGGAAAGCCCAAATTACTCACAAGGAGAGTGTTGCTACTCCTTGCTCCTCTGCCCTCAGGAAACATGAAACCAGTCATCTATTGTCTCCAGGGGCACATGCTAAGCTTCATGCTCAAAGAAGAGGCCATTCTACCTGTCACGTCTCAAATCACTCTCCTTCTGCTTGAGAGCTGAGCTAATTCTCCTTCCTGCTCTCTGCCAGAAGCCAGGATGTCTGGCAAAAACACCCAAGGCTATTATTGGCCCTGTCTTCTTAGCAAGAATCTGCTGAGTTGGTGGAAGATTGATTCTAGGTTGTTTCAAAGGAGTTGGGACAAAGGGAGCCGTTCTTGCAAGGATGGATGATAGGCAAGAGGAGTTTTGGCTTGCAATTCCCAAAGTACTTAGGTGGATCCCCCATACTAACTTGTCTACCCAAGGAGGGGATTTTCTTCATGTGTTTAGGTCTCTGGATGCAGACATGACACTTTGCAGTGAGAATCAGAAACCACACGCTCCAATCTAGTTACATCTAGTCTGATGCTTGAGAGCCCACTGAGTCAAGAGAGCCCAAGCTGGATGATCGGGGAGATGTGCTTGTCACCCTACACATCTCACCCTCTGTGTTTTCTCACGGCCCAGGCTGGTTTCGTTTGTTTTGGGGGACATTGCTGGAAATTGGAGGACTCTGTGGTGTTGATGGCCTCAGAAATAGCACATCCTCAGCCTTAGACATGAAAAGAGTCGTAGTAACCCACAAGGGATCTTTTATCACCTAAAGAAGGGCAGCAGGGACACAGAGTACCAGGAAGAAAAAGGAGCCTTTGTATCCTCAGTGAGAAGCACCCTCTCCCTCCCTTTCCCTGAGGACATTCAAAACAGTGTAGAGATATTAAGAATTTGTTGTGAAGAACATACTTGTGACGAGGTTTTTAAAAAGGAAAGGGGGAAAAAGCCATACTTCAGAGATCACAAGAATTGCCTTATAAGATATGGTTGAACATAGCCCCTAGTCAATCCACAGGTGAGGATGTTTGCTTTGTGTCGTTTTGCAGGTTGGCCTCAGCAAGCAGCTTCTGATAAGTTAGCACACTTTGGCAGGAAGTCTCTGCTATCAGTGTTGGTTGGCGATTCAAAGGCCAAGATAGATCCTTTGGTTATCACAGTGGGAGGGTGAGGGCAAAAAAACACCACAGAAGAAAATGGCCTAGGAAAGACACCTGCTCAGGCCAGTTGGATATTCTGCCACAGGATCTCAGAATTTAGCCCCAGGGTGAATGGATCCACAGATTTCATGGCTAGGTTCTCTTTAATAATTAACATTTTACCATCAAAGGGTTGGAGATGTGTGTAGTGTAAGAGATCTGTTTTGGAGCAAAATGATTGAGATTCAGCCTGCAGTGGGTTTATCATTTATCTACCTACTTCACTTCAGATAGGCCTCAAGTTTGTCAGACCTGTTATGTAGTAGGTCCAGGTCTCAGATAATATGTCATTTAATTAATGTTTTTGGCGGTGATGGGGCTGTAATCCAAGGCCTCTCATATGACAGGAAAGTTCTCTGTCATTGAGCCACACTTCTAGCTAGCCTTCATTTTCATTTATAATATCAAGCTAAGCACAGAAGACTCCAGAAAGCCATGGCAATCTAGAGTGGACGGAATGAGAAGCTTGAGACATTATTTTCTGTGGCTTTAAGATATGCAACCAAAGCTAAGGTCATCCAAGCAGCATGACATTAGCCTAGAATCAGACACCTGGACCAAACAGTCCAGAAATGCATTCAGAACCAACTGATTTTTGAGAACATTGACAATATCATACAACGAGGAAAAGACAGTCCTATAAACAATTACTAGGACAACTGGGCATCGCAGGCAGAAGAAAGGAACTAGATCCTGATCTCTCAGCAAGAGAAACAATCAACTCAAAATTAGTCAGAGACGCAAATGAAAGCCCTAACACCATAGAAACTGCTGGAAGAAAACACGGGGGAAATCTCCATGACACTGGTCTGAACATAACTTTTTTTTTTTTAACATGACTGCCAAATCACAAGTAACCAAAGTAAAATTAGACAAATGGGAGCAGAATCAACCTGAAAAGTTTTCGTACTTGCAGGGAGAAATTAGAATGAGAAGGGCAACCCACAGATGGGGAGAAGACATTTGCGGACTACATGCATGTCATAGGGTCAACATCTCAGATACATGCAGCGTTCAAACAACTTAGTCAATACTTGAGTATACGATTTCCCCAATTAAGAAACAGACAACAACTCTGTATAAGCATTTCTCCAAAGATATGCAGACGGACATCAGCTATATAAAGGCGCTCCACATCTTGAACAAGAGGGACATGTAGATTCAAACCACAGTAATTATAGAGTCTATTACCAAAAAAGGGAAAGATAACAAGTGTTGGTGAAGGTAAGAAAAGAACAACGCCTCTACACTAGTAGTAAATTAGGGGAGCCATGCTGGAACTCTGTACGTAAGACCCTCAGCAGTCTTCAGCAGTATTCACAACAGCAAAGACACAGAATCTACTTCAGCGGCCATCTGTCTACGAAGGGATAGAGAAAATGTGACACATACACCTGGCATACCATTTATACTCTTCCACTTTAAGACGGGAAATCCTGTCATTTGTGACAACACATTAGGGGAAATAAGCCAGGCATAAAGGCACACATTCAATGATTCCAACCAATGTGAAAACCCAGTCAAACCCAGGATGCAGAGAGTGGAGTGGACATTGCCGAAGCCCGGGGTGGGGAACTGGAAACATTAGTTAAATGACACCAAATTTCAGGCAGACAGGAAGAATGAGCTTAGGAGATCAATTGTGTAGCATAGTGACTATAATCAATAATGCTACTGCAGTTTGAAAATTGTCCAGTTGATTAAGTTCTTGCTCCGAATGTTAACTAACTTCCATTTAGCCATTCTACAAAGTACACCTACTTTAAAACAACACACACACACACCTTACCTTGTCAACTAAAACTAAAGAAAAAACCAAAGTTTCAAAATCTGAAGTTTTTAAGTTAAAAATCTATATATTGACCACCAATGACAGCCAGATACTACTATCATTGTCACAGTCACTATTATATGACACTTAGTGAAATCACAAAGACATAAAGCAAAGTCCTATAGACTGGAGGGCCAAGATCCAATGGTGTAACTTCAGACGCCTTCATGTTACACAAGACTAAAGGAACAATTGAAGGGAATGACCACTAACATGCTCTTCCGTCACTGCAATGGTGGTAGCTACAATGATTTTCCCTCATATTTGCAGTATCTATGCATGAACTTTTTCTCAATTTGCAGTTACTCAAGGAACACATGCCAATCTACATTTCTTTCTTTCTTTCTTTTTTTTTTTAATTTGAGTACGTACGCGTATGGGTGTTGGGCACAAGATGGCAGGTACCTACAGAAAGCTAGGAGTCTGATCCCCTGGAACTGGCGTTACAGGTGGTTGTGGGCTGCCTGAAATGGGTGCTCGGAACTAAGCTCAGGTTCTTTCAAGAGCAGCAAGCACTCTTAGCTGGCTGAGCCCTCCTCTTTCCAGCCCCCCCCCCATCCCAACCTTTATTTTTATATACTCAGCCTGGGGATGCCCACAAAATACTCTATGTTTAACCAGTAGACAAAGACAACTCTCTAGATGACAGACATGTTATCTGCAACTAAGCACATTTTGGAGTCTCCTTATTTTAGAATGAGGGCGTAATGGTAAAGGTTAGAATAATAGTTCAAAACTGCCACAAAACATGGTGTTTTCTGCAAATACAGTGGAGGATGGGACCCTATCTTTCCCTCTTGGCAGAGTAGAAGCAGAGCCCTAAGGGAGTTAAGAGAAATGTCCTGCAGGGGAACACATAGTGAGTTCAAGTTCATCGAAGCCTCTCATTATGACCCCAGAAGCAATCATTTTAAAAGAGTGTTTAATTCCAAGATCACTCTTGTTCCTCAATGGCCCTATAGTGTCATTCATCTTGCTCTCTGCCTAGCTTCCTTCTGAAGGCTCCTCAGACACTAGTTTTCCTTGCTAGGAACCGCATTTTTTTTTCCTTAGAAAACATATAACTATAATTAGGAAGAAAATGTCTGTTTTCCTTGGAGTTTCTATATAGCCGGTAATAGTCTGTAAAGACAGGGCCCCTGATGGTGCCGAAGCCAGTCTGTTCTGCTACTTAACCAAGAAGGATCATTCCTTCTGTTCTTCCCACAGCAGCCTCCTGCCTCCCTTCTGTCTCCCTGTGGACGTTCTGGGTGCCATCTGGGACTCAGAGAACAGGGTGAGACTAACCTCTGTCTTCAGCCTTGTTGCTCATTTCGTCGTCCTTGTCCTCATCATCGCTGCTGGAACTCTCCATCTTTTCCTTCATCTGTTCCAGCTGATCCAAGTTAACCCGTCCAACCAGCTCGAAGTTACGGCTGACCTGAAAAGGGTCCAAGCAGATGATGGAATAATGAAGCACAGACTGACTGCAGGGACTCTCTTGGACGAGATCTTGCCAGCATAATTTCCCCTATGTCTGTGTTTCTGCATCCAAGACCAAACAAGCAAGGAGCTGAGAGGTCCTTTCTTCATTTGGGCTTTCAGAGACAGATCTGTCCTTGGATCCCCATTCCAAACACTGGACCTTCTCAGCAAACTTGTGAGACTCGGGCATAGGAAACAAAGCTCAAAGCACCACAAAACCTATCACATGAACTCAACACTAAATTTAAAAAAAAAAAAGTGTATATCTTTAATGACCTAATCTTTCAATACTTCTGCAAACAGAGGCTTCTGCAGGTGCCCTTGACCACCAGCAGAGAGAACCAAAACTTTCTTCCACCATCCTGTCAACGATGCTTCTGGGCTGTTCCAGCCAGGACCACAAGACAAACATTTGACTCTTACCTCTAGTTTAAATGGAAGACCATACTATTGCTACTGGTTTAGCTATGGGTTTGAAACTGACCACAGCCTATTTAGGAGACTAGGATTACCTGTGGAAAAACACAGGTAATTAACCAGGCACACTAAATGGGTTAACTATGGGGCTGGCGTGATGGTTCAGTGGGAAAAGGACTAACTGCTTAAACACTAGGACCTGAGACCAGACCCTCAAAAATCCAGGTGCTTCAGGTGCAGGGAGAGCATATACATAAACACACAGTGGGTGTTAGCTCCGTTCCTGTAGATCACTACACTATCTAAAATGTAGTTAGAATGATGCAGGGACCTGAGCTTTCTTCAAAGTATCCTTTACAAGAGGCAACAGTCCAAACTATAACGTCTAACGAGCTCAGCTTTGGGGTTATCGGATCAACAGGAGCACAGCATTTGCCTTCTCCGTTCATCTCACCCGGCCTTTGGCAGCTACACACAAAGACCTGTTAGTGATGGCAGGTGAGGCCGCTGGAACAAGCCGGAGATTCCACTCTGTATGAATGAGGTGGGTGCTCTGATCCCCCTTTTTGAAAGCCAGGGGAAGGGAACGCCGAGACAAATGCCACTCTGTTCCCGCCTCCAGAGGCTCACAGTATAGTGAAGCGAATGAAGGCAAGACATCATTAATTAGCGAGGCCGATTCCACGGCTGCCATGATAGACAGTGCAGTGAGGGCACAAGAGAGGAAAGAGGGCTTACAAGACAATTCAAAATATTCTCTGGAGCCAGAATGGGACAAAGATTTGTTGAGCACCACCAATTCCATATGCCTGGCAGATGGGATTCTTATCATTTGCTGTGACAAATGTGAGAGCTCAACTAAGAGTCCCAGGGCCAACTCGGTGCTGCAATGAGACTTAATAGCGCCCTGGCAACTTCGAATAGGAGATTGGTACAGCTGAGGGAAGGCAGAATGCACATTTGGGAGAATACCCTGCTCTACCTGTGAGGACACAATCCTTGAAATCAGCTCATCTTGCTCTCCCTTGCCAGGCCTGGGGCACCCCCTTGAAGCCCCTAGCCGTTGCAGTGCTCGTGGCAACGGAAGTGTCATTAAACCAAGTGCTCTTTTGTCCCTCTCCTTTTTCATGAGTTTTGGAAGAACCATGCTCGTCTATGTCTATTTTTCCTCACTAGAAAACTGCTCATGTTTTGGATTCTGCACAATTTTAAAACAGTATGTGGCATTTCCATGGTAGACGGTCATCCCGGGACAGCCCGGGATTTATCTGTCCTGAAGATATCTATAATCTTTGCAAGGCAATTAAGACTTAAAAACTTTTTTTTTTTTTTTGCTATGTAATGAGAAGATTTCTAAAATTAAAAAAATTTTATAGCACTGGGTTATTCTAACATTTAAAAAACCCCAAACTAGCCATCTAAATGCTAATCTGAGCATGAAAAGAAGACTCCTTTCTTCTTCTGACCCTATTAGTCCATCATCTTTCCTGTCTGCATCACTGAAAGCCCTGTTCCAAAACTGGTTCCGCAGCATCCATTCTCTCCTCTTCCTGTATCGATTCCCCAGTGTGGTTAGACGGGTCTTTAAGAAAATACTAAGAGGCTGGGGAGAAGGCTCAGTCAGCAAAAGCTTCCTGTACAGGCATGAGGAACAACATTTGGCTCCCCGGGCCCTATATTAAAAAGTTGGGTGTGGCAGTGCACTCTTCACTCCTGGCTTTGAGGAGCTGATGAAGGGAGACTGGCTGGGGCTAACTGGCAGGCCAATGGAGCTGACTGAGTGGGTGAGCCAGGTTCCTGTGGAGAGTGACCAAGGAGGACACTCAATGGCCACCTCTGGCCTCTATACATGTACATACATAAGCCCCCTTTACATACACATGTACACACAGAAAATGCCAATCTTTGCCCTAAGGATAAAAAAATCTAAGTTTTGTGCTGAGTTTACATGCCTTCCCCAAGCTACCCTTGCTTCCCTCATCTTAACTTACGGAGCTCCCCAGCACTTCCCTTCTCCTAAGCCTGTTCCTGCCATATCCCTTGTACACATTGACTCAGTGGCCCCAGGCGGGCCCCTTACCTTCACCAGGGAAGCCTTCCTGTCATTGCTCTTCCATGAATCACGCTGGCTCTGCCTCCCACAGCACACATACTCCATTGCCTCTTGGGCACACGCCCTATTCCCTAATTAGTTCTCCTGCCCTGCCTCTCCCCCATGGAGCGACAAAGCCTGAGGATAGATTTTCTGTCCTCTCATGGCTCCATCTCCCCTCAACAGCAGTGTCTACACCAGAGTGGGCGTTGCTCGGATTGCACGGCTAGCGTCTAGCTTTGTTTTAACAGGCATCTCCAATGTCTTCTGCCCTGTGTGACACACATGGTGTTCCTTGAGTGAATGTCATCTTTAATCGCCTTATCATCTTTCATCAAGAGGGTATGATCCCTCATTCTTCTCTGTATTTATCTGGGGTTTTGTTATTCCTGGCTCTCGCTGTATTGTAGAAAGAAACCTTATTGTGTCTAAGTCTTTCTTTCATGTCCAGATGTGAAGTTAAAGGGTCCAAGTCAAAGACTGTGGACTTCATTAGGAATCCAGTGAGCTTCTCAGTTAGCTTCTGAAAGGACCAAAGGTCCTTGCTGGACCCGGTGACTGATAGGTGACTAATACCTTGATGGTGCCGATGATAAATAGAGTGTAATTCACTTTCCCAACCCACCTCCCCCAGGAGCAGAAGTAACCTTTTAGGATCTTATTTCCATAAAAGGTGACAACCGAGATGGAAAGAGTAGGCCTAAGAGCTTTACGTGTAGAACTCGGCTCCCTTCCTGCATTTTGCCGCTAAAGGAGCCACACATGTGCCCTAAGCATGTGTTGTTCAGATTATAAAACTATAGGCTGGCCCACATGTCCTATGAACGTCATACTCGAGTGACCCTAAACCAAAGTCCCCATTGAAAGTCACAAACCTAGTGCCAGTGTCAGAACTGAAGTACACGAGGTGATAGGCAAACACTGTCTCCTGAGCTCTGAAGTGATGACCACATGAAACCTCCCCCCCAACTAATGGGAACTCCCATGGCCTTCCCTACTTGTTGGTTTTAAACCATTCAAGAGATGAGGGAGAGGAGATGAAAGAGGTTTTAGAGATGTTCTTAGCATATACCCCCTGCAGCTTGCCTTAAGAATTAGGCAACTTATTAAGATTAGCGAGCTGAACATGCGTTTTCACACTGCCCTTATGGGCACCTTTCCTTACAGAAAACATTTATAAAGACACGCCTGCTAGTGACAGAAAGGAACTTGCCACTCTCATCTCAGGTGACATCACAGATATCAAGTAGGAGAGACTGACAAAGCAAGCCCACTTTGTTTCCAGGGATTCAGAGACAGTGTTTAGCCTACTATCAGCCGCCATATTTATCTTTGTATGAGACACTCAACTAAGATACGTGTATCACTTCCAAATTACTATCACTGCTAGAAAGAACGGCCTGAGTAAACTTTCCTTTCTAGAAAGAGTAACAGCAGAGAATCCAGAATCATGGCCCCCTGTGTGGTCATTAATGGACGCTGCAGTGCTAAGAATGACTTACACATGGACTGAGAACTTTGTTTTGTAAAGGGCCATGTAAGTTTCCTGGACCACAGAGCCTCTGACACAATAACTCAACTGCCCAAAAGCCACCAGGAGTGATGTTAAAAATGCATGCAGTGTATGCAAATGAACACCTATGAATGGAAAGCAAAATCCAGAACCTGCACTGCTTCATTGGTCATCAAATATGCTTTTGAGTTTTCAACCACTTAAAAACTTCAAACACTTTCTTGGATGATGGGCAACGTAAATTGAAGTGGTATGCTGGGGTTAGCCCATGAGCCAGCCTCTGCTAATCCCTGATCTAGGCACAATTGCAAGCACATCTTTGGCTGTCTGAAAATCAAATGGAGCTGTAGGAAGGGAATCAGTGTGAAAAACAAAATATTATCTGTATGACTGCCAACAGGAGAATGGTCAGGTATGAATATTAAAAATTGTGTTGAGGGGACTGGAGAGATGGCTCAAGAGTTAAGAGTACTGGCTACTCTTCCAGAGAACCTAGGTTGACATGGCAGCTCACAAGCATCTGTAACACCAGCCTTAGGGGACGCAGCACCATCTTCTGACATCTGTGAGCACCAGACATGCATGTATTGTACAGACACACAGGCAGCCAAAGCATCCATAGACATCCATACCAATGAGATAACAACTTGAAAAAGATGTCACCCTCTCAGGTACCAGCACCGCCCCCCCTAAGAGTTATGGTAAAAGCTTAAAGAGATGACATTCAATATTCATCCAGGTTGTCCTGAATGGTAGGATTCCTTTCTTTTTTCTGGTTGAATACTATCCCACCATGCACATACGACACAATTTTCATTCATTCACACACCAGTAGATGCTCACTTATATGGTTTCCAAGTGAACAATATAACGACAGCAGGAGCACAAGGGGCTACCAGAACTTCACTTTACATAACCAGAAGGGGACCATCACACAACGTTCTGATGTACTTCATTCATTATACCAGGCAAGTGGCCGCCCACCACGCTCTATCTCCAGCTCTTTCCCTGTTTTCTACAGGATTTCCCTATCGTACTAAGCTGCCCAGGCTGACCCTGAATGGAATCTGGAGCTGAGGCTGGTCTTGAACTTGCAACCATCTTGCTTCAACACCTGAAATAGCTGGCCTTATGGGTCACCAGGTCTGACTCAATTTTTATCTTCTTGAGGAAACTCCTGACCGTTTTCCACAAGGGTTGGATCAATTTACATTGTTCCAACAGTACAGAAGGGTCTCCTTTCTTCTAGGTGTTCTATATCACCACATTGTTAACCTCGATAATACATTACTTTGCCAAATATACCTTAGTTAAGTAGGAAGAGAAAAAAAAATCCCAGCCAAGTAAAGCTGAGTGACCTGAAAGTTCCACAGAGGAGGCTGTGAGCTCTGTGTGTGGTGACTTTCTGGCTGCTTTTATCAAGTGCTGGGTGTTTAAGTTTCTATTTCTTACCTGCCTAGCAACCTAGGGTAGCAAACACTTCAAACTTTGCTTTCTATACTCAGTGCAAAGTATAAGGTCAGGCATGTAGTTCACATGCAATGAGTATTATCTAAATTTATTGGTGACATGGAACCCCACATGAGCAGGGTGGTGGTGCTGGTGCTGGTGGTGCACACCTTAAATCCCTGCACTTGGGAGGCAGAGGCAGACAGATCTCTGTGAGTTCAAAGACAGCCTGGTGTACAGAGTGAGTTCCAGGACAGCCAGAGCTGTTACAAAGAGGAACTCTATAACCGCCCTCCCCAAAATAACAACAAAACCCCAAAAACAAAAAAAAAAAAACAAAAAAAAAAAAAAAGGAAAAGAAAAAAAGAAAGCCCATATGAGATTAAAATGAATAAAAAATTCACAGCATTTACATCCCATAAATTTGCTTGCTGAAATTAGATTGTTTCTAAAATATTAAAAAAATACTTAGTATCTTTTATATACCATAAACATATCCAGTAGGTTTTATACGTATCCTTTTGTTCCGTGTGCAGTATGTTACAGTTATCTTCCACACCAGAAGTGAGAACAGGACCAAAAACAAGTGCTAAAGTTATGATGTGACCTCTCTTATTTTTAGGAGCCATAGCTCGGCTTTTTCCCCCCTTCAAACTATAACAAACTATCTGTTGAAAACGCAAAAGTACTCACAGGGTGTAGGGAAAAAATTCCCATTAAGATGAGACTGGGTACCCAGCCACCCCAAATCCCCCACCACAAGAATGTATTGATAGCAATCTTGTGTTGAATACTTTGATGGGTAGGTGGCATCCCTTGAGAAGCTTTTTTCAAAATTGAAATTTTTAGAAGAACATCACAAAGAGAGAATCTTGAAGTAGCCAGAAGGATCAGGAGCACAGAAGACAAGGTCTAGACCGAAGTTGTTGAAACAGAATTGAGGTGCGTTGTTTTGTTTTTGTTTTTTTCTTGTTGCTGTTTTGGTTTGGTTTGGTTTTTCAAGACTCTGTGTTACCTTGGCTGTCCTGGACTCACTTGTAAAGCAGGCTGACCTCAAACTCACAGAGATGTGACCACCTCTGCCTTCCGAGTGCTGGGATTAAAGGTGTGAGCCACCACACCCAGCTTCAGAACTGAGTTTTGGATGGACTTAACTTGTAGTTAAGTAGATGGCATCTACTCATTTGGAGTCCTTGGTATAGCTTCAGGCAGCTAGAAGGACAGCATCAACAGCCTCCGGTCTGGCTAGTTGAGCTGTTGTCAATCTTCTGTATCCAAAACACAAAGGGAAAGATGCTGGCAAGGCCAGCAAGTTTTGTTAAGTTGACTAAACCGGCTTCTTCAAATTTCCTATTTGAAAGGTGAATTCACTCAACAGTTCTTTTGGTTGAGTTTCTACAGGAGGCGAGGCACTGTTCAATTGTGAGAGCAAATGCAGGAATGCATCTGAAGAGGAGCTGGGTGGACGTGGAAGCATTGGGCTTTGAGCGGGGAGGACAGTGGATACTTTCAAAGGTTATGGGCAAATAATATCTCTGTTGAATGTTGACTTGATAAATATTGTCCAGACTTTTGGAGGCACACACCTCTGGAAAACAGTCCCATTTGTTACTTGTCTTTCTTCTCAACCCCATGACAGAGACAGATGTCCAGCTGACACACCAACAAGCAGAAGCAACAGGAGGGAGAGCAGTGTTGGACTAAAACCAGTCTCCAGAGAGGCCTTGAGTCTGCACAAGTCCTTAGAAACTACAGAACTGCTCACCGGTACTTAGTTCAAGAAACTGAATGCAATTAAAAAATGTGGCTAAATATAAGTCTGGTGGTTTGGAGGAAGGGAAGATTTAGAATTTAAACTTATCCATGTTTTGAAACTTTCACTATGGTGTATTTCATGAATTTAAAAAACTGAATTAAGAGGCCAGAGCTTACTTGGACTGAGGATTATTTTTGTTTCCCAGAAACACAGACAGATACTCACACACACACACACACACACACACACACACACACACACACACACACACACACACACACACACACACACGAGAGAGAGAGAAAGAGAGATATCTGAGTCAGAGATACACATTTTTTAGAGTTCAGTTGCCTGAGGCTCCATTTGTATAAAAAATTAAAAACATTTCAAAGTAAATTCAATTAGTAAATGTATACTGCCCGAATAGACAATCCTAAATGTAATATACTGAACATGATAGTTTTATGAGAAAACCAAGTTAGAGATAATATATTTTTATGTTTCTTTAAGTAGCAGAGAGACTTCAGAGCCATAAAGAGCATTAACAAGATACTGAATATACTTAAATTTTTCTTCCAAAAAAAAGTGTTATTTTTTTTTTTTAACGTGAGAAATGTAAGCTCTTTTTAAGTAAGACTTAAAGATTCCTGGAAGTGTTAAGCCCACATAGTTCATGGAAACTGCAGGGAAGCGGCATCAGTGACTAATATTTTGTTATGTATGTATGGGGGGAGGGGAGGAGAAGAAATTGACAGAGAATAAACTGCAGCCTTCTAGAGGATCTAGTGAGATCAGAAGAAGACAGAGAGCCAAAGGGTGATAAAAATAAAACAGCCTACACTATTTACTTTAGATCCCAGGAGATTACACATGATTCTTTGCTTGCTGGCACAGAGAAAGGTCTAGAAGGACAGGATTTGTTTGTCACCTCTAAAATGAGGGTTCTGATTGTCACCCCTTCTCCTCTGCACTCTGGCTTCTGAGGATAAACATGGCAGCCTACATCAAGCGCACTTGACATTTTGGTTCTTAAATGCAATGATGTATTTGACTTCAAGGACCCCTTCTGTTATTACCAGCTTCCTATCCATGCCACATGCGATGCCAGCATCTTTAAAGATGTTCCTTGGGTTTACAGCTTGGCAGTGAGAACTCACATGTCCAGGGTTGGCATGCCCAGATCAGTTTAATGAAATCCTTTGATGGAAAAACACATCCTGCAGAGCCTTATAGATTATCTTAGATTTTTCTCCACCTAAAGTGATTTGTCACAGAATATAAAAAGCAACACACTCAACAGTGTCTTACAGAAAACATGGCAGCAATCCCCAACTCAGGTTTTATTGTTTACAGCTTATGTAGTAGTGTTTCAATTGGCCTAACAATTAATTTGGTGGTTAATATTTCTGAAACTTAGCATCTACTGAGGACTTATTCTGTGCTTGAGTTTTGCACTTGAAGTATAATTCACTGACCATCTAATTTACCTATTAAATGAATACTTTTTTTTTTTCTAAAGTAAATTTCCTCATTTGTACAACCCTCACCCAGTCTGAGATGATTCCTCAAATTCTTTATAATCAAACCTTATTGCCAAACTCAGCCTCAGGCAACTTCTGAGCTACATCTTGTTGCTTTGCATTTTCTAGAAACTCACATAAAACAAAAGTCTGACCTCTGTCTACTTAACACTATCTGAGATCCAGTCACACTATTGTAAGTAATTCATTCCTTACTCATAAGTAGTTTTCCACTGCATAGACAGTCTGTATTTAATTTATCCATCTACTTTAAGACAGTGTGTTGGTTTGAACAGGAGTGGGCCTCATAGGTTCATAGATTAGGGAGTGGTGCTACTTGACAGCAATTAGGAGGTGTGGTCTTGTTGAAGGAAGTACGTCACTCGGGGTGGGCATTGAGGTTTCAAGGGCCCAAGCGAGACTCAGTGTCTATCTTGCAGCTGCCAATAGATCCAAATGCAGAATTCTCAGCTACCTCTCCAGCACCACGTCTGCCATACTTCCCGCCATGACAGTAGACTAAACCTCTGAATGCAATGTAAGCAAGCTCCAACTGAATGTTTTTTTTATGAGTTGCCTTGGTCATGGTGTCTCTTCACAACAGTAATATATCACTAAAACAGCCAGAGTATGATTGCTGGGTCTCATGGTAACACGCTAACACGTAAACAGCCTGCCAAACTACTCCAAACTGGCTGTACCCTTTTATGCTCCCACCAGCACCCTATAATCATTTTCACTTTTTCCACATACTCAACAATTCCTTGATATTGACAGCTTGGTACTGACAGTCTGGTATCGACCACCTTGGTAGACAGTGAAACTTAATGTGTCTTTAATCTCTGCTTCTCTAGTGGTAAGTCATGTCAAACATCTTTAAATGGACTCATTTGCCATTTGTCTATGCTGTTTGCAAAGTGTGTATTCAAATCTTTTGCTCATTTTGAGTTGAAGTGAAAGACTTCTTTGTATGTGCTGGTTACATGGCCGGGTACATAAATACTTGGCAAATACCTGTTTGAGGTCTGTTTGTTTACCTTTTGTTTTTTTAATGGCACCTTCTGAAGGACAAACATTTAATTTTGATGACATTCAACTTGTCTTCTTTTGTCTCTTAATTTTCACAGCTTTTGTTTCTTATCTAAGTATTATTCTGTCACCCAACATCTCATTTCCTATTCCTAGGGAATTTCCTATTTTGTTAAAATGTTTGTAGATTAGTCCAAAAACTTATGATCAATTTTAACTGTTTTGTTTGTGTGTGTTTGTGTGTGTGTGTGTGTGTGTGTGTGTGTGTGTGTGTGTGTGTAGAGTTCTATAAAGACCAAGGTCCAAAATTTCCATATGCAAATAAAATTGTTCCAGAGCTCCTGTTGAAAAAACCCCACCTCTCTACTGTATTGACATGCTTGGTGGAAATCAATTGACCACACCCAAAGATAGTCTTTTCTTGGAGCTTTTCTTCTGCTCCTTTAAACTAGGAGATGACACACTCTCTTAATTACTGTAGTTTTCACAATAAGCTTGGAAAAGAAGAAGATCTGAATCCCTCAACTGTGTTTCTCTTTATTGTTTAGGCTAATCCATGTCATTTGCATTATCACATAAATTTTTGGTTCCATAAAAAAATACTCTGTCCAAAGTTTGGACATAAATATATTAGAGCTATAGGTGTGATTAGGAAAAATGATCTATACTGAATTAGTTGCCTATTTTATAAACGTGGTATATATTACAGCAACATAGATCTTTTATTTCTTTCAGGACTATGTAGCTCTCAGTGACTAGGTCTTACAGCTCTTAGGTTAATTTTACACCAAACTGTGTATATCATTTCTTTTGATGTTAACATATAAAATTAATCTTTTATAGTCTTTGTTTTAAGCATTTAGGAATTAATTCTTTTACCTATTTTACATTTGGCAACCTTGGTAATCTCACGAGTGTTCTCGCAGCTTTCTAATAGTTTCCAAGTCTCTTGAACACACTGACAACTCCATACCTTTTTCATGAATTCTGACATTTGTATACCATTCATCCTGATGGACATGGCACTTTGCTAGTGCACAGCATCAGGGCCCACCAGCTAAAGCCCAGTTTCAATTGCAGTGAACGGCATTATGTGATCATCTTTTAGGAGGGGAAAATAAAGTGGTGCTCTCTAATAAACATGAGTCCCAGAAACATAGGAACAACAGGCCGGAGATAGGAACCACTGGGCATGCTCAAAATAGAGATTCCTCAGCCACAGGGAGGAGGTCCTTACTGGACTTAACACATTCGTAAACCATAATAAAGGGCAAAATTTAAAAACACACAATGACATGGTAAAAACTATCACAAAAATCATCTAAGATACAAGATATCCTCAGTGATTTAATATTTCCAGCCTTTGAGAGCACAGTTGCCTTCATGATAAATACCATTCTGAGATATATATATATATATATACACAATTCAACTCAAAAATGTTCTATGTAACATAGACTGAGTGTCCACATGTGGGGAATACAAGGGCTTCACCTACGCTTAGAAGGCTTCGGAGCAATCCCCACGGATAGACCTTCATATAGAAGTGGCTTCCTAACGCACACACGATAAACAACAGAGCAAAAGCTTCTTTCTTCTACAAGTTCTACGTTCACTTCTCTCTCTCTGTAGAACACCCTTCTCAGCTCACATTCCCGAGTCCCAGTGGTCAAACCCACTGCTCAGGAAGCCTCTGGCTCCATTATTATTATTTTTAAAAAAAAATTTTTTTTTCTAGATTTCCTAGTAGCTTAGAAGCCACTGCAACAACTAGGGCAGGCTTTTTCTTCTTGATTTGCTCTGCTCCTGAATACCAGCCTGAAGGCTTGAATGCTATAACAGAAAGACGACTGTACATAAATAAGGTGCACACGAATGAATGCAAGAATCTCGCTCTGAAATACAGTTTTCAATGAGTTAGGATGAGAAATGCCCAGGAAGACGCAAGAAGAAAGGATATGAAGATTTCTGAGTGCAGTAATCTAGGCCTTTGCTCTTCTTTTTTACTTCAGAGGCAGTCATGGTCAACCAGAGAACTGGCCATCAAGGCATTAAACTGTGAACCTGAGACAAAACTCAGGACCAGGCAGAAGAATTCTACCCCTTACCATAAGATGATTCAGATTATATCAATATAAAATACTTATAGCTTGGGTTTAAGAGCCTAAGAAAGCATGGGCATGTTTCTGTGGAAGACGATACACAGCGAGAAAAACAGCATCACCATCAAAAACGGTTTTCGTTATGTCTTGAGTATAAATGCTTAATAGATGTTTTGGACTCGGTTAATTAGAAAGGATTTTAGTAGGCTATTTTCAGAAACAAACATAATCATAACCTCTCCTGTGCTAGGGGCAATATGCAAAACCTTCAGTAATCACCTACAGCTACAGCAAGCCAGATCAACTCGATAGCGAGCAAGACAGCTATCATGTACGGCTCTGATTCTCAGCAAATTTATAGAAGAGCATTTGCCCACAAAATTTCTGCTACATGCCCTTCCTAATCTATTACAAAAAAATCAACCTCTTAAATTGCTCAAATATACCTAGTAATGCCTTTGAAAGTGTAATTAGCAAAACTCTGGAAACAATGTACATTACTGAGAGCCAAGGGATTGGCAACTAAGAGCCTATAGCCTATCATCTTTTATTGGATAAAGTTTTATTCAAACACTGCTGTGTCCATGGCTGCTTTCTTGTTACAGTAGTGGTGGGTTTGGGCAATTGCCACTGAAATCATATATGGCCTGCAAAGTCCTAAAAGATCTACTGACTGCCCTTTACAGAAAGTCTGCCAACACCATGATAATAAAACACATTTAAAATAAGACAGGAAAACTTCAAACAGGATTAAAAAAAAAAAAAAAAAAGCAAGATATAGTATTTTATATATAATATAAACAAAATTATGTAAAACAAATAAACAAAAATATAGAAAACATCCCCAGAAGTTTTGGATGGTGGAGATATGAGTGACTTACTCACCCTACCTGTTTTCCCCAAGTTCTAAAATGACCTTACATTTCTTTTATTCTGAGAAGACGAAGGAATACTGCAATTATTACATTAACTCATCTCTCTGTCTTGCACACAGTGGGTGTAACGACACTGACCTGTCTCCCCGCCGACCCCTCCCCACAGGAGTGCTGAAGTGAGGGTTGGCAGGAAAAGCCCTGTGCAAGTCAAGTACCTTATGCTCGTCCCGAAGGTGACTGTCCAGTTCCTCCGTGAGCTTGGTCTCATAGTAGCAGAGCTGGCACTTGTAAGGTCTCAGTTCATTGTGCTTTTCTATGTGCTGCTGGAGGCTCTCGTCACTGGAGCAGGTGAAGGTACACTTATCGCAGCGGAAAACTACTCCCTGCAAGTATTTTGACAGTTTGGAACGGCACACTTCAATGGGGACAACTCGCTCTTCTGTGGAAACAAATTGAATGGAGAGATGGGCGTTTTTACTGAGAGAAATCAGACGTTCTTTCTTCGGAGTTAGAAGAAACAGACCTGTTCAATTCTGATACTTCTTGTGGGTCTCGGTCTGTGAACAATGCACGCACGCACGCACGCACAGGCACATTCTTTCTCCCTGACTTCCCCAAATGACATAGAATCTTCTGGCACAACTGGGAACTTTGAAGACCAAAAGAGTCTACGTAGTTAATCCCAGGAACGATGTATAAACAGATGTGGGCCGGATGAAAAGGTGTTAGGTAAATGCTGAATGGAGGCGAGGAAGGCGAGATGCACATGGAAGTGACTGCCATCTTTACGACATTAATAACCACTGACAAGAACCGTCTAAAGACCCTCTTCAGCAAGTGTAGTGATGGCAGGGTGCCCAGTGTCTCTGAGAGAAGGAAATGGATATGAACTGGGCACCAATGTGCCACCACTGTGTTTTACCTTCCAATGACACCAAGGCTAGAGTTACTCCCATTTTCAGAGTAAATAAAAATGAGGAACAGCACCCTGCCAGGATCTCATACGTGCTCAGCAAGAGCTCTATCACTGAGCTACATCTCCAGTGAGGAACAGCCATTCAAAATGTTCTAACGTTCACAAACAACAGACACTGCAACTGACAGAGCAGAGATGTGGATCCTGGTTGGCCTCACTGCTGCTTCCATTCCTGGTCCAGCCTAGAACATTTTCTTTGGGCTGCTCTTCTCCTGTCCCGAAAGCAGAGGGATCTCAAAGAGATCAGCTACTGCAGAAAGCAACCAACCCACACCCTCAGTTTGCAAGTGAAATGTGCTGTGGGTAGCACTGAGGGAGAGATGGGTGCCCCACCGGAACCATCGAAGATTTGTGCCTTTCTAGAAAACTCTGTAAACTGATTGCCACAAGAGGAAGAAAATGCCTAGCTGGAACGCGAGGACTTGGGTGCCTTTCGCGCTCACGTACCAAATGCTGTTGGGCTGGAAATGCATGCGCTTGTGTATTTTGCACTCTCTCACCCTTGTGTTTAACTGCTCAAATTAAATTTCACACCAGTCTGCCCAGAGTATTGGCGCACGTGCCAGATATCCATAACTGGGATAAAATTAAAATCTGTGCTATATTTGCAAGAATCAAATATAGCGCACGTTTCCATGCTGAGTCTGGCTTTCAGGAGACTCTGAAAGTTTACAAATGGACGCACACAACATATATTTATATTATTTAGAAACAGCAATGTATTATTAAGCCAGAAAAGCATGATTTTATTCCCAGAGACACTGAATAGTCTTTTGCCCGCTGATGCGACTGTCTCCTCCAGTCTCGCCTTTGTTATTGGCTGCATTCAGACCCCAGGGAATTTCCCCCACTGAACATCATGTCTTCATCTCAACCACGACATTCTAACTGCAGGGCACTCAGCTGCCTTGGAGGCCTTGAGTGTAGCGCCTCATCGGCCAGCAAAATGCTGGGCAGAGAAAGTGTGGAGGGAGATGCCTACAACATACTCCCCAGAGACCGAATGCATATGTTATTTTCCCTATACAAAGAGTCAGTTGCTTATTTAGAAATATAAATATTTTTAAACCAAAGTATAGCAGACAGCTAAGAAACACATGATTATAAAGTAATCCACACATTTTCTTAGAATAGCAAATGTTTAACAGTCTTGTAAGTTATTCAGTTCCATGGTTTCGTGTAAATGGAAGGGGGAAATGTCTTGGCATAAATTAGTTAGCCTGAAGGAGTCCATGCTAGTATTTTCTACTACTCTACTCCTGGGTTTCTCAAAACGGTAGCATGACTGACACCTGGGGGCTAGGCAGAAGTCTTTGCTGTGGCACATGTCCTGTGGATTGTAGTATGTAGCAGCTTCTTCGGTCTTCCCTCACCAGATTCTTCTAGCACTCATCCCTGTGACACCCCAGGATGCCTGCAGGGTAGTGCATGCTTGGGAGGCTTGAAGGACTGGCTGGGAACAATTGCGTTCAGCATCACTAGGCATGAACTACAGTGGCTCCGACGAAGGCAGACCTGACCAAGAGCCTTAACTGTTGCACACGGACAGATGGGTAGCAGTTGTACGAGGGACCCACTTGCACACTGAGGTTGGATGTCACAGAAAGGGCTGCCATGGACATTTTTGGCACTTCCATGAGGCTGAGGCCCTCCTCCTTCCTCTACACTTGCTCCTGATTTATTCTGTCATCTTTACTGGTTCTCTTTTATTATTCGTTGGCTCTGGCCTGGCCCATCTGCCCTAGATCTGTCATCCTCAGTGGAGATGAAGAACAGCTGGGCACACTTTTCTATGTAACAATGCCTCAAATGCTATGAGGACAGCTATTCAGTCACTCAACAGTCTCTGTCCTGAAGTCAATTATTGGTCCTTCCAACCCTCCCTTTTATGGACCGCCCCTCCCCCTTTCAACTCCTCTATCACCTTGGCTAGCTTTCTGTGCAGTTTCTAACTTCACGATGCATCATTGAGAATTTCACCCAAAAGCTCTAAGCACTCAGTGTCACGCCCTGAAATTCAAATACTTATAGCAATAATAGCTAGTGCCTGACTTTACAACTGATTATAAGTCTGCTATGAGGCAAGCTTTATTAGGTCTTAGTGTTGCATATTGAGACATCAGTTATCGATATTGTTATCATTTGAAGGTGTCTGTGCAATCTTCCACACACAATAAATAAATGTAATTTTAAAAATTGAAAATGAAACATAAGATTTTCCATTTCTAATCTAGGATGAGCTAATATGGACCTCATCTCCTGCTTATTTAAATATATATTATTATTACCTGGCAATCTAGACTAGAATGTTCTAGGCATGGACTGGATCCTGCCTTGGCTATAGGAGCTCATATTTCTATGAGAGTTCTAGGATTACAGCCCTTTCTTGACCTCATACCTCTCAAAATTAACCCAAGTAAGAAATGGCTTGACACTAGGAGGTAGTGATGCGCGGCCTGTAATCCCAGCACTCAGGAGGCCAAGGCAGGAGGATCGCTGTGAGTGTGAGGTTAGCCTGGTCTATAAAGTGAGTCCAGGACAGCCAGAACTCCACAGAGAAACCCTGTCTCGAAAAGCAAAAACCAAAACCAAAAAATGGCTTGAATCATACCAGTTGTGACTCAGCACCCAAAGACAGGTGAAAAACAAACAAACAAACAACAAAAAAAAACACCAGTCCACCACAAAGATGAATTACCAATCTCATCTCCTTTCACTGTGAACTGTGACTCACCACAGTGAGACACGAAACCTGAGAGGCTGGACTCCAGAGTCACCGCTGAAGCACTGTGCCCTAAGGAAGAGCAGTAACAGAGCTGAGCGTGTTGCTATGTTGCCAACGAACCCACTACAAGAAGCTGCAGAATGCCAACTACTAAAGATCCAGCAAGAAGCCTGTGGAGCCCAAAGTCCCCAGGTTAAAACTCCTCTAGAAAGAGAAACTGCAATCTGCTTGAGGTCCCTTCCAAGACTACCTCACGCCTTAAATGAGACAGTGACATAACTGGAATTCCTTCACACCAGCAAACGTCGTGTGCAAGGCATCCACCCGGAGAACTGAGCCCAAGGAGCCATTCACTGCTCTTGTTGGACAACAGAGTGACAAAGGGTGAAGACTGGAGAAATCCACTAAGAAAACAACATTAGTCCAATGTTGGGCTATATATGACCCTATCTCAAAGGCGTGCGGCCAGAGTAGGAAAGAGAAGGAGAAGATGGGTGAGGAAAAGAAAAAGCGTAAGGAGAAATGGGAGGAATAGGAAGCAGATGAGAAGGGGAAGGAAAGGCATTATTATCCTTAAAAGCACCCTAAAATAAAGCCACAAATGAATATATAAGCACAAGCAAGCAGCGCCTGGCAAAGAGGTATTAAGTTTTGACATTAGCGGGTTTCTAGAGAGAGCGCGCGCGGGAATGGTCAGCACCCCTCACAGGCGAGGATACTGCTGGAAGAGACCGTATGATTTCCCTAAACCAAAAGGATACTGTCAGTCTTATTGACTGCCACTCCTCAAATCGACATGACCCTAACCAGACACACTAGGGCAGCTGACGTCATCGCAGGATGCCCACCTTTATATTCCATCAGCATTTGTTTACTAAAGCGGGAAACAGAACCTTGAAGTTAACGCACCAACTGGAGAGCAACCACAGTGGTTACACAGTGGTGTAATCACAGATGGAACTCTTTGTCAAAATGGTTTCAGCCTCATGAGTCAATCTGTGCCCACTCTTTCAGGCTTGCTATAAAGGCTCAAGGCGCAGTTGGGCAAGCTGTGTCTGAGCACTATGCTCCCAAGGGTTGCATACTCCCAGAGAGGAAGTCATGAAGTGTCCCTCGCCCTGTTTATTCCGTCTCTTTCCATTAAAGCTCAACTTCCCTCAGAATAAACTTTGCTGTCTCTTCATTGCTAAACCACCCTATTCCTTAAGGCACCACTAGGTATGAACAAATCCATTGCTCAAAGGAAAACGCACCCAGAGTCCTACCGAATGAGAGAGTTCATGAAACAAACGTCCAAGTTCATCTCATTAAACCTCACCAGATGCTGACGGGTGGAAATCCGTAAGAAAGGCATATGTCTAATGATCCCCTGCTTCAACTGGGCCTTGGCTCAGTTCTTATTCAGCAGGTGTCTGACTGATAGTCTGATTTAAAGGAAATCCTGGCTTTCTATTTGTTTACTAAGTAAAGGTCAAACTTGTGCATCGGTCTCGAAAGCCTCCGGAACACACTTTTTTTCAAGGTCTCCCATTGTCTGCGGGTACCTGGAATAGTCTGATGCCATGCAGAAAATAGGTCTTGCCTCCATTGGCCTTGATGGCTTATTAATAAATTAACACCCCCCCTCCCAGTGCTGGATGACACTACCCCCACTTGGAGCCTCCGAATATGACTATTGGGATAGAGCTCTTGGATGTAATTAAGATGAACAAGGTCCGATTAGATTAAGGTCGGCCTGAAGTTCAATGCCTGATGATTTTGTAAGAGAGGTCACAGGAGTCACAGGGATGAGGCCCTGAGAAGGAGGAGGCAGAAGCTGGCTGGCTGGCACTATAACCTAAGGATACCAAGGAAAGACAGGGAGCTGAGGTGTGACAAGGAATCAAAGTTAGAGTATCACTCGGGGAAGGCAAGTGATCTGTCACTGACTCTACCCCCTCGCCCCATCCAAGATGGTGTTCTTGAAGTTTTAGATGATGCATAGTCATGCTGATAACCACCCCCCAGCCCCCAGCCTATGTAACTAGCAGAGAATACACCATTTAAAGCCACCGAGTTGATAGACTTGTATTTCAATAAACCTAGAGAAAAAGGCTGTAGCCCGTCTTAAGTCTTCCCCTGTCTGGTGAAATGCTACAATGGCTGAGTTTGAAAGCTACCTTTGTCCATGACCTATCTCTTTCCCGGAACATAAACAGGATTCCTGGACATCCATCACTCGCTGTTTTGGATATGCTCTGAAGGTGTTCATCTTGAGGGGGCCGAGTATGGGTTTTCTGTACCCAATTGTTTACAAGCAGCCACAGAGTGATGCCAGTAAGCAAATAACGTGCTTTTGATGAACCCATGAAGTAGTAGTAAGTTCCCTTTGCCATGGGCAGCACATGTCTGGATTAGTCTTCATTCAGACTCCCATGGAAAGGGTTCCTCTCCCCTCCTTCCTCACTTAAATGCATCACTATGTCCCAACAAAAACTGGAGGTGACTCTCCTTGCCAGTAGCAGCTCTGTTTCAGGACCAGTTCAGAGGTTGTTTTTCTTGCCTTTCATCCCAAGGTTTTTAATTAACCGAGGCCTCAGAAACATCTCAAGCTGTAGACCCTAGAGACCAGAGATGTTTATTCATTTGGAGCAGGCAGTGCACAGGTGCAGAAACCTCATCTTATTACTCTGGGATCAGCCCCAGTGTTGATCTGCTAGGCAGGCATTTGACCGCATCAATGAGATGCCCAGACCAGATGCTCTCTGATCCGCCTTCAAGTGGAGATGGAGGGCAGAGTCAGAAGTCGGCAGGTACAGCTGTCTTAGGGCACCCTGCCACCTGTGGGCTGGGGGCCTCATCTTTGACCTCTAGCCTTACAAAAAATGCTGTCTTTGGTTGGACCCAGCTTTCACGGTCTATGGAACACTGAACAGGGTGGCACCAGCTTCCCAAGGGTAAGAGAGTGATGCCTGGGATCAAAGCAAGTGCTGTGGGTCAGACACACCTGGGTCCCAATCCCAGCTTGTTACCCAAGAGTCCTTGGACCATAGGGAAGTTACTCAGTTTTTTGGAACCTGTTTTTGTTGTTTATCATCAGGAATAAGTCATATCAGCCATGTTGGGTTTGATGAATTTACTCTAAGCACTATATAGCGTCCAAGACAGTAAATACTCACTAGCGGCAGCCACAGTATTAGTGCCGTATTTCTACCTTGGTGAGGACAATATTCACATATCCAGAAAACTCTCTCAACAAATGAACAGAAGAGCCCATGGCATCTATGACAGGCAATGGGATGAGACAAAAGAACAAGTTTGGGGCTGACTCTCCACCTTGTGGCTATGGTTACCACTGCTCTCCATATCCCCGTGGAATAGACTGAACACCTCTATATCTATATACCAGAAATCCAAAACTTTGCCAGCAACATCATCATTGGATAAAGGATATTCAACTAACACACTATGTAAATATTCCAAAATCTGAAACACTTCTGGTCTCCAGTATTTCAAATGTTCCGATGTGTACTGCATGTATGGTGGGCCAATACACACTGTATCATCCCTGACTGTTGACTATGGAAATTCCTTCCAAACTTCGGGGTCTAGACTGTAGGAAATTGTTTAATAAACACCTCAAAGCCAGATGATTCTGTTTCCTTCTCTCTCATGGTAGGCAAAGATCCCAAGGCCAAATCTGAAGACATGACTAATGAGAGATGGGGATCTTGTATATTCCAGGCATCTCTAAGCTGTTGGTGAGATCGTTCCTATTGTTGGTTGGTTATACTTCCATTGGCCTCACTTTCTTTGACACTTTCCTTCATTTCTTCACTTGCTTTTAATGCAACAGCTCTTTGGGGATGACTACGAGCTACTTTAAATTCTTTGTGAAATGAAGCAGAACTCCAATAAATACAGTGAACTAAAAGAGTAGAAAGGATACAGACAAGCCAAACCAAAACCAAAACAAAAACCCACAGTCTTTCCCAGCTTTGAGCTTCATACCCACAGCATGAGGCCACATGACACTGCTGTTACCTGTAGTGTGGACAAGGCTGGGTGTAGAGAGCCCTTTGTCAAGTGTTCCTGGCCTCCTTGCAGAATCTTTCCACCTCTCTCTTCCTTAAGACTCAGCTCAGACAAGGAAAGTCATTGAGCTTGTCAGCCATCAAAGCTCTGATCCCACCAGGCAGCAGTATGGGAAATGACTGCAGCCAGCGAGGACTCACCGTGGATGTTCTGGGCACGGGCTCCACTGATGGCCTCCACCCAAGCTGGGATGGGGCACAGCTACCGCAGCACATGGGCTAAGGAGCCAGAAGCCAGGTGACTGAGGCAAAACACCAGGCAGGAAGCTGAGGGCCAAGAATCCCTGCCTAAACACTGCTGCGCAGCTTTTGCCTGGCTCGCAGGTGGTTGGCCCAGCCAACAACCATCTCTCATCTCATTAGATTGCAATGGATGGAGGAAATGGAGCACTGAGGATGTTGGGTCTTCTGTGAGATTTGGGCACATCATGGGCATGCTGGTTAGAGGTAGTGGTTCTGGAGAAATGTAAGCTACTTTATAAATGTCTCCAGCCTGGCATCTGAGGGACACCTGAGCAGGAGAGTAGATGGCACATGCTCTTTTGCACACGTGTGGTAAATACTGGAAAGCTTTCCAGGGTTAGAGGCAAAAGAAAGATGATGAGAAAGAAGAGGAAGGGAAGGAAGCAAGGGAGGGAAAAGGATGGGAAAAGATGCAAAGATCAGCAGACTGCAGGACGAATAAGACTGATGATTCCAGGAACCTTTCTCCGCCCTCCGGCAAGAGGATCTTTTGGCCAATGCTTCCAATACAAAGGACTACCATTGGCTAACAATGTTTTAACTGGATAAGAGTAAACTCAAACAACAATAATAATGATAGTAGTAGTAGCAATAGTAGTAGTAGTAGTAATAATAATAACAATAATAATAGTAATAATAATAGTAATAGTAATAATAACAACAACAACAGCAGCAGCCCAAGTGGGTCAGTCCATGTATGTCTGTTTGTCTATAACCCCAACAACTCCAGGAAGTTGATGAAGCGGGTAGAATCTGAGTCTGAAGCCAACTTGGGCTACACTGAGAGACTCTGTCTCAAAAACACAAAACAACAACAATGAAAGCGAAACCCAAGTGTTCTCACAATTTTCACAAAGATCCCTGCTGATCAGTGGGGATGCGCATTCAAGGACCCACCATTGTGCATCCTGTCTCACAGGAATGATCTTGTCTTACAGAGAGGCTACACAGAGCAACAATCCAGTGCCTATTCCATGAGAATTCTGTCCAGCGGTCCACTTTTGTGCTTTGGGACTCTGCCCCCTTGTCCATTTCAAAGCAAATGCCACTTTGTGCTTTGGAAAGCATCATTTCTGTCTTTGTTTCTCATGCCTTCCTTCCTTCCCCAGACTCACTTTACACAGAACAAGGGATTGAGAATGGGAAATTCCTAACTCCCAGGACAGTGAAGGAAGGGTTTCTGAGAGCCCACCACCCATCCCACGTTGGCCTCCTTCCAGGAAGGAATTCTACTAACAGGAAGGTGTTTTGTTCATTGGATACCAATGGCTATCACTGTGGCTTTTGCCTACAGGAACAAAGCTCAGGGAAGAGGGCAGTGCTGCTGTGGCACGCAGGGCCCACCTTCAAAACATTGCCGTACTACCTCCCACCGGGACCCAAGAAACCGGAGTCAGTCTGAAGGTTACCTCGGTGCAGCACGATGTGGTCGATCATGTTGCGTTTGTATTTGGTGTGATAGAGACAGAGAGGACAGCGCAGGTCTTTGGGGCCTTCCTCCGGGACCGCGGAATGCCCAGCTTCCACGTGCATAGTGAAAGCAGACCTAAGAGAGAAGGGACAGAGACCATGGCAGTCATGGAGAGGTCTTCTGCTGGCACATTTCCCATAGGTGTCCACATGTGGGTCTCCTGATTGAGATGCCTAATCTAAAACTGTTCGTCATGTCTGTGGACCATATTCTCCTTGGCCAGTTCATCCATCAGTGAACATAGACATACAGAGGCAACTGCTCAGAACCTGAGACCTTTGTCACTTGGCTGCAATCAGGGTTTCGTGTAAAAACAAATAAACACCTTAAATACTTCATTCTTGAAAATTAGAAATTGCCTATTAAGCCAGGTCTGGCAGAGCGTGTTTGTAAACGTAGGCTACTCCAAAGGCCGAGGTTGGAGGATCACAAGTTTGAGGCTAGTGCAGGTTAAATAGCAAGTTCAAGGCCAACCTGGACGACTCAGTGAGAACCTTGATGGAGATCAGACATAAGCACACATGTTCATGCATTCTCTCTCTCACTGACAAATACACAGACACAGACAGGCAGAGAGACAGACAGACACACACACACACACACACTCACACATGCATGCAGACCCACAGACACACTGAAATTACTTGCTAGATAATACAAGAGCAAAATCCCTCTGAGGACTACCTTTGTCTCACACTGGGTATTGGAAGGACTGTCATAAATCTTGGCTGATCCATAAACTGCCTGTGTGAGTCTTCACACCCCCGTATGTGAAGGGTGAGAAGAGGTTGTTGAGGTGTCAGCTATGGCGGCTGTTGCCATGTTCCCTCAACTCTGAACCACATCAGTTAGAAAATGGAGAGACAGCCCTGCTGCCTCTTGCCCAACCCATCTCACATTGTCACGCTTGACAAAGCCTCACAGGTCTCATAGAAAACATATAGCGAGATGGTAGGATGGCTCAGAGGGTGAAGGCATTAGTTGTCAAGTCTAGTGATCTGACTTCAGCCCCTAGGACCCACATGATGGAAGGAGGAAACTGATTCCCACAAATGTAGGACTGCCTCTTTCCTCTAACCCCTGTGTACGCATGGGTATGTACACACACAGATAAATGGTAAAAGTTCCTTTTAAAAATGTTTCCCTTCGGCAACCTTTCTCTAACAAGTCCCTTCTCACTTTTCCTTAATACATTTAATTTTCTTTTAGAAGAAAAAAAAGATAAGATCTAGAGTTTAATACACACACACACACACACAGTGGATGCTCTCTGAAAAACAAACAAACAAACAAACAAAAACATGTCCTGTTCTCTGCCTTGGCCAGGGCAGCCCTTTGATATGCCCCACACTGTTTAGAAGTCCACGGGCTCTGACTCTTAAGATGTTCTGCTCTCCCATAACTCTGTACCCCCTTCCACAGCTCCCACCTAGTCTTTCTGAAACTAGCTGCTTCTGTGAGGACTGAAGCCAACCTTCACCTCACACACTGGCAGAGCCTTTCTGGAGCTGCAGGCAGGGGAGAGTGTGGTGAGGGCTGGAGCAAGGGCAGCCACTTCACGGTTTTTCCGCTACCTTTCTTCATACCACTTACTTAAAGCCGGTGTAAAAGGAGCAGTCCTTGCATTTGAAAAGCTTCTTCCCACCATGCTTGTCTCGGTAATGGCGCCTGATGCTCTGGATGTAGCCAGAAGAGAATTCACAGAATTCGCAGTGCAGAATGGCTTCTGCCTTCTGCTCAGTGCCAGCGGCGCTCCCGGAAGGAGGCACAGGGCTCACACGGCTGTTGTTTCTTGCCAGGGCAGCCGACTGGTAGTGATTCAGCTGCTGCTGAACGTCGGGGGGCTCTGAGTAAGAGGAGTCTGTGGAGAGACAGGGACAGTGACTCGGACCACAGAGGACATCAGTGGGGATGGGGTTGGGTGCGGGGGCAGTGGCTGCACTTGGCCTGGAAGTCCTTTGAATACCTAAGGGTCTCCCCTGCTACTTCTAAGAAAACATAATCAGCAAAATAGAGCAAGAGCAACCTACTGGGGTTTGCAATATAAGGATGAGTTCCATCCCAGCGCAGGCCCCTGTGCATAGCTTTGCGCCTGCGCGCTGCGCCCTGCACACAGAATAGCGCCTGCAATCCCAGTGCTGTGGAGGTGAGACAGGAGGATACTGAAACGACTGGCCAGCTAGCCTAGCTGAACCCTGCCTCAAAAACCAAGGAAGACAAGAGATGTCGACCACTATCTTATATGTGCACACACACAGTTTAAGCCCACAGCTCACGCCATGAAACTATCAGTGTCATCAATTTCATCAACTCACCCCCTTTGTCACATGTCTGCTATTCTCTGGTGTGTCGTGGGCACACTTAAGACCTTAGATTCCATCGGCACCATCCAGCATTACCTGTGGCACCTGCTGTGCACAGTCTCTTCTGGCCAGCATCATCTGGTCAGTTCTGAGAAGCTTTTCAGGGGGAATTACATCTCTCACCTTCATTATACTGTTCAACCCAGAGCTGAGGAGGGCATGCTGAGGGAGAGAGATGCTTCTTTGAATATGACTTTGAGGCCTCATAGTATTTAGAAAGATAATTCTGAGGTTAAAAGTTTCAAAGGAAGAAAGTAAACTTATTTTATCTTTTTTTAAGCTGGCATATGACAACAGTCTACCACAGAACACTCAGCCTCATAAATGGGATAAAGGAACCAGCATGGTGCATATAAGGCATCTACATGGGAAGGGACCGGATGATGTAACATTCCACCTTGCCCCACCCCCAGCCCCCCAAGCCCTGCAGCTTGGAATTCTTCACACCAAACAGATTATTTAAAAAAAAAAAATCAGACTTTAACATGAGTGTTCAGGCACATGGTAC
This sequence comes from Acomys russatus, assembly GCF_903995435.1. Taxonomy (NCBI): domain Eukaryota; kingdom Metazoa; phylum Chordata; class Mammalia; order Rodentia; family Muridae; genus Acomys; species Acomys russatus. The sequence continues at coordinate 65,212,821 of NC_067138.1, read as the reverse complement.
TCCCACAAATACAAAAATGTTTTATGCCTTTGGAGTCAAGAGATTTAAATTTTAAAATATAAAAATCCGATAGTGTTCTCCTGGAAGAATCGTTTCAGGCTTAGCATTAAGATGGAGATTTATTCACAAATCCCATTAAAATGAAATTCCAAACAAGTTTCTCTGAAAGGTATTTTTAAGTCTGAAGTTCTGAGGGGAAAACAAAGGAAATGGATGGTAGGAGCCATAGCCCCAGGAGCTTGAATGGTATGTGCCGATGACATGGGATGGGGCTGAGGGATGGGGGAGGGGGACTCCTAGCATACTCCTTGGGATTCAGGGGTCCAAATTCAGCAATACTGTCCCACGTAATCTGCAGCTGCCAGTGGTCCAGGAGGAAGCGTGTGAGAATGACTCTGAAGAATTTCAGTGTAATTTTCCTTGGGATGAAAACACAGAGCTCAAGCTGGGCATGGTGGTGCACACCTTTAATCCCAGCACTTGAGAGGCAGAGGCAGGTGGATCAAGCCCAGGAGAGCCAAGGCTCTGTGTAACCGAGAAACCTTGTCTTGGAAGACAAAAAAGAAACCAAACAAAACAACAAACCCACAGAGCTCTCTCTTCTTCTTCCATAAGCTAGGAGGGGACAGATATTGTACAAGCCTTCTCCTGATGTGACAGACACTTCACTTTCCAAAGTGTGGTTCCCCCAGGCGAGACACGGACTAATCTTGTAAAACTAATTCTTGATCAACCAAGATCAACCATCATCCCATTAGCCTCTTGGCAAAGAAAAGTCATGCGGAAGCAGCCTCCCAGATGGCAAGATGGCGCACTACCCAACCCATCCCGACCACCAAAATACTAAGATGCCCTTAGCTCCTTATTGCCCTGTCTGTCCCCAAATGCAGGTTCCTCAAGATAAGGAGGAAACCTTCTGTAAACAAACTTGCCAGGCACAAAACTAAAACAAAAGGAAAAGCAAGCAGAGCAATCTATGCAAGCCTGAAAGCCTGCATGCCTCGTCACCAGGTGTACCCAGGGAGACAAAGGAAGAAAGGAAAGACACAGCTTGCACATTGTTTCAGTTCCTTTATCACACTTCCTTTACTCCTCTACCTTCTACTGTTGAATCCACTCAGGATGGCAACAAAGCGATGGTCAACTTCTCATTCTTCCCTTCACTAGCAGATGGTGGTTTAGGCCCCAAGACTCAGTTACACCACACTGCGAAGCAACACTCCACACTTTTCCTGCAAACAGAATCCTGGTGTGGACTGAGCACAACCAACCAGTGTCCCCAGAACTCCTGTCCTCTTAATAGATAAGGTTCTCCTCTGCCTTGAGCTCTGTTGCCCAGCTTCCCTGAAAACAACAGGCTAAAACCAAGTCTTGTTGAAGGAGATCTGCTCCCCAACTACAAATCCACCCAGAAAACAAAGCAAATGCCCCAAGGAAAGGTCCAGTTTGTAATAAGTGGTTCGTAGCTCCCTCAAGAATCAGCACACTGAGCTACCCACATGGCAGCTCACAACTGTCTGTAACTCCAGTTCCAAGGCATCTGACACCTTCACACTAATGCACATAAAATAACATAAAATAAAATAAAATATTCTTTAAAAAAAAAAAAGAATCAGCACACATGTAGGGAGACTCACAGGTTGGTATCCAGAGCACATCTCAGTCACTGGGTACCTGGCAGCTTAAATCCCTTCCCAGCAAAGCTATAAAGCAAGAAATGGCTCCTAGATGGGCATTAAGCTGGGCTACCCTCTTTCTTCACCTGTCACTCATCCAACCAGATGTACATTAACTATTGCTTAGGCAGACCTCTCTAGAAGGGACTCTTCTTTAGGTGAATACACTTTGTTGTTGTTTTTAGACTCTATTGCACATCATCCTATCCATTAAAAAACAAAAAACAAACAAACAACAACAACAACAACAAAAAAACAAAAGAAGAGCAAAAAACAGACATATATAAAAAAAAAATCCAACCCAAATTCTAAAATCTCGTAGGACATTTCAAAAAACGAGACTCAACAATGCAAGAGAAACAGCTGCCGCTATCTATCCATGCTCCCAGCACCTTTTCTCCCCTCCTGGTTAAAATTGGACAAGCAAACTCACTCAAAAAAGCAAATCCTACAGCTCTGGCACATTTGTAATAGTTCCCAGAGCGGCAACCCACTTTGCAGGACTGTTTAGGGCTTGGCTTTCTCCCAGGTGCCAGCACCCAGCCCCTGGTTAGTAAACAGCGTAGCACTCTGAGCACAGCTCTCTCAGACACGCATTTGTATGGTTCATCTTCAAAGGGGAAGCTCCCTAAGCAATGGAAGCATCCAGTTTCCTTTCGAACTGCAACCCTGAGAATGAGAGGAGGCCTGTGCATGGAGGCAAGGACAGGCAGATTTCTGTGAGTTCAAGGCTAGCCTGGTCTATATAGTGAGTTCAAGGCTAGCCAGGGCTAAGTAGTGAGTTTCTGTCTTAAAACAAAAATTGGCACGCAGGATAGACTGTTTTCACACAGCCCTCTAAAATTTCTCATGCTGAGACGGGGCTGGTACACACATGTATGTGAATGCAGGTTAGCACTAGGAAGGAGACTTCAAAACACGAAAAGACTGAATTCTTGAGGGTCCTTCCCAGCCTCCCTTCCTGGTTTACTGAGTTCTTAGAAGACTAGTTCGGGATTTCTCTCTAATTCTAGATCCTCTGGGATGCTAGCCAAAGCCAGGTGTCCATCTTCTGGGTTTTGGTTTTTATTCATCCTCCAAACATTAGCTATTGCATAAACAACCACAAGAAACTGACTTCTCCAGGGCAAAGACCTAAAGGGGAACTTCACAAGAACAATGCACCTGGAAGAAGGAAGCTTTGGATGGACCCACAGTGCTGAGCACACTCTTGTCAGCACTGTCTTGGGGCCAGGATATGTTGCTCGCTCTGGCAACTCCAGGCTAAAAAAGTCATGAAGGGTATTGTCTAGCAACTCACATCTCTTAGGGGAGGGAACTGGTAGGTGACTGTTAGGAACACACAGACCTGCTTAACATCTCCAGAACTCATTGCAATGACTGAAGCAATGAAAGTGGCAAAAGAATAAGCGGGCAGTCACAGAGAGCATCTCTGCCAGGAGGTTGAGGACAGAGGATGAACAGGGACCAGTGGGGCAGGGAGAGGATGGCCCTCCTGCTTGCTGCTCCAGTGGTACAGAACAGTGCCAGCGGAGATCAAGTCTCAATTTTCTGCAACTCCACAAAGAAGCTGTAAGAGACAGACTTGAGTAGCCAGGAACCACATTCAGTTAGTTATATGTGAGTCGGGTTTTTATGCCAACTTGGAAGACAGGCTCGATGGTTAGTGGGAATCAAATACCAGGAAAAATATAGACAGAAGAATTTCAGGCAAGTCCAATTTGAGGAGGACAGAAGGCAAAGGATTATTCATCAGCAAATATTTAGTGAGCATCTGAGTAAACAGAAGACCTGTTCCGGGACTGTTAAGACTCGATTCCTGTCTTCAAGCAACTCATTGTCTCAGAAAGACATATAAGTGATTGACTGCGAAGCAATGCAAACAATCGGACATTTTACACAGCCATCTGCGAAGGGGGTGGGGGAGGCAGAGGAAGAGGGACACAGCATCATTTAGTGATTGATTGTGAGAGTGAGGGAGATGGAGCAGGGCTGTCAGTAGGACCCCAAGTATCCATTAATAAATACGCCTGGTATTAATTACTGTGCTAATTAACGAGATCAAGATAAGACCTGTGGATGCTGAGTGTTTTATACGCCCCAGCTCTAGTTAACAGCATACATTTGGAGATAAGTAAAGAGAACTTTAAACAACTACATTCTCACAATGAAAGAAAAAAAAAAAAAGATGATGGGTTTGAGAGAAAACTCTGGAGTAAAGAGCATGAATTGCTATAGCTGAAGACCCAAGTCTGGTTCCCAGCACCCACATCTGGCAGTTCACAAACTCCTGTACTTGTTGCTTCAGGAAATCTGATACCCTCTTCTGGCCTCCTCAGGTCCCAACACTCAATTGAACATAACCACATACACACACACAAACACACACCCATACCCACATGTACGTCACCAGTATGCATCACTCGTAATTAAAAATAAAAAGAAGGGGCTGGAGAGATGGCTCAGCAGTTAAGAGCCCTTGCTGTACTTGCAGAGAATCTGGGTGCTGTTCCCAGAACCCACACTGGGTAGCTCCTATCCTCCTATAACTCAAGCTTCTGAGGATCTGCTGCCCTCTCCTGACCTTTGTGGGCGCTCAGACACACACGGACATAATATACATATGAAGACACTCAGGCACACAAATAAAATTAAATATTAAAAATGAGTCTTTTTTTTTTTTTTAAATGAAGATGAGAACAAGGAGAGTGGATCTAAACAGAAAAGCCCAAGCAACAGAAAGAAGTGGTATACAGGTTGTGAAAACAAAGCTTTGAAACCTCAAAGTTAAACGATACTGTAACAAATTCCGAACACTCAGGAGCACAAGGATCGCTACAAGCTCATGACCAACCTTGTCTACATGCTGAGTTCGAAGCCAGCCTGGATCACATAGCAAGACCTCATTCCAAAAACACAAAAGGTTAAATTTGCATCGATTATAATTTTCTGCAGAATAGCAAATGATTCATCAGATAAAGGTTGGTTAATTTAAATGTAGGTGTACAGATCCAAAACAGGCTGGGGGGGGGGGGGGAGAAAAGGGTAAAGCTGAGATAAACCGGAACGTGATTTCACTACCTCTGATGGAAATTGGGAATGGCTCACTAGCCCCGGAAGGAGAGCAGCTAAAGACATACTGTAGTTGACAGCAGGGGGCTTCTGGCACACATGGCATGCAGCGTCTAAGATGCAAGCACTTTGAAACTTTTTCAAAAGCAATCTGAGTATTTATGTGTGTGTCAACAATATTCTAGGAATCTGGAGTGAAGAGAATTATGATGCCCTGGGAAATGCAATGCTCCTTTGGGATGATGACACTAGTCCTTCATCAACAGCTGAGGAAAGGTTTCAGGGGATGCCTCAAAACCATGCAATGTGCTAGAAAGCGGCTCTCTCAGATTCTTCCTCTTGCGTTTCGAATGTTAGTGCATAGTTCCTGCCCTCATTCACATTACAGAGGCGTAACCATGTGCTAGACAAAAATCTCATGACCCACCGTCATCACTGCTCTTCCGTTCCATCCCATGCCTTCACACCCATTGATCTCCAGTCTTCACAGTCCACAGAGACTACCTGTTCTTACTTCCTCCAAGATCTAGTCTGAGCAGCGCGGAACACATGATTATTATGTAAGGACATAGATTATGTGCAACACAGATCTTTAGTCTTGTCTGTAGGCTCTGTTTCTTAACAATTAAACTTTATTATACAATCCAACTAGCCTACACAAGAGGGAAAAAAGGTTAAAGGGAAAAAAGAGTATCCATTCCATGGAACAGGTCCTTAGGTGTCTCTGGCCTGCATGCTGGTCCAGCCTGTTGGCTGATCCACGTGCGCTCAAGCCCGGTCTGAACCTGCTGCCGCTCTCTCCTCTCTGCCTGCCTGTCTGGGTGCGAAGGGCGGTCTCCTTCTCCCATTGAGGGTCAATTAGAAAAACAAATAGTCCAGGTGGGGTTCCCAGGTCTGTTTCCTGAATTCCAGGCCCAGGATGGCTCCACTCAGTCTGTCACAAGGTATCCATGGGGTGCCCAAGGGTAAAGCCCTCCAAGATTGCTTCCACCTGTGACAAAGCTTACAGTCTTTCTTTCCCACACTTGTCCAACCCATGGCTCCAGCTGCATTTCTGGCTAGCTCCTGATTCTTTGAACATGTCACGTACGTCATTGATGCTGGCCCTTGAGCAGTCCACGTTACTCATTGTCCTGTAATTCCTACCAAGCCCTCAAAACTCTATTGAAAAGTCACCTCCTTTGTGAAATTTCCCTCCAATCCAAATGAGGTTTTTGCTCAAGTCTATAGTTTATCAACATACACACTTCTGTAGTTCTCTCCATGACCTACTATATTTCACGCTCTTAAAGCATCATACTCAGCTGGACCAAGGCTGCCAATGGCAAAAGTCAGCCACGGCCACACCTTAGGGAGGAATTTTGTCATTTGAGGTTTCTGCCGCTCAGATAGCCCAAGCTTGTATCAAGTTGACATAAAAACTAAGCAGCACAGTTATGCAAGACACAACGGCATAGAGATCTACTGTACAACAATGTGTGATGTTGTGTGTGTGTGTGTGTGTGTGTGATGTAGTTTTAATATGAGGTTGAATATTTAAAATTGGGTAAGAAGGTATAAGATTTGTGTCATGTTTTATTTTGGGGGAGGGGTTTTGAGACAGGGTTTCTCTGTGTAGCCTTGGCTGTCCTGGATTTGCTTTGTAGACCAGGCTGGCCTTGAACTCACAGAGATCTGCCTGCCTCTGCCTCCTGACTGCTGGGATTAAAGGCACCAAACCCAGATCTGTTGTTTTTTACAAGAATGCTTCATTGTCTCGACAAGATCATCTGTTAGGTTTACTCAATTATGGAATTTAAGAAAATATTTGCTGGGTTGATTTTGTGCATGGCTGTGGCTATTAAGGCACAAAGGTATTTTTATATTTGTTCATAATGTGATCTATAGCACAGAGGTAAGATTTCTTGTTCATCCTTGGCTCCTCAGGAAAAATGTCAAATATACACAAATGTCTGGAAAAGTATGTAAGAAAATGTTTGCTAGACTGAATTTATGAAAGAAAAAAATAACATGCATAAATGTGTATGCGTATATATACACATATATGTTGCTTAGTGTGGTGGCTTGAATAAGAATGGTCCCATAGACTCATATATGAGAACACATGGTCATTAAGAAGTGGCACTATTTGACAGGGATTAGGAGGCATGGCCTGGTTAGGAGAAGTGTGTCATTGAGGTGGGCTTTGAGGTTTTAAATGATCAAGCAAGGCTGTGTCTCTCTCTTTCCTGCTGCCTGGGAGTCTGGATGCAGAATCCTCAGGTCCTTCTCCAGCACATGCCTGCCTGTGTGCCACCATGCTCTCCTCCACGCTGATGGTGTCTTCCACTCATGTGTCTCCTAACGGCAATAGGGAACACTGGCTAGGACATGTCAAGGGACTTCACAGACTTCAATAAATCTAATTACTTAAAAAAGATTTCTTGGACTCTAAGTTCCTTTGTACCTCAATTCTACACCCTCTGTCAAGAAGCTTGTAGAAGAAGACCGGCATACAGAATTACAGTAAAAAATGACAGGTGGTCAATACAGCCTTCCAGTTACTTCCACTGAAGATATTGTTTTTTCCTATGGGCCATGGGTGGGGCAGAGTTGGGGACTGTGTAAGAAATGAAGCTCTCAAACACAGGCCATCTCAGTTCTGGAGAGTGTCTATGGAGGACTGTAACTCTCTAGAGACTGTTACTAGCATTTTATTTCCTCCTTTTGATTGTGTCGAGACTCTCCAGGCCAAGGACACCGGCGGCACCTCTATGTCTTCTATCATCAGTGGAGTCCTCTGGCCTGGGCGCATAAGATTATGATACAATGGCCAGGGGAACAATGAGCACTGGGTGACTATATATAGGAGTTCTAGGCTTCGTTGTCATGGGAACAAACGGAAAAACAAACACCTAATCCTGAAAATAAGTCTGAGGCCATACTTGAAGGAAACAGACTCTGAAAACTTCCTGTCATTTTGATGACTAAAAAGAAAACCTTGAAATATGATAAGGGAGCAGATGAGGAGGAAATCACAAACAATATGAAATACCCCAGGCTTCAAAACTACAGAAGCCGCCAAAACACAGGCATTTTCTCTGTTTAAGATGAATTCGCCATCACACTTCAGCTTTTTGAATGGGTCTCTCAGAGGCCACCCCTGCATGAGTTTCAGGCTATCTCTCATTCAGTATGCCGTAGAATCTGAGCCAGCCTGGGCTAAGTCAAGAAGATACCTTACTTTCCTATTTGCTTGATCTTACTAAAAGCTCCACCTGTCTTTCTGTATCTTTCAACCCAATAGCATCAGCAATCACCAAGTCAATGAGATCAGATAAATCTTGATTGATTCATCCTCCTCTTTTTGTCTGCACGTAAGGCAACCATCTGGAAGGTTCTCTCATTCTTCCCTGCAAGCCCTCTTTACAGACCCATCTACCGACTGCTCTTCCGCCTTGGAGTCCTTTCTATTATAAGACACAAGTGTGACCATAAAATCCACCCCCTGCAAGAAAGCATCCACACCCCAGATCCACGTGGTTTCCATACTGAATTTAATACCGGCCACAAAAGCTTCTCAGATGACGTTTTAGCCTGAGATACTCTAGTCAATCAAACTGAACTCAATTCAAATCTGCTGTCACTAGGAAGGTTCTCTTTGATTCTTCTGGATGCACGCTCACTGTATTCCCCTCTGGGTCTCTCCTACTGCTACTCACGATGCCACATGGAGATCAACTTATTTAGCCCAGCACACTTTCAAAGCAAGCTATGCATCCAGGCATTGCTCCATCTGTAACTCCCACTCTGCAAGGTGACCTCCCTAGGTGCTTTACTCAGGGCTTATCCTAAAAGAAGAGCCTAATAAACCTGCCATGAACACCCAGAGTTCAAACTGAAAACATGGGTCTGCAAAACTGAGATTTAAAAGCAAAATCCAACTGGCCAAATGCCACCTCTGGCTTTGGATGCCAGCTTAATGGGGCCTTCCCACTGAAACACTGACCCACTTTCACCGAAATGGGCTTGGGTCTTAATTACAAGGACAATGGTTTCTAGACACTGGAATTTGGGAACCGCAACCATTCGAAGAAGCGAAAGGCACTCATGTTTGATTGTACCTCGGAATCAGCTGTAAAACAGCACTGTGAAATAGAGGGTGCTGGAACATCTGGACACCACTTGAGATGACGCCATGGTGCAGCATTCCCGTCTCCCTCTTAGGCAGCCACAGATGTTTGCGAGATGCTCAGCTGTATTTGAGTCACACCCATTGAATACACCCATGACTTTAACACGGTCAACACTGAGACCCATGCAGTAGGGCATTTTTTGCGGCCCATGACAAAGTTTTCCTGGGTTACCCTCAGGCATTTTCCTCTCCGCATAACATTTCCCACCCTCAGGGATGTGCCTTCCTGCGTGATATGCTAGCGTACAGGTGGCTTAGTCTTACATGATGCCGTATGGCAGCTCAGAGTAGCTGCGATGGCTTCATGTTAGGCAGACTGGTCCACGGAGAACCAGCAACCTAACCTGGGGCTCCTGTGTGGCCCAGTTTTAGAAAGTGTCTCCCCCCCGCAGCCCCCTGCCCACAGTCATTAAGATACAGTCTTCACTAGATGGTACTCAGAACTCAACAACTGTTCTTTACAACCCTCCTTGAAACAGGCTGGGGACTTATTTGCAGGGAAGAAAATGAATTCAAGGGGAAGGGGACTTTTCCTAAAGGGTTTTTTTTTTTCCCCTCCCTTTTTCTTTTCTTTTCTTTTCTTTCTTTCTTTTTTTTTTTTTTTTTTTTTTTTTTTTTTTTTAAGGAAACTCTGGGTGGCATCTACCATTGTTAATTGAGAGATTCTTTCAACACCAAATGCATATTTCACCTGTGACTCTTTTGAATTGTGTGACAGGGAAGTGATGTTTCCTGCTGTTCGTTTAGCTCCTATAGATGTCTTTAGCACACTGAACCATCCAACGGAAAAAAAGCGCGGAATACAAAGGCTCCTTTCTAGAAAGGGCTTGGCCTCCTCCACAGAGTGCTCCCGAGTAACCTTCGAAGGTATTTAGAGCTCACAGGCCATGGGTGCAACCGTGGTGCATCCTGAAGACCTGCCTTTAAGGAGCTGGTCACTGTGTACGGAAGGCTGGCTGCGAGCCGAGACATGTGAGCCAGACAGGAAACCATTGTGGAGATTTCTTAAAAGATTAACTGGGAAGAAAGCACATCTGGTCGAGGCACAGATATTTAGAGACGTGGAGCGCTCACGGGGACGGTATGGAAATCAGGTGAGAAGGGCCCCGGAGAGTGTGCGGGAGGAGCAGCACTTCAAAGCACAAAGCTATTCTAAAAACGTCCCCAAGCTGGAGTCTCTGAACCCACAAACCCAGTGGGTTTCTTACCCTTTCTTCCTTTATTTCCACTTATTCTCACGCAGTGGAAGAAAATCTTCGCTCTGGGTTAAGCTATATTTTTAATCACCACTAAAGCAGGAGGTTCTTCCCTTATGAGAGTTCCTCCACCCACTTGAAATTCACCCAGAGGAGCAGTGCTGGGCGAAGCTGCTTAGGTAGTGTAAGCATCCCGAACATGCAGCTCCCAGGGAGATGGACGCCTGTAGTACTGGCTCTGTCTGGTCTCCCTGATAGCCTCTTGCTTATCTTCACTATGGCCTTTTAGAACTACTGCTTTCCACTTTAGAGATGACAAAACTGAGGGGAGGAGCAAGACCCAGACAATATTCCCTCTTCGGAGCATGCTAATAAGTCTCTCATAGCCTTGCAGAAACTCTCAACCAAGCCGACTTCTTGGTTTTCCCGTTTGTTTAAGGGAGATGGTGAAGGCCACCGTGATGTGATGAGAGTGTTTGAAGAATGGTGCCTGTTACATAGAGAATGCTTCCCCTTCAATTAAAGCCCACAGCATACAAGCTTTGCACCGAATATGAGTACTCCGGCAAAGCTGGGCACAATGGTACACACCTTTAATCCCAGCACCCAGGAGGCTGACGCAGCTGAATCTCTGAGTCTGAAGCTAGCCTGCTCTACGAAACAAGTTCCAGGACAGCCAAACAGCCAAGGGTGTTAAACAGAGAAACTCTGCTTCAAACACAAACACACACACACACACACACACACACACACACACACACACACACACACAGACGAGTATTTCAGCATCATTTTTCACAAGTAAAAGAGTCCAACCACCTTAACTGGACTACAGGGTTGAATCAAGCGGTAACGCTCACACTGTCATAAAGATGGGACAGGGAAGTCATCCCATCTCTACACATCCGGTAGATGCTCACAACTCCCATTTGGCTGGTTGTCTCTGCACAAACCTAAATTCATGGCCACTGCTAGCTTGGTCAATATGTTGGACATAGATGGTTAATGTGGGGAAAGGGTCAACTGTAGGACCTGGGTCGAAATCAAAGGCAGAGCTCATTAACACAGAATGGGACGGAATGGCCATCTCCGTTGCGTTACGTAACAATGCATTCAGAACAGTCACACACATATCAGCTTGCAAAAAGTAGGCTTGTCAGAAAAAAAGGATTGATTCCCAAATTGGGGTGATTTTTCTGGCAGATATTCTGGGGTTCACTTCCTTTCGCTTTTTTCCTACTTGCTCGCAGTTTGAGCAAGTTGTTCATGTACAACTCATGGGTATGGCTTGTCACACTGGGGTTCCGTCCCAAGCCACTTTTGCTAGCTTCCTTTTGATAGTGTCTCTTGTGCCACCATGCCGAATACCTGGTTCTCCCTGATGTCTGTGAAGGACGGTATCTGAGCTTCTAGGTTTGAATTTGGACTTTGGGTTTTCCTGTGTGACTGAGAAGGGCACCCTGGAGCCCCCAGGGAACCTCTGGCTTAGCCTGAATTGTTTCCCAGGACTGCCTGTCCTGAGAAGTCTGTCTTGTCTTCTTTTAACTGTCGGTCCACAAAACAAGAGAAAGGGCAAGCAAGTACAGAAGGCCACACAGAAAGAAAGAGCAAGACTAGCACGGTCTAGAATGTGAGAGCAGGGGCTCAAATAGACAAGGCACGAGCAATCTCTACCCTGGTATGCATGAGTGAAGATGCGGTATAGAGTGAGCCAGCAGGAAAGTGGGGCCCACGTAAGAACTTTCTAGGCTGATTTGGAAATTGTCTTGAAAACGAAGTAAACAGTCACCGAAGGGCTTGAAGCAGGGCAGAGGAGAACCGGAGCCTTACGATATCTTAGCCACTTCTGTGTCCAGAAATGATACCATAGCCCTGCCCAAACAAAATGAGGGCAGTTTGTCTCAAAGGGACTCACTCTCCTTCCCTACTGATGATGGAGTCACACCAGCAAGCCCAGACTCCGTGCTCTGTTAAGGAGCAAACACTACTGTTTCTCATGTGGATTTTACTAGTGTGTTGGAACTGCTCATTTGGAACTCAGTCCCTACTGTTTGTGCTGCGCACATCTGGAATTGATTACAGGCCTGCCCAGGGAGAGGAAAGAAGGCAACACAGGGGTCTGCCTTTTTTGCTCCCTCCTTACCTTTCATGTGCAAACAATAAGCATGGGTGACTGCATGGTATATTGGCACACTGCACACAGTGTGTGCTCAGCATCCAAGCAGGCAGCCAATAGCCTAGAATCTTTGGAATACTTCCAGAACACCGAGTCCCAGGAATACGCAAAAAGAACCCAGAGCTGCATTTTACTCTTCAGCTTTAATATCCACAAGTCAACTCAAGGAACATGGGTTCATTTTCACTTCACTGAATAGTCAAAATACTACTTTGTCAACTGATACCATATTCTTCTGGATGTATTAGCTCTTTAGAAATGGTTTCCTTATTCATAACAAATATGAAATTACTTCATATTAGTGATTTTGAAAGATGTTTATCTTTTTTATGTGTATGTGTACATCTGTGTGTAAGTGTGTGGATGTGAGTACAGGTGCCCAAGGAGACCAGAAGAAGATATTGGACACCCCCAGAGCTGGCTGTTGTGAGCTGTCTGAAGTAGATTCTGGGTACTGAACTCAGATCCTATGCAAGAGCTCTGTTCATTCTTTTTTTTTTTTTGCTCTGTTCATTCTTAACCAATGAGCCACCTCACCAATCCCTACATCAGCAATTAATAGAGGCAAAGATAATTAGATTTCATATTCCAAGAATGCTTTGGTTAACAGAGGCCATCACTCCACCACACATGTAGTGAGAATGAAACAAACTGAGAGACTGCTACCTGCTTAGTTGAAAGAGTGTGGAACATTGGAGACTCATGAGCAACACACACACACACACACACACACACACACACACACACACACACACGAGTTTTAGCTCTCTCTCTTATTGAGACAGGGTTTCTCTGTATAGCCTTGGCTGTCATGGACTCACTTTGTAGGCCAGGCTGGCCTCAAACTCACAGAGACCCACCACACCCTGCTGAGTTTTAGATCTTGTTTCAATACTTCATACTTTTTGCGGGGGGGGGGGGGGGGGGCGGATTTTTGAGACAGGGTTTCTGTGTGTAGTCTTGGCTGTCCTAGACTCGCTTTGTAGTCCAGGCTGGCCTCGAACTCACAGCGATCCACCTGCCTCTGCCTCCCGAGTGCTGGGATTAAAGGCGTGCGCCACCAAGCCCGGTTCACTGTATACTTTCGGAATGTGGAACATGAACGGCTTTTATTTTACATTTACAGGAGGATGTCTACTCCAGGAAGAGGTAGCCCTATGCCAGGTGTTTAGAATAAAGAGTTGATAAAAACCTTTGCCCTAATGAGCTCCCTTCAGGTAACATGATGGAGTTAGCAGAAGAAGCCAAAAGGCAGAGCAAAGGAAAAGCACAGCATCATTGGACTGGAGAGGAAGAGAATGGATGCTCATCCAGGGCCATCACAGAGGTGCAGGAATTTGATTGTATGCAGAGGTGGATGAAAGGGTTGGAAAGCATAGACAAGGGTAGAAGAATGACGATCATTCCAGTTTGGTAGAAGCAGGCGAGGGAGCAGCAGACAGAAGAAAGAAGGCTGCAGTGGGTAGAGAGAGTCCTGATGGCTGAGGGAAGAGATGAAACAGGAAGCAACAGGACAAGGTAGACACTACACATACAGAAGGTAGAGAAGATTCTTCATGACTCCCAAAAGCTCTGGACCAGTTTGGAGGGTGATTGATATGTTGCCGTGTAGAACTTTTGAGATGAAAGCTGAGTGAATCCCGGGGATGGAGAAAGTAAGAAACAAACAGCAGCGCCTGGGACTCCCTCTGAGAGGTTAGAGCAGGACCAGGCAGCGCTGGTAGATGAGCGCTGAATGCATGGGCCTGTGAAGGAAAAGGGCAGAGAGCACAGCCAGCCAGGCCAAGGGAACTGATGGCAGCACTAGCTGTGAACACAAGGTCAAGGGAAGCCATCATCTGAGAGGCCAGAGGGGAGCAAGACCATCGTGAGGGAGAGGAATTTGCTTAGAAGAAAGCTTAGGAGTTTCAAATGCCATAGACAAAAGGGGGGAAGGATGAGGCAAGAGTAGAGAGCGCAGACTTGCTTTGGGGACCAGTGTGCAAACCACTGATGGAGAGGAAGGCAGCAGGCGTAAACTGCCTGAAGTCAGGTCTCTTTCCTGGAGTGAGCGCTGCTGGAGTCAGTTGAAGAGAGCTGTTCCAGAAAATGCTGAAAGAACAGCACAGATTCCTGCAGTTTTCGGCAAGAAAGACTAAGTGCCAAGAAAGCAAGGGTGGCAACAGTGGTCCCTTCAAGAGATATGAGGGTGCCAGAGAGTGCAATTACAAGAACGGGCTTGCAGAAGGTCATATTCGAAAATGTCTTTAATATCTCAAACACAGAGCACTCTCCTGGGGCTAAGGGTGGTAGCTTTCCTAGAGTCCTCAGGGAAAACCGGCACATCTACAGAAGAGGGTTAAGGAAGTGGCATGGCAGGGAGGTGGTGGTAAATGTTTTTAATCCTAGCACATGGGAGGCAGAATCAGGCAGAACTCTGGGGTTTGGAGGTCAGCATAGTGAGTTCTAGGCCAGCTAGGACTACATACTAAGACCCTGGATTTTGTTGTTTGTTTGTTTGTTTGCTTGCTTTTAAAGAAAACAGATTAACATAGTAAAGTAGTTGTGGTATCAGGCATCCAGAGCTATAACCTCAACACCACGGGTGTTAACAACTCAGGCACACCCCTTTTATAAACCTATTCCCTTCATCATAAAACAGCAGGGACCTGGTCAAAATAGTTCCTGTTTCATGGGACTGTTGTGTAGAGAAACACTTCCTACTGTCAGTATGAAGGTAATAAATGATAGTTATGAATTACAGTATGTGTCAGTAACTGACCATAATACTAGGAATAGTCCAGCCAGCTATTGGGACTCTAAACACTAAAGAATTTCTAATAGAGGTGGTTTCCATTATGCCCCAAAGTTCACATTTATATCAATTGAGTTTCAGCACCAGGACCACTTTCCAAACACTAAGTCACTTTAAATTTCCAAAAAAAGCAAAGTAAAGGGACTTTATTTCAGATTCCAAGGTAAGACATGGGTTTGGGGGACATTTCTTCCTTTTTATTAAAAAAAAAAATCTTTATTGTTTGACTGGTGGTAAATGATTATAAATTGATAAGATATTTACTTAAACTATACCGCCTTAATAATATCTAATATTTCCAAAATAATTTTGGATGTTAGAGCACACCCATCTTATCTCATTTGATACCCGAAATGACCGCAGAAAGTGGGCATCGTTATTTTACATATTTTAGAAAATCAAGGCTCAGAGATTTAAGGATAATAGTGTGTGATGTGGAGGTTGGCAGGACACCCACCTCAGAGTGCACATTTAATTACAGCGTGAGTGATTTTTCCTGGACCCGATTTTCCAGTCCCCCAACACTCCTCAAACTCAGTTATCTGAAAACTACCAGGTCAATGCAGTCTACACATTTCAAAATGATCCTTTGCCTAATTTTCAGCAGCCCTAGTGGAAGGAAAAAATGGTCCTCGTTGGTATTGGCTCAAATCAAAAACAAACCCAGTGACACACGGCAAGAGGCCTCCCTCCAGGACGGCACTGCTACACCATTCTGAAATTCCACTAAAAAGCAACGGTTAAAAAAGATAGAGGCAGAGCTCCCCGGAATATCTGAATGCTTCCCCTGTGTGAGGCTGCCTGACGGGCACCGCGACAACCAAGACGGAATGCCTAGGGTGGAGCGTGGGCGTAGGATGGAGTAATCAGGTGTCCCAGGTCTGTTGCTGTTGCTCACCTTCCCCTCCCATCTAGACCCAGGAATCTCAGGGGCACAAGGCAAGCTGTCCTCCATAGTCTGCAAGTCGGTCTTGGGGCACTGCTGGTCTGCACAACTGTTTTATGTGACCGGTCCCAGCAGTTACCTCCCGAGGCTGAGAGCAAAGGTAACTATCAAAGCTTCTTTTCCTGCTATTATGCCTTCTCTGAATTCCAAAAATGATAAATAAATAAACAAATAACCAATCTGTCTGGCCTTGCACAGAATCACTACTTTTCTGGCCCACAGGGTCCAGTCCTCTCTAGTAGCAGGTAACGTGTATGTCCTCAACACACACCTTAGGGATACGGTGACTCAGAGTACACGCATGGAAAGCAAAGATCACAGGAGCAGAGGCACAGAATAACGAAGCCTTTCAAAAACAGTAACAAAAAAAAAATTTTTTTTAAAGGAGAGAAAAGAAAACTTGAATTTGAAATTTGAACTGGATCCCTTAAAGAATCAATGTTTTGTAGCTGGGTGTGGTGGCCGATACCTGTAATCCTAGCACCTGAGGCTGAGGCCGGATTACCATGAGATTGAGACCAGCATGCATGGGCTATATATGAATATACATATACAATCAATTTACACAGCTTAAGGATAATCTTGGCTAGGGAATGAAAATCTATGTCAAAAAAAATTTAAAAACAGTCATTAAGAATAACAACAACAAAAGAGTTATTCTTTTCAGGGTTCCATTATGGAGGTTATAAACTAAAATGCAAAACAGAAAACTGTAGATGAATTAGGAAAAATGATCTTATTTTGTTGCCATAACAACATATAGAATTCCCTGATTTTAATGTGCCTATGGGGAATTTCATTTACAATTCAACTGTCTGCCTGTGGTTTAGTTATAGTCACCAGGCTTCTTCTAGCAGAAGTGTTGGTGGCATTAGTCTAGCTTGCACACAAGGTAGACATGAATTCTTTCATCTTTCTTTCTCCATACTCCTAATTAAATATTTACCCAGGGGCAAAATTTTAAAAACACTGTAAAAATCAGAATACTAATAAAACCACAACTTACAAGTACAATAATGTGCGATTGCCACAGCTGCTAACTATACAGCTGTGTGCACTGTTTTCTTTGGGACAAGAAAGATGGCAGGCTGCAGCTATCTGCAACTTCATCAACTCTACTCCTACCTCTTTTCCAGAAATTACTGTGGAATACTTATGAATGCACTGGTGTCATATGAAGAGAAACCTGAAGAATCTCACATTTATTTTTAAAAATAAATCGGATTTGAGATTAACAAAGATAACTTGGAAAAACAGATTGAAAGAGCTTGAAGTTAGAGCCGGGAAGGTGAGCTAATGTCAGAGGATGACGTGAGCAAAGGAGGAAGGGGGTATTCAAGGTTAGGACTTGGCAACTGTACTGGCTACTTTTATGTCAATGTGACACAAGCTAAGGGAGCCTCGGGTGAGAAAATGCCTCAGTAAAGTCAAGCTGCAGGCAAGCCTGTGTAGGAGCTGGTGGTCCCAAGCTCTATAAGAAGGCAGGCTGAGCAAGCCATGATGAGCAAGCTAGTAAGCAGCACCTCTCTATGGCTTCTGCATCCTCTCCTGCCTCCAGGTTCCTGGCCTACTTGCATTCCTGTCCTTTGATGGGGAAATGTGATTTGAATACATAAGCCAAGTAAAGCCTTTTCTCCCCAAGTTTCTTTGGTCATGGTGTACCATCAAAGCAATAGTAACTATGACAGCAAGTTTGAAGCCAAAGAAAGACAAGGGAGGCAGAGAAGCTAGTATTCTGGGAAAAGCTCTCCTGAATGGCGAACCTTAGGGTCAGCATAGGGCTTGCAGGTGGGTGGTAAAGGAAGGCTCAAAGCAGTAGTTACAGAGGACTTGAGTTTACAAGGCTGCATGTAGAGTGTCGGTCAGTCCAGCTATAGACAGGCAATTGGCAGGACAAGGCAACGCTTCCTAGCTGGGGAGCCCACTTCTCGGCTTAGTTACTCCGGGAGTTTGATCTATTGCAATTCTAGAGTCTGATGGATACAGCTGGATGAGAAAGGAAGGCTGTGAGCCTAGCATTCAGTTCACAGAGGAAGATAAAAGAACACTCTGGAATGTAAGAAAAAAATAAAACGGGAATGCCAAATAAGGAAGCACAAATATTTTTGAGTAAAAAAAAAAATAAGAGGAATTAAGTCACTCTGAGTTGAAGAAAGTGAAAGAGAGAGAGACATGGCTTAGTAGGTAAAGTGCTTCCTATCTAAACCTGAAGACCTGAGTGGAATCCGTAAGATCCACATGATGGGAGGGGAAAACTGACCCCTCCAATTCGTCCTCTAATGTGCACGGTGACACACACACACACACACACACACACACACACACACACACACACACACAGAGAGAGAGAGAGAGAGAGAGAGAGACAGACAGAGAGACAGAGAGAGACAGAGCCAGAGCCAGACACACAGACAAGGACACACATACACAGAGACAGAGAGACAGACAGGGACACAGGCATGTGCAGACACACAGACTAAATAAAGATAGTGACCACACCTATCATGGTGTCAGTTGGGGCAGAAGTTGTAGTAATCAGTTAGCTCAGAGGAGGAGTAACTGAAGACATGCGCAGCAGCAGAAGCCGGGGCACGCAGGGATACATACAGCCAGGTCCCACCAGCCCTTGCAAAGGCTCCCCAGTTCACGGCAGAGGCAGAATGTGCCCGTGAACTTGTGGAAATCCCCAGACCCCTTCAGAGAGAGCGGTGGCTTCTTTGCTCTCTTTGTCTGTGATTCCTTTTGCATCTCTAATTCAAGTCAATTTAAGAAATATTTACTGGATGGCCTGCCAAGTGCTACGCCTCTTAAAAAAAAAAGAAACAGCCCTTGACCTCGGCAGCACACAGTTTGTAGTCAGAGAGGATGGAGATGGTAGCTGATAATTATACAGATATTTGGCAAGTCAAGAAAAGAGTGACTACAAAGGCCAAAGACTATCGAACACACTTTGTACTTATCCCCTGGCAAAATCTCACTTTCAGCCCATTACTCTGAACAGTCTAGACAGTCTGTAATCTCAGCTGTGTCACTTAACTTATAGACCATTTTCTAGATCTTAAAATACATCAAGTTTCAAGACAATAGCCCTACTGAAGCATTTTAGAGCTATATTTTGTTTTATGCATCTGTGTATGTATGTGTGTATGTATGTATGTATGTGTGTCACATGTTAAAAAAAAAAAGCTCTAAAGACTTTAACCACTCCACAGTTCTCACTGGGAAAGCATGCTGTTGGCGTGCTTACCTTTAGAAATGGGGTCTCATATTTAAACGTGTATATCTGGTTCATCAAGTAAAGGAACACATGAAATGAGAACAAGATCACCAAACAGAAAATGTATTTGCTATGGATCTAGTGTTTTTAAAAATAATAATAAGTCCTGGCTTGTTTTTGTTTGGTTTCTTCTGTTTTGCCTAGTCACAGAACAAATGTAGAAATGCCTCCACAATGAACTATTAGTAGAATTTATATGCTGGCTAGAGAGGAGCTACTGTACAAGTGACCCCAACATTTTATGCTAGGCATGACTATGAAGCTCGTCTTTAAATGTGAGTAGGCGAAAATGTTGCAAAAAGAGGTGGAGAATTTTATTCAGCCACATCAAAAGGATGACTGTGACCTATCATTATTTCTCTTGAGATTAAATTTGTTTGCATGGGTGTGCATGTATGTGTACGCATGCTGTGCCCATAGAAGCTAGAAAAGTGTATCACATCTCCTGGGACTGACGTTACAGCTGTGGTTGTGAACTGCCTGATATGGGTATTGGGATCTGAACTCTGGTCTTCTAGGAGTGGTGAGTGATCATAAGCACTGGCTGAGCCGTCTCTTCAGAGCCTTCCTGACTATGCTTAATGCATTCTCATTCCTGAAGAGCCAGAGACAGACCTTAGCACACCGACTGCTCAGAACTATTGAGCATCTTCCCCAGCAGCGAGGCTCTCTTGCTGTTGGTCTTTTCTATTCATTCTGTTTCTTAACAAAACCATAGTCTTTCTCCCTGTGTTAAAATCTCTACTCCCATCACATACTCTCCCCTCCAACTAGACTGTTCTTGGAGCTTATCTTCTACCACGTTCTCTGCTAGCCAATCCCTTCTCCTTCCCATGGATACCAGTTATTCTCACTTCGTATTTCTGATCCTTTAACAACCTGTGTGTCTAGTCACTTAGGCTTTAAGTATCAGTCACTAATAATATCACATTCCTGGTTTCCTTTAGAAGATTCTTTATAATATGTATATATATAATTTATTTGATTTTATGTGCATTGGTGTGAGGGTGTCAGAGCCATTGGAACTGGAATTACAGACAGTTGTGAGCTGCAATGTGGGTACTGGGAATTGAACCGGGATCCTTTGGAAGAACAGACAGTGCTCTTAACCACTGAGCTATCTCTCCAGTCCCATCCCCCCGCCTTTAGAAGATTCTAAAGCCCCCAAACATGCAAGAAAAGATGTGCTATAGCTAGTCCATATCACAGCCTAGATGTGCACTTTTGCTGTCAGACCTTGACAATGCAGAAAGGTAAAGATATGGGCTTTGGATTTAATGTACAAAACCCAACTCCACCATATCTAGCCCTCGGAACTTCAGTTTGCTTCTTATAAAATCAAATTAATCATTTGTACCTCTCACTTGTGAGACATATGAAGGCAGATGATCAATTTAAAAGGCAATCAGCAGAGTTAAGTCAATACAAATGATTATTTTTAATCACTTAGGAAGCAAACAAGGAGACATTAGAGTCCTTATATAAACCACAATGGGTGACTTTCCCTCTGGCCCAAAGGAAGAAAATCACTAGCAAGGCTAAAAGCTAAGAACGAGACCAAGGGTTTGGACGGGACGGAGTCTCAGCTTGGCTTTTGCTGCAGTTGTGGTGGAGAACTTAAAGTGCGTGGAAATAAAAGATGATGCAATGGGATCGGCTTGCGAGATTCATCTAAGAATACTGTGTGTTTCCAAGGAAGCTGGAGACCGAGCAATGGAACAGGCTCCCCAGAAGCAGTGTGCTGGTATATGAAACTTAAGCTGGGCCCTGCCCCTTGCCAAGCACCTCCTGGGTGGAGCTGAAAAAGGATTAGAGCCCAGAGAGGCCAGACCTGATTCCTCCCTGGGCCTCAGCAGCCAGGGACAGAGCCCAGCCGAAAATAAATACACCTGAATCTTCACCTCTCACCTTGACCTTTCATTATCTCCCTATTTTTGTTGAGCCACGAGCTTCATCTTAGAGTGTGATACAGGACTCTGAACGACTTAAGAAAACGCACACATTATTAAGGCAGGCTTTTCTAGTTACGTTATCAAAGCCTAGATAACATTTTTTGTTTTTAAAGAAACACAGTAGTGGTTTCCAGAGCTATTCATGGTATCTTGTTGTCCTCTTTGCTAAGGAAAATAACTCTTCACAAGCTAGTCTTTCTCAGGAGAATATCCTGCCACCCCATAGCTTTCCCTCTGAATCATAGGGCCTTGTGACTGCTCCCTGATAGCCATCCCATGGCATGGGTAAAATTCTCCCATAAACCACAGGATTTGAAAGAGGGGAGGGGACTTCTGGCTTATTCAGGTCTCAGGACAGCTTGAAGGGCTTTAGATCAAATGAAATCAAAGTGAAACGTCAGGGTTCAACTCCTGCCACAGAGAACTTGAGGTAGGCGATGAGATGAAAGGGACACTTTTTCTTTTTCTTTTAAGAAAACAATCATGATTATTTGAGACAACTGGAGTAATAACTGAATGTATTTTTTTAAACCTAGTACAAAAAAAGTAGGTTTCTTTTCTTTTAGGCATTTCCCTTGGAGTTCTGGAAGTCAGAAGAGAATCTCCAACTCGCTCACCACGCTACAAAGGATAGATGTGGAGTTATGTGGCAAACTGCACCGTTGCTAGGAACCACTTTGGAGTGTGTTTGGTAATCAGTTGATTTATATTTCTGATGACCAAATGTTTCTATTGGCTTGGGGAGAAGGAGATGGGCTAGTTGACGAAGTTCCCAGGGCATGGAAAAATCTACGCTTGTAATGTCATCTAATGTCACACACAAAGATGTGACTGGCTTAGAGATATTAAAATCCACTGTGTCCACATGTGAAACTGTCAAACAAATAAACAAAAATGAAGTCTCAGATGCCAGGCAGGTGGGTTTCTTAGGAAGATCTATCACGGTGACCATTGGCTTGGGGTGGGGGGGGGGAGTGGGGGGTGGGGTGGGGTCCTGAATGCCGCTGATGCGGTGCTATTGGCTAACCCTCTGGAGACCACAGAGTGCATTCTACAGTCTTTGGTGCCACTTTGTTTTCCGGAAGCCAGAGATTTCCAAGACTTTACAGTAGAACTGTCATTCTTTATAATAAGCATAAAATAAACTCCAGACTGCATTTTATGAAGAAATTCTGATGTCAAAGAGGGAAGGTTAGTAGTGTTGGGTCAAATAATTCTGAGACCAGCAGAAGCTATTAAAAATTACAGTCAAGCCATTAAAATTATGTCTTATAGCCCATGTACTATAAATGATGTAAATCTTTGTATCTTACAATTATTCACTCAAGAGTCTCCATTTCATTGCTGTCTTTTTTTTTTTTTTCTTTTTAGAGAAACCACCCCCCCTCACCCCAGAGAGAAATCTGATTGCAGTTAGAACCTGTAAGGAAGGTCTGATGCTTTAGCAACTAATTGGATCATCTCAAAGGTTAGATTTTATGTCTGACCTATTTAGAGATCGGAAAAGCTTCTCTTCAGAAAGAAGGCATCCCTGATCTCAATTTTTGGGTGTCAAGCATCGCAGCAGCCAAGCTTGAATGAGTTGGTAGTTTAGAGATAGCCCAAGACTATTTTCCTTTCGTGTTTACTCACATGTAACTCACACACTAGTGGTCTTTTTTTTTAAAAAAAGATTTATTTATTTATCTTATGTATATGAGTGCTCTGTTTTCATGGACACCAAAAGGAATCAGATTCCATTACAGATGGTTGTGAGCTACCATGTGGTTGCTCAGAATTGAACCCAGGACCTCTGGAAGGTGCTCTTAACCACTGAGCCATCAGTGTGTTCCAGCCCCACACCTGTATTTTTAAGGCTTTCCTCAGTATCTTGTGTTTGACACCGTGGAATATTCCATGTATTAAAACAAGTTGGCCAGGATGAGCTGCACACAAAAGGAATATCCTATAACCATTTCATCATTTCATATTAGCAGCCTGGTAAGACAATTCTTCGGGGAGAATAAAAGTCCTGCTACCCATTAACAACTTTTGTTGGTCTGTTTCACTCTATAAAGGATCTTTGAGTTTGGATTTCATTTTTTTTCCCCCAAAACAGAAACAGAGAAGAAACTGATCACTGAAGGGGCAACTGCACATGCGCACTGACTCCTTGAGGCAACTCTGCCACCAGGCAACCAACCCTCTAGCAATACCCGTCTTCTCCAGCTCTGCTCCACATCTCCCTTCTTGAGATACTCTGTCTCAACCTACACTTTCCCTCCTCCCGAGATGGTCTCATGCAGAGAACAATGACATTTCAAAGGCTACATAAGGAAGACCTGTTCGCTGTGGCAGGATCATTGCATCAGAAGCTCCCTGTGAGAACGGTCCCCAAGGTTTCATCTTCAACTTGTTGTCTCTTAAATTGGTTTAAATGTAGCATTGGGTCACTTAGTTCTGTGGAATTAGGTAAGTCTGGGGACTCAGCACAGTGGACTGAATTGAAAATCAGGAAGGTTCCAAGAAGCCAGTCACAAGAACACTATATTTTCCAAGTGTCCCAGGCAACTGTCTCGTTTCGAATAGGGACAGAACCATGGTATATCTACAAGTGAAAATACAGCTCTCGGGTAAGAGACAGAAGAGTAACCAGGAGAGTTTAAAAAAAAAAAAATCCAAAGTCATAAACTTATAGAGAGAAGCAATTGAGGAGAAAATCCCTCAGCATGCCCAAGGAAGCTTACTCAACATGTCCAAATAGGAAGGAAGAAGTTAGCAGCCACAGAGATGGGAGGAAACATCTAGATTGGTTACTGAAGGCATTCTGCAACAGAGAAAGAATGGTTGAGATCACCTTTGGATGACTGTAGAGTATGTGGGCTGCTTATGGGTCCTCAGGGATATATACCTGACCAAAAATTAGTGTTTGTCAAGACCTCTATAATTTTGAGTCTTTAAAAAGCAACTTAAAAGTTATAATAAGAACAGCCAAGTCACATAGAGTCCAGGAGCGGCAACAGCTGCCTGTAATCCCTGTTCTCTGGAAGCTGAGGCAGCCAGATATCTGTGAAGTTTGAAAGCAGCCAGTGCTATGTAGTGAGTTCAAGGCCAGCCTGTCTTAAACAAGTAAAACAAACAAATCGCCTTGCTCCTTACATTTCCGTTACTTCAAAATTAAAAAAAAAAAAAAATCACATAGCTCATTATTTTTTTTTCTAATAAATCACAAAATCAAAGACTTTTCTATTGGTGGGGTACTGTGGCTAAGACTTCTTTGTGTTTTCCTCTGGAATGCTAACTAGGTGAGAGACTAGGGTGCTCACAACTCTCTTTTTTTGTTTTCGTTTCGTTTTGTTTTTAGTTCATTTTACACTTTATCTTAGTATCTTTTGTCTTAGCAGTCTTGTGGTCACTAATTCCTAAAGTAAACAATTGCATGTGGCAGAATTGGATAGGGAGAAGGGATCAGTTGTTTGCTCGGTTGGTTAGTTTCCACCAGGAGAAATTCAAGGGGGAAAACGCAGGACATGGTTGACTTTCCAATTACATATTCATTGCTCCTGTCCTGTGCAGCTTCTCAGACCTAAACAAGCCACATGGCTAAAGTGTGCTGGCCTACTTTCTCTGTTACTTTATAGCTGTGCCTGTACACATTTCTCTGGACTGAAAGCGGAGACTTGGAGACAGCCTGAGAAAAAGCCAGTCCTACATTTATATGGCAGCAGAAAGAACACAGTAAGCAGCCCTGCAGAACACTCCCCTTTGTTGACAACCTTGCTGCATTGTTTTGAATAGCAACTGCGTGTCGTTTCCCATTATCCAATACGCAGAACCAATACTACACACCGGTTGCTTTTCTTCCCAACAACTGATGACGCAAAGCATTTAGAGGACTCAAGAAGCATGTCGAAACTGACAGCTCAGAGACCAAGAGCCCTGTTGAAGCTCAGAACAGGTGTGTGGCCAGGCAGCTGCCTGCTCTCTACCTCTCATTTGTGCTTGCTTAGCTTCCCTGCCCCCTCCTTCCGTGTATCCCTCTGGGTTAGGATTGAGAAGAGCCTAATCAGAACCTCCCCTCTAGACTGTTTCCCTCGGCCAGAAAGAACTGGCTCGTTCTCAAGACAGCAAGCGTTTGCCCTCTGCACAACAGCAGTGAGCATGTCAACTCGTTTCACTCTCATCGCCCACTAGGGATTTGGATAGCCAAGGACGTACTGGCCATTTCCCTGGGTTTATGGAGCTCCACTCCCCTAGGCCTGCAACACATTTTCAGTCCGTGTGTTCACAGTGTCCTGGCATCTGCAGTGTGGGAAACCCTAACGGAGCGCCAATAGCCCCACAGCCTCCCCCTATTAAAATGTGCAATTGGATTTCACATGTGTGGTTTCAAACACCATTCAAAGCATGATTTACAGGCTACTGTCTAGCTCTACAGCTGTTTTGCCATCCTCCAGACCAAGCTGTTTCTAGGAATCCACCACCAGCTCCCTGGCAAATAGTCCTCCTAGCGTGGGCCTCCTAAGTCATTCCTGGCCGTGCTGAACAATGCTAGCTCTAAAGCAGGGCTTGAAGAAAACACTTATCGAACGCATAAACTATTAATTATTCTTTCCACATAATTATTCCCCCACGAGAACAGCCTATTCGATGCCTCTTTTCTGTTCACCCCACTTCCTAATCAACTTTTTTTTTTTTTTGTCATCAAATTAAACTAATCGTGACAGGTAGTTGGATGTGGGTTATTTATATATGTTAAAAAAAAAAAAAAAAACCAGTACAAGTCTGAGGAGCTTTGTGTGGGTCTCAGAAAATGGTTGCTACCTACAGCTTTCACAGCGAACATGTCCTTTCTTAAGATGGAAAACAACAAGCACCACTGATACAGGAAATGATCTTCCTGCGGCTGCGTGCTAGTCACTTGATGCCAGACAGCCGTGCTGTTGAGCCATCCTCCCTCCAGCCTCTCCACGTTGAGCTTCTAAGATTCTGAACCCTGTTGCTCCTCCCTACCCCCTACCCCCGACTCCCCAAAAATTCAGGTTTCAGACTTGGGGCTGTAATACACTCAGACATGCAATGTCTTCTAAGTATCTTATTTTTCCGGTGACGGAGGGCCAGAACTATGTGGTTCCTTAGGGGTTTTCTGTGCCTAGACCAGCTGAAGGCCAGCACAGGTTCAGAGAATTGACAGAGCCCAACTCTTCTAAGCCTAGGTGGAGAAGAACGATCCATACAGTGAACAGCATGCAAGATGCCCTTCCCCCATGACTGAGACCCAAGCTGCAAGAAAGACAAAGGAAAAAGGTTTGATCTCGAGTGTCTTGTCCCAGGCAAACGCTTATTGGGAATAGTGTTCAAGAGGAGTATAGCTTCCAATTGAGATTTTTTTTTAAAACACCAATTAATTAAAATGAAAGTTAATAAACACTTTACAATTAGGTCAAACTAGATTTTACCCTCTGGTCACAATATACGACAACCCCCACCCAGCCAGGGAACAGAATCTGTGGGTGAAGGAGGGTGATTTTCTCTACTCTTTCACATGTACCCTCAGACCACTGTACTTTGGAGACTCTTACAGAGGGCATAAGCAGCACTGCCTTCCCCTGCATCTCAATCAAACTGCACAGCTGTGGAGGCTATGTGCTCAGTCCCTCCTAAGCATCATAAGAAACCTCCATGCTACAAGTTCCCAAGTACTGAGGGCTGTTTGATACTCAGGGCTTTTTATTTTACTTTTAATTTTAGTCTTTCTGTTCCCTCCTATTCACAGACTTCATGAATAAAGATCACTAATTACTGTTTTGATAATCTGAGAATTAGACTATGTTGACAAGTTGGGCTATCAGATTCTCAAGTCATCATCAAGAGCCTCTTGATTTAAGCCCTTACGTGAATAAGCCCAAAGCCTCACTTGCCACACATGGTCCCAAAGACCAAAGATGAAAATTGCAGGAATTAAATGGCCACTCACTGGCACTTCCTGTGTGTCAAACATTACAGCAGGCATTTTACATGTGCATCGTGTCTCATTAATCTCTCAAGACAACCAGCTGAGGGCTGCATATATCATTATCCAACCTTATATACAAGAATAGAAACCAAAACTGCCTAGGGAAACACGACTGCCAGAGGGAGATGGTTGAAATCACTTTTTTTCCACTTTCTGTCTACTGAATTCTTACCATAATGGAGCAGTAGATTTTGGGGAGAAGGGGCTCCCCAAGCTTGGAGAACTGTAGACCCAAGCAGTTCCTGGCTCAAACCTGCTGAGGAAGGTATGTTTCATCAGAGGTGAAGGGAGGGGTCACAGGCTCTCCTATCCTCCCCTCCATTTCTCCACTAAGGATTCCATCCTACAGACATCCTGGGCAAGCTGATTGGTCATTCAGGTCTGTTTCCTGATCTGATGAAAATGA
Organism: Acomys russatus; assembly: GCF_903995435.1. Lineage (NCBI taxonomy): Eukaryota > Metazoa > Chordata > Mammalia > Rodentia > Muridae > Acomys > Acomys russatus. Next base: position 65,185,157 of record NC_067138.1, on the reverse strand, counting down.
GAAGTTGTCCTTTCGGTCCCAATGCTATGCTGGTTGACTGACTCCACCTTTACACTGCTTTGGTGGCAGTGCCAGTGAGCACATGTTTCCACATCGTCCTACCTGTCTTTCCCATTTCCCGGCTAATTTTATAATAAAGCATGCTCACCCCTAATATGTCACATAATCCCCTCCCATATGAGTGTCTCGTTCATTCAGTCTTCCTCCTCAATTCTGAGCTTTGGATAACTTGCACAATTGACACTCCATGCACCTCACAAACCATTTACTTACAGGATACTCCTAAAAGCAACAGATTCTTTCCCAGCATCTCTAGAATCCACATGGAAGATACCAACGCCACTGCATCCCACCCAGCACGATGCTATATTGGTACCCAGACATTACTACCAGGGCACCAGGTAGGTGCTGAGGATGCACCCCTTCCTACTTCAGTATCTCGAGTTTGTGCATCCTTTCCTTCATTTGAACCATGACATTTTCATGTAAGAATTTCCTCCAGCTCACTCCAATCCCTCTTGGCTGATTCCATCTTGGGAACCCATTCTTACCATTGGAGTCTTCCACTTCTTCACCTGGGGTAGCCTTCTGAGAGGAGTGGTGCGCATGCGAGGAGAGGAGACTAACAATCCGTGGCCGGGGAAGCGTCAGGGCTTTTCCATGGACCTTGAGGGAGTGTTCCTTCAACTGGCTGATTGTCATGGTGGAAAACGAGCACCAGGAACACTTGTAGGCATGTTCACCTAGAAGGAGATGGTGGTGAGGTAGATAGGAAAGGCGGGAGTCAGGAGAAAGGGGGCTAGAAAGCAAAGTCACACCGTTAATTGGCTCCTTCTGGAAATGTGACGTAAGGGTTCTTGGTCTAGAGATCCTCCAAAGCCAACTCCCTACCCATTCTCACAGCCATAGGGTCCTGGAAAGAAGCAGTCATGGCTCCTTGATAACGCCACCTGGAGCCTATCCATCTCGGGTTCCACCTACAGCACTGCAGCTTTGGGATGGTTCCTGCCCAGTGTGTCAGACCTCCTCCACCTTCTCCGTGCTAAAAAGGATCAGGCCAGGTTTCATTCAAGCACAGAAAACAGTAAGCTTAATTCTTTATCTCTGTGGCTTTTTCAAGCATACTGTTCCTCCACAGGAGCCCTATTGTGCTAATTCTCAATATTTGATTCTGCTGAACCACCTCTTCACCTGACACATGCTTAACGATTTCCTCCCCACATATATTTGGGGCTAAGGGGAAGCTCATCATGAAAGCCCATTTGCTAGCTAATCAACAGTATAGAAGTGCCAATGTTTCTTTGGGGGGGGAGGGGCAGAATTGCAGGTGGTAAGCACGAGTGGGAAGAAGAACATGTATTTAATGGTACATTTAAACTGAAATACAGCACAGAAAGCCATGACCAAATTAAGACAAGAATGTGGCTTACCTTCGCTGTAAACCAACTTTCAAGTTGGTTACGTTTTAAGAATGAAGGTTATTGGTGGCCAATTATTGGACCAATACACACAAGTCTAATCAACTCGGAAATCAATTTCATTTTCAGTAACAATAGAACAATATGGCCCCCCAATCTAATAACCCTATAATCCTACCCCTGAAGAGTCTCTATTGAGAAAATAGCATATAAGCCAGGATGAGGGGGCGGGGGTTACGTTTATAACCCCAGCACTTAAGCTAAAACAGGAAGATTGTGAGTTAGAGGACGGCCTGGCTGCAATAGTGAGATACCATCACAAAAATCCCAGTGAGCAAGGAAAAGGGACAAAGAGAAAGGGAGGGAGGGAAGAAGGGAAGGAAGGAAGGAGAGAGGACGGGTTGCACCCTTAATACACAGAAAATTGTATTTGGAGATTAATGCTATTTATGGACTGGCAAGGATACTCAGTGGGTAAAGGCATGTGTGAGCAAGGCTCAGGACCCACACAACCTTGGAACCCTCGTGATAGAAAGAATGGACTTCGGCAAGGCGTCTTCTGACTTACACACATACAAACAATGGAACATGTGCACACACAGAGAATATAAACAGATAAACTGATGAAAAAGTATACTGTTTATACTGGAAAGATATGAACCAACCTAGATTTTGAAACAAAAGAAAACAATTAGGCAAATGAAGGTATATCCTCTTGGTGATCCACCATTAAAACAAATTCTTGAAGAACTTGTAATAAAGACAGAAAATGAAGAATGAATTGAAACATAAAACATTCTTTATATACATTATAATCACAACTGTGGAAAAATAATTATAGGAAAAAAAAAACAGTTGACAGGAATTATCAAATATTAACAACGACCTTTATATATAATAACATTAAGGATGACTGGACATATTTCTTTTGTTTTTAATTTTTCTCTAACAAATATGTACTTTCAGCTTCAGTTTCCCAAATATGAGAATTACAGGTGTGTCCTTCTGCTCCTGGGTACTTAAAAGCTTGTTTTTAAGATTAAATTAAGAATCTAAGCTGGGCATGGTGGTGCACGCCTTTAATCCTAACACTTGGGAGACAGAGGCAGGAGGATCGCTGTGAGTTCGAGGCCAGCCTGGTCTAGAAAGTGACTCCAGAACAGCTAAGGATAGCATAGAGAAACCATGTCTCAAAAAAAGAAAAAACAAAGCAAAAAAACAAGACTCCAGAACCAGAGCCATTACTGTTCTCATTAATTTTTTAAAGGTTTATTTATTTACTCGTGTGTGTGTGTGTGTGTGTGTGTGTGTGTGTGTGTGTGTGCACCTACATGAGCATATGTACACCACATGTGTCCAAGTCCTGAGGTCAGAGGGTGTTAGGTGTTGGCTCTCCTAGATTTGGGGTTGTAAAGTATAGGTGGTTGTGAGCCTTCCTGTGGTTACTGAGAGCCCAACTCAGGTCCTCTCGAAAAGCAATAAGCATCCATAACCGTGAGGCCATCTTTCTAGCCCCTAATACTAATGTGAGTTTGGTCGTGTGAACCTTGCTAGGTTGCTATGAGCCTGTTTAACAACTGAAGACTCAGATCCAGATCTGCTTATCCCCAGTCCTGCTTAGCTCTAAAAGGCAACAGGATACCACATGATAGCACATGCCTATGATCCCAGGACTCCACAGGCTGAGAGAGGAGGGGTAATGCAAGTTTGAGACCAGCGTGGGCTAGAGACAGTGTTTTCAGGGACAACATGAGCTATATAGCAAGACCCTATCTGTAGACACTGATAAAAACAATCAATTGAGAACAGATCAGTTGAAAGACTTGTAGCACATACACTATTTTCTCCAAGTCAAGGGTCTCTCGGTGGCTCAGAGCCACAGTGGTTATGCCCCCACAGGGTACAGATAGCAGAGTTATACTGCTTTTATTTTCTTTCTGGAAACTTCTGGCCAACTATCAATCAGCTCTAGGAACATGTACTCAGCTGACAGCTTTGATGTCTATGAGGCATCTGGATTATTCAGAGACCTTCACCTGAGCCAAAAGTATCACCCCCCAGCCCTCCTCTGGTAAAGGTGCTTTGGACAAGTCCAAAGGCAATGGGGAAAGCTCACCAGGATGCTGCCTCAGCCTAAGGACTTATGGTAGTTATGATGCACATATTAAAACGTAACCTGAGCTCAAAAGCTAATGTCTCCTTGGATTTTAGAAGTTTCTCAGGGACATTAAAATACTATCAGAAACAAGCATGCGTAGCTAATCTCCTTGTTCTGACTCTGATCGCAAGTGAGGTTGAGGGCAGTTGTGTGGCTTAAGCAGTTTTACCACATTCAAATAGTTCAGCAAGCCTAACGCTCCTAAAGCAGAGGAAAGAGACGGGTTGAGAGCGGGTGGCCAAAGTGAAGGAACCAGGCGCTGGGCAGCTTCTGTGATACGGTTCAGAGTGTGGTAAAGTGCTACAAAAGGCATAGAGGGAATCGCATGGTGCTGTCCCTCTTGGAATGCTGTCAGAGTCAGTAAGATGATGGCTGTCACAGCTTGGTGCACAGCTTGGGATGGATGCCACGCAGTGACAGAAACAGCACAACTCCTGGATGCTTGTGACTCAAGTTGAAAGAGCGTGGCCCATAGAAGAGCATCTCCTGAGAATCCTTGTGCTTCTTGAGTTTTGTGTTAGCTTATGTTCCATCTCAGGTGGAAATTAGCTTTAGTGGATTTTTCTCATTTACAAAAAAACTAAAATTAAAAAAAAAAAATTATAATCCCATGATCAGGCCAAGGTAATTCAGAACCTTATTTTAAAAACCAAAAGTCTAATTCCCAACTGTTAGCCATCAATCAAGCAAAGCATTAGTGATTGTTTTGGTTTTATGAATAAAATTGAATTGTGCGTTCTCTTTAAAACTGAACATGCAGCCATCCCAAGAATAAAGTAGGCTCCTGTTGGGAGACATAAAATTTCACTTAAGGCCATGAGGGAGGCAACTCAATAGGGTACTGAGGAAGGAGACTGCCAGTCCCAACTCACCAGCATGGGCTTTGAGGATGTGCGTCTTCAGCCGGCTGTTGTAGGATGACTTGAAAGAGCAGAGTTTGCAGCGGAATGGTTTGTGGTGTCCATGATGGGTCTGCATGTGGCGATCCAAGCTTGAAGTGGAAGAAAAGGAAAGCAGGATTAAAGACCATCCACGTTTCCCCTCCGCTGGTCCAAACATCCCATTTCTAAGCTGTTCCACGGCTTCCCTCTTGTTTTCTAATGACGATGCACACCACTACCAATAGAGAGGCTAGAATTGTGAAAGCAAGTCTTAATAGGAGAAGAATCTGGAGGAAGAGTGTAATTGGGCGCAGTAGAACATGCCAGTAATTCCAGCACTCGGGGAGGTAGATAGAGGCAGGCAGATCTCTGTGAATTCAATATTAGCCTGGTCTACAAAGTGAGTCCAGGACAGCCAAGGCTACACAGAGAGACCCTTTATCCAAAAACAAACAAACAAACAAAACAAAACAAAAAAGCTCAGTGTGGTTGTATATAACTATAATCCTAGTGCTTAGAAGGTCGAGGCAGGAGCAACAGAAGTTCAAGGCCAGCCCTGGCTACAATGGCAAGTTATAGGATAGTTGTATGAAACTATCCCTTCCCCCACAACCAGAGGGAGGTGGGAGGGGCGGATCTTTTGGATTGAGCTATGGATTCATAGCAGATCATGATTTGCTCCTCTCAGACCGTAGGATGCTGAAAGACAGTAATCCAAATTTTTTTCTGCCCAGTGCTGCTCTAGTGAGAGTGCCTAGCTAACTCATTGGCGCAGAGGTGGGGAGGGGTGGGGGGGGCCCGAGGGGAGTTAAAGGTCAGAAAAATCTAGAAAGGGCTTTCCTTTCTACATTGTTAATTGTACTCTCATCAGAAACAGGAGGGAAGCGTTCACAGCGCATGACCTGCTCACACAGACTGCCGTGTTCCCAGGATCTATACCAATACGGAGCACAGTGTAAGGGTGTTTCAAGGAATCATGTATGCAAGTGGGCCGGAAACCCCCTTCTGATAAATACAACCACGGTCGCCATACATCACTCTTCCAGAAGCAGTTTATGAGGACATGACTTAATTAGAACGAACCCCTAGTACTTCTTAATAATTATTAGTCTGAAAAATAATAAATCTAACCAACAAGGTGTGGGATGTTCTCTTTTCATACACTACTCTGGAGAGCTACGTCCTATTCTGAATGCCTCACAGGGGACTGCTGCCACTTACCACTGAAAACATGTGATGTTCTTCGGAGTGCCACAGCTATGCTACCCATGGCCTCCTGATGTCCATTAGCTAGCCTACGTGCAACCTGGGCTACCCAAACCCAGCACACTTTCCTAGAAAACCAATTCTCCTCCAGCCAAGCAGACTCAAAACTGGGTACCCCTTCTACTTCTTGATTTAGCATTTACCAGTTCCTTCTTGAAACCCAGGCCTAACTTCTTAAGGGAGCTCCTATCACTTCTTCTAAATTGACCTCCCTGACTGAGCTATACAGTCATTTCCCTGCGGCATATCCCAGCTATTTATTATGTGCTACATGGCCTCAAGAAAGTTATTTAGTCTCGTTAGGCCTTACTTTTCCCATCTATAATATGGAGATAATAATGGGCCCATAGCTCATGGGGCTATTTTGTAAATATAAAGAGGTAATAATTGAAGATACTTAAGATAGTGCCCGCTATATCAGCAGGTGCAATAATTATTAGTAATTATGAATATGTTACTCATCCCAGACTCTTCCTTTTGCCAGTACTGTAATTATAATACACTAATTCCTGGCATTTATAGACATCCTAATAGGTAGCCAGGAGATAATTTCCACTATCCTTTCCATGTACATTAAGGCTTATTTAAACCAAGCCAGCAGGCAGGCCTCAGTGAGGATGACATCTTCTCCACCTTGGGCCCTTTATTCTCCCTGCCCTGACTCCTTTTCAAACTGCACGGGTCCCACCTTCCTGTTTTAAGGCTTGACTCCAATGCCCACAATCTATAAAACCCTAATGCTTCCCAAATAGTGCGTGCATGGTCTTTCGTTAAATTCCACAGCATTTTACTGAAATCTTTTTTGTTTGTTTGTTTGTTTTTTAGTTGTGATAACTCACTACCTTCAGGCTAGCCTGAAATCTTTTTTTTTTTTTTTTTTTGTCTTTTTGTTAATGTATCTTATTTTGTCCAGTCATTTTTAAAAAAAAATAAGCCAATCATACCTTGATCATCGTCATATTTTCTCAAGGCATAGTGTCAGGCATAAATTAGTCTTTTATTCCAAATTATTTACTGAGGGCCTATGTGCATCACACAGTGTCGTAAGGAGCTGCGGAGAACACCAGTTTTAATGCCACTGGATGGAGGCATGTGTTAGGCTCTGCAGCAGAGTGAAAGGTAAGTCAGGTCATCTGTTCTACTCTCCAGAGAAACAGGGCTTCCTCCTGTTTTTGGTAGTTCCACCTGGACTTTATCTCTTTGAAGCAAACAGACCTCACTCATTTTCAATCACTACACAGATAAACAGTAAGTAAACTACCTTCAATACCCTGCCAGTCCTACAGGAAGAATATTTATGTGATAAAAAGTATCCTCTTCTCAGAGCCCCCACCCCTATCACCACAAATTTTCACTTTCAAAGCTGTGGTAGGCAATAGGACATTCCTACTTCTTAAGACTCCCAAGAGTTTTAGCTCTCTCTCTCTCTCTCTCTCTCTCTCTCTCTCTCTCTCTCTCTCTCTCTCTTCTCTCTCTCTTTCTCCTCTCTCCTCTCCTCTCCTCTCTCTCTCTCTCTCTCTCTCTGTTGCCTTGTACTTGCCATAGCATGCATAAGACCACACTTCCAGAAGTAAGTTCTCCTGGTTTGGCAAGAAGTGCCTCATCTCTCCACTTTGCTGGTCTCCAGCAAATCCTTGGCATCCATAAGCCTTATAACCGTCCGATGATTGATTCTCTAGTCACAAGGGGTAATGGGGACAAATTTGCCATCCCTATCATCTTGATTCTCCAAAGAGAACTTGACTTCTTCAAATGATATTTAACTTTTGGCTCAATATTTGATGGACCTATCAGTAAAAATTTCAGTTCCCGGAAATGGTATCTTCTCTTGGGTAAATCATAACAATTTCTCCATTTCTCACTTTTAAAAAACATGCCAGTATTTGCCAACTCTCATAACATCTCATTACTCCTCTTAGGCCCAATTTATAGATGACAAGAGTGAGGGACCTCCTATATTTGGGGAGTCCTGAGCAGCAGGTAAGGACCAGGAATTGAGTTTCCATGTTCATTCAAGTGTCTGTCTCCTGCTGCAGCTGAGCTGTCTTCTCTAAGAGAGTTTCTTCCAATAACAATGAGGGACTGCCCAGTGGCACTTACTTGTGTCTGAAAGCAGAGACAAAGGAGCAATACTGGCAGCTGTACTTGTCCTCGCGGGTAAACATGGCCAGGGCCAGGTGGCTCCTCTCATGAGAACGCAGCCCCTGCATGGACATCAGGACTCGGTCACATTGACTGCAATGGTATCCCCCCGGCCGGGTTCCATCCTCCAACATTCCATCAAGCAAGCAGTGTCCACCATCCACCCGGCCCACCAGGGTGCCACTGGCGTCTCTGGCTGCTTCCAATCCATCCAGGAACAAGTGGGAAGGGTCTTCAGCCTCCTGCTAAGAGAACCACACACACACACATGCCCCACCAACAAAATAAATATCCATTGGTATTATCCAAGTTTGCTTCTTTTCCCTTCATTCTCCCAAGCTCGTCAGCATTTCCGTCAATGTTTTCACCCCTGCTTCTCTTGGCTCCCCAGAGTCATTTTTTCTTTTTCCATTTTTTTTTTCCACAGTGAAGTTGATTTTGAGGCAACATAATTTGGAAATAGAGAGTCTGAGACTCCCAATATTAAAAATAAATTTTAAGCTGGGCGTGGTGGCGCATGCCTTTAATCCCAGTGCTTGGGAGGTAGAGGCAGGCAGATTGCTATGAGTTCAAGGCCAGTGTGGTCTACAAAGAAAGTCCAGGACAGCCAAGGGCTAACAGAGAGACCTTATCTCGAAAAACTAAAAAAAAAAAAGAAAAGAAAAAAAAGAAAAGAAAATTTAAATTGTATTCTCATCTATTCTAAAATAAATATGGATTAAGATTATGATTCTGAGAGAAGAAAGAGGAAAGAGGAGAGCTGGAGTGACAGGAAATGTGAGGGGAGGAAGGAGAAAGAAAGGGAACGGGTAAAAACATAGTCCACCTGTGGTGGTTTGAATGAGAACAGCCTCCATAGGTTCAAAAAGCATGCTTAGTCCCCAGTCAATGAACTGTTTGGGAAGGATTAGGAGGTGTGTCCTGTTGGAGTAGGTGTGTCCTGTTGGAGGAAGTGTATCACTAGAGATGGGCTTTGTCCAGTGTCTCTCCTTTCTCTGCCTGCTGCCTATAAACTAGAATGTAGAGCTCTCAGCTACTTCTCTGGCACCATGGTGGTGCTCTATCACACTCGACACACTCACCATGATGCCAATGGACTAAAACGAAAAACTGTAAGCAAGCCCCTAATCGAATGCTTTCTTTTTTATTAGAGCTGCCTTGGTCATGGTGTCTCTTCCACAACAATAGAACTTAGAAGAGATGTCAAAGATCAAGGAGAGGAAAGGGTGGGCTACAAGTGTCAACTCTATGTGGAAATGCACCCAATGCTTTGAGCCATCTACAACCACCTCCAGAGGTATGACAATGTCTAGGTCATGTCAGCTGCCATCAAGGTGAGATAACGAAAGTCTAGGTACCTGGGGTGTGTGTGTGTGTGTGTGTGTGTGTGTGTGTGTGTGTGTGTGTGTGTGTGTGTGTGTGTGTGTGTCTATGTTTCTACGCAGTAACCAAGACACTGGTCAGCTCAGAACCTTGGCCCACCTGGAAACGAAGCTGAGCAGATATCTTTGTTCCCTGCCTCTATTTTGCAGTTAGAAATGCCACCTCCAAATGAAAGTTACTGTGGGGTTAATTCCAAAAACTAAGAAGTAGCTTCTTGGATTACTGATTTTTATCTACTGTGAGAGTCTAGGAAGCAAGCCTGGGATATACCACAGTCGAGTGTAGAAGCTATTGCCTTCGTCCCTGGATTGCCAGTGTTCTCCTCAAAGACAAAGGTTCAGTGTTCAAGAAAAGATAAGCATTACCTTCAGAGTAAACAGGACACAAAGGTCAAGAAAGGGCAAATAATAAAAAAAATATATTCCAATATCCAGATGGAAAGGGCAGAAACCTGAATTAATTTCTGTGTTCAGAAGTGGTAAGAACCTTCTAGAAGGTAGGGGTGGAGACTTGTCTATTGAAACAGTAGCTGCTATTTGGATTGTGGCGTTCATAAGAGGTAGTCAAGCAAAGGCAAGGGGAAAGAAGAAAAGCACTGGAAGCATCATGTACGGGTGCAGGAGACAAACCAAGTCTTAAAGGCTTTCAGTTTTATATTTGATCAAATGCTCCTTGTGCACCGCTTAGAATATAGGAAAAAGCAAACCGCAGATTTTCCTGGACTGTCACAGTGGGAGGTCCAGATGAAGGGAACAGGGCCCACTCAATTCCCTCCCCTGAACAGCTCAGAATGATGACAATCTAGTGGCAGTCAGCACAAAATAACATGACCCCCAAGCTTCGTACATGAGAATGTGGGACCATCTTAGTCCACCAAATTGTTCCCCGGAATCAGAAACCACATCAAAATCAAACGTTTCCCTGAACAGAATGCTGCAGAAGGTCCAACCTGCAAGGAAATCAAAACAAACCAAAAGCAAGCCGAGCATAACTTAGGCATGCCCGCATCCCGAGCCACACTCTGCCAGGCCATTTCAAGCAATGGGTTAATAAATAACTCAGATATGTCCATGTACACACACACACACACACACACACACACACACACACACACACATACACACACACACACACACACACCAGGTACCTGCACCTTCCTCTCCTCACCTTCACGGCAGATGACACAGCCGGGACACTGCCATACTGGACATGTTTTCGAAGATGGTTACAGATGGCTCGAAGCGTTGGGTGCACTTCCACGCAGAATTTACACTTGTAGCCCACCACTTTCCTCTCCTTGATCTTTGGCACCTCTTCTAAGTGACCAAAAGGCTGGTAAAACACAGTGGTAGCCAATCAGTATAGCACACCCTCCCGCGAAGGCAGGCATTTTCACTCTTTAGACTTTACTAGAATATTGTACTTTAAAGAGGATTAGCAGGTTAAAAGTCAAAACAGACAGAGGCAAGTATTTTTTTATATAAATACCAACTTCATCAGCCATGGCACACTGCCTACTAGATGTAGTCTCTGGAACCCAGTTAGGTTCCAGCTGGTGAGGAGAGATTTCTGTGTAGAAGCCCATAGTGACAGCTACTAAGTTATCTGGCCTCCAGACCAGTTTCGACTACGCAGGTGAAAAGTTGCACTGTTATTCCTTTAATGAACTTCTTGATTTAAAAAAAAAAAAAAATCTATTCCTTGAGAGGTTAGGTTCCTGAAGCAAACACTGGAGACAATGTCATGGCTGAGAAAAGCTAAGGATAGCAAGAGACAGCCCACAACTTCCTTAGGAAAAGAGAGCATTGTCATCGAACTAGGCTTCAGAAAACACTACTTGGCAGGAAGGCATACATAGAAACCACCCCGAACCTCCCCTGAGGAGCCATGGGCGGAGTCAGAGGGAGAAGGGGAGGGAAACAGGACCTTGGAGTGGGATAAAGGCAGAGAACGGAGGATAATCAAGCTCGAAATGTTTAATTGACTTACTGAGCTCTCTGGCAAGCTAAGTCACTAGGAAGCCTGCAGCAGTTTGGCTGGCAACGAAGAAGTGCATGTGGGCACCAGTGACGAGAGGCCTCCTGGGGGAAGGGAAATCAAAACATATCCTTACCCTCTCCTGTTTGAAATCTGCAAAAGCACCATCTGCATATTTCTGCTTGCTCAAAAGCTGTTTCCTCCTCTCCTGACGTTTGGCACGCTTCTGGAATTCCTCATTGTGAATGTTCAAGTGTGAGGTCAGCTCAGCTGTGCTTTGCAATTTGCTATCACAGTGCTTACACTGGAAGGTGGAGCTCTGGAAGCGGGGGCCGCTGCCTAGGATGACGAAGTCCCGCTTGAGGTCCCTGCTGTGGTGGTCTGTGTAATGCATGCACAGCAGCTCCGCCGTGCTGAAGGACAGCTTGAAGCATTTGATGCAGTGGAACGGGAGCCACTCAATGTCCTGAGCTTCACCCTCCACCTCAGCCCTCTCAAAGCCGCTTCTCTCCTCTTCTTCCATCAACGGGGGTTTCTCGTGCTCATCTGCATAGACTGCTGTGAAGTAGCCCCCCAATTTGCTGGCGTGCTGCTTCTTTGGGAAAACCCCTGGGTGGCGCTTCATATAATGGGACACGATGCCTTTCTTGCTGAAAGACTGAAAGGAACATAAGGAGCACTTCTTCTTCTCCACAGCCCGCCGTAGCTCCTCACTCAGCTGAGGAGAGTCATCTTTGGGTGGGGATGGGATGATCACCTTGTTGGGTTTGTCACTGATGGTTCTGGAAGCCGCCAGGCAGTGGGTGTAATACGCATCAATGTCGTGACGCTTCTGGTAGTGGGCTGCCAGTCCCTTGCGGATGGGGTTGGTGTAGGCACACAGGGCACACTTGAAGAGATTGTTCTTGCCCTCGGGCTGGGCGCGGACATTATTGTGCTTGATCCGGTAGTGCCTGGCGATGCCTTTCCTCGTGGAACAGAAATACTTGCAGAGCTGGCACCGGAACACAGTGTGGGAGACCAGATGCGAGGTAGAGAAGTGAGAAGTGGACATGGGGTCCTCTCCCACCTCCTCTTCAGTCACGGAGACCTGGGAGGGGCTCACTTCAGTGGTTATCTCAGGCTCCAGGGAGACTGGCAGCTTCGGGGGCGATGGGGAGAAGACATCAAACTCAGGCTGGTTGTGGTACTTCTCATAGTGGATTTTGAGTTTCTCCAGAGTGCCGTGCGTATAAGGACACAGCTTGCACCGGTAGGCACCATACCCTTGCTTGAAAATCCTGCTTGTCTCCTCCACGTCATTCTGGGATATGTCAGCAGACTGCTCCACATCGTGCACAAAATCCTCAGCTGTCACCTTGATGGCTGGGTGTCGCTTCTGGTAGTGGGTCAGGACGCCATGGATGCGGGTGTTGATGTACGGACAATGCCTGCATTTGTAGACAGCACCTGGGTTGATGTCAATATCCTGGGCAAAATCCGCAGCCTTCACTTTCATGCCAGGATGCTTCTTCCCATAATGCGTGAGGAGGCCGTGCAAGTTGTTGTACTCAGACTGGCACACTGTGCATTGGTACGGGGTGGAAGATATAGCAGGGTTAGCTGAAGCCAGGTGAATGCTTTTCTCTGGGGAAAGTCTGGCATCCTCTGGGCACTCAGCTTCCTGCTCGGGGAGGGAGGTGGGCATACTGTTTTCACAATTCACGGGGCCTAGCAACTCTTCGGGCGCAAGGATGGCCTTGTCGACGCCATCTTTCTCCTTGATGATCTCCAGCAACACTGATTCATCACCATTCATGGCCCAAGGGTGGAAGGCTTGGTAATGATTGGTGATGTCCCAGATGGAGACAGCTTCAAAAACACAGTCCCTGCACCTGTACGTTTTGGCTTCGGCTGACATGGTGAGAGTGGGAGAGGATGGGTCTGGCCCAGCCCAGAGTTTTGTAGCCATGTAAGTGTAATCTACATAATGCTCAGGGTGTCTCCTTTGGTAATGCAGGAGCAAACCACTGGGCTCCACGTGGGAGTAGATGCACCACTCACAGTGGTAGCCAGCTTCTATCAAGCCATCTAGAAACGCCCATCGCATGATAGACGTGACTGTGGCCTTCAGGGCAGGATGATCTTTCTTGATATGTTTCCTCAGTGCATAGAAATAGGGGGAGGTATATGAGCACTGCCTACATTTGAGCGCTCGAAGTTTCCCTTTGTCCCGTTCCATACCAGAAGCAGGGAGAAGCACACAGCTGGCAGGCTTCTGGTTTCGGTCACAGAGGCTTCGAATGGTGGCTGTGTGCTGCCTGATCACATCAGCGTTGGCCTTGAAGTCACGGTGCTTCTTCTGATAATGAATAAGAACACCTTTGACCGTCCGGTTCCCGTAATCACAGTGCTGGCAAAAAAACATCTCGGTCTCCACAGGAGGACAATCTCTCTCAGAACTGCTCCGGTTCAGCTGCAGGGGGGCAGGAGGCAGAGGGGAATCTTGGAGCCCTTCGGCCCCTCTCATCATGGCAGCTGTGGGAGGAGCCTGTCTGATATATTTGGCAGTGACCTTTATTTCTGGGTGTCTTTTCTGGTAATGAACAAGCACCCCCACAACTGACCGATTGCTGTAGGAGCAGTGTTTGCAGTAGTAAAGCTCAGTACTGAGGTCTGGTGGTGGGGGCTGTGGGGGGGGTGGGGAACCCATGTTGGACATTTTGGGAGACATCGGAGCACCCACCTCAAATGATAATTGGGAAAGGGCAGAGCCTCTGTCCACAGACACCATGCGCATGGTTTTCTGGATCCTAAAGTACGAGGCCTTTTCTTCGGGGTGTTTCTTCTGATAGTGAACCAAGACAGAGTGCATGTTGGGGCTCGCAAATGAGCAGACATCACAATCATAAACGACAACCGTGTTGACCGAAGGGTCCTTCTGGTTTTCACATTCGGGACTAAAGGTCTTAGGAGGAGTGTTTTTGTTAAACGTCGCTGGCATACCACCACCACGCGCCACAGGAGTGGATGTTGCCATGCTCTTGGGAGCTGAATTCAGAATCTCCCGCAGGGTCTGGGACTCGGCATTCAGCCCTTCCTGCTGCTCTACAACATAGCTTGAAAATATCATGGCATTGTTGATTTTCACCGTGGGATGCATTCTTTGGTAATGTGGCATCAGGCTTCTGACATTCGGGCTTGTGTAGGAACAAAACCGACATCGGTAGATCAGGTCCGAATGGTCAAAGTTGAGGACATTCATGGCCTCTGGGTGATGTTCACCATAATGGTGTTGGAGGTCTTCAAAGTTGGTGTAGTCGATGTAGCATTCCAGGCACCTGTACACTGCACTGTGATCATTGGGGTCCAAGATATACCTAAAGCTGAACTTAATGTACGGGTGCATTCGCTGGTAGTGGGTGCTAACACTCCGGGCAGATTTATTATTAAAGTCACAGTGTTTACAATAGTAAAGCCTTCCAGAGTCACCAAAATCGGTATTTTCATTATTGTGTTCCGTCCCGTAGATAGGGGGCTGGGTGTTCAGCAGAGCCGCATTGGGTACTTGATGGTCTTTTATGCTTGTTGAAGAGCCATAATAATCCTCCTCATCTTCAGAAAGTGTGAGTTCGATCTCGGCCCCATTGGTGGCATTGTAATCATGGGTGACACTTCTGTAGTTGGGCTCCTTCTGGGGCTCACTGGTGTCTCTGGCCCAAATCTGTTGGGCTGAAAAAGAAGTGGGAACCTCCATGATGGGTTCTGTTGGCTCTTCTTCCCTGTCCAGCTCAACCTCTATCTCTACTTCGTTGTCATCCTCTTCCTCCTCATCATCCTCGACATTGATGATCGCATCTTCCTGAAGTTTGGTTTGGTTGATTTTGCTCTGCAAATTGCTTGCTATCTCGTCAATCCTTGTCCGTTTCTTAACGGGTGACAAATCTAGAGGGAAGTCATTCGCGAGCTTCCTAGAGGCCTTAGCGACAAAGTTATTCTTGGAGGACAACCCAAGAATTGAGGTCTGGCTTTTCTTCACAGTGTTGCTGGAAGTGGGGTGGCTATCTGTCTCGTTTTCCAGTGGTAGGCTTGAGGGCTGCCCCTCGAATTTTGGCAAGTTGTCACAGAACGAATGCTTGTGCTGCTGATGGACTCTTAACCCTTTCAGAGTCATGGTGGAGTAACTACACATGGTACACTTATAAGGGTGCAAGGGTGGGACCTGTGCAGATGACTGTGGCTGCTGTGTTGGTGGTGGCTGTGGCTGGGGTGGCACCTGATGTGGTGACTGCAGCTGTGGTGGCGGGGGCTGCTGCAGTGGCTGTGATGGTGGCGGTGGCGGTGGCGGAGGTGGCTGTGGTGGCTGCTGCTGTGGCAAGGGATCCAACATGACTCCTGACTTTCTACCATTGATGCTGGAGCTCTCGTAGGATATCAGACCTTCATTCAAAGAGGGAGTGAGGCTTTCACTCTGAGAATTCACAGCATCCCAATCTGACGTACCCGTGTGACACTGCTTATGAGCCCCGAGTTTTAATGAGCTCTTACAAGTAAATGGACACTCGTCGCACTTGTAGACAGCGGTCTTTCCAGACAGGTGGATGTTTTCTATGTGACGGGATATGCTGCGCCGATGCATGGTGAGGAAAGGACAAAAGGGACACTGGAACCTATTCATGAACCTTCTAAACGGAATCCCTTTGGTCTCTAACAATTTGTTGCCATCAGAGCCCATTAGTTGCTCTGCAGACAGGCCTGACGCCTGGTGATCCAGAACACTTAGACCATTCTCACTGTCTATCTCATTTAAGTCCTCGTCAGAACTAGAGTCATTAAGCATGCTGTTAGTGTCCAGGTCAGCAGATGAATTGGTCATGTCAGACATTCCGTAACGGGACCTCTCTGTCAAGTTCACGAGGCCAGAATTATGAGGTGACTTCGGCTTCATTTGAGGGTAAGACATAGAAGAAGAAAACTTGGAAGCAGAAGAAGAGTTAGGTCTCATGACGGAGTTGCCCACAGAGCCCCGGTAATTGGAGACATTAGTGTTGGGCACCTCCCGGCTTGCAGCATTCATGGACAGGTAGGTGGAGTTGGATGTGGGGCTGGGTTCATTGCTGCTTTGCACTTCGGGTACATTGGTCCCTTCTTGCTGCTGTCTGATATTCGAGAGGATCTTGACCATACTGCGGTGTTTCTTCATCATGTGATCACACCAGCGTTCTCGGCGGGGGGTCTGATAGCTGCACCACTCACAACAGAAGTTGCCCCGAGACTTAGTCAAAGGCTTGACCATGGATTCTAGGATGCTGCGTTCCACAACTTCTGCTGGCAGTTCCTTACAGGGGTCCTGCAAGGACACAGGTGGAACCACAGCATCTGGCAGTGGAGCCGGCGTGGGTGGGGATGCTGTGGATTCCTTCAAACTGTTTTTGTGGTACATCTTCTGGTGCTTAATGATTCTTGCCCTCCGAGGTGATTTGTATGTGCAAAACTGGCAAGAAAAGACCTTTCCAAATCCTTCGTGCATCATGATATTATAATTTAAGGATCCTGGGACAGAAGGTCCTGTCAAACTCCCTTCAGCTTGAGCTCCATGGACCTTCCTAGTGTGTTCTATGAGGAGATTTTTTGACCTGAAGTATCGTACGCAGAACTTGCACTGAAAAAATTTGTTGGTTGGTTTGGGATTAGGGGCAATATGCTGACCGTAATATCCTGGACTGTGGCCATAGTAACTTCCACTCCCCAATGCAGCTGCACTTTGACCTAAAGAGAATATGTAAGAAGGGAAAAATGAGAAAAGTAAAACCAAAGAGAATATGACATTCAATCACACAAACCAGCACCATGTCTGTTATTCTTTATCAGTAAGAATCACATTCATCAGGCATGATGCTTTAAGATGTAGTCCCGAAGGCTATCCACAGAGTGCTAATGAAGAAGGTGTCATAGATAACTTTAATAAAGAATAAAGATGAGTTTCATCCACTTTAAGGTTTATTCTAGAACTTTCTAAGATACTTTATTTTCAACATTAGAAGTAGATCGCACAGGGACACTAAAAGAACAATAACATGAATAATTAAGAGAAGAGTGATGCCTAAGTAATAAAAAATGGCTTGCAGAAAGTAACAGAGTACAAGAGCCACACATAAGAATTATGGTCAGTGATATAATAATAATAATAATAATAATAATAATAATAATAATAATAATAATAATAATAATAACAACAACAACAATAATAATAATTCAAGAGATTAAGCTTTATCAGACAAGTGAGTTTAGTGTAGAATTACCTGATAAATCCTCTGCAATCACAAACTCATCCTTTATAGAAGAAAACTCCACCTCTGTCTGATTACTAGCATTCACGGACCCAGAGAGTGGCTCATCATCATTGTCCTCGGCAACATCAGTCGGCTGCAAGAACGCTGTATGGACGTCCTGGATGTGTGCCTTGAGATCTTCGTAAGATGGGGCCCTGAAGTCACAGCCATCGCACTGAAGCACCTCCATGGTCAGGGGCTACCCTCTCACATCAGGAACCTGAGGCAGAAGTCAGAACAAAGCACCATGAAGGGTGTGCTCCCCACAAACCCTGAGTGGCTACAGATTCGCTAATGGAATAAACCTCAACATCAGTACATTTCTCCTGGTCCTCCTTGCCAACTCTAACACTGGCCAAAGAAAGGCGATCGGATATAATAGAGACAAAGTCCTTCACTTCCTAACTTCAAAGGAAAGAAAATGGATAAATGTTTTCTGGTTTGATAGATCTTCAAATGCCATTTGTCAAGGAAATATTAATACTTCAAAAGTTTGTGCATTTGTTGGGTTTGTCCACTACATTCAGAATTCTAGGTAACTTAATATTGATTTTGATTTCTTTTTGTACTTCTTCCTTTTTAAACTCTAGTCTTCTTAGAAGGAAGGAGGACATTAGTCCCCAGCAAAGGGCAGGGAAATCTCATTTTTAAAATCCATTCCCATATTATTGCATTAGTGTTTTAACACCCAATGGTAGAATAGGATTGGCTCTTGGAAATGGCTGCAGCTTTTAGCATTGCTTTTATTATTTTAATATCTTTATTGATACTGGGGTTCGTATCTTTCCTCCTTTCCCCAAAAAGCATAGCTTTTTTTTTTCCTCCATGAAGTAAGTGGTTATTTGCTCTTTTACTACCTACCAATTAAAACCTAACAGCTCTCCAGTCTAATTAGGTCGTAAAATATTTCTCATGAGATTTTTCAAGCAAGCAACTTTAGATGACAATACAGGTTCTGGTTTAAGATTGTACCTGGGCCTGTTGATTTACATTGAGACCAGAGAATCTAATAGTTGTGAAGAGGGCCTTCTGAGTGAGCGAGGGCTTTCCCTTTTTCCACTTATCTCTTTTACAAGCATGAAATGCATGCTTGGATGCAAAACAGTAGGGGAAAAAAAAAAAAATCAACCTATGAGCCCGGTGTAGAATACAGCAAAGCATGGCCCATCTGCCTTGCTCTGTAATTCACCGAGTGACTGAAATCTATGAAAAGCTTCCTGCTATCTCAAAGCAGGGTGTCACCATGAGGAAGAAGTCAAGAGCACACTGGGAAGGTGTGGCCCTCCCTAGCTCCCTATATAACCTGCAAGGAGATACCCAGTTACTATCTGTAAGTTACTCCATGAAGCACCCCACAACCCTACTAGGCCACTGCAATCTAGAACCAAGTGTCTAAGAACTCAAGTTGCTGCCAGCCAGATCTTTGTATGATGCAATTTTCTATGCCCCTCTTATAAAAGATATGTGATTTCTGCTGGAGGAACAAAGTCCAGTCCTAATGTGTCAGTGGAGTATAAGGAGCGGGGTGTAAGAAGGATTTTCTATGAAAAACTGCTCTTGCTGGTAGCCTGCTAAAATAAGTTCTGGCCAAGCCCAGCTCTGGAGAGAGCTTTGTGGAGTGAGACACAGCTATATCTCACCTCCTCTTCTCTCACCCAGCAATTTATCCTGTTTCAATAAACATTGAACTGGGCACCAGAGTCCTTTCAGCTAACTAAGTCTCAATATTCCAGATACACAAGCCTCGATGTCCCAGCACCAGCCCAAATTGTGTGGAAGAGGTTGCTATCAGCTCTGGATCAAATTACAGCAGTCACTGAGCCCCACCCCACTTCTCTTTTCGCACAGTCCATTAGACCTGAAAACAAATTTTTCCATGGTGCAGACGACTCCTGCATTTAGAACACTTCACAGGGAAAAAAAAAAAGCAGATCATCCAATGCGCACGCCCCATCCCCCCAAGCTTAGTCCTTTCATCTCAGCCAAGCAAGCCACAGCTCTGCTGAACGCGTTGCTCACACTTTCAGGAGATAGGAGCTTCTGCGTCACTGGAGCTCTAAGCCTCACTAAGCTGCCCTAGTCCTCTGAGCTGGAGGAGCAGCCATTTTAGCTCAGAGCCTCTCCTCCGTGCACAACATGGCTTCTCTTGGATTCTGCTAGGCTGACAATCACAAGCGAATGCTACAAGGGCAGGCTGGGCTCCTCCTAAGCTCTTCTCTTCCCAACAAAGAATTAACTGTTTTCAGTTCTTCCCCGAAAAGCAGCACCTTTCTCCTCCTCAAATGTCATTCACCAAGATCTCCAAAGGTTCTTTTATTCCATGATTGATAGGCTGGTTCGCTAGTCCCAGCAGAGCACTGGTTAGACCAGGACGTCCCTGGACCAGATTCTGTTCTGCAGCAGGATTTGGGGGTGTCCTGGAGAGGGGACCTCCAGAACGCCTTGGCTTCTTGGGAGTTGTCCTTCCACACACAGAAGACATACCATCCGAGGCTGCAAGCCAGATTCCAAAGTCTAATGACCTTTGTTAATCACCAGCCAGTCTGTCTGCATCAGCAGACCCTGCCAAAAGACACACCCTTCGACACAAAGGCTGTAGCTATTCCTTTTAAAAGAGGTTCTGTGAAAGCTCCATTGTGTAGCTCAGAGGAAAACAAAATCCCTTCCCTTCAAAACTTCAACCCTTTAGAAATAATGCAACAAAAGGCTTTCTGCTGTGTCTCTCTTGGAGACTTTGAGCCTGGTTTGCACACAACATTCACAAAAAAAAAAAAAAAAAAAAGGTCCATGCTTGCACAAGGAGAGAAGGGCATTAAGGCAGTCCACCTAGAGATGATGTTTTCTCCAGACACTTCTGTAATACCTTGGTGTCTTCTGAAGCTGTTATCTATCAAGGATGCAAACACTAACAGTCTCCTTGTTCTGCTACAAAGGAGATTAAAGGGTTATGAGATCAGAAGGGGGGAAAAAAGAGCCACTGATTTGGAAAAAGAAGAGATGATGAAAGTGATTTTCTAATGGGTTCTAGCTTTAATGTTGTTGCAATCTTGACCTCAAAAATAGCCCAGAGCCTTCGAAGAGGTTAATCTCCAGGCAGCTGATACAACTGCCAGCAGGTACAGCTGAGTGGCTTGCAGTTTGATGTCTGCACCAACACTGAAATGTGAAGGTAGCCTACTTTGAAAGCCATTTTGTCTTTGTGTACATGGCTCTCCTGAAGATGCTGACAGAAGAAGAAAACAGAAAATGCTGGCATGGCACAAACAAGCTGAGAAACTTGATATATTTATGAGACTGTCGAAGTACACACAGGCAAAGAGCAGGAGCAGGAGGGGGTAAAGGAGGAGGAGGAGAAGGAGGAGGAGGAGAAGAAGGAGGAGGAGGAGAAAAGAATTGCCACTAAGCAAACTGGATGTGGCCATGACCTGTTCATCCATCAATCAGAAAGGAGGAGGGTGGAATCCTTAAGAAGCCAACAACATGAGAAGAAGATGAGGTATGAAAGCCTGTACCTTCGACTACTTCATTGACTCAGAAGAGCCACAGCTGTAGGAGGCTAGGGCAGAGAGTGTCTGCTGTATAATTTAAAGTGGGAAGCCTCGCTCTCATATTTACCTCATTTAATAATGCCCATGATTATGAGATTAACAAGCTTTTCCTCACTTAACAAACTAGCACAATCAAGAGGAGGGATGAAAGTTTCTGAATTAGGTGCAAAGAAATGTTCTCTTTAAAGGCCAGGAGAGCAATATATAAGCCAAACAGACATCCTCATGTTCTACGACCTGCCCCGCCCAGGGCCATAGCCTCAGGCCCCTCAAGGCCTAATGTGCTTCTTCTTTCAGATAGCTCCACTTCTAATGCTATGACCTTAAGTGAACAGGAAACCCTTAAACTATCCTAAACTCTCCCTCAAACTCTGTTTAATGAATGGCTTCTTCACGGAGAACTTAGAGTCTATGAGTCCAAAGTGTGGTGTTTGGATGAGGAAAAGGGGGCAGCATGGACACAGCCTGTCCTTTTTCAACCACAACACCAGTTTACATTGATTCTGTTGGCCACACACTGGTACAAGGAACTTCAGGGTCCAGTGGGCCTCGAGCTTCCTTCCGGGGAGGAGAAAGTTGTCAAAACACATCTTCACTGTGTATCCTTGCAAGCTCACGTGTCCCTGGAAAGGGGGAAGTGTCCTTGCTGCTCTGCAGCCTTCTCACAAGGCTGCCACTTTCAACCCTTGTCCAGGTCAGCTTGGCAAACACTACTCTTCTAGCTTGCTAGCCAAGAGCCTAAGGTGGTCCTGAGTCAAAGTCCAACTGTCTTTAGGAAGTGAGCAAACAAACACACCCAGGCCCTGCCTGTCTAATCTGTCCTCTGGCCACAGGGCTGCAGATCAGAAAAGAAGCTGT
This sequence comes from Acomys russatus, assembly GCF_903995435.1. Classification (NCBI taxonomy): domain Eukaryota; kingdom Metazoa; phylum Chordata; class Mammalia; order Rodentia; family Muridae; genus Acomys; species Acomys russatus. The sequence continues at coordinate 65,163,215 of NC_067138.1, read as the reverse complement.
GATGCCCCACAGCCATGTGATTAAGTTGCAACTAATTATAACCTTCAAAGCCTTTGAGAACCAGATCCAGATATACCAGAAGGTGCTTTTCTTCTGTCCACTCCAGAAACCTACTTTCATTTCTAAGACACTAACCTCCCCAGATCTCCTCAGTCACAATTCTAATGAAGGGCTTGAGTTAACACATGCTACTTGGCCTTCTTGCTTTTCTAACTTTCCTTTTAGTAGAAATACGAATTATCCAACGGGAAGATGGATAACAGAATGAACGTATAAACATTACAAAAGTCTGACCAGAAAAAAACACAAAATCAGCAATCTAACCACCATCCTGAAAAATTGTATTTACAGGTCAGAGGCTATTCATACAATGAGGTCAACAGGTTACGAGATGAATTAGGCTGTTATTTCTAGTAACAAGCCCAGAACCTAAGAATAAGATGCAGAAGTCAAATACTGATAAACTTGTAAATTCTGTGTTGTTATTCTTGGCAAAGAGGGGTGCTTTGTATCTTTATTAATCATTCACTCTTGTCATGGCCAAAGTGAAAGTTACTCTTATTTTAAAACCATTTAAGGACTCTTTCTCAACAGTACTTAATTGGGAATTTGAAGTGGTATATCAGAAACAGCAGTGAAAGGATGCAACTACAAATATAAACGTAGACTATTTATATAAGCATGCAATATATATGAGTATGCATATGTGAACTAGAAACTTTTGTTGGTTTAACTTGATCTCTGACAGAGATCTATATCTCCAAGTTCAGCAAGACCTAGGACAGTCTTGCTGTCTCAGTCTGTACAACTGGTGTATGTACCGTTCCTGCGTTAGTTAAGAAAATAACAACAAAGGATTCCAACTCCTGGCTACTTTCATTGATCCCACAGCATTTGGTAGTAGCATAGATCGTGGCTCAGCATGTGGTGTCTTCAAATGTCCTATCAAATGTTTATACAGTTTGCTACATGATCTAAGCAGGTCTGAGTGCTCTTGGCAATTCACCACATTAACGAAAGGTTTAACTTATCAGGAAGGATAAATAATTAAGGAATTCAGAAGGGAGACACAGCTGTTTCTTCAAAAGCAATTTTTCCGAGGAGAAAGGATTAATTTGCACTCTCATATGTAACCCCTGATATGAAACTGAATTTAAAAAGTACCAGGAAATGCCACGAGTCCAAATCCTGCCAATGCATGCAGCCTCTGGGGTACATGACCAGTCTTGTCCATCCGCAGGACTTTGTACACAAGCACAAAAGTCTAAAGCCAGCACTCTGTGGCCTAAGGACCTGGTCACCTTCTAGACAAGCATGGAGCCTCCACATTATCTCTTGTTTTAGGATTGCTCTGCTGAACAAGTTTTCAATTGTTTTAGAGCATGCCAGAGTATTTCCCAGCAAATGCCTATGGAGGTCATCATTAAAATGAGACGAGCATCACAAGATGTAATTAAAGGGGCTAAAACTGTTGGCTATGCATGCAAGAATTGATTCTGGGTAAGTAACCTGCTATGAAAGCAGGTAGTGAATGTCTCCTACAGAAAGGTACCATAGACCACCCGATGGAGGATTCGTGATTCCTTTGTAATGATATAAGGCTAATTGAGGCCAACTAGCCAATAGGCCGTCTGCCAACACTCCTGTCCTTAGAAAAGGAAGCCTGTGATCTGAACAAGAAGATAAAAAGAGAGAAAGGACAAGAAAAGAAAGAGAGGAAGCTGGGTGGTATCTCAGGAGCTTTAGACTTCATTGTCTATGGAGGCAAGCCTCTAGTTCACCAGATAACTCTTAATTCTGAGACATGTCCAGACCGTTTTCTTGAGATGTGGCTTAGAATCAAAATGGAGACGCCACTCCCACACTAAAATTCTCAATATGCAACCAGGGGGAAAAAAGGCAGAGCTTGAATCATCCTATTCTTTCAAATAATAGGACAACGTTCTTGGCGTCAAATAAATACAATTAGGAGTGATACGGCCAGAAGAAGGATGCCCTGAAACTCCATGGACCCACAGGAAAGTCCTTTGAAATTGTTGAAGCCGTTCTTACCCTTGCATTTCAAACAAGAGAGAACTGATTTCTCTCTTCCAGAGCCAAATCTTACCCAAATGGCAGAGACAGGAAATCGCCGTGTTCCTTTATAGACTCTTCAGAATGCTGGCTGGGTTTCTACAGGCACTTTCCACACTACAAGGACTCTCATTATAAAAATTGTAAAATTAAAGGGAAGTTGCAGATATGCTGCTGGGTCTTCATTACAGACTTGATTAAGATGCAGCGTAAGCAGAACCTACAGTGAAAGGCATCTTCCAAGTCGGGAAAGACCAAAAATTTGCATTGCCTCTTGCCTCATGGGCGTATCAGCCCAATTGGACACAGATTTTCGCCAACATCCCAAACTACTCCTGGCTCCTAAGACCCAGTGAGTGACACACAATGACATAAACTCTCCATTCAAATTCCAATGAACAAATCTGAAACCGCCCCAATGTGTATCTATTATTATTCAAAGGCAACAACGCTGAATGGCTGCTGAACTGTGGAGTATTTAAGAAAGTTTTGTCTGAAGAACTTTTATTTGGGGAAGGCCCATGCTCTCAATCTAATCTCTTAGGAGATTCCACTCACTCTTAGGAGTGTCCACTCACTGTTTGCTCAAAAAATTTGGACAAGTACATGTGTGACACAAGTGGAACAAAGGGCCATGATAAAGACCACATTTTTTTTTTCCTGTATGTGGAAAGTAAAGTTTATCTCAAATAGACAGAGCCTGAGAGGAGTATTGAGGATGAGGGGTGGAAAGAAGATGATTAATGGGTTGAATAGAGTGGCATAGATAAAACTTTGTAGCCGGGCGTGGTGGTACACGCCTTTAATCCCAGCACTTGGGAGGCAGAGGCACGTGGATCGCTGTGAGTTCGAGGCCAGCCTAGTCTACAAAGAGAGTCCAGGACAGCCAACGCTACACAGAGAAACCCTGTCTCGAAAAACAAAAACAAACAAACAAAAAAACTTTGTGTGTGTGCACACGTGTGTTAAAGATCAAATATAAGCTCTCATACATGCTAATCCTACTGTTTGAGCAACTTCAGTAGCCCTGAACGATATATATTGTGTTATGTGTTATATAATAAATAAAAAATAAGTATATTTGTATATATATTATATATTTGTGTGTGTGTAAATACAAGTTTTGGTGGCTGGAGAGATGGCTCAGTAGATAAGAGCACTGGCTGTTCTTCAGAGGACACAGGTTCAATTCCCAGCATCTACATGGCAGCTCACATCTGTCTGTAACTCCAGTTCCAAAGCTTCTGACACTCTCACATGACATATATTGAGGCAAAACACCATTAGAGGACAAAAAAAAAAAAAAAAATTACACACACACACACACACACACACACACATATAGTTACTCTCTTCATCTGAGAACTGTCCTGATTCTACTTGAAAGTGTTAGGCCATGACACACTGACTCTTTCCATCTGCTGTCTTTTACAGAACTACACGAAGCATGGCAAACCATGGCTGCTCAGACACGCAGGAAAGAAAAGGCTAAGTACCACACCTTCTGGAAAGGCAAACAGGTCTACATGGCCCACAAACAAGGTTCAGCTCTTGTTCAAGGCATTATAAGATGGTTTATATACTGATCTTCTCTTGGTTTCTCAGAGCCCTTCGGTAGACTGCATTTCTTCCTTATCAAATTAACAGGCTTCCCCCAAAAACCATAGTATGTATTTACATGAGATTGTGAGTACCTAAAATGTGAGGGCTTTGAGAATCTTTTATTTATTTATTTATTTATTTTTGGAGAAAGAGTCTCAGGTTGTTCTTAAACTCACTACACTACCTAAATGAGGATGGACTTGAAGTTTTGACCCTCCTGCCTCCACCTCCCTAGTGCTACAATTATACTTGTGGACCACTATTCTTTTGGCTTCCAAAACCTAGGATTTTGTGCCTGGCAAACAGGCATTCTACCAACGAGCTGTTCCCTCAGCCACTGAGAGGTTGTTTTCAAACATCTAAGGAATGCTTATTCCGTTACAATTCTCACTATAGTTTCACTATCAGTCTGCTCTGAGAAACTTCTGTCCCCCAAGAACTACACAGAAAGCTTAGACATTTGCCTGTCAACACATCTGCATGGACTTCAACACTAAGGTGCTCAGACACTTGGTCACACCCCACATGCCAAAAATCGTTAAAGATAAAACCCACTTCTGTCCAAAGAACTTAGGTAATTCTGACTTATTCAGTGTATATATATATAGATATAGATATATATATATATATATATATATATATATATATATATATAGATAGATAGATAGATATATATATATAGATAGATATATATAGATATAGATATAGATATAGATATATAGATAGATAGATAGATAGATAGATAGATAGATAGAGAGAGAGAGAGAGAGATGCCTGCAGAATAGCCTATCTAGCCAATTAAACAATTGTTCTCAGGACATTAAACCCAGCACGTGGCAGTAGTGTGGTGTCCCTGCCTGCCATCTTTACCGTGAACAAGTCTTTTGAGGCCCTTACTTTGATCATTTTGCTAAAAGAAGAGATTAGATCATGACATTCAACCTTTTTGCACAAGAGACCTGTTTTACACGATTTCTTTATCATATTGGAAAAGCCACTTTGCTGATGACTTTTTGTCATTTCCCTGTGGCTGCTTTCCTTTCGTGCAGATCTATGCTCAAAGCCTCTGCCTTCCAAGGGTCTTTTCCTGACAACCCCATCTAATGTTAGCCATGACCATCCACCATGATGCTCTCTTGCTACAACTGTACACGTTCAGCTTCTCTCATGTTTCATTATTCCCTTCTTTTCTGCCCCACTAGAACACACACCTGGAACAGAGTCTTTCAAGTGGCTTTCTTCCTTAACAAACAAACCAACTGAGAACAGGTCTATGCTTGTTTTGCGCATCTGTCTAGTTCACATCGTTATCTTCAGTCCTGGGGGGACAGTGACTGAGTACAGATACACAGAAAAGATAAGCTGAACTGAAATGATGGAATGAGTAAATGAGTGAATCAGAACTTCCAAATGACAGGAGTCTAACACACAACAAGATGACTGACTGGCCGTTAGATTCTGCAAACCCACGTCACAAAGCAGTGACACCAACTAGAGGAATTCTGCTCTTATCATCTCCAACTTAAGGATCTAACAATGTCTGCATATAGTTTTAATAACACAACCCATGGGGGTGCTGCTGGCATCCAGCAGGCAGAACTCAGGATGCTGCTAATGCCACTAGATGTGAAAATAATAGGACCCAGAAGAAAGAATTATCTGATCTGTAGTGTCTGTATTGAGAGTGGAAACCATGTCCTTGTTGAGAGTGGAAACCATTTCCCAGGTTATTTTTAGTCTTCCCCTTTCAAGACCTTCCTGGAGTCATGGCTAGTTCATCTGGGTAACTAACAACTTCTCTCCCAGTTTCAAGATGTAAGACACTGAGGTTCCAATTGATCCTAGCAGCCCTTTTTCTGATTTTGGTGACTTCTCCAAAAATCTTCCAAGAAAAATCCAAGATAGAGGCCCATGACTATTCTACCTTTCCCTGGTGCTAAGATCCTTGCCCTGTTGATGATCTGAATTTGGTAATGGGCCAATAATATTAGAAATGAGCAAGTATATGGTCTCCAACCAAAATTTCTATGAAAAACTCCATACAGATCTTCTGCTTGGCATGTAAATTTAGCTTCTTTCAAGGTGATAGGACACCATCAAAAATCACCCTTCAAATAACAAAAAATTTTTTCCTTTTTTGTTCTTATATCTCTGGGTCCTGGCCAGGTCTGGCTCTAATGAGTGTGAATGAATGACCATATGCATGCCTACTTTCCAAGAGAAAAATTAACAGTACTACAAACTCAAAGTAAGGTAACTAAAACTAGATGATGGATGACACGTAGACGATAGGTAAAAACACTCCAACCAAGAAAGCTAATGAAGTCACATTAGACAGACTAGGAATTCTGGAGCCTCTTATTAGAGACGTGTCTCTAGTAGCCTTGTGCCACCCTTAAGCTCAGACACCCATATCTACTTTGGAGACCACGCAATCACTTTCCATCTACAAACTACTCTTATGTTCATCTACAAAGCGTTCTCTGGAATTCAGATGAACATCTCACCCCCTTGCATTTGGAAACCATGTTTTTAGGGAGGGAAACATAGCACATTCATGTAGGAGCAGTTTCTCCTCCTGGACTAAAGCAATGTATGATCTGAACCTCCCTGAAGAATCTACTTTATCACATTTACTAGACAAGAAATATTAAGACGAGGTAGCCCAGCCTGCTCCTACTTCTTTATCTTTTAGAAAATAAACTGAAGTCCTAAGAAAAGTAACATGTCCCAGGCTTCTTTGAAAGGGGGCTTGGGTGTAAGGGACTTTTGTAATCCATAACTTGAGGAAGAAAATCAGTAGTAAGGACATGCATAGTATTCCGTTTATTAACAGCTATTCCCACTTTAAATGTTTATGCATTTCCAGGTCTTCTCAGTAGGAAGATGTGTTTCTCCCCTGGGAGGCAGATTTCATTGTCACTCCAGTGTTCCCTCTGCTTGGAATTCAAACTCAAGAGAAGAGGAAAGGTGCAAAAGGTGGTGAGTATTCCAGGAGCATCTTAGGCATGCCGGCGGTGTGTTCAGACTTTTGCAAAGTGCATTCGAGAGTCTGAAAGTTGCTGACAAAGGTATGAGTAGAGGAGTGAGAGCTGTAACACTGAATTATCCTCCCTCAGACTCCAAGTTCATGGAAGCAGAGCAAGGTTACGGGGAGTTTTCCAGCTGCCAAGTCCACCCTGTGAGAAACATCGTTTCATTTCTTATGGAAAATGTGCTCTGTTAACTGAAGTCACTGAAGAGCTTGGCTGAAAGAGCCTTAGGGACATCTGGAAATATCAGGGTCAGTTCCATGGAAGGCAGAAAGCACAAGAGCAGTCAGAACACCTGGCAAGGAAGCCAGCTTCCCAGTGGTCTACCCACTGAGCGATTCAGACCATAGCATAGTTGATAACACTGCCAAACAAAGCACACATTTTCTCCTCAAACTCACTACACCATCAATTCTTCTTCTTCTTCTTCTTCTTCTTCTTCTTCTTCTTCTTCTTCTTCTTCTTCTTCTTCTTCTTCTTCTTCGAGGCAAGGTTTCTCTGTGTAGACCTGGCTGTATTGGAACTCAGTCTGTACACCAGGCTAGCCTCAAACTCAAATCAGCCTGCCTTTGTCTCGTGAATGCTAGGATTAAAGGCATGCACCACTTCCAATCAGTAGAATTATTTTTCTATATTGACTAACATATTAACTTATCTTTATCCTTCTTTCTAGTTTAAATTTTGGTGTTCTTGTTTTTATTGTGGCAGGGTCTTGGTATGCACTCTACAGCCCACACTGAGCTTGAACTCATAGCAGTCATTCTGCCACCTTTGCAGGTGCTGGAATTACAGATGTGTCACCAACCCCAGTTTACCTTTATCCTTTATTCTTTGACTTATCTATCTTAATTACTAGGGGATAATATTTTCCAGATTTCCTAAAATGTTAAATACCTTCCAGAAATCTGAGACGTCTACATATAATATTTTTTACCTACTTTTTGAGATTTGAAGTAATTAATTCCCATCCCTTAAAATGGTGGTTCTCAAAAGCTGGTCTGGGGAACAGCTGCAGGAACTGAACTAATTGGAATGCAAATTCTCAGGTAGCACCCTAGGCTTGGACCAGAAACCCTGTAGGTGAGCATTGTCTTGTGCATTCTCAGATTCTATAAAGCCCAGTTGTAGGATTGCTGTCCACTTTCCTCTGCAGTTGAGGTGGAGGCCTAGACCTCAGAGCAACCCCATTCTCTGCTGCACAGCAATCCTAATTTCAATGCATTTATAATACTCCAAGGCCCCCCGGGGCATAACATGGCCAAGCCACTAAGGTGCAGAGATTTCCGGGGTGACCTGCAGGAATTCCTGGGGCCAGGGAAAATCCCCACATCCAGACCATTCAGGTTCTCCAGCACAACAAATTTAGCAAGACAATATAGCAACGGCTAGGTCTATGGAAATGAGAAGTGGGTGTTAACATTCTCTACAGGGAAGCGTGATTACACCAGACCCTCCTCAGAGACTTTACCTGCCACTTCCCTCTGACCTCCAACTTCGCAGGGTTTTAAGGGGTGCTTAGAAGGAGGAAAGAGGTTGTCCTAGGGATTCCAGAGATTAAGGAGACTTTTATTCACTCAAGTTCCTGTAACTGTCCCTCAATAAACACATTGGTTCCCCCAGCTGGACTTGTTTTGCTTTGTCAATGTCTTTCCTATCTGCAGCAAATGGGCGTTTCTTTACACTATCCCAGGAAAAGTCAAAAGACAAATGCGGTCGATTAAGTGAATATTAATTATACAGTTTTAAAGATCAGGTAAGAAGATGAATGCTGGCCAGTTTTTAACTTCTTTGCAGATCCAGCATAAAGGTCGATGAAGCATCTTCTAAGGACAACTCTTATCCTTAAAAGAATGACATGATAGATGCAGCTTGTGTTCCTTACAAGCTTTAAAATGGTCCATGACATGGTGCCCTTGGCATTTCTAAAGTAGGACATGGGAACCCATGGGGGGGGGGGGGGGGGGGGGGGGATCAAAGTATCTCTAAGAATTGAATAAAGCCTCCAGGAATTCATAATCTTCCATAAGAAAAGCTTTTGTGATGAATAAGACATCTCCATAAGACAAGTGGGGTTTTTTTGTTGTTGTTTTTAACTAACACTGCAATGCAAAGGAAAATTGTAGAAAACACAAATGTGTTTAGAAATTCTTCATCAAAAGAGTCTATGCCTTAATCCAGCCAAGAACTTCGAGGGTGGGGTAGCGGGGAGAGCGGGGCATTGCTGCTTCAAGCGAAGGCTTGAATAAGAGAAAATATAAAAAGAACGGGAAAGGGGCTTGAACTTTAAAATCAGAGGTCAGAGACAATTCATTAGCCATTCCCTGCCCAAAACACAACCAGGATTGCTTAGACTGCTTAAGGACTCCAGAAAAAACCAAATGTCCAGCTCCAACCTCAGACTTAGGGGAGGACTGAGCTGCGTTTAAGAAGATTTTATTACCCACAAAATTTAGGAGTTGAGAGAAGGGTCTTTAAAAAGTTCTAATAGTTATATCTCAATCAAGTTGGGGGAAAGCACACTGAGGGAGCATGACGGAGGAAGGAATGGCAGGGAAAAGACCAATGAGCAATCTCGTTGGAAAGAACAGGACACACAAGAAAATTATATACAGCAATTAACAGAGAGTCGATGGAGGATGAGATCAAAGATGCGATGATAAGACATCGGAATGAGATGAAAGGGAGCTGGCAGTTGAAGAAAGAAACTGATGACACAAATAATACCACTGTAGAACCAATAAATATATTAAAGTTAGAAGAGGAACAATCCACAAACCAAAAACAAAGTTGATGATGTAGAAAACAGTCTTCAAAACACTGCACGAAAGGCAGAGGAAAGGGACAAGCAGATGAAAGCAGGTAGGAAAGATGACAGATAAAGGCTGAGTGCAGAGATGCAATATACAGATGAAAGTATGCTAGAAGGCGACAGCAAAGCAAGACAAAACGCGCTCAGGTCTGGGGTAGAAAATAATTAAGATGGCAGAGAGGCTGATGTTCCCGGAAAAAGTAATAGAGAATCGTCAGAATTGAGACATACTGAGCAGGATTTCAAAGGGTGAGCAAGAAACACTAGTGACATTGGGACATACACCAGAAATGCTAAGTGGCCTTGCCGTTGTGCACAGAGGGATTTGACAATGGCCAACAGAGAAGCGGTGTCTACGTAGGCTTAAGAAAGAGAATTATGACCAGAGTAGTCAGTCCTCAACTAAAGTCCCAATCATGTACAAAAGTGATAAAAGTTAGAACAGAAAACAAAATCATACTAATTAATAACTCCTTCCAAGGAGCTACTCAAGGGATGGCAGAAAATGGCTCAGCTTGCTCTTGCAAGGGCCAGAGCTGGGTTCCCAGCACACAAACACCCACAGGCACCCTAGGGACCTGATCTCCCTGACCTCCTGGGCCGCTTGCACTCATGTGCACATACCCACAAGTAAACACATGATTACAAATGAGATAAAAGATTACTCAGTGATATATGGTACACGCAAACAAATGAAATTCAAAATCAAGATGTCAAGAGGGAATTCTCAAATCAGTAGAGGCCGTGTGCACTGAGTCACTTTTGACTACAATGAAATGATTTATAATACTTGCAAACAAAATATAACCTTTTAGGTGAATGGTTATAATAATAAGTGACCTCATAATAACCACCAAAATGTACACAAGGCAAAAAATATAACTCCCAAATATTTTACAAAATAGCAAGGAGGAGTGAAGAGGTTAACTATACTTGGCTGAATAGTCTCTCCCTCTGTCTCTCTGTCTCTCTGTCTCTCTGTCTCTCTCTCTCTCCCTCCAGTTTTTTAGATAGGGTTTCTCTGTGTATCCTTGGCTGTCCTGGACTCATTGTGCAGCTCAGGCTGGCCTTGAACTCACAGCTATTCACCTGCCTCTCCTTCCCGGAATGCTGGATTAAAGGCGTGTACCACCACACCTCGGTTGGCTGAATATCCTTAATTCATACATAGCATTGCATAAATAAGTAGCTGAAACCAGGACAGCCAAGATGGCACAGAGAAACCCTGGCTTGAAAAAATTAAAAATAAAAATAAATAATTTTTAAAGGACCGGATAGTAAAGTTAATAAAACTCCAAAAAGGAATAAAGCTGTAGCACTGTTGGTAGAGTGCTTTCCTGGCATGCAGGAAGCCCTAGGTTTGGTTCCCCACACTGCGTATGATGATGTAGAATCAGATGATCAAGTTCATTCTCCACTATGTAGGAATTTTGAGGTCAGCCTGGGGTACTGAAGTCCTGGCATGAAGAAGAAGAAGAAGAAGAAGAAGAAGAAGAAGAAGAAGAAGAAGAAGAAGAAGAAGAAGAAGAAGAAGAAGAAGAAGAAGAAGAAGAAGAAGAAGAAGAAAAGAAAAGTAAAATAAACAAGCAATTACAGGAAACTTCAAATTGAAATGTAGATGCAGTAAATAAAATTAATTTTAATTAATAGTGAAATAAAAACGAATACATAACTTTCAGTTACTAGAAGGAAGAAATCAAAGACAGAGTGGATGGTACTGTAAACACGGAAGACAAAGGAGACACAACAGAAATATGAAAGAGGATGCAGATGACTAGTGAGGTTCAAGTGTACATGTTCTATCTACCGTTATGTGTGAACTGGGTCACCCCACCTTTGGAAAATGTCCCAGAGTCAATGAATTTAATCTTTAGTTGTGTTTTGTTTATAGAACACACACATAGCCAAATGTAATGACATGCATCAAGAAGAATACCAAGCAAAATAAAATAAGTAGAGGCCCTCAGTAGTATTACTCAAGGATAAATTCAAGAAAGGACCTCTCTGGATGATAAAGACAAACACTTCATAGTGTAAGAGCACAACCCACAGTGAAGATTTATAATGAATAGAAATGAATTTAGAATGAATATTTGTGCCACCTACCAGCATCAAATAGACACCAAAACAACAGCAACAGATACAAGAAATAGGCATAAGTACTTAATAGACTTAATCTAGAAAGACAAGTAAGGATATAATTAATTGCACTAAAAAATTGAGTTAGATACATTTCAAATTTTAGATCCTAGAATTAGAAAATGTACTTTCTTGTTCTTCGAGTATCTGTTGGATATTTACAAAGGTTTCCAAGTGCCCATGGAGGCTTCTGAAAGTCCTTAATGCCCAAATTGAGAGATAATAAATTACAAACAGAGACGAGAGTCTATCGTTTCTATTTGCAGTGCAATAAAGCTAGGGGGAAAAGAGGCAGATTTCCAAGCACCCGGGGAATTTTGTTTTTAATATTCTACTGAATAATTTCTCAGATAATCACAAAATCTGAACAGCAGACTGTAACTTTTAAAAGGGTACACATTTAAATGTGGAACTTGGCAAAAAAAAAAAGTTACTTAGAGGACATTTTGTAGTTGCATCAAAGTATAAATCGATATGTAACAAGGCTGCAGGTGGAGCTCAGTTGATAGGGTGCATACATGCCTAGATACACGAAGCCCTGGGTTCAATCCCCAGTACCACATAAATGGATTTAGTGGCAGACACTCCCAGAACCTAGGATTAAGTTTGGGAATTCAAGATTTTCCTTAGCTACATAAGGCTTTGTCTTGTAATATGAAAATAACTTTAAAAAGTAGAAGTAACATTTCTTAAAGCAAAACTATTATTAAATGTCCCAAATACTTAGCATGTAAAAAGGAAGGGGCCCTGAGGTGGGAGTGGGAATCAGAAATCAAAATCCTAATCAGGCGTGCTGGTGTACATCTATCCCAGCAGATGCAGGGACCGCTGCAAGTTAGAGGCCAACCAGGGCTACATAGTGAGTGAGACCCTGTCTAAAAAACAAAATACCAAAAATCAACTATTACCAAGACTTAATAAGTGAATCATGTAAACACACACACACACACACAAAACTAAATAAAATTAAATTAAAACAAAGGATAGTCTAATTAAAGATAAAAAGGCAGAACAAAGCATAAAGACAGAAGACTAGGGTTAAAAGTGCTTTATCAGTTTGCAAGTTATAATGTTTAACGTGTGGCAACTTGTTGATCTAATATAATAAATAATTGTCTGGAAACTCAGAGATTACCTAAATTAATTGACAAAGGGACACCCTACTCCTGCTGACGACACACACACACACACACACACACACACACACACACACACACGAATACTAGAAACAACTGAAACGTTTATGCACAAGGCTTAAGAAACTTTTTAAGATTAAGAAATCAGTAAACCAGATTCTTTTCAAACTGGTTAGCCTCCTGCCAAGATCCTGACCACTTTAACACAGCCCTCAAAACTCAAGTGACAATGGTAGCTGGATAAGGACCAGGTATGGCGGCCCCAGGCCAGCAGCCCTAGCAGAGGTAGGCGGGTGGATCATGGGGGTTTGAGGCTAGTCTCATCTACATAGTGAATTTCCGGCTAGCCAGCCCTTTATAGTGAGACTCCACCTTCAAAAACAACAATGGAGACCTGGTGGCACTCAGAGGAAGGATGGCAGGCTACCAAGAGACTTGATACCCTATGAGCATATACAGGGGGAGGAGGTCCCCCTCAGTCATAGTCATAGGGGAGGGGAGTAAGGGGAAAATGGGAGGGAGAGAGGAATGGGAGGACAGAAGGGATGGGATAACCATTGAGATGTAATATGAATAAATGAATAAATAAAAACAAATTAAAAAAAAAGAAAGAAAGAAAAAAACAAACAAAAACCAAACAACAACAACAAAAGGCCAGCCAGTGCTTCTTCCAAATACTGAGGCAGACATTCAAAATAAAATCTGGGTATGCATTAAAGGGCAACCGTTCCATGATGACGTAGGATAAAGATACCATAATAAAGGGGCTAGTGTTTCAATACAGTGAGTCCACCAAAGCTATCTGAAATCATGAGAAGACAAAAAGCGGACTCATCAATACAGAAAAAGCTGAGGACACTTGAAACATGGAGGTAAACTCAGCACCACACTTAATAACTACAGTAGAACACCTGTTACTGCTAAAACTTGAAAAATTCAGGTCAAAACCCAGACAAGTGATCAGACTATGGTGGCCTATGCCAGAACTAGGGAAGCAGATGGGTCAACGGCTTGCTAAGCAGTGATCTTTTGAGGTTATTGAGGGCTCCGGGGGATCCATTCTCCAGAGGATGAAAAAAAGAAAAGAAAAGAAAAGAAAAAGCAACTGAAAGGAACCAGATAAGAATTCAGCCTCAGCTAGGCTGCGTGTTGTGGAAATGCTGGCCAATACATTTGTATACGAAAACAGCCAAAAGCTGACCATGGTGCTACACACCTTTAAACTCAGGCAGATGTAGGTGACTCTTCGGGAGTTCAAAGCCACCCCTGGTTTATGAAGTGAGTCCAGGACAGCCAGCATAACACAGAGAAACCCTGTCTCAAAAACCAACCAACCAAACAACAAAAACCAGCCCTCCCCAACCACCCCCAAAGAAAAGAGAACAGAATGTTAAGTGGGGAGATGGGGGGCAGGAGGGGAGCGGGGGTGGGGGGGGGAGCCCTGGGGGCGGGGAAGATTACCTAGATTTAGTCCCAGGAAATGACACTTCTGTGAAATGAGTTGAAGAACTGTTTACATTTGGTAAGAAGACTGGTTGGAATCTCAACTCCTTGTTTCAAGTTTCTCCTCCCACAGTCACCTTGCATTCCTTTGGCTACTTGCACCTCCCAGTCCTTAATGGCAGCTTTATCTCAGATAATCTGTAGGCCTGGATTTTACCACCCTAGCCTTAGGACCTGGGGAAGATTTTCAATGAATACCTGTTTAGCCTCCTCTCTGACAAAGGGTCACTACCATCCATTTAAAAAGCCTTTAATTTCCTTAGAAAAAGCAGCTCCATTCTAGTTCCATCTTAAAGAGATTTAAAGCAGTAGGAGGAACACTGGCCAGGCACTCACAGCCCATTTGTTTTTCTCTTGCCTAGAACAGTGTAAATGAGAATATTCCTTCAAATTCGCTTTGCATAGCCTTAAATTGGTGTCTCTGCAGATTCACCCAGTAATCCAGATGTTTACAGAGCTAAATCGGCCTTCTGCTGGGCGCTGTCTGATTTTGAAAGAGGCATCTGTTTTCCATGGGTCTTTGCCTGAACTTCTAGGCACTGCCCTCCTTTACCCTTCCGTACACTCCCATTTCCCATCTCAGACTGATTAAGGACCTTACTGCAACGTCCCTGAATGTAGACTGAGAACCCTTGCCTCAGACCTCACCTCATAACCTATAAACTGGAAGTTCTCCAAACCTCTATTATGTAAAGCGACCCATGACCCATGTGTCCCAGGGCTGTTGTATAAAATGATCTAGAGAAAGAACCTTAGTTAGCATCGTTCTCTGGCATAAGCAAAGACTTAATCGGCCATGCACTTTATTATTATTTTTTTTTTTTCAAGACAGGGTTTCTCTGCATAGCCTTGGCTGTCCTGGACTCACTTTTGTACACCAGGCTGGCCTTGAACCCACAGCAATCCACCCGCCTCTGCCTCTCAAGTGCTGGGATTTAAGGCGTGCGCCACCACGCCGGGCAAACTTTTTATTTTTATAACAAATGGCTTTCTTGCTCCTTGGACTCCAGTCTTCCACAGGTGGTTTGTTCTAACTGCCAGGGTCAGGAGCAACCTTCTTAGGAAGAATGGTCGGATAATCTAACTTCAAGCCTTTCCTAAAGCACCGTTTATGAGGTACGCTCCATCAAAGCCCACATTTTCCTTTAAATAACTCCCGGCTCTGGCTGGACACCTGTAGCTAACTCTCTGCCCTCAGCAGTTGCCCCAGCACCATCAGTTTGCAGACTCAGTTTGGAGCAGAGCCTCTCAATTCCAGCACTGCCAGATCACTTCATTTGAGGGTTCCCTGAGCCCTGAGGACCCAGATGCTATCTACTCACCAGAGGCCAGGAGCGATCTATATCTGAGCCAGGAATAATAACCCATCATTACTTCTACTGGTCTCCCAAAACCACCACAAGATGCCCCTAATAGGGCAAAGTTATTTTCAGTTGAGGACCTTTACCCCTCCCCCACAGTGACTTTCCTGGTACCCTAAAGGCTCATCCTGACTCTCACAAGCATTTTCCACACAGCGTCATGCAAGCTGTTGAAACCTAGGTCTAGCTGCTCTCTAGAACCTTCTGTTCCTCCATCATGTGGAAATGAGTGCTAGAGTTTGGTCATAGGCTTAAGGATAAATGTTAAATCCACTTAAGGATAAAAAGAAGAAACAAAAACCACTAAACATGAACTTTGGTTTCAAGGGAACTTCTTTCTAAAGATACATAAGTGCTGGGGAAGGCTCCTAGCACATTAAAACTGACAGGCTGTGTTTTTGTGTGTCTGGAGGGGATGTGGAGGGTGGGGACAGAGTGGAGCAGCAAGACTGGGTCCCATCTGGTCATGAATCAGAGGCCTGGTGGCTGGAGGCTATTCCAGGGCAGATCAGTAAAGCCTTTCTGAGGCCTTGTTCCCTGTTCTCAAGGACAAACCATGTCCCTCCCTCCTTTCAATGCCACCCTTGTCTAAAGCCTGGAGACACATTTGGCAGTGTGGGCCTTAATGATATGTTTCTACCTCTGTCCTCCTTTTCCTCTATCTCTCTGCTGCTTATACGGCTCCTGCCTCCAGCCATGGCATTTCAGACAAAGGGTGTCCTCACAAAGCAGAACTTTCACTCATAAAACATGACCAAATTCCAGGAGACTAGTGTATTTGGAGGACGGGAATCATCAGGGGCTGAAAAGAGCTAGTGACAGTTTATTTCTGCAGAATCACTCAAGACACTCAGTCCTTACAAGAGTCACATATTAAATTACGAATGAGGTCACTGATGGCCAAGGCTCAATGTAGGCAAAGCTCTGGCTATCATAGCTGAGGATCCCAAGCATCTAGCTGCTGCCTTCCAAAATCTTTACTTCTCCTTAAAGAATTTGTAAGCTGGAAAATACAACACATAGTCTTTTACTATTTAAAATACAATAATATGCGCTAGTGTATAAATAACTGGAAGACACAGGCCCCCAAGCCCTGAATAGCAAGGTCGGCTTCAGCATGGAGTTGAGAAGTACTTTCACTTTGTCCAAATTCCAGCTCCTTTAATGTTTGTAATTTTTTATTAGTGTGTGGGTTTTACAAGCTGGAAAACCTTTTTAACATTTAAGTGTTTTCAATAAGAACTAAGAAAACAAGCTAACCCGTCTCTCTTTAAAAAAAAAAAAAAAAAAAAAAAAAAAAAGATGTTCCAGGTCCACAAATGGCTGGCCACATTTTAGAGAATGTGGGTGCGTGTAATCACTTTGGTGTTTAAATACTTTATGAGTTCACACAATAACGAGGTCATGTGACCAAAATGGCACAGCCAAGACTGACCACAGAACACTAACTGCCTATTAGCAGATGAGCCAACTTTGTGCTCTGCTAGCAGGCGTCATAAACTTCAACCCACATTAGATGTGCCTCATAAGATAGATAGGGGCGAGGCGCAGAGGGAACACACATTTGAACTTCCAGTTTCCCCTGTCAGTGGACTCCAGCCATCAACCTTCTGTTTTCCTTCCATCATGCATAAGGGAGGGCACAGACTCTGTTCTAGTGGGACCATATTCTTTTTTTTTTTTTTTTTTTTTTTGGTTTTTTGAGACAGGGTTTCTCTGTGTAGCCTTGGCCATCCTGGATTCACTTTGTAGACCAGGCTGGCCTCGAACTCACAGCGATCCGCCTGCCTCTGCCTCCCGAGTGCTGGGATTAAAGGCGTGTGCCACCACGCCTGGCTTGGGACCATATTCTTTACCATCTCCCTCAAAA
Source organism: Acomys russatus (assembly GCF_903995435.1). Lineage (NCBI taxonomy): Eukaryota > Metazoa > Chordata > Mammalia > Rodentia > Muridae > Acomys > Acomys russatus. Next base: position 65,145,690 of record NC_067138.1, on the reverse strand, counting down.
CACATAGACACACCTTATGATGTCTCTCCAGGGAATCTGAGAAGCAATATTACCCTCTGAAGATATGTAGGACAGCAGGCATGCTCACCTCATTCCACAGCGAGATCCTGAGATCAAGATGGGAAATCTGAGCCTCAATGAGGTAAAGTCTGGCTTTGAAGTGTCTTGTCATTGCCAAGGCCCACCTCATCTCACATTTAGACTGGTGAAATGGCAATCTTTGACCCAGAGCTCTCTGCCTTCATTTAAAACTAAAATTATTTTTAACTGAGCCCAAACCAATAATTTATTGATAAGCTGCCTTGAGCCAACATCATTCTTTTATGGAATATTTGTGTGACTACCAGAATGAATGATTCTTGGCATAGGATTTAAAAAAAAAAAAAAAGAAAGAAAAGAAGTGCTGAGGAAGACAAAGATGGCTTAAGTGTGCCTTTTCGGATATGTAAGTTAAAATGTAACAGGGTCCAGCACTTGGGAGGCAGAGGCAGGCAGATCACTATGAGTTCGAGGCCAGCCTGGTCTACAAAGCGAGTCCAGGACAGTCAAGGCTACACAGAGAAACCTTGTCTCAAAAAACAAAACAAAACAAAACAAACAAACCAGGATCAAGACTAATATCCAAAAATTAGCAAATGAAGAATTCCAAGCACTCTAAAATGAAATGTACACAGTTATGGATACAGCTTCCTAATGCAAAGGCAGAGAACAGGGTGCTAGTCTGGACAACCAGGAAAAGAAACAACATGACATGGGTAGGGAGAGTGGGTTTAATATTCAATATATCCTCGAAAAAGGGTTTCTTTCTGTGGCCCTGGCTATTCTAGACTCTTTGTAGACCAGGCTGACCTCAAACTCAGAGACCCACCTGCCTCTGCCTCTCGAGTGCTGGGATTAAAGGCGTGCACCACCACACCCGGCAGTATTGAATATAAACCCAGCAACTGAGACAAAGAAATAGGAGAATCAAGGTCAACCTATGAGTCAAAACCAGACTCTATCTAAAAATAACAACAAAAACCTAAAACCAAACAACACCAGCAGAATGTTCTGAAAGACCTAAGATCCTGTAGGGCTGTGGTGGCCTTTAATCACAGCAAAGGCAGATCGACCTCTGAGTTCGAGGCCAACCTGGTCTATACAGAGCAAGTTCCAGGGCGGCCAAGGTTACCCAGAGAAATCCAGTCAAAACAAACAATCAAAGAAACAAAGAAACAAACAAAACCCGAAGATCCTACAGAGGTCCTTAGCAAAGATTAACAGGACCTCCTCCTAGCTCCACCTACCATCTGGAATTCGGGAAAGATACAAAAAGTTGTTTCCTTACCTGTAGAGTAAGTAGGGCTAAAGAAAGTGACAACTATGTAGTTGCAAATGTCAGAGTCTCCTTGGAGAATAACAGAGAACACTCACCAATCTTCATCAGAGGAAAGTAATACAATGCAACCTGTGTCCTGGAGATTACAAGGCAGCCTTAAGGAGGCCTTCTAGAGGAAGGGAGGGTGGTGAGACACAGGAAGCCAAGGCTGAGACAGTTTCTAGGGACGAGATAAAGTAAGTCTGGGCTGGGAAGGTGCACTGTGGTGAAGAAGAAAGGTCACGCCTGCGGGATAGTTAGAAGGGAGAAGCTAACGTGGTTGAACTCCATCTAATAACTAGGTCACCACCTTCTGACCTGTCCAGAGTAACTAATGAGATGTGGCCAAGCTTGATTTTTTAAAAAAACGTATGTCAAGCACAGTATGTTCTTCATAACAGACAAAAAAAATTATGCTTTTAACTGAATTTGAAAGGATAGTTTGAAATAGTTCAGGAAGATAGTCAAAAGTGCACCAGCCTATAAAAACGACATTCTCTTGTATTTAAGTAGAAAGCAAAAGAATAAAGTAAAACCAGTATTGTGTCACAAAAGCACAGCATAAGTTACACACACACACACACACACACACACACACACACTTTAAATTTCCTAGCAGCCATTATTTCATCAATTAAGATAAAAAAAACATATAAAATATATTTTCTTTTCCTGGTGAGCTTCAAAAGTATTTCAGACTTAGAGTAGCATATCCACTCAGACCTGGCACATTTCAAGTGCCCAAGAGACAGTCGTGGCTCAGGGTCACCATAATGGACACACTAGACTGACGACGGCCTTGAAGGATCCTTTTGAACAAGGTACTTATTATAGTTTTCATAGGTGCTCATCTGTCACCTCAGGCAGCTGATGCTAATCTAATCATATCTTGCAATAGACTGTGAGGCCTGGAAAACCATCCCATTCCCCTTAGGATAATGAGCAATAAGTTAAATATCCTGCCTATTTTCTTTAAAAATGGTATTTTATTTCATGGACATTGAACTATTTTATGCACCCTCTGTAACAATGATACGAAGGTCTTTTTCAAATCAATGCATATGATCATTCCATTGCCTAGCTGAACTTTTCCCGAGTGTGCCAAGCCCCAGCACTGATCCAATTGAAAACAATCTTTGGCCAACAAGAGCTGCTTGTAGAATTTAGCACCTGGATTGATTATCAGCACTCAATGTGGTACTCAGGAGCCTAGGCTGAGAGCCCACCTGCCAGAGTTTGGATCCAGTCTTTCCTACAGAACAATTGCTTGGACTCTTTACTGTTATGAACTGGGGACAGAGATGAGGAAGGGTTGATTGAGACTGGTTCTCACTGTATCACCCTAGTCTTCCTCTGCCTTCCATTTGCTGAGATTAGCAGCTTGCGCCTGCATGCCCTGCCAGCTGCCTTGATAAGACAGACAACTGCTCTGCGCCTCCATTTCCTCTCCTGTAAAAAGTGGTAAACAGAGGAGCATGCCACAGGCTTGTCATTGAATTAAATGAAGGCATATATGAAAATTCTTCGGACACACAGTCTCATCAATAATTCTTCGCCTTTCATGGACCTATAAAACCTTCCAGAAACAACAGTGTCACATATCTATCTCAAACGGGTTTCCAGGCAGCTTTGCACAAAGTGCCACAAGTAGCCTGGCTTCATATCCTCATCTTGGCCCATAACATAACGCACTCGCAACCCTGTACAAGCTACTAAAGCTCTGAGCCTCTGCTTTCTCTCAGCTGCAGGGGAGGCATATCTCTCACATGCTAAATAAGAATAACAAAACAGCTGGATTTGCTGCACGATACAGAGAGGATTACGTTGGGCAAGCAGGATGACAGGTAAGCTGGCTAGGCATGAAAGGTGTCCCATGTCAGTTATCCCAGGTGGCCACAGGCAGGCTTAAGGGCTACATGGTGAGGCCACATATCCAAAGAAAGAAGGAAAGAAGTGAGGAAGGAAGGGAGGGAGGGAGGGAGGAAGGAAGGAAAGAAGGAAGGAAGGAAGGAAATACAATTTCTGTTCTCTCCCAAATATAAGTAGCATTTTCTCTCTTGTTTCTCTATCTGGGCCCATTGTTGTTTTAAACCCATCAGTTTGAGGCTGACCTGAAGGACCCACTTCTGAGTGGACTAAAAGTACAGAGACACAGTTATGACACTACTGGTTATTTCCAGGAGTGACTGCAAGTTGTTACCAAACTCTTAGTAACGACTCCAATCCTCCTAAGCCTCGGCAAGTCATTTCAGCTCCCAGCTCCAAGGACTAATCTGAAGAGCATGGAGATTTCCTTCCATGGTGATGCATCCTCACAAGGTTAGAGGATGTCCCCTGAATATCCCCCAACTTCCTGTTAAAAGCCTAGGAAGCATCCGTCCTTTGTGGGTGAGTCATCTATGGTACACTGGAAAGAGCTGGTCAGAAGACAGGGTTTAGGTCTCTGTGCTAGAATTCAACCAGCTGTCTGACTTTGGGGAAGTTGCTTGACCTCTGTGGGTCCCAGAGAGTTCTTGTTTCACTGGCTCACTGTGGAGTGTGCATTTATGTAATGTAGCTTGAAAAGCCCTGTTCTCATTTACCATGAGACTTGAGGACCAATGTAAGGTGTGATTTTATCTAAACCTCCCTTCCCTCTTCTTATGCTTTGGTAGTATTATTTTTAGGATTGGGAAGATATAAAGGAATTCTTGCCTTTATATCACCTGTGTCATCCCCTCTCCTCTCACCCAGCTCCAAAGTCAGTAACTGGAGATCCAGACCTCTGAAAGCAGGAAGAGGATGAGGCCAAGGCAAGAAGCCTGGAGCCCAGATGACTCACAGCTGTGGAATCCATTAACTGTGGAATGCTCCCTGCCTTCTCCTCCACAGCAAGTGTCTGCGTTAGCAAGGTGCAGATGACTGATAAAGGAAACAAGCACTTTTCTTTGCAGGCCCAAATTAATTTCTGTCTGCACACATATATGCACACACGTGTGCCTCCACATCTGCAGAACACACTCCTCTATTAAGTTGTATGAAGACAAAAGATGAATTGTTTGGGGGAAAAATGTTTGATAAAGTACAGCATGCTTTCCAGTTGACTTTTTCTCCGTTGGCATTTGCTAAATAAAACCTTACAAATCTTCAAATAGGAGTAAATTTTTAAGAAAAAGGACTAAGTAAAAAGTGGGAATTCTTAGCTCCTGAAAGTCCGCAAGATTGTCTAGATATTGGATTGTAGTGCTGGTGGAAGAGCACAAGGCCATGCAGACTGTATGAAATGTTAACAATGCCAGAATGCTTTGTTTAAAAAAAAAAAAAAAAAAAAAAGATGGTCAAAAGCCTAAAGCTAATAAGCTTGCATTACATGCTCATATAGAAAACTCCTTAATCTTCTGTCTGAGTTGCTCTTTAGTTAAATGGATGCCAGGATTACAGAACAAGAGTAAAGGACCTCAAAGGGGACATTCCAAATACCTTGTGCCTGGATTTTCTCACACCACGGTACATATTAAAGTTCTATTAAACCAACTGCTAATAATTTTCAAATGGCTCATTAGTTCTACCCATGACCTTGGGCCACTACCAATTTCAAACCTTGTCTTCAAGTCTTAATCAACAATCTTGACTGGAGTATTCTTCTCACAAGAGCAAATGCCTTGAGAGAAGACTGTGGGCTGCACAGTCTTCACTGAGATTTATGCAATACAGAATCTTAACCTAAAAACCCCAATCTTTCTGAAAGGAAAGCTGAGAGTTCCTTTTCTAGGGAAAGGTAGCAAACTAAACTTTGCTCTATTTTTAAAGAAAAAAAAAAAAATCTGTTTTTCTTTCATTCCCGCCTCCCACTCCCCACCTCCTTTGTTTAGCAGCAGAATGCCTAGATGGCTCTCTCAGGATTCTGGAAATTTCTATTGAATGTGCTTTCATCAACAACTGGAATTTGTCCAAAGGGGAAAAGTAAAAGAAATTCCAGGAAAATATACCATCACCTCCTTCAGATGAATCTAAGAAAACGTCACCTTTTCTATAAGCAAGGGCATGGAGAAAGGAAGAGCTCACAGGGATGATTTTATTTTCAGATGTGATTTATCGAAGGGACTGAAGACGACTCGGGGAGAAATCAGAACTCTGAGTGGGAACGAGCCAAGACCAAAAGGAATGTCCTTTTCTTGGGCTTGGAAGAGAACATAGTTTTCTCTCGTGACTGTCTTAACTTCAAAAGCAGAAGTAAGCAGTGCCGTTCCATGCAGAGCTCTTCTGGCTTTGTTTCCACTCTTTCCGCAGAGAAGGGGAAAGGTGGCCCATTGGGTGTCCCCACCAAAAGAGGGGGAAGACACCACCACTCTTTCTTAACTTTCAGGACATTGATAACTCAGAGGAAACAAGAAAAGAGATGGTCAGAGATTGTTCTGGAATTAAACATTAGATTAAAAAAAATATATATATATATCAAGAAAGTATGAGATTTCAAGAAATGTTCAGAATTTCCGAGTGGCAAAAAGCAAAGGCCCTGTGGTTTGTGTCTAGGGAAAATGTTCTTTGCTGCTTTGATTCTTTTTTTGTATTTTTGTTCCAGGAAGACAACTCTTCTTCAATTGGTGAAAATTCCAATTAATCTTTCCTTTCCTAGAAATCCATCACCTCACTCCTTTGCCAAATACATTTTCTGTTCCACCTCTGACTTTTTATTAATGCTCACCAAATTAGCTAAAACTCTTGTACTAGCCACATTCTTTGTTAAAAGAAAAAAAATTTATTCACCCAACTTCAAGGAGATATATATATATATATATATATATATATATATTTTTTTTTTTTTTTTTTTTTTTTAAGGACTCCACTTAGTCTTCAAGAATAAAAATGAGAAAGTTGCCTGGATCATCTCTTTGTTCACTGTGCTGGCACATTTCCAGGCAGGAGAAGCCAGTAATCTCAAGATAATTGAACAACTTAGTCCCTTATGCGCTCCCCACTATGCAATACTGTTGAGCGTGACAGCATGATGCAAGTGACATGGAGCTTTAGTGCAGAGGACAAAGGCAGGGAGTGACCTGGAGAATTCTTTACCAGAGCTTATGCCCTCTGACCTAGTCACATTTGGCTACCCAAGGCATGCACCAGAGCTCTGAAGATAAGCCTGGGTGCATCACTGGGAATGGGGATCTTTTCTTTTCTCTTCTTCTTTTTTTTTTTTTTTTATCTTAAATGGAGTTTAGCTCAACCACAGAAGGTAAAGGTGAAAACCTAGAGCCAGGCAAGGCAATGTATGCCTGTAGTCTCAGCACTTAAAAGTCAGAGACAGGCACGGAGGGGTGGGGGTGATCCTCAAGAGTTTGAAGTCAACTGGGGCTGGAGAGAGACTTCTAAGCCAGCAGGGGCTGCTGAGGACAGAGAAAGAGAATAGCAGATAGATGCAAAGATACAATGCCCTGTGAGCCATTTCATGTGGTAACTCGGTATATACCCCAAAAGAATTCTAGAAGATATTTTAAAAAACTGCAAGCCAAGAGGCTAGGTCACCAGTATTCTTGGATGGGGCACTGTAGATATTAAAATTTATCCAAAGGGAAAAGGCAAAAGAAGTTTATACTTGGGACTGTTTTGTTCCGTCCACATGCAGAGCAAAATAGAAGAGGGCACGCAAATTCGTCAAAGCCAGGAAAGCCATTTTTGCATCCCTTACTGCCCAAAAGAGCAATTGTATCACCATATTTTGTAAACTTGGGGGGCAGAAGCTCATCTACGAATGCTCAAGTTAGTCTATGAGAAGGGCTAGCCTGAGACTCTGGTGGGCAAACCAGAAAGGTGATGGAGGAATCCGAGACCAAAGCGGAAACTCTCTGCAGCCCAGAATATGAATTCTCAAAGAAATGGTCACATCTATTACTAGTTCAGAGATGCCACAGTGACCCCCACATCTTAATCACCTGAGCCCAGCAAGACTGACTGAGAGGACAACCATGATATCCAAGCAGCTTTATTTGAGGGAGTCGATCGCCAGCAACTAATGAAAAGATAAAAGCCAAAGAAAATACACCACAATGTACCATTTCTAGGTGGGCAGCTAGTTTACATGTGGGTGGGTACAGGCATAGATACTAGGTTATGAGGGTCTGGAATACAAACTAGGTTCTTCATGTCTCTAGAGCCAACATTTACCACAAACCTGAAAAGTGGAAAATACCCAGTAAACTTTTAGTGGTTGGGGGACAGGACATAAAGCATCTGCCTAGCATGCATCTGGTCCTAGTTCCCAATCCAATGTCACAGACTTTAAAAAAAAAAAAAAAAAAGGAAGGAAGAATGAATGAAAGTGAAAAATGAATATGAATGAATGAACGTGAAAAACAAATTAGGCTTGTGTCTAGCTTTCAATAACAGGGAACTTAGCTTCCTTTCTTAAAGTAACCAGGCAATGTTGAATTAGATGAGCGCGGCTGACAATAGTGGAAAAGGTACCGACTGCTGTTCCCCACTAAGGTGCATCCATTTGTCTCATCTGGCTGGGCTGGCAACAGAATTGAGGCTGGGCAAGGCAAGGCCATAGAAATACCAATAGCAGAGACAAAGCAAAGAGCAGGGCATGAGACACAGCCTGATAAAGTTCTCCAGCCTGGTTCCTTTTTAACCAGGCATCATCCCTGTACATTTGCTAGCATGGGTTTCCATTCCAACCCAGAAGATGCAGCACTGACAGGCACAGCTGAGCTCCTGGAGCATGAGGGGGCTGGGCGGAGGTGCAAAACCAGAGTTTTACAAAGATGAATAAGGAGGCAAAGCTTTCGGAGGCCTCCCACTGAAAAGGGGCGGGGAGGAAAGGTGTGTGTGTGTGCGCGTGCGCGAGCTTGCGCGCACATGGGGTGAATGTAGGGACTTCCACCTTGGTGCCCCATTAGGCCAATATTTTGCAAAACCAGGTGTGTACAATTTGCCTATTAAAGTTCTCACCCTGGGGCAACTGACAAGACCCATCAGTCCTGGAAGACAAGTGCTGTGACCCCAAGGCAAGTTAGCACATATCCAGAATATTTTAAACTCGAAAGAGAATCTTTTTGTTCAAGTGAACAGGAGTCATTCCACCAAAACCAACAGACTGGGAGGAAAAGGAACTAAGAGTGATTTGCTCCTAGTTTTGTGTAAAATGATGATCTTCCAAAACACAGAGTCAAGGAATGGGGGTGGGGGTTGGTACAGGGGGAAATCTGTATTTGTGATTCTACAAGAAGTATTTCATCAGAAGGCACAAGCCCTCCAAGGTTTTAGAACCAACACGTTGCTATTTTGGTTTTCTGTGATAAGGTCTCATTCTATAGTCCAGGCTGACCTGGCGCTCTTTATGTAGGCTCAGGGTAACCTTGAACTCATGATGATCTTTTTCCCATTTTGGCCTCCAGAGCTCTGGAGTTGCTGGTGTGAGCCACCACACTTAGCTTGAGCCCAACTGCTTAAGCACCAAGATCACCCAGAAAACTGTGTTACCTTCTCTCTTCTTTGGCTTTTGGGAAAATGAGACACATGCAGAAGCCAGTACAAATGACCAACACTGTTATTGACCAGGACAGCGGCTCTCAGTCTTTCTAATGCTGCAGCCCTTTTACAGTTCCTCATGCTGTGGTGACCCCAACCATACCATTATTTTCACTGCCACATCATAACTGTAATTTTCCCTACTGTTATGAATTGTAATGTTATTATCTGATTTCTAATGGTCTTGGGTGACCCCTGTGAAAGGGTCATTTGACCCTAGAGGGGTTGAGACCCACAGGTTGAGAGCCACCAGCCTTGGGAATCTGCCTGATACTTAAAACACCAAATAAGCAAATAAATGAATAAACAAACAAGTAGCCCCGGTTCTGTTGTCAGCCCAGCCAAATGGGACAAATGGATGCACCTTAGTGGGAAACAATAGCTTTTCCACTATTATCAACAGCATTCATCTCTAATTTGACATTAATGGATTGTTCTACCTGTGAAATGCATCTCCCTCCCTCTAAACATTAGCCCTATTCAGGCCACGGTATTATCAGTTAGGACTTAAGAGGATAAGCATGACAGTTCTGGTGGTGGTATCCTGGAGGATAAATAAAGTCTACATTTACAGCATGATTAGCACATATTTCACATTGTTGTAGACAACCCCAAATCCACAGCACCCTAAATTTCCAAGCAAATTGATCCTCTACATCTGTTCTCACAGCAGTTCATCTTTGGAAGTTGGAAAGGATTTCCAAAATTATATTTAACGTTTTATGAGGGTCTGGTTTCCAGAAAATCTCTGAGCAAAGTTCCTTCCTTTTTGCCGCCCCCCCCTCCACCCCCCCCCATCTAAATTGATGGAATCCAGTTTGCTAAGGATAACTCCAAAAGGCCTTACCAATCCTGGCTGCATCATCCTAACTACACAAAATTTATAGATTCTAGCATGCTGTAAAGCAATCCTCTTCCCTGTGAACTTCTTGATCAACACTTGACTTGCCTCATTAAAATAAATTAGAAGAAGAGAGAAAGGAAACAGCGTACAATGTGCGCTTGACTTTGCTCAACACCCTGAGAGGTTTTATGCAATTTAACAACTTAGGCGCCTTGAGCAAATCTCTTAAATGTTTTTGGACTCAAATTCTCTGGCTATGAAAAAAGATTAAATACCATTCAAGGTTTCTTCTAGTTCCTACGCCCTGATAACTGGTAGGGGCCCTGAGAAAATACCTCGTGGCAACAAAGTCCCAGCTCAGCTATGTTAACTCTAGACCCAGAGGTTCTCAACCTTCCTAATGAGTGTGAGCCTTTAACACAGTTCCTAATGGTATGGTGATCCTCAACCATAAAACATTTTTCATTGCTACTTCATAACTGTAATTTTGCTACTTTTATGAATTGCAATGTGAATATCTGATATGGAGGATGTCTGGTGGGCCCATAGATTGAGAAACACTGCTCTAGACAGTTCTGGCATCTTTGAGCCTTTTCTCCCTTTCACCTACAGGAAAGAACTCAGAAGCTAGCCTATGAGATCATGTCAGAGAGAGCACGCAGGGACAGGCAAACTAGACAGCATATAACAGTGGTGTCTAAGCCAGCACTCAGGGAGGTGGAGGCAGGCAGATTTCTGTGTATTTGAGGCTAACCTGGTCTACAAAGCGAGTCCAGGACAGCCAAGGCTACAGAAAAACCCTGTCAAGAAGTACAAAGATAGCAGGCAAAAGGGAGCTGGAGAGTCCTTAGCAATGATGGAGAAAGAGCTCATCCTGTTAGCTGATACAGCCCAAGGTGAAGGCCATTACAGGTTCAATCCGCTACTTAACATCCATTTCCTGGATAAGTCACAGGAAGAAGCTACCCCACATTGGTCTCTGCTTCCTGGTTAAACAATCTTTTTTTTTTTTTTTCCCCCTTCCCATTTTAAAACGTTTGGAAATGGGATGTTTCCAAAAACATCAAATAGGAAAGGGTTTGACTAGGGAGTAAATCTGACTTTTAAAAGGGACAGCAACTATGGGGAAGTGCCACCTCCTGTCACTTACTCCCCCCCCCCCCCCCCCGCCTTTTCCCCCACCTACTTCAACCTTCTCAGCTTGATCTCCACTCTCTTTCAACAAGCCCAGACAAGGCACAGAATCCCACAAATGAAGCTCCAGGCAGTCTCCACCAATCAATCCAAACTGGCATGAGAAATAGAAGCTATCTGCCAATACAGCTGAAGTGAAATAAGCATGGATCCTCAAGACAGGAAACTGCGATTCCATTTCGGGTTTCCCTAGCTGACTTTCCTACACCACGGACTTTGGACCAATCACTTAAGCCTTTCCAGAGCTGGATGCAAACCAAAGGGGCTGGGCAGGATGCCTTCCAGGGCGCAGGTAATGAGTTCACACTCACTACTGATGAGAGCAACTTCTTCCCTTTCAACCCTCTCTCCCTTTCTGTTGTGTATTTGGGGACCAGGGTTTAGAATGTGCTCACGGTCTATGTCTGGATCCTCAAGGCGGTGGCATCCTGGCATTTTATTTTTAAAACTGGGATCCAGTGTCATTGCCAACATGCAGTGCCTTGACTCCTGAGAGCTGGATACCCTTGAGTCATTATCAACTTTTGAAAACAGGCAACAACATTCACACAGCTGAAGAGAAACACTTCAAGCTTTAACATTTGGAGTTGTCAAAAACCTAGTGAAGTCAGGAAAAGAGCGAAGAAGCGACTCCAACCACCTTCTTACCACCAGCCATCATCTCCTTTATTAATGCTGAGGCAAGAGTCCTTTTGCAGCCTGTCAAACTAAAACCAACAAACCCACTTCTTCTTGGCTAGGTGTTATATGTTAGTTATTATTTAATTTTAAAAACAATCAAGTTTGTTATTTTATTCAAAATAGGCATTACACACTTTCTAGACTACTTTGTGCTTACTTTACCTTCTTCTGGGAAACACAAAGCCTTCGTCTGTCTAGATGAGGAAACTTCCAGAGAGCAAATCATTCTGAGAACATGACTCTTTCTGGCCTCCTCTCCTCAGGGGCTGGAGTACAGGTGGGAACCGGAAGCTCTCAGGCATCGAGTGGGCTCCAAAACACCAAGCAATCAACATCACTCCTGTGTGCAGGATGGCCATTTCAAGTTGTCCTGTTCTCAAACCCTGAAAGTCTCATGGGCTCTGTCTGCACCATATGCCCAAGGAGTGACCTCACATAGATTTCGTCTGGAGAATCTGGACGGGGCAGGCTCGTTTGCTACAGTGATCTGAGTCACAGCTCAGCAACATGTCAGGGTTAACAAGATCACATGTTCAGCTGCCACTTAAAGCCTTGGAGGCACTTCAGCCTCTTAACTTGGGTAAGCACTAGGAGCCTAGCAGGTAGTGTCCAACGCCTCAAAATAACTTTAAACTATACTCCCTTCTTGGAACATCTAAGCATGCCAAGGGCATGACGAGGAGTTCTTGGGCTACGATTACTACCTTTCTGTTACTAAAAATGACAGGTAATCAGATAAATTTCCCCAAATTTCTTCTATAAAGTCCTCCTCGGTTGTTTCTCCTCTTCTAAAACATTCTTCCTATCTATCCCCTATGAAACTCTTAGCATTCAAACAAAATATAGAGAAGAGTTATTCCTCTGATAACACATTCTCTATCGCTAACTCACTATACTGTGAACATGGAGTTTTATGACTGAAATGAATTTCAGGGGTAGATAATATGTAAAAAATAATAATCCCCCTTATTCTCTCAGGTAGCCATTGCCCAGCCTTGTACCTCGGTGATTTCCCTTTTGCGTGAGATGAGTGCACAATACGTTCTAGGAGATATGTTGGCTCTGCCCACTGCTTTGATGAGGCATTATCTTCCTCTTTGGGGCAAGATTTACTGAGCTGTCTTAGTCAAGTCACTGTGCCGTAAGCAGCACAACTTCATATCAGGCATATTACTGGTCCTACCTCATGCTGACCTTGCAGCCAGGGTCACTCACAAATAGATCAGTGAACAGTGGCTTAAGGTTAGAGGCAACAGCTTCAGACCAAGCCAGTCTGAAGCTATATGGAGCAAGTCCCTGCTCAACAAGTACATTTCTTTATTAATAGAAAGAAATGTTTTTACTTGGGTAAACCAATAGCAATTTCTTTGTATTTAAATATTAACATAATGACTTTCCTTTGTTTCTACCAAGTGAATTAAAATGAAAAAACATGCATCTACTTTAACTGATGAAGGCAGATTCTGCTGACATTGCCTTCATGGTGGGAAGGATGGGCTAGGGCAAAGGAGGATGATGGAAAAGATGGAGCTTGACAAATGAATAGTCTGCCACTAAAACACTGAAGTAACATTTTCCAAATGTAAATCATTCTATTCAGTACCCTTAAGGGTCCCTGAAGGTACTACATTCCTGGGGAAGAAAAGATGTAAGCCTATTATTCCATAGCCCTAATGACTATCAGCTACAGTCCTTTGCCTACTTCTTGCATGCCATCCGCTCAAACACACTGGCTGCATCTCTCTTACTCACTGCACAATGACAACTGTGCTCAAGGTCAGAGGAACTCTGACTCCTACACATTCTCTGCTCCCAGTCTATACCCAATGAACCTAAAAGCCCAGTTTCAATAAATCCTTTCCGTTCTAAGTTCTCAGAATAATTCTGAAGATCAACCAGGCTTAGCAATCACAATTTCATAGTGACTTTTTAAAGGGAGATGCTCACCCTTCCCCTGACAAGTGAGTGCTTGCGAACATGCATATAAACACACACACACACACACACACACACACACACACACACACACACACACACACTCGGTTCCTCACACGTTTTCTTCAAGCGCAACGAAGAAAGCAGAATTGCTTTTCACTACCACTCAAATAGCCACAATTAGCAGCCTAGGCCCCACAGATTCTTCACATTCTCAAGTTCTTAAGACAAACAACTGTATGTCTGCTGTATAGTTTGCTTACCAGCCCCCATGAGTGCCGGGGGCTCCTCTACCCATCTCAAAGAATCTGGGGCTGCTGATTCCAGGTACACTGATGAATAAGTCAAAGGGGCCTCAGACTGAGCACTGGACTCCAGCCAAACTCCAGACAAAAAGATTTACTAATCCCTTGTATACCATATAAAAATAATAACACAAAAACAAAACCACCTGCCATTAGCCAAATCTAATCTAATCCTTCCTTGCAGTAACAGCTCCACTCACACCACTTCAGTGCTGAACTTGGCCTTGCTAGCACAATAGATGAACTAATGATGCAGGCCTGTGTCCAAGGCACTCTGGGAAAATGCACCCTCCTTGCAGTGAACTCCGATGAAAAGTGAGGATTAAAATCAGAACTAGCAAACAAGCCCTCGAGGAGGAAAACCTTTTCATTGCCGTCCATACACCATTCTGTCTTCCCCATCCAGCGTCAATGTGGTCCCCGGCTTCAGAAAGCCTATTACCCCGCTATTACCCTACCCTCACTTTAACACATACTTTATATTAGAATGCGTTCCAGGAAGCATATGGCAAGAGAACTAGGTCAACCATTAACCAAATAACAGGAAACGGCTCTGCAGTGCACACCCTTCAAAAGCTTGCTTAATGAGCTGGCTCTTCAGAATATGTCCTTCAGTCAGGTTAGAAGTAACAGGATCCATGGGTTTCTTTCGTGCGGCAAGGTCACCTAAGTCCTAGAAGGCTTCTGCACACACTAGACTTTCAACCATCTGAACCGTTCCATTGAAATATTCAAGAACTGAAGTCAAAGGTTCAAAGAAGAATGTTTTCTGGATCCGCTTGACTGCCCGCAAAGAACGTCCACTATTATCCTTGCTTCTGAGGGCGATTCTTCCAATTCTGGCAAATTGATGGGAGATAGTACATACTCATCTTTTCTTTCCAGAACGTCTCTCTCTGTGTTCCTTTCAGGCATCTGCACCACCATTCACATGACACAATCCACTTGGACTTAACAGGTCAAAAAAACTCTTAGTTCCACTAAATCTACTAATGAGTTTCCTCTAGAATCAATGATGGCCTGGAATGGGTTCATATTCTTGAGTCTCAATTCTTTGCCTCCAGTACTGTGAATCAGTGCTAGAAGTACTAACAATGAGCCAAAGGCTCATGCTTAATAAGCCACCATCCTCAAAGTAGTACCCTTCTACAGCTACCAATGTCCAAATTCTCTTTGGTCTCTTTAACCTAGACTGCTAGTCACACATTCTGACTTCTGAAATGTTGTGTAACATGAATTTGTAGATCTGGGTGGTGTCCTTTGATGGAGAATTTACACGTCAAGCTACATCTTCACCAGCACTTAATGCTGTCTGCCTAGTGGGATTTTGTGTCAGCAATCATGGCTAAGAAGAAACAAAAGAGATATGCCGTGTTTCATAAATCTAGACCTCTGTTTAAAATGCTAGGTTTGGTTTACTGACCCAACATAGACCTTTCGGATGCAGCATCTACTCTAGGCAGTATTCAGGACATCAGTGTAACAAAGTGACCATGGGAGACTCCACCTTGTCTTCCAGTAGCTTCTAGTCTAGTCTTTTCAGTGGCTGATGAAACTCAGCTAACTGTTGGCCATCGAAGTTTATTTTGCCAAATGTTAGCTAACTAATGTAGTTTTCTTTAAAACGAGTCACTGAGTCTTCAAGGAGCAAGATCAGAAGGAACAGTACAC
This sequence comes from Acomys russatus, assembly GCF_903995435.1. Classification (NCBI taxonomy): domain Eukaryota; kingdom Metazoa; phylum Chordata; class Mammalia; order Rodentia; family Muridae; genus Acomys; species Acomys russatus. The sequence continues at coordinate 65,130,191 of NC_067138.1, read as the reverse complement.
TGAGCTAGAGGCCAAAGCTAAGGGGGTTTGAAGAGACAGTAAGATTTTTAAGTCGTTCTGGCTAAACACATCTCCCAGTTCTGTGCTTAGCCTTGGACATTTTTAACTTTTATTTAAAGATGTGAGTTGAATATGTAGCAATAGTCAAAACAAACAAACAAAAGAAAACAAAAAACCAGAATTCAATATGTAGAATTAATAAATAATCTACAGCAGAATGTTTAAAATAATGCAAATGGAGGTTGTTACTATTCTTTCCCTTTCTAGATTTCTCAGAAGTGCACTGTCTGTTACTACTCTAAAATCAGAGACATTGCTGGGCCCTGAAGCCAAGAAGTTAAATGTTTATCAATTTCACCAGTGCTGGCTTCAAGGAGCCCCCTGAAGTGGACTTCATGGGCAACTCAAGGGCATTCTAGTTCCAGACCAGACAGGCACTGCTTAACGGTGCTCTGCCTATCATTTTATAAAGATCTAAGGATGAGAAGAAAGGGAATTGCTGTTTTTTATGTGCCTACTATATGTCAGGCTCTGCAGTAGCGATTTATATTCATGATCTTGTTTCTTTCTCCCCATAAGAACCTTACAAACTGGATTTTCTCTTTCCAGATAAGGGAATTGGGGATCAGACACCGAATCCTTCACTCAAGGTCAGTCCCCTATTGGCTGTCTCTGAGGCCTAAGATCTCTATCCATACCACAGTCCTCACTGCCAAGGTCTCCATGGGGCTCCAGAAAAGGATTCCCTTCTATGTGGCCTTCCTCAGGTGAACCAGACAGCAGCACATCCATCCCTCATGGGTGCACAATGCACCCCACATAATCTCCGAGACCCTCGGACGTCTTTCTCAGAGTACCCACACGCATGTTGGGTCCTGATGGCAAAGGTTCTGAGCTGCTCTTGAGATGCAAAACAAGACGAACCCTGTGGGTGCTCCTGCCAACTGCCTGTCCTTACTCATCAGTGGGAGCATGCCAAGACCTGCCTAGAATGACGCAGGAGAGGTCACCATGGGTGATCCCATACCCCTCCAGATTGCTACAAACTAACAGCTCAGTGCGGAGACAAGCTGATCCTTGGAAGGCTGCCAACGTTGTTTCACAGGAATCAAAATTCTTCAACTCCTTGCATCCATCAACCTCAGAGTCAAGCTCAAGAGGCGCAGAAAGAAGCTGAGGGTCTAAAGGTTAAAGGACTAGGAATCCATGGAGCCAATCTATCTTGGAGGCCTCCTCTTCACTGTGGCCTCTGGGCATTCCATTGTAATGCTCTAAGGAAACAGAATGCTCTCTTTTCCTCATCATCCCGATGTTCCGACTGGAGACACTTAAACAGAGAAATACTGATGAGGTTCACAGTTATGAAAGACCCAACTTAGGCCATTAATAAAAACAGACCTGACAACCACACTTCTAGCAGCTCCATGGACAGACACCAGAAAGACGGGGCTGCTACAATGTCGATACTGAACAAGCAAACCCCAAGTCCCTACTTGGGGTGGGAGATGTGGCTAATTCTAAAGAGTGACATTGGAAGGGATAGGGCTGGGACTTATGACAGGCTTAATGCAACCCTCACACCTACAGCTAGGATGTTTTCTCACCAATAGAAAGTGAGTGACCAGGTATCTGTGAGGAGGAATTGGCTCCTATGTTGCCCCAGCATTGGTCACTAGACAAAGATATTCTCCTTTAGGAGCCTAGGATGATAGCTTTTGCAATGCTTCTACAGTTGAGTATCTGAGGTGAGTACTTATTCAAAAGTGCTGGGAAAATCCCTCTGAGCGGGCAGCAGAAATTGAAAGGGCTCCTGGTGACTACAGACAAGTCAGCCATGCCCCTTCCTGGGGAAGCGATAGGCTACTCCATGCCTTGAATACACACCAAATACAGTGAAAGACATTATTGTTGTTGGGGATCTTAGAACATGAGGAATCCGCTCTTCCTCACCTCAGACAACTGTGAAGTCCACTGACTGTCCGGCAGTGTGTACTCAAGAATGTCAAGGTTTCCTCCTGGTGGCCTGATGTACTTGCTTATCAGTGTTCAAGTTTAACCGGAGGGAAACAATGTACCCCCTCACATTGTGGATGCTTCCTTTCCAGAAGAGCTAGACAGTCCTGAAGGCTCACTCCAGCTACATAGCAATTACGTAATTGCTAAGCTTCTACAGAATCACAGGAACCCATTCCCAGCCTTCGTACGGACTACAGCTGCAACACAATGTTCAGAGATGATTGCAGCCTTTGAATGGACGGCCAGTCTCAAAGCGGAGCACAAAGGGGCCTACAATGGGATTCCATCTCAAGCACAAAGAAGCCCCTGCCTAATGAAGCCCTGTCTCCTCCTCCCAGTCTGTGTAGTGAACTCTTCCCTCTTCCCGCCCTACGAGAGTGTGGACCGTGCCTTACTGTTTACAGTGACAGGTTCCAAAAGAGGCAGAGACACCAGCTGAGGTTTTGCCATGGACCATACACAAGGTAATCATTTAACACGTAATGCGAAAGCCCAGAAGAAGACAAGAGGCGAAAGGGGTAGAAAGCATCTCTAGGCTTCCTGCACTGGCATGAAATGACTGCTTCCTCTCCTTCTGCCAGCTCCAATCCTTCATGTTGACATTACACATCCTGTACTGTAGATCCACCCCCATGCTGCCGCTCGCCCGGCTGAATTATCTCCTGCGTCACAGCGGTGGTAACAGAACTGCTGGCTCGGCAGACCTGAGAGCACCATTTCAATGCTTAATGCATTCAGCAACTGGACACATTACCAGTGCAGCCAGGGCGGCTGGTTTGTGGTGCTCTCAGCAGCCAATGCAATACTGGACCTAACCTTCTGCTAACCAGATGGTCTGTTTGCCCCTTGGGACCAAACCATTAAACTTTACTTTATTAAATTCCATCCAAATGTGGGGACAGTTTACAGCAGCGTGTCTGGTTCATCTCCGACAGGGTTGCTAAGATGAAAATGACCTAAAAATAACTGGAAACTCTACTTCACACCAACAGAGAACAAGATCGTTTGGAGTAAATATTTAAATAATCTGCCAGATTAGAAACCACAGCAGCGCTGACTACATGGTTAGTAAACTGTATTCCGTATGTGTGTGTACGCATGCACGTACATACATATATAGGTGGCACGTGCGCGCACATGCATGCACACACACACACACACACACACACACACACACACACACACACACACAGAGGTAATGAAATGAATGAATCTACAGAAGAATCCACTACCCACAACCGGAGCCACCCTGCACCATGCCCCAGACTCCAGGCTATTTTAATGTGTCTGAAGGCACGATCTCCAAAGGACCTAAACACAACTCTGATAGGCCGACCCCTGAGGTCAACCATCTAGGCACACTGCAGGTGGGCCTGTTACTGAAAAGAGGCTCAAAAAATATTTCATGAATGGGTACATGCGCATGCACAAATTTCTTTACAAGTAACAACTTCCATGTAACACATCTCATTGCAATGACGACATTAAATTCTTTCCATCTCTATCACCAACCCATAGTGAGGCATGTAAACCAGGCCTCAGATGAATGGCAAGGAGTGAGTCATCCACACCAGCATCATTGGTGGCCACTAATTCTTCATTGCAAATGAACTGCAGAAGTGGCCACTTGTTGGGTACCTGGCAGGGTGCTGGGTGCTTTACATACCTAATGCCTCTTAGCTTTCACCAGAGAGAATGGAATTCCCTAAAGATAAGGAACAAGAAGACTAGGGGCCATTAGGATCCTGACCTAAATTTATGAATCTAGAAAGTAAGTCGTAATAAGGGCATGAATTTAATTCTTAGTTCCAAGTCAACTGCTTTCCTCCATAGTCACAGGTAAGCAGGAATCCTGTAACAAGTAATTAACTGAATACATGGGAAGGTAATGGCCCTAACCTAAGGTCCAAGGCAAGTAGTAAGCCATCCTCAAGTCTTTTAGGTGTGATACATATTTGAGTTTCAGCACCTACCTTTCCCACCCATACTTCTTAGGGAATTGAGGGCAACTCTATAAGAGCTAGTACCACATGCATGGCTATATCTTCATTCTTTTAGTGTTAGGTCCACCATCCATGAATAGCAATATCTCTTTCCTTTTTTGTTTTCTTTTTTGTGTGCGTGTGTGACAGGATTTCTCTGTGTGTAGCTCTGGCTGTCCTGGACTTGCTTTGTAGACCAAGCTGGCCTCAAACTCACAGTGATCTGCCTGCCTCTGACTCCTGAGTGCTGGGGTTAAAGGCGTGCGCGACCACGCCCAGCTCACGACTAGCAATCTCTCATTCCTGGCTGGTCAGATGGCTCAGAGGCTTTAAGTACTTGCTGCAAAGCCCAACAACAGAGTTTAATCCTAGACCTACAAAGTGGAAGAGATAGAGCTACATACATGCAGGCACAACACTCATACATATAAAATAAACAAAGCTAAACAAAGTTTGTAAGAAAAGGACAACTCCTTGTCAAGTTTCAAACCTGGGACAAATGGCTAAGGTGCCCATTTAACGTATCAGAGTGGACCTGGCCACCAGGTTCTCCCAGCATCCCTCAGTCTCTACCTATTAGAGGGTCCTCCTAGCCGTCATACCCCGCCCCTACCCTGAACTCTCCTGCCCAAGGGGCTGGGCTGCCCTTCCCTATATAATCCAGCCATTTTGGTTACCCGCTGTCTTTGTGTCTTTGGGTGTCCTCGCTGCTGCACCTAGCTCCCCTCTCTCCCCCTACATGGCATAGCTCTGTGTGGTCATGACCACTCTGGACTCTCCCAAATGTCTCTGCCTCTGCCTATGTTCTCTCACATTGCAACAATAAACCTTCTCCTCCACCATACTTAGGAGCAGTCATTCTCCTTTTTTCTTTCTTTCTTTCTTTCTTCCTTCCTTCATCTGATGCTGAAAACCCAGGACCAGTCATGTTTCTTTGTTTTTTATTTCTTTTTCTAAATTAGCCTACAAGGTGTACTGTGACCTCTATTCTCTCTCTCTCTCTCTCTCTCTCTCTCTCTCTCTCTCTCAAGAAAAAAAAATTAATTTCTCATTTACAAGAATCTCAGAGATATCAAAGAAAGACCAATAAATAAGAACACAGCCACTTTCTCAAGTCACTCTGGACACAATGATTAAGTAATAACTATAAAGTTTTAAAATAAATTTTTTTGACCAAAAATTCTGATAACATTTGTTTTTCTGGAAAATTCCAAATATAAAAAAAAAACCAAACCATTATGGGTTTGTTTGGTTTTGTTTGTTTGTTTGTTTGTTTATTTTTGTAACCAGGACTCACTTAGCCCAAGGAGGCCTTGAACTCCAGATCTTCCTGTCAGGACTTCCCAAACCCTGAAGATATGGGCATGCACTACCATAAGCTGTGTTGGGTGATTTGCTTTTAAGTGAAAAAAAAACAGTATTCAGTTTTACCAAAGAAATTTAGACTTTCTTCATCTTTGTCACCAACATTCCCCACCACCACCACCACCCTGCCACCAAAGTTCAAAGCAAAGCAGCAGATAAGTGAAGTCTCATAGGGCCCAACCAACACCTACCAATGTTTCTCACATTTTGAAACATCATCTTCCAGTAAGACACTCTAAAATTAGCCTCCGGTAGCTGACATCTCAAAGCATCTGATATTACAGTACGTGGTAAGACCAAGTAGACCTGGGCTTTCTAGAACAGACATTTGTTCAGGGGAAACCCAAGGTGTTTCTAACCAATGTCTTAGGGCAGTGCTTAACCTGCCTTGCAATTATTGTCCATGGGCAACGCACCAAGGAGGCGACCAACCAGGTAGCCGAAAGAGCACTACCAATATTCCCCTGCAGTAAGTACCATTTTCATAGATGGCAAGACACCTTTGTCAGAATAGTTCAAGCAACAGAAGGTTAATGACATCTAAGCAGCTCAAAGCTCACATGTATAAGCACTGTATACTTATACCGCTCCGGGGAATAACTCTATGAGGTGTGATAGGCAGCCTCTTTACCCTGCAATTGCCCTCTTGCCAAGAGGAAAAGGCAGCATTGTCAGATTGCACCCTTCTCCAGAGGCAGGGTTTGGTAGCTAATGTCTGTTAATCCTAGCACTCAGGAGGCTGAGGCAGGGAACACTGCCCTGGGTTCCAGGCCAACCTAGGCTACCCAGTGATGCTCCTTCCAAAACAGCAATAGCAACAGCAGCAGCAGCAGCAGCAGCAAAGCCAAAGCAACTGGACACTTTCACAAAGACCTAGAACTGCTGCTGGCTTTCAGACCACCAGCCCACATTGTAACTGAGTCTCCCTCTGAACAGATGCTCATCAGGAAAGACACAGCAAGAAACAGTAAAGTTCAGAAATGGATGTGGAGGCGAAAGACTGAGTACAGATGACACCGAGTGTGGAGGAAGGGAACGTGGCAGGTCCCTCGTAGGTCACAGTTTCACTTTGTCAATCAGTGAGAAATAATTATTGTCCACCAGTGTCTGCCATAATCCAGCACTCAGGGACCAGAGGAGAGACTCAGTGGTCAGGAACACTGGCTGCCCTTGCAGAAGACCTGGGTTCAGTTCCCAGTGATCACATGAGAAGGTTCTCAACCACCTCTAATTCCAGTGTCGTCTTCTGGCCTCCACAGGCACCAGGCAGGCACACATGCAGGCACTCAAACATGCACATAAAAACAAACAAGTAAACAATCTTTAAAGAGCAAGACAACATGGAGAAGAGTTCTGCCCCTCTCAAACAAACAAGCCACGATTCTCATACACATATTTTGCTCTTATGTCAGTTTCACTATTAGAGATACCATTTGGGCTAGGGAACCATAGGGTAAAGAGGGTTAGTGACTTAGGCAAGAAGATGCAAGGAAGGAACAAATCTCACCCTGTACTTACATAGTCCAATATGCTTGACCCACCACACACCACTTGCCTCAGGGAGACCCCTGCACAGAGAAAGGTACTTTTACTACAGAAGTTTGTAAGGCTGATGTTATAGAAATGAATGACAAAGCCAGGCTTGATGTCACACGCCTTTAATCCCAGCACCTGAGAGGCAGAGTTAGGTGAGTTGGAGGCCAGCCTGGTCTAAAAAGCGAGTCCAGGACAGCCAAGGCTACACAGAGAAATCCTCTTTAAAAAAAAAGAAAAAAGAAAAAGAAAGAAATGAATGACAACAAATTCTCTCTCTCTCTCTCTCTCTCTCTCTCTCTCTCTCTCTCTCTCTCTCTCTCTCTCTCTCTCCCTCTCACCAGCCCAGTTGCCAGCTGTTCCTCAGATGAACTGAGGTCTAGCCACAGTGTACAAATTTCAAGTGCACCACTTTCCCACATAACTGCACATCCAAAGAGAAAGGCTGCCAAAATGACAATCTGGCCCTATGATTCAGTTTCACAGACTTACACACTTCTGATAAAGTTTGTTGTTTGAATTCCTAGAAATCATTGTCTCTGTTTAGGAGATTAAATAGCAAATAAAACTAGGCATGGGGGCACACACTTGTAATCGCAACACTCAAGAGGTAGAGGCAGGGGAGCCAGAAGTTCAAAGTTATCCTTGGCTACACAGAGTTTAAGGCCAGCCAGGCTTATAGGAGACCATGTTTCAAAAACCAAACCAAAACACAGCACACAGCAAACAATAACCATAGCGATGAAGCCAGGAGTGTCAGTCAACATAAGATACATAGATGTGTGTGTGTGTGTGTGTGTGTGTGTGTGTGTGTGTGTGTGTGTTGGTCAGCAGGCCTTTAATCACTTGGGAGGCAGAGGCAGACGGATCTCTGTGAATTCAAGGCCAGATTAGTCTACAAAGCAAATCCAGGACAGCCAGGGCTACACGCAGAGAAACTCTGTCTCAAAAACAACAAACCAAACTAAACAAAAATGAAAACACAACCAAACAAAAAAAGATAGATATCCATATGCATAAGATACGTGTATACATAAGAAACATATATATCATATGTAGCCCAGGCTGACCTTAAATTCTCTTGCTTTTCCTTCCTCAATGCAGGGATTACCAACATGGGCCACCACACCCAGTTTAAGCAATGCAGGTGGGCATGAAACCTAGGGCACTGCGTATACTGGCCAGGCACTGTAGCAACTGAGTCCCACCCCAGCCTGATGTTCGCCTTACACTACAAAAACAGACATTTGGGGGAAAGCAAGGAGTATCAGAAGAAGTTCCTCTCTGGAGTTCCTCAGACCTTACTGTTGACACAGCTTCATTTACAAAGGATTCTCACTTAAACTTCTGCCACATAATGCACAACATCTTGCCACATGAACCACATTAAAGCTACTGACAGACTAATATGCTAAGAGAAAAATAATCTGGTCAATTTTGGAATTTTTTTTATGCTTCAAGAGCCTCACCTGCTAGTGTATTTATGCTTTTCTGTCTTATCTGATCGCTAAAATCTGAAGAATATGCTTTTCTGTAGGAACTGACACAAGTTAAACGGAGTGCGTGTGGTTGCAGGCAAAATTATACTGTCGCAGGCCTTTCTACAGAGGAAGGGAAGTGATCATGGCAAAGTCGCAAGAGGTGAGACCGCAGGGATTCACCATCCAGTGCAGCTCTAGGTAAGATCACAGACACTTACCTGGGCTGAGTTCAGCTCTGATAATTGTAGTTGACGTCTAAAAATGGGGCTATGAATGTAAGTATCATGAAGCAGCAACTGGGCAATCACAACCTAATTGAGCCCACTGACTAGATTAGCTTGTCCCCCCCCCCCCCCCAATAATCACATAACATTTAACACTTGCTAATTTCAGGACCTATGGGTGATGTTCATTCATGACTAACAAGCTGCAGCCACTGGTCAGAAAAAGAACACGCCAGTGTACGGGGCACCAAGTCAACCACAGAGCGCGGATGGATTTCACGGCCAGCCAACATCTGTTCTTGAACACCTCTCCATTTCTCATCCCTACCAAATTACTAATTGGAGGCAAAGGTGTGTGCCTGAAGGACTGACTAAACTTTCAAGTGTCTGGAAGGAGGACAGAACTCTTGTTTTCTTGAAAGCACATTGGTTCTTGTCATCTACATGATGTGTTTTTTATTTTTTAATGATAAGGTTGCTTCTGTCTTTGAAAATGTGGTCTTCGGGGCTGGAGAGATGGCTCCGCGGTTAAGAGCACTGACTGTTCTTCCAGAGGTCATGAGTTCAATTCCCAGCAACCACATGGTGGCTCACAACCATCTATAATGTGATCTGATACCCTCCTCTGGCCTGCAGATGTACATGTAGTCAGAGCTCTGTATACATAATAATAAATAATAAATATTTTTTTTTTAAAGAAAATGTGGTTTTCTTTTCTTTACAAGATAATGGCTGATTCCTCTGCCAGACCTGCATACATAAATTTTATCTTTTTGCCTCCCTCACACATGTCCCTAAGCCCCATCTCTCTCCCACACTCCATGTTGAGCATGCTTGAAAACTGAATATCTTATGCCCAATTGCCATAGCACTGAGAGATACACTGACCCAGTTCACCTTGCTTTCATCAAAGCAGCTCCTGAAGGAAGCCTGGGTGGGCTCCTCTCCAAAGAATTAAGTTGATTGAAGACTGCTCTTTGAGATAGGCTGGTGTGGGAACACCGTTTATGCTGCCAAAGAGTCCTGATTCCTCTGCAAAAGAAATTCTTCCCCAAGAATCACATGCTTTGCTATACTCTCTTCCATGAATACCCATGACACTCCAAAGTGGTTTTGTTTGCCTATTTATTTTGAGCCAGGTCTCTCTACATAACCCTGGCTGTCCTGGAACTCACTATGTAGATCAGGCTTGCCCTGAATTCATAGAGATCACCCAGCTTCGGCCTTCCAGGTGCTGCATCTAAAAGTTCTTTAGCCAAGCAAACAGTTAATTGAGGGTTGGGAATGTCGCTCTGTAAAGTTCTCCTCTACCATATGCGAGACCCAGCACAACAAAAACGAAAGCGAAACAATGGTAATTGTCATAATGAGGTGAAAATGGCCTTTCCTAATGCACTTTAAAAACAGGGTGTGCGTTCTATAAACGGTCTGGCTCCGTATCTGTCTGGGACCTGAGCTCAGATGAACAGAGCCACAGTGAAGATATCATCAAATTAGCACTAGTCATTTGCGGGCTGATGAGATCAGCCAGCCATTTGTGCGAATGGCTCATCTTATAGAACATCTGTAGTCTTGGTTACATTAAGAGAGTAGGGACTGCCTCCATCTCCATAAGGACTGCCACTCACTCTGTGAAGGACATCTGTAGTCACCTATAAACAGCAGGTTCTGCATGTATGGGAACAGTCCACGAAGAGCCAAACAAGCCCAGAACAATCCTTGTGTCTCCACAGTCTAAGCAGAACACATGGCGACCACTATGCAGAGCAGGGAGTAACAGCACCCACACTTTTAAGAGAACTGGCCCCACTTTCCACAAATGATCACTCACTCACTCTTAAATGTCTGTCTGTGTAGCTTCTGAAAAGATTCCTCAGCCTTCTGGTAACCAAAGCCAATATCAAGAGCACCGAGATTTCCAAGAGACCCTAAGAGAGAGTCACACAGTTTGTCTGTCTGCCAGTTCAGGTAGGTACTCGTGTTAAAACTCTGTCTGTAGAAATATTTTAATGAGTTTGATACAATTCAAAAATATGTACTCCCTAGTGACTCCTACGAACTCTCCTTTGCAACTCAGAAGACAAAGAGGGTGCTCTTGGTAAAACATTTTCTCAACTTATTGGAACGGGCTGCCTCTCTCCTCTTAACCAATACATTACAATCAATCAATTTTCCATTATGTGCAGATTCCCTTCCAGAGCACAAAGACTCCTGGCTACTGGAGGAGACGGACCATCGGGAACATAAGCTATTAGCATATAGGTCAGGTCCTATCAGCAGAGAGCCAAGCCTCAGGAGGAAGGCACCTCTCATGTGAACTCTGGCTCCCCTACTTCTTAGCTCATGACCCTGGGCAAATTATCTCTCTAACCCTTGGTTTCTTCCACCACATGAACAGCCCCTGGTTCATACTAAATGTTAAACAAACGTTATCTTGTATTAGTATCAACTATGAGCCCATCCGGGAGGGAAATCACATTTTGAAGGTTTACAGGGTACTCCCATGCTAAACAGGAGTTGGCAGAATTTTTTTTGATGAAGCAATCGTATTTACTCGCTATAGTTTTTCACTCAATATTAGGACAAATTCAACTGAGAGCATAAAGGGGAAAAGCTTTTTGTAGATGAACTCTGACACTCAAATGAAAACCCTCTCCCTATACACACCCCTCCTAGTTACTACTATTAAATACTAATTAACAGTCTTCAGAGACTATTCAATATTGAAACGCAGGGGAGGGAGGGGAGGGAAGGGAGGTGGGTGGCGGAGGAGGGGTGAGACAGCGAAGGGTTCTGCTGGGTAAATGATATGTTGATGTCCAGCTGCTGCCCGTCTATAGCCCGGGGTTCACCTTTTGCCCCAATGGAAGAACTCCTAAACGAGGCCCATGACCACCTCAGTTGAATGACTATTGTTCAGTTGCTGATTAATTGTCCACAACACAAAGGGGTGATCTAACTAGGGATGAGAATGGCTAAACACCTTGCACCTCAGTGGCCTGGTTCTGTGTTTTACAATGCTGGAAGTAGACTGGTCCATCAGCCTGTTCTGACCTTTAGCTGAATCAAATGGTTTAACCTTGACTGGACACCAGGTAGTGGTCACGGTCCACTCTTTCCCTCTTCTGAAATTAGCAGGCCTTTGCTTTTCATTTCTTCTACTACCCAGGGCATATGTTGAGCAGTGCTATGGATAGATAACCTTAGAAGACTATCACATTTTCTGCCCATCAATAATGCAGCTATTCGCTACAGTGCTCTATTCTCTGCATCACTCATTTTCCAGGAAAATCTGCACCAAGCCTACTTAACCAGTTCCCTCAAGTTTCCATCTGTCCTTTATCAAAAAAGCTGCAACTGTACCCCAGAAATCACATGAATCACCTTCCAAGTCCAGTTCAAGTTTTTCCCCCAATAGGAACTTATTAAAGAATGTCTTAGCCATTGCTCTTTATATTTCACATGCAATGGGTACCAAATTACAAGGCCTTTCTCTGCTTGCTTTACTGTTTTCTTAAGAGCAATGCCCCACTTCCCAGTGGACAGTCCTCTTCTCTTTTGACTTGTCAATTATCCCCTGCCTCACTTCTTTTCCCTTTCCCATCCAAGCAGGCTCTCTCTTTCCCAGCAAATTTTCACTATATAATTACAGTGATGCTTTAGCCTACTTTTCTGTTAGCTTAACAACCCTGTCTATTTTCTACTTGTGCTGATGCTACTGTTTGCTTTTCTGATGGGCTAATCCATGTATCCTTTCAAGGCCTAACTTTCCTACCATGAGAGCAGCTGGAGCGCTAATTCATGGGCACCTTCCAAAGCTTTTCATTAGCAACAGAAATGAGATGGTTTAGAAACCCATTTCTTAATCTGCAGGTGAGTGCTGGAACCTTTGTGCAGCAAACATCTTTCAAGTAGCCCACATTGTGCCACTGCACAATTATTTTCTGAGTAATAAGGTACAATGTGATAGGTACATTTGCAGTGCTAACAGGGAGAGTGTGCCCTCGGAGGTAACCGGTTTCCACCTCCCCTCCCCTCCCCACCCCCTCCAGCCTCTGACATTTCCCAGCTCAAGAGAGAAGCACTCAACAGACCTGAGGAAAACTGAAGAATAATTGCTTTGCCTTCTTTCACCTGCATAGGGAAGAGAAGAAGGTAAATTGGAGGGCCTTTGCTTGTGTTCTGGTTCAACTGGCCAGACGAGGGCTTAGGGAGTGAGTCTGGCCTTCCCCAGCTGGGCTCTGTGGCAGATAAGCCTCTCCACAAATCCTGGGCTTAATTACTTCTGACACAGTCATCCTGCCTGGGCCTCCAGCTCCTTTTGTGCCCTAACCAGTATGAATCCTAGGTAAGTCTCTGCTTACTCACCTTAGGAGAATGCTTACTTCCCTTCTAAGTGATCCCAACACTTTTAACAAGGATCCACTGGGTCCTTGGAACAATTTCTCCATGTTTCTTTTATGGACTCTGTTCAAACTCTCCTCCAATGCCTAGCAAATAACTTTTTGAATTACATAGTCCTTGTCTTCAATTTTTTAAAAAACAAGTAAAAACCCTGCCCCCTTCCCCGCCCCCACCCATGAGCAGGTTTTACCCTGTGAGTGAAGTTGGGATGAAGTCTGGATAGGTACAGTATTAAGCATTGTATTAATATCCAGAAGCAACAAGCAGTGATCTGAACACGCGAAAGCTAGGAAATCAATACCAAAACACCCATGGACTAGCGTGATAAGGAGCCTTCCCTCCACCCAGGAATAACTCAAGAAGAAATGTGTCCAGCTAGGAAGTAAGAAGGGATACTTTGAAGACCTAGAAGAGAGCTGCTCCCTAGAAGGGAGCTAACAGTACCAGCACTTTCTCCTACAACATCTCTCTACCCACCCAACTGCCCCAATAATCAATTTTGCATCAGAACCACACAGCTGAAGACTTCACCAATCATATAGGAGCTTCAACTGCAGAGGACCATGGTCCTTGGCAAAAAGATCGATTTTATGATAGCATGTCCAGGCAGGGCTTGTAAATCTAAGTCGCTTCTGGTGGATTTCTCATTAATCAGTTGCACAGTTCAAGGGGGCAGAAATTCAGAAGAGCTTCCTAGTAAGCTTCAGATTCCATCTACATTCATAAAAACCCACTTTGCTGTATTTGGAAAGTTCTCCTGGGTCTCATAAATCCAGGAGACTTTAACTCTGATTATCTTCTTTCCAGTGCAACAAACCACCCCCCCCCCACACACACACACAAAAAGAAAAAAAAAGAAAAAAGAAAAAGAAAAAGAAAAAAACTTTTTTCTTCTTCCTTCAGCCCTGGCATGCAAACCATGCTGTTTTAACTTCTTTCCTGTTCTCCCAGTTCTTCTGGAACATTTTATTTTCGACAGTCAACTCATTTGGAGGAGTGCCACACTGAGGTTCAACTGTTTACAGCATTAACTGTCTTCCTGCCAGAAGTCCCGTATGCAGTACTACCTTCTCCAGTCTGTCTCGTAGATTAAGAATTTATGCATTTGTTTGAAAGAAGCTTAGAAAATGTGGAAACTTCCAAGCACCAGTCTTCTTCCTTACAAAATTGCTTGTACTTGTCCAAAAGGACACAGACATGGAAACCCACCTCACCCTTTCCAAAGGACTCTGCCCAAGTCATTTGAGTGATGACTCCCTGTTTACTGGGGAAACGGGAAATAGCCATTGATTAGCAAGAGAGAATTAGGATTCAAGGAGATAGGTAGAAAGCACTCTTTTGAAATTTTGAGTGAGACCCTGGGTGTGGTGGTGCATGCCTTTAACCCCAGCACTTGGGAGGCAGAGGCAGGCCGGTTTCTGTGAGTTCAAGGCCATCCTGGACTACAAAGTGAGTCCAGGACAGCCAAGGCTGTTACACAAAGAAACCCTGTCTCAAAAAAACAAAAAATAAAAAAATAAAAAATTTTAAAAAAGAAAGAAAAGAAAAAGAAAACTTTGAATGAGTAACGAATACTATAAACTCACCAGTTAATACTAGATTTTTGGCTCTCAACCTTTCATCAATATTACAGAATTGCATGTCTGAGAGCAGCCGGCTTGCATTTGCACCATGTTGCAAAACAGACCCCCACAGTCCAGTTGTGGATGTTTGCGAGATGCAATAGATCCAGACAAATTTCCAAAGAAGGGCATTTGAAAAGCACTTCTAAGCCCTGGATGGTAGAACTAGAGAGGAAAACAGAAAACTTAAAGAAAAATACAGCTACCAGGCTGGGTGTGGTGATGTACACCTTAAATCCCAGCACTTGGGAGGCAGAGGCAGGAGGATCTCTGTGAGTTCATGGCCAGCCTGGTCTACAAAGTGAGTCCAGGACAGCTAAAGCTACACAGAGAAACCCTGTCTCGAAAAACCAACCAACCAACAAAACAAACAAATCAACCAACTACAGCTACCAACCAAGCAGCTAAAAGTTCACTAACAAAATGGATCTCTGCATCAGGGAAGGAAGTATAGTAATACCTCAGCTCCAAGTCCCCACACATGTTAAATCCAACTAACAGCAGCAGCAGCAGCAGCACATCCATGGTCTGTCCTACAAGGGTAGGGCTTCAGAGTTTCTCAGAGAGTTTAGGCCCGGAGGGGACAGCTGTTGCACAATTACCACCATCAAATCCTGTAGTGGAAAGGGCATCAGGCTGCAGTCAGTCATCCAGCTCAACCTGAGCTCTAGGCCTGGCTTTGTCACACCTGAACTTTCTGACCTTCTGCAAGTCGCGTCATGTCTGTGTGCCAGTTTCCTCTTGGGTAAAATGAGAGTGAAGAAGGCTGAGATACATCATCTAAGGCATGAAAAATGCCTACCTTCTAAACGGGGAGTTTCATCTAGTAAATATTAACTCCTTAGTATTCTTCCCTGAAAAGATCTTCAAGTTTTAGTGACTGGAATGTTAGTTTCTACTTTGGAAACTAACTGCTTTGGTTTTGTCTGTCACCCCCCAAACCCTCAGCTTACATTCCTACAGTTCTCTCATATTCCGTAAAATGTCTTTTTCTTTCTTTCTTATTATTTTAAGCAACCTTCCCCAAACTAAGACTTGTGCTATTAAAAGAGCTCAGAGCTTCCCGTTTCCTTGCTAAGGCTAAAATTAAACTGTCCGTTCCTTAGGGCCCCACATAACATCTGCCAGATGTCTTGGCATATCATACAAAGGGAGGGATTCTCTTTGAGCATTATCTGTTCTCCTCTCTGTTTTCTCATAATCAATTAATAGGTCACCAGCACCCAGATAATGTTTCTCTTAAAGCCGTCAAGTCTGGGGCTGGAGAGATGGCTCAGTGGTTAAGAGCGCTGCCTGCTCTTCCAGAGGTCCTGAGTTCAATTCCCAGCAACCACATGGTGGCTCATAACCATCGATAATGTAATCTGGTACCCTCTTCTGCAGATAAAGCACTCATATGAAATTAAAAAAAAAAAAAGCCGTCAAGTCCAGAAGCGCAGGACCATCACAAGCTTTCACAAACATGGACACATATCACCTGGCAAATGTCTCAGCTTACTGAATTTTGTCCATCGATCAGGGAAATATTCCCCACCCCTCCTCCCCACTTTTTTTCTTTTTCCAGGACCACAAAAGTTCTGGGCATTGAATTGAGGGCCTCATTCAATCTCCCACAGAGCTACATCCCTAGCCCTTGCGTCCACTTCTTTTGAATCTGCAGTTTCCACATTGTTTCAGGCCTGCAGTCACATTCATCCACGATCTTCTATGGTTTGGATTAGTTGCTATTATATATATATATATGCTTCTTGACTCATGGCTGTGGCGTTATGAAACAGCACTCTGCACTCTGCATCTGCAGCAGCTCTGTCTCCCAACGGCCCCCAACTCAGAGCCAGACCCCATCAATCCTCTACTGTGTAACACGGTAACTGTAAATCTGAAATTCACCCATACCATAAAGATAAAGATTACCTTAACTAAAACTCTCAATATCACGAATCATTAAAAGACTAAACCTTATTAAACTGCATCACACATAAAACAAGACCAGTGCTCACAGTCACTTTACCCTTCCCTTCTTTAAAAAAAAAAAAAAAAAAAAAAAAAAAAAAAAAAAAAAAAAAAAAACTGACCCACAAGCACTCTAAAGCTCCTTAGTAAAGTTGGAACTCCCACCTGCTACTGTCTTCTAGGAGACAACACTAGGAAAAATGGACATAAGTTTTGGGCTTTTTTACCCCACTCAAAAGTTGTTTCCAACATAAAGTGAGGGTGGGGGTGGGGTAAGGAGAGTCTTCAGGGAATGAAGTCAATGGATCATATATAAAATCAAGGAAACATTAGTGAATATGAAGACCAAGCAACTAACTCTCTCTTGTATGGCAGCAACAATCCTTGTGGAGTTGATGTCTCAAATCAAGAAAGGATCTCCAAGCTTTGATAGCAAAAGACCAGTCCAACCTGACATTAGTTTTTATTCCTTTCATGGGATTTGTCTCCATTCAAATGTGTAGGTCTAGGACAACAACAACAAAAAAAAATCAAGAAATCATGCCCATAAAATTGTTACAGAGCCTCCCATATTGATTACAGACATAGCACATGGAGGTGTCTTTTAGATTATCAGTTAGAATACATCCCCAAACTCCAAAATGCCTATTAGGTACCTCAATTTCTCCCCCTCCAGATGGCTTCTTCTACTCTAACCCTAGCTTAGAAAACACCAAGTCATTTGATTTCCAAGTAAAAAAATGTAGTGAGTGAGGCTGCTGTAGACTGGCAGTTT
This sequence comes from Acomys russatus, assembly GCF_903995435.1. Taxonomy (NCBI): domain Eukaryota; kingdom Metazoa; phylum Chordata; class Mammalia; order Rodentia; family Muridae; genus Acomys; species Acomys russatus. Next base: position 65,112,836 of record NC_067138.1, on the reverse strand, counting down.
TTCACCAGCCCCCCCCATACATGAAAACAAATTAATCACTGTCCCTAATATTAACAACCATATAAAGATATCATGAAAGTTTGTTTCAAGAGCAACATATTTATGTTTACATAGACACAAGTTAATTAGATGCAAAATTATCTGATAATTACTTGCCCAAAGAGCTATCTCTTGCATTTAGACTCCCATGCTGAATATGTAGAATCCATATCTGCAATACCAAACTTAAACATAGCACAACAACTTAAAGACCAAGTGATTCAGTCAAAAGATAACATTCTAAAATGAAAAATAAAAGGTCTGATCCAGGCAAGAATTATTTTCCTAAGTGCTCTTGGAGAAGCCTAGGTCTTGAATAAAGGGGCAAAGATTTGAACATCATATTTTTAAATGAGCATACACATCAACTGAAACCATACATCTTCATCTGTATAAACAGGGTTTTACTTCATTGACCATGGACAATTATCAGCTAAAGAGCCATGTATTTCCCTGTCTCCTTTCACACCCCTCAGAAGAACAATAACCCTCAATTAATGACACAACTGTTTGGTTTGAAAAATGTGATGTTGTCATATACAGCATTGTGCATTTACTGAGTGACATTGCTACCAGCTACTCAACAGAAAATAATTACATCTGGAATCGAAAACCACTTCAATATGCACAAAGACACTGTAGACAGAAGGAACTTTTCGTACAAAAAAATCTGACACATAATGAGAAAGCAAGACAAGAAAAAGGCTGGTGTAAGTGGCTCACCAATGTGTTCCTTATTTCTGTTGAAGCTGGTACCTTTCTGCGTCTCTCCTTAGTTGAAAGCAAGGCCCAATTAGCCCCCTTAGAATCTGTTAATTGGTTCTGAATCTCCTCCAAGTTTTCATCCCACTGTGAACCTTCCTCACCTATCTCTAAGAGTCCATCTAAAATTCTTCCAACATCTCCCCTCACCCTCAAGATGGCTACCTTACCTAATGGAAAAGCAACATCTTCATGGTTGGCTTTAATAAATTCCTAAAGCATTTCAGAATCCAGTTCTTTACTTGGGTCAATTACATACAATCTCTGGAAGTAGTCTGTGAAGGGCTCCACATCAATGTGTGTGCTTGTGTGTATATGTGTGTGTGTGTGTGTGTGTGTGTGTGCGTGAGGTAGGACTGGCTCCTGTTTTCAAACCATCCTCACAAAATGTCTTCCTACAAGACTAATAAATTCCTTCAATTAAAAAGGTTAAGATACCTGGACATGAGGTTTTCTCAACTGACATCATTTGTTTCCATAGTGACATTGTGAAGAAGACATAGTGATATTTCTGAAGATTTACAGTACTGGAGGACACAGGAGGGGGGAAAACAGCAGAAGCAAAGGGAGGGGGGAAACAAAGGAACTAAGAAGGCCTGACACGCAAATGGAGCAAGCAGCCTGAAGAGGCATGGAGAACCAGAAGAAACTGCCAGTCTAAAGGGTTCCTCTGAGCTCTGGAAGGAACACATTCTATTCTTTCTGGCAGAAACCAACCAAAGCCAGACAATAAAGTCTCGCAATGCATCAGACTGATAATAACCAAGCCCCAGAACTCAAAAGAGAAAAGAAATCTCAGCTTAGGGCCACCAAGCATCCTCACACTGAGGAAGTACCATTTCCTGGAGACACATTCAGGGGACATGGCGCAGCTGAAAGTTGTGAGAAGATCTCAGTGGAAAATTTTTAAGGTTTTTTGCCTTTCCTTTTCTGAGGGAGGTCAAAAACCCTTCAGGTCCACTCCAAAGGAGAAAAAAAAAATTTCCAAAAGTTTACTTTAAAATGGAAACAAACATCTCAGTAACTTGTGAAAGCACTCCTTGGGTGGGAGAAAAAATCTGAGGAAGCTTTAAAAGCCCCCATTTCCTTACTTAATGAATAGATAGCGAGGAGCCACCACAAGGTCTCCCTCTGGAGAGGGAGAAGGAGTAAGCAGGCATGCCTATTTCTTCAGCCATCACCAACAGAGCTTCAAAATGGAGACATCCATAATTTTATAAACACTTCTCATCTCAGCTTTGTCTCCTGGAAGCCCGAGTCTCCTCCATTTTCTGGTAGAGTTATAGCATGACAAGGGTTACCTGACTCAGTTCCTAGCTCTCAACCCAACTAGTCACTTCCTACCCCAAACCTGCAAGCAGCCTCCAGAAACAAAACCAAACCAAGCCAAAACAGCCAACAGAGACCAGCAGACACAGCCCCCAGGAGCCCTGGAGAAAGCCCCAACTGGTTGGTCTTTCCCCATCCCAGGCGCGTGCTTAAAAATGAAACTTTTTTTCTTTTTCTTTTCTCTTGTCTTTTCTTTTTCTTTTCTTTTTTCTCTTTTCCCTGGTTTTTAAGGCTGGGGAGGAATATAAAAGGAAGTGCAGACAACCTCCTCCCCTCCCTCTTCTGTAGGTTAGGAGCCACAATGAAAAGAAAACCAGGGTTTCTTCAGGAATGGTGAACAGCCTGGAGAATGAACGTGTAGAAGGATCTTTGTGTTTTGGAGTCTGGACTGGAACCAAAGCAGACAGCTTGCAAATGGAGGACAGGGAGATAAAGAAAGGGAAAGAGAGGGGCTGCTCCAATGGAGGGGGGGCGGCTGCGGCTTCCCCCCGTGCCTAGAGGGAGGGCAGACCCCTGGGAACCGCACCAGGAGTGAGACGTCCCCCCACCCCCCCCTCACCCCCCAGGCCCCAGCCTTCCTTTCTCCGAGCCTCAGAGGAGAGCCAGGCGTGTGTAATGGCTTCTCCTCTCCAGAAACCGTTGTCCTCCTCCAACCAGACGCTTCTGAACCTTCAGCCTGGAGACAGCTCCTCAGTTGTCCCTCAACCGGCGCCCCCACCCGGCCCACAGACCCCCCAGCTCTCCTCCCCAGCAGGGGCAGCGGCAGCCACCCCCCTCGACACATCCCGACCCCGCATCCCAACTTCGGAGAGAGAGGAGAGCCGAGAGAGAGAGGAGAGCCAAATACCTGAGGAAGGGGAGGGGGGGTGCCAATCCGTACGGCTTTGCCATCGGGCGGGGGACAGGCAGACAGAGGAGGGGAAAGGAAGCAGAGGGACAGAGAAAGAAAGAGGTCAACCCGCTCAGGTCGGGGCCGTTCGCCCCGAGCGCTCCCTCTTATGACCCCTCGCTCGTTCCCTCTGGCTAGGGCTCAGGTCTCTCTTGGCCTCCAGCCTTCCTTCCGCCCCCCTTCTCTGTCCCTACTTCTGTCCGGACACTCGGAGCATCCGTCCTAAGCCTCCAGCTCTCTCCTCTCACTCATCTTTCATTTTTTTCTCTTTCTTTCCTCTCTTCACAGAACTACACGAAATTAATTAAGCCACAGGGCTGCCCCCCCCCCCAGCAGAAGGCAGAAGGAGCAGCCAGCAGGAAAAGCACAGCCACCTCCACCTTCTCCTCTTCCTCCTCCTCTTCCTCCCTAGCTTCTCCTCCTCCTCCCCCTGCTGCTCTCCCTCCTCCCCCTCCTCTTCTTCTTCTTCCTCCTCCTCCTCGGTCTTTCCTCTCTTTAGCTTCTTCTCCTCTCTCCTCATAGCCAGCCCATGCAGGGTACTTCCTCTCCTCTCCGCGCCGCCAGCCCTCCTTGGCCGAATGAATGAGCGCGTTTGTGCCTCCACCGCCCGGCGCTCTCCTCCCCGGAGCACTCGGACCACCCCGGAGGTGGTGGTTAATTGCAGTAACTTACAGAAGAAGCGTCCCGGCGCCGGGAGGTGCTTCGGGTTCTCCAGCCCCACCGCCTCCTTATCCTCTTTCTCTTTCTCCTCTTCCTGCTCGGGTTATTGTTGTGGAAGTTGTTTGGGAGTCTCATGTGCTTCTGCCGGGTCTCAGCAATGGAGGATCGCCATCTTCCCTGCCTTCCTCGGCTCCTCAGACTCGCTGCAGCTGCAGATGACCTGAGATATCCGTCTCTCTCCCCTCTCCCTCCCTCCCTCTCCTCTCACTCACTCACTCTCTCTCTCTCTCTCCCCTCTCTCTCTCCCTCTCTCTCTCTGCTCTTCTCTCTCCTCTCCTCCCTCTCCCTCGCGCGCGCTCTCTCTCTCTCCCTCCCTCTGTGTCTCTCTCTGAATAATGAGCAACCAGAGGGAGAGAGAAAGCAAGACAGAACGAGAGAAGACAATCTTCTCCTGCCACACAAAACGCCGGAGCACCAGGGGGTGCGCGAAGCCTTTCTAATAACAACAACGTGCAGGAGAGAGGAGGGGAAAGAAAGAAAGAAATAAGAAAAGGGTTGGGGGGAAAATAGGAAGAATTATCCAAGAGCTGAAGAAACGCAGAAGCTGGAGGAGATGCTGAAGCTGCGACTACTGCCCGCCCCCCTCCCGCGCTGAACCCCAGAAGGAGGCAAGGTGGTTGCAAAGTTAAGGCTGGGACATTGTCTTTGTCACTCTGAACAACACAGAGCCAGGCCAGTGAGATGCAAGAGGAGGAGGTGACGGTGGAGGAGGAGGAGGTGGTGGTGGTGGTGGTGGAGAAGGAGGAGGAAGAGGAGGAGGAGGAGGAGGAGAAGGGGGAAGAGAGAGATGAGATGAATAAAGACCTGCGGAAAAGGCGGCGCGAGGAGCGCGACCGCCGAGCCCCAGGCGTGCGCGCTCGCGTCCCAGAGGCGCCCGGCTTCCCGGGCCAGAGGAGCAAGCCCCGAGTGAAGACCCTGCCCCGCTGCTCATAGGGCTAGCACCACTAGCTTTGCCCCAGGAGCCCAGCCCCGGCTCCAGAGGGTCCCTCAAACGCATCCATCCATCTAGAGGCCAATCTTGGCAAAGAACAGAGATGAAGAACTGAAGGTTGCAAGTCTAAACCCAGATCAACCACGTGGGGCTTTTTAATTCCTTTCCAGCTTGCAGTGTATCTCCAGTGAAGGGCTCAAGTTGTCCATTACTGGCAAGCATGTTTAAGCCTTCGCCTTCTAAATAAAGGCTCATTGTGCGTTTTGTGTCTCTTCTGATATGGAAAGAAGGAACTCATCACTCTGATCTAGAAGCCACCACTTTCTTTTCCAAACTTGTGAACTGTTTTGACGGCGCACTAAAAAAAAAAAAAAAAAAAAAAAAAAGAAAGGGGGGGTCCGTACTTAAATAACTTTCCACTCACGAGCCCCACGTTGTTTGCACTTTCCGGCTGATCATCTAAAGACTTGGAAAGTAACAATCATCGCTCCTAATGATGAGGTGTCATGGTGTTGAAGACAAGAGAGCCGAACTGCAGCATCATACCTTGAATTTTTATTTAGTGTAATTTCCCCCCAAAATCGTCCTGGACTACTTTTCAAAGAAATGGATTTGCACTCTCTCTCTCACCTGGTCAAAGATCTCCTATGGCTTTAATTAGATTTAAGGTAGGTGCTGTGAGAGACTACAGTACCAAAAAAATTTTAATTAAGAAAAAAAAAAAGGAAAAAGAAAAGTCAATACAGCAAATCAGGAGCCATTGAAGTTCAAGGGCATGGGATGGTGGTACCATTTCTATTTCTCAGATCTTCTATTTGGACATCAACAACCTCAGAAGAGAAAAGCACGCAGCGCAGCGCACGGGGCAGGGACCTTAATTAAAGTTTCTTTTGTCCGCCTCAGAATTAGGGGTTGTTGCTGGATTCCTTCGCATTGAGGAGCGCGCATCCGGTGAAGGCGCGGCGTTGAGGGTCCTGGGCAAGCCTATCCTCTTTAATACTCGCCCCCTTCCCCCCACCCCATATTCGGGGCACCTAAACTGGTAAGCCCATATAATAAAAGCAGGGGAGACGCGCACGGAGCTGGTTCCCATCGGATAAACGGCAAACACATCTAGAATCCTCATTTCCCAAGATTTTCCCGATTGTGTATTCCAGGGCAGAATATCTCACCCTGACGCGCGATATAACCCCCTTCCAGTCAACACTTCCTGCCCTTTTCTCCTCCCACTCACATTGAAAAGCTCGGGAGTCCTAAAAGGGTGTTGATGGCTGGGGGTGATAAATAAATAAATAAATGACACTACGCGTGCGGTGGAGAAGAAAGGAGGGGAGGAAGACGGAGCGGGGGGCAGAGGTGGGGGGGGGGAGCGAGTCAGGGAGAGGAAAGCGAGGAGAAAGGACTCGGCGAAAGGAAGCCGGGAGTCAAAGAAAGCAGAGGAATAAAAGAGTGGAAGACCTCTAAGGCTGCTCTGCAGCGAAATCCTCCTGGCTTTGTGCAAAAAGGCGAGGGGGAGGGGGACGCTCCCTTCTTTCCAGGTGCCAGAGGGACCTGAGCAAGTCTATCTGTCCTGAGCTCCTCCCCACCAGGACCCCAAGGGTGTCTGAGGGCTGACCGCCGCTCCCCCATCAATTCCTCGTGGCCATAAGCGGAAGCGCGCCAGGTCTGCGCCGTCCCGACTGATAATTTACCTCTTTGTCTTTAATAAAAAAAGGCACTTTTTGCCCTCAAAAATCTCTGCACCAGGCAAAAATAATAACAACAATAACAATCGTATTTCAGACTAAAAGCTCCTATCAATTGCTGGCTTTCCAAGGCTGCAATAACTATCTTCCTCGACGTGAAGGTACCTTGTGGGCTGGCGTGGTTCGGAAGTGCCGGGATGGGGACCGCCCTTCCCCCTCTTTCTCCCTCCTCAGGCTCGGGGACTCAGGGCGAGGAGGGAGGAAGGAGCGGAGGTCAGAGGAAACCTGGGGTTTCCAGGGCTTTCGCGGTCGGGGGAATGAGCCCTGGGGAGGAGTCTTGCGCCAGCGCTAGCGCGCCCCAACACGTCTCCGACCTCGTAAACCCACTTGGCACAGACCCTGGAAGCCGCTGGCTGAGTGGCTGCGGTGAACTCCAGAAATGAACCTGCGGCGCGATGCCACGGGCTGCCGCCCTTGCCAACACTCACCTCGAGCGACCGACATAGAGAGAGCTCCCGACTGAGCCGCGGGGGGACCTTGCTCCGCCCTCCCGTCCCAGGAGAAGAGGACAAAAAGGGGGGGGGGGGGAGATGGACTTGGAGATGGCCCCGCCCTTCAAACGCTCCAATCCTTGGAAACCAAACCTCTCCAAGCTTCCACGTCTAGAAGGGACAAAGACTGCCAGGAGATCCAGGCGCTGATGGGAGATGATGGCTCCTCGCGCTTCTGGAGTGGGTGCTTTTCTGGGGTAGGTATCTTGGCTAAGTTTCCATCCCAAATATGTCACCAAGGGATGGTCTTTAGAGGACAAACTGAATCTTCTGGTAAAGAAGCAAGCTGACTTTTCAAAGCTGTGAGGCAAACAATCGCAAAACTCCCGGCATAGCCCTTCCATGTTGAAGGTGGAAGACTAAAATATCTATTCATGATGCCACCGTCCTTTTTGGGTTTTCTACTTTTACAAGCCCCAAGTTCCTTAAGTCCTCAACTAAAATAAATGAAAGACTTTAAACGTAAAAGCAGTGTTTTCTGTTTGTTTGTTTGTTGTGGTTTTTTTGAGGATGGGATGGGGTGGGGGAGGCTTTCTTAAATGATAGAAAAGCGGTTGAGGAATGGTGGTGGGACAGTGAAGGGAAGTCCCGTGGCTAGAAATTTTGGTGAATACCCTAATAAACCTGATACTTACGCAACTGTAATTATGTTTTGGCATTAGTAGGCCATTTAGATAAACAGGAGAAAGTTCACACCTCCTGCTGTTTCACTCCCTACAAATATTCACAAGGATAATGCAAACCTGGCTAGTGGGTTATCTCCTCCATCCATCGGGAGGACTGGTGATTTCTTTCTTTCTTTCTTTCTTTCTTTCTTTCTTTCTTTCTTTCTTTCTTTCCTTCCGTCTTTCTTTTTTTAATATAAAGGTGGGACGTTTAAGTCTTACACAGAGCCACCATGTGAAGGAAGTCTCTGAGGGGCACACTGACTCCCTGAAATTTACTGTTTGATACTACACCTTATGTCATTATCTCCTGGAGTCAGGTGGCATTTCAAGACTATTAATAGTCAGGCGAATAAGAATGTATAGAAAGTCTGGACTTTTCTTCTCCTACATCACGAGTGACTGGCGCGCAGACTCTTCATAAAGGGAAATTATCGCTCATCAAATGAGCGACTTTATGAACATTAATAGAATAATAAATCTTGCAATTTTAGTTCAAGAAGCAGAACTTTTGGAACCAGAATGACCCATGCAACTAGGGCCCTCTTACTTGCCTGCACTAGGAGAATGGGGATAGTCTATAAATCATTTTGCTTAGTAAAGCCTTTTAAAAAAGGAAGACATCGAATTATTTTAAAGAAAAGTGTTTATGGAGGGAAAAGGGGCTTCTATTAATTTTATAGGAGAGACTTAAAGGAAAAAAAAAAAAACTGTTGGGCCACAACCTATAGTAAAAAGAATTTCACCGAGCGGTGGTCGCGCACGCCTTTAATCCCAGCACTCAGGAGGCAGAGGCAGGCGGATCGCTGTGAATTCGAGGCCAGCTTGGTCTATAAAGTGAGTCCAGGGCAGCCAAGGCTACACAGAGAAACCCTGTCTCAGGAAAAAAAAGAATTTCAACAGAAATAATTGTTCAAAGCTATTCTAATCTCATCGTTTGAATATAAGTCTTGTTTTCAGAATTCTAAAGTGAAAAAAAATTCCAGTTGCTGTCTTCACTCTTTAAATTCGAACTGGAAAATTGCTTAAGATGATGATTTTTAGCAAAACAACAAGCAGATGAATAAAGACCAGAGCTTTTTCAGAAGTCTTAATTACTCCATCCTCAAACATTTAACCATTTGTTGCACAGCTTTTAACTTGCTGGCCCTTCCAGCTATGTAAAATTCCTTTGGGTTGCTGAGCTACGACTTTCAACAAACTTTTTTTTTGTTTGTTTTTGTTTTTTCGAGACAGCGTTTCTCTGTGTAATAGGCCTGGCTGTCCTAGACTCACTTTGTAGACTGGGCTGGCCTCCAACACACAGCAATCCTCCTGCCTTTGCTACCCAAGTGCTGGGATTAAAGGTGTGCACTATGGCTGCCCTGACCGAACAAGCTATTTTTAATTCTTAAGAACTTTAATCTTGGCATATATCTTTAATCCCAGCAGAGACAGGCAGATCTCTGTGAGTTTGAGGCCAGCCTGGTCTACAAAGATTCGAGGACAGCCATTACTCAGAGAAACCCTGTCTGAAAAAAAAAAAAAAAAGAAGAAGAACTTTAATCTTGTTTTGAAGACTCTTCAAAAGGTTTTTTGGAAACTAATTTGATAACTATGAATCTTTTTTGTTTGTTTTTCAGTTTGTTTGTTTATTTGTTTGGGTTTTTTCCTTTTCTTTCTTTTCTTTTTTTTCTTTTCTTTTCTTTTCTTTTCTTTCTTTCTTTTTTTTTTTTTTACCAATAATCCAGTTTGTTTTGTTTTTCTTTAATTTTTCATTTTTAATTTGTTGCCTCCCAGTCCCGCCCTCCCTCCCTCATATCCTCTCCCTCCCCTAGACCACACAGAAGGGAGCCCTCCTCCCCTAACATCTGACCTCAGCCTATCAAGTCTCATCTGGACTGGCTGTGTCCTCTTCCTCTGTGGCCTGGCAAGGCTGCCCTGCCGGGGGGGAAATGATCAACATGTGGGGGCCAGAGTCCATGTCATAAGTAGTCTCTACTCCCCATATTATGGGACCCACAAGAAGACTGTGCTGCCTATCTAGTGCATCTGAGCAGAGGGTGTAGGTCCACACCATGCATGGCACTTGGTTTTGTTTTGTTTTGTTTCTGAGACAGGATTTTTCTATGTAGCATTGGATGTCCTGGAACTTGATCTGTAGACTAAGCTGTCCTCAAATTCACAGAGATTGTACTACCTCTTCCTCCCAAGGGCTGCGATTAAAGGCATGCACCACCACTGCCCTGCTAATCATGAATCTTTAAAATATTGGGACAATGAAGTCACTAGCACAACTTTCTTTCTGTTATAATAGAAAAACGTATGTGCATGTAGGCCAGATTCAAACGTGTACCTGGTTATATGGTGTCCATATCTAGAGACTTAAAGAAAACGAACGTACAAGATCCCTTAGTCGGAACAGCTCTCAGTGGAAGAAAAATTGTAATAACTTATATTAAAGTTACTCAACATGAATCTTTGTATATATACCTTGAGATACCCAAGGAAATGTTTCAACAGTGGTATTCTCAAGTGCACAAGGAAGTCTTTCTCACATAGGTAGAAGTGAAATTTGCATTCCCATCAAACTAGTTACTATAATATAAAACACCGGCACTGTCACTCAACCACTGAGTATTTGTTTAGTGTCTACAATGTGTCATGATGTAAGCTGAGTGCTAAGATACAATGATAAATGAGAGAAGATGAGTCAAAAATGTTGATATATGATGTACTTCCTGAACTGACTGCACAATTACATTTCTTGATTATAGGCATTTTAATCTTTTCTTTTTTAACTTAACACAAAAGTGACATAGGCATTCGACCAGTGAAGAGGATCTGATCGGTTTAAGCTTCTCTGCTTCTGCAGTGAAGTTATTTGGGAATAATATTTCGTTAAAATAAACTTCGTGGGGGCTCAGTTTAGAGACTGCATTTCACTTTCATCGACAATGTGAAATTCTGACTTAGCTCTGCCTGAAAAGACATCAGAGCCAAGAGGTGCTGCTCTGTGGGAGAGCCGCTGCCTAGCATGCACGAGGTGCTGAGTGCAATCCTCATCTTTCAAAGCGAAGATAGATTAAGGCTAGAGAGAAATTTTATATCAGTTATTGTTGGGTTAACCAAAATTCTGAAGAAAAGACTCAACTGGGGAAAACGGCCATTTTGTAGAGGTGTGCTTTCTCACAGAAAGACAGCATTTCCACGTTTTTGCTCACTGAAGTCTAGCAAGGGGAAGTGACTTAATCAGAGCCACGAACTACCTGGTCACAAACAAGCTGGACTAGAATGTCCTCGGCAGTGTTTAGCATGCTTCTCATACCACCTTCAAGATCTTTTGTCTATTTTAAAAAATAATACTTGAAAATATTTAAGCTGGGCGTGGTGGCGCATGCCTATAATGCCAGCGCTTGGGAGGCAGAAGCAGACAGATCTCTGTGAATTCCAGGCCAGCCTGGTCTACAAAATGAGTCCAGGAAAGCCAAGGCTGTTACACAGAGAAAAGCCTGTCTAGAAAAAAAAATTGTAATCAACTTAAAAAAAAAAATTGAGTTCATATGCTAGGGGCTGTGTCTCAGTGGAAGTACACTGGAGGGGGGAAAGATTCATAATAAACAACACTATTCATGAAATCCCAGGTCTGACCAGTTTCAGTCACACAACAATAAAGTTATATATATTGTTACATTGAAATAATTTTAAGATAATGAGTCATTTTATAATTCAACATGGCTTAAGAAAAAAAGGTTATCTCAAGGACCATGCACGGACTATTCCTAGGCGTCCTATGCAAACGTAGCTGATGAGCAGCTTGGTCCTCATATGGGTCTCCTAGTAAGGGGAATGGGAGCTCTCTCTGACATGGACTCTGTTATCTGCTTTTCTTATCTTCTCTCTCTCTCTCTCTCTCTCTCTCTCTCTCTCTCTCTCTCTCTCTCTCTCTTTCTCTCTTTTGTCTGGGGGGCTGTCCTTGAGACCACAGACCCACTTAGTGATTTATAGAGTGAGTTTCAAGTCTACACAGAGAAACTCTGTCTTAAAAACAAACAAAAACAAACAAACAAGCAAGCAAACAAAAAAAAGTCGGGCGTGATAGTGCACACTTTTAATCCCAGCACTCAGGAGGCAGAGGCAGGCCTATCTCTGTGAGTTCAAAGCCAGCCTGGTCTACAAAGTGAGTCCAGGACAGTGAAACCCTATTTTTTTTTTTTTTGTGAAACCCTATTTGATAGAAAGAAAGAAGAGAGAAAGGAAGGAAGGAAGGAAGGAAGAAAAAATGATAAAGTAAGGAAAATAATTGAAAATAAGTGATTAAGAGGTAGCTGTAAGGGTTGGAGAATTGGCTCAGCAGTGAAGAAGATTGTTTTACAGGTCAGCATTTGGTTCTCAGCACCTATGACAATGTCTTGATCAGATGGCTCACAACTGCTTCTTAGCTTAACTACAGGGTGTCCACCTCCCTCTTTTGGCTTCCTCTGGCAAATAGCACTCATATGTATATGCCACCTGAATGCACACATAAATAAATAAGTTAAAAAAATAAACAAAAGGGGGTAGATATGATCAAGTACATTGCATACACATATGAAATCGTTAAAGAATAAATTTAAATTTGTTTTGTTTTGTTTTGTTCTGTTTTTTGAGTCAGGGTTTCTCTGTGTAGCCTTGGCTATCCTGGACTTGCTTTGTGGACCAGGCTGGCCTCAAACTCACAGAGCTTCACCTGCCTCTACCTCCCAAGTGCTGGGATTAAAGGTATGCGCCACGACGCCTTGCATGTTCCAATTTTAATGATGGTAAAACTGGATGGAGTGACGAACTAGAGTTCCAGATCATTTTTCCCTCTGATGGGAGTTCAAATACTATAGTTACTGACAGCTATGGGCCACATGTTGGTGCTGGGAATATAACCTAAGCCCTCTGCAGGAGCAGCAAGTTCACAGAACCACTGAGCCATCTTTCTAGCCTTTACATTTAAAAATTGATTGGGGGAGAGTGGGAGTAGGGGGGTGGCATACACCTGTAATTCCAGCACTCAGGAGGCAGAGGCAGGTGGATTGCTGTGAGTTCAAGTCCAGCCTGATCTACAAAGCAAGTCCAGGACAGCCAGGGTTACACAGAAAAACCTTGTCTTGAAAAACAAACAAACAAACAAACAAACAATTGATTGAATGCAGAAACCCATGGAAAGGCACAAAAAAAGAACTTGCTGGAAAACTCTTCCTAAAACTTCTACACAATTTACACACACACACACACACACACACACACACACACACACACACACACACTAACTTAAAATTTTTTATGAATAAAAATAAGTTTTTCAGGGCTGGAGAAATAGCTCAGTGGTTAAAAGCACTGACTGCTCTTCCAGAGGTCCTGAGTTCAGTTCCCAGCAACCACATGGTGGCTCACAACCATCTATGATGTGATCTGATGTTCTTTTCTGGTATGTAGGTGTACATGGATAGTGAGTACTCATATACATAAAATAAATAAACCTTCAAAGAATAAAAAGAAATAAAGAAGAAAATGTACAATTCCATTATAATTACAGAAATGTGAGCAAGACTATCAAAAATAATTACTAATGGCCAACATGAAGAAGCTCAACTTCATCAACTGTGCAAATAAAAGAGGATTCTTTTATATACAAGTTAGCAGAAGCAGGTAAGAAATATGTGGGCATGAATGTGTGCATATACACACATATAAATACATAATTACACTTTTTAAGTTAGGAAATATAATTCCCAGCTGCTGAGGATACAGAAAAAAAAAAAAGAACTTTAATTTTCTTTTTCTTTTAAATTTTGATGAGACTGTTGGTGCACACCTTTAATCCCAGTATCTGGGTGGTAGAAGCCAGTAGATGTCTGTGAGTTGCTATCCAGTCTGGCCTACATAGAGAGTCCTAGGCCAGCTAGGACTATATGGGGAGACTTTGTCTTGAAAAAATAAATTATATGTTAAAGAATTTACTTATTAGTACAAGTGTTGGCCTCTGTGTGTGTGTGTGTGTGTGTGTGTGTGTGTGTGTGTGTGTGTGTAATGTGTACCATGTGCTTGCCTGGTGCCCATGGAGGTCCGAAGGGGGCATCAGATCCCCTCGAACTGGAGTGATGAATGGTTGTGAATCACTATGTGGATGCCAGGAACCACGCCCAGATACACTGTGAGAGCTAAGTGCTAAGCCGCTGAGCTTCTCTATTGGTGAGCCCGTGAATACTTTTGATCTTTCTGCATACATTAAAAGTACTTATTTTTATAAGTCTAATTTTTAAAAATTAACTTAAGGAATTATCTGTGACTTCAAAAATTTAAACGCAGGGCATCTACTATGGTGTCAATGAAGTAAGCACTTGGTAAATGAGAAACTGTGGCCGGGCATGGTGGTGCACGCTTTTAATCCCAGCACTCAGGAGGCAGAGGCAGGTGGATCGCTGTGAGTTCAAGGCCAGCCTGGTATGCAAAGCGAATCCAGAACACAGAACAGTCAAGGCTACACAGAGAAACCCTGTCTCGAAAAACCAAAAAAAAAAAAAAAAAAAAAAAAGTATTCATCTCTCTATCTCTACTAGAACATGGCATTATGGCATTGCTATTAAGTTGTTTTAAAATGTTTACCATTTATTTATTTATTTTTTGGCTTTTCGAGACAGGGTCTCTCTATGTTAGCCTTGGCTGTCCTGGACTCACTCTGTAGTCCAGGCTGACCTCGAACTCACAGCGATCTGCCTGCCTCTGCCTCCCGAGTGCTGGGATTAAAGGCGTGTGCCACCACACCCGGCTACCATTTATTTATTTTGTTGTTTATTTATTTTGCTATTTTTGGTTTCTTGAGACCCAATCTTGCCACTGCTTCTATAATGCTGGGACTAATAAATCTTATTGCATTTATACTCTTTTTTCCAAGGGTTTTTAAAAAGCATTTTGCTTCCAAGGCAGCCAAGAATAAAAGTGAAAACTCTTGTTTCAAATCTTCCTGACAGAGAATAGGATTTAGGGATGTTTATGGGACGAAGAGCCCGGGTGGCCAGAAGGGATGGTTCCTGCCTCTAATCCCTGCAGTTGGGAAGCAGAGGGAGGAGAATTAGGAGTTGGAGATCAGCCGTGAGGGCTGGGGATACACCTCAGAGGGAGAAGGCTTGCTCAGCATGCGCAAGGTCAGGCTTTGAGCCTCAGCCTCACCAGAAACAAAAACCCAGCACTGTGGTCTAGTGCTCTGTGCTGTGTGAGCAATCTTTATGGCGTGGCACTCCAAGACAGTTCATGAGCTAGGGGTAGCACTGACAAGTTGGTTTACATTTTAAAAAATCACTCAGGGACACCTGCAGGTCCATTAAATAAAAAGCCAGTGTTTTCAGCATAAGTGGCCTTCAAGTTTTGTTCCCAAGATTTGAGTCCAACTCTCACTCAGCTCGGCTGATCCTGAACCTGGGGTGAAACAGTGTCATGGCGGCAGCAGCACTGCACCAGGCACATAATGGAGGATCTAGAGGGTCCATAGCATGAGAAAAGCAGATTTCAAATTAATGTATGTAGCATTAAGACAGATTTATGACTCTGTGTGTGTGTGTGTGTATAGGTATGTGAACAGGTGTGTGTGTGTGTGTGTGTTTGTGTATGTGAGTGGGGATGGTGTGTATTTGTGTATCTGATTGTGTGTGTGGTACTTATATATGTGATTAGATGGTATGTGGTATGTGTATATACAGATGTGTATGTGTGTATATACAGATGTGTATGTGTGTATATACAGATGTGTATGTGTGTATATACAGATGTGTATGTGTGTATATACAGATGTGTATGTGTGTATATACAGATGTGTATGTGTTTATATACAGATGTGTATGTGTGTATATACAGATGTATATGTGTGTATATACAGATGTGTATGTGTGTATATACAGATGTGTATGTGTGTATATACAGATGTGTATGTGTGTATATACAGATGTGTATGTGTGTATATACAGATGTGTATGTGTGTATATACAGATGTGTATGTGTGTATATACAGATGTGTATGTGTGTATATACAGATGTGTATGTGTGTATATACAGATGTGTATGTGTGCATATACAGATATGTATGTGTGTATATACAGATGTGTATGTGTGTATATGTGTATATACAGATGTGTATGTGTGTATAAGTGTGTACATGTTTATATATGAGTATATAACTGGGGATTCGGTGGCCCTGTGAGCACCAATGGAAATGACCTTCCTGGACCAGCTGTGGGGAGGCAGATCAGTTTTGTTCAGAGTGAATGAGGGTTATATAGAATTTAGAGGAAAGAGGAGAGATAGTCAGGGTGGACAAAAGTCATTGGCTGAAGGGCTAAGGTACAGAGACACCTCATTAGCATGGAGAGGCATCCCAGGAATCTCAGATACTTGCTGAACGGGTTCTTATCTGGAGAAAGGAAACTGGACCTGTAATTGCGCTAAGGACTTCTTCAGGTAGAGGCTGTGGGGATCTGGGTTCCCTGAGGCAGAGAAGAGGAAGCCTCACAAACAAAGGGAATCCTCCATTTTCCACCAAGCTCAGTGCTTTCTGGTAATGGCGGACTGCAACCTTAGCAGCAGGGTCTCCCAGCAGGTTTACTCTTTCAGAGGGTTAGAGTTCATGATGATAGAGCAGAGGAGCTCAAATCTTTAGCCCTGGCTAGGAGGGAGGAAGGGAGGGAGAGAGGGAGGGAGGGAGGGAGGGAGGTAGAGAGAGAAAGAGACAGAGAGAGAGACAGATACTGAGAGACAGAGACAGACACAGAGAGAGACAGAGACACAGAGAGAGACAGAGTGACAGAGACAGAGACGCAAAGAGACGGGGCGGGGGGGGGCACACTGGGAATGGTGCAGGTCTTTTGAAACCTCAAAGCCCATTGCCAGTGATTTAGCTCCTCTAAAAAGGCCACAGCTATATTAATCAAGCTACTCCATCTAATCTAATCTTTCCCAGTTTACTCCCTAGTGACAAAGCATTCCAACATATGGGGCAATGGGGTTCTTCTCACTCAAGCCACTTTATAATGCAAAATGCGTTTAGTCCAACCTTAAGAGTCCCTGTATTTCTTCAGCCACAATACAGTTGAAAGTTCAAAGTCTATTTGGAGACTCAAGGCAATTTCTTAGTTATAACTCCTTATAAACTCAAAAAGTAAATTACAGACCGGTCGTAGTGGCACACACCTTTAATCCCAGCACTTGGGAGGCAGAGGCAGGCAGATCTCTGTGAGTTTGAGGAGGCCAGCCTGGTCTACAAAGCAAGTCCAAGACAGCTAAGACAGCACAGAGAAACCCTGTCTTGAAAAACTTAAAAAAAAAAAAAAAAAAAAAAAAAAAAAGTAAATTACATACTTCCAACTTAAATGGCTTAGGATACACAGTTCTATTCCGAAAGGAAAGACTAGGGATATAGTGAGGAAATACTGGATCAAAACCTAGCAGGACAAAGTCCAACCCATCTCTGATGTCAAAGGTAAATTCTCTCTTCCAGCTTTGCTGCCTGCAAAATCCACCCCTCCCTCAAGTGGCTTCTACTCCCTGTGTACCTCTCCCTGTCAGAGAAGTCTCATGGTTCTGGCATCCCTGAACATCTTGAGGTCTCCAATGTAATCCAGGATTCATTTCCACAGCTTCGTGCAATGGCCTTTTGGGGCCTCTAGGCATGGACTCATTTGTCACACCCCTTGGCCCCAGTGTCTCTCCTTAACTATGAGGAAGTAATCTCCCTTTACTTACGTATCCTTAATGACTCTAAAGCCAAAACCATGTGGGTGACACTGCCCTGTTTGATCACCAACCCGGAGAGGAGCCTGGCCTCCTCCAATCCCATTTGTAGAACCTTCCCTTTGTGGTTGCTCTTTCAGAGCAGAAAATTCCTTAAGACTTTTGTTTTCCTGGACTGGAAGCTTAACTGGCTGGGCTCTTACCCTGAGGGCGCACTGCTCTCTCTCCCAGGGCAGATCAGGCCTGGTCTTGATCTCCTCATCTCTCTCAGCATGAACCTTGGCTACATTATATTTCCTGATGTTCTTTTTCTTTTCAAAGTGTATATTTTCTATTTCTTTTGACTTGCTTGTTCTTTTTTCATTGTATACCTGCGTAAGAGTAATTATTAATACTCATGCAACGGGGTTACTATTAGCTTGTCTTGAAATCTCCCCTACCAAAGAAATTAATGTAATATTTTTCAATTTAGTTTCAGGCCAATCCTTAAGGATAGGGAAAAAAAAAAAAAAAAAAAAAAAAGCCACATTCTTTGCCAAAATATCACCAGAATGGCCTCCAGCTAAGTCACTGGAATTGTACCTCTGAAAGCTCTTGAACTGGGCCTCTGCAGCCCTCATAGCTCTCAGCACTGCTGTCTTTCAAGATCCTACCAGGATCACCTATTAAGCTCTGCTCACAGTGTCCAACTGTTTTCCTAGTTTAAAGTCCCAAAGTCTTGCACATGCCTCGAAAAAAACAGCATGGTGAGGTCTGTCACAGTAACAGCACATTTCTTGGTACCAACTCCTATGACAAAACATCATGACCAGGAAAACTTATTTAAAAAGCATTTAAAATTGGGCTTATAGTTTTCAAGGGTTTTAGAGTCCATGCTGGCAGAGCAACAGGAAAGCCGAACACTTAATATCTTAAGTGGCAGATAGGGTATAGTACGAAAACCCTGGAACAGGAGGTATTTGAGACCTCAAAAACCCACAACCAGTGACACGTCTTCTTCAACAAGGCTACCTCCAAATCCTTCCCAGTTTAACCTGGGGCCACACCACTCCAACATAGGAGCCTACGTTGGCCATTCTCATCCGAATGGCCACACATCCTTGAAGGGAAAGCTGCTGCTTCCTCAGTAGAATGCTCACTTTGTATTCAGGCCCTGGATCTGATTCTCAGCTCAGTCTACACCAGATGTGGCAGTACATGCTTGTACTTCCAGGTACAGATAGGAGGAACAAAGCTCAAAGTCATCCTCAGCTCCGGATAGCAAATGTGAGGCCAACTTGGGCTATTTGAGGCCAGTTCAAAGACAGACATAAAAATAGAAAGGGGGCAGGTACAATAGAGGAAGGAAGGAACGGAGACAGAAAGGTGAGCAGACAGGCACACTCATACCTTAAATCCTTATGCCTCTATTTACTTAATTTCCCAAACTGTTTTGGCTTAGTGTTCAATATATCTAGTACAGGGTATGCCGACACCCAATTGACTTGCCTTTGCACTCAGAAACAAAGAGCTCATAGCCGATGCCTTGTAGATTTCCTGTCAGGTGCTCTTTCTCTATAGCGTAGACTATACACACACCCTCTACTGTGTGCTAGCTTGCAGTTTGGTTTCTCAGCAAGATGCTAATAACAGCCAGTGCTTTACAGAAGTTCCTGGTTGGTTTTATGTGTCTACAGTGCACAACAAGTTGATTTCTTTTGCATGTTTACTCTGAACATTGGTTCATTCTAAAAACAGGTTTAAAGTAAGTATTTAGAATAAATAGGAGAATTTACAATAAAGACAAAACTCTAGCAATGAATATCTAGTCAGCTTCTAGTTCTTGCTTTTGTTAAAATGGTGGCCTTTAAACCGGGCGTGGTGGCTGGCGCATGCCTTTAATCCCAATACTCCACTAGGGAGGCAGAGGCAGGAGTATCGCTGTGAGTTCGAGGCCAGCCTGGTCTACAGAACGAGTCCAGGACAGTCAAGGCTACACAGAGAAACTCCCTCTCCAAAAACAAACAAGCAAAAAAAAAAAAAAAAAAAAAAAAAAAAAGGGGGGGGGGCCTTTGACAAGGTCTGAATGTATATTTTAACATCTCCATGAATCACTTTCCTCATCTATGAAAGATGACTGACTTAAATACCTACAGAATATCCATGGGAGAGAGAAGCAAAGCAGTGCTTGTCCATAATTCCGGTACTCAGGAGGCAGAGGCATGAAGATCAGGAGTTCAAAGTCAGCCTCTGCTTCATGGTCAGCTAAGCCACGAGAGATACTCAAAACAACAACGTTGCCATGGAGGGCTTATATAACATAACAGTTTGACAAGGACCATGGGAACCTGGGGTTCTGTCTGTGCAGCATAATGCTTACCTACCCTTTACTCAACTCCTTCACACCCAAAACACAAAGACTTCTGTAACTGTAAACTCATGTGAGCAGCATACTTCCAGCTTTATTGTAAGGCAGCATAGCTGAAGTAAGAGCCAAACATTTGGAGTCAAGAACAAGTTATCTAATTCAGAAACCAAACCCCAATTATGACCCATAGTTGAACATTCATCACTCTTATATTTATGGTTGTGAGCCTAGCCTTTAATGGCTGAGCCATCTCTCCAGCCTTCATCACTCTTTAAACAAAAAATGAGCAACATGGACTGGAGAAATAGATGATTGGTTAAAAATACTGTTCTTGCAGAGGACCTGGATTCATTTTCCGACACTTACATGGTGCTCACAAGTGTCTATAAATTCAGTTCCAGGGCATCTGATGTCTTCTCTTAACTACCACAGGCCCTAGGCATGCACTTGGTACACACACAGATACATACATACATATATACAAACATACACACTCATACACATAAAATAAATAAATCTTAAAAAATTAAAATTAGAACATTTATGCTAGGTGTGGTAGTGTACACCTTTAATCCCAGTAAACAGAAGCAGGTAGAACTCTTTGAGTCCCAGGCCACCCAAAGATACTGAAATCCTGAATGGGGATGGGTAGAGAAAGAAAGAGAGTGGAAGAGAGAAAGAGAAAGAAAGAGAGAGAGAGAGAGAGAGAGAGAGAGTGAGAGAGAGAGACAGAGACACAGAGACACAGAGAGAGACAGAGACAGAGACAGAGAAAGAGAAAGAGACAAAGAGAGAGGATGAAAAACAAGAATCAAAAGTTTAAAAATTAAACTTTGGGCTGGAGAGATATCTCAGCAGTTGAGAGCACTTGTTGTTTGTTGGGAGAATTGGAATTAAGCATCCAAGTAAGGTTTGCTCAAGGCTGCCTGTAACTCCAGCTCCAGGGCATCTAATGCCCTCTTCTGGCTTCCACAGGCACCTGCACTCATGTTATTATACTCAAACAGACGACACACAAATAAAGATTAAAAACATGTCTTTAAAAAAATAGACATGATTCACTTGATCTATGTTTTTCTGTGACTGTGTATTTGCCATTTATTAATTAGCTTTGCATTCTCTAGCCCTCAGTTACCAGAATATAACAATATGGCAGAAGTTTCTTAAAAGAGAAAAATGTTACCAAACAAAACAAAACAAAGAAACAAAAACAAAAACAAAAAACCTCAAAAACCTCATAGTATAAAGGAATTGTAAACTTTCCTTCATTTTGTGTGCACATATAAGTTGATATAATTAGTGTGGATAAAATGCGTCAAATATCAATATTTTATCTGCTCTCGCTTCTCTGTTAGTGGCAGAGCTCACTGTTCATGTATCTAGCTGCTGGAGAGTTAGTGTTCTGTAGGGGAAGCTTAGAAATCAACATGCTAATCCAGATGTGGACATCCTTCCAAGGAAAAGCGATTTTCCCAGGCTTACATACCAAGTTTTAGGAGAAATTCAGATCTAGATTCACTCTCTTGGCTGTTTCTACTGTACCACTTGCCTAGTTAAGCATAACTAATTTCCCCAGCATACACTCCTCTTCTCTCTCCTTCCTTCTTGTCATGGTTGGCTTTAGTTATCAAAGTTGACACATCTGTGAAGAAGAAACACTCAACTGAAAGATTGCTTCCATCAAATTGGCCTCTGGGCATGTCTCTGGTTTTTTTTTTTTTTTTTTTTTTCTTACACCCACTCCCACCAAAAAAGTTCAGATGTCTGTCTACCACATGCACACAGTGCTCTCAGAACCAGAAGAGGAGCTAGCATTCCAGATGGTAGAAAGCACTACCTCCATGTGGGTGCTGGGAATTGAATCCCTGTCTTCCAGAAAAGCAGCCAGTTCTTTTAAATGCTAAACCCATCTCTCCAGGCTCTGGGAGGCATTTTATTAGTTGTTTATTGATGTAGATGGGTCCAGTTGCCATCCCTAGGTAGGTGGGCCTGGGCTGTATTACAAAGATAGCTGAGCATTCCCTTCACTCAGCTCTGGACTTTCAGTTCCAGCCTCCAGGATTCTGCCCAGGTCTCTACCCATAGGCTAAGAAAGCCCTTCCCTAACCCCAAACTGCTTTAAACTACCAAGCTGATCAACAGAGAGAGAACTCAGATTCCTGCCTCTCTTAGCGCTCCTGTCTCTGCCTTTCTTCTTTTGTCCTGAAGTTTCCTAGGGAAGAGATCTCATCCTTAGTGGCCCATGCTAATTAGCAACTTAACCAAATGAGAAATAACCTTTATGCTTTTTACTAAATCATTTTGATGACGGCTCGGTGGATGAAAGTTCCTGATGTTGATCCCCAGAACCAACAGCCAAAGAACAGACTCCTGAAAACTGTCCCCTGACCCTGACACATGAACCCTCTCCACACAATAATAGGGATACATTTTAAATTAAATATTTGTTGTGATGACTTTTGGCTCCTTTCATGTACTTTTCTAACCTCCAAGGGCCACTGGAAAAGCTAATTGTGCTCTCTGAACATCAACAGCTTCTTTTCCTTGGGACTGCTTCCTATAGCTACCTTTTACTTTTTTTCTCATCTTACAGACAGGATGAGAGAGAAAAAGACAAAGGAGGTGCAGGGCTTTTTGAGGAGAGAATAGTAATTCTGCTTTTATTTCACATAGGGATGTAAATGGAGAAACAGAGCGCATTCTGCATACCGGGGACAGTATGAAAGAAAACTGGCTTCTCCAGGTACTCCAGCATTTCCTCAGTGTCTGTCGGGGATGCTCACAGAGGAATTGTTTCTATTATTGAAAAAGGAGGTCGGCGATGTTCTCGTTTGACTTACTGTGGAGTACAGCATTTGAAATTAGTCAGGACTTTTTTTTTTTTCATGTCATGAACATGAAATTATAGCATGAGCTTGGTAATTAAATTATGCCCGTGGATATCAGAATTGAATGATGAAGCTTTTGGGAAAAGGCCAACGATGGTGACGGTTATTACAGTGTCACTTAACTATAGCCTGCACCTCAGATCCGGTAAGCAGTCCTATCCCAGTCACTGACAAGATGACAAAATTCAGGACACCTTCAGCCAATTTGTCAGTGGAATGACCCAGGGACATAACCTGTCTTCAGACACAGGGATAAAGGGTTTGTGAAGGAGGCCACTGAGTTGGTTTAGCAGCATTTGCTGCCAAGACTGACAGTCTAAGTTCCATCCTCAGGACCACATGGTGAAAGGAGAAAACTGACTTCTTCTAGTGGTCCTCTGACGTTTGTATGCAAGCTGTGGAATGCACACGCCTGCCCCACTGCATACACACATACATCTGCAGGTGTATGGGCGTACATACACATGCACACTTGCATGTACACAAACAAACAAACATATTTTAATACACAGAATCTGGCTGGAGGCTAAGAAAAGTCTTAATCTATTAGGTAAATAATAGGAATGTGTGATGTCTATCAAATCACCCTACAACTTCTGACATGGGATAGATTCCTATTTTATTTTTTAGATTCCTATTTTATATTCTGAAAAACCCAAGTGAAAGCACTCCATTGTCTTGCTTAAATATGGTCATTCAACTGAGATTTGGATGCAGAGCTTCTTTCCATTCTCTTGAATTTTTTTTTTTTTTTTTTTTTTTTTTGGTTTTTCGAGACAGGGTTTCTCTGTGTAGCCTTGGCCATCCTGGACTCACTTTGTAGACCAGGCTGGCCTCGAACTCACAGCGATCCACCCGCCTCTGCCTCCCGAGTGCTGGGATTAAAGGTGTGCGCCACCACGCCCGGCTTTCATTCTCTTGAATTTTTGAGAGAGGGTCTTACTATGTAGCCCTGGCTAGCCTGGAACTCCCAATAAGAGCAGGCTGGCCTTGAATTTGTAGAGCGATCTTCATGTCTCTGCTTTCCTACTCTTGGGATTGGAGGCATGTGCCAGCATGTCCATCTAAATTCATAAGTCTTGAGGCCAGAGAACATTCTCTTTCTCACCCGTCCACTATTAAACTGTGAACACAGTATGATGCTTCATTACAGTGATATGCTTTGGGACTTATTCATAGGTGCATGCAGCTTTGTTGCTGCCGGTGGTGGTGGTGGCAGCTTTGTTTTCGAAGACAAGGTCTCACTTTGCTTCTCAGGCTGTCCTCAAACCCACTGTGAATTACTCACCTCAGAACCCTGACTGCGGGGTTGTATGTGTGAGTCACCATGTCTATCTGCATGGATTTATACTTACATTTTTAAAGGAATATAAGTGGTAGAAAAGCCAGGCGTGGTGGCGCAAGCCTTTAATCCCAGCACTCGGGAGGCTGAGGCGGGCTGATTGCTGTGAGTTCGAAGCCAGCCTGGTCTACAAAGTGAGTCTAGGACAGCCAAGGCTACACAGAGAAACCCTGTCTCAAAACACCAAAAAAGAAAAAAAAAAAGTGGTAGAAAATACAGTAAGGCCTTTTTGTTTTGTTCAGTGTTGAGCGTTAAGCTTGGCCACCAGTGTACCCCAGAGCTACATTTATAGCCTTAGTTAAATTTGTTTGTTGTGTTAAAGTCATTAACCATTTCCTTATGCTTTCTAACATGGGTGTAATATTGGAGAACACTTAAAAGCCCTAATAGAGGGGGTGGAGAAATGGCTCTGTACTTAACACTTGACATTCTGCCAGAGGACTCAGGCTTGGATCCCAGCACTCATGGCAAATGCCTCTCAACTGCCAGCAATTCCAGCTTTGAGAGATCAAATGCCGCCACCTGTGGTCGGAAGGGCATACTGTGGAGCACACATACACAGCTTCCACAATGAGCTTCCCCCCCCCCTCTGTTGCTGAGGGAGCTTGTAAGGGTGGAGGGTTGGTAAGAGGGGGAGGAAAAGATGCGTGGGATTGGGATGCATGTGTGAAATTCACAAAGACCCAACAAAATGTAAACAAACAAACAAACAAACAAACACACCCCAAAAGGCATCAAATGCCCTCTTCAGGTTTCCACACACAGTTAAAGATAAAATATTTTGCTGGATATAGTAGCATACACTTTAAAGCCCAGCAGGAGGATCTCTGAGTCTGAGGCCAGCCTGGTCTGCAGAGTGGGTCCCGGGAAAGCCAGGCATACACAGAGAAGTGTTAACATACTCCTAGCACTCAATAGGCTGAGGTTTGGGGGTTGGGGGTGGGGGTTGGGGGGTTGAGGGTGGAGAGGGGTTGGGCGGGGGGGGGGGGGGGGGGGAGGGATCTCTGTGAGCTCAAGGCCAGCATGGTCTACACAATGAGTTCCAGGCCAGCCAAAGGTATGTAGTGAGTGTTAGTGTGCAGGTTATTCTGCTGCCCTGACCTTAGGGACCTAGCAATGTGCCACCAGGTATGGGCTGCCAGATAAAAAGAGCCCCCCTCCTCCTCTTCTCCACCCCTACCCCGACACCCAGCTTCCTCTCTGTTCCCTCTGTTTCAGCTGTCCCTCCCTCTCTCCCTCCCTCCCTCCCCACCCCCTCTCTTCTTAGCACCCCTTCCCTGCCACGCCATGGCTTGCTCGCTGCCTCTATCAGTTCTCCAAGTCCTCACTCCTTTCCCTTCCTCCAATAAACCTCCTTATACCAGATCTGCTGTGTGTCGTAATTCCTCAGGGCATACACTGGCATGGGCCTGCCCCCTTGCCGCATCATTATATTTCATAATAGTGAGACCCTGTCCAAAAAGGAAAAGTATTTCTAGACTATCCATTTATCTGATCATCTACCTGAGAAAACTTGATATCGTTGGGTTTATTTATTTATTTATAATCAGTTTACTCCTTTTAAATGGAGAGATATAATGGTATTTTTAGCTTTTATGGACTATTTAGTCACTATTCCTTGGGTGTGAGTGCTGGCTATTTTCACAAACTTTGCTTTTTCTTCCACATAGTGGCTCTTGCAGCATCTGAGAGATTTAGACATACTAGCGGTTAACAAATTCATTCAGAGCTTTCCCAAGGCCCCTTCTTTCTCCTTCTCTTCTTCTTCCTCTTTGTTTGTTTGTTTGGGTTTTTGTTTTGCTTTTTGCTTTTGTTTGTTTTTGAGACAGCCCTGGCTGTCCTGGAACTCTCTCTGTAGACCAGGCTGACAGGATCTGTAGACTCAGAGATCTGCCTGCCTCTGTCTCCCGAGTGCTGGCATTAAAGGCATGCACCACCAGGGCCTGGCTTCCCTTACCCCTCCAGTTTGTATTTATTCTTAAGGCAAATACTGGTTTAATATATTATTTAACCCAGGCTGGTATCCCAGCAGCCCTCTGCCTTAGCTTCCAAGAGCCAGGCTTACATAAGGTTTTTAATTTTTGAAAACTTTTTACATTTATTTAGGGGTTGGATTGGGGTGGTGTATAGCCCAGCACATGGCACAGGTTGGAAGACAACTTGCATTGATTGGTTCTGTCATCAAGCTTTGTCAGTCATAGGATCAAATTCAAGTCAAATGTTTGTATGTGAAATGTTTATACTCACTGAAGCATTTCCCTGGTCCTGATAAATAATTTTTTAAAAAATGAATTCTTCAAGCTTATGACTTATGCCAAAGATTCAGTTACTTTTTAGTGAATTCAGGACTGTTTGGGCATGATTTTGCCTTTTTCCTATTCCTTTTGCAATGTTGTGTCACCCTGCTACACACACTTTTGTTTGTTGTTTGTTGTTGTTTGTTTGTTTCTTAGGTTTTGAATTATCCTTTGCCATGGAACTTCAATAAAATCGTTTCTTCTTCCTCCTCCTCTTCTACTACTTTTCAATGTTATTTTGCCTTTCTTTTTTTCTTCACTTCCTCTTTTCCAGCTTGTTTAGCTTTCCAGTCTCTCCATTGTTTTCACTGCTTGTGCTACTGATATCTAAAATTGTGTTGCTTTGTTTTTCCCTCTGTTTGTTTGTTACGGAGGAATGTGTGGCATTAAGAAGGCAGATGACCAGAGTCGCCAAGTTGTTACACAACCTGCCCCAACTTTGTGTCATTGCAACCTGGGAGTGCTGTGGCGCTGGTAAGAGGGCTTCTGAGGAGCCCTTAGCCTTTGAGAATGTGTTTGGTTTCTGTCAGCTCTGAAGACTCCTTAGCCAAGAAGCCTTTTCCACCTGTGCCTCTGTAGCTTGGCCACAGCAGGGAGAGGGCCCTGTGAGCATTTAGAGTACTTCCCTCATCATTAGTGTGTCTTACCAGAAGACTACAAGAAAAGCCTCATTCAGGGAATGTTAGAAGAATTTCCACTAAGGTCAGGAATTAGAGGGTGGGAATGCAGTTCAGTGTGAGATCATTTGCCAAGAATGACAGAATGGCTTAGACCTTTGGGAATGGACACATTGCTGTTCCCAGCAAAATCAGGATTCTGTTGGCAAGACTCAGCACCATATACACAAATACATTTGTACATGCATATGCACAAATACACACACACACACACACACACACACACACACACACACACACACACACACACATGGACACACACATGCACGAGCGCGCACACACACACATACACACAGAAAGCAATAAACAGCAGGAATTTTTTTTGTTGCTATCTAGTAATAAAAGTAACACATTTCATTGTGTTTCTGGTCTTTGAGATAATTCCTCACTAACGGAATGAAGCATTAGGAAGAGGCAATCAGCTTCACTGCGGAGGTTTGAAGGGGAATGTCCCCCATAGGCATAGGTTTGGGTATTTGCACAATTGGTTCCCAGTTGGCATTGTTTGGGGAGCATTGGAGGGTTTAGTTTTTCTGGAGGAAACAGGTTGCTGGGGATGGGGTTTTGAGAGAATGTAGCCACACCCTACTTCCGGTGTCTGCAGTTGAGGCTATGAGCTCTTAGATTCCTATTGCTGCTAATATGCTTGCTGCCGGCTGCCATTGCCTCTGACCCACACAGGACTCGCATCCTACTGGAACCATAGCTGGAATAAGCTATTTCTTCCCTATGTCACTTTTGATCATGGTGACTTATCAAAGCAAAGAAAAGTAACTCATGGGGCTGGAGAGATGGTTCAGTGGTTAAGAGCACTGCCTACTCTTCCAAAGGACCTGGGTTCAATTCCCAGCACCCAATGGCAGTTCACAATTGTCTGTAACTCTAAGATCTGACACCCTCACACCAACACACATAAAGTAAAATTAAATAAAATATGAAAAAGAAAAAGAAAAGTAACACATGAACTAAGTACCATAATTTGCAAACACAAAGTAAAAATTCTTTAGGCATCCTCTAACAAAAGTTAATAGGATTCATGAGAGCTCAATAGTGCAAGGTAAGCATACAAAAATTAACAATGTTTTTTTAGGCCCGGAGGTACAGACCCATAATCTCAGCAATTTGGGAGGCGAAGGAAGGAGGGTCACAAGTTCAAGGCTTGCTTGAGCTACACAGTAAATTCAAGGTCAGGCTGGGCAACTTTATGAGACACTCAAAAATGGAAACAAGAAAGTACTCCTGAACTTAAATCTGGACATGGAGATGAATGGCTCCCAGTGCTGAGGAAGTTGAGGCAGAAGGATCAGCGAACAGCTCTGTGTCAATGAAAAATTTCCCCACTTGCTAAGCATAGCTTCATGATTGGATGCCTTCCATAGCAGTGAGAGAAGCTGAGTGAACTGAAGTTTAACCTGTTTCCCTCAGACAGTATCTGGGGATATGACAGTTCACTGAGGCTAGTGGCTCCCTCATGTCCTTAGTGACCTCAGGGCTGCGTTTTCCTACCCCAGCCTTATAACTTGTCTCCAACCGGGGTGTCATGGCTGCTCCTGCCCAGTGAAAACAAAAAGAAAGATTGGAGCTAGCTAGAAAAGCATGTCACTGTATCAAAAATTTACCAGAGTTTCTCTTATAGTTTATAGAGCTAGCTGAACGGGGTGTCATGAAGAATTCATGTAGCACAAAGGCCCAGGCACTTGGACTGTCAGAATGGCTTAGGCCCTTGGGAATGGACACATTGAAGCTCCCGGCAAAAATCAGGATTCTGTTAGCAAGAGACAAACGTCAGAGGGCCGCTTGGCAGATGACTCCAAGCAGGTGATACTCTGTGAGGCAAGGTGGAGACGCACCATATATCAAAATACAATGTAAATAAACAACCTGAAAACTTATGTGCCAATAGAGAAAACACATAATGTTTTTAAAGAGGAAAACGTGCAAGATATGATATCTAAGGATTTTACTGATGGTTTTTAACTTTATTTATTGATTGATTTTTGAGACAGGAGCTTACTATGTAGCCTTGGCTTGCCTGGAACTCATTATATAGACTCAATTGGCCCCAAACTTACAAAGATCTTTCAACGTTACACCACTGCCTGTGGGATGTATGGTAGGATTAAAGATTTGTGCCACCATGTATGGCCTGAAATATTTTAGAAGAAACACACACACACACACACACACACAAATGAGACATGTCATTTTCCTCTGTGAAAAGTTCCAATATGCTTCTGTGTTGATTTTTGTCTATTAATAACCGCAAAATCTATAAAAGTCTTACTAAAATTGCCATTTTTTTTCTTGCCTTGAGAACTGGTGCCCAGTTTATTATGTATAGGAGAAAAGGTATAGCTTAACTCTTGGTCTGAGATCATAGCATTATAAAGAGATACTAAGAAATACAATGAGGAAAGTTCAGGACGCTAGAACACCAGATCAAAGAATGGTGCATAGCACAGAGCACACAAGCCAGAAGCAGTCCTCAGGTTTGTGAGGACAGACAGTACTTAAAGCCAATGAGAAATGATGGTAATTTGGCTTTGCTTTGTGAGACGTGGCCTCATGTGGCCCACACTGACTCACTATGTAACAGAGGGCGACCTGAAGCATTTCATTGTCTCTACCTCTTGAGTGCTGAGATTACAGCCTTTGCTCCCTGTACCTGGTTTAAGTGGTGATGGGGCTTTGCGCATCCTATGCCAGCACTCAGTCATTTAGTCTACTCCCTTAGCCCCTCAGATTTGGGGGAGGACAGCCTTAGCCTCCCAGGTGGTGAATTACAGGTGTGGTTTACAAAGTCCAACCTACAATTGATTGATTTATATTTAATTTTGGAAAATGTCTTCCCTTGACAAGGAATGTTTTTATTTTTATTTTTATTTACACAAAGTTAAAAAACAAATGCCACACAAACTGACATAAACATAGGAAAATATTAATAAGGAGACTATTTTTTTAGGCTTGGGTGTGAAAGGAAGATCTAAAATGACATAACATCCCAATGACCGCCACAGAACGTACATAGTAAGTTCTTCAGGGAAAGGGAGTTCAAAGACAATGGATAGACTTGGAGAACTATTACTAGCATATATAGGAAAGGATGAATGTTACTAACAAAGAATACCAGTGATTCAATGAGAAAAAGACAATCTGTATTTTTAAAATGAATATAAGTTTTCCTCAAGCAGCTTGGAGGAAGGCACACAAAATGGAGAAAACACACATTTTATCACTGGGGTTGGGCAGATGGCTCTGTGGCTAAGAGCACTTTCTACTCATCCGAGGTTCCCAGTGATCTATAATGGCTACTCCAGAGGGTTGGATGCCCTCTTCTGGCCTTCCTGGGTACTAGTATGCATATGGCATACATGCACAAGCACACATAGAAATAGTCCTTAAAAAAAAACAACAAAACAAAAAGGGTTCATTTCCGCCCCATGCAAAAGACTGAAGCTGGTTAAATATCTGACATAGTGGAGATTTGTTAAAACTTAGAGTATGTAAACTTACATTTATTCAAATTTCAGTATTTTCATTACTATTAACTCACTTGGTATTGATGGAAACAATTTAAGATATGTTGCCAAATGGAAAAAACTCACATGTCTCTTAAATGTTAGTTATATATTTTATATTCCTTTATTTTGATCATATACGTATTTAAAACTTTTCAACCTTTAGGACTAAATTCACTTTTTTCTACTGTGTAGGTCCTGGGGATTGAACTCAAATCATCAGGCTTGGCACAAAGCACCTTTACCCACTGAACCATTGTGAAGATGCCTGTTGTTTACAGATTTTAACCACATAATAATGTATAGAGAAATATCTAAAAGGATCCATTTATAGGTAGTTTCTCTCTATTGTCCCTTTCCTTCCTTCCTCCCTTTCTTTCTTTTTCTCTTCCTTTATTTTTTCTAAAAATAGGCCCAAAAGGAAAAGGCCCAAAAGGCCCAACTAACTCAGTTGACAGCCTAGGAGAAAAAGGCCAAAAAACAAAACAAAACAAAACAAAAAAAAACCCCAAAAAACCCAAAGCATTACTCTCTCAAAGCTCAAAAAGCCTACAGAGTCAAAGGCCAAGAAGCTGAAGAGCTCAAGAACTAAAGTTCCTTCTACTTCTAGACACTGTCTTAAATATCCTTCAACTCAAAGCCCCTCCTAGTCTTCAATCCTTGTCACTAGTTTCTTGCTTGACTTCTTAACTAGGGTCAACTTTATTAAATTCTGTGCACAAAAAGCTCTTGGACGAAAGGTGTCTTAGGGCTCAACCACACCAAACAGAAGACAGGTTTTTACACTTCATAATCTCAGGGATCACAATGGGATTAAATATCCTGGAACATTTCCCCACTTTTGTCTAAATAAAAGATGTTTTTTCTAACATCAATAAACTATTTACTATCCGGTAAAAACAAACAAACAAAAAAAACCACACTCACAATTTCTAGTCCGTTAGTAGTTGGCAATCTTGGAGAAAGTATTCCATAATCCATCCTATCATGGTAACTCCGAAGTTCGCTACCTAAAGTGTTTTGTATCAAAACTTGCATAACCAATCAAAAACCATCTTTATACCCATAACATCTTCTTAAATTCTAAATAACTAAGTTTAATTATAAGACTATAACTATTTAGTCTTCAACTCCATCAGAGACCTGAGAAGGATAAATATTATCTAAATAAACAGAAATGAAGAACAAGCAGCTCCCAGAACTATAGCAATGACAGATGCTTCTGGCTGCCTAGACAGTCACCCAAGATATCTGTATAATCTTAGAGCATCGTCTTCAAGCCTTCTGGTACAGAATATCTGATGGGCTTTTCTGTGAAGCAGGTATTGTGAAGGCTTTCCTATCTTGTCCTTGCAAAACTCAGTAATTGACTTTCCTGTACCCAGTTTGTCCAGTATTCTGTCTGAAGTAGAAGCAAGGACAATTCCTTCCCAGTGGTTAGCTTGCCACATATGAGGCCATCTCCTAAAGGAGAAATTTTTTATGCTTATTATCTTAGAAGTCAAAAGGGGGTCCTGTCAGGAGCTGATATATATCACTGTTAAAAATGTCTCAAATTAGCTAAAAAAACAAAACAAACAAACAAACAAAAACAAAACAAACCAACAAAAATAAAACAAAACAAACCAACAAAAAGAAAAAAGAAAAAAAGGAAAATAATTCTCAAATTAATAATACATCTCTAAATGCCATATTCTGCAGATCTCTGAGGTTTTTGATGACTGACTATCATCTATCTATCTATCTATCTATCTATCTATCTATCTATCTATCTCTAGTATATCTGAATCACTAGTTTCTAGCTATATACTGACTGATTAACTTAGAAAACTAGTACCTAACAAAACCAAAAGTTTGATTACTATTAGTTAGTATTTCTTAATTATTCTAAACAATTTGTGATAGTAGCTTTCAAAAGGACTAGAACTTCACATTGAATTCTTAAGAATTACATAGGTACAGTACCTTAAAGAGTATGCTGTAACCAAAATATAATCTTAATTTTGTATCAATAAACAAAGGGTCTATACCAATGTAACCAATTATAACCTTAATTTTGTATCAATATACAAAGGTATTTAATAGTAGATTCAATAATTTAACCTTTTTTTGCTATTGTTCCTATATTATTTCTATATCTCCCCTTTTGTCTTAATAAAAAGGAAAAATTTTAACTCTAACAGTAAAACTATTTACAAAAATGAAGCAATTTTTGCTAACCTTTCCACAAGGCCAGCTTGGTTGTATTTGACAATCTTAGGATTAAGTTTTTTTTTAGTTCAAAGTTCTGTAAAATGTTCATCATATGAACTCAGCAATTTGAATGTCCTAAGCAGTCTGAAGTCCAGAGCTGGTCTTTGGGTAGTGTTTGTCATCTTAGTGGCAATGCTGACTAGGCAGAACATGGCAGTCAAGTCAAGGGCTGGAGAGATGCCTCAGAGGTTAAGAGCACTGTCTGTTCTTCCAGAGCTCCCAAGTTCAATTTCTAGCAACCACATGGTAGCTCATTGGCATCTGTAATGAGATCTGGTGCCTTCTTGTGGCAGGTAGGCACATATGTGGGTAGAATACTGTATAAATAATAAATCAATCTTAAACAAACAAACAGTCAACTCAAGGATGTCCACTGATTTCTCAGAACCAGGCAGCAGAAGAAACATATTTCCCCCCAGTGGATGTTGTTATACAACCCAGGTGGATTTGCTGTTGGGGGGGTCTCATCATCTTCTTGGAAACCTAAAAGGTTACTGTTAGGAGTGGTAGAAAACCTGATCATTTTAAAATGCCATATTCAGCAGATCTCAGAAAGATTTGAGGCTTACATCTGAGGTACACAAACTGTTTCCTAGTTACTTGCTTCAGACTCTAACCTGGAAACACATACAGGAAGGTTGATGACACTTATTTCATTTTTTTTTTGGGGGGGGGGGTTTGAGACACAGTGTCTCTGTGTAGCCTTGACTGTCCTGGACTCCCTTTGTAGACTAGGCTGGCCTCAAACTCACAGAGATCCACCTGCCTCTGCCTCCCAAGCGCGGGGACTAAAGGCGTGCACCAATTAGTTAATACTCTGTACAACTACTAGTATCATGACACAAAGTTTATATATATGTACATAATAATTTTATAGCTTTTGAGATAATATGCCTTAAAAGTTAAGAAGTAAAATGAAAACCAAAAGATTATGATATCATAGCCGGGAGTGGTGGCACACGCCTTTAATCTCCGCACTCGGGAGGCAGAGGCAGGCGGATCGCTGTGAGTTCAAGGCCAGCCTGGTCTACAAAGTGAGTCCAGGACAGCCAAGGCTACACAGAGAAACCCTGTCTCGAAAACTAAAAAACAAAAACAAAAACAAAAAAGATTATCATATCACTGGCAATAGAACAATCCCTTATTATTGTTTTCCTCTGTCCCATACCAGCTGGCTTTTCTGATATGAGACAGAGGTTTTGAATTTCCCTTTAACAAGCATCTCTGCAGGTTTAGAGAAGGAGAGAGCCATGCTCCAACCTCAAAGCCAGCTTTAATTTTTAACTGAATTGGGACCACAGAAAGACCATTTGCCATGCATGCTGTAGAGGGTGGGCGATACCATTCAGTCAATTTATTCTTTTTCTTGTGACATTTTCTCTTGATAATCTATCTTTTTCTTCAGATGTTTCATTTGTCCACTAGTTTCCAGATTCCTTAGTTAGATGTTTTTATTCTCCTAGGAAGATAAAAACAAAACCCTGCTCCAACCTTAACTCTGGAGGGTTTCTTTCTTTTTTTGGTAGGTTATATCTTTCCTATGGCAAAATGTTTTTTGGCAATAGAAAAAATGTTACCTCTCAATTAAAACTTTATAAAAGTTGTTTTGAAAATTTGAAATTAAATATACCTTTAATTATATTTATTTTTAGATTATAAAGGACATTCACCTTAAGTTTTAGCCTGCCTTTTTCAAGAGGCTTTTAAAATTAAATCACTGTAGTTCCTCTGTGCCTGCTCTGTCTCCCAAGTTTTGGGATCAAAGGCATGTGCCTTCCAAGTGCTGGGATTAGAACCACCACACCTGGATCTAAGTTTTTCTCTACTTGGAACTTAATCTGTATCAGGCTGTTCTTGAACTCAGAGATCTGCATGCTTCTGTCTCCTGAGTGTTGGGATTAAAGGCATATGTCTCCCATGTCCTGGGATTAAAGGTGTGAACCATCACCACCACCCTGTTTGTTGTAACCCTAGAATTTAGAAAGCAACTAATTTATAGGGATCTGCTTGTTTTTGCTAGGATTAAAGGTATGGGCATGGCTTTGTTCAAAATTTTTATCTTAGCTTCAATTACTCCAACTCTTAGAAAGTGAGTTTGATCTATACTAACCCTTTAGAGATACTTAAAACATTTCAACTCTCTCAACTGTTTTTAATACCAAACAACAAAAATATCCTTTTTATTTAAGAAGAAAACTTTAGTCCTATATGTTAGTTTGAACTGAATGGCCAAGCTGTCTGATGAACTATTACCCCTCTTTATTCGGGAGATCTCTGCTGTTTGAATCTAATCTAATCTTTATCAATTTTGATGTTATCCACAGCTTTTCTTCTCCTGTGGAAACAAAGGCAAAGCCTCTTCCCCAGCATAACACAGATCCTGGTTTCCATTCTGAGGTCAACACATATTTAAAATATACAGGCTGATTTAACTCAGCAGTTTTTTTTTTTTTTTCTATTATCCAATGCATCTCTGTAGCTTTTATTTCTTTTTCATTAACATTAAAACAATTTTAAGTTAATAAAGCACTGTGTGGTCCATTTCTGAGGATCTTTATTACCCCTTTCTGTTTATTAAGCATATATTTTAAAGTGTGATAAGATCTTTTTATAACTGCCATGCTTACCCAAAATTCCCAAGTACGGTGCTACCATGCTTGGATGAAAATTTTTTTTTGCCGGGATAGTTTAGCATTGGGGTTAGACAGACTGTATTTCTGCTTCTGTTCATGTCATGCAGTCATTGTGTGACTCTGATGTTTTTAAGTTACTACATGTTTGTTTGTTTGTAGAAAAGGTCTCAGGTAGACCAGGCTGGCCTCAAACTTGCTATGTAGCTGATGCTGTCCTTGAACTGCTCTCTTCTGCCTTCACCTCTCAAGTGGTGGCATTACAAGCATAGTCTACCAAATCTAGCTTTCCACATTGTCTTTAATAGTTAAACGAAATATTAATTCACAGATGTATTAAGTGTGACTATTATTTATGAAAGACACTTGGCTTCTCACAAGTGCTCAACCAGTGAGGGTTTCTTAAATGGCTAACTCTAGAGACAAGTAAATCAGAGTCTTTGTTTTTGGAGACAGGGTCTCATCTCACACTGTAGCCCATGTTGGCTTGAATTTACTGTCTAGTACTAGCTGGCCTTGAACTTGGGCCAGTTTGTACTTCCTTACCTTAGTTCCTCAAATTCTACAATTGTAGGCATTAGACACGAACCCTGGCTTATAATCTTTTATTATTTATTCTTTACCTACAAGTTGAAGAAAAAAAAGTTAGATTGATTAATTTGTTGTTGTTTTGTTTTTGTTTTTGCTTCTTTGTTTGTTTGGTTTTGGTTTTGGTTTTTTGAGACAGGGTTTCTCTATGTAGCCCTGGCTGTCCTGGAACTCACTTTGTAGATCAGGCTGGCCTTTAACTCAGAGATCTGCTTACCTCTGCATTATATTCCAGTCAGTACACAAAGTACCCAGAGGTAGAAAGATGAGAAAAAGATGATTTTATTTATTGAGGCTCTTGAGGTTGGTTTAATTTAATGTTTTTATGTTGTGAGATATATGCAATTTCAGGACTACTTATAAAATTCTAAGGACATAGAAAAAAAGGAATGGTGAATAATCAAAAAACCAGAGAATAATTTTTAGTTTTAGTTTGTTTGTTTGTTTATTTTGAAAGGAGTTTTAGCTATGGAGCCCTAGCTATCCTCAAATGTTCCAACTCGTTTTGCTCTGTCTCCCAAGTGCTGGAATTATAGGAGTACAGTACCATACCCAGCTCAGAGTCATATTACCTTTGGATTAGAATGAACTAAAATATTTTGTTTAACTTCCCATCTAGCTTAAAAACTTTCTTCCATGATTCTAGGAAGACTCAAGTACTCTCTGCTCTAGTAAAAGCTGTAATTTACTGATGTTGATGGTTATTCTAGAAAATGCACTAACGGTATTTATCAACTTAAGTATAACACAGAGCTGAAAGCCCATTACCACCACATGGTTTACAGACAGAAGCAGAGATGATGTCTGATGTCACGTAGCTGGTTCAAAGGACTGTAATTTTAACCTAGATCAGCCTCATCGGAGGGGTCTACATTTTCCATCCGAGCCAATGTGTGCTTTGTCTTCATTCCTGGAAGGCTTCCAATGATAGAAATTCAATACAGTAAAAGGCACCTGCTTTACTTATAACATTTTCTCCTCCTTTCACTTTTTGTGGTTTTGTTTATGCATGGATCAACTGTGCATTTGGTCTGCCTTTCTGTTTTCTTTACTGCATGCTGCCTGGCACTGAGGCTGGTGACTTTGGTGGCCAGGCTTTTAGTTCTTGGGGGAACCAAAGCTGACATCACTCCAGTAAGATTTGTTGTCCATTAGGAATATTTTCCAGCTGCTGGCCATTGTGCACCCGAAGAACTTCCAGAAGCTACTCAGTACCACACGCTTCGCTTGCTTGTAACCTCACAGCTGATGTTGAGTCATCGGGATCTGGCCTGTGCAGTCAGTACCTCTGGTTTTCATCCAGTTCTGCTTAATTCTGACATACCCATCTTATTAGTGCCCGTTCAACTCCTTAGTTCTGTTTCTAAATGTAATTAATTTAATAATTAGCATATGTATTTAATTTTATTTTGAAACATGTCTTTTGTGTGCTGTCTCTGTGAGTCCTGAACAATTATGTGGCTAACCTTGAACTCCTGTGGCCCTGGTGCCTCCTCTCACATGCTGTGATTGCAGGCATGCAATACCCTGCCCAGTGAAATTTAAGATACAAAATTGAATTAAAAAACAAAACAGAGCAATACAAGATGGAGTTGCAGGGGAGAGAAACAGCACAGTGGTAGACTACTTACTTAGTTTGTACAAGGCCCTAAGTTAGATGTCCAAAATTGGAAAAAAAAAAAAAAAAAAAGTCAAGGTGAGACTTCACAATGGTGGTGTTCAGGCTGGTTTCAGTATCCTGGGATCAAATGAGCCTTTTGCTTGGGAGTCACCAAACCTTGGTTGGGTTTAAAATTTTAAAAGTCAAGATTTTATCATCACTCTGTTGAATACAATTCAAAACTGCTTTTGGTCTATCACTTTAGACTGTCAAAACTTTTCAGTTTTGATGTTGTTTTCCAATTTTTAGATTACTCTTCAAGTTTTAGGAAAACCTCATTTTCCAAAGCTTGATGTTCCGACGATGCTCTCTGTTGAGGGATTGAGGGAAAGTGAGGGGGTTTTGAACTGTATTACTAATGACCTCTTTCCAAATTGGAAGGAGTTCGTTAATCAGTCCTCTTTTGTTATCACTGTTCAGTCAATTCTCTTTTGTTGTCATTGTTTGGTAAGGGACAGATTCACCTAGTAAGTTAACATCCCACCTACTGGGTCACAAGAAACTGAAACATGCTCCTTCTTCTCTCTTAGAAAGACAATCCAATTTTATTACAGTTTAAGTTTGTTTGTGTGTGTGTGTGTATACTCACACTCACACCATGATGTGTTTCAGCCAACCATGTGTGTCCCAGGGATCAAATTGAGGTCATCAGGTTTGGCAGCAATCACCTTTGCCCACTGAGTCATCCTGCCAGCCTGAAATCATATTCTTGAAATTTAAATACTTTTTCCCGTCCTTGTTAAATTGGCCTGGTTTATTCTCAGTGACCCTGCACTGGCTCTGAGAATCATTACATTCCCTCCTAAGTGCTCACAGACTATTTTATCTACTTGCTTGTCATGCTACAAACCTGTCATCTTCCCCTTTAGTGATTCTCCTGGAACTTAGGTAAAATTATCAAAAGAAATTCAATTTCAAAGGCAAGCCGGGTGGTGATGGCGCACACCTTTAATTCCAGCACTCGGGAGGCAGAGGCAGGTAGATCGCTGTGAATTCAAAGCCAGCCTGATCTACAAAGTGAGTCCAGGATGGCCAAGCATACACAGAGAAACCCTGTCTTGAAAAAAAAAAACCAAAAACCAAAAACAAAACAAAACAAAAAAACAAAAACAAAGGCAAAACTAGGGCCTGGAGAGATGGCTCAGAGGCTAAGAGCACTGACTGCTCTTCCAGAGGTCGTGAGTTCAATTCCCAGCAACCACATGGTGGCTCACAACCATCTATAATGTGATCTGATGCCCTCTTCTGGCTGACAGGTGTATGTGCAGGCAGAGCACTGTATACATAGTAAATAAATAAATAAAACAAAGGCAAAACTATTCAAGTAAACCTCAACAACAACAACAACAACAATACACACACACACACACACACACACATGAATGAGTAGAAAACATAGCAGCAGTGTATTTAGAATTTCCACCAAGGAATGTATAACATGGATTTTACATGTGTGTTTAGAGTTGACTGAACAGTTCAAACATATCACTAATGACATGCCATGTTGCTCATGGTGAACAGATCAATTTAAAAAAAGATTTCAGTTGGTATCAGTTCTCTAGGTACTTCTGCATTATGCAGTTATCTATATACATTCATTTTACTTTTGTTTTTGAGACAATCTTACTTTGTAGCCTTGGGTGCCTGGAACCAGCTATGCAGACCAGAGCAAACTCAACTTACAAAGATCTGCCTGCTGGGGTTCTAGGCATGCAACACCATGCCTGTTTTTTGAGGTAGGATCTCATGTAACCAAGGCTGGCCTTCAACTAGCTAGATAGCATATGGCGACCTTGAATTGCTGATCCTCTTCTCTCCATACCCCAAGTACTGAGATTGCAGGCCTGCGTTACCACAGCCAGATGGTTTTTTGTTTTTATTGGATTTAGTTAATATATATAATATATAATTATATATATATGATTATTATTATTTTGAGGCAGTGTCTCTTGCAGTCCTGGCTGGTCTCACATTGTGTGTAGTCAAGGTTGATCTTGAACCGCTGATCCTTCTGCCTCCACTTCTCAGTTGTTGGATGATAGACTCATGCTACCATGTTTGGCTGACTTTGGCTTTTAAAGGAAGAGGTGAGCAGTTCCTGATGCCGACCTATGCTTGAGCCACTCCTGCCGACTCACCTGCAGCTCCTCAGCAGAGCTCAGGATTATGTCAAATCCTGATTGACCCAAAGCAGTTCTAGAACAGGTACTGCAATGGATCTCTGTGAGCTCTCTTCTCATGGTCTGACCCTTTCCAAGATGACCCCAGTATCTGGAAGAAAGGGCATCCATCCTGGCATGTTCTAGGCAATTCCCTATGGATGCCACTGTTACAGTGACAGGCAGTCAATGTAGTGCTCATAGTAGTATGGATTAGCCGAGATCTCCAGTGAAGACCTAGATTTCAGATGCTCAATTTCACATAGAAAATGAAGGTGAAATGATGAAATGTTATGGATCTGGAAATTATTATATTAAGAGCAGTGGCTCAGACTCTGTGTTCTCTAATATGTACACCGTAGCTTTATATGTATATATGAGGGGGAAAAGAGGTGTTGAGGAAGGGAGGAGAGAGGGCAGAAGACGTGAAAATGGAAAGGAACAAAAGGAAAATCATGCAATAGGTAGGCGAATACAACCAGGGGACAAGAGAAGGGGGAAAAGAAAGGAGGAAGAAAATCAATAGAAACAGATTTTGTTTGAAAAAGTCATAATGAAAAAAAAAAAAAGAAAAAGTCATAATGAAAACTAACACTTGCTATGCTAATTAAAAATTTTAAATTGAAAAAATATATATGTGTAAAAGGTTAAGGGAACTTTACTAAAACATATATTTATCATCTAATAAAGACCCATTGGCTATCAGGCAGAGACCACAGCAGGAGTACACTGGGTGAAAGTGTGAATACTTTTCTTTTAACGAGCTATATGTTTATTCTTAACATCTTATTAGTTCTTTGAGCATTTCACACGATGTATGTTGATCAAATTCATCCTTCTACCAGTTCCTCCCAGATACAACCCTCTGTTCTTACCCACCCAACTCTGAGCTTTCTCGTTTGTTTTTGAAAACTCATCAAGTCCAGTTTGTACTGCCCATGTACTTTTGGGTATGTGGCCACCCAATGGAGCTTGGTTGACCTACCAGAGGTCACATCCTTAAAGAAAACAGACTCTCTCTCAACAACTATCGATTGGAAATAGGACCATGGTGTGGGGGCCATCAAAACAAAATCTAATGAGATATTTTTGCAGACATGCATACTATTAAAGGATATTTTAAAATTTCAACATTTATTTTAGCCAGATGAAAGACATTTGTTCTAGATGGATTTAAACAGTAAATTTTGGAATAAAAAGAGGAAAATAATGACATGAATATAATTTTTCTTCATTTTTTTTCTAAACAGAAAACTTGAATATTTCCCAGAAATTTCTAAGTAGAAAACTTCAAGCAAGATGTGGTAATTTCTAGTATTTTCTCTATTTTGTTACTCTGCAGACATAATAAATATTGCCTAAGAACATTTCTCATGTAGTATATATTTTTCCAAGTTATGAATGCTTTAAAAACATCACCTGATCATATGACCAAATGAACTATTAGTTTATGGTCTAGACAGCTTCCTACCAGTGGTGAAGAGCCAATGCCACTAAAATTAGGTTTACATTGCACTTAGGAGCAGATATTCATGCCACTGAGCCCATCTCTTAACTCTCCTGCAACTCTTGGGCATGCAGACACCTTCTCATCTCAAGTAACTGTGACCTGGTTGGTTTTATTGTCAACTTGACACAACCTAGAGTCAACTGTGACAAAGTAGTCTCCGTTGAGGAACTGCCTCGATCACTCTGGTCAGTAGCCATGTCCTCAAGAATCTGTCTTGATTGATGCTTGATGTGGAAAGACTCAGCCCACTGTGGCATCACTCCTAGACAGGTGTACAAAACCCAGCAAAGCACAAGCCAGACGGTGAGTCAGAAAGGAGTTCCCCAACGGTTCCTGCCTTGAGTACATGTCCTGACTTTCCTCACTGATGGATTGTGACCTGGGAGTGTAAGACAAATAAACCTTTTGCTCTCCAAGTTATTTTTGCTCATGGTCTTTATCACAGCAACAGAAAGCCAACTGGAACAGTATGCAGGTCTGTTTTTCTACCTGGGGACCCTCCTGGAAGACCCAGCTGCCCCAGGAGTAAGATGCTGCTCAGCAGTGTGCAACCTTTCTCACAGTCTCATTTCAGTGTCCCCTTTAGGACAGAGTTAAATTTGCTTTTTCACCAACTCTGGTAACATTTCAATGCACTTGGTTAGGAATTGTCTGCTTGTAGGAAGTAGTGTCTGCAGCCCAGGCAAAGGGGTGCTAGAGTAGAGGGAGGGGGCTGCTGTGGAAAAAGTGTAAGGCTGAATCAAAGATCTCAAACCTGAGCTAGGTCTCAATGGATCATTTCAGCATGCCCTTCATTTGATCTGAAAAGCTAGAGTTTTATAGTGTCATGCCATTAGCTATACAGCCAAGGGTCCTCTGTGGGATACTAAGCATTTCCTACCTCTATTAGTTGGAGAAATCTAAGGTCAGTCTTCAGACTCTTTCTCTTGGTACCAAATTCATTCCCCATTGGCCTTCATAGACACACACACACACACACACACACACACACACACACACACACACATGAGAGAGAGAGAGAGAGAGAGAGAGAGAGAGAGAGAGAGAGAGAGAGAGAGAGAGAGAGAGAGAACGATCTCAAACCATTCATATTCAACCTGATCTCATAATAATAACATTATTATGAGTTCACAATAATGGCATTGTGAACTCCAATGCTATTATTCAGCATCTCTACTTGAATGTCTAATAGGCGTCAACTGGACATATCCACAACTGGATCCTTGATTTCTTACCTGCCCAACCTCCTTACCTCCATCTTTTCTGAGAGTATGGAGCCATTCCATTTTGGTTTCTTAACCCCCCGCCATCCTTAATTCTTCACTGTTTCAATATCAATCCATCATTAACTCTTCCCCACCCTGATCCTCACCCCTAGCTATACCACATACATGTCAAAATACATCTACTTCTCTGTGATTAATCTGGGCTTGGCCACCATCATCTCTTGACTGGTCGCTTTTTAGTAACCTACTGACTAACGTGTCTGTACTTCTACTTGTGACCTCTTAAAATTCATTCTAAGTGACCTTCATAAAAATACTAAGTCACATGAAGGGGCTGATATTCTATGGTATCCCAATACTATAAATTTCACTGTACATTGGATGATCTTAGACCATAACATTTGATATAACTTTGTGTTACTGTTTCTCTTTTGCTTGTATCTTCTCCCCTCTCCACCTTTTTCAGATACCTGTACCCTTACTAGGCCTCTCTGTCTTGTGGGATGCTTGCATTTGTTCTTCCCTCTTCCT
This sequence comes from Acomys russatus, assembly GCF_903995435.1. Lineage (NCBI taxonomy): Eukaryota > Metazoa > Chordata > Mammalia > Rodentia > Muridae > Acomys > Acomys russatus. The sequence continues at coordinate 65,069,910 of NC_067138.1, read as the reverse complement.
GGAATTCTCTGCTGTCACATATCCTTAGGGACACTCTCTCCAGCAAGGTGTCAGCACAGATAATACCAAGTTGAGCTGCTTTCCTTCACCTTTATCATACTAACTTCCCACACAAATATATACTCACATGTAAGCACACAAATATATGTATGTCCCTGCTAGTGCTGCCTGGTATAATTTATTTATTTTGGATGTCTTCCTTCTCCCCTCCCTGCTCCCCCCACCCCCAATGCGTGAGTTCTATGAAACCAAGATTTTTGATTTATTCCATGTGTACACCTGGCACTCTATTACACTTTCTGGTACAAATCTCCTGTTCAGGCTCCGTTTCTGTACATGTTATGGAGATAACAGCCTGTGATCCCAACAGGTGGATCCTGAGGGGGGAAGCAAGGTGGGATTGCCGGGAGCTGGAAAGACCTCAGGCAGCTGTGAGCATGATGAGATCAGACTCTTGGGAGGCAGCTTCAGTGACACAGCTCTTTTTTCTTTTTTCTTTTTTTGATTTTTTAAGGCAAGGTTTCTCTGTGTAGCCTTGGCTGTCCTGGATTCACTTTGTAGACCAGGCTGGACTTGAACTCACATTGATCCGCCTGCCTCTGCCTCCCGGGTGCTGGGATCAAAGGCGAGCACCACTATGCCCTGCACTTTTTTGGGGGGCGGGGAGGGGGACAGCTCATTTAATAATGGCAACAAAGGCTACTTAAACCTTTGGGGGAGTGGGTAGGGGCTTTGAGGGTGAGTGTGCATCATTGATCTGGGCCAGGGTTCTGGGGATGATTCATTTGCATAAGGAGGAATTCCAAGTGCTGCAGGACGTGACCGTATAAGGTGAGAGGAACTTTAACCTGGTTACCTGCAGGCCTGTGTGCCCCAGGACATGCAAGCTTAGGTGAGAGGGTGAACAGTCCTACTCCTTCTTACCTCAGGATGAGATTTCTGGGGTTTGGACATAATTAGAGCCTACTTGTGCTCCAGGCCAGCTTCCCCCTGGATCCCTGGCCCCACGCAAATCAAGCACCAAACAGATATACTATGAATGATGTAATGAACTAGTTGCAAACCAGAGGATATTGGCCTACGAGATCTTCAATTTGATTTTCCCTCAAGAACAACATCTTCACTGATTACAAAGTCTAAATGGTATGCTATAGCTCATTTCAGAAAAAGATACTCTTTTACTATGACTTAAAATTTTATTTTATTTTAAATTATGTATATGCATGTGTGTCTAAATATGGGTATGTACATGTAAGTACAGGTACTCACAGAGGCCAGAAGAGGGCATCGGATCCCTTGAAGCTGGAGTTACAGGCTACTGGGAGCTACTTGATGTGGGGACTGGCAACCACATTCTCCGAAAGAGCAGCCAGTGCTCTTAACTAGTGAGTTGAGAATTGAGAGATGGAGTAAGCCATCTCTCCAGCCTTTCTTTCATTATAAATTTTAGTCTTTTAAAATTGCCTATCAACTCAGATTTTTGTTTTTGTTTTTTGAGACAGGGTTTCTCTGTGTAACAGCTCTGGCTGGCTTGGAACTTGTTCTGTAGACCAGGCTGTCCTCGAACTCACAGAGATCTGGCTGCCTCTTCCTCCCAGGTGCTGGAATTAAAGGCATGCCCCACCACTGCCTGGCTCAACTCAGATTTTCTTATGGCACATTAATTGGAATACTTATTTTTAAATGTTTTTGTTTTTTTGTTTTCTTTTTGTTTTTCAAGACAGAGTCTCTCTGTGTTAGCCTGACTGTCCTGGACTCGCTTTGTAGACCAGGCTGACCTCGAACTCACAGTAATCCACCTGCCTCTGCCTCCTGAGTGCTGGCATCAAAGGCGTGCACCACCACCCCTGTCCCCCCCGCCCCTTTTTTTTTGATAAGTTTAAAACACACATACATTTGTTTAGGCTAACTTTATATTCACCTTCTATTTTTTATTCCAATCATGCTGGCATTTTACATGAGTATTCTGTTTTACTCTGGGAACATTGTATTCTAATAGAATTTGGATTTAGGAACAGAAAAGACTCAGCAAAAGCACCTTTCTATTCATCCATTAGGACATCAAGAGAAAACGAAAGAACAGCTAGATACCAATGTTGTATTTGCACAAATAGCCCAACCCTTTCTTCTTCTCTACTGAAAGCAATATGTGCTTATCTACTCATCTTAATTAACAATTGTTTTATTTCTAAGCCAAGACATTATTTAACTAATTATAAAATATGTATTTAAAGTTTATAGATGCATGGATATTCCCGTTTAATTCTTTCTTTGAAGCTGATATCAGAACCTCCCTTCCCCCCCCCCCCCCCCCCGCCCCAACAAGTTTACCAAAGTAATGAGAACTGACATTTCTTTGACATAGGCTGAGTGGAAGACTGATTTCAGCTTTTCAAACATCTCTCTTCAGGCTCAAATGTAATGCTGCAATTGGTGCTCGATCATTCAACTGTATGTCGTGGTTGAATTCTTTTTCCTGAAATGATTTTGACCTCGTCTTTTCATTTGTAAATCTTCTCCTCACATTCATAAATACCTCATCGCCCCCATTTGATGCTACTTATTTGTTTTGGTGGTTCAGAAGTGTTTCAGTATGACTTGCCTAAAAGAACAACACTGATGCTTTCATTTATCAAATACCTCATTCTTAGAATAAAGTCTTGGTGTATGTTACAAGCAAATCAGCTCCAAACAATGATAATATGAGTTTTTCTATCTGTGAAAATAGGGGTTGACTTGTTTTTGGAGGGCTCTGCCCTCCATTTCCATTTTAGTGTAAATAGCCACCTATGGAGTCTTCTGGAAGGTTTCTGTCATCTTCCAGCATGTGTTTATCAACAATACAGACATGGAAGGGGCAGGTGGAGGAACAGGCAGGACAATGACAAGAAGAAAAAGTAGAGTTGTTTGTTGATTTTCAAATGCTTACTAAGTATTTGTCCTATGCCAGGCAGTGTGCTAAAACTGTACACAGATCCAGGCAGGAACTTCTAGAGGACCGGGGGGGGGGCAGTGGGGGTAGAATGGAAAAGAGAACGAGTGGAAAGAGAAGTGGATCCACATGGAGACTGCTGAATTGCTGCCACGACAGGTGAAAAGGGGAAAAGAGTGACAGTGGTTGAGCACTGGCTAAAGCTATGCCTGGGTTCATTAGATGCAGCCAGAAGAACAGCTTTAAAGAAAGGCGAGTCCTACAAAGGCAGGCTAGCAGCAGCCTGAAGGGGCTGTCTTGAGAAATTATACTGGCTCGAGCGGTTAAAAAAGGTTTCTTCTGAAAAAGTAAAAACAAGCAAACAGTAAAAAACAGCTAAGGATGGAATAGAGTGTGTGTGTGGGGGTGGGGTGGGGTGGGTGGGCGGGGGGATACAGCCATGAGAATGAACTGAAGGCCAGAGTGCAGAAAACCCAGGAGCATGGTGCCCTGGAGAAGCTAAGGACAAGATGCTGGATTGGAGGGAAAGAGGACGAGAAAGCGGAGAGGTGCTTAGAGCCCAACTCGCATGCCGTGTTCAAGAATGGAAAGAGTGGCCAGTGAGATGGCTCTCTGGGTGAAGGTGCCTGCTGCCAAGGCTGATGACTGGAGTTCAAGCCCGGGATCTGCATGTTGGAAGGAGAGAAAAAACGTCTGCGAGTTGTCTTCTGATCTCTATACACACAACAGGGCGAGCACATGTGTGTACACACACACACACACACACACACACAAGTGAATGAATAAATGTAAAAAAAAAAAAAATTTTTTTTTAAAGAGTTGAAAGTGCTAATGCTGTACCGTGGAGTGTTGAGGGCAGGACAGACAGGTTAGAAGGCACTGCAGCAACGGGCAGGAGATGTCCATGGCACTGTCTCTGGGCATGGCAGTATCTACAGAAACATTTAATAAGAGCACGCTCAAGGAGCGGTGCCCACGCTGTTGATGAGAGCCACTGTAGTGGAGAACCGAACCCAGAGCCAATGGGCCCGAGGCTGGGCTTCCTGCCTTAAGGGAACAGAGCAGCACAGTAAGAGCTTCTTCAGTTCTTGTTTGGGAAAGCTTAACATGAAGATGAGTTATATTAATTTTCATGTGAATATGCTAGGGTAATGAAATGACTCTATGCTAGTCTTCGATGTGCCCTGAATTTAATCTCTTAGAATTGTTCATGTCAGGACTTATTCCTATTCTTTACCTTGTTTGCATAAGTGAACTGTTCAGTGTGCCCTAGCAGGAAAATTAATAATATAATTACTTTAGCAATCTAACATTGCTTAACAGATCATTCTGTCTAAACTTGTATTTCTTTCCTTCCTTCCTTCCTTTCTTCCTTCCTCCATATCCGCTTTCTTTCTCTTTGGACATATAGCTTCAGCTGGTCTGGTATAGACATGTTCTCTGTCATTTCAACACGAACTATTGCTCTTTTGTTGGGGATCGAACCCACAGCCTTGCTCATGCTAGGTAAGTACTACACCACTGAGTTACATTCTTGGTCTTCCTCACTTTAAAAAAAAAAATTATGTCTTAAGCCAGGCGGTGGTGACGCACGCCTTTAATCCCAGTACTCGGGGGGCAGAGGCAGGCGGATCACTGTGAGTTCAAGGCCAGCCTGGTCTACAAAGTGAGTCCAGGACAGGCAAGGCTGCACAGAGAATCCCTGTCTCGAAAAACAAAACAAACAAACAAACAAACAAAATCACGTCTTTGCTCATTTACAAACATATCTAGTATGCTTTCTGAGTTTAACTCATTTTTCAGAGACACTGTATTACTTAAAGTATTTTTCATATTTATTGCAGAGCTGAGTTAAAGCACCCTTTTTTGTTTGTTTGTTTTTCTAGATAGGGTTGCTCTGTTGTAGCCTTGGCTGTTCTTGCTCTGTAGACCAGGCTGGCCTTGAACTCACAGAGATCTATCTGTCTCTGCCTCCCTAGTGCTGGAATTAAAGACATGTGCCACAACCAGCCTGCTAGCATGTTTATTTTTTAAGCAGTTGGTACAGCTTATGCACATCAAAAGTAAAAAGTTTGAGTCTGGAGAGAAGTCCCAGTGGATAAGAACACTTGCTGCTCTTCCAGAGGGCCCAAGTTAGCTAGGTCATATGACCTGTAAATCCAGCTGTAGGGAACCTGACACCCTTTTCTGTCCTCCACTGGCACCTGCACACAAATTGCATACACTAACACAGAACATACATATAACAATATATTTTATTATTACTATATAAGTATTATTGTATACCATATTTATACATAATAAAATAAATAAAATATACAATAAACATATACATAAAAAACAAAGTACACACAGAACCAAAAAAAAAAAAAAAAAAAAAAGACATACACATAAATAAAAAGAATCTTAAAAACCAAACAAAAACCAATTTCAAAATTGTCATGACCAGCAACTTTTACATGTCTGCCAATGAACGTGCACTTTCTTCTTGGCCCATTCACTAGGGCTGTGGTTTCCCTCAATGATTGACTCCCCAAATGCTGTTGAAATTTCTGTGAAAGTCACAGACAGAACGTGAGGAATAACTACACCACAACCACATCTGATTTGCTCACTTTTACCTACAGGAGATTTTGTTGTTGTTGTTCTTTTAAAAAACATTAGGGAATAATTTCCAAAGAAAATTAAATTAAACCAAGCTGTACTTTTGTGACTGTCAGTGGGAGTGAAACATGAAGACCTTAGCAATTCATTTATTCTCTGCCCCATATTTGAATTTGAGTTTTATAGTCATTGATAATTGTGTCTAGAATGATGACTTAGTGTTTGTTTATTTGGTGAGTTTGTTGGTCCTAGGATAGAGTCTCAGATAGCCCAGCCTGGCCTTGAACTCCCTACGTAGCTAAGGTTGTGACCTTGAACTTCTAGGGTCCTTACAGGTGTCTACTAGTATACCTGTTTAGTGGAAGCTGGGGATGCCTTCCCGTGTGCTAGGCAAGCATTGTAGCCACTGAACTACAGTCCCTACTGATACGTGCTCAATAATTGGATCTCCTGGAGTTGAGGACATTCTATGACATTCAACGCCCATCACAGCTGATCTCAAGCTACCACTGTGAAGTTTTGCAATGGACACTGGAAAAGTGGTTTTTCAGCAATGCAGGATTTTAAAATGTCACCTGAGTCATCAGCCTGGTTAAATTTGGTTATCTAAGTATTGTCACTAAATGTGTCACAAAGGTTGCTAGTGTTGAATGAACAAAGAGTGTTTGAACAATCAGGAAACCTCAATTACCACGTGAGCCAAACAAATGAAACTTACATCATTTTTTTTCTTACTTAAATTATCACAAGTACTCTAGGAGTCTTTGGATAAAAGAAATACTGAAATATTTTCATTCAGTTATTTTCTAACACACCAAATAAAACTCACAAAAAGGGAAGCATCATAAGAATTTGGGTTGGTTCATCCAGAGAAGAAGAGGTTAAGATTTACATCTATAGCTTTCAAGGTTGAAGACACAGCTCAGCTCAGTGATACAGAACTTAACTTACCTAACACACACAAGGCCCTAGTTTCTCCATCCTCCCACCCAGTTATCTCCAAATGCTGAAGGGATGATGGGTAAACAAAACCAATGCCCATCACACACTTCATACTTTCTTATTTTCAGAGGATCATGAACGAAAGAGAAACTACAATTAAAAGGGGGGGGGGGTTAGGTCGAACTGAATAATAAATAGCCTGTCTGGTTGCTAAGATGACTAAAAGACTGTGTTAGCATATAAGGCTGCTCTTTTCCTTCAGCCAGACTTCTCTCTGGCTCAGATCATTTTGATGCGATTTTATCATAGGCCTAATGAACTTCACCTCTTGACCACACTGCTTTAGTTTGTCGTGGCAGAAGGAGCATGTCTGAAGCAGAGATGCCTTAGCTTATTGAGCAAGGTGCAAGTCTTGGATTCTGAACATTTGTAGTGTCACTGGGCAGAAGAATGACTGCTTTAGGTGGGGAAAATTGAGATCCCAGGAGGGAGTTCTGAAGATGAGGATTTGGGGACTGGAAAACTCATCTGCTTCCTTTAGAAGATCAGCTTAACTCTGGCTCAAGATTCTCTTTTCCCACTGTGTCCTGTCCTTAAAAATAAAAAAAGACAAAGCCAACCATGGGCACATGTGTGGTCATAAATCACCCTAACAATGGCTAGAAAAAGGACGAAGGGTTTGCAACAGTCTCAGAGGGCCCTCCCCAGCTCTTTTCACTCACCTTGAGAAGAACCTCATGAGGAAGGACACAAAAGCTATCCCTTCTCTCTTCCTACCCCGGCCATCAGCAGTGTTCTCTTTGGACTGCTGGCATCTGGGCCCAGTTGCTGGGTTACCGGCAAATATAATCAAAACAAACACTAAAAGGTATTCTTTTGGCTCTGAACGTGTTGGAAAGACCTTCTGCCTTGTAGCTTCATTGCGACTAGTGTCCTTCTCATTAGTTGTTGTCCTTTGCTCTCCTTCCTGCCATACAAGTCTTGATTAGGAACTTGGGAGCAGAAGCAATTAGTAATGAGAGCATTGGACCTTCAGACCCCTGCTCCACATTCCTGCTGAAGGAGAGAGCATTTAACCTACTCCCAGTGACACTCTTAACAAAATTCGCCACCTTATCCCATCCTCTGGGAACTGGGGTGCTGTTGTGTGGCTCCTTGACAGTAGCCGTAACCCCTTGCTCCCTACTTTTTTTCCACTCACCAAGGACACATTGCCAAGGAAACAAATGGTATTTTCCATTCAGGACTATGGTGCCAGGTTCCGAGATGGACTTCCTGCCTCTCGGCCCCTGTGATGTGTTATACTATATTTGAACTTGGACAGGAAAGCTACAGGCATGTTTAGAAGTTTGGGAAATAAGATCTATGGCAAAAGTCAATCTATTAACCAGTTTGTCCAGAGTATTTTATTAAGTTCCATGGGGTGCCAAGCACTTTAATAGAGTCAGGGCATTCCAGAGTGCTCTGCAAAAGTCAAAGGCACCAGGGCGATTTGTCCTGGAGAAAGGAGGAGAGGAACTGTCATAAATCCTCCAACATTTAAAGAGTCCTTTTATTCAAAGGGTAGGAAATGAGTGGACCCCAGCTCTGCAAAGGAAGAAGCGTGGAGAAATACACTCTGAAACCCGGGCGCTCTGTTTATTTCTAACACCGTGGATGCCTAAATACTTTGATGGCTTTTAGAAAGATGGCCACATATCCTTTCTGGAAACCCACACCAAAAAAATGGCTTGAACTGCTTTGCCTCTGTATGGCCTTGTGAGTGTACATGTAGTTATCTGAAGGCCAGAGCAGGAGTGACTTTTGATGTAGGGAAAGTCTAACCATAGCTGAACTTTGAAAAGCAAACATTCACTGTGTTTCTAGAAAGGTCACTGGTAAGTGTTTTTATTCCTGCATTTTGTAAAACTCAAGCCAAAGATGACAGGGTATCTTTTCCAGGATCACCAAAAGTACGAGTGTCAGAAACCAGCACATATTTTTCAAGTGTGTGTTGTATTTTATTAAAAGTTTGAAGGCTCTGGAATGAGTTTTCTCTGGTGGCCCTTCCAGGCTGGCTTACACTGAGGTTTTCTTTTTTTCCTCTCTTCCGTTTCCCTTGTCATCATCACTATGATCCATTGAATTCTTGCTGTGCTGGCTTCTTTCTCTTGGTATTAATATACATTTGTCTTTCAAGCCTTCCATCAGGTAGCCTTTGCTATTTTCATTTGCCTCCTGATCACATCCAGACAGAGAGACAAATTCTGCTAAAACTTGTCCAATCACGGTTACCAAACTACTAGTTATGGAGCCAGACCCGTGTCTGGATACAGGGCTCCTTTTCCACTACAGTGATGGTCTGCCAAGGGGCAACCTGACTCAATAATGTGAAAAGTATTAAACCATTGATAATGAGATATAATTCATATGCATTTGCCTTACTGAATTTGCTAAGACATGTATGACTTGAAAAATGGAGGCTAGAGATGGTTCAGATGAAAAAGTACTTGCCTCTCAAGGCCAAGGATCTGAGTTCAAGTCCCCAAACCCATGTGAAAAAGCCATGGAAGGAGTTTTTAAATCCCAACACAGGGGAGGCAGCCGAGACAAGTGAATTTCTAGGGTTTGTCAGCCAACTAGCTTAGCCTATTCTGTGCGGTCGAGACCAGTGAGAGATTCTGCTTCAAAAACAAGGTGGATGGCACCCAAGGAACAGAGACCTCCATATGCACATACATGGACATGCATGTCAGAGCGCCCACACATGATGACCAAAAGTCTAAATGATACCTACCAGTATTCAAAGCAGAAAACTGATTTTCTTACTATCCTCTTGGTTTAAATGATTTTTCAGAGTGACAATATAATTGTAAAATTGAATTCATTCAGTTGGCATGTCCTGAAAAATACTAGTTTAGCATCAAATTCTGAAAAACTTCAAATGGTGTTGATATTTTGTCCAACAACTTATTGCTATTTTATCATCTAACAATGACATGCCATTGACTTCATGTTTCTGGAATGTTCCAGATCCGTTTTAGAGATGCCTTTCCATTTGAACCTCTTTAAGCTGGATACTTCCTTTTGCCCCCCTCATATATGCGCTTGTGTATGTGGACACACACACACACACACAAACACCCCAGAGTTACAGGAAAAACAGGCATTGATAGAAAATGCTGGAATCTGGTTTGACTTTAGACAAGGCTTTTAAAACATTCTTGTCAATTATATCTGTGTGTGGAGGAGGGGCGAGTGAGTGTGAGTGCAGGTGCTCACAGACTGCAAGAGGACACTAGACCCCCTTCAGCTGGAGTTATCTGTGGGTGTGCACACAGCAAGAACAGCAAGTGCTCTTAACTACTGGGCCGTTTCTTTGGTCCTAAGCTTTTTATACCCCAGTTGAGGCTTTTCACCTGTAAAACAATAACAAGGTCTCCCAGTGATGCATTGCCTATGAGGAAGTAAGTGAAAAAGTAAGAAGAAAAACTTGGTGGGGTTTGTAATTGGTGGTGGTGTGTGTAGTCCCATGTGGAAGGGATCACATCCTGGTGGACGTTTTCTCCGTTATTGGTCGTGCTGAGATTCAAGTATGTGGGAGACAAGCATTGCCCTATTAAGCTACACCCAGTTATTATCACAGTTAAACCTGAATCTAGAAACTTCTAGCAGTGGACATAATAAGTCTGGTTCTCTGTAGAGACGAGCCTGCTTTAAAGGGAATATGTTTGGCTCTTTGTTTTGAATTTTCCCTGAGCTGGCCCACTATAAAAACAAATCTCATCAATTTCTCTGTAAAATTTATTTCTCTTTCCATAGTTCCTACCTCTGTTGATGCTGTGAGAATCCACCATTGCAACCCTAGTCTCTCAGGTGGAAATCTCTTTTAGTCTCTATCTCACCGCACCCCAGTTCATTTCCCTCTTTTCTGTCTGGGCACAAATTCAGCTAATTCTATCACAGACGTGTTAATCAGCTCTGACTTTTATTTCCTGCCACTCCAACCACTGTTCTAGGCCATGCCTGGGTCATATTTCACCAGGGTTATTGAATTATTTCCTTCTAGGAGAAATGGAAACACAACTTGTATATATAGCCAATGGCTGCCTATTTCCTTTGGAGGAAAGTCTACGAGTGACAGTACGCCTTTGTCCTGTGTTTTCTTCTGGGCCAAGTTTTTGTTCTAAACTCCTGTTTTAGGAGTTAAGTTGGATGACGCACAGGGAGAAAAGCTGCTGGTGAACTAGGCTAGCTTCTGCTTTCAGGCCTCTTTTTGGTGTGGCTTTGGTTTTCTGTTGGCCTTCCTGAGGTGTGGGTAGATTTGCAGAGGTGAAGGCAAAGTTGGAGTCCTTCTTGCCTGCATTCTAAGAAAGAAAGGCAGCAGGGAAGGTCATAGAGCAAGGAAGGCCCTTATGAGATCCTAGACAGCTAGAGTCTTCCTTGTTTGTTTTTTCCCTAGGAGGCTCCAGCTCCTGGTACCACTGCTCAACTTTGAGTTCCTGGCTCCATCTGTTCCTAGAGTTTGGCTACTGCCAGGTCTAGTGCTGAGGAAAGGAGGAAGCGCTTACGATGACACAGACGTGGGGTGGTGTCTCATTCTAAGCTGTGCTCAAAAAACTGGAGAAAAAGTTTAAAAGTAGAAAAGGATTGCACACCCAGAGAAGAAATAATTCATGTGCATTTTGTAAGGTGAAGCAGGAACCCATCAGGAAAGTCTCTGCTTGAGCCATTTGCAGGAGGATATGTATATGTGTTATATGTGAGCACACGCAACTGAAGAATGTACTGTGGTTACTACTGAAGGCACCACTAAGCCAGAGTGTGTAGGCAATTTCTTCTCACTTTTCCTTGTTAACTAATCCAGTGTCACTGAATGTCACATGGACAATCTCCCTACAAATCAGAGTGACCATATAATCCCCTTAATAAGGAGTTGCACTGTTCCCAGGAATAATTCGTGAACCTGGCCTTGAAGGTCACCGGTAATCCAAGCCCAGCTTCCTTCTGGCTTCATCGACTCTGCCATCTACACCCTACTCTGTGGCTTCCAAAAGTGCCTTTTCCACTTGTCATTTTGCCTTTGTTCTTATTACTCTCGGTGCTGAAACGACATTTTCAATTCTCTGTCTGCATTCAAGTGACTGAAAAATTGTTCCAAAGCAGTGGTTCTCAGCCTTCCTAATCCTGAGACCCTTTAATACAGTTGTTGTGGTGACCCTCCTACCATAAAAGTATTTTTATTGCTACTTCATAACTGTGATTTTGCTACTAGTGAATTGTAACTTAACTATCAGATAGGAAGGATATCTGATATGTGGCTCCTGTGAAAGGGTTGCTCGACCCCAAAGGGGTCATGACCCATGGCTTAAGAACCACTGATCTAAAGAACTATTTTTTTTTTCCTGATTAAAGATTTGGAGTATTTCAAAAGTTAAGAAGGATTAAATAGAATCACATAATCACTCTTCCCAGAAGCAGGATATCTTTAGATATACTTTCTCATCTTTGCTTGACAGTACATGTACACATTATATATAGATGTGCATATGTATTCAGGGCTCTTATTTCTTAGTATATTATGAAAAATGTGCAATAATATTAAATATTTTAAAAAATATAAACACTGTAGCTGGAGGAGGTGACTAAGCACTTGGAAGTGGAAACAGGAGATGAGTGGCTGAAAACCATCCTTGGCTACATAGTGAGTTCAAGGATAGGTAGGACTAAGTGAGAACTCAAAAATCCTCCAAATAAATAAATATACATATTTAAAACCATTCATGTATTTTCTTTATATATTACTATGAAAATATTATCAAAAATTTAAGTAATTTATATTTTTATAAATAATTCTTTCATATATGTCTCTTTATATAACTCTCTGAGTTTTTTCCTTTTATAATTAAGCATTAGATTTGGGTTGCTTGGGTAGAATTATAGTAATATTTCAAAAGGACTTGATAAATAAATATTGCTTGATTTCTCACAAAAACTGTGAACAATTTTAATTTGTGTCAACACTAGATACTCTCCTTTAAAAATATCTGCAAATCAGATAGATAAAAAATATTGTATTTAAAATTTTTAATTTCTATTTTTTGAGTAGTAGCAAGGTGAATATGCTGTGTTTTGAGAAAATTACTTGCCCATGGCCTTTGCTCATTTTTTTCTTTTAATTAGGAAGGTTTGTTTTTCCCATTTTCCTCATGTTAGAAATCCTGCTTATTCTTTTTTTAAAATTTTTTTTATTAATTTATTCTTGTTATATCTCAATGGTTATCCCATCCCTTGTATCCTCCCATTCTTCCCTCCCTCCCATTTCCCCCTTATTCCCCTCCCCTATGACTGTTCCTGAGCGGGATTTCCTCCCCCTGTATATGCTCATAGGGTATCAAGTCTCTTCTTGGTAACCTGCTATCCTTCCTCTGAGTGCCACCAGGTCTCCCCCTCCAGGGGACATGGTCAAATATGAGGCATCAGAGTTCCTGTATTCTTAAAAGCTTAATTATTTTTTCAAAGCTAAACTCAAAACACTTTCCCTATGGAACTTTCTTTTTCTTTCTTTTCTTTTTGATACAGGCTCTCTCTGTGTAGCCTTGGCTGTCCTGGAATCTCTTTGTAGACCAGGCTGGTCTTGGACTCACAGAGATCCTGCCTCCCGAGTGTTGGGATTAAAGATGTGTGCCACAACACCCGGCGTAACTTTTTTTTAGTGTCTTGGCTTAACATTTTGTTTTTGCTATCACACAATCATTTGTATCTCTGTTTACAGTTCAATTTACTCTTCCATGTTAGTTGTTATCTTCCTCACACAATTAGAAGACATTTTCGAGTAGAAAGAATTTTTCGTTTCTTCCTAGATCTCTCTCAAGTAAAAGGCAGGGATTAGGGATTCAGCAGTTATTCATGGTCTTTGACAAGAGAGAAAATGTCTCTCTTTTTAAGGTGAAATGTTATTTTTATTTATGTGTATGTGTGTCTATGTGAGTGTATGTGCATGTGTGTGCAAGGGCCTCTGGAGGCCAGAAGAGGGCACTGGCTCTCTAGGAGATGCGCTATGAGCTTCCTGCTAGGGATGCTGGGAACCAAACGGCTCCCTGGGAAGAGCCGCTCTTAACCTGCTGAGCCATCTCTCTAGCCCCTTCAACATGAGGTTTGATGTTTGTTTTCCTGTCTGCTCATATAATTTTCCATCTGAGGGTATACTCACATTTGCTTAGAATTCTCCAAGCAGATGTAGATGTCTTCCTGAGGGATCAGCAAGGGGGAGAGGCCTTGCCTTTTCTCAGATCTGTTTCACTGTGTTTCCTAGTTCCATTGAAAATAATTCCATCAATGAGAGGCTTTGCATCGAGGCCATGCTGGTTTGTCTTTCTCCCTCTTCTCAACGACCCAGTGCTCTGTTCTAATAAATTTACAGGACATTTGAGACCACTTAAATTACTCTTGTAAATTGGTCAAAGGTTAGAATCATAAAATGCAATTGCTAGATGGAACCTCAGAGATTACGGAATCCAAGTCTTTGACCCTTTACCAGTTTCTACTCCTGGGACTTCCCTCATTTGAGTTGAATTTGGCCTTCCAGGAAGAGTAAAACTCAGGTCCAGAGTCATGATATGCTTCTCCCTTCTACTCTCCAACTGAAAGGCCATTGGCCTGAGCACATTCCCTGGGAGGAGAGCATGGCTTTGTCTCTGGGAAGCCTGGACAGTAGCAGGTGTTTCTCTAGGGAATCCCTAGAGTAATGTCCTTGCCTCTTTATTCAAAGCCATTCTCCAGGGATGGCATAACTGCCACACACCTTGTCAGCTTGCAGCTGTTTCATTTTTCCCATAGCCTTTAAAAAGAATTCCGTTTTGAGATCCTAATAGAATTTCATCATTTGTCTCTCCCCTTCCCTCCCACAGCCCTTCCAGATAGTCTTTCCCTCTCCCCTTCAAACTCATGGCCTCTTACTTCACGAATTGTTTTTAACAGGTTTTCTGAAGCAACTGGAGGCCAGTGGAGCCCCTTGTCTGCCGCACTGTGCTAAAATCTTTGCAGAGTTAAAAAATAATGATTATTTCTTTCCATTGTTGTAATTATGTGTTTGAAGAATCGAGGCTCACCACAGTTAAACTCTCAGGGTCACAAAGAACGTGAGCTCACGTTTTCCCACACCAGGTTTCAATGTAAAGAAGGCAGTTTGAGCTCCTCCAAAGCTAAAGGCTACCCGAGCTTGTCCCGTTCTGCTAACACAGCCACCGACTCTTTGGGGGATGGAGCAGATGTTTGTTTTAAGATGTATTTATTCTACAAGTTGTTTCTATGAGTTCTGAATGAACATGGAGTTATCCTTCATAGGAATAGTATGTAAAAAATACAAAGGGGGGCCTGAAGAGATGGCTCAGAGGTTAAGGGCACTGACTGCTCCTCCAGAGGTCCGGAGTTCAATTCCCAGCAACCACAAGGTGGCTCAGAACCATCTATCAAGTGATTTGGTACCCTCTTCTGGTGTGCAGGTGTACATGTAGGCAGAACACTGTATACATAATAATAAATAAATAAATTAAAAAAGAAAAAATACAAAGAGAGGCAGTAACCAAAGATACTCATCAGACAAGGGCTGAGGGGTGGCTTAGCCACTGAACTCGAGGTCCTGAACTTGGATCCCTAGCACCCAAGTAAAAATCCAGGAGCAGGGCCACACAGCTTTAATCTCGGCACTGCATGGGCAGAGACAGGAGGATTCTGACAAATTTTAAAAAATAATAAGAAGGTAATTTTGAGACATGGACCTTATAGGAAAGTCACAGTTTTAAACCTCAGTAAAGAAGACTATCTTTATGAATCTAAGTCTCCAAAAGCTTTAACTACTTCTTACTGGTCTCTATGATCTATGCAGGGTGCTATGTTCATATCTGCCAAAATATACAGCTAGAATGTATGAACAGTGAAGTGTGGGACCATGAAGATAGCTGGCCAATAGGATAGGGAAATCAGAAGGCAAGATGATGCTTCCATGACCAACAAAAACAAGGGTTAACGTCCCCTCTCATCCACATGACCATCACCAGAAACAGTTTATCCATGAGTGGTCTCCTCTAACCTGACTCGGTACATTACAGCATCCAAGAGCACATTGTCATACGCACCCTATCTCCTGGGCTAGTGCCACCACTGAGCAACTAACAAAACTTCCAGCCTTGGGATCCAGCTCCCGCTCGAAGGCTATAAACCTCCACACCTTCTGTCTCACAACCAAATCTCTGCCACCAGTGGTTGGTTAAAAAAAACACTAACAATCCATGGGACTTGTCTGTTCTTGCAGCATTCTACGTCTTCTGTATGTGTCAGTTTTGGAATCTTCTGCAGCTCCTTGTTTACTTCATGTGACATCTTAAGCGACACATAAAGAACTTATTGGTCACTGTAGAGCCAGGCATTGTGTGACTTGCTAGGAAAAACACAATAAAAGAAAGTACCACTTCTGTTTTCAAGAAGCTTTCAGTCTGTTAAAGATAAACACCAGAGCCAAGTATACAAGTCAGGAGAGGGCAGAATCAAGTGTCACATTGTGAGATGGTTACCCTGCCATACTAAGAGAGGATGAAAAACTGTCTATGGAAAGCACACTGAGATCACAACCTAGGTTCAAGCTCGGGCAGCATTACTTACTTTCTAGTAGAATGACCTTGGCAACCTCTTGGAGCCTGTGAACTAGAGGGCTTTGTCTCCTTCCTGTCATAAAATTCTATAACTCTCCATGACTCATCTTGATACATAATGAAGGCAAAGTAAACTTCATATAAGAAGAAAGGAACA
Source organism: Acomys russatus (assembly GCF_903995435.1). NCBI lineage: Eukaryota > Metazoa > Chordata > Mammalia > Rodentia > Muridae > Acomys > Acomys russatus. The sequence goes on along the minus strand of NC_067138.1, from coordinate 65,053,646 downwards.
AAGAGGCATTCAAGATATGAACAGTGTGGATTAGAAAAAGAAAAAGGAAAGGAGGTGGTGATGTGGGGCAGGGAAGACACCATGGAGACGACAGTAATGTATTGTGAAGTGAAAGTTAATGAAAACCTACTGCTTTCAAGGCCAGTGTGGCCACTGTCTTTCACTCCCAACCCTGGGCCCTACCCCCTCTCTCAATGACATCACATGTAATTCCAACTTAGGAAGGTCACCAGAAATGGCCAAAAGTGGAGTTCAGATGGCCTCTACTCTAAGAACTTCAGCTTGTTGCCTGTAACAACCCTATTAAAACTAGTTCAGACAAAAAAAAAAAAAAAAAAAAAACAAAAAACAAAAAACGAACATATTGAAATAAAGCAGGAGGAGCTTACCAGTTCTAATTGTAAAATAAGTGACTTGGAAGCACCCATTCCCTTCATCTGATGCTCTGAGCCCCATGGTTTCTTGCTGTAAGACTGCTTCCTGCCCCTTCTGATCTCCAGCATCTTTGTCATTCTTGCCCTGATACAACGTAGCCACAGCAAAAACCCTCTCTCTAGCCATTTGTAAGTACAATGTTTCATGGTATGATGCTGACACTGGATTCTTGATTCAACGAGAAGCACTTGATTAACCACAGGCCAGTGGGTGACACTGTAATTCTCTATAGTTTCTCCAATTATCAGATGCCAACTGATACCCAGGTGCGTTTCCTCTCAGACCCTAGTTTTGGCTAAACAAGTTAAGCTAGGTAAACAGAATAATTTACCTATAGTGAGCAAATCAACTATCTTCTTTGTTACAGCCTACTAGTATATGACAGTTTTGACATATGCATATTTAAAAAGCTTTACCTAACATAATGACCTCACTATCATGTATAGCATCCCGTTAAAAAGAAAAAGTACTCCAAGTTCTATATTGCAACACAATTTTAAGAAAAAAAATCTATTCTTAGTTTAGGGATTGTCTTCATAGAGCATCTACCAATGAGATATAGTGAACAGAAAGTGAAGTGAATGAAATGACCATTGATAAATATTAAAAAGTGGTGTGTGTGTGTGTGTGTGTGTGTGTGTGTGTGTGTGTGTGTGTGTGTGTTCATGTGGAGAAGTAAAACCAGATGTTTGGAAAATATTTTGCTTTCAAATGGCAGATGAGAAAAAATGTAAGGGGGTGAGCTTCTCTCCAAGATACTAAGGAACTGTTAAAAAGAAGCATGACTGGGCATGGTGACATACACTTCTAACCCCAAGACTCAGGAGGTAGAGGCAGGAATATAAGAAGTCAAGGCCACCGTCAACTGCATAGCCAGTTTGAAGACAACCTGGGCCTAAAGGAGACAATGTATTAGGAAGAAAAAAGAAAGAAAGGGAGGGAGGGAGGAAGGAAGGATGGAAGGAAGAGAGGGGGAAAAAAGAGAAAGGAAACTAAACTAACCTTTGTTTGCTATCAGCCATCTGCCACAAACTGTCCAAGAACTAGACATACAATTACTTACGCCTCATAAAATCTAAGAGAAAGCTACTATTAGTCCCACGACCAGACAAAGGGGCTGGTACAGCTGACTTGTCCATGTGAGTGACAAAACCAGTATTGCACACAAGGTCTCTTTGACTTCCAAACACATGTTCAGCCAGCATGTCTCACTCCTCCAGTCAGCTCAGAGGTGCTAGCACAGACTCTGAGGCTGGTCTGCTGCACCCTCCTCCCCAGTCCTGCTGCAAGGAGCATGTAGTCAGTCTTGTGCCTCAGTTTTCTCAGTAATTGAAGTGTTTTAGAACAGAGAGAGAGAGAGAGAGAGAGAGAGAGAGAGAGAGAGAGAGAGAGAGAGAGAGAGAGAGAGGGAGAGAAGCTGTTCAAAACATTGGAGTCACACATGTGAGTGCTTAGGAACGTTTCAGACTCAACTTTAACCCCTCACCCTTCACTCTCCTGGACCCAGCTGAAGCTCTCCATCTTAAATTCCAGATGTCTTGGGTTGCGCTGAGTCGAGCTCTCCTTACCGTACACTATTTGCTCTGATAATGAGAACTGGAGCAATCTGGTTCATGGCTAGTTCAGCATGCAGAGTTTTACATAACTCAAATGATCTGTTTGTCTTTTCTCCAGCCTCTGTTGATGAGCAATCTGAGAAAGAGATTGTTGACAATGATGAACACGCATATACATAAATATGCATGAAGGCAAGATAATGCAGCAGTTATTGCTATTATTACCCCTAAGTTGCTTTGGATGCTCTGATCCATAGCCACATGATCAGTCCTATAAAGAGGGAAAGGTCACCTGCCTAGATCTGATTACAGGCAAACAACAATAGTTTCTGCAGACTACAAGACATATCGGAATATTGAAGAAATGCAAAGAAGTCCAAGTAAATACACTTACCTCAGGAAAAAAGCTGAAACCTCGTCAGCACAGAACATTTTAAAATGAAGATGGCCCAAGAGCTGAAGACAGAGAAGAAGAAATCAAATATGCTATCGAAGTAATCTTCAATGCTGGCCCTCAGGGGATAAGCTAAGTAACCTAATAGGTGTTTTCCATCTTTGAGCTTTATGACTGGAATAGTAATGAAGGTTTTAGTTCAGAACTGGGATGCTGCAGAGAACTTAGGAGACCTGCAGGAAAAAAAAAAAAAAAAAAAAAAAATTTTATATTACCTTCCCACACCCTGTCTGGCTTCAACTCATACTGACTGATTTCTGTTTAGTGCTCACTCACTAGCAGCGTTTTTACACAGTGCACGGCCATCATACACGTATGCATACAATTATGGCTGGAGATACACAAGTGTGTGTGTGGACAGATAGATGGCTCATTCCTGATGCGCTGGCTCCCTCATTCACATTCAACACATGAAGAACGAAAACAGATTTCCTTTACAAGAGAAAAGACAGTTGGCTGCCGTGGAGTGGGATTTATGGGTCAGATCTTAATTCCTGGAATATATCAGCCAATGAGTCTTAGACTTGTAAGTTACAATGTTTATCTAAAATGATGTATGCGCTTGGGGCAAAGAGGTGGCAGGCAAAGAAAGGCTTGACATGCCATGAGTTCACTCTCACCAGAGCTTGGCCTCCATATTAACCTTACGGTGAGTATGTCCTGAGAGGTAAAAATATCCTCTTGATGATCACATTCATTTTCTAAGGCGATAATGAGTCTGAATCATACGTAGGACGTTGGCACTATAAGCGTGAGTGCCCTTGCAGAGGTGGGTAAGAGCAGACGATTTCTCCAGATGGTCTCGAAAACCTATCAGTTACATCAGAGTCAAATAATATGCGGGTCAAATTCCACAATCGCAAGTTCAATAAAAAATGTGGGGTTTGTCATGCTGCCTCTTAAATAATTTTCATATGAGTAGATGAACATAAGAATAAATGAGTAGACCTCGTAACCTGGAATGAATACATTATTACCTGGGTCTTTTTCATCTTCTGCAAACTGATAGTTGCTGAAATGGAATCTGACCCACATAAACAAATTCATCTTTATGAACATGAATCTGATATGGCAGAAACCCTTTCGAAACTCCATGCCACATGCCCTTTCCATTACTGAACGCTTTCAAGGATATGCACTAAGTACACGTCAAAGTTATTTCCATTGAAGAGGGCATTAAATCCTAACATACCAATCTGCAAATGCAGTAAATTATCACCAAACACTAACAACTGTTACGTTTAACAGCACTCACTGTGAAGTGTACAGATGCATGGAAATGTACCTATTTCAGCATTTTCTTCCCTTAGGAATGTTTCAAAAATAATTATTGCATATACAGCATTTGCACTTTTTTCTTTCCCCATTGTTATCTAGTGACATTAAATATATCTTTCTTGCACAAACTCTGCCACCATGGATATTTCCCCCAAGTGAAGACACTACAGCTTATAAGAGGGGCATTAGAGCTTTCTCCATGGAGACCAGGATTACGCAGTCTGGCACCATAGCATCCTCCTTTGTGGTGACCAAAGCGTCCTCCTTTGTAGGGAGCAGCCAGATAACTGTGTTTAGGGTCTGTGCAACCTTCCTTCATTCATACAGTCTTTTTTTCAGCTGATAGTTGTTCATTGTGCCAGTGCTGTTCTGAGTGTTTCATGTGGGAAAAGGCAGAACAGCAGTCAAGTAGGGAGTGTGGAAGAAACCCTCCATTTTTGAAACAAGGTTCTGATTATACAGTACTTCCTTTGTTAACAGTAATTGCTTGTTACCTTACAACATTATCCTTTAATTAGAAATGCCAATACAGGAAAATGTTAACTAGGCCGCCCACCTATTATCAAATATTAGATATGTCAAAATCGCAAGCAGGTGTAGAAGAGCATACTGATAATGATAATAACAACATCTGCCACTTATTGCTAGGAGTGTGCCTGACACCATGATAAACACTTTAGGTTCAACTGCAAGTTGATGCATCCTATTACTGCTGGAATCACATATAGTATATGGCTCTTTCAAGGCTCAGTATCACATAAATAGTAAATATTAAAAATACTTCTGCTAAAAATGTGAATAAATGAATAAATGAATGTTATCTTCTGAAATCCCAAGATCTAGGCAATATTACTTCTCATAACAGATGAGTGAACTTGGAAACAGAAAAATGAAGACTTTACCACAAAATTAAGATTTAAATCCAGTTTTGAGTGACACCAAGGTCTGTGGGTATGGTGGTACTCTGAAGCAAATCTCCTGGAAGGTCCTAAATCTCACCTTCCTCAATAAATCGAAAACATTTCTCTTTTCCTTGGGACATGTTCTTACTATTTAGCTATGGCTGGCCTGGAACTCACCATGTAGACCAGGCTGGCCTTGAACTCATAAAGACCCACCAGCCTCTGCCTCTCTCACCATACCCAGCTGGCCTACATATTCTTGCTTGAAATCATCCTCTCATTCATCTGACAAAGTTTTAAGTTTCTTTTTATTTTTTGTTGTGTGTATGTAAGCACATGAGTGTGCATCATCAGGTGGGGCTTCTCCAGTGTTGTTTTCTGGGATAAGTATATCCCCAATCCTATACCATACCTTAAAAGAAATTTTGCACATATTATTCAAGTTGGTATTTATAACAATTCTCATTGTTATTGATAAGAACACTGACTTTTGGAGTAGTTCAATAGGAAGGGTACTTGCCTAGCATGTACAAAGCCCTGGATTTGATTCCTAGTACTGAATAATATATATATATATATATATATATATATATATATATATATATGTATATATATATGTATATATATATACACATACATATATACATATATATACATATATATATCCCAAGCACTTAGGAGATGGATGCAAGAGTATCAGAAGTTCAAGGTTGTCTCAGAATGCATAGAAAGCTCAAGCCAGCCTGAGCTGCTTGAGACCCTGTTCCAATAAAAGAAAACTGAGTTTCAGAAAGATTTGTTGTCTGGCTGATAATCACATAGCAAATATTCAGCTAAAGTTCTCCCTCAGAATGCCAATGTCTCCCTTTAAGCATCTCATAACTTGAAGGTCGTGAGGGAATTAGCAAGCACATTTCCTTTGATGTCAGCAAGTACAGCACATAAATCAGGAAGTCAAGAACAAGGAAAGATTTTACTTTCTTCATTTCAGTTCCTAAGCCCCCCCCCCCCCCCCCCCCCCCCCCCCCCCCCCCGCCAACTTTATCTTTTTATTTTGAAACAAAAGTTAGGAACATTTAAAGTGTATCAAAGATGTGGACAAGAGGATGTGGAGAAAGAGGAACACTCCTTCATTGCTGGTGGGAATGCAAAACTTGTACAACCACTTTGGAAATCTATCTGGCACTTTCTCAGAAAACTGGGAATAGGGCTTCCTCAAGACCCAGCTATTCCACTCCTTGGAATATACCCAGAAGATGCTCTAGCACACAACAAGGACAGATGCTCAACCATGTCCATAGCAGCCTTATGTGTAATAGCCAGAACCTGAAAATGATCTAAATGTCCCTCAGTCGAAGAATGGATAAAGAAACTGTGATATATTTACACTATGGAATACTACTCAGCTACTAAAAACAAGGAAATCCTGAAATTTGTGCATAAATGGATGGAACTAGAAATGATCATACTGAGTGAGTTAACCGAGAAGCAGGAAGACTCACATGATATATACTCACTTATATTGGACACTAGGCCAAAAGGGATGTCCTATGAAAGTCTTCACTTACCAGGAGACTAGGATAGATGTGAGGACATCGTATTGGGACTCTAGGTGAGAGAAGTATAGGAGAATGGGGAAATAGAAGTATCCAGAGGTTCCTAGAAACCTACAAGAAGAACATCACGATGCATGGATATGGACCCGGGGGGAGGTCTCCTCAAACTATTGCACCAACCAAGAACCATACATGCAGTAAACATTGAACTCCTACTCAGATCTAGCCAATGGACAGGACATTCTCCACAGTTGTGTGGAGAATGGGACTGACTCTGACATGAACTCTGGTGCCCCATATTTGACCACTTCCCCTTGGTGTAGAGGCCTGGTGGCACTCAGAGAAAGTAAGCTACCTTGGTAAAGTAAGCAGGCTACCAAGATGAGACTTGAGAGCCTATTATAACATAATGGGGCAGGAGGTCCCCCTCAGGCTTAGACCTAGGGGAGGGGAATAGGGTGAAGGAGGGAGGGAAGGAGGAATGGGAGGATACAAGTGAGGGGAAAACAATTGAGATGTAATTTGAATAGATAAATTAATTAAATAAAAAAAGAATTGGGATTCCCGTCCTTGGTGGTTGAGTTCTCTGAAGGCATATACATACCAATATTTGAATGAAAAGTGGTATATAAAAACCAGTTAACAGACCTAAAGAGTTAATACATGAAGCTGTATATCTCGAGTATGGCATTTTCCTATCGTAAGGATGTAAAGAATGTTTTCTTTTTTTTTCCTATTGCCAACTAGTCATGGAAACTTAACAAAATGAGCCCAGTTCATTTTATGGTTAAGTATCTTGGGCTTTGAAATCAGAGAGGCCTCACAGTCATGGTGGGGGGGGGGGAGTAGGGGGAAAGCAGGAGGGAGGGAGGAATGGGAGGATAGAAGGGATGCAATAACAATTTAGATGTAATATGAATCAAATTAATAATACGTATATAAATCAGAGAGGTCTGTGCCCAGATCCCAATTTACCAGGTGAGATTTGATTGCACAACATCTCCAAGCCTCCATTTTCTTGTGTCTACATGAGCAATAGGGAATGTGTCAGGATGAGTTTGGCTATAGGTAACAGCCATTTCATTCTGGCAACAGGATTAGTATTTGCCTAAGCAAGAAGTTCCTTTGAACTTTCTGTGGAATTTCACAGTGGACTCCAGGATTGTGAAAGGCTCAGTGAAAGTGTTCTCTCATCCTTCAGCATGATCACCAGCAGGACTGCTTTGTTTCTGAGGGACAGGAGAGGCCACACACTCATTCCTAAGCAAGTGTCTCTTGCTTAGGGAGTAAAGGGAATTTGATCTGAGGACCATTAGGTTAGTGGCTTATTCCCAATGTAATGACTGTGATAACAAAGACAGAACTATCCTGAAGGGCACAACGTGGTCACCTCAGCAAGAGTAAACATTGAGCAGTCAGCCATAGTCCTAGAGAGTCTATTTTTCTATTATCCATTTTTCTGAGAATTTTAAACATGAGTATTGTATTCACATCATTTCCATGTTTGTGTGAGTGTGTGCCTGTGTGTGTGTGTGTGTGTGTGTGTGTGTGTGTGTGTGTATGTGTGTGTGTTTGAGACAAGGCTTCTCAATGGCTTGGAACTTGGCAAGTAGGGTGGGCTGGCTGGCCAGGGAACCCAGGAACCTCTCTGCCCTGTGCTGGGATTATAAGCACTTGCTACCATGCCTAGCTTTTTGACATAGGTTCTATGGAGTGAACTCCAGTCCTATGCCTACAAGGCAAGCACTTTACCAATTCAGCTGTCTTCCTACTCCCATCTTCGTCCTTTCACATAAAAATCATTTTCACTTGAGCTTAGGTTGAAGTAGTCTAACAAATAGTATTTCATATTACAAAGAAGATAAGAACAAATATCCTTGATTCCTCACCTGCAGAGGCTATTTCTTAAAACTTGATCAGATTTTTAACCTTTTAAGGTCCTACCTTAATTCTGTCTTAATGACTCATCTAGATATTTGGGCATTATGTACCATCTTGCCTCTAATTTTTCAAAGGAGCTATCCTTATCTACAAGTTTTAGGCAAAATATCATTAGAACGGATGCCTTTGATCCTCTCAATAAAGAATCAATAACTTAGTTATGTAAAACAATGTGTGTGTGTGTGTGTGTGTGTGTGTTCTTCATCTTTATCTCAGTGTGGTTGGGATTTAAGAGCCACTGAATCTGACCCTGAGGACATTAATGCTGTGATGACTCTCTGCCCGCCAGTCCTTTTCAGGTGCTGTACTTTGGAAATGGTCTGAGAAGCACAGATTCTGGTGTGAGCTTGGCCTTGAGTTAGGAATGAAGAAATTTCCTGTAAAGGTCTGTGCTTTGTGCTTCTTTTTAATGAGGTGTGGATGAAGAAGACCTGGCCTATTCTTGTCCCTCCTGCTTAGCAGTAGGGTCACCTTGGGCAGACAATCCCTTGCTGCAGAATAAAGGTGACCTGGGGGTCAAAAACCGTCAGCACGGAAAAGCTTCCTGTGTATTTTAGCCCTGGGATGATGTTAATTCATTTTCTTTCAGGCATATCTCTCCTAGAGTAAAATACAAACATGGTAGTCAATAGGCACCACTACTTAAGAGGAAGGTGTGATGTAAATAGTGCAATGCTTTGATCTAGGTGGGATGTTACGCTTTAAAAAAAGAAGGAAGGAAAGAAAGAAAGAAGAAGAAAGAGAAGGAAGAAAAGAAAGAAAAAGAAGAGAAAAGGAAGAAGAAAAGGAAAAAGAAGAAGAAAGAAAAGAAGAAGAAGAAGAAAGAAGAAAAGAAAGAAAGAGCATTTTTTTATAGATCCTTCTCTGTTCTTGACATTTCCAGCCATTTCAATGGAGCTTCTAATGCTTAGAAAAGGATTCTACTGAATAACAAGATCTTCCCTCCCTCCTCCTCTCTCTCCCTCCTTTTTTTCCTTCCTCCCTCCCTCTCTCCCTCACTCTCTTGCTTCCTCTCTCCCTCTCTCCTTCCATTCCCCCTCTCTTTTTTCTTTCTTTTCTTTCTACTATGGGGAGCGTTTTCCATCTCACCATTGTAAAGTAATACCATGAGGCTGGGCATGATGATGCACACCTTTCATGTAAGGACTCAGGAGGCAGAGCAGGTAGATCTCTGAGAGTTTGAGGCCATCCTGGTCTACATAGTGACTTCCATGTAAGCCCGGCCTACATAGTGAGAACTTGTCTCAAAACCAAGCAAAACCCTAATAAAAACAGGGAATCATTTGTTGTTCTATGTACTAAGGGATAAAAAAAATTGCCATATTCATTAAGTCGATGAAATGCATATAAGATTGAATGCCAACTTTTTTTTTTTTGAGACAGGGTCTCATGCACCCCAGCATGACTTCAAATTCACTATATTGTCAAGGCTTGTCTGAACTCCTTATCCTCCTGCCTGTGTCTTCCTAATGCTGGGATTACAGGCGTAGACCATCATGCCTAGCTGGAATGCCAATTCCTATAGGGCTCTTTTCCATCATTCAAGATGGAACCACAATTATCTTTGAACGAATAAGATCTACCATTCCTTAGGTAGTAGTGTAAAATAAAGGGTCTCTAAGAGATATTACTTGGTCTCATCCTAATGAAAACAAATACTAAACTCAGCTCTAGTTGGAGCTTTGAAGTTGAACATGGAAATAACCATTGGCTCAGCAATCTTCAAGATGGTAGAAGCTGTTTGATGTGTCCTGGCAAAGGCTCCCTGCCAACCTAACTTCGCATAATTTAGGGAGCTCAACTTTGGTGCCAACACATCTGCTACGAACGCATCTTCTCTGCAACAGAACAGAGCTCTCTAGTGGTCTTGTTCACTCCATTCATTGACCAACTGGCTATAAGTCATTACTTCTTCAACTTTGTCCTCATGTTTCACTTTCCTCTCTCCCTCCATCCTGCTATTTGATTGTTCTTTCTCTTCAGAGCTATAAGATGATCATTAGATCATGACTGTCTGCTAGGGAAACCACTGACCACATGGGCTCATTTAATTTAAGCCAATTAGAGTCTGCAAACATGGACACTCCAGTTTGCTTTTAGTTCTACCACCCACATACTCCAGTGCTCCAGGGCCACATGTGCTGAATGGCCACGATAGTGACCACACCTCCAGGATTTGGCAGCAGATCATGCCAGGAAATTTCTCTGACCTCTTCTTATTTTCAGCACACCCCTCCCCCCACCTTGCAAAAATTACACGTCTTTGTTGTGTGCTTTGTTGTGGTGGGGCACATTGATATCACAGTGTGCGTAAGAAGATCAGAAGACAACTTTATAGGTGCAGGTTTCTTATTCCACTGCGTGGATCCTGCGGACCAAACTCAGGTTGTCCGGCTTGCTGGCAGGCACCCTAAGTGCCACGCTATCAGCCTTTAAAACAAAATAAAACACGGATTAATTTATTTACTTATTTTGTGTGTGTGCACGTGACACAGCACACATGTGGAGACCAGAGTTCAACTTGTGGATGGCCGTCCATCCCTGAAAGGATCAAACAAGAGTTCCCTTTTCAATGATATATGTTTTATGTCTATTTAGTCTATGCGACCTATGTCTATTCTCCAGGGGCCGACCTTTTTGTTTTCTTTATTCTTCTCTTTACCTCTCTTAAAGACTTTCCTGCTTGAGGGGTTTAAAAACTTCCACATTTCAACCGTGATTTCTGGGTGTAGACTTTGTTATCAAAGGAGAATCCCTCAGCAGAGGGCAGTGGTCACAGCTCCCAATTTCATTGCTCTGCCTTTTCAGTCCTTATGGGCCCTGATTTGGTCTTCAGTTAGCTCTTGTCCTATGCTCTTCCACACCTCCCTCCCTTAATGCACCATTAGGACTAGCACCTTCCTCCTGGGATCAAATTCTGATGTCAGAGTGCCTCCTCTGGTTTGTTCCTGTGCTGTGCTCATCTTCCTGACTTTCAGGAGGCATGTGCACTGCTGCCGGTTTCTGTTCCCCTTCCACCTACAACAAGCTATTTCTTTCCTAATGAGAGTACATCTCTGACCTTCGGGGGACTACCGTTGCTCTATTTGCACACCCGAGTTCTGACTTTTCATTTGCCATGTACTTGACCTGGAGAGGGTGAAATGAAAGAGTTTTCTTTCTTCCTCTTCCTCCTCCTACCTCTCCCCCGCAAACCCACCCCCAGTCCCAGCAAAGAGTTCGCATTCTGCCTGAGGATGCAAGAGCTCACCAGGAAATCATGAGAAAATTTGCAAAGAGCTTAGCAAGTGGTGTCAGCACAAGAACAATTGGAGTCAAGATGAGAGTTCGGATGAAGTTTGGACAAGCAAGGGGGAGGGGCTTCTCAAAAGAGCACAGACGGGAGGTGAGAATCGCCCAGGACTATCTTCCCTTCATTTTATTCACTTCCTGCTGAGCGATTGGCCCCATTTCTGGACCCAGGTGTCCCCATCCTTCCTTCTGATGCTTCACATTCATTTATCTTTACTTTTCAGCACAGATTAAGAAACTAGCTTTTCTCCCTGGGGATTGCAGTCCTTCCTTCCGAGTTGGATGCAAGTGAGCAGCTGACAGAGAAGATGGCTTGCTGGAGTCACTAGCTGTTAGAGGATCTTCCCTGGGGCTCACTTACTTGCTGATCTTATCCACCAGAGATAGAAGAAGTCTCAGTCTTTTTGTTAGTTTGCATGCTATCTGCTGCAACAAGGATGTTTGTCTATCCATCCATCCATCCATCCATCCATCCATCCATCCATCCATCCACTCATTCTGGAAAACTCTGAAACTCCTCAAATATCCGAAAAGGATGACCTTGAATTTCAGATCCCCTCGCTTCTATCTTCTGAGATTTTAGATATGGACCACCAGGTTTATTCTCTCCGCCCCACCCCCCACCTTCTGTTCTTCTTGGACAAGCGTCAAGGCTTTGCAAGCCTTACTTCTTAGGTGGAGAAACTGAGCCGGGAGACAATGAGCTCAGGATGTGTGCACTTTAAAGCTGAATGTCCTGTGTCTCCATTGCTTGCTACTGCTCTCAGTAAATGTTTTCTGGGTGAATATTTAATGACTATCTCAGAAAAACAGCACGTAATGTAGGGCAGGAGCAAAGCTCAGCCGTGCTGACTGTGGGGAGCTTGCAGGGCAGGAGCAGGGCAGCCATGCTGACTGTGCAGAGCTTTCACTATGCACAGTCACCTCCGTCTAATGCAGGCTGGGGGAGATGGCTCAGCACTTGTCTTTGCAAGGGAAGTGGGTTTGGTTCTCAGCATCTCTACGACAGTTCACAACTGTTCATAAGTACAGTTGCAGAAAACCTAGTGTCCTATTTTGGCCTCTGAGGGCCCCAGGCCATACGTTCACGCACATACATGTAAGCATACACCTCGTACACATAAAATAAGATAAAATAAGTAAATAAATAAAAAATATAAAATCCTGCTGTTGACAGGATTTCGCTGCCTTGGCTGTTCTGGATTCACTTTGTAGACCAAGCTGTCTGTGAACTCACAGAAATCTGTTTGCCTCTGCTCCTAGAGTGCTGTGGTCACAGGCATGCATCACCATATTCAGCTAATAAATACTTTTTTTCCCCTGAGACAGTGTTTCTCTGTGTTAGCCTTGGCTATCTTGGACTTGCTTTGTAGACCAAGCTGGCCTCCAACTCACAGCGATCTTCCTGCCTCTGCCTCCTGAGTGCTGGGATTAAAGGTATGTGCCACCATGCCTGGCAATAAATACATTTTTTTAAAAGAAAAAAGTATGTAATGTTTAAGATTCCATTCTCTCTAGAGTTTTGCATTAAATCCAGCCTTGGTTACTATATGCTTCATTTTATACAGGTTCTTAAAACCTTTATCCATGAAAATGTGAAACAAAAATTATCTTTCAATGATATATGCCTATTTCTTCTTTAAGGGGCTGACATTTTTTTTTGTCTCCTTTGCTCCTTTCTCTACCTTATTAAAAAATTCTGCCAGGCATGGTGGCACAAGCCTGTAATCCCAGCACTCAGAGAGGCAGAGACAGGCTGGAGCTCTGTGAGTTTGACCTCAGCCTGGTATACAAAGAGAGTTCAGGATAGCCAAGGGCTACAAAGAGAGACCGTGTATCCAAAAAAACCAAACCAAACCATCCCCCCAAACAAACAAACAAAACAAAAAACCAACCAACCAACTAAACAAAAAAACCTCTGCTTATAAAATTTTAAAATTTCATTAAATTAAAAAAAAATTTCCTGGGCTAGGTGTGGTGGTACACATCTTTAATTTCAACACTCGGGAGGCAGAGGCAGGCAAATCATTGTGAGTTGGAGGCCAGCCTGGTCTACAAAGCAAGTCCAGGACAGTCAAGGCTAACATAGAGAGACCTGTCTCAAAAACACATGCACACGCACATGCACACACACACACACAAAATTGCCTGGAGTGATGGCGCACACCTTTGGACCCAGCACTCAGGAGGGAGGAATAGGCAGATATTTGTGAATTTGAGACCAAGCTGTTCTATATAGTGAGTTCCAGAATAGCAAGGGCTCTGCAGAAGCCTGTCTCAAAAACCAAACTGCAATCAAATTGGTATTAAACCTTTTTTTTTTTTTTTTTTTTTAAATAATGTCATGTAGTCCAAGCTGGCCTTGAATTTACAGTATGATGGAGGATGGCCTTGAATGTCTGATCATCCAGCCTCCACTTCCTGAGTGCTAAGATTACATTGGGGAAGTAAAGATAAGAAAAGAGGAAGAAGCCACGTACAGGTTTGAAGCCAGATGTAGTGGCACAACACACCTTTAATCTCAGCACTGAGGAGGCAGAGGCAGGGGGCATCTCTGAGAAGTTGAAGCCAGCGTGGTCTACAAAGTGAGTCCAGGATAGCCAGGGCTACCCAGAGAAACCTTGTCTCAAAAAACCAACCAAAATAAAACAAAACAAAAAAGAGAGATCATGTTTGAGCCCTCACCCTGGTCTGTGTGGTGCTGGGGATTGAACCAGGGCTTCTTCTAACTGATCTATACCATCAGACCTTCTTCAGGAAAGGATCTCTTATTCATTCTTGTAAGTTCAGTTCATATCCCATTATCCGGCACATGGTAGGCACTACATGACTAGTGAACATACGATGGTCATAAGGTCTAGTGGACACTGCCTGTATCCAAGGTGCCCTTGCATATGCTATCACAGGTCCGAAATGTTCTATTCGTCATCATCATGCCCCTTAACCTTTTGAGAGGCCTCTATCTGAGCTCTTGGACAGCCTTTCCTCAGCGTTTCCAAGAGTTTCTCACATCCTTTGGGAATGTCCTGGAGCCAGTGGTTTGCTGTATAGACTCACTAATGGAGGACGGATGATTCTTTGTAGTCAGAACTTATAAACACAGATGTTTTTATGAGACTCAGTTCTTTTTCTTTACTTTGTATTCAACAGGATTTTCTGTCCACAAATGCAAGGATATGAAACTTGAGCACATTTGCCCTCAAAGTGGACCACTGTCAGCATCCTTCATCTTCTGCAGAAACAGGCTGAGGCTGAATGCAACCTACTCTTTCACCACACTTAGCTTCTTCCTGTTTTCCTATGTCGATTTCTCAATTCTCCCAGTTTCTCCAGAGAACCCTTCTCATGAACGTAAGAATCCTCTTCATTGGTTCTGCTTCCAGAGAACCCAAACTAAAAACTTTTGTTGGTTCTGGGAGCTAAAATCATATTGCAAGTTTTCCATTTTTTGTTTTGGTGTTTGTATTGAGATAATGAAAATGTTCTGAACATGCAGGTGATATCAGAAAGTGTTTAAGATAGGACTTTTGTAAGGATTCTCCACTTTCATTTTTTATGATAAAAAAAAATCCCTCTTTCAGGAAAGTGTACACACTGGGAAAAATGTTAATAGGGGGAACTGGTAATTTTTGAACAAAAAAAATATTTTCTTCCTGTGGCGTATGTGTATGCATACTTTGTGTGTTCATGTGTGTCTGGAGTGTCAGACTCAAGGTTTCATACATACTGAATAAGTGTGCACCCATGGGCTGTAAGAAACATGAGTCTAGAAGCTCATGTTTTGAAGAAAGAGGAGGAGGAGAAGGAAATAAGTAGACAAAACATCGCACACCCCAACCCCCGCCCCCGGGGGGGAAACTCTAGGAAGCTGACATTGATGATAATGAGACAACCCGACCCTAGGGTGCTGAAGAGACCCTAAGGCATGAGTCACAGAGAAAACACAGCTGGCATAAGCAGGGCATTCCGGCACACTCAGGAATGTCACTAATTCATTTCTGAATGCTTGGAGAAATGTGGTCAACTGTGCCACACATACCTCTCTGTTTGCTCTTTGCCATCTCACCTCATGCTATCTCTATCTCCCCAGATCTGTTTCTCATCCCAAAATAGCCAGTCAAATTTCCTTCCATCTCCTGATGACTCTCGCCAGAGCTGGACCCGAAACGCCAACAGAAAGAACAGCAGCTGACCAATGTGGCTTTCTTATTGCTTGTGTATATTTTCCACGGAAAGGAGCTCACCAGCATTTTAAAGGGGTCGTAAATATACCACTAATGAAAGTGGAAACCATCATTTCAGCAGCCAAACTTGTGTCAGGAGTTGACATCATTCTGAGAGGCAGGAAGAGGCACAAAATAAAATTATCCAAGACCAGATAGCTCCACTCTGCACAGGCATTGGGTAAACGACACTTGGGGAAACACACACAGCAATATATTTTAAGTGTGAACTCTCCCTTAAGGCCTTGGGCTTTTGACAACTTGGCACACAGAACACAAACTCAGTACAGGCTATTTAACTGAAGATAGATGATTGCCAATTTTTCTCCAGTTTTATTTTATTTCTTTTTTGTTGTTGTTAATAGTCCATAAACATAGATATCCCTATTAGGTGCAGCACATTTTCTTTATTTGAAATCACCATTTAATGGCTCTCAAAAACATCGTAGAGTGACCGCAAACCTCACTGTACACTAACTCCATACTCTGGGCCTCTCTCTCTCCCTTGGGCTTTGCATGCTTAGCTGCTGGCCCTGTGGCTCTGAGTGTGTAATCAGGCCCCGGCTCCTGCTGAGCAGCATCAGGAAAATGGCAGCTCTTGCTGAGAGAGAGAGAAGAGCCTTTCCCAGTCATGGAGATGGGGAAACATGACAGATATGACAGACATTTCGAAAGCTGTGTGAAGCATTAATCTTAATGTATGCTGTGTGTCCCTACTTAGTAAATATTTATTTGACTGTGAAAGATAGGAGCTGTAATCACTGCCTCCCTTCGAATAGAGTTCCTGGGCAAGCCCCAACGCCCTTACCTTGAGGGAGGCTCAAGACTCCTTGCATGAATTTTAATACGGAACATAAGAAAAGAAGACATGCAAGAGGCAAGATTTCCATTCTGGACTCAACTTGAACATTTTTCTATATTGTGTCTGAAGTATTTCCTTTGTCAAATGGCACAATACACTCACACTGGCTCTGCCAGTAACAAGAATCATGTTTAGCTAGAAATAATTTCTAGGCTATCTGGCTTGCCAATGAGATCCTATCTAAAGACCTGTCAACTTAGGCGACATAATCTGTTCCAGCTTCCTTGCCTGAATTTTCTATTGTGGTCTTCCGAGATATTTCTGTCCCATCTTCCCAGAGCATCTGTCCAGGGCCACCGTCACGTAGAGAAATCGATTTTGCTCATTAAATTAAATGTTTGGAGAAACTGGAAGGCGGCAGAGTGGGTTATACCAGTGATGCTACTTGCACAGAGATAGCTCTTTTCTCATGTACTATCTCAGTTAATCCAAACAATTCCCTGTGATGCGGATGCCATCGTCTCTGTGACACCTGAGGAGGAAGAGAAAAGTGAGATGTTTGGAGGAGGAGTCTCTCCTCAGGGTCACAGAAAAATGGGATGGCAATCTGAAATTTTCCAGTTTGGTCTGGTGTTCTGGCTGCAATCCTCTAACAGAGCTTTGCATACATAAAGGCACTTTGTAAATCTTAAAGCTTTATAAAAATCTTACTTACAGCCACCGTGGGTAGTGAAAAGTGTGCTTGTTAGTTTTGTCTGGGTGGCCAGCCATTCAGGGCATTTCTAACGAGGCAATGAACCCAACCAGGGTGAGGGGATAAGCTGCCAAGCTTTTCACATCAACTTTGTGTGCGCTAATTAAACATCATGCCTGGATAAATGGCCCAGAATGGCAAGGTCCACAGCTTCTCACAGATGCTTACAGGAAGTCACATGGTTGGCTGGAGAGGATTTGGTCATGAATAAGATGCAACCTCAAACCTCCTCTCTCAGCTCTGTGTGACCAGGTACATTAATATTTTTTTGTATAAGTAGCAAGCTGGAATGTGATTCCAGTTATCAATTTCCCCTTGGTACATACATCCTAATAGTGTGCTTATTTTATTATATATATAAATAGTACAAATAAATGTTATTATACAATATATTATAATACTATTACATATTTGTTATAGTATATAAGGAGAGTGACATATACTGGACCATGAGACTGAACTTTAAAATATGAATCGATTACTAGTGCATTTTTTAAAACCCTTCCAGTCTATGCTGTTTATCTTGGTTAGACCTCTTAAATATCCTTTGACCTTTTGCAAATTTCTTTTTTTTTTTTTTTTTCCCAAGACAGGGTTTCTCTGTGTAGCCTTGGCCATCCTGGACTCACTTTGTAGACCAGGCTGGTCTTGAACTCACAGTGCTGAGATTAAAGGCGTGCGCCACCACGCCTGGCGCAAATTTTTTTATTTGCCTAGTTTGCTCTCTTCAATTTTTTGTATTAAGTGGAACTTCCTTGGGATGGTCCCCTGATAAAAATTTTTATATTGTCACAGGGAGTAGATATGCTTGAAAAATTTGCAAGCTATTACTCATCTTGTTTCTCTAACCACTTGGGAAGGAATATATTTGCTGATGGTTAATGTGAAAATGGGGCACATATGGTCTACAAGTAATATGACTCAGGGTCTCTGACCTCAATAGTAGTTTTCTACTATGTAAACAGAGAAAAGGTCGAACACTTGGCACAAACAGATCCATAGACTTAGATCCCAAACTCAACGTCAGATCTAGTACTAATTTTGGAAACAAGGTTTTACTTGGCACCGTACTGAATATTTTCACATATGTTATCTCATTAATGCTTAAGCAAACCTGTGAGGGAATACCATGTTTAGTGTCTATAAACACAGATAGAAAACTTGTGGGGAATTTGATTATTTGCTCAGTTTCTGAGCCGAGGTGTAAACTAGAGTTGATTTTTTTGCTTGCTCTGTTGACTGCTCTCTTTCAGGTAGTGTCTCAACTCTGTAGCTTATTGAACTCCTTAAATTTACATTAATGTTCCTGCCTCAGCCTCCCAAGTGCTGGGGTTGTAGCCATGAGCCATCACAACCAGCTTGAACCCAGTGTTTATAAATAAATGAATTCTATGATCAAGTGGTGATTTGGTAGTTGTTAACCAGTCATGGCAAATTGGACAATGAAGAAAGCATGGAGCTGTTCCTGTTTATTTTGTCCACCAGTCATCTGGAGAGAACTATTTATAGTCTAAAGCTGTTTCTGCCCGACATTTAGCTTGAGAGAGACAAGCTAATAATGTTTCTGCTTATGAATTCTTTATATCTGGGTTACTTACTTTTCTTACTGCCGTGACAAAATATATGTAATAAGTACCTCCCGGAAGTGCTTATTTTGGCTCACAGCTTAGCCTAAGTCCATCATAACGGAAATCACAGCAGTGGAAGCACAAGACAGCTGGTCACATGGCATTGGTGGTCAGAAAACAGAGAGAATCAAGTGCTTACATTTAGCTGACCTTCTTATTCAGTCCAGGGCACCAGCCCATGGCATGGTGCCACTCATATTTAGATTGGGTCTTTCTGCCTCAATTAATTAATCTACAACCTCCCTCACAGACATTCTCAGATGTATTTATACTAGGTGATTTTAGAGTCTGCCTTTTTGATGATCAGTGTTTGCCACCACAACACTCTACCCAAATATAGAAGTGATGATTGTATTAGTCAGGGTTCTCTAGGGGAGCAGAAATAACACTGATTTCTCTCTCTCTCTCTCCTCACCCACCATGTAGCACACACATGTATATCCATATATGTATATGTGTGTGTGTGTATATATATATATATATATATATATATATATATATATATATATATATATATCCATATAAAGGACATTTATTAGAGTGGCATACAGTCTGTGGTCCAGATGGTCCAACAGTGGCTGTCTATCAACAGAAGGTCCAAGAATACGGTCATCCAGTACATGAATGTTATTGTTATTTTAACTGTATGGCTTAATAATGTTTACTATTATGCCTATAAAAATTATTATGGTAGCATTTTTTTTTTGTTGTTGTTTTGTTTTGTTTGAGACAGGGTCTCTCTGTGTATCTTTGGCTGTCCTAGACTTGTTTTGTAGACCAGCCTGGCCTCGAAACTCACAGTGATCCGCCTGCCTCTGCCTCCCAAGTGCTGGGATTAAAGGCGTGCGCCACCACGCCCAGCTTATGGTAGTATTTTCTAACCCACTAGCAATCAAGACACAGACACCTGTTATATTTTAAAATAGCCTTAGTCAACCTGGGGCAGGGCAGATATTAATCCCCTAAAGTACTTCCTATAGTGCGGCATACCTGTCCAAATCGCATGCCATCTGTTTTTCTAATACTTTCTATCAAGCTACCTCCACAATCCCAATTACTTGCAAATTTTCATCATCTGGGCTAAATCTCCATCCACTCTGGCCATGTGCTTTTCCTCCACCTAACCCATGGTGCAGCCTTCTTTCTCTTCTCTTCTCTCTTCTCCTCTCTTTTCTTCCAGTCTCTCTCCTCCACAGATTCTCTCTCTCTCTTCCCCAAGCCCTGGAACCTTAGCCACACCTATCTCATTTGCCTTGCCCAGGTGTGATGGCCTTTTCTTGGTCAAACAGGTTAGGCTTTAAGGCAGGGTATAGGTGGGGCACAGATACAGCAAACCATAATTAGCATCAAAATACATCAGACCAAGCTCCAGCACATGAGGCTGGATGCCTCAGTCGATCTTTAGTATAAACTGGAATCCCGAGGAAGTAGGCTTTTATGCTGGGTAAGGAAAGGATTTGCTGGTCAGAGCAAAAGCAAGCAGGCAAAGAGCAAACTTCCTCCTTCTGTGTCCTTTATATAGGCTACCAGGAGAAGATGTAGCCTACATTAAAGGTGGACCTTTCCATGTCAAAAAGACCCAGATTAAAAGTGGGTCATTGCACTTCAAATGATTTAATTAAGAAAAATTCCCCACAGGTGTACCCAGCTGCTTGGCTTTAGATAATTCCAGACGTGTTCGAGTTGACAACCAAGATTAGCCAGCACAACAACCTAACATAAAATGGTAGTGTTTGGTTATTCATTCGTTCACATAATTGACTAGTGGATGCTATTTGAGGAAGTAGACTAATCACAAATCCTTTAGAGACATCTTTTTGTAATCTAGATTCTTTGTTCTAGAATACTCAAACAAATCAGTACAGACTTAACATATGATAACTTCAAAGAATAATCTTTGACTTTTTGATTTCAAAAGAAGACAAGTTGTGAAAGGTAAGAAGGATATATGAACATTGGTTTCTTCTTCTTTAAAAATACAATTTTAAAATGTTTCATTCATTTGTTGAATTTGATTTCTGAAATGAAAGGAGGAGGTTTCCTGGCCAATATGATGGCAGCTACCTTCTGAAGAGGCATTTATTTATATGTTATAAAAAGTAGGTAGTTTATACCTCCAACATCTGTGGCTAAGTTATGTTGAGGCAACATTTTCATAACAAGAGACCATGATTTCTGCCAGGTGGTAGGAAATCTCTCCAAATCCAAGGAAGGTATTTTTTTTGATGAATTCAATGTTAAGTGACAATAATTTATCTGCAATAAGCTTAGCTCTGGTTGCATTTTGTATAATAAAACCATTGTGAAAGCTGAATAGTTCTAGGATGGCTTAAAAACATTGCTTTTGAAGATGATATGACATAGATTATATCTCAGTTCATCTCAGAAGAGTGAACACAGGGGAAGGAGTGCAGTCAACCAAGAAGATAGCAGGCTCAGCTCTCCTTCTGGAACTTTCCCCAGAGTTTTCCTTGCTTGTATCTATCTGGTAGCTCCTCCATTTATATCTCTAGCTTAGACTGTTGCAATGCACACCAGATCAGTTCCCAACTGCCAGGTTAACAGTTTCATTACCCTACCTTGCTCACAAATGATGATCAAATCACATCTGTCTCTCTCCTTCCGTTCCTTAATTCCAGCAAACACCATTGTTGACTCTTCTTGTCTCTTGTCCTTCACTTTTGGTCAGTCATCTTGCTTGAGCTGTCCTCCAACTCCAGGTCTTCCTCTGTGTTTCTCTGTCATTGCCACTGTCTTGACGTTTTCTTTCTAAGATCACTGTAGGCATTTTCTACAATCCCTGCTTCTGGATTTGCCCCTCTTGAACTCATTTTGCACTCTGTTGCTAGGACTGTCTTCCTAACAGAGTTGTGCCATGTTGCTTCTCTGTTTAAAGACCACTGTCTCTCCTTGTCTGCAGGATAAAGTTCAAGCTTGTTCATATGAATTGTATGGCTTTTCAAAATCGGACCCCAATTTCCCTTTTCAGTTCCAGTACTTGCTCCTCTCTGCAACTACACACTATGGAAGCACCAACATGAACTCTCTTGTTCCCATAACACATGATGGACTTTCTTAATTCTGTTTACGTTCATAAGTTTTTCCCTCTGCCTAGAATTCCATAGTTTCCTTTCCTCCCCTAGTGTCTCTGCTCTCCTTTAAACACTTGGGTCTGTGACACATGTGGCACATGTCTTCATCTCATTTCAGGTACTGTTATAAATACGTCACATATATCAACTCAGCTGATTAAAAATATTCCAAGATAAGAGTTCTACCCAAATTTTTGAGGGAGGAGCATATGTATATGTGTATGTAATGCATATGCAAGCATATACATTAGGATTTCGATCTGAAATGTCCTCCTAAGTCTCATATGTTGAAGGTGTTGTCCCAAAGAAGGTAATGTTCAGCTGTGGGGATCGGAGAAGTGGTTAGGTCATAAGGGGATGAACTTCATCACTGACAGATGCATAATTTGATGGTGTTATGTAGAGGCCAAGGATATTGTAGGAGATGGAATCCAGCTGTAGGAAGGAACTTGCTGGGCACATACAAGGAAAAGAATATCATTTTTGATGAAATCTTTGATACTATCTATCTATTTAATAGCTATAATCTATCTTCTAGCTAATTATCTATCTATCTATCTATCTATCTATCTATCTATCTATCTATCTATATCTTATCTATCAGTATCTATTTACCTCTCTACCTATCATCTTGTCTGTCTATCTATCTATCTATCGTGTGTGTGTGTTTGTGTGTGTGTGTATGTGTGTGTGTGTGTGTGTGTGCATGTACCATGGTACATATGTCGAGGTCAGACAACAGCTTGAATGAGTCAGGTCTTTACTTCCACTGTAGGGGTTCTTGAGATTGAATTCAGTGGTGGTAACTGCCTTTACCCACTGAGCTATCTTGCATGCCTTGGAAGGGTATGCCTTATGTCCAGTGCCCCATCTCATTCACTTGCTTCCTTGCTGCTATGAGGCAAGCACCATGGATCTGTAATGTGCTCCCTGCCCTGGTGTTTTTATTTTTTTTCACAACAGGACCTTAGTGATAGAGCTTATTGATCTTGGACTGAAGCCACGAGCCCATACAAAACATTTTCCCTCTTAGGAAGCTTACCTCAGATGCTTTCCACAGAGATATGACTTACTTTTAATCTGACACACCAAAAGGAAGAGGAAAAGATGGTAATGATGATTAGGACAGTGTTCAGGGTAACAAGTGAAGGTTAGAATCTAGGTTTGGATATGGGATAGGAGAGGACCCCAGACCAACATAGGCAAGACGAAATCAGCATATAACATATGTGCAGCTTGGTGAAGACCTATCCAGTTTAGAATGAGGTTGTAGATGGATAGTTATATAATTTAAATATAGATGAAGTCACCTTGAGATCTGTGCCTTCCATATGACACAGCCTAATAAAATCAACCCACCTATCCAAAATCATAAAACTCTCCCCACGTTCCATTTTCAATTCACTCTCCAATTCTCTCTCCATCTCTAACCTCCTCCCACTGTGGCTTCCTTCCCTCAGTCTAGACAATGTTCCTATGTTTTCTATTCTGGGAACATTCCTCCTACTCTTCAACCCAGACAAGGATCCTTGGTGAACATACGTTTTCTGTCTCTGAAGATGTCCTGCATCAACACTCTTTGTGAAGACTCTACTCTTTTGTGGTTAGCTTCATCTTTAAAACATTTATTTTTATTTTATGTGTGTAAGTTTTGCTTGCATATGTATATGTGTACCCACTTTATGCCTGGTATTCATGGAAACCAGAAGAGTAGGACTGTTATAATAGATTATGAGTTCTGAGCCACCATGTAGGTGCTGGGAATCACCCAGGTCCTCTGCAAGAGCAGCCAGTGCTCCTAACCACTGAGCCAGCACCCCAGCCGCAGCGTCATCTCTTTTAAGATTTATTATTCTGACACTGGGGGGCCTTTGAGGAAGGAACTTCAAACAGAAGGCTTGTAGCCTCAAGTGGCCTTTCACAAGTGACGTTGCTTCATGAAATATAATCTGTTGAGCAACTTGGACAGGCTAAGCTTTGCCAAGTCCCCAGCTTCAAGGAAGACATCTAGAGCCAAATGCTGCCTGTGAACTTGTGGTAACAGTCATCTTCTTGGTAGTGCTTAGTTAAAGAGAAGTGACTGGAATGGCTGAAAGACCATGGTGGGTTAAAGACATTTCAGTTATCTTCATAAAAGGATTCGCTTTTTTTTTTTTTGGAGACATGGTCTTATGTAGCCCAGCATGGCTTTGAACTCACTACGTTTCCTAGAATGAATCTTGACTTTCTGATCCTCCTACTTCTGCTTTCTGAGTTCTAGGATTACAGATATTTTCCTCTGGGTCTGGCTTATTTGGTGCTCGGTATTGGGCATGCTTCGTACATGCTAGGTAAGTACTCTACCAGCTGAGCTATATCCCATGTCCTCTTTCCATTTATTATTATTTACGTGTGTGTGTGTGTGTGTGTGTGTGTGTGTGTGTGTGTGTATGAGAATGCATGATGCACATATTTAGATGCCTGCAAGAGCCAGAAGAGAGTTCTTTTACAGGTGGTGACTTACAGGTGGTCATGAACTTCCTGACATGGGTGCTGGGAAACAAACTCGCCTCCTCTGAAAGAATGGGAAGCATTCTGAACTGCAGAACCACCTGTCTCCACCCCAGTGTTTGTTTGCTTGGAAGAATATCTTGGTGTGTAGTCTAGATGGTCTCAGACTCTTGATTCTGCTGCCACTGTCTCCCTAGCACTGGGATCATGGATGTGTGTTAATGCTTCTGAGCTAGTTTTACTCTGTGAACTAAGAGATCATTTATACTGTGAACATGAACCTTTAATTAAGGTTACATTTAGAATACCCGACACAGGCTCAGGCAGTTTTCACAGGGTTCTGTCAACATATTAAGGGGAATATACTCAAACAATGTCAATGATGTCACACATATGAAATACACGTATCCTGAAAGATAATTTGACAATATCAAAATTTGACAAGATAAAGGGTCTGAAGATGATTATTAGTTCAATTTCTAGGTTTTCTTGGGGTCTAGAGAAATCCAAAAAAATCAACTTATTAAAAGAAACTTTATGAGTGAAGACCCTACTGTAATAGTGTCCTTTTAGTAAAGACTGATTGGAAAATGTGAAAGGAATAATATATTGAGAAAAAAAATAATGTAAATAGACTATTAGCCTCAAGTGACACAGTGTTAATTATGGTATGTTTTAGTGCTCTAGAAAAAAAAAGGATTTTAGAAAAATATATGTACACACATATAATGTATATAGTATTATGACAACTTTGTAAAAATATACACAGTATGTAAAACTATAAACTTTTAAGATTTTATTTATTTATTTTTTAAAGCATGCGTGCATGCATGTGTGTGTGTGTGTGTGTGTGTGTGTGTGTGTGTGTGTGTGTGTGTGTGTGCTGACAGAGACCTTAAGGGGACATTGGATCCCCTGGAGCTGGAGTTACAGGCACCTGTAAGCTGCCCCATGTGGGTTCTGGGAATCAAACTGGAGTCTTTTTGCAAGAACAGTGCACACTCTCACCTGCCGGGCCATCTCTCCTGTTCCTTGTTTATTTTTTGGGACAGTGTTTTGCTATTCAGTCTTAAAAAAGGAAACGATACATGAAACTGTTTCAGTTTACGAGGAATAACGAGATCTTATAGTCCCCTCCCAGCTTCTTGCTAACTGTCCACGAAGCGCAGGCAAACCCTTTTATAATAATAATGGCAGTCAAGATCAGCAAGATATTTCAATACCACCCCAAGTAGAAAAGGTTCCCTGAGACCGAAGCCTACCTGCCCTGCCCCCCACACCTTTGGCTTCACTCTTCCTGCAGTGACACCTCAGAGCAACAATCTCTAGCATCATCAGCTGTGAGATGGTTGTGATCTCAAGGAATGCATGCTGGTCTTAACAACCATGGCAACAGACTTCAAAAAGCCAAATGGAATGCATCTGATTAACGATCTACCACAGCTCAATTCTATTTGAGTTCTGTTCTTCCAGTGTAGGTAGAGTTTTCTGTTGCTACGTTTTGGGAAAGCTCTGTTGGGAGAACCCTGGCATTGCCTGTGTGACCTTTGCTGTCACTTGTTTTCTTGATGACCCCCTACCCCCGAATCTGTTTTTTATTTTTCCTTTTTCAAAAAGGATAGAAATAGCTACATGGGAGAGGCAATGCTCCTAGCCTTGACACTATATAAACACAATCAGGAGCACTTCATGACAGGCGGTGCACATTAGGAGCAATCCTCTGGATCCCAGTGTGCTCTCCCAGTACTATCCCATGATCCTTCCTTTTGGAGAACTTGCACTCCACAGTCCTGGTCAGCAAGTGCCTGCAGCTCAGTGGGCTTTGGCATCCTTAGAGTTAATTACAGAGATTCTAGAATTAATGTTTTTCTTGATCTGACAAGCCAGCTTTCAAACTCTGCAGACAGCACTTGTCATGGAAGCGATGCCCTTTGGCTTCTTTCCCACCCACACTTCCCCCTTCCCCATTTAAAAAGTAATTCTCTGAGAATTTTATATGACATGTTTTTGATGATATTTGATCACCTCCTCCAACCTCCAATTCCTCCCAAAGCCACCTTGTACTTCCAGCCCACCCAAGTTTGATACACCCTTTACTGAACATATTAAGAACCATTTGTCCGGCCCATATGGTCTTGGATGTGTGGCCTTCCACTAAAGCAGTCCTAATGCTGCGACCCTCTAACACAGTTCTGCGTGTTCTGGTGACTTCCAACCATAAAATTACCTTTGTTGCTACTTCATAACTGAAATTATGTGGCTATTGTGAGTTATAGCATAAATATCTGCTATGTAACTCCTTTGAGGGCCATGGTCCCCAGGTTGGGAAACACTGCACGAAAGCATCATGAGCTCACCAAGGATCACACACATACAGAAACCCAACTCACCCTTTCTTAGCAGCTGTCCGCTGTTAAGAGCTCCTTAGTGAGGGTGGAGACTTCGTGCACACACCTGTCTTCCTCAGGCTGGAATTTTGTCTTGTGCTTGCACAGGTGGTATACATATTGCCACAGCTCCCATGAGATCCTGTGTGCAGTTGCCTCTGTGTGTCCAGAAAAACGCTGCTTCCTTGTAAAATTCAGCACCTCTGGATCTTACACCATTTCCATGTCCTCCTTCATAGTGCTTGTTTCTGAGTCTTGAGAGCCAAAGGTTTAATACAGATGGCCCATGTAGGGCTGAGCATTCATCTCTGTTCGATTTTTGGAGAAAGGCGCTGACATAGCTCCATGCCCAATCCTTCTGTTTCTGTCTCCACGGCTCTAAGGTTGCAGGCGTATACTATTATGCCAGGCTATATCTTTGATTTCTGAGATACTTAATCACATAGGCTTGTTGACAATGTTAATATTTTTTCCAGGGTTATTACAAACAACTACATTACTTCAATTAGATAGATCCTGACAGGAATCATCTTTAATTGTGTACATTAATAACACAATTTTGCAGTCTTAAAGGAGAAGGGACACGTCTGTGATTCACACAGTTCTACAGTCTCCTGGAGATGCTAATTTCATTTGTAAAATGCTAAACTCTCAATAATGACTTATGGTTCAAAGAGAAATTCTGCTTTAGTAACTTGTTCTTTTAATTTTTACTCCCAATTTGAGTAGGATGGGATCTTTGAGAATTTGTACCACAGCATGAGGTCATCGCAGCCTTCCTGGAAGTTTTCTATCTGGCCAAGACAGATTGAGTGAAGGCATCCTAGAACATGAGTTGGGTGGAGGATGCCTGGTAAGAGCATTTCAGGAGAACCCAGAGCAGCTATTTCAACAGAGGACATATTCCAGTTCAGGATGTCAACATTATGTTAGGAAGAGAGGATAGTGAGGACTTTGCAATGCATTTTATTCATTTTCTCATTTTAATAGGAACACTTTTTTTCTCCCTTAGAAGTGAAGGGACTGGAGAGAAGGCTCAGCAGTTATGAGATTTTGCTGTACTAAGTGTAAAGGCCAGAGTTTGGACCTCAGAACTCACCTAACAAGCAGGATGTGCTTCCGTACGTGTCTGTATCCTCAGCGCTGAGTGGTGATGAGTGGAGGCAGGAGGATTGTTTGCCAAGTCTAACCAAAAATCAAAAGCTCTTAGTTCACTGAGAAGGAGCAAGGCAGGGAGTGACAGATGCGTATACTGTTGGTCTCTGCATGCACAAAGGTACACACATCATAAACACCACACACACACACACACACACACACACACACACACACACACACACACAGGAACATAGACGCAGATAGACAGAGTCAGAGAGACAGAGACAGAGTGAGAGTTGAAGCTATGTTAAGAATCTCGAGATTATGATTCCAGTATAGAGATATGCTATGTTCCAGAAGTGCATACTTTTTTTGCACTCATCTGTAACATATATAACACACAGCCACCCACATTTCCTCTGGCGCATCTTCTTCTTCTCTAACGTATACTAGAATTGCAAGTGATGGATTCCCAATAAGGCTTCTCATACAACTGAAAATATTTTTGGTTTTGAGCCTACCCTTTAACGTCTGAGCCATCTCTCCAGCCCCTCATACAGCTGAAAATAAACGCTCCACTTTGAAGCTTGGATGCAAAATTAGTTGTTGGTATGAAAATGTGAATGAAAGAAGAATGACATCAGCATCTTTGATGAGCAAGTAGGACTTCTACTGTCCCAGAGGGCACGACAGGCATGGCCCTCATTCAGAGCACTCTTACGTCACGGTGAGTGTCTTTTTGTTATATACAATAGGAGAAATGCTACCATCCAATACACTTACAATACAACAATAAGAACACAACTGATCTTTGGTAAGTAAATTAGTGCTTGATGCATGCTGATATCTCAGCAAATACCATTATTGTTATTATGAGAGTGTCAGTATTCCTGACGGCAATGTGCTTCCTACTTCTAATTGTTTACATATCTATCACATCACAATATGGCAATCCACCAATTCCTACGTGAAAAGTGGATAATATAGAAGTCAATGGAACAATGAAATTAGAACAAGGCTGGAGCAGTGTTGTCTAGGAGATCCTGACTGATTCAAGGTTAGGGTTTGCTTGACAGGAGTAGACATGATCTGGCCACACTAGAAAAGGTTTTAATACCATAATAATAATGAGGGTGGTAGTGAGGTTCCACAACTGTTTCGATACTTGCATCTTAAGTCCCTAGAATGGCCTAGAAACTGCATTGAGTGCTGGGGATGCAGAGGTAAGAAAAGTGGACAAAGTCTTTCTCTCACAGACTCAGCAAGGACATAAATATCTGCTATGGTACACAAAAGTTGAAGTGTCAGGGGCTGTAATTTTAAATATAATGGCCAACGTAGGGGTCAGAGATATGTTAGCAGAGACCTGAAAAAGAGCATCTCAAGGGAAATAAGTGTAAGCATGCTTTGCAGTTAGGACGGTACAGCTGAGGCAGCCAGGGAGGAGAAAAGAGACCCAGTGGGAGGACAGCAGGTGGGCACGTCACTGCAGGGCATCCTGGTCCCTTGATCCTAAATGAAGAAGGATAATACCGTGTACTGTGTGTGCTTGCTTAACCTGTGGACAGACAAGAACAGCCCATAACTCACTGAACCGACCGAGCTTTGATACATAAGAAAGGAATGTGGGGACTGGGCATGTTGCCGTTTGGGACAGTGCTTATCTCCCAATGCATGATGCCATAAGTTTGATTCCCTGCAGTGTGCTAAATGGGTCATGGTGGTACGCTCCTCTCATGCCAGAATTTAGGAGGCCAACGCAAGAAGGTCAGAAGTTCAAAGTCACTCTCAGCTGTATACTAGACTTGAGCCATGCTGGGTTATATGAGGCCCTATCTCAAAATATTATATTAAATAAGATAAGAAATTTGGTGATACCAATTATAATTGGGCAGCCATAGTCAGCCAGCATTTATGTAGGTGCTGGGGATCTGAAATCCTCTCTGTGCGTTTACACATCAAGCGCTTTGCCCGCTGAGTCATCTCTGCAGCTCCACCTGAGTTATAATATGATATTGATATTAAAGTAATGATGTTATTGATAACCGCAAGCTTGGTCCCAGGAATAAACAGTTGATGACTGAAAAGAAGAAAGGGAGACAGTAAAGTATCCTGCCATTGTACCATAAAACTGGAAAAAATAACCAAACCGTAATAACAGAAATTTCCACCACAATGAAGATCTTTAGAAATCTCCTCTACCAAGCCCTTGACACCATTTATTTTTGACTCTTGGTAGTAAATACACTTCCATGCAAGCCTCCCTCTTGCAAGAAAGATGTCCTGTTTTACTGTTTAGTCCATTTAAAGTGACAGGAAACTTTACAACTGGGGCCCGTGTTTTGTTGGCTGGAGTGGTACTGTGCCCGGCCTTTGACTCTGTGTGGTTGTTAATTTATGTCCTCAATAACCCCATTAGAGAGGTGTTATCCCTCCCATTGTGTAGGTAATATAATATGACTCAGAAAGACAATTTCCCCCCACACCACAGAATTCTCTGTGCTGTCCTGACCTGTGCCTTTACAATGTAAAAGAGGAGAACAGTGGTGTGCTGTTGCTGGAATGTGAACTGACACTGCATCAACTCATGCATTTGAATCCTTGGTCCCCACCCGGAGGTGTTGTTTGGAACATCATGGACTCTTTAGGATGAAGAGCAGTGCAGGAGAAAGTGGAACACTGGGGCAGGCCATGAGGTGATATAACTTGGCCCTATTTCCTGCTAGCTCTCTCTTTCTGCACTGCAGATGCGATGTGGCCAGCCACGTTAGGCTATAGCAGCCACGCCTTCTCCCCCATGATAGACTACTGTACCCTTAAGCTGTTAGTCAAACCCTAAAAAACTAAACCCTCCAAAATCGTTTCTCTCTTGAGTCGTTTTTTGTCAGGTGTTTGGTCACAGTGAGTCCCCTGGACAATCGCTGGATGACAAAGCATAAGACCTGGCCCTGAGACTAAGAAAGTATGAAAAGTTCGAGGATAGATTAGTCCTCAAGAGGATGGCTTCTGGGTACCTAGGGATGGTATAAGATAGCTTTATATTGTCTTGAAGTAACTAAAGTGTACAGATTTATTATGGCTACCTCATCCTTGAAAATATGCACTGAAAAAAAAAAAAAAAGAAAATACGCACTGGGCATGTTGGCAAATATGATCATAACACTTGGTGGGTGAAGGTAGGAGAGGGCAGGAAAATCAGGAGTTGAAGGCCATGGTCCACTTAGATGGTGAATTCCTAGGCACCTGAGCTACCTGGATCTTATCTAAAAGAAAAACCAAAGATACCCCAACAAAATCATCAAACTTTCTCTCTCTCTCTATCTCTCTCTCTCTCTCTCTCTCTCTCCCTCTCTCTCTCTCTATATATATATATATATATATATATATATATATATATATATATATATATATACACATGCTTTGATGGATCCTATTAGTAGTTTTCACACAACTGGTCCTGTGTTCAGAAGGACCATACATGTAGAGGTCCAGGAATGAATTGCAAATTCTGATTTTTCATGCCAAAGCCTAAAAGCAAGACAAGGCCAGGGTGGTGACAGCACACTCAAGGGCACTGCTCTGATTTGTACTTCATATAGGTAAGATTTCATCTTCTGAACTGGAGAAGGTACCTGACAAAAGCTTGTTCAATCCCATTCACTGGAGGACATGACACATCTTCTTAGGGAATGTTTGCTTTTAGATAATAGGCTTTGTTGTCTAGCTTAGATTTCACTTAATCCTATTTCAGAGGCTTCTTGGACTAAGAGATTGAAGGGGGCTTCCAGGAGTCTCTTCAGACATGGTAGGAACAGATATGATTCTAGTCATTGTTGTGTTTTCAAATGACATTGGGACAGAGCTCTCTGAGACCTGCTCAGTGTTCACGTGAGCAATTGGCTGATGCTGGTTCAGCCTAGAGATATGCTCAGTATTTTGGAAGTGTTCTTCTGGTGTCTCTCTGATCTTCTGGCTGCCTCCTCCACCTTTCTCATCTGGCCCAGGGCTTGAACTGGATGAGAATTCCTTTGGGGGTATTTGGATTCCTGATCTCTGTCGAGAGCACGTGGGAAAGGAGCACAGGATATTCTGGGGGTGCTTACATCGCCAGGTCGACCTTCAGGCCTGCACATGTGATATTATAGTTCTCAAGGACTCAGGCCCAGTTCGATGTCAGCCCCCCAAGCTTCCAGGCTCAGTACCCTCCACTCACAGTGCCAGCCTTGAACAGGCTTGCCTCCTTTGCTAACAGCTTTTCCATACCAGGAGATGAACATGTCATCTATGGCCTTCACTGTCATCTGTGTTCATGGGACCCATGTGAGCCTGTCTTGGTTTCCTGGTTTTATTCGTCCCCTAACTTATGTGAGTCATGTCCTGGTCTTTGTGTTGCTATAGCAAAATACCCGAGATGGTGTAACTTTCTAAAAACAGGAACTTACTTCTCATGAGTGTGGGGATAGGAAGCCCACGATCAAGGTGCCAGCAGAATTAGCGTTTACTGAGGGCTACTCCCTGCCACATGGAGCCTTGAATACTGCATCATGTGGAAAGAACAAAATCTATGGCTCCATGATTAGAAGGTGGAAGGGAAAAAAGGCTCCATGCTATGTGAAGTCTACGCAGTCAATAGGAATTGATTACGTGAGGAGGTCTCTTCTATGGCTGATGGAATCCATAGGTGCAGAGCACAAAGAGCCAACTATGTTATCGTTTTAACATGTAAGTAATATAAAAAAGGCAATTGGGATAATTTACTCTTTTTTTTTTCCTAACTCTTAAAACCGGAAGTGGATTTTACACTCTGTATCTCAGCATGGCCCAGCTTGCTAGTGACATGTAGCTAGTAGGTACCCTACCAGATGCTGCAGACCCTGACCTGACATTAGTGCATCTAGGCATGATCATACTGGGAAGAACCCAGAGCCTGGGAGGTGGGATACTCTGTGAAAGAGGACACCACTGCGCAGCTGAGCACTGTCTACCAGCCCAGCCTCTGTCCTATCTTAGGGACACAAATCAACCCACAAAGAACAGTAGTGATAGTTTACCCTGAGTCACCAGCTGTGCTGAGAGTGTCACCAGCATCATGCACTCTGTCCAAGGACAGGTATTGACTAAGTGGTAATTGCAGGATTCGAAACAAGTTCTTTCCAGTCCCAACTCTTATGTGCCATGGCTCCTTTCTCTAGCCTCTGTGGACACTGGGACTTGGATGGCTGCCCTTTTCCTTATCAGCTCCTTTCTTCCAGCCATGACTGTTCCTGTTTACTCACTCTTCTTGGCTGACTCCGAATGGGAATCTCAGGGGATGGGGTAGCTAAGTCTTCCTGACTATGGAGGGAACACGCTTCTGTGGCGTGAGGTCCTTGGAAAGGCAGACTTAAGGGAAGCAATTTCCTTTTCTGTTTCTAAGAGCTGGAGCTCTGAGACGCTGGCAGGCTGGCAGCTAATGAATACTGGACTGTGGAACTAGAAAGCACACCCACAACTGGCTGCTTGGCTAATGGAGACGTACTACACATCTCAGGAGCTCGTCCCAGGTCTCTGGGGGACAGGGAACCTCTCTTGTTAAACAGCTGGTTTAGCACATTGCCTGCCCTATGAGGGGTGCACTGGAAAGCCTTTGGAGGGATCCTTCAGGACCGGAAGGATGCTGGATACGGGAGGGATTTTTTATGGGTGCAAGCTCTCCCCGCTGATCTGGTTTTCTCCCGGGACTGAAGAAAGGTTGAAGGAAGGTTCACTGAGATGCTGAGTTATGAGTGAGCTCAAGGACCTCCTGAAGCCCTGTGGGCAATCATTGCTTCAGAACACTCCTCCACGCTCTAACAGCGTTTACGCCACAGTAGTAAATATGATCCCCCATATTCATCTACCTCCCCGGAGACCAGAGGAAGCAGAAGCATAGGACCATCCTGAGGCTCTGAAGCATGGAAATCCGTGCCCTGCAGTGTGACCGGAACGGGCTGCGTAGGCTCTGCGTCCTCTTGGTTAAGTCACTTAACTCTGAGTTGCAGTTTTTCTACCTCTGGATCCCATGTTACAAAATTTAATGGGGGCGGGGGGTTGAGGGTTTGGGTCAACAAAGGTGTAAATTGGGCAGAAATAGTAAAGAGGAAGCAGTGACTAATTCTGACCGATACTTTGAGAAAGGCTTTACAGAGGGCAAGCCTAGGGACAGGACCAGCCAACAAGAAACTAGAGCATAAGGAGTTTACGAGTTCCAGATGCGTGCCTCCGGGGAAGAAAAGGTGAAGTTCTCTTCCAAGTGACTTTGTTGCTTAAGCACTCACCAACTGTTCCTGGATTCTGAACTTGACTCCCTAGATTCTCACTTGAATTAGGTCTCAATCCGTGTGCTCATATCACTCCTACATGCCCCCATATGGCATTTGTTGAATTTAGCTAATATATTTGTACTAGCTTGAATGGTATACAGATTCCCATGCCCCACCATTCATGTCCATCGGGGAACTCTGAATGTGATATTTAAAAATAGGACTCTGCTAATATAATTAGTAAAGAAAGAGTCATAATGACTTAAGATGGATTCCATCCAATGACTAGGGTTCTTATGAGAAAGTCATGTGAGAACACAGAGAGGAGACGATGTAGAGACACAGAGGAAAAAATTGGATAGAGAGAGAGGGAGAGGGAGAAGAAGGAGGGAGGGAGGGAGGAAGGGAGGGAGGGAGGGAGGAGAGAGAGAGAGAGAGAGAGAGAGAGAGAGAGAGAGAGAGAGAGAGAGAGGGAGAGAATATCACTGCCTTCATTTTTTAGACTTCTGGTGTTCCAGAACAGTGAGAGAATATGTTTATTGTTTTTTGTCATACCTTGTGGTAATTTGTTATAATAGCCTGAACACATGAACACTGTGAGAAACTACTTTTTTTTCCAGACTCTCTCTTTCTTTGTCCTTAATGGGGCTTGGTCTTTTTTGCTATCAGAGTTTCTAATCCAGAAAAGATACTCAATTTCTACCATGAAATAAGTGAATGAAAATCACTTGGCTATTTAAGATATGACTGCCAAGGTTGGTCATCACAGCCGCTGTGTGAATGAGTGTACACGGCTTGTCACCATATCTTCAGTGTTGTGTTTGTCTTGGGTAGCATTCTACCTGTGATTTTGTGTTTACTTTTTGATTTATTTATTTTGCCATGCAGATGGCAGAACCTGGGGCCTGTCCAATGCTAGGCAAGCACTCTCCTGACTGAGCTATCCCCCAGCCCGTGCTGTTTGACTCTGTCTCATTTGGTATAGGTGATGGCTTTAACTCATGTCCCTTCTGTCATGGCCTCCTCTGAGTGCTGACATCAACAGGTGTGCTTTCTCTCCATTTAGGGTTCCTTGATGGTACATCTGGGCCCTGCCATATGACCTAATGCAGTGTATCATCCTGGGTCATGCTTCCTTGGGCTGTCCATAACTCTATGGTTTCAGAGGGTGCGCTGAAAAAGACTGTGAGTAGATGAGCTTCGCTGTGGAAAGATACTGTTTCCTACCCAGAATTCTTCTGATGATTATACAAGGAAACAAGCATGAGGGCTTATAAGTGGTTGTTCCTCAGTAGATAAGGTTATGAGAGTGTGAGCCAAATCTGTGCTCTTTATAAAATCCAAAAACATCTGGGTCCACCTGGAAGCTGGAGGGGGTGCACTCACCTGTATTCCTTTTTGCAAGGAGCAGAGCCTCCCTCGTATGAGAACTGATTCGAAATCTAACCATGGCTGTCTTGAGCATTGTAGGTGAGGAAAGCCTTCTTCATTCGCAGTATTTGCTGTCCAGAGTTCTCCCTTAGACCAGCAGTCCTTCTGCAGATTCATGTTGAGGTGCCGGAGACAAAGACAGTGATAAACTATCATAAACACAGCCTCATTACAGATGCCACAACAGTGCTTCCAATTACAGGGACGGGACTCGCCCCCACTTGTGCCTAGGGATGGGATAACTTTAGCCCATGCACACTGTGAAAACCAATTGCTGCTTTGGTGACTCCAGAGCTCTAATGGACTAGCTGCACCTGTGAATGCTAAGAGAGGTATTTCAACATGGTTCCAGAAACAGCCAGGCCACATTCCACAGCTTTGAAAATGGCAGGCACTGTAGGGGTGGGTTTTTTTTTTTTTTTTGGGAGGGGGGAGGTTAGTATGGAAAGGTAGAAAAAGATCCTATGAGAAAGTTAAATACATGTATGGCATATCCCCGCTGGGGCAGCCCTCCCACTTCACCCAAGGAAAAGGGCATGCTAATAGGGCGATATCTACTGAAACATCAGTTTTGTGAAGAATCGTTTGCATTCTGAAGCTGGCTTGGCTTAGGAGCTACACAGCCCGTGCTGCTCGCAGGGAGCCAGGTAACTGTATTCAGCCTGAGGAACCTACAGAGGAAATTTAGAGCAAATGGTTTGAAATAAGAGGGACAATACTTTGTCTGGCAGTCATTGGGTTCCTGTCACTCGGGCCAGGACCACTTTCTCACTTGTGGTAGAACTCTGAAGGGTTTTCCCCTCCTCTTAAATTAAGAGAGCAATAGCCCATGAAAGTGTAATAGTTAACTGTGGCTGTCAATGTGACTGGGTTGAGAATCACCATGAGAACACAGCTCTGGGTGGGTCTATGAAAGTGTTTCTAGAAAAGTTTGACTAAGCAGGGAAGACCCAGGGTATCATAAGTTAGGGACCCACCTGGGGCATGGGTGACGCCGTTTTGTGGGCTAAGCTCTTGCACTTGACACTTGAGCTGAGCATCAGTGTCCATGCCCCTGCTTCCTGACTGCAGATGTAATGTGACCTGCCGCCTCCCACTCCTGCTGACGAGCCTTGCCCACCACAATGGTCTGCATCATCAAACTAGGGGCCAAAATAAAGTTTTTCCTCTTAAGTTTTGTTGTTGTTGTTATTAACAGCAGTGTGAAAAGTAATTAGTAAAAGAAGCACATTTTGTTCAGTTTTTTGATAACAACAACTGATGTCGACAAGACACTGAAGTTGTGCTTGAGGGCTCTTCCATGGTGGAAATCTGGACACCAGTTCCCAGATGGATGCAGCAGCCCTTAATATACCTAAGGCATTTTATTTTGTGTTTAAATGTGTTTATTTATTTTACCTGACACACAGTAATTGTCCCTGTCTCGGGCATACAGTGTGATAGATAATTCAGTACATATGTGCATATAATGATCAGATCAGGCTAGTTAGCATTTTAATTTTAAAACATGTTTGTATGTGAGTTGTGAACTTTCTCTTTTCTATTTTTTTATAGAGTATATAAGAATATAATAAGTTGTTATGTATTCTCATCACAATACAGGTTCTATTGGAGCTGTTTTTCCTATGATTGTATGCAATGTCCTTGCATCATCTTTCTTCTCTGTTCATCTTAGCCTCTAGTGACCTTTGTTATACTTTCCAATTCCAGGAAATCAGTTCTGTAAGCTTGTGCATTACAACGAGAATACATGGCATGTCTGTCCTCTGCTTCTTCCACAAAACATAGTGTTCCTCTTAGATGCCAGGCTTTCATCATTTTACACCCCTGAATAATATTCCATTACATATGCATAGCAGCTTTTCTTTATCCATTCATCCATTTATTTTATTTTATTTTTTATTAATTTATTCATATCACATCTAAATTGTTATCCCATCCCTTGTATCCTCCCGTTCCTCCCTCCTTCCCGCTTTCACCCTATTCCCCTCCTCTATGTCTGTGACTGAGGGGAATCTCCTCTCTCTGTATATGCTCATGGGGTATTAAGTCTCTTCTTGATAGCCTGTTATTCTTCCTCTGAGTGCCACTGGACTTCCCCATCAAGGGGATGTGGTCAAATATGGGAAACCAGAGTTCGTGTGAATGTCAGTCCCGCCTCTCCACTCAACTGTGGACAATGTCCTGTCCATTGGCTAGATCTGGGTAGGGGTTTGATGTTTCCTGCATGTATTGTCCTTGGTTGGTGTCATAGTTTGAGCAGAACCCCTGGGCCCAGATCTGCCCATTATAATGTTCTTCTTGTAGGTTTCTAGGACCCTCTGGATCCTTCTATTTCCCCATTCTCCCATACTTCTCTCACTTAGAGTCCCAATATGATGTCCTCACATCTATCCCAATTTCCTGGTAAGTGAAGACTTTTATGGGACATGCCCCTTGGGCTAGTGTCCAATTATAAGTGAGTATATACCATTTGAGTCTTTCTGCTTCTGGGTTACATTACACATTATGATCCTTTCTAGTTCTATCCATTTGTCCACAAATTTTGGAAATTCCTTGTTTTTAATAATAGTATTCCATAGTGTATATGTACCACAGTTTCTTTATCCATTCTTCTCCTGAGGGACACTTAGGCTGTTTCCATGTTCTGGCTATTATGAATTAGGCCGCTATGAACCTGGTTGAATATATGTCCTTGTTGTGTGCTGGAACTTCTTCTGGGTATATTCCAAGGAATGGAATAGCTAGGTCTTGAGGAAGCCCTATTCCCGGTTTTCTGAGGTAGCACCAGATAGATTTCCAAAGTGGTTGTACTAGTTTGCATTCCCACCAGCAATGAAGGAGTGTTCCTCTTTCTCCATATCCTTGCCAGCATGTGGTGTCACTTGAATATTTGATCTTAGCTATTCTGATGGGTGTAACATGGAATCTCAGAGTCATTTTGATTTGCATTTCCCTGATGACTAAGGACATTGAGAATTTCTTTAAGTGTTTCTCAGCCATTTGACATTCCTCTGTTGAGAATTCTCTCTTTAGTTCTGAGCCCCATTTCTCAATTGGGTTATTTGGTTTGGTGGTGTTTAATTTCTTGAGTTCTTTATATATTTTGGATATTAGACCTTTGTCAAATGTAGAGTTGGTGAAGATCTTTTCCCAGTCTCTAGGCTATCACTTTGTTCTATTGACAATGACTCCTGCCTTACAGAAGCTTAAAAATATGGAATGCTTTACGAATTTGCATATCATCCTTGTGTAGAGGCCATGCTAATCTTCTCTGTATCTTTCCAATTTTAGTATATGTGCTGCAAAAGTGAGCACCGTTCATCCATTTATGAACTCCTGTTTTGAATGTATTTTTATTAGTTTATTCTCTCAAGTATTACATCCTGACAGCAGTTCCCTTCTTTCCCTTCCCACCAGCTCCTCTATCCCTTCCAACCTCCTCCCTCCCCATCCACATAGAATCTTTTTTTAATTTATATATTGGTCATGGCTGGTAGTGTTATAGTAAACAGGGCAGTGCAGATATCTTTTTAATATATGGATTTAATTTTATTTCAATATATACTCAATATTGAATCACATGGGAGTTCTTTCTTCCCTTTTCCTTAAATATTTTAGTTAGTATGCAAATAATGGGTATTTTATTCATACACATCATTGCATTTTTTTTGGTATCATGGTAGTACTTTTTTGTCTTGTTTTTGTGAAAACTTCATATTGTTCTCCATCATGAACGTGCTAATTTACATTTCACAGGGTCTCAAAATTCTAAATAGTAGAGGGGATCTTTAGGAGGCCCAAAGGATGACAACTTTAGCCTCTGAGTTAGTTTTCAGTGTTTCGGAAGGTCCATTGTTCACAGAGAGTACAGAAGAGTCCTGCAGAGACTGTGGGGATGCCCAGTGAATACGGTGGGCCGCCAGCTACAGCACACCCCACCACTCACACACTCTTCAGCATAATCCCTTGGCACTGAAGACAAGTGAAATGCCACTGACTTCAGCACCGTTCTTCCCTGAGCACAATCAAGGTGGAAAGAGCTGGAATGACGTCAGCTTAGATTAGAAGGGAAACAGACAAATTTATGTACATGAAAACCTCAAAATATGCTTACCTCTTAGATATTTTTCCCTGGGAACTACTAAAGGAGGTGCCTTAGCAAAAGAAAGACTGTGTTGGAAAAAATGAAAGTCATGTGTTTAGGAATAAAAACACAAACACTACAGAGTGACAAAGAGAGTTGTTTTATGTGCACCTAGCCTGAACATGTGACCAGAGCTAAATGGGAACTATCACACTCTAAAAAAGAATTCTCCAGGAAAAAAAAAAAAAAAAAAAAAAAAAAAAGAAAGAAAGAAAGAAAGAAAAAATAAATAGAGACAAGTTCTCATGTAGTACAAGCTGGCCTTGGACTTGCCCTGAAGAGGATTGCCTTGAACCCATGATCTTCCTGTTTTCACTTCTCTTTTTCCTTTTAAAAAAGTTATTAATTCATTCAGATTACAACTCAATTGTTATCCCATCACTTGTATCCTCCCATTCCTCTCTCCTTCCCACTTTCACCCTATTCCCCTCTCTTAGGTCTATGAGCGAGGGGGATTTCCTCCCCCACTATATGGTCATAGGCTATCAAGTCTCATCTTGGTAGGTAGCCTGCTTATTCTTTCTTTGAGTGCCACCAGGCCTCTGTTTTCACATCTTAACGGTGGAATTATAGACTTGACTTTGTATAAAACTCTTACATTATGAATTTTCTCACAAACGTCAAGACTGTGCTCCACTGATTGGGTGATCAGTGTTGATGTTGGGAGGCCTCATCTTTGTATATGCCTCCTCGCTCTGCCACCTGTAATCTTCTTCCAGAGGGTGCTGTACTTTATATTGCCTCCAGGGCCTTGAGATCTCAGCATAGTCAGCACTGGGTGAGCTCCTTCCAAGTTTGTCCCGGTTGTACACGGCCTCTTCTTTTTCCAGGGTTTGCTCCCTCTCTCCCATACCTTTTCTTAGTTTTAGTTTTCTTTGTTAGAACATTCTTCCTGGTTGATCTTCTTTTCACTTTTTTGTGTTTTTCTTTTTTTATGTGAAGATTCTATTTATTTATTTATTTACTTATTTGTTTTGAAATAGGATCTCACTATACAACTGTGCCTGGCCTAGAACTTGTTGTGTAGATCAGACAAGACTCGAACTCATGGAATTCTAGCTGTCTCTGTCTCCAGAGTGCACCATGTACTTGCTATGTAGTTTTTCTTCATGAGCACTTCTGATTTTTGTTACTCGGCTACTTATAATAAACACTAAGATATATTAAATATAGAAAACCGTTTCCTCTATTTCCTTGTACAGCTTTTTTTTTTTTTTTTTTTTTTTTTTTTAGTTTTATAGGTGCAACAGTTTACCCCTTTATAGCTACTGAGCAGGGCTCTTTATTACATTTATTTATTTATTTATTTATTTATTTATTTATTTATTTATGACAAGTTCTCTCCATGTCTTGGCTGTCCTGGAACTTACTATATAGATCAAGGTGGCCTCACCTCAAACTCAGTGCAATCTACCTGCCTCTGTCTCTTGAGCACTGGGATTATAGACGTGTGCCATCACATCCAGGATCAGGGTTCTGTAAACAAATGATCGACCCTTTAGGCCAGTAAGATGGCCCATTGTGCAAAGGCATTGTGGTGGTTTGAACAAGTGTGACCCTCATAGACAGACTCATGTGTTTGAGTGCTTGGACCATAGGGAGTGGTACTCTAAGGAGGTGTGGCTTTGTTGGAGTGGGTGTGACCTTGTTGGAGGAAATGAGTCACTGTGTAGGCAGGGTTTGACGTTTGATATGCTCAAACTAGGGCCAATGTGGCACAGTCTTCTGCCACCTGGGATCAAGATTTAGAACTCTCGGCTCCTTCTCCAGCACCATGTCTGTCTGCTTGCCAGCATGTTTCCCACTATGATGATAGTGGATTGAACTTCTGAAACTGTAAGCCAGGCCCAGTTAAATGCTGTCCTTTAAAAGCATTGCTGTGGTCTGGTCATGGTGTTTCTTCAGACCAACAAAACCCAAACTTTGATAGACATTTTCCACCAAGCCTGCTGTCCCGAGTCTGATTCCTAGTATCCACGTGGTAGAAGAGGACCAGCTCCTCCCTCAGTTGTCTTCTAGTCTTTAGAGGCTGTGGAACGTACCTTCTCATGCACCCTCCCACACACAAAATTAACATGAAAAAAAGTTAGTTATTTTTTCTTACATTTTCCACAACCTTATTTCAGTTTTCTACAATTAAGAAAAAAAATTATTTGTTTCAATTCTTTTATAAAAGTCATGATGATTTCTCTTGACCCTTCAGTGATCCTCAACTATCCTTATTTGAATGGTGCCACATTTGGAAGCCGCTCACCGTGTGTGTGTGTGTGTGTGTGTGTGTGTGTGTGTGTGTGTGTGTGCGCGTGCGTGCATGCAAACTGCTTACAAATTGATGGGCTTCAGCCCAGAAGCCCAAAACAGCCTGACCTCTGGAAGTTGTGGAGTTTGTGTGCATGGCTTTCCTAGAAGGCTGCGGTGTGAAGTGGGTGGAAGTCAGCTGCTCAGGAGCTAAGTAGAATGGCTTAGGCTGGTGTCTCAACTGGTTCTCCGCTGTGTCTTGTGTTTCTGAGTCTGGGACACCTCTGCAATGAACTCTGCTGCATCAGATGAAGGATGGAGAAGGAATGATTACCGGGAAGTCCACATGAAAGAGGACTGTAGTCCCAGGCCTTGCCAAAGAAACCACCAGCTAACCTTTCATTTATTTCTGCACTTTATCCTGCCTCCAATGCTAAGTGTCTCTCTCGTACTCAAGAGTTCTGTGAGGGAAGCCCTCATTAACCTTCTCCTGTCTGCCGGCACCAGGTTTGTGGCTTGTCTGGTCTCCTGGATTCTAAGACCTGTGAAATCCTCTTCTGAGCTCTTCCCTGGTCTTCTCATCTTTGTCTGTCTTTCCCTCACACTTTACTCTAACTTCAGGGATGGTATGGGAAGGAGAAAGGTGAAATAAACCCAGCACATTTGTCTGTGAATGTGCTTTAAAATTCCCAGTGAAAATATCACCACTTAGTTTTTGAAATGAAAATTATGGAAGTATAGTGTTAATATAATGATGTGTTAAGGTTTAATATACACATGTATCCATATAAAGACTATGTGTGCATTTTAAATATACATGGAAATACATACAGCTATGTAGCCAAAAATATCAATATAGAAATCAAAGCCATCTAGCCACTAATATCAGTATACACAGTATTTTTATTACTCTTGAGACCTTTATTACCCCCAAAGAATCAACCTCCCAATTCTTGGTTCCCAGCACCCTTAATCTGTATCCTGTAACTATAGATTATAAATGTACTGTTTTTGCTTAAGCAATGATAAGAGAGCTTATATGGGCTGTGGGATTAGAAAGGACTCAGAAGCCTTTTGCTTTCTTTTGTTAAAAAAAAAAAAACTAATAGGTTTTAGAATATACAAAATGCTGCTTTATTTATATAAACCAAAATGTCCTTGCCAAACATTACTGATTTTTAAACCAACACACACATTATTAGAAGTTGAGTCAGGGACAGATATTTTGTTGAGAGTGGGAAGATGGAAGATAGATAGCTATGGAGAAGGGCATGGGTGTGTCAGGAGAACATACTGGAAGCCCACTGTATACCCCACTCTTGGCAGAAGTTGGCACCTACAGAACAGTGATCATACACTCTGAGGTAGGTTGCTGGTTTCATGTCTATGAGCCCTTTTCTAGTAAGGGCAGATATGGACTGTGTTCTTCAGGAACTCATGAAAAACAGACCGGTAGCTCTTCCAGATGCTGTTTCTCTGACATGTCAGCAATACCAATCCAAGACCAGCTAGTTGCTCAGTAGTAGTAGACACATGCAATCATACACAGATCTGAACTTGCAAAACTTTTGAGTGTTCGCCGTATCTCTTTTTTATAAACACTTGGGGGTTGAACTGTCTCTAGAGTGAAAGCTTTGGAATTTAAAACTGTGAAATTTTATATACTTACCTTTACA
The DNA here is from genome assembly GCF_903995435.1 of Acomys russatus. Taxonomy (NCBI): domain Eukaryota; kingdom Metazoa; phylum Chordata; class Mammalia; order Rodentia; family Muridae; genus Acomys; species Acomys russatus. Next base: position 65,009,986 of record NC_067138.1, on the reverse strand, counting down.
TTTATTTTAGTTTGTGTGAATAGCAGAAGACTCTCGGGTGTGTGTGTGTATGTATCTGTTACATTGAGCTTGTGGAGGTCAGAGGACCTGGGATCGAACTCAGGTTGCCAGCCTTGCCAGCAAGCATCCCTCAGCATTGAGCCATCTTTCTGCCCCCATCTTTAAAGCTTGACTTTTGATAGCACACATGCCCTTTAGAGTTAGCATATATTCTTAATGGATATGAGGTATGAAGACACTTAGTGGAAACGGGAGAAGAGAAACCATTTCCATCGTTCTACACACTTAAACCTGGTTTAAGGAAGATCAATAACCATATCCAGGTTGTCCTGGAAAAAGTGGAGCAATTAAAATCCACTTTATGCATGAGGCTACATCCTGATTTTTCCCCCTTAATGCTGAAAGAGAAACATAATTGGAAATTTAATATTTTAATTTATTGCAAGTATTTCCTAGCTAGGACTTCTGATGACTTTGAATAGCAACAAGAGAAGCATCAAGGTGCCTGCTGAAAGGAATACCATAGCGCACAAGGCAGAAGGAGGAGGGCACGTTATGAGAATGAGTTGGTTGGAAGTGGTGATGTCGATTTTGCTGTAGTGAATTATGAGATCACTGGGTCCTGGAGCTTTTTATCTAGTTTCATCTCATTTTTGTGAAAAATTTATAAGTCTGTTTGACGAAGTCTGAGGTTTGGTTATTTTCCTAGCTAGAGTAGGGGCCTTGGTACCCCTAGAAAAATGTGCGTTTGCCCCGTTCTCAGGGCCAGGAGAGTGGATATTTCCTTTGCCACTGTCATCCCCACCAAGTGTGCATTTCTGCTTTCATGGGAGGGGGCAGTGGCAAGTGATGAGCTTGATGCATCTTGTTCAAGCTACTTGGTCCAAGCGACAAGCTACTGTGTGCACTCTGTATGCACTGTTTATGAGTTCACAGCAAGCATAGGATTAGCACTAGAGGAGGCTGAAGGAACCTGGCAATTCTAGTGCAGGCTGGACCAGGAACATTCTCAGTGTGTGAGCTTAGGCAGAAGTTGCTCAGCTTGAGCTTTCTGAAGGAGGTATGAGAAGGCTATATAACATGAGACCATTTTAGCCCTTTTCATGTGTATCGTGCATTCTTGGGGCTGGGGAAATGGCTCAATGGGTAAAGACACTTGCCACCAAGCCTGAGCTCAACGTGCAGAATCCACATAATGGAAGTGAAGAACTGACTCCTCCGAGTTGTCTTCTATACTCGACATGAATCTGTACATGTGTATACAAACAGACAGACAAATACATGTAAAATGTTTTTGAAAAAGCCCGTCACTCAGTAACATTAAATTCATTCACATTATTTTTTTTAAAAGAAGTAGCAACAAAATAACTTTATTGTTGGGGTCACCACGACATGAGCAACTATATTAAGAGGCCAGTGCATTAGGAAGGTGGATAACCAAAGGTGGATAACCACTGACTAAATATATCTTGACTTCCCACTTCAAAACAAACAAACAAACAAACAAATCCTAGTCACACACAACTCCCGTTCATATCCATTCACATTACTATGTAGCTATTATCATCCTACATACCCAAATGTTTCATTATCTAGAACTGGAATTCTAAATCTTAGTCAGTGTTCTATTGTTGTGAAGAGACACCATGACCACAACAGCTCTTTTTTTTTTTTTTTTTTTTAAGATTTATTTATTATGTATACAGTGCTCTGCCTGCGTATATCCCTGCAGGTCAGAAGAGGGCATCAAATCTCATTATAGATGGTTGTGAGCCACCATGTGGTTGCTGGGAATTGAACTCAGGACCTCTGGAAGAGCAGTCAGTGCTCTTAACCGCTGAGCCATCTCTCCAGCCCCACAACAACTCTTGTAAAGGAAACATTCAGTTGGGGCTGGCTTATACGTCAGCAGTTTTAGTTAATCATCATCATAGTGGAAAGCATGGTGGCTCTCAGGCAGACGTGATGCTGGAGGTGTAGCTGAGAGGGCTACATCTGTATCAACAGACAACAGGAAGAGAGAACCACTGGGCCTGCCTTGAGTGTCTGACACCTCAAAGTCCACCCCCCAGTGACACACTTCCTCCAACAAGGCCACACCTACTCTACCAAGGTCATAAGTCTTACCCCTTCCCAATAGTGCCACTCCTTATGAACCTGTGGGGGCCAGTGTCATTCAAACCACCCGGCTCTGAGTCTATTAGCCAATAGGCTTCTGCTTACTTCTCCTGCCCCCTCCCAGCTTTCAACTCTTGACTTCTTGTCCTAGGAGTCTGGCTACTCTAGGTACGTCATTTAGGCAGGCTCATAGAGTACTTGTTCTTTCCTCCTCTCAGTTCACTCAGCATAGTGCCTTCTAAGTTCAGCCATATGGTAGCACCTTCCAGGCTCTCAAACTGTCTTAAGGCTGAGTAATGTCTCTTTGGATGAAAGTACTGCTCATCGTTCATGGGCCGTTGGGTTGGTTCCACATTCTTTACACTCTGAACAAACCTGCCATATGCATGGTGTACAGAAGCCAGCCTGATACCTCACTTCTATGGGGTTGATGCCACAGCTAATGCCACATTGCTCTGCCATTTACATTTGCAGCACATGCACAGTGGTTGCATTTTCTCAGCGTTTTCACCAACACTCGTCATTTTTGTTGCTGCTTTGATGTAATGGGTATGAAGCCATAGCTCATTCTGATGTTGATTTGCATTTCCTAAATGATTGGTGGCATTATGTATCTGCTTATGTGATTATTATAAATTTATATGTATCCAATAGAAAAAAAAGATAACTCAAGTCCATTTGAACTGGCTCTTCTTGTTAAATTGTAGGAGCTCTTTATATGTTCTGAACCACAATCTCTGGCCTCTTGCGAATGTTTTCTTCTATTCTGTCTCCACTCCTTCCATGGTATCTTTGATGAACTGAAGTTACTTTGTTTGCTTTTTTGTTTTAACTTTGTTGTGCCATTTACACAGTTTCTGGTTGTTGCCTATGCTTTTGGCAACAGCCTAGTCCTCAGAGTTTTGTCATTTGGATGCTACTGTTGATGGGATTGTCTTCTTAATTTCCTCTCTGGTTTGTGCATGGTTGGTGAGTAGACATGGAACCGATTTTGTGTTTCCCTTTTTGATGTCTGGGGGTAATAAAACCTTGTAGAAATTTGTGAAGATCAAACTCATGAGAAGGAACCTTCCAAGTCACAGATGCCAATAAATGGTAAGTATTACTATTGTTATTGTTATTAATTCTGATCGACTTCCTATTGGCATTCTGTGCTAGGTAACCATTTAACACAGACCAAGGCTAAACTTTAAGGGCAGGGAACGGGAGCCCAGCTATTAGAAAAAGCTTGACTCAAAGAGTTAAGCCAGGCTCCAATATTTAATATCCTCGTGACGTTGGACAAATCGCTTCATAACTCTAGGCTGTATTTTGTCCACTTGAAAACTGAGAATCTTTTTTTTTTGTTTGTTTTGTTTTTGTTTTTTTCCAGACAGGGTTTCTCTGTGTAGCCTTGGCCATCCTGGACTCACTTTGTAGACCAGGCTGGCCTCGAACTCATAGCAATCCGTCTGCCTCTGCCTCTCGAGTGCTGGGATTAAAGGCGTGCGCCACCAGGCCCGGCTAAAACTGAGAATCTTAATGTCTGACCTTGCCATCTCTACACAGAGAGAAGCTTGAGTGGTGGTACCTATCCCACTGCTAGAGTTTAAGGTTAGGAGCACTAAAGACAGTTAGTTGGCTGGACTCAAGGATTAGCTTCTGCAGTTACTAGTTACCCAAACTGCTTCTCCTATGGGCCTAAGTCTCTTCACTTACAAAAGGGGGATTATAGAGGCACCTTACAAGAAGTGCCATTCGAGGATGCAGTGAATTAAGATATGTAAAACGATCCATGCCTCCCACCCTGAAGCCTGAGAAGTCAATTGTTATTGCCATGATCATTCTAGCTACAATAATTGTGCTGCCGATCTGCGATGGGAAGTCTACTGGCCGCCTTAGAAAACCATGTATAATTCCCTCTCCTATGAAGTGAATGAAGTCTTTGAAAAACAAAAAGGAGGCGTCTCCATCTCCAGTCTCCAATCCCCCGCCTGGGAGTGCTTCCACTGTCTCCTGCCTGCAGTGACACCACCTGGAGGGGAGCCCCCTCCCTGCTCCAGCAACAGGCCTGCTGGAGAGCTGAGCAGATGTTTCTGCTCTGCAGACCCAGGCACTTCCTCTCCTCAAGCAGCACATGCCAGTGCAGTCAATATCTGGAAACCCGCTGCTTCACAGTAGGGTTGAGGACTAAACTGGTACTTTACTACAAAATCGTAATAAAGCAATTTGAATTGCTTTTCATCCTCCCTGCTCTTAACGGCTTTTAGGTTCATATGAGACCAATCAATTAATCCTGCTTCGGAGTTACAGGGATGGGGTGTTTTCCAGCTCCTGACTAGGAGATGGGCCCATAAGAGAGATTTTTCCAGCCCCTTGCCTGAGGATTTCTCAGTCTGGCATCCGGGGCAGTAGTGTCCGGAAGTGTCCTCTTGGCTGGCTCCATCTTTTCACAGCCTGGCAAGCTCCCCAGGTGCTAACAAATGGCCTCTTACCCCAAAGACAAAGTCTGATTGTGATTCTGCTTGGAGAGAGCCATTTTTCTGCCTGTGAACTTCCTTCCTTCAGGCTCTGAAGGACTTTCAGCTTTCTGTCTGGAAGAATTAATCAGGTAGAAATGGTGATTTGCTTGGATGGAAACCATAGGTAAATCTTGAAAAGGAGCCACTTCGTTCTTCCTAACCAAGTGCAAGGGAGTTCCCTGGAAGCTTTCTCCCTCCACCTAAGGAATTTCTCATGGACCCTGGAATCTCTAGAACAGCGAGTGGCCCTAGAGAATACAAAAGGAAATAGAATAGCCCTTGGAAAGTGTTCTGGCTCTTAGGACATGGTTTGTTACTTTTCTTTTCATTGATCATTTCACTTTTATGATTTAATTTCTTTATTAACAACAACAACAACAGCAGCAGCAGCAACAACAACAACCAAGAGAGTCTTAGGACCAAAACATAAATGACTAATCCATAGTAAGAGCACAGCAGACTGCAAGTGGCTAAGGCAAGTGTCTTGACAGGACTCTACCTAGACAAATTGGTAATGGGACACATGAACTTACCCTCCCAGTCATGGATGCTGCATAGGGGGTTCTCCATCTTATCACAGATTTCCCCCAGCTGTCTCAAGATTGCAAGCACAACTTGTTTAGATATTTTCTGATTGTTAAAAAAAAAAAAAAAAAAAAAAAAAAAAAAAAAAAGGCCGTTAAAAATATTGACTTTGACAGTTTTAAAATGATAGCCTCAAAAATTGGAATAATTTCCATCCTGGAATTAAGATAATGCAGGCATTTTTGCTGGCAGTGACAAGGACAGGAGAGGGTTACATAAATCCCAGATTTGAGGGAGCAGGACCATTAGCATAGACTGGTCTGCTGAAGATATCCAGAGCGGTCACCTTCCCCTGTAAATGAATCTTTATGTCTCTCCCAGGCGGGCCCGAGTCTGAGCTATTTTGAGAACTCCTCTTGGATGCAGTAATCTGGACCAGGGTTGGTGAAGGCCTCAGACTCTGGCCACACTTGTGCAAGAGACATGAGGAGCCCCAGGAAAAAAAATCAGCCACTGTCTGGCTGTTGTGTATTTACCCCGAGAGCTCTCCCCTTACTCTCCTAGCTCTCAGTCCCAGTCAACACAGAAGGCATTCAGGTCTGCTCAGTGCTCCTGGCGCAGGCCCAGAGCACTCCGCCAGTCTCCAAACACACCTGCTAAAGTGATTCCTTTCTTCTGGCGCTCTGCTGATATTTTCAGCTAGACCCGAAGTCACAATTCTGGTTCATGGCATTTCTCTGGTGCCTAGCTGGATCACCTGTTCACCTCATTCTTCCGTAGCTACTGCATGGTTCTGGCTGGGAAGATCTGACTCAAAAGAAAGCTTGGCCCAACCCCTGAAGCAATGGCTGGGAAATGACTCAATGGCAATCACATGCCACAGGGACAAGTAAAAGCAACAGCTTCCTATTTGGCGTCCTCCTTCCTCCTTGGTAAATACTGCATGAGCACTAGTACTGTTCAATCACCCCTAAATGATTTTGAGGTATCACCCATGTTTCATATAGGAAACAGAAACTGAACAGTGTCAGATAGACCCTAAGTCTGTGGTTTGTCACTTCCGTGTGCCAGGTGAAAACATAGCATAGGTGTAAGGGACTGAGTCAGTCATTCCAATGGAATTAAGAAGTTGGAAGACACTAGAAATGATCAAGGGCTTTCACTTAAGTAACCAAGGCGGGCATAAGATCACACGAGGCTCAGAACTGGGGACCTTCAGAATTTTGAGACCGAAATGGATATAAAAGGGCATTTAGCTCTTTAATAAACACTAAGTGACTGTAAGCTTTAAGGACACAGTGACATGTGCACGGTAGTCTTTATTAACATATTGACAAAAGTCTACAGTCACTCAGGAAGAAAGACCCTCAACTGAAGAGTTGCCTAGAGTAGATTAGCCAACAGACAGACACATCTAAGGGGCAGTATCTTGATGGACAAGTGATGTGTGATGACTCAGTCCACTGTGCTATTGTTTTGGCCTGTATAAGAAAGTTAGCTGGCATGAGAAAGCCAGGGAGCAGGCCAGAATGCTAGGCAGTAAACAGTGCCCTTCTATGGTTCTTGCCTCCAGATTCCTGCCTTGAGTTCCTTTCCCCAAGGATGAACTATGACATGGAAGAATAAGTTATATAAACCCAATCTTTCTCACATTCCTTTTGGTCAGTGTTCTGCCATAGGCACAGAATGAAACTAGAGTACCCAGGATTCTCATCCAAGGATGACTTTTGATTGTAGGAATCCTTGGTATTGTCCAGATATATTTTCACATGTAACAGTTGCTGGAGGATATGAGTATGTAGCAGAGGCTGGAGAAGCTGTCGAATATCCTGTGATGTTCAAAATAGTGACCCTCTCTCCACATCAGCACAAAAGAATTACCTGGTTCTGTATTAGCAGAAACTCTACTACCTTGGAAGAGATGGAGGCAGGAGGATCAGTCGTTCAAGGTTATCCTTGGCTATATAATGATTCCCAGGCCAGTCTGAACTACTTGTGACTTTTCTAATTTTTTTTTTTTAGGATGAAAAGTGCTGGTTTTAAGGTACTTATTGGAGTAACATGTTCCCTGGCAGGCCTGATGAACTTGGTTTCATCATTGGGAGCCTCATGGTGGGAGAAGAGAACCAACTGCCAAAAATTGTCTCCTGACTTCCATGTGTAAAAATGCACACACACACACACACACACACACACACACCCCAAATAAATAATAATAATGATGAAGTCCCTACCATTACCTGTGAACTGCTCTTGTCGCCTGTTGAGACACTTTCATTGCCTCACCTGCAGGTACACTTACTGTGTCTCTTGAGTCCATTGCCATAAAGGATGAAGCACTCGATCCTGCTGATTCTGTGTTGGATATATAAACTGCTTGACAATTTCTGGAGGGATAATTAAGCATTATGTATGAAGAGTCACCCTTTGATACAGTGATTTTACCCATTGGCATCTGTCCTAAGAAAACAATCAGAGCTGCAGATAGATTTATGCACAGCGATATTATGGTAATAATAATGGCTGGGATTTATCTAGCTCCTGCCATATGCCAGACTCCATGTTAAGTGCTTTTTGCATGCAGCATCCTATTTAGCCCTCATAACAATGCAATGAGGTATGTATGACTCTCATGTCCGTGTAGACATGGGAAGGCCAAGGCTTACTCTCGGTGGTTTAACTGGGGCCACACAGCTTTATGATACTAGTGATATAAAGTCAGGCCAACTCATTTCCAGGGGTTTTTTCCATTGTAAACCTTATATGTTCCAACTTTTTGTGAAAAGTCTGGAGAAACCTAGAGATCTAGCTTTAATGTGCTTTAGTTGATTAACTGTGACCCATTTGTTTTCTGCCTGAAGTTAAACTAGAACATGCTTTGCTTGAGTGAAAGAAGACACTGAATTTGCTTAGTGGTTTTCCAGCTGGTTCACACTCATGCAGAATATTATTTAGGGCTTAGCTCTTGTCATTGAAGGAGAATGCAGTGGACTGGAAATCAGACAGACCTCAGGTTGAGTCCTGGCTGGACCACACCCTAGTCCAACCTTTGATGAAGCACCAAACCTCATTCTCGGCATCATTAAGGTGGAGAAGTGATGTTCACCTTGTGGTGTTGCTGTGGGAAGGCTGGGACTCTCTGATGTGTTTGCTAGTACACTGTAGGGGAAAAGGCAGAGGTGGAGCCCTTTATAGGCTAAAACCTCAAGGGGTACATCTTGCTGCTGTATGCGGATCGTGGGTCTTGGTCACACTCAAGACAGCAGGCAGTAAGGAAACCTTTGCTGCTGTGTGATACCGCCTTAGGATACTATCAGTAGGCACATTGGCCATGTGAACTGAAGCAAATAGAAAAGACAGGAATTTCAGAGACTCAGGTGAAGCTATGTCAGGACAGGAGGGAGGAACGAAGGGACATTTCATCTGAAGAAGAAGGCCTGGTCTACGGGCCCTTGAGGAAGTGGGGGCCAATCTTCCATACCAGCCAGGCTGAGCACTGGAGAAGAGCTGCCTCTGCTATCTGTCCCAGTTTCAGGCACAACCTACTCATCCTTGCCTTCTGAGAATGAAACTTGGGGTATGACTTCAGTGACTGCATTTCCTGCTCGGCTCTGAAGAACCCCTGCCTCAGAGGTGACTCAGCTGGGGGAAGGACAGGGTTGGTGGCCACCAATTCCAAGTGTTTGATGCACAGAATGTGAGGATCGAGAAGCCTTGGTGACAGATCATCCAAGTCAGCATGCCTCTTGGGAGGTGAAGAAGGAACAGGGGTAAGGAAGGAGTGTGTGTAGCTCCATCCCGCACAGAGGTAGCATGCCACCCCACACAAATAAGCAGAGTCCAGAGAGGCTGTCTCTCTTCTACCACCTCACTGTGGCTCATTAGAAATCACTGATAATAATTTTATTTAATTGTGTGTCTTTGTTCACATATTGGGGAGCATATTGACCATATACTGGCCCAAAATTTGTATGGTTAACACAAGGAAATGCATACCCAATCTGTTGACATGTGCCATCAATTCTTACCCTCAAACATGTTTTCAGGGCACATTGATCTCTGGAGTTCTGTTCCAGGTGTTGGACATGTCTAACTGGTTGTTGCATCTTTAACAATGGCTGCTCTTCCCAGATATTTTCATCCCTGCAGCCAGCTCATTTTGCAATGAAATCTTTTCATAGTTCCATTGCTTACTGGGTGAAAATAAACTTTTTAGAAGGCTGTTCAAGTCTTTTGTGATCTGAGCCCAACTCTCCTTGCCAGCCTAATATCTAACAGCTCTGCCAACTCATGAGTGATAGACTCTTAGCACATTGGAAGGCCTGGCCAGAAGCATCACCATACTTCTAGACGTTTCCATAGGGTTCCTTCCTACTAGATGACCTGCCTCCAACACTCCAGACTGGAATGTTGCTCATTCTTTCAGTACCTCTGAAGCATCACCTTCTCTCTGAAGCTGACCACCACACTCCTACAGGAAACATGCATCACTGGTCCTTTCTGTCTCCCTGTTCTTTATACACTCATGTTATGGCTCCTGTATGGAATGGAGGTGAGTTATGCATCTGTCTGTCTCCAAGGAAGCTGAGAGTGGACATTTCACAGCAGGGACTGTATCATCTGTTCTCAAGTCCTAACATACAGCCTGACATAGAATAGGTGTTCAGGAATGTTTTATGAGTTAATGAATGTATAAATTATTGAATTAGCATACATATTTATTGCCTGTGGGTTGCTCCATCAAGAAAATGGCTGGATGGGTGTTCACTAAGTCTGCAGGGTATATTCGGGAATGTCTGAATTAAACTGCAGCCTATGTAGGACAGAGAAATGAGCTCGAGTAGAGAAAATACCCGTAGTTTTAAAGTACAGCCCTAAATAAAAATAGTTAGGAATGGAAGTGTGGAATCTATGTGCAACAGTGTCTTAAGTTGGTGTTAGATGCTCTCCCAGGGAGGCCATATGGAAGACAGTGTTTGAGTGGGTCTGAAGAGTACGGACATGCTGCTGTGGCAGTGTGCTTCCACCAGTGGGGATGAGGAAGCTGGTCTGTTATTGTTGTTGTTGTTGTTATTATTATTATTATTATTATTATTATTATTATTATTATTTTAAAGACTGTTTTAGGGCTTGAGGGATGGCTCAGTGGGTAAGAGCACTTGTTGCTTTGGTAGTGACATGGGTTCTGATCAAGCACTAACATGGGTACCTCCCAGCATATAACTCCAGTTCCATGGGCTCCAAATGCCATCTTCTGATCTCTGAAGGCAACTGAGAAGTGGAAAGTGGAGTGTAATCACAAAGTGCTTTTCTTCAACTTCCTCACCCACAAAGCAGTTTTAATTTGCGTTTCTCTGATGTTGAAAAAAACTATTAGACATTTGTACTTCTTTGGAGAAATTTGTTTCTTCTTCTATAAACTCATTCATTCATTCATTCGTCTGTACATTAATTTATTTTGGATTGGGTTGTTCTCTTAATGTTCAGTTTTTGAGCTGTTGTATATTCTAGGTACAAAGTCTTTGTCAGATAGATGGATAGATAGATAGATAGATAGATAGATAGATAGATAGAAAGATAGATAGATAGATAGTAAAGATCTGTCCCCTTTCTCTTGGACACCTTTTCACTTGACAAACTTCTCTGCAGTGCAGAAGCTTTTTGATTTCACAAGCTCTCATTTGATGACCATTGGTCTTATTTCCCAGTGACATAGTCATACTAAGAAGGTTCCTTTTTATATTTTGAAGTGTGTTCTTTGGTTTTCCTTCTGCAGTTTCAAAGTTCTTGGACTTATGATCAAATACTTAGTCCATTTGAAATTGGCTTTCATGGAGGGTGGGAGATAAGGATTTAACTTCATTGTATGGCATATAGACGCCCAGTTTCCCCAGCATCATTGGTGGAAGACGCTGTCATTCCCCCAGTGAACGGTGATGTAGCCTTAGATCTGGGTCCACCATCCTGTTTCATGGATCTATGTGTCTGTTTTTGTGCCAGCATCATAATGATTTTATTACTATGCCTTTGTAGTGTAACTTAAAATCTGATATGAAGATATTTCTAGAAGTATTCTTATTTTTTGCTCAGGATTATTGTACATTTAAGGATTTTTTTTTTTGCCATTTATGTGAAGAATGTCACTGAACTTTTGGCCAGATTACATTGAATCTGTAAATTGTCTTTGTTATATTAGACATTTTCATAGCGTTGATTCTTCCAATCCATGAACATGGGAGGCCTTTCCACCTAGGGTCTTTCTCAATTTCTTTCTTCAGTGTTTAAAAGTTTTCATTTGGAGGTCTTTCACACCCTTGATTAGGTTCATTCCAAGGGTTTGTTTCTCTTTGTTTTGTTTGCCATTGTGAATGGAATTTCCCTGATTTCTTTTTCAGTAAATATAACAGGCATATAGGAAGATAACTGATTTCTGTATGTTAATGCCACATGTTGCAACATTGCTGAAACTGCTTATTAGTGTTAAGGGTGTTCCTGTAGAGCCTGTAGTCCCTTATCATAGAACCATGTTCTCAGCTTATGGCATGCTTTAATTTATTTCCTTTTTACATTCCTTTACTTGTTTGTTTTGACTCGTTGTTCCCGCTAAGATGAGCAGAGGAAGTGGACAGCTTTATCTTAGTCCCAAGTTTAGTGGAGATACCTGGAGTGTTTCCTCACATATAGCCTTTATTATGTTGCAGACCAGACTGGTCTCAAACTCAGAGATTCTTAGAGGCCTACCTGGCTGTGCATCCAAGTGCTGGGATTAAAGGCATGTACCACCTTTGCTTAGCTTTTGTTAGGACTTTTAACATGCAAGGATGTTGGATTTGTCAAAGCCTTTTTTTTGTATCTACTAGAATGATCATGTGATTTCTGTCCTTGGGTCCACAAAATTTGTAGCATTATTAATTTTTCTATGTTGAATTATCTTGTATCTCTAGAGCAAACTCAGCTTCATGGTGAATGATTAACATTATGGTGAGTCATTTTTTTGATGCACTCTTGTATTTGGTTTGCAAGAATTTTGTTAATTTTTGTGTTCATGTTCATCATGGAAATTAATTTATATAATTCTCATTTTGTGATAGTATTTTTGGTCATCCTAAATATCAGGGTAATAGTACTACATAAAATGATTTTGGTAATCTTTCCTTTTTTATTTTGTGGGATAATTTGTAAAACAATGATCTTAGTCCTTCGAAATTCTGGTAAAATCCACTGATGAATCCATGTGGGCCTAGACCTTTTTTCACATAGGAGATTTTGTTTTTGATGTCATCAGTTTTATTACTTGCACCCTCCCTGACCCCGTACACATTAAATATTTCTTCTGTTGTCCAGTTTTCTCTGTCACACTCTCGTGGCTCCCAGGTGTGTTCATCCTTACTTATGCCAGCGTCAGATGCTTGAGTCTCCAGCTGCAGCACAGGATGAAGGAGCCAGAGAAGAGCATTGTGAGGCCCCCACCCTGGTCCTCTTTATGATGGTGTTACACCTCACCCAGCCTTTGTGCACGGCCCCCAACCCTGGTCCTCTTTATGGTGGTGTTGCACCTCACCCAGCCTTTGTGCACAGCTCCCAAGAGGCTCACTAGAGAGCAGCTGGAGGTATAAACACCAAGGGTTCCAAACTCCTGCTATCAGCTGAGCCTCGTTCCTACCAAGGAACTTTCCAGACACTCCTGCCCTGGGAAGCAGCTTTACTACGTCAACATCACTAATTATTATAGATCTCTTTAAATTATTATCTCATCCTGACTTAATTCCAGCCATTCATATACACATAGAAATCCACACATTTCTTTTAGATTTCCCAACCTAGTGAAATATAGGTTTTAAAAGTAAAAGCTAATGGTTTTTTAAATTTCACTGTAAATATCTATTATTTTCATCTCTAATTTTATTAATTTGGTCGTTTTCTTTTGACTAATTTGACTAAGGGCTTGTCAATCTTAACTTATCTTTTCAAAGAACCAACTCTTTATTGCATTGAGCCCTTGTATTTTTAATTTCATTGATTTCTGCATTGATCTTAATGATTTTCTTATCTACTGATTTTGTATCTATCTATCTATCTATCTATCTATCTATCTATCTATCTATCTATCTATCTATGCATGTATCAGCATGAGTATGGGCATGAGTACATGTACCGTGGAGGTTGGAGGACAATTTGCAGAAGTCCATCCTTCCTTCTCTTCAGTGATTTCTAGGGATCACACTCAGTATTGATAGTAAGTGCCCTTATTCACTGAGCCATACTGCCATTTCCCTATTTATTGGTTTAGGGTTTGTCTTGTTCTCATTTTTCCAAGTCATTAATATGTTTCAAGTTATTTATTTGAGTACTCTATAGTTTCTTTTCCTTCCTTCTTTTCTTCCTTCTACCTCTCCTCCTTATCCTCCTTGATCTTTTTCTGAGAAATGGCTTTTATGTGTAGTCCTGGTTGGTTGTCCTGGAACTTGCTCTGTAGATCGTCCAGAGATCTCCCTGAGTGCTGGAATTAAAAGTGTGCATTACTACCTCCTGGCTCACCCTCTGATTTCTTAGTGTGTGGACTTAGAGTTATAAACTTTTCTTAGAGCTATAAATGTTTCCCATAAATTTATGGAAACAATGTGTTCCACAAATACAGGTATGTTATGTCTTCATTTTCATTTTATTCTAGGAAGTTTTAAAATTTTCTTCTTGATTTCTTCAAGGACAACTTATCTAGTAGTGTGCTGTTTAATGTCCATGACTTAGTGTATGTTCTAGAATGTCTCTGATTGTTGGTCTGTAGTTTTCTTATTTTCATTTTCATTTATTTATTTTGGTCTGTAGTTTTATTACAGATAAAATAAAAGGAATCATATCAAATTTCTCTATTTGTTGGGATTTGCTTTGATTTTCAATATTTAATATATTTTAATGAAAATTATATGGGATGTTGAGAAAAATCTACATGTGTGTTTGGGGGCATATATATGTAGAATCATAAAGTATCTTTTCTGATGTATTGTTCCTTTAATCAATATGAGATGACTTTTTAAAAATCTTTTCCCACTAGTATTGGTTTGAAATGTGTTTTGTCAGACAGTGACCCACTTGTTTCTAAGCGCGAATCTTCTTGGAACTCTTTACCCCGTAATTTTACCCTAAGGTAGTATCTGTCTTTTTTCAATATATCATTGGAGTCAGTAAATAGATTGTTCCTGATTTCTGGCCAACTTGACTAGTCTGTGTCTTTTGATTGAGGAATAGAGACCATTAATATTCAGCTATTACTGAAAGTTGTATATTGATTCCTGCCATATTGTTCCTTTTATATTATTGAATTTTTTTCTGTTTAGCTATTATTTTGGTATATTTGTTTTTCCTATCACCTTGTAGATTGTGGTGGTTTGAGTAGGTGTGTCCCCCATAGATGCACATGTTTGAATGCTTGGCCCAGAGGGAGTGGTACTGTTAGGAGGTGTGGCCTTGTTGGATGAAGTGTGCCATGGGCTTTGAGGTCTGCTATGCTCAAGCTATGCCTAGTATGACACACAGTCTCCTTCTGTTGCTTGCAGATCAAGATGTAGAACTCAGACCCTCCAGCACCATGTCTGCCTACATGCTGCCATGCTTCCCACCATGATGATAATGGACTAAACCTCTGACATTGTCAGCTAGCCCTACTTAAATGCTTTCCTTTATAAGGGTTACTATGGCCATGGTGTCTCTTCACAATAATGAAACCTCAACTAAGACAGGTGCATTAATTGTTTTCTTTTAAGTCTGAATAATTACTTCAAGTATCTTCTGTAGAGCTGTTTTAGTGATGATAATTGCCTTTCGTTTATTCTTTTTTAATATATTTTATTAATTTATTCATATTACATCTCAATTGTTATCCCATCCCTTGTATCCTCCCATTTCTCCCTCTCTCTTATTTTCCCCTTACTCCCTTCTCCTACGACTGTAACTGATTGGGATTCCCTCCCCCTGTATATGCTCATAGGGTATCAAGTCTCTTCTTGGTAGTCTGCTATCCTTCCTCTGAGTGCCACCAGGCCTCCCCATCCAGGGGACGTGGTCAAATATGAGGCACCAGAATTTGTGTGAAAGTCAGACTCGTTTATTCTTATCATGGAAAGCTTTTGTGTTTTTATCAACAGGTACTTTTGCTGGATATAGTAATTCAGGTTTGTACTTATTATCTTTCAGAATGTATGGATTCATTTCTGGGTCGATTTGATTCCATTGATCAACCAGCCTATTCATGTGCCAGTACAATTCTGTTTTAATCACTGTTGCTCTATAGTACAGCTTGAGATCAGGTATGGGGATTCCTCTGGAGGATCTTTAATTGTATAGGATTGTTTTTGCTATTCTGTTTTTTTTTTCCATATGAAGTTGAGAATTGATCTCTCAATGTCTTTAAAAAATTGTGTAGATATTTTGATAGGGATTGCACTGAACCTGTAAATTGCTTTTGGTAAGATGGCCATTTTTACTATATCAATTCTCCCGATCCACAAACAAGGGAGATCTTTCCATCTTCTCATGTCATCTTCAATCTCCTTGTTCAAAGATTTGAAGTCTTTTTTCCAAACAAGTCTTTCTCTTGCTTGGTTCAAGTTACTTCTAGATATTTTGAATTGCTTGTGGTTATTGTGAAGGGTGTAGTTCCCCTAATTTATTCCTCTTTATTATTTTCCTTTATATATAGGAACGCTACTGACTTTTTTGAATTAATTTTGTATCCACCCATTTTGCTGAAGGTGTTTATCAGCTGTAGGAGTTCTCTGATAGAATTTTGGAAGTCCCTTATGTACACTATCATCTGTGTGAATAGAGATAATTTGACTTCCTTCTTTCCCATTTCAATCCCTTTGCTCTCCTTTTGTTGCCCTATTGCTCTGGCTAAAACTTTAAGAACTATATTGAAGAGATATGGAGAAAGTGGGCAGCCTTGCCCGGTCCCCGATTTTAGAGGAATTTCCTTGAGTATCTCTCTATTTAATTTGATGTTGGCTATTGGCTTGCTGTATATAGCTTTTATCATGTTTAGGTATGTGGCTTGTATTCTTGCTCTCTCCAAAACTTTAAATATGAATGGGTGTTGGATTTTGTCAAATGCTTTTTCTGCATCTAAGGAGATGATCATGTGTTTTTTTTCTTTCATTTTGTGTATATGGTGGATTACACTGATGGATTTTCATTAAGTTGCTTATATGGGATGTTTCCAATTTATTTATAAAGGCACTTAGTGCTATGAATTTTCCTCTTAGCACTGCTTTCAATGTGTCCCACAAATTTGAGTATGTTGTTCCTTCATTTTCATTGGATTTCAAGCAGTCCTTAATTTCTTTCTTTCTTTCTTTTTTATGAGTATTACCTGAAAATTTATTTTTTAATTAATTATTTTTTTTCAATTCAGTCATATTACATCTCACTTGTTATCCCATCCCTTATATCCTTCCATTTCTCCCTCCCTCCCACTTTCATCCTATTCCCCTCCCCTATGACTGTGACTGAGGGGGACCTCCTCCCCCTGTATATGATCATAGGGTATCAAGTCTCTTCTTGGTAGCCTGCTATCCCTCTTCTTAGTGTCACCAGGCCTCCCTACCAAAGGGACTTTCTTTATTTCTTCTCTGACCCAGGTGTCATTAAGTAGAGAGTTGTTTAGTTTCCAAGTGTTTGTAGGATTTTTTTTTGTTACTTCTGTTGTTGTTGTTGTTGAAGTCCAGCTTTAGACCATGGTAGTCTGATCGTGTACAAGGAATTATTTCAGTCTTCTTGTACATGTTGAGGCTTGCTTCGTGGACTACTACTTGATCAATTTTGGAGAAGGTTCCATGAGGTGCTGAGAAGAAGGTATAATTCTTTGTGTTTGGGTGAAAAGATCTATAGATATCTGTTAGAGCCATTTGTTTTGTGACATTCTTTAGTGTCATTATTTCTTGGTTTAGTTTCTGTTTCAGTGATCTATCCTTTGGTGAAAGTGGGGTATTGAAGTCTCCAACTACTAATGTGTGGGGATTGATGTGTGGTTTAAGCTTTTTAAATAGTTCTTTCACAAATATGGGTGCCCTTATTACTGGGAGTATAGATGTTCAGAATAGTGGTGTCATTTTGGTCTAGAGGCTCAGTATGCTTGGTGTGGAATTATATATTCCTTAAGTAGAATGTCATCTTCCAGAATAACTACAACTGTTAGACAATGGTAGTTCAGAAACTGTTGGAGGACAAAATAAACAAACAAAACCCAAGCATAGTATGGAGTAGACTAGGCTGTTAATTATTAAAATTATAATTAGTTAATTATTAATATTACAATTGAGAGGGAAGTAGGTGGGTGAATATAGAGATTAGTATTAGACTGATATTTAAAAGAAAAATAATCAAGGTGCATAAAGTAGCTGGGAGGAGAATATTGATGTATTACTAGGCTCCATAGATTTTAGAGATTTTTAAAGCTACGGAAGATTATATTTAAGAGATTAAAAAAGGAAGTAAAGATAAGAAAAAGAGAAAATGACATAGGAGCAAGAGAACGAAAACGTGAAATATAGGTGAAAGGTTTAGTAAAGACTGCTTTGTAGTAGACTGAGTGAAGAAACCTACACAGCAAGCCGGAAACCTAACTGAACAACATACTGACAGAAGCAAAACCACTATGATCTATATCTATATCTATCATATATATATATATATATATATATATATATATATATATATATATATATATATCTCCATCTACATTTCTATCTCTACCTATACCTATCAACCCACACACAAGAGGTATAGGTAGAGATAGGTATAGGTAGAGATAGAGATGTAGATGTAGATATAGTGGAGAGTGGGATATGACTTTCTCACGTACTCTGGTGCCTCACATTTGACCATGTCCCCTGGAGGGGGAGACCTGGTAGCACTCAGAGGAAGGACAGCTGGTAGCCAAGAAGAGACTTGATACCCTATGAGAATATACAGGGGGACGTAATCCCCCTCAGGAACAGTCATAGGGGAGGGGAATAATGGGAAAATGGGGGGGGGGGGAGGAATGGGAGGATACAAGGGATGGGATAAACATTGAGATGTAACAAGAATAAATTAATAAAAAAAAATAAAATAAAATAAAAAATAAAATAGGATATATGTTCATTAGGGTAAAAAAAAATAGAAAATGAAAGAATACTTATATAATGAGCTACTGATCTTTGGTGAGCAGCTTAATTATGCCATGTATACCTATTTGAGAACATTTGCAACTGGGTTCTTACTGTCACATGTCCTACCTGTTTTCCTGCAGAGATCACTCCCCAAGGGTGGATTTGAAGGCAATGTCTTGAGATGGACTCCGCTCTAATATTACCCAAATATTTAATTCATCCTGGCTTTAGACACAGTGTTCTGACTTAATGTGTTTTGGGTATTAGCAGGACTGATGGGCCATTTACTAGTGGCTACACAACTGAAGAAAATATCTGTCCATTTCAAAATAATCATTAATGATCTATAGATCCTCAGAAAGGTATAGGGCTTCATAAGCCCTTTGCTATTCTATTCTTATTAGGGCCAATCTTGTGCAGGTCTTACATGAGTAATAACAGAATATGGGAATTCCAGAATGCAACACCCATGTCCTGCTCAGAAAACAGTGTTCCACAAACCTTGACTGCTTCTCTGGCTGCTGCATACACTCTGCTCCATCTTCTGTGATGTTCCTGAGCCTTAGGGTGTTATATAGATGTCCCATTTAGAGCTGAACATTCAACAATCATTTAATCTCAGAACTTTGTCCAATTATGAGTCCCTGAAGTACCTGATGCTCACTGGGGGGTGAAGCGGCTTCCCCAACCAAAGCTTTCATTAGCTCCTATCTGTGGGCACAAATACAAGTATTTAAAAGGCAATTTGGCAGGACTGTTATATCCACTTAGCAGCAGCAGCAGCAGCAGCAGCAGCAACAACAGCAACAACAACAGTTTCTTTTCATTAGGGCCTATGACATCTGAGGCATGAACTATTGACTAGATTTGCTGTACCAGACGTGAATTACCTCTGTGGAACTAGCTTCAAATACAATGATAAAGCGGTTGGTTTCTGTTGTAGCTAATGCCATTGTTGCACCAATGGCTACATCTTGCCGGGTATACTATTTTATTTTTTGGAGTTTTATAAAACAACAATTTTGGGGGTAACATGAGTCAGAGAAGGAAAATCAGGAAATTTAAACCAATATTTTCATAGAGGTTACTGTGACTCTCAGTTAATTGGACAATGATGTCTTTGTCCTATCATTTACTAGTATTTTGTATTTGCCAAGAAGTATGGATATGGATTTGGAAGACTAGTTTATATGTTATTTTATTGAATTAAAATTACAATATTGTTATGTTGCTAAAGGTTGGGTGTTTGAGCTAAAAAGATTTGGATTAGTCATTATTTTCATCTTCACATTTAAAGCTGTTTTTCCACTTTCACATATGTGTAGCAGCAGTGTGGGTTGAGCTGCATTTCCATATGGTAATGAAGCAATGATGCTGTTACATTTGCCATCTTCTTGCATCTTGCTAAAATGCTGAGCTCTAGAGCATTAACACCCTCCTTGTACAGATGAGGAGTCTGAGTCTGAAGCATGGGAAGACCAAATAATTCATGGCTCTGATGAGGACTGAATAGATTTCTTGATTTTCATTGCAATGATCTTGTGTGGATCCTAGCTATTGGATACCTATCTAATCTCCATCATTTCTACTAAAGATTCAGGGTAAGCTGTGTTCCATAGTCTGTCTTTGTGAGGATGATCTGAACTTGATTCTGGAAAGCATACAAAGTGGGAAAAAATAAGACTGGGAAATCTAACGAATGCAAATTATTTTCTTTGTGTGTCTTACTGTGTGGTGGAAGCCTGGAGCAATGAGATCGAAGACCTCAATGTAGACATTAGTGAGCTCATTCAAGATCTCAAGGTTGCATTTTATTCCCATTGGGGAAGGAGATGATGTAATTGCCCAGTTGGTAAAGTACTCACCTCATAAACACAAGGATCTGACTTTTATTCTGGAGAACTCACGTGTAAAAACAAAGCAAAACAAAATTGGGTAGTCAGTGCCTCCCATGTTGGAGAGGGAAGGGTAGATGCATCCTAGGTGCTTGCTGGCTGACTAGCCTAGACTTCTTAGTGGGGTCCAGGCCATCTCAAAGAACAAGATGGATGGTGTCTAAGGAATGGCATCTAAAATTGTCCTCTGGCTCAATACTTGTTCCACATTGACACATAAAGAAGAAGGGAGATTTGTGCTTTTTCATGAAGTCCTTCTGCTGTGGGTTGAGAGTGTTCATATTGGCCACCCATTGTGTATTTTCCTCTTCTCCAATAGAGCCTCTACACAGCCATTTCTCTCTCTCTCTCTCTCTCTCTCTCTCTCTCTCTCTCTCTCTCTCTCTCTCTCTCTCTCTCTCTCTCTCTCTCTCTCTCTCTCTCTCTCTCTCTCTCTCTCTCTCTGTCTCTCTCTCTCTCCTTCTCCTTTGCTCTCTTTTCCTCTCCTCCCCATCTCCCTTCTCTCAATACATACTGCCATCTCAACTTCTTACTTTCAAGTTTGAATTTCAGCGACCAAAACAGTATTTTGGTATAGTTTCACAAACTAAATCAAAAGCCTGTTGAGGGATGAAAACTATATAGGAGGAGAGTGCTAACTGAAATTCTGGGCTTTTCTCCCTGTTGCCACGGCTAATTTTTCTGTAGCTCCTTTGCCATGGTTCATGCTGATGCAAATGCTATGGTCATCAACAGCCATTTTCTGCTTTTGTATACACTGTCTTCGTATCCTGCAAGATACAGAGTCTCAGAGATCAAGATGCTGAGAAGCCAGCACTGTTCTTCCTAATGGTGATGATGCGTTTTTCTTCTGCATCAACTGTGAACACCTTAAGAATAATGGAATGGCTGAGAATGTAGCTCAGGTTAGTACAGTACTTGGTCTGAGGTTGGTCCTTAGCATTACATAAACTGAGTGTGGTGGCTCATGCCTTTAATCCTGGCACTCAGGAGACAGAGGCAGGTAGTTCTTTTTTAATTTTTTTACTTAAATAATTTATTCAGATTACATCCTGATTGTTATCCCCTCACCTGTATCTTCTCGTTTCCCCCTCCCTCTCTCTCTCATCCTATTTCCTTCCTCTAGGCCTATGACAAAAGGGGACCTCCTCCTCCACCATATGATGACAGCCTATCAGGTCTCATCCAGATAGCCTGCTTCCCCTTCCTTTTAGTGCCACCAGTCCTCCCCACCAAGAGGAAGGGGTCAAATAGGGGCACCAGCGTTCATGTCAGAGTTAGTCCCTGCTCACCACACAACTGTGGAGAATGCACTCTCTATTGGCTAGATGTCCCTCAGTCAAAGAATGGATAAAGAAACTGTGATATCAGATTCTCTGTGACTTACAATCAGAGTCCATTATTAGTATGGCATGAAGGAAGATGTACAGATGTCTTTCTTCTGCTCATTGTATGAGCAGAGAACCAGTGTTAATTGCTCTGTACATCCTGAAAACCCCATACAATCACAATGTTAGAACTGCATAGTACTTGTGAGAAATTATGTTTTCAGAACTAAAGAACTGGACACTGATGCTGGATCAGACCTGACAGGATTCATTCATCTCAGCAAGCTGGATACCGACATTCTATTTCCTCCATGTTTCAGCCCTAGGCACCTCAGTTGCTGTTATCCATCAAAACAGGACAGCTACCAGGACAGCATTGTAGAAGGCTTCTGATCCCAGTTGGTCCAGCATTTCAGAGTGTCCCACACAGGACTCTTTTTTAAATTTTTTTATTAATTTATTCAGATTACAACTAAATTGTTATCCCATCCCTTGTATCCTCCCGTTACTCCGTCCTTCCCGCTTTCACCCTATTCCCCTCCCCTAGGTCTATGACTGAGGGGAACTTCCTTCCCCACTATATGGTCATAGGCTATCAAGTTTCATCTTGGTAGCCCGCTTATTCTTTCTTTGAGTGCCATCAGGCCTCCCCACCAAGAGGAGGTGGTCAAATATGGGCACCAGAGTTCATGTCAGAGTCAGTCCCTACTCTCCACATAACTGTGGAGAATGTGCTGTCCATTGGTTAGATCAGAGTAGGGGCTCGATGTTTACTATTGTATTGTCCTTGGTTAACCACACGGTACTCCTATTAAGCCTGGGATTTCACAACATTTGGAAAATGAACCACAAATGCTATCACTGAATTACTTAACCATATTCCCCAATATTTTTTTTGGAACTCCGTCAAAGGTATTAGTCTCCCTAAATCAGCCTGAAGAAACCATAAGAGAATGAAGTCCCATTTCTTCTAAGGGGGATTGGATAGGTTTCTATTTACTTTCTTGCTCTACAAATGCTTATTTTCATTGGGAGTTGGTTATAAGTATTAAGTCTGTTACAGAGAGGAAACTAGGTCTGATGCAGGGATATATCTCTTTTCCTTTATCTTTCTTTTGTAGGTAAGGAGATAGTAGCTGAAAGGATAGAACCAGCATATAGAAATATACAGGGAGGATAGAACAAAAGGTAGAGTATTGAATCTACTCTTCATCTCAAGGCCTTAATTGTTACTCACAAATAAGGTTATTTTTTAACTTAATGGTATTGAATTTTGTATATTGATGCAAATCATGGTCATGTCAAAAACTAGTCTAAATTTATCACAAGAATACATATTCCAGGTCTAATAGGTAGATATGATTCTATAGCTATTTAAGGTAAAATAGTTAAATAAGGTCTTCAAAAGCCTCAGAGACCTAGAGAATATGGCATTTAAAGATGTTTTTATTATTCTAAAGACTCTTTGACAATAAGACAAGTTAACTTCTGGGAACATGCAGCCTACCTCAAAGAAGATGATGAGCATCAATGAACCTCCTTATGGAGATGGCTTCAAATGTGGCAAACTAGCCACTGGGCAAAAATTTGTTTCTGCCACAGACAGAATTCTGCCTAAAAATAGGCAAGTGTAAATGCAGGCAGGGTCGATGCCCAAACTCTGCCAAGACAGAGTAAGCAAGTCCTTAATAGTCCCTGCCTTGCAAATATGTCTGTCAGATATAGTGAGTCAGAAGGCTGAAGAAGATGTTATACAGAGTGGTGGGTTCAGGCAGCAAACTGTCTCAATCATTTTTTCATTTTAGAGGCTGCTAACCTGCACTTCTGGTTCACTCAGATATTTAAGTTTTATTTTTTCTCAAATCTCTGATGGGGTTGAAGACCAGATATTTTAGTCTTTCAATTAAGCTTAGTAGGTTAGGGGTTAAGATGTTTTTAGATCAAGGTAGATGGTTTAAGTTAATAGAGATGAAATTTGATAAATACTGACCTTCATTTAGAAATGTAGACCCAACAAGATAGGAAAGATGTTAACTTCAAGTTTACCAAATACAAATAATCAAATCACTATGAATTTAACACTTATATAATTCTTGGTTATCTCATGGTTCTTCCTGCTGTAAGTAGTTTATTTATTCATGTGCAATAATATAAATGTATACATTAAAAAGAAACATAATAGAAAGTTAAAAAAGAAATAGTAGTACATTTACAGTATGAAATACCACTCACCTATTAAAAAAAGGAAATCTTGAAAGTTGCAGGGAAATGGATGGAACTACAAATGACCATCCTGAGTGAGTTAACCCAGACCCAGAAAGATACACTTGGTTATAATTGGATACTAGCCCAATATAGATGTCCTTCACTCAGCAGGGGATTGGACAGATGCTGGGGCTGCTATTGGGACTTCAGATGAGAGAGGTATGGGAGAATGGGGAAATAGAAGACCATCATGGCTGGCGGATCTGGACCCAGGGGCCATACACAAACTATTGTACCAACCAAGGACAAAACATGCAGTAAACCTAGACTCCCCTATTCAGGTCTAGTCAATGGACAGGCAGTTCTTTGTGAGTTTGGGGCCAGCTTGGTCAACAAAGCAAGTCCAGGACAGCCAAGGCCACACAGAGAAACCCTGTCATGAAAAACCAAGAAAAGGACTGGACAGCACCTGGGAGGCAGAGGCAGGCAGAACACTGTGAGTTGGAGGCCATCCTGGTCTACAAAGTGAGTCCAGCCCAGCCAAGGCTACACAAAGAAACCTGAAACCCTGTATCAAAAAACAAAACAAACAAACAAACAAACAAACAAAAAAAAGAAAGAAAGAAAAAGAAAAAGAAAAAAACCAAACCAAGAAAAAATAAAAGCAAAATATAAATATTATCCAGTTTATCATGCATCTTAAGATTCGGCAGAGCACTAAGTATAGTGTAGACACAGCACGGGCTATAAGCATCCAGGGGCTCCAGAGTAAGACTTCCTGATTTCTAGGCTCAGTTCTGCTACTCACTAGGAGCAGAGGGGCCTCCAGTGTTCTTCATTTATAAAGTATACCTGCCTTCTGAGGCAAGTCAACTTATGGGTATATTTATTTATGTACGATTATATAGATGGATGGGATTAGTGTCCTTATACAAAGTGACTAAGGGGCTGGGAAGGATCCAGCTAGAAGCTACCATCTTTAAAGCAAAGAGGAAGCTGCTTACTCTACTTTATCTTAGACTTTCCACCCTTCAGAACTATAAGCAAGACATTCATGCCACTTCTAAGTTGCCCACTCAAAGATATTTTGTTATAGCAACTTGAATGGTCTAAGACAGAATTAATCAGTTTTGTGTGATTATAATGAAATTCCTGAAGCAAGCTAACTTTATAATGAGAAGATTTTAATCTAGCTTAACAGTTTTGTAAGTCTGAAAAGCAGAGTGCCAGTTCTGGAAAGGATCCTTGACTTGGCTATGCGATCTCAATGTAGACAGATGCAGCCACACTGGCAGAAATGAAGGCAGAGGCCTGGTGGTATCATGCTCAGACTCTTGTAGCAACCCCTCTGTGAGAATTACCAAAGGCTCATTAAAAAAAAACCCAACAAAATATCCACTACCTTAATTTATTCCAAAGATAGCACCAATAGTCAACTTATGTGCTCCTTAAAAAAGTCTCCACCTATGAAGGATCGCACCACCACCCAATACTGTGACTCTAAGATCAAGTTGGCAACAAATGAAACTTTGGAAGAGGCACTGAAAGCAAAGCTAGACTCTGGCAGCATCCAGGCAGGGCAGACACACTGAGACCGTGAGACATAAGCCTCCCAGGGCAGGGCCATAACTGGACTCCTTAGTAACAGCTCTTTTTTGAGGTTCTGGTGGCCTAACGCTTACACAGCAATGTCTAAAGGCCCCACAAATGACCATCGATTTTCTATAGATGGGAGGGTACTCTTGTCTCTAGTTCTGCATTTGTTCAACCTTTTTGGAGGCCCATATAGCCAATGAACAGCATGTAGACATGTGGAAAGATGCCTGGAGAAAGCTCATTCACCATGGGGATGGAGGTGGGAGCAGTGGGGAAGAAGGAAAGACCAGACAGAAGAACTAATAGAGGTCTCAAGGAAGATTCTTGCTGCTCCATTTGGCCAATTTCCATCTCAGAAAGAGCTCTGGCTGGCAAATAAAAGGAGAGCATGTATTGTATTATGAAACTAATGGCCCGATCTTTAATATATTGAATGATTGCCTTATAAATAATATATAACTTATAAAGCAAAAAATGTTGGTTCTGTAGAGCTGTTTATTCAGCTGCTAAAATACATTAAAAAACCCTATTTCATTGAAAAAAAATAGCATCCTTCTAACTCAGATTCTGATGTAATTTTTCAGAAACGTGAAACTTGATGAAATATGGAATCTCCTACACTGTGCTCGCATCTGTGCACCTGGTTACTGCTTATCCTAAAGAACAACAGCCAAAAAGCTAACATGGCACTGCTTGTCTGGGGCTGCTGACTCTCATGTGCTGCCTCCCATTAGCCAGCACGCTAGCTGGGCAAGTCACTATTCAACCACTCAGACGTAGACTGACCTCTGAAGGAGACTGTACTGTTTTGAGTGGAGGACCACTGAATTCTTTCTTGTTCTTAAGGAAAGTGCAGAGTAGGCAGCAGGAGCTGCAGGGATCTTTATAACCTACCCCTTTATCCCCAAATGAACAATGAACCCCAACACACCCTGTCCCTCTTAGAGCTTTCCCAAAGATCTTCAGGAAAGGGATTTAACAACTTTCTCCTAGAATCCAGTCTGCTGTTTTACAATCCCTACTCTCATCCTGGAGTTCTTTCCATTACAATGAGCACTATGGAATGCTTTAAAAAGCATGTGCATGCACACACACACACAGACACACAGACACACACACAGACACACACACACACACACACACACACACACACTCACACTCATACCCTGACTTGCAGAGGACCTATTCAGACACAACAGGTGCAAGGAGTTATAGGTCTTACAAAGAGCACAAAGAAGAAGCCAGTCAGCAGGAACAGTGCTTGCCAAGATTTTAATTCATTAGTACAAATTCAAATTTACAAAGAACTAATCCCACATAATGGATGGGGTGGGGGAGGAGGACTAATGGGGGAAGATGGAGTTTCTGAAAATTCACATCTGACTTCCACTAAATTTCTCACCTATATCCCTTTATTTTCTTCTTTTTCCCAATAGATATTAATTTGTTTTTCTTCAGAAAAAGAATGACAGCGACGAACAGTTGTGACCTAAGAACATGCATGTGTGCATGTGTGCATGTGTGCTCTACTGACAGGAGGCTTTTTTGGGAGGTGTAGAAGTACATTAGTGACTGGGATGTGGGAAGATGGCAGTTGAAAATAAGAAATCTTTTCCCCATGCCTTGCTTTGCCCTTGCAGAGTCAAGGCAAACCTCTGTTTCTTCCTTGATGTAAATACTTTTCTCTCTCAGGCATGGAAAATATATTCTCCTGGTCACAACTCAAAATGAATGACTTAGCACACTAGCCATCAACATTGTCTTCAAGGGCTGGAGAGATGGCTCAGTGATTAAGAGCACCTGATGCTCTTGTAGAGGACCTGAGTTTTGGTTCCCTGCACACACATCGGTAGCTCACAACTGCCTGTAACACACACACACACACACACACACACACACACACACACACACACACACACACAGTTAGCTTTGACAGGGTGGTAGTGCCTCTCTCAGCTGATGCACCTTGAGAATGAGCCCAGTCAAGAGCAATGGAGGGAGAATAGCTTCTTAGCAAATAGCTTGGCCTTAGGAGCTTGGGTCTGTGTCTATCCCAATATCCTCTTTGTTCACTTCCTTGGGATCTCTTTCTCGCACTTTGTCCCTAAACAGTTGTCTCCTAGCATAAAAGTCCTGTTCTTTGCTATTCTCACTTTGCCCTCTTGCATTTGTTGAATTCATCCCCTCTGTGCCTTTGACTAGTACAGTCTTGAGGACAGCTCTCAGGTCCTCATCTCTTAGTCTCATTCCCTGCAACTTAGTATTGTGAGTCCTTGGTACAGCTGGCCAGTGTTAATGCTTTGCTTCCCAGATGTTTTATAGCTACCATGACTATTACCTGGTCAAAAGACAATGGGTCTTATTGCTTCTCAAAGAAAACCTTTATCTAATTGTCTTCAAGAGGGGACTCGCCCTGCGTTCACTTTTGTTAGAGCGTCACAAAGTTCCTCTTCTACTTTTATCACTGTCTGTTCGCCTTCTTACCTGTTTTATTTATTTTGTTTATTATTATTTTTTATTTTTCTTTTTTACATATACATTTATATTATTAAACATATATACAATAAACTACCTACAGCAAGAAGAATTGTGAAACAATCAGGAATTATGTAAATGTTACATTCATAGTGTTTTGGCTCTTTGTATTTGGCAGCCTTAAAGAAAACATCTTTCCTATCTTGTTCTTACCTGTTTTGTATTCTTACCTTCTTGAGCCAGGTTCTATAGCACTTCCTTTGTACTCTTGTATATGTTAAGATCACATTTTAATGTTAATTTGACCTGCCCTATCACCAACCAGCTTATTACTGTTAACAACAACAACAACAACAACAACACAACTGAAATAATAGACTTCATCTCCCTAAGAAGAGCCCAGGGAGCATTGCAGAAGAGGAGGCTGAAAGGATGTAAGAGGTGGGTGATGGGGTGGGGGAGATTTCCCATCTCTGTATTCCCATTAGGTGTTGAAGTCTTTACAGCAGCCTTGGAGATTCAGCTCAATTCCCTAATACCTACTGAGACTGCACACAAAGTTCTGTGAGCACCCACACCCTGCCTGCACAGGCAGCTCAGCTCCATACAGGCAGGCTGAGGGCTCTACCGGCTGGAAGGACTTCCTCACACTGAGTTGAAATCTATTAGAGATGGCTGCACGGTCACAGGGCTGAGTGGCACAGTGGAGATGTTTAAATGCTGAGGGACTCTAGGAGCTGGATGCCACATCAGTTTGGTAAGAGTCTAGGGGGGCATAGGTGGTTCCTTAAAAGACTGACATTTAATATGGGAATTGGAGGAAGACAAGGAGTTTACCAAAAAGGAATGCGGTGAAGGCTATTTCCAGGGAAGAAAACAAAGGACAGAGGTGTGGGTCTTGCTGAAGCTTCATTTTTCTTCTCACACCCAAGGCCTTGGTGCTCCCCTGGTCACCCCTGCCCAGGCGCTATGTTCCTTATAATGCATCTTGTATACTGGGGCCAGGGTGGTTCTCCTAAAGCTGCTTCTTTATTGGGTAGTAGATAGTCCTACCAAGGGAGCCTGCTTTTTGTCCTGTTTTGTTTTATTCATTTTAAATGTCATTCTCCACTCTCAGTGATATAAACCTGAGCTATCTGCGTGACGTTGTACTTCATTAGTTTGGCCATCTTAACTCCTCTCTGTGGCTGAGCTGAACTACTTTCTTGTGAACATCTCCATACATACAGGGAGGCACAGGGTGCAAAACGTACCTCCATCTCTTGCCACATGAGTGGCCTTTAGTAAGTCCTTTTTATTGAGTCTGAATTTCTTATCTACCTACCTATCTATCTATCTATCTATCTATCTATCTATCTATCTTTTATTCACTTATTTATTATTTGAGACAGGGTCTCATGTAGTCTAGGCTGGCCTTGAACTTGTTATCTAGCTGAGGATGATTTTGAACTTCTGTATTCTGTATTCTTCTTCAGGAGTGCTAGGATTATAGGTGTGTGCCACCATATTCAGTTTATGAGGTTAAAACCGAGGGCTTCATGTATGCTGGGAGAACATTTTATCAACTGAGCTGTCTTCCCAGCCCCATTTTTCAAAATGATGAGTTAAGTTTGAAAATATTTTTAAAAACCAGGTCAAATGTTTCTAATTTTTGGAAATCTATTCTAATATTCCAAGCAACTGAGAATTTTTCTCATAACATGCATTTCTAGAACTCTAGTACACCTCTTAGCAGACAATAGTGAGTAACTGGATTTCATGTGTCAGGTTCTGTATTAATACAGACAACTAGACCTACCTTTCCCTCTGTTTCTTGTGTATAATCCTGGCTTTATGTGCTGGCTCATTTTGACAGTCAACTCACCACAAATTGGAATCACCTGGGAAGGCAAGGCTAAGGAGGAATCATCAAGATCAGGTTGGCCCGTGGTCACATTTGTGCCTGGATTGTCTTTATTAATTGAGTCTGGAAGACTCAGTTTGAATGGGCAGCACCAGTTCATGGGCTGAGCCCCAGACTGTGAAAGAGTAGGAAAGGCTAGCTGAGCAGATGAACAAGCACCCTGCCATCAAGGATGTATTCATTTCTCTCTGCTCTTTACTCTAGCTGTGGCTACCTGAGTACCTGCCTTACCTTCCCGTCAGTAATGGACTGAAGCTTGGAATGGAAAAACTAGAATTTACGTTGTCAGGATATTTGCTATAACAATAGAAATCAGATGTGCATTTGCACTTATCATTGAATTTATAAATAATGACCCCCACCTGCCCAGTACCATTTTTGCCAAGTACGTTCTTGAAACATGATGGTTGAGTGTGTGAAGCAGACTATTAAGAAGATCCCCATGAGTTCTGCCCTGTACCCCATTGTAGACACCCTATACAATCTACAAAAGATGAATGACACTTATGATTTAATTACACTATGTGGTTAAAGTGAAGGGTTTTTGTCGTTGTTTTAGGTAGTCTTTACTGAAACCTTTAAAAGATAGAAGAGAACCAGTCTGAAAAAAATGGATTTTCTTAGTTGTTTAGAAAAGGAAGCTGCTATCCTGTGTAAGGGGTCTATGGAGGATCCCTGTATCAAGGCTTGAGGATGGACCCTAAGTGTGAGAGTGGTGCTTTGCTGATGGCTAGCAAGAACAGCAGAACACATATAGTTGCCCCTAATGGATTGTGCCCTAAATCTGAGAGATGAGACGTAGATTTTTTCCCAGTCAAGCTTCAGGTTAGGACAGTGTCTTACTGTTCTATTGCCATGCTAAGACAACATGAACAAGATAACTTATAAAAGAATTTTATTTGGTGATTACAGTGTTAGAGGCTTAGAGTCCATGGCCATCACAGTGGTAAGCATGGCAGCAGGCAGGCATGGTACTGGGGCAGAGCTGAGAGCTCACATCTTGATCCACAAGAACAACAAGGCAAAGAGATAACTGGGAATAGCATAGACTTTTGAAACCTCTAGCCTGCTCCCAGCGACACACCTCCAATAAGGCTTCACCTCCTAATCCTTCCCAAACAGTTCCATCAAACAGGAGACCAAGTATTCAAATGTATAATCTTCTGAGGGCCATTCTCATTCAAATAACCATAAGGTTCGCACCTTTATGATATCTCAAAACAAGGACTCAGATAAACTATAACCAGGCTCCTGACTCTTAGAAACCATGAAATAACAAATACATCTTGTTTTAAACTAGGAATGTTATGACAAATTAGTATGTCATCATTGGCAGAATGAATGAGTGAATCCAAATCCTCTGGCGTATGGTTCTATGTACTACTGTTATGTGTTTTTTAGATGGTTTACCCATTTTCTTCCTCATTTTGCGTGCTCCTTCTTTGTATTTGCCCATTCAAACCCTGTACATTCATTTTATGAATAAACACCGAGAAGAGGTGGACATGCAAAATGTGAAAGTAATGGGCAGTGATGGTACATCTTAAATGATCTATGTGCCAGGCATTGCACAGCATGATTTACATTTGATTTTTGCAATAATCAAAATAATCAAATTTTAAAACACTTTCAATATTATCTCCATTTTGTAAACGAGAAATCTAAGCCTCAGAAGGGGTGAGCAACACAGCAGAGAACTGGGAGCTATGTAATCTCTGAGTTATAACTACTGACTACTCATCACTGAAACACACAACTTCTAAGCTATAATGACCACAGAGCTACGTGAACATAAAGCTGTATAACGATGGAGCTGTTAATGAGCATAGGGCTATCTCACTGCAGCTCTACACGACTACAGAACTGACCTGGGAGTTTTATGACCATTAAGCGAGTTATGTTACCACTGAGAGATATGCCAAAATGTTGCTCCACACCGGTGGTTTTGGTTGTAAAAGTTTCAACCTATTTCATTTGGTATCTAATTTTTGCTATCGCTAAAATGAATAACAATAAGTAAAAAACAGCTAGAACTTTGAAAAAATTTGCGGTGTAGAGTCTGACATCTTGTCTCAGCCGATAGTTGTGGTTATTCAGCCTATTCAGTCCATCACATGGTTATTGAACACATGAAACATAGAGGGAAAGATGGGTGTTTAGTCGTTAGGCATGCATGAGGGTTACAGACTGAGCCTGCTCTCATCATTTGATAGGCCAGTTGATCTTAATGTACAAATGTAAATAATGACAATGTAAGGCCTGCTGCTAATTTCATAAATGAGACATGAAGTATCAGGTTAGATGGACTGTGAGAATGCAAATGATAACAAAGCTGTGTCCTAGAATTGCCACTGGGGAAGAGCTACGGGCCTCTCTATGACTCACTAGCATCTCCATTGGATGTTCCTTGTTTGTACATGTCATGACTCTGATTTGGACTTGACAGTTAACTTTTAGAACCTATAATAATGTCAGCTGATGAATGCTGCAAGGAAGAACCATCAGTTATCTTTAAGGATGTGGGCCCTGGTAGGCAGATCAAGCTCTCCTGGCTGCTGAGTACATCTGTGAATATATGGGCAGCACAAATTGGAGTTGGTGGGTTGAAAAAAAAAAGTGAAGTCAGAAGGGGTCTCAGGGCTGGAGATGGGAGGAGTTAAGGATGGGAGTGAGAGGTGAAGGTGATTAAAAAAAACCTCTCATGAATGTATGGAAGTCTGAAAGAATTAATAAAACTATTATTTTAAGAGAATCTATAACTTTAGTGAAAAATACTAGGGTGTTCAGTAGTGAATGGGCTTTGGAAAGATTGTGTGTTAAAGACAGTGGTGACAGATACATTAGTGCTTTGTGCCTCCGACCGTGAAAATGTTGAATGGTTGCTGGAGGTGGAAAGGTATGAATTCATAATCTCATTGCAGAGTCATTTGGAAGCTTGCAAGAGGAGTACTTGTGACACAGGTGATACATTTAGTGGGAACTTTTCCTTCATTTCTTTTGTCTCTTCTATTTCTTTCTAATTGTTCTGAGTGTTTGCCTCAAGAAAAGGAAATGGTTCTATTTCCCTAAACACATGCATTTCCCATCAACTCTGCAGTCATGGTCTTGAAACGAAATCGCAAAACTGAATTTCCAAAGGATCAGTTGGAAACTGATTCTTGATGTAGAGAAGAAAAGCTTTTACTCAATTATCTACAATAACAGCAGGGGAAACGCTGGGAATTACTGACACAGTAAATGGATTTTTTTTTGCATAAATGTTTTCTGTTTTCAAGTTTACTTTAGTGTGAAAGACCTTTATTATAAAATGGTGCTTCTAGCACCTTCTCTTGTGTTTCAAAGAATGAAAAATGGGTGTTTTTATTTGTTTTTTCTTCAGAGGCAATGGAATCACCATGGTTGATCGTTTAGACTTAAACACCTGATACCTACTAAGATTTCATTTTCTGGAGCTAGATGGATGGTGTTTGGTGACCTGGTCTTGGATGTCACTGTGGTTTGAATATGAGGTCTCCTCCACAGGCTCACGTAAGATCTGGTCTCCAGTTAGTGATGTTATTGAGAGGCGATTTGATGATAAGGGAAATGTCATCAACAAATGAGTCTATTGAAGAATATGTAGCTGAAAGGGCTACTGGAAGGCAGAGCCTGATTGGAGGATATAGCTTGCCTTTAGACACTCCTCTCTTTTCACTTCCTGGTGCCATAAGGTGAGCAGCTGTCTCTGTCTTCTCTCCTGCCATCACGATATTCTGCCTTGCCTGGGGCTAGTTAGACTTAGATTGAAACCTTTGAAACTGTGAGACAGAAGAAACCCTTCTACTATTTATGTTATTTGACTCAGGTGTTTTGTCACAAAAATAGAAAACAGGCTTGCAGAGATGTGGTGGCAGATATATATAAAATTTTTTTTTCTAGGAAAAGAGCTCTATTTCCAGAAGCTGCTGAAAGTCAACACTTGGGACACTGAGGCAGGAAGACCATGAGTTTGAGGCCAGCTTTGGTTATAGAGTCAGAAGTTGTCTCTGAAGCATAACATGCATTATTGAAATATAATTTATATAGTAAACTCAGTTGGATTGAATGTCCAATTCAAAAGCTATAAGTGTATTTATAGAGTTGCACAGCCATGATATAACTCAAACTCCCCACATCCATTAACAGTTATTCCCCTTCCTCTCAACTCTGCCAGAATCTGATACCCATTCAATTATATTCTGGAGGCGCTTGTCACATAACCCTAGTGACTGGAGCTTGATCTATGGACCCAAGTAAGGGTAAGAAGAAGAAGAAGAAGAAAGAACTGACTCTACAAAGTTGTTCTCTGACCTACACACACGCGCTGTGATACACACTCATCCCTTGTTAATCATACATTAAAAATACATCCAGCCGCTATGAATTTTGCTCCTAAGGAAAGCTGCAGGCACACATCTGTCTCAGGATACAACCTGTAGCTTACACACATGGTCTTCTGTGATTCTTTTTTTCCCTTTACTCTTTCCAATTGCTGAAGAATTGCATCAGTAAAGTTACTTTGTTTATTCCCTGTTTGCTGTCCCTGTGGGACAGCATGCTGTTATTTGGGTCAGGCTCACCTGGACCTCATAACCTTCCTGCCTCTGCCTCATGAGTGCTGGGGTTACAGGTCACCACACACAGCCTTTGAACCCCCTCATCCCCCCAACTCTCTGAAACTTTTGTCCCTCTTAATAACCTTTTGACTATCCTATGTTCTCTGATTTTGCAACATGCTTGGCTTTCCTTTTCTTTTTCTGACTATTTATATTAGCTCCCGAGCAGACTTTGCTTTTCTAACTACAGTTACCTGTTGATGCTCGTCGGGGGAGCCTTTTGACTCAACAGTACAGACTCCTGCCTGAAGCCACATCTCTTTTGGATGTCTACATATCACACGCTCAGAGCACAGCTGCCGAGGAGCTACTGTGAACCATGTAGAGCTCAGTTTTGCCAAGCGACTATCACAACCTTCAACTCTTGCTCTAACGATTCATTGTTTGGGCCAATCATTTTCTATGTCTGCCTCACATCCTCCAAACAAAAGATGCCTTTGTTGAAACTCTAGGATGGTGTGTGGGCTACACTGTTGCAGAAGCCAAGAACGAGCATTGTTGTGAGGGGCAGGAGGATTTGATTGACAGAAGAACTTATAAGAGGAAGAAGACTAATTAATTGTGTCACTCTATCCTTTCTGATGCAATGAGAACAAATGCATTTTGATTCCTGACATTTATTCAAGGCACCAAATGCATGTGTGCATTTGGATATGTGTGCACATGTGTCATATGCAAAGGCCAGAGAATGATATCATGTGTTTTCTTCAATGGCTCTCCACTTGATATTTTGAGACAAGGTCTCTCACTGAACCCAAAGCATGATTTGGCCAAGATGGCTGATCAATGACCTTCAGGGTTCTGACTTTTTTCACCTACTGAGAGCTGGGATTCAGTTTTATAATGCTGTTCCTATCCTCCACCCCCCCACCCCCAACCCATTCTGTATTTGCTGAAGATCTGAAACTTAATCCATGTGCTTGTGTGGCAAACACTTTACTGCCTGTCTCCTCAGGCCCTCTCTTTACTTTTGAATTCAGACTCTTAGAAATGCTTGTCAATTAATGTGGCTTTTGTAATTGTAGTATACAAAAATAGGGGGGAATGTTTGCAATTGTAAACAACTCATGCTGCCCTTAACCTTGTGTAGGTGTGAGAGCTCAGCTGTAATAATGTGAAATATGATGTGGGGTCTTTATATTTCTCTGCAGATCTAGATGCTACCTAAGAAAGAATGAAGCCAAAACATTTCTATACATTGCAATGTTTGAATACTGTGTGCAAAATGAAAGGTTTTGAGTTGAAGAATTGCTTAAGCAATGTTGTTGGTAACACCAGTTCCTCCTGCTTCCGTTTTCCATTTTTGTCCTGCCACAAAAAAGCACCAATATGTTAGCATCTTGACTGTAACCACTCGATTATTGATTTGGTTGAAATGCGGACAAGAATAATTCCCTGGAATATATTTATACATATTTATGAAGTTTGTATATCTTTTAATTTGTTTGTTTTGAGATTGAGTCTTACTATGTAGCCTGGGTTGGCTTGAAGCTTACTACGTAGACCAGGCTGACCTCGAACTCACAGAGATCTGCTTGCCTCTGCCTTCTACATGCTGGGATTAAAGGCATACACTACTATGCCCCACTTCTACATCTTAAACAAATCTCTTATATGAACATTGCCATCAAGAAGGTATATACCCCTGGGCCCAAATCTGCCTATCATAATGTTCTACTTGTAGGTTTCTAGGACCCTCTGGATCCTTCTACTTTGCTATTCTCCCATGCTTCTCTCATCTAGAGTCCCAATAGGATGTCCTCCCCTCTGTCCCAGTTTCCTGGTAAGTGAAGGCTTTCATGGGATATGTCCCTTGGGCTAGTATGCAGATATAAGTGAGTATAGTGGAGAGTGGGGTATGACTTTCATATGAACTCTAGTGCCTCATACTTGACCATGTCCCCTGGAGGGGAAGACCTGGTGGCACTAAGAGGAAGGATAGCAGGATACCAAGAAGAGACTTGATACCCTATGAGCATATACAGGGGGAGGAAATCCCCCTCAGAAACAGTCATAGGGGAGGGGAATAAGGGGAAAATGGGAGGGAGGGAAGAATGGGAGGATACAACGGATGGGATAATCACTGAGATGTAACAAGAATTAACAAAAAATTAAAAAAAGAGGGTATATGCATATTAAAAAGCAATTATTTAATTCAGTGTCTTAGTAATTTCTACCAAAGGTTTAGTCATGTGAAGCCCACCACCAGCTCATTTAATAAGGTTAAATTGTGATTATTATAAAGGCATATTTTCAGTGCAGGTTGATGAAACCCTTTGCTCAGCAACCTATTGTGTTGGTCCGATTTCACTTTCTAGTATTTGACTGTGTGCAAGCTCACTTCCACTGGTGCTCTTGTTAAAGCCTCTTAAATAGAGACATTCATTAAACAGCTCTATCTGGGCTCCCCTTGTGTTTCTATCAATTCTCATGTCTTCAGATCCCACCTGCATCCTGTGAAATACTCAATCATTCCAGCCCAAGTTTTCTTCTCATATATTACATT
This sequence comes from Acomys russatus, assembly GCF_903995435.1. Taxonomy (NCBI): domain Eukaryota; kingdom Metazoa; phylum Chordata; class Mammalia; order Rodentia; family Muridae; genus Acomys; species Acomys russatus. The sequence goes on along the minus strand of NC_067138.1, from coordinate 64,973,155 downwards.
CATATATCCTAATGTCTCACTAACAGGCCGCACAGTGGCTGTGCGCTGGCACCAAATAAGCACGCTTCCACTTCACTGAAGCTCAGACTCCCATCCCATTCCCTTCTGAGAGCCATTTAACTGCTGTCTTTGCAGGTCTCCTTCTGTGCCACTGTGTTGTAGTTTTTTTCGCTTGGAGTGTTCGCTGTTGCCTGAATCCTCCCTCTCACCCTCCGTTCTCTATGCTTGTACCCATGTGTTTTTTTTATCACAACGTAACTTAGTGTTTGTCATAAAGCAGAAACTTATCCTGTACATTGAATGAATAAAAATTCATTTATTTCTGTACCCTCAATCCCTAGCATGGTGCACACCCAGCTTACCTGCTCTATAAGTACTGGATAAGTTAAATAAACAAGTTGATGCATTCTGTAGCAATAAAAGAGAATCATTTGAAGAATGGCTGCCTCTTCAGAGCTCGAAGGCCCCTTAGAGGTCATTCTCAATTTCAGGTCACTTCATCTTTTCATTTACTGGGAGCCTAACCAAGTGCTGGCAGGAAATAGGAAGTTGGTAAATGGAATGTAAAGATCTAGAAAAAAATCACATGGTTTTGATCTGTCTGTAGAGTGTCTAAATCTACTTTCCTGCCCAGTATTAGGCTTATCAACTGAGTATCTGTAAGTCTAAGGAAGGAACGAAGGGGTCATGTGTGGTTTAGGTATGGGATCAGGGGTATAAATAGAGTCAACATTTGAGTAACCCTAAACCACTAAAGCAGTGAGTCATTCAGCTGAAGATAAAGGCCATTGCCACTGTGCACAGCAGGGTACAGAACCAGGAATATAGAGAGAGACTGAAAGCTGTTTGTTACAATGCGTGCATGAGGGTTATACTGAAAATCTTTGGCAAGTCTTAATAAGTCAAATGCAAACATGTAGGAGTTTTGGCCTCAAGGATGGAGAAACAACTAGTTTTAAGTGGCTCACACACAAGAGAAATCTTACTCCATGCAGTAAGTAATCCAGAGAGAAGAGGCTTCAGGATTTGTGAGCCAACAACATGATGGCAGTGCTAAGCTACCAACTCAGCTAAATCCTCGGCTCATGCTCCTCCATTTTTCCTCTTCACGCTGAACTCTCTAGGTGGCAAAATAGTGCCGTTGTAGAGACCACAGCAAGTCTTGACCAAGTCCTGAGGAAGGAGGGTACCAGCGAGCCCTCACCCTGTCTCTCCTTCCGTTTGCAAATTTTGGAAGCCTTTCCCACAATCTCCTGGCAAAATTGTCTTTCAAAGCTCACTGGATTGATTTATACCCGGAGACCCTCTGAACCAATCTCTGTCGAAGGGTTTGGACTCCTCACCCACCCTGGGGCTTGAGCTGCGGGCATGCCCAGGAAACTGAGAGATGAACTCCTCCAGGCTGCTGCTACCATGGACTTCTACCTCAGAACCTCAGACAAAGGAAATACATCCTCTCTTGCCAGGGTTCCTACTCCCCAGGAGGGGAAGGGTTGAATTTCAAAAGAATTAATGAATTTTGGTGTGAAGACTCCTTTATACCATGGATGTTACCGTCTGCGGGCCCATTTCTGTGCACTGGGGATAGGTTATATGGTGTCTGGGGAGTGGTCCAGGCATCCTGGAGATTGACTGCAAAGCAGGGAAAAGTGATTGTCTGTCATCACTGTTTTTCTTTCCACCTTGAGAAAGAGCAGCCTAGGCATGGGTTGCCAATCCTATCAGTGTATTCTAGCTTCTAGGTTATGTAACCCTGGAGTCACATTTCCTGTCACCATTAACTGAAGGAGCCGCATGAACCTAGTATAACAGAATATTCTAATAGAGAAATGAAAGGTCTTGCAGCCTTGCAGGTCACAGAAGAAGGACCCATACTCAGCCTATTAACTTTTGTCTCAGAGTGTTATTTCCTTAAACAAAGCTCCAAGCTTGGCATTGTATCCACAGGGAAAGAAACAGGCCCAACCAGTTTATTTCCAACACTTTATTTTCCCTCTGCTATCTTTGAACTTTGAGAATATTGTTAGACTTCCATGTAGATAAATATGATATCAAAAAGGGAAATCAGTTATGTTGTTTACTGTATAGTCAATGTAATTCTCATTTATTTATCTACACACACACACACACAGAGAGAAAGAGAGAGAAAGAGAGAGAGAGAGAGAGAGAGAGAGAGAGAGAGAGAGAGAGCAAAAGAGAGAGAGAGAGAGAGAGAGAGAGAGAGAGAGCGAAAGAGAGAGGAGAGAAAGAGAGAGAGAGAGAGAGCGAGAGAGAGAGAGGGAGAGGAGAGGAGAGAGAGAGAGAGAGAGAGAGAGAGAGAGAGAGAGAGAGAGAGAGAGAGTCACTTTATTTTATTTTACTTTATTTTATTTTGGGATAATGTCTCAGGTGTTCCACCCAGTGCAGTCTCAAAGTGAATGCATGCCTGAAGACAGTCTTGCATCTCTCACTGTTTGCTTCTACCTCATGAGTGTTGGGATTCCATGTGTGCCCCAGCATGCCTGGTATACAAGGCCAGGGAATGAGTGTGGAGCTTTATGCATGCTAGGCAAGCACTCCATCAACTGAGCTGCTGCCTCAGGCCCAAATAGACTTTTTGAATAAGGCACAGGCCAGGGCTATTGGTATGGTACAATGTGGGGAATTATATGCAGATTTTCTGAGGATCACTTTTGGCTAAGTACTTAGATAAGTTTGGCTATAAATGGGAGATTTCCCTGTTTTCAAGGTAACTATGAACTTGGTGAGAGAAAAAGGATGCAGATAACAGGCTGACTTTCGCTGTGATGTCACTAGTGATGGTGGCCCTGTGGTGTAATGATGACCAAACCAATAACAGAAAGAAAAGGAGGGACGCCACTGCCCCGGCTGTGACATTTAGGTGAATGTTAAAAGATATATTAGAGTTTGACAGGTGATCTGAAGTCTCACTTTCCAAAAGTCATAGTAAGGTATCGATGCTCCATGCTGTAAGACGAGACTGAAGGTTCATCAACTGAAGAGAGTATCTTTTGTTCCAGGTTTGCATCAGTTTTGGCAAAGGCCATTCCATTCAGAAATTTGTGGAAATGTGTTGGGGATCAGGGAAACTTTAACACCCACCTCACATATTTACCTTCTACCTTGGAAATGCCTTTCGCTTGTTGGGTGTAGTGTTTGAATAATATGGCCCCAGTAGGCCCACAGGGAGTGACACTATTAGGAGGTGTGGCTTTGTTGGAATAGGTGTAGTCTTGTTGGATGAGCTGACCCCACCCCTCACAGGAGAGCTGGCCCCACCCCTCACAGGACAGCTGGCTCCACACCTCACAGGACAGTTGGCTCCACACCTCACTGGCCACTGCAAGCTCCTTGGTTGAGTGCTTCTGCTTCTGGTGTGGATGCAGAGGGAGAAAACCCTACCCTGTGGGGGTGGGGCACTAGTAATTTGACTATGTTCCAGTGAATATATGGACAACACAAACTGGTCTTGCTTTATCCTTTTTTTTCCCCTGGGGGTGTATCATAGGGGTAGGGGGTGAGCATGGGAATACTGGGAGGTAAGCACGATTGGGGTGCATGATATGAGATTCCCAAATAATCAATAAAAATTAATAAAATAAAATAAACATTGAAAAATACCATGGGAAAAATGTTTTCTTTATTAAGAGTTGATGCGGTCATGGTGTCTCTTCACAGCAATAGACGTCCTGAGATGTCTAGAGTTCTTACAGGAAAATACTAAAAAGTCTGGGATGCTGAAACGATTAGACATGGGAAGCTCAGTCAGGAAGGGGGATGAAGGAATCTGAGTATGGTTGAGAGTTATCTGGGAGCAGGAGTTTAGCTTGGGGTGGAGAGAGAATTTGGGCTAGTAGAGACATGTAGGAAGCAGTGAGAAAAAAAGAAGAGGAAAAGGATTGGTTTTGGAAACTTGGGTGTCAATTATGTTTTCTTTTTGATGTTTTTAGGAAGGATTTACAGTCACAAATGACCCTCTATCCCTCTAGTCCCTCTATGCCTCCAGACACTCTATCCTTCCAGACCTTCTATTCCTCCAGACCTTCTTCTATTCCTCCAGACCTTCTATTCCTCCAGACCTTCTTCTATTCCTCCAGACACTCTTTCCCTCCAGACCCTCTATCCCTCTAGACCCATTATCTTTCCAGACCCTCTATTGCTCCAGACCTTCTATCCTTTCAGACCTTCTATTTCTCCAGATCCCTCTATCCTTCCAGATCCTCTATCCCTCCAGACCCACTATCTTTCCAGACCCTCTATCCCTCCAGACCCTCTATCCCTCCAGACCCTCTATCCCTCCAGACCCTCTATCCCTTCAGACCCTCTATCCCTCCAGACCCACTATCTTTTCAGACCCTCTATCCCTCCAAACCCTCTATCCCTTCAGACCCTCTATCCCTCCACTCCCACTATCTTTCCAGACCCTCTATCCCTACAGACGTTCTATCCATAAATGCTCCAGAGATTCAGACTCATGCAACTATATGGGAAAAATGCTTGAAAGATACTGGTTGTTACAGGGAGACAGATGGACTTTTTTGTTGTTACCATTCACCAAACACTGCAGTCTGACAGCTGTTCATATGATCTTCATACAGTTTTAGATATTATAAGTAACCAAGAAATTACTTAAAGCATATTGAAAATATTTACCATAACACTACTTATAGTAGCCAGGATATAGAATCAACTGTCCATCAAAAATTGCATGGATAAATAACACACACACACACACACACACACACACACACACACACACATCACAGAGAGACACTGGAGAAACCATATATACTGTATACACATAAGAGAATACTCTGTAGCCATCAAAAGAATGAAAATTATAATTTCCAACAATTTGAATGAACATGGATGAAATGATCTAGTCATGGAGAAATAAATATCACATGATCTCACTCATCTGAAAAATCTAGAAAATATGTTTTAAAAAAGGTTTTATAGAAGTAGGAAGTAGAATAATGGTCACTAGAGGATAGTGAGGGTAAGGGGATAGAGGGATAGAGAGTTAGTAAGGGCAAAATCACAATTATCCTGGAATAAAACAAATAATAATTTCTGCTGCCCCTCAGTACACTAGGGTGACTATAGTCAATGATGTAATATTGCATATTGCAAAACAACTAGGAGACAGGATTTTGAATATTTTTATGTGAAAGAATTGATTTGAGGGAATGGATAGATTTAAAACTCTAATTTAACATTTTTTGTTTCCGTGAGGACATGGAAAGTCTTGAATGGTGGGTCCTCACCTTCCACCTCATCTGTGCATGTCAGGCTGGATGGCCAGTGAGCTTCAGGGGGTCTTCCCTCTCTCTGCCTTTGAGGTCACTGGAGGAACACCGGGAATATAGGTGCTCACTAGCATGCCTATTTTTATGTGGTTTCTGGCATCTGAACTCAGGTCCTCAAGCTCACTCTTCAAACACTTGAGCCGCTGAGCCATTTGTTTAGCCCCAAGTTCTGAACTGATAATTACACATTTTAGACAATTATGAAAACATCGCATTGTCCCTCATACATACATAGGCTTATTTATTATGTGATAACTGTCATTAATATAAAGCATTTGAAAGGGTGTGCGCAGGTCATATGCTAAAATTACATAATGATTTATAAGGAACTTGAAAAAAAAGTCTGTGAGTTTTGGAATCTGGGCTGGGTGGTAGTGGAGTGGATTCTCGGTGTCTCTTTGGTCCTGGGAGACAGCTGAATTTGACCTGAACTGATGCCTTTTGGACATAATGTTGAATCAAGTTAGTGCAATCTGGCCCCTGGGCTCCAGGCCAACTGCATAAGCTGAGGCACCAAGGTGGACAGCTCAGGTGACACTGATCAGTTAGTCACCTCAAGTGACTGAAAGCAGATCTGTTGGAGGAAAATATTGGCCTGAGGTTTGGCCTGTTCCAGGCTTGGTCCTTGGTCTTCTGAAGTTCTTGAGTGAGTGGCTCATGTGAATACTCATTGCCAAATTGACAGTGTTCAGAATCATTGAAGAGACAAGCGTCTTTGCATGTCTGCGAGGGACTATCTTGGTTAAGTTCTTTGACATCCAAAGACTCAACTGAGATGTGGGCAACACCATTCCATGAGCTGGTTTGAAAGGACAAAGGCAGCTGAGGAGCAACACCCATAATTCTCTGCTTCCCGACTGTGGGTGCAATGTGACCAGCTGCCTCAATCTCCTCCTGTCACGTTAGCCCTGCTATGACAGATTGTACAGTCAAACTATAAGGCAAAAGAAATCCTTCCTTCCTTAAGTGGCTTTTTCTAGGTATTTTATCACTGTAACAAAAAAGTGACTATTAAGGTTGCAGAGTGGTATTAGAGGTATGGTTTATGATAATGATAGTGATAACAGAATTATTGGAGAAAAGAATGGTCGAATAGGAAATATCAGTTAAAGGTCATTTCAAAACAGAGTTGGCAATTTTTTTCACAGAATTGATTTGTTTATGTGCATCAACCAAGGCTTTGATTTTATCCAGACTCAGCCATAGCCAGAACTTGGCAGCCTCGTTACTGTTTCTGATTTCTACTATTTAGGAGTGATGGAAGACTTAGAGAGCACTCAGGGTGGACCTGGAGTACAATGCAATAGAACAAGTTTTTACTGAGCCCTTACCAGGTGCCTGGCACAAGGGCCTTGAGCATGGGGCTTACTGTATAATTAGAGTTATCAGATCAACACACAGCCTCCCAACCCTCCCCCCCCCAAGTGCAGAGGGAGACAGAGGGCTGGAGCTTAATGAGAGGCAGATGTCAACGGGGAGCAGATGTTTGCAGCTCCTCAGTTATATCAAATTAATCATCTCCTGACTTCAAGGTACTTCTTGGATCCAGGGACCTTCCCTGTAATAAATTGCTCCTGGGACTGGTTTTTAAAGTGAGAATGTAGATGGCTCTGTGTCAGATGCTCTGCGGCAGCTCTCTCCTTGGAAGCAGAATGAATTTAGGCGGAAGTGAGAAGACCAAGCTCTCAGACTGTCCTCTGACGAATCGAAGGATTGACTTCTCATTAACAGGATTAGCTGCTGCCACTCTTCCACCACTGGCTCTGCCCACTGTCCCCCATGCATTTAGTAAATAACTTTGGCAGGCACCATAGACAGGAGCTAATTCCGTGAGTGGGAACACAGACACAAGCTGATCTCATGGGTACAAGTAATGTAGGCAGAGTAGCTCTCTTTTGAAATAAAAAAAGCTTAAAAACATGGATGAGGAGAGAAATCTCACATGGCCCCACCCCTTGATGAAGAATTACAGGACTGCAGGTAATTAGTGGGTGCTGAGAGGAAGACTTAGTCTTCTCCAGAGATGAGCTACTGATACATTTATTCAGTCCCATGTGTCACTTCTAAACACATGCACATAACAACAACACTAAACAGAAATTGTATTTCTAGATACATATGCTTATATATAAGTAACAAGAAGAAGAAGAAGAAGAAGAAGAAGAAGAAGAAGAAGAAGAAGAAGAAGAAGAAGAAGAAGAAGAAGAAGAAGAAGGGGAGGAGGAGGAGGAGGAGGAGGAGGAGGAGGAGGAGGAAGAATTGAATTTGAGAGGGAGAGGAGAAATGGGGGTTGGAAGATGAAGACTTGGGGTGGATATAATGTAAATACAGTATTTGTGTATTAAATCTTCAAAAATAAAAGCAAAACAACAATCACAACAACAAACCCACAAAATTGTCATAACAAAAATGTTTAAGAATATTTTTTTGATTTTGGAATATCTGAATATATTTAATGAGATTACATGCTGATGGAACCCAAGAATTAAATACATTCAATTTTGTAAGGCTGAGGGTATAACCCAGTTCTGATCCATAAAGTTTGGAGCCTTGGCTTTTTATCCAGCATGACATAAACCAGTTGAGGTGACACACACCTGTAATAACAGCACTTGGGAGGTGAAGACAAGAAGATCAGAATTCAAGGTCATTGTCTCAGATAAAGTTTTATTGCTGTGGAGAGGCACCATGACTACTGCAACTCGTATAGAGGCTTACAGTTCAGAGGTTTAGGCTGTTATTGTCATGGGGTCAAGCATCGTGGCATACAGGTAGACACTGTGCTGGAGCAGGAGCTGGGACGTCAACCTCTTCATCCACAGGCAGAGGAAAGAACACTACCTGAGACCCTGCCTCAATGATTCATTTGATTGGTTGGTTCACACCTTACACACATACACACACACACACATACACACACGCGCGCTTGCACGCCTGCATGTGGCTTGAAGTTGCATACGGCACCTGTAATAATTTTGTATGTGGAACAAGTTTCTTGGTAGGGAATTTTCCACTTGTGACTTTATGTGAACATTTTGGACTTCGGTTTGAGGATTCTAACTTTCAGTAAATAATAATTCCAGTGTGTCTGAAACTACAAACGTGGTGTTATGAAAGATATGAGAGACCTGTGGTTCTGGAACAGAGTTAGGAGAGGGTTTGATTAGGTCTAGAAGCAGAAAGATCTTTTCTGAGCAAGAGCTAACACTAGAATTCTTCTCTTTGCTCCTTGTCTTTTCTTTCTTCTTTTCCTCTGATCTTTTCTTATGCCTTAATTTCTTTCTTTCCCTCGGAATGTAATTCCTCCCAGTCTTTTCTTTCTTTATCTCTCCCCCGGTTTATTTCCTTTGTTTTCTTTTCACTACCCTCTTTCCTCCTTGTTCTCTATTTTTCTTTCATCCTTTCTTAAGCAGTTGTTGAAAATTTGCTAGCAACCCATTCCCTGAGCCCTATCTTGGCGGAGAAAGTAGTCTGATGCCTACGCGGACTATAAGGAAAGATTGGTCAATGTGTCCAGAGAGCATGCACAATAGACTTGAACAAAGGGCTCTGGTGCAATGAGGGACAGAATTTTGTGGGAGTCTACTGAAGACTACTGGACTCAGGCTAGGGTATCGAGCAGGGACAGCTGCTCGGAAGAACGTGTTTTTCCGAAGTTATTGACTTTTGGGATGGGAAGACAGCTGGGAGTTAGAGCAGAGGAGGGTCTCGCTGGCAGAGCAGCTTAGTGCTTAAAGTATGAAAGGGTGGAAAGCGAAGGTGTTCAGCCTGGCTGCTGAAAAAAACCATGGTTGGAAGGTCCAGAAGACGAACATGGCAGCAGAGCCAGTAAAAGCCAGGTCGAGCACCACAGAGCGAGCGGTTCTACAGCATGAGGAGCCACACGAAAGGCACACGATCTGTCGTTATGGGCAACAGTGTGATCCCACCTGTTCTCAGCGAAAAGGGAATTATGCAACCTCGATGTGGCTTTTCTGAGATCTTTCGAGCTGCGTGGTCCGAGGGAAATGTGTGGCATGGGCTTCTATGGATTCAGACAGAGGACTTCAAGGGAATGCAAATTATCTGGCTCAAGGTCTCTCCTTCCTCATCAACCTCTCTGTGTAGAATAGAAGCCCTTGAGTGGAAAAGAATATATACCGCAGGAACATCTTAACTGATGGGGATTTTTCAGCACCACCACTGCAATGGTCATGAAAACTAATGGTTTTTGTTTGTTTGTTTGTTGTTTTTCTGAAGGGAGAATGTGTTTTCGGTCAGGGTATTAAAAAAAGAAAAAGCTTATCGAGGATGAACGGTTCAAAAAAATTACTGTTTTAACAAAAAACTTTCCTTCTTCTCTTTTTTCTTTCTCCTCCTCCTCTCCTTTCCTCCCTCCCTCCTTCCCTTCCTTTCTAGAATACACTATGTAGCCTGAACTGATTTTAAATTCATGACAATCCTCCTGCTACAGCCTCCTTCCTCCTCAGTACAGAGATGACAGGCATGAGCTACCATGTCCCCTTTACAGCAGCATTTTTTTCTATTTTTAGCATAATTGACCAAACAGTTCTTTGTTTTAAGGGTCTTTCTTACATGATAGCTTGCTCAATACCTTCCCTGGCCTCCATCCATTCAGATGCCAGGAGAAAAGCCTTTTCCAATAATGAAGACCAAAACTGTTCATAGACTTTACCGAATGGAGACAAAACTGCCCTCTGATGACAGTCGCTTCTGCTCTATGTGGCAAAGACACACAGAGAAACGCAGATGAGGTTCAGGCAAGGTGTGCACAGCAACTCAGCAAAATCTTCTTGTGTTGAGGTTCCCCATCACCCTCTGCATGTGTGTGCGTGCGTGTACGTGCGTGCGTGCGTGTACACGAGGTGATTGCTGCAATGTGGGTGGTGGCATTTGATAACTGAATCCCAGGATCCCAGCGTTGCTTCCAGAAGAACCACTTCTCTGTGCTCCCAGCCCCCTGTTAATTATGAGACTGCCCCTTCCTTTCTTTCATCTCCAAATGCCTCTAATGTGGGATCGTGGCACAGATCCGACTTTCTCTCCAATTACACGATCAGATGGACCTTTTTCAATTTGGCTTTCAAAGCCGGTTGCTCCTCTGAGACAGCTTTGCTAAAAGCATTTAATGATCCTTGAGGTAGCCAAGCCTTAGAGGTGTGCGTCTGAGGCACTGGGAGGGATGAGGGAGCTGTCGGTGGTTCTGTCCACCTTCCTGGGGGGTGGGGGGTGGTCATAGCCTCCATTCTTCTCTTCAGAGTGCATGCATCCTGCAGACTTTATTTGGCTTTGTGTTTCAGATTCTTGTTTCACAGGAGACCCGCTGAAAGGCTTTCAGATGTTCCCAGGCACTGTGAGCTGAGTCTCAACACTTAGGTCTCACATGTTAAACACCGGATACCTAGGAATCTCTGTTAGAAAGATGACTTGACTTTAAGCCCCCTGAGAACAAGGATTATCTTCTAGTTCTCTTTGATTTCTCCGTGCTCCGTCTTCTCTGATGTCTTAAGGGTGTTGCAAGCCTCCCCCCCCACCCCCGCCAACCCCCTTGCTGGATGTCTTCCAGGACATACGGAGCCTTGGCCTTGCCACATGTGGTAGCAATGGGAGTGTCATCCCGAGAGCCCACATTTTGCCTGAGAATCCATATGTTACCTAGTACCTTCAGCTGGAAGAGCGTGTGCTATTTTTAGCAGTGTCTTGCCACCCCCAGCCCCCAGCACAGTTCTTTAACAAGGTCTTGTCATTATCAGTTATTTAATATTTCTAGAATTAGAAACTGTTTTTCTGGCAGCTCAAGCTTGAAGTCAGGCTCTCTGAGCCTTCTCACACTGGGGCTATTGATAAGGACTCGCAGCATCTCCTTCTAGTCTTAACTTTGCTAATTTGTACTTGGACTCAACATTAAGTCACATTCAATGTTTTGCTATCTTTTGGCTGAAATTTCATGTGTCTAACAGAATTCAAGGACCACCTTTAAGCCAGGGGGATGGGAGCTAGCTGCCTGATTGTGCCCATGTTTGGTACTTAGTGGTTTTGCATCCAATGGGTTCAAAACAGTTCTCTGACCAGGCAAGTTGTAAACTGGGGTACACGATGGTCCTTTCAAATACACCCTCCCTGATGTTCCCCAGTAAGTCAGCAGTGGGTTCTAGGCTTGCTTTAAATGGGGTGAAAGGAAAGGCAAGCAAAATAGGACAAGGGACACTGTGGAGGATCTCTGCCCAAACATTGTTGTGTCACCCGAGGACTCCCCAGTTGCCATACAAGGAGCAGTGGCAGTATGCTATGCTGCATGGCTGTGGCCTCACCATGCTCACAGACCCCATGAGGAGGACAGAGTGGGAGCCAGTTCTCATGTACCATGGAGGCCTCTCTAAAAAATGACTACGGCACATTATCTCTGCATTGTAAGAGTACTGTCAATATTCCCGTTTCACAGGGGGAGAAAACTGAGATATTGATGGCTTTAACGACTCAACTGTGGTTATTTTTATTTCAATGAAAGAGCTATGTCTGAACCCAGAACTCCCCATTTCAAGCTGAGTGATTTCTCACAGTCGGAAGAACATTCTAAATTCCTATCTGTGTTCAGAGAAAAGGCCCCTCCCAGTGACACCTGGGTATCCTAACAGTGCTGTTGGTCCTAGTGCCATGTCTGGAGATAAAATCTGCCTTTCCTTCCACAGATTCCCTGCTTGTAATAGTACTGATCATTAGGCATGTTGGAAAGAGGTCACTGCACATCTTCAAGGACAGCCTGGACGCAAGCACGAGAGTGGTGTTTTTGATGAGCCAGTTTCCATGTCCCATGGTGGCCCACCATTCCCAAACATCTCCACAGGGCATGCTGCTCATTAATCAGCCTCTTGTGTGTATAATTGACTTGTGCAACACAAGTTCTTCTTTTCTAGGGAACCCAAATAAGTAGGTCCTAAAGACCCTGGATAAGTGGGCCATCAAGATGCACACAAAGGAAAAACGAGGAGACACCTCTGTTGATGGAAATACATTTCTGGGTGTTTTGAAGGGTGAGCACCTCTGTTTATCTTCCTCATGGAACTAGACTGGTGGTGAGTGTGTGTTTGGGACACTTGAGAGATAGATGGGATTTTAAGTTTGATGCATGTACCAATTGGTATAGGTAACCCTTGATGAGTGGGTGAGGCAGTGAGGGGGAAAAATCCAAGCAATTTGAACTCAGAAGATTTGGATTAAGGTTCCAGTTCTGCCTCATAGGAGCTGTGAAGCTTCTGGTCAAACAGTAAATTTTTCTGAGCCACAGTTTCCACCTGTGTAAATGAAGATACCATCAACAGAGAATTCAGGCATTGGATATGTGGGTGACAGTGTCTGTGGGAATGCTCTGTCCATTCTAACTTGGAATAAAAATGTGAGTTCCAACTTACATGAGCAGGGACTGGTGTCCTTATTTATGCTGAAGGTATAGACTGAATGGCCAGCTCTTTCATTCTGATGCTCATGATCATAAGGCTCATTGATTTCAAGTGGTTCCAGGTGTTGCTTAGCTATCTCCTATCAGAGCTGGAGGGAATCCATCCTTAGATGTCATCAGAAGGCCAGGGAAAGTATGGATTCCAGTTGTCATAGGGTTTTATTATTGAGAAGAGATATCATGGCCATAGCAACTCTTATAAAGGAAAACATTTCACTGGGACTGACTTACAGTCCATTATCATCATGGTGGGAAGCATGCCAGTGTCTGGGCAGACATGATGCCAGAGGAGGACCTGCAAGTTCTACATCTTGATCTCCAGGCATCAGAAGGTAACTGTGTGCCACACTGGGCATAGTTTGAGCGTAGGAGACCTCCAAGCCCACCTCCATAATGACACACTTCCTCTAACAAGACCACACCTACTCCAACAAGGCCACACCTCAAAATAGTGCCACTCCCTGTGAGCCAAGCATTCAAACACATTCATCTATTGGGGTATGGGGGGGTTGTGGGGGGGAGGGAGGCAGCAATTCCTCTGCAAACCACACTAGTCATTGTCTAGGACCATTTGTGATTATTCTGGAATCACTCCTGGGCAATATCACATGACAGCAGAGTATGCTCCTCCCTGCCTCCCAATTGTGTGCTTTGTTCAGAGAAGACAGGAGAAGTGTGTTCACCGAGACCAAAGAAGAAGTGTGTGCTTGAGTTGCTGTTTGCTTATGTATGCAGATTCTTTTCTGCCATCAACTCCAAACAATAGAGGGGCTGCATATTTAAGACCCCCTCAGGACCATGTTTGCAAAAGAAAGCAAGTGAAAGAGGCAGGAGGATTCCTCACTGTCCCTGTTTTTCCTCCAGTGCTTTACACCTGTCTTTTGAGACAGGATCTGTCATCAAACCTGTAGGTCACCAACTGGGTTTGTCTTAATGTTCTTGTTTTTACAGATGTACGCACTAAGAACTCTTCCCTAAAGATAGACAATTGTGCAAACCAGGTAGAGGATGTAGAGAGGCTGAGGTGTGACTCAGTGGTATTATGGGTATATGTGTGGAGGGTAGAGGTTGCTGTCAGGTATTTTCTTGCATTACTTCTCATCTTACTTTTTGAGATGAGATCTTCCACTAAACCTGTTACCACTGACTAGGTGGGACTAATTGGCCGGTGAGCTCATGGCTCTGCCTTCCTAGCACTAGGATTACAGGTGTGTGCCACCACACCCAGCTTTTGACATGGGTGCTCAGGTCCCCATGTAGCTTGCACTGCAATCCTTTACTTACGGAGCCATCTCCCGAGTCCTTGGGCTTACTTTTGAAAAGAAAATCAAATTCTCCTCCCACTTCTCTTCATGAAATTGAATATTGCAAAAGAGAAAAAGCACAAATGAATACATTTCAAGCTCGAAGTCCCCTCCTAGCTATTAAAAAAAGCGAATACTTAATTTCCTTTCACCCAAACTTTTCCACAAAAACTTTGCCTTTGTCACCGTTTATGTAATTTGTATCTCTACTCTGCTCCACCTGATCAAACTAACCTGGATAATTCGTGAGCTATTAAGGGAACACACCATTTCCTCGGGGAGCCATTTATTCCCATCGTTGCTGATAATAGAAAGTCCCTTCCTGGGCTTGATGCTAATGGCTTCTCAGGGCAGACTGGGTACATTTTCTCCAATCGTTGTTTATTCCCAAGCTGTCACTTGTAGCCTTGTAGAAGCTGGGGTGGTCTAGCCTTCCTGAACGCATTTTATGTTTTGTTTTTTATGATCACCAGCCATGTGGATAAGGTAATACTAGTGAACAGAAGAGTGCTGGGTGATCACTGTTACTGGTGATTAGACAAGGAAGACGTGAAGTGTGTGCCCTTCCCTCTTCTTTGGAATTAAAAATGGGGTTATAAAACAGCTCTAAAAAGTAGCACTGGATTTTATCCCCTCATGATTCAAATCTAAGTTTGAAAATAGACATGGTTCCTAGATAGGTAGATGTTTTCTAACCCCTTGAGTGTTTAGGAGTGAATTTGTCACCATCCCCCACATGCTTGCTGTTCCTCAGGAGACACCACATTGTTTCTGCCATTTTGGTTTAACAATTCTGGAATCCCCTAGAAATTCTGTTTTCTCATTTCACAGGCACAATGCCCCATTCCTCCACACCAGCTCTGATGATTATTAAGTTTGTTACTCTTTAGCTTCTATCCACTGGGGTGAGACCATGATCTCCAGACACTGATTCATCAGAGAGGGCACATAGTTTTGGTCAGCATCATGGCAGCTTCTCTTGTGTTTTTTTTTCCTTGACTGTAGTCTTCGGAAAGCTTCATTCTGTTCCTGTCATTTCCTACTCAAAATCACTATGGACTTCTTGTTTCTAGTACATAAAGTCTAGACTTGTCATTGTGAGATTTACAGCCATTCCTAACTTGGCTCAGCCTACTCACATTTTCCCCAAACCTTTCCTCTCTACTCCTTGACCACCCAACCACAATGACTCAGTCATTTTCTAAAATTGCTTTGTACATTCTTACATACACATTCTTTTTTTTTTTTTTTTGCATTTTTATTAATTCATTCATATTACATCTCAGTTGTTATCTTATCCCTTGTATTCTCCCATTCCTCCCTCCCTCCCGCTTTCACCCTATTCCCCTCCCTTATGACTGTGACTGAGGGGGACCTCCTCTCCCTGTATATGATCCTAGGGTATCAAGTCTCTTCTTGGTAGCCTGCTATCCTTCCTCTGAGTGCCACCGGGCTCTTACACACACATTCTAAAAAAATAATTCTTTGACAATTTCACACACACATACAATATGTTTAGTAATTTTTGTCCCCATCATCCCCCTTCTCTCTCCCATAGACTCCTTTCTTCTTCCCTCATATTTTCTGCATGTACATTTTTGCTCTTTTGTCTTCCTAAGATTCTGTTCCCTTATATCCTAATGTATACTTTTAAATGCCTCTCTCTTAATAAATCATTTTAATAATCAACATGAAGGGATAGTTTGTACCACATTTATAGTTATTATATCTCCTCATTAGACAATTAGATTATAAAGGATAAACTACGCCTTCAATATTTTTCCACTTGCTGTTGTACATCGGCCGTGTACATAATATACTTCAGAAAGAGTGTATAAACAAGGATGGAACCAGCATATTGTTTTAACATCTCAGTTACATCATATTCTGGAACACTAACTGGTGTTTTCAGAGCATAATGCAATTGAGAATTCTAATTCTAATTATTTTTTTTTTTTGGTCTCACCAAGGCTCTAGTTCTTTTGTTTCGTTTCTTCTTCTGGTTTTCATGCCCACAGACCTCTACTCCTTCAAGTCTCATAAATATATCGTGTAGTTTGGAAAAATAGTCAGAGCTGTTAGCATTTAAATATATATGGCAATTAAATTCCTTATCCCACACTCTGCCAAACTGTCTTCACTATTCAAACACAGCACATAAATAAAGACAACACTGAACAAATTTGGGCGAAACCGTGCAAGGGCCACTGTAGCCAAAGCCTTCATTAGATCAGAGCAATAGGCTCCTAGAAACCTTATCATTACAGATTCTTTTAAATAAACATTCCTGTATTTTAGACACTGACCTCCTCCTAGTGTTTTAGAAGGCACATGCTGTCACGTTTAGGTTTCAGTGGTTATTAGCACATGTTTTACATACATATATTAGGTGCGAGGCAGTATTTGCATTCATAGGTTGGTTTTACCCAAACGTTCCAAGATCTTTTGAGGCAGAAAGAAGAAGGAAGTCTCCACTATGTTTACAAGAACATGTAAGAAAAATAGCTCGGAGATTTGGCCAAGCACCCAGAAGGTAAGATGAGCAGATGAAGCTCTTGCATTAGCAAATTGGAGTTGCGTCAATTGAGGACTGGCATTGGCACGATATTTCCAGCACTCCTTGTTCCATCCAGGGCAGAATAGTGTGTCATAACACCTTAAGGTTCGGGGAATTAAAGGACCACTCAAGAGCAATAGAGAGGACAAAAGGAAACTGGTTTGATTCCTTTGTCAACTACATCAGCTACCATTGCTTGGTCGCCTCCCAATTTGTGATTGCATTTTCCTAATAGCTGGGTGGGCTATGACACAAAAATATTGTGAAATAATCACAGCTAACTTTACAATAGACTCACATATCCAGAGAATATGAGAGGTGATGGGATCCTTGGGAACTTTATGGTCAAAGTATCTTTTATGTAAATGATAAAGCTGCATCTCAGGGAGAATAATAACTTGCCAAGTTCATGGAGAATAGACCAGGGATTCATTCCAAGGATCTGGCATTCAGTCAACAAGATCACACTGAATCATCACCCACTCGGTCCTCCCTTGGTACATCTAGATGGATCAGGTTGGCTGAGACTAGATCACAGTTGAATTTACTATAAGTCTTCTTTTTATTTGAACTGAAGAGTTTTGCCAATTCATTTGCAAAGATGTAGGACAGGAGATGGATTTCTAAATATGGAAACCATCAGCAGGGGTCAGTAGTGCAGACATTTAAGTTCCTTGGCTATTGGCTGAAAGAGTGAGGTACTGAGTCTCTGGGGTGGGGCAGTGTGTGTGTGTGTGTGTGTGTGTGTGTGTGTGTGTGTGTGTGTGTGGTGGGTCGTGCTTTTCCTTCCTAGTAGAAGGTATCTGTCAAGCCCTTGAGGAGAACAACCAAGTCAACCAGAATCCAACTGAAGGGAGCACACATTATGAGCTGGAAAATCAACTAGGAGACAAAAGAATTGTGCCAGCATGCCAAGAACCTTTAACTAACCAAAGGGAAAAAATATAGGGGATTATTAAGACCAGTTCTGAAGAAGGAAGAGAGCTGCAATCAAGGACTCTAGCCAAAGGACACCAAAGAGCAAATTGCACCTGAGTCACAGCGTATTTTGAAGTTCTTGCTTGCTCGGCATTTTTGGTTTTCAACAGCATCAGAAAGCTCTTGATGGGAGAAATTTTGTGTTTGTAAAACCCACTTTTAAATGTATTGGTTCATTCTGTCTTTCAAATCTTACTGTCTGGACAAGTCAGGTTTATACTCAGGGATGTTGGCAATGGCTATGCTTATCACGGATTACACAGTAGGAAGACTAACCTTAACAATCCTCAGACAAGTGCCTTGAATGCTACCACAAAGGAAGACTTCCAAGCTCTGGACCTTGCAAAGAAGGACACAACGATTACTTGTTACAGTCCTCTGCAATTGGCTGCGTGATAGAAAATATACAGATGATTATCAAGTTTGAAACAATTATCAGAAAAATCAACTTTCCCAAGCCCATGGAGCAGGACTATCCCTTGACCAAGAAAATCAATGTTCTATATATACTGTCTGATTTTACTCTGGAAGGAGATGTAATAATCAGTTAATCCACTTTTGATTCAATTTTGCAGTACACATATCTATAAGAAGAAAGTAGGTTTAATTCATTGATGGCTTGAAAGTTTGTCCCTGGGCAAAGATCTTGAGAAGAACATTAAAAAGATGGATTAAAAGCTTGGGAGGTATGATGGGTCCACAGAGCAAACTGATCACGCTAGACTAAGTTCTTTTCAAGGAGGTTGATAGATTGGTCAATAAGGGAAATGCCACAATGCCTGGGTTCCATTCTTTGCAAATGCATGTAAAGAGGATGTGTGAAGACAGAGGAGTCTTGCAGGAATGAACGGCAGGATGTCACTCTAAAACTCTGCAGGCTATGGAAGACAGTGGCTACTGATGGTACTGTTAAATAGATAGTAGCGAATGAATAGCCGCACTTAGAGAGAATGGATTAATGGCAGGATAGAACCAAGCATTGCCGATGATGCTCTTCATGGTGATTGAGTATTTTGTATTAGAAAACATTAGAACAATGCTGTATATGCAATTTTGGAGGAATGCCTAATATAGAGCTCTGAGAATCAGTATCTGACGTCCCCCAAATCTGAAACCATAAGGAAATAAATCGGAAGAAATGCAGGGAAATACTTAAAGCACATGCAAATGAAATAGCGGTAAGGAGGGGGCATCCAAGGTGGAAGGTGGGACTCATGTGACCATTCTAGCACAAAGCAGCTCCCAATGATTAATTCATACGTCAAGGTGACTTGGCCAGGGGTGCACAGATGACTGATTAAACACCATTTCTGAAGGTTTCTGGGTGAGATTAACATCTGATTCAGTAGACTGAATAAAGCACAGTTCCTTCCCCAGTGTGACGGAGCCCCATCCAATCCAGTGATGGCTTTACAGAATAAAAGGCTAAAGAAGAAAAGGGGGGTGGTTCTCTCTGCTAGGTGGTCTTTGAGGTGGGAGGTCATTCTGTTCTCACCCTTAGATTCATATGAACTTACACTGATATTTCCCCTGGTATTATGATTCTGATTTACATCAATGAGTCTTGATCTAGGAATTCAGACTAAGACTGATTTCTATGCATTTTGCTTTTTTGGTTTGAGTTTTCCAGCTTCCATACTCATATTAATCTATTCTTTCAGCCAGTGTTTGTCATTATCTCTACATTCACACATTCACAGATGCAGGCACACATACAAAGACACACACAGCCCATTGCTTCTGTTTCTCTGCAGAATCCTGAAAAATAGACTTCCATTTCTTTTCAAAAACAAGAAGAAAAAGGAATAGTTGGAGGGGCTTTTCTAAACTTAGAAGAAGTCAAAAGAGCACCAAAATATTCAGAATAGTCTCGCATGCCAAACAAGCAAGACACTTGTTATGGATTGATGGGAAATGTTCCTAAAAGACTGATTGAAGAATTCGTTCCTTGATGGTGGCACCATTAAGAGAAACCTGGATCATGAGTACATGAGTTCACTAATATGTTCATAGCTGAAATGAGATTTTTAATAGGTGAGGTTTTATTACAGGAAGTAGGTCTGGACTCTTCCTCTCTTACTCCATATCTGTCTTCTGTCTCTCATGATCTGAGTGTCTGTTCTAGCATATGTCCTCCACTCTGATGTCCCGCCTCACCATGGACCCAGCATTGCAGCCAAATGAATGTGGACTGACACCTAAAACTAGGAAGCAAGAGGAATCGTTTCTCTTGTTAAGTTACCTCAGATATTTTGTCACAGGAATGGAAAGCTGGTGATTACAGTCATATCTTAAGAATTACTCTGAAAAAAAAAAAAAAAAGAAAAGAAAAAAAAAAAAAAAGAATTACTCTAATCATGCTCAAGTATCCCGCCCATTTTGGGAAATCTCAATAGAAGGCAGAAAAGATTAAACAGGAGACTGTTCAGAAAAAAAGCACAGTGGTAGTAGATGTGTCAGAAGTTCTGCAATGAGAAGTGTTCAAAAGAGCATTTTTTGGGTGCGTGGGTGGGTCGGTGGGTAGGTCAGTCAAGGAAGGGCTTACCCCTTTCTACAAGCGTAAGAACCTAGGTTTAGTCCTCAGACCCCAAAGGGCCACTCCCTAAGCCAAATGAGGAGACAGGTGAACTGATCAGCTAATCTCCAAGTCATCTTAGCCTACTTGGTGAGTTCTAAGCCTAGAAAGAAAGAAAGAAAGAAAGAAAGAAAGAAAGAAAGAAAGAAAGAAGAAAGGAAGGAAGAAAGGAACAGTGAGTGATGAACAATAGTGGAAAATGAAGTTGCCTTCTGATTTGCACATGCATGTGTGCCCACACAGGAACAACACATTCAAACACACTCCATAAGAGAAAACATATAATCAAAAGATGAGAGTGCTACTCTGAGAGAGGCTGAAGGGAGGGGCATAGCAGATGCCTGTAAGTGCTGAAACCATTGTCCGCAAGAGTAGAGGGACTCACTCCCTAGACCTCCACCAGTGACTCAGTGCATGTGGAGAGGCATTTAGCCCACCTAAGCTCTTTCTACAGCCAGAATGGGCAGAGGCTGGCATGTCAGTTTTCTTTCCTGAGTCCACATGGTTTGAAGTTTTCCTTGGTAAGAACCAATTTAGCATTGGTTAACTTAAAGATGTTTTGGAAGCTTTTTTAGTAGGTGAGATTGCATTGTGTGGGGGAACAGTGTTATTCTTAAATAACATGGTGTGATGGATTACTTACCCTATTTCACAAAAGACACTCTCCAGAGATGTGTTCACAGGCAAATGCTTAGCTTTGCTCATGTTTTTAAGTAGGCAGCCTAGGAACCTTTCTACATTAATACTTTTTAGTTACATTAGCTTCTTTTAGCTACTTTAAATACCTGTTATCCTTTTGAAGTAGCATAATGGATTAAAACTATAATGGACATTTTTCATTCACTTATTCATTCATTAAACAATTTTTTTCCTAATAATACTAAATGAATTGCTGTTCTGAACCAGTGAGTCCCATGTACTAAGGCAATAACATCTTATTAAAAGTAATTTACCATTTGGTATTGGATAGGCAATTGATGTGCTCTTCTCTGAGAAAGAAAATTTCTCCAGCTCCCAGCATTCGTTAGTAGTAGTTGTCCTGAGATTCCCCCTTGCATGTTCACTTGTTGACTGGTGTCATTTTCTTCAGGTCATGTGTAGGCAGCGTGTTGGTGAGACTATGGGTGTAGCTGTTAAGAGACACCAACTCGCAGCAAGCCTTAGGATTTTCCCACCCATTTCTAAAATGATCCCTGAGCCTTGGGTGCAGGAGTGCTTTGTAGATGTCCTCTCTGGGACTGGCCTCTACAACCTTGCATTTGATCAGTTGTGACTTTCTGTAGTGATCTCCATCTGTTGTTGGCGACAGAAGGTTCTTTATATACCTGAGGGTATAAGGACAAATATGTAGAGTGTCGTTATGGATTATACTGGTTTATTAAACTCCATACCTGGATCCTTTAGCTGAGTTCTGGGGTGCAAACTCAGGTCTTCCTGCCTGTGAGGCAAGCACTTGTCAGACCGAGCTATGGGCTCAAGTCTTGACTTAATTCACTTTCATGGATTAACTTCCTGTGTCTTTGTAGTAACTGTATGAAGGAGTTGCTATTTTTATTCCCATTTTAACATTTTAAAGTGTGTGTGTGTGTGTGTTGTGTACAGTTTAGAAGAGGTCATTGGCTCTTCCAGAGATGGAGTTATAAAGCTTGTGAACAGACCCATGTAGGTGCTTGGAACTAGACTCTTGCTCTTCACTGCTGAGACATATCTCTGGCTCCCTTTATTCCCATTTTAGGTGGGGAAGCTAGGGCACTGAAAAGATCCATGGCAGTTTGTTCTGGGACACTCATAAGCAAAGGCTAAGATTTTGGCTCCAGAGTTAGTAGTCTCATTACTGGTGGACAATCTGCAGATTTTATAGCATTCCAGTTAAAAGTGGAAGTAAAACCTGGAATTACTGCTCATGGTCCTGTAAGTCATATTTGAGGGTAGGCTCGTAGAAAGCATCTACCATGGGGGCTGGCGAGATGGCTCGCTCACTGATTAAGAGCACTTGCAGTTCCTGTAGAGGACTGGAGTGCAGTTCCTAGCACCATATTGACCAGCTCACAATTGCCTTTAACTCCAGTTTCAGGATGTCCGATGCCCTCTTCTGGCCAAATGAGCACCCATGCATATATGCTCATAAATATGCACACATATACACACAAATACATAATAAATCTTTAAAACACACACACACACACACACACACACACACACACACACACACACACACACACACACACACACACACACACACCCCTCTGCCTATTCTAGGCTGTGAGAGACAAATGACTTCACTGTCTTCAAGTCACACTTCGAAGGAGACAGGCAAGCAGGTTCCACATCCTTATGTTCTACTAATTAGATGTTGTTTCATCCTAATTCATCCCTAAAGGATCTTTCTTGTGCAGCCTACAACATAAGCTTTTCATTACTTTAATTCTAGTATAGTCACAGATTAGAATTTAGCTGACATACATCCAGGCTGTGAGATTTGAACTTACAGACCCCTGTTCAGATCCCAGTTTCACTTCTTATAAGGCAAGTGAAGCAAGGCAAATGACTGTACTGCAGCTCCCTCTTTCTGGGTGGAGATTCCTGATACATCCTTTGCAGAGTGTTGACGAAGATTAAAAGAGACACCAGGGAGCGAGAGATGGAGCTTACTGATCCAATGCTTGTCGGTCATGAACAAGGCCCATGGTTCAATCCCAGTACCACAGTCAGATAGACAGACAGACAGGCAAACACACAGATGCTATGTATCTGACACAGGGATAGACTGGACATGGAATTTTTTTCTCTTTTAATTTGACAAATATCTCATGGACTACTTAAATTTTTTTTGAATATAGCTAGTTAAAGAAAATTTATATTATTTCTTGTAACTTGAGTTTCTTCTCAAATATAAGGAAGAATCATACTGAGTGCAGCTTCCAGATAGTTCTTTAAGGTTCGTGAAGGTTCCTTGTGCCTTCAGTAGGATGCCGCATTTCCTCTATAGTCATAGATATGGTACAAAATAGAGTAATATTGCAGATATGACTTATATCCATAGATTTGGTGCATAATTGAGGAATGCTATAGGTACAGTTTATACTTTGCTTTAAGATATGACTAAATGATATATTAGAAAATTTTCCCCATGTTAGAAAAGGAGAGCAGATTTGCATGGCCACTTGGAAAGGATATGTTGATAGTTGGTGCATACATTACCTTGTGGTGCAGCCACAGAGGAAATAAAAATATTTATTTAGAGAAAATATTGCATAAGAATGTTCGGGACAAATCCGTTCATGCTACTGGGACTGTCATCCTTTAAAAAATTTTTATTTAATTAATTTATTCAGAGTACAACTCAATTGTTAGCCCATCACTTGTGTCCTCCCATTCCTCCCCCCTCCCACTTTCACCCTATTCCCCTCCCCTAGGTTTATGACCGAGGGGGATCTCCTCCCCCACTTTGTGGTCATAGGCTATCAAGTCTCATCTTGGTAGCCTGCTTATTCTTTCTTTGAGTGCCACCAGGGCTCTCACCAAGGGGAGGTGGTCAAATATGGGGCACCAGAGTT
The DNA here is from genome assembly GCF_903995435.1 of Acomys russatus. Lineage (NCBI taxonomy): Eukaryota > Metazoa > Chordata > Mammalia > Rodentia > Muridae > Acomys > Acomys russatus. The sequence continues at coordinate 64,949,419 of NC_067138.1, read as the reverse complement.
CATGTCAGAGTTAGTCCTGGCTCTCCACATAACTGTGGAGACTGTCCTTGGACTGTCATCTTGAATTTGTCATTTTTTAGCTGTCTGACTTTGGGTAACATAGTTCTCTGCACCCCAGTCTCCTTATTTGTAACATGGTAGTATGATATTTATTTCACGTCCAGTATTATGGTGAGTTAAGTGGATTAGTATATGAGAAATTCTTCGACAGGGATCCAGAAGCAGCCAGTGCTAGTCAATGTTGGCTGCTATTAATATTCATGTAGCCATAGCAGTCATTTTCTTTATAGAAAATTGCTCTGAGGCCTGGTGTGGTGGCATATGCCCTTAATTCCAGCACTCAGAAGGCAGAGGCAGGCAGATCGCTGTGAGTTCGAGGCCAGCCTGGTCTACAATGGCCAAGGCTACACAGAGAAACCCTGTCTCAAAAAAAAAAAAAAAAAAAAAAAAAAAAAAAAAAAAAACCCCGAAAAAAAAAAAAAAAAAAGAAAATTGCTCTGATATAAAGTAGCCTTACTTTTCAGTTCTTATCCTGAGGTATCAATGAGCATGACTTGGGATCTCTAAGAAATGTTATTTATCTCTTGAAATTCATTTCAAGCACTTGTTCTGATGTCTGATACATTATTGGTGTTTATTGAATATTTAATGAATAAACATTCAGATCAATAGTTGATAGAAGATGGAGAAAGATCTGCGGCTACTGTAACAAAAATAAATCCCTCATGACTGAGAGGTTATTGATTCGAAATTGGATGTGAGGTGTGTGTGTGTGTGTGTGTGCTTTACGTTAGAACCACATGGCTGATGGATTTTAACATGGAAACCCTTTGAGTTGGGCCAATTACTGAATATTGACCTGGAAAGACAGTTTCCACAAACAGACAACACATGACACACCTTAGTTTTCTGCCAACTTGACCCAAGAAGCCTGAAAGGCTGGCTGGGATCCTCTATATAAGCTCTTTCTTTCACACAAAACTTTTATTTTGTTTTTAATTCCTTAATTCAATCAAAAGATTTGCCTCTGGTTAGGCTAGAACAGCAGTTCTCAACCTCTGGGTTATGACTCTTTTGGTGGTGGTAGTGGGTGGTGTCGAGTGAGCCTTTCTCAGGGGTTGGTATATCAGATCTCCTGCATATTAGACATTTACATAACAATTCATAGCAGCAGCAAAATTACAGCTATGAAGTAGTAGCGAAAATAATTTTATGGTTGGGGGTTACCACAACATGAGGAATTGTATTTAAAGGGTTGCAACATTAGGAAGATTGAAAACCACTGGCCCAGAACAAGCTCTGACATCAAACTGTGTCTGGCTTTTAGATAAGATAAAGGTGGGAATCTGACTTTTGACTAAGAAGCATAGATAGCAGTTGATTGCAGATATCAGTAACGAGATTGCTCCTTGAGTTGTACCAACTTTAGGAGGGTGTGGGTTGTAGGGAAGCCATCTCAGAAGCATCGCTTTTTGCATTAGCTACACTCTTGTGTAAGTACACATTGTATCTCAGGTGCTGAAGGCCTTGCCAGTGAGGAACAGAATGCAGATGGTGTCCGCCTCGAAGTTCTTTGTAGTGGGCAGACAGGTGGCTTCTTCGCCTATCACTCTGTGACTATATGTGTGTCTGTAGTAGACATGCATGAGCACTGCTTAGAGGAAATCAATGTTGCAAACAACTAACTTATTTTAGGGGTACCAGAGAGCAGGGATGACTTTCAATGGTTTCTGTGAGGCAATTTCTCAACTTCATTAAAGAAATGAGAGGGATGGACATTTCCAGCTGAAGAGAGAGCACTGACCAAAGTCCTGGGAAAGGCAGAACCACTCCAGAGAGAGACCTCAGAGGCAGGGCAGTGAGAGAGAAGCAAAGACTTGTGCTGGTGATTTTCTAGAACAGTCAACAATGTTGATTTTAAAGTGACATAAGTAATGAAGATAGTTTTGTTTTAACTGTAAGATCTGCAAAGCTTGGAAAGAATTATTCAAGTTCTAGCTCTTCTTCCAGTCTCCAAATCTTGCTCCCAGAGAGAATACTATTGGTGGTAGTCTTTTGTCTTGAATGTTTCTCCATGTTTTCTGTATGCATATAGAACATATATGATTATATATTTGTTCAAATTCATGCCACTATACAAATGAATTATTTATTACTATTATTGATGGGCAACTTTATTTTCCATGTAGAATAGAATTTTAGACATCATTCTACATAATTTGAACAGTTGCATAGTATTCTATTATAAAGATAAACCATTATTTTATTAAAATGATGATCAAGGTTCTTCTCAACTCATTATGCTGAGGATCTCCACTGATTTCATCATCTCAAGCAAAGACAAGAAGGATAATGTTCATTGCTGTCTAAAATGCACATCTTGATTACAAACGTCCTTTTAAGGCCTGAGGACAACATGCCATTTTTCCATCTGCAAATATTATCTCATGCTATAGTATTTGGTTTGGCCCAGGAATTCTGAGAGCTCTCCAGTCACTTGGCATGTGGCAGAGGAGGCGACATTTTGAGCTACATCTTGAAGAATAAAGAGGCTATTTTTATTTATTTATTTATTTTTTTAATTTTATTTATTTATTTATTTATTTTTTTTAGAAAGGAAAGCATTATTCTCTCCTGAGAAACTGCAATACGGTCATTTTCTCATCCCAATTAGTCAATCAACAATCCTTTAAGAATACCGACAGTGTGCTCAATAGCAAACAGCAAGGGAACCATGACCCTGGCCTTTGAGTAACTTACAATCTGCCTTAAGAAACTAGACTCATAAACCAGTTAGTAAGATCTATGGAGCAGTGTAAGTGTTGCTGAATTTTGCCTTACAGAGAGTACTCTTGGGACTTTTAGGAAGAGACTGAGCCAGGCTAGCATAACCAGTGAGGTCTCAATGGGTGTCTGAGATGTGGAGTGGACCTTAGAGGAAGAGCTGGATGCCAATACACAGGGTAACAAAGAGGTAACAGCCAGTGTGGAGACATACCAAACAGTTGATGGGCAGGCACATGGTTTTCAATGGCTAAATAACAGGGAAGAGCTGAATTTTCTGTCTGTGTCCTCAGACACCAAAGCATCCTACTGTCCTCTTTGCCTATGAGTCACATATTCCTCATGACAAATAAGGAAAATAATGATTGCTTACTGTCATGGAAATAAATCTCCAGGCTTCTGTATTGTTGATGCTCCTGCTCCAGGCTCGTATTTTCAGGTATGTCATTATTCTTATTTCTGGGGTGGCTGGAGAGCTTTGATTCACAGCTGCTTTCCAAAGCAAGCAGGCCCATGCCCTTGACCATCACATGTTCAGAAGGTAGCTTGGGGATCACTAAAGGAGCACTGCCCACAATAAACACAATGGCAAGACAAACTGTGGCAATTGAAAGCTCCGTGACCTGAACTATTTCTTGGCTTAACTCTACTTCAATGTTTCCTTGATGCCATGTTCCCAGGAGAAGCTGCTCCTCCAGGGGCTTTAGGTGAAAGGAAGGCTGGGAAAATTTTTACAGTATAAGTGAACAAAAACATTAGGAGAAAGAAGGCTGTCCTGGGAGAGAGCAGACTGATTTCTATTCCAGAGCTGCCATTTAATTTGCTTGATCTTGGATGAGTTATTTTGCAAAAGTAAGACATATTGCTCAAGCAGGCAGAATGGCTGCTTGCTGTCAGCTGCTTTCAGGGAAACATGGTTAAATAACTGAGGTATTCTTTTTTTAAATATTTATTTTTTTATTAATTTATTCTTGTTACATCTCAATGGTTATCCTATCCCTTGTATCCTCCCATTCTTCCCTCCCTCCCATTTCCCCCTTATTCCCCTCCCCTATGACTGTTCCTGAGGGGGGATATGCTCATAGGGTATCAAGTCTCTTCTTGGTAACCTGTTATCCTTCCTCTGAGTGCCACCAGGTCTCCCCCTCCAGGGGACATGGTCAAATATCAGGCACCAGAGTACGTGAGAAAGTCATATCCCACTCTCCACTCAACTGTGGAGAATGTTCTGACCATTGGCTAGATCTGGGTAGGGGTTTACTTACCAGGAAACTGGGACAGAGGGGAGGACATCCTATTGGGACTCTAGATGAGAGAAGCATGGGAGAATAGCAAAGAGAAGGATCCAGAAGGTCCTAGAAACCTACAAGTAGAATATTATGATAGGCAGAGTTGGGCCCAGAAGTCCCGCTCAAACTAAGGCACCAACCAAGGACTATAGGCGGTAAACTTTAAACTGAGATATTCTTATGAGTCCAGGACATGTGTGAAGGCCATCTTGAATGCCTTCAATCTTTTGCAAAGTTTGACTTGTGCATATACACATCTGTGGAGAGGCTCCACAGCTCAGTTACCTCCAGTCAATAGAAACCCCAAAGACCTTTCAAACTGATGATCTTCTCACCCACTGGTCCTTCCACCTTTGAAGTAAGCTAATATGGTTTTGGGGAAAATAATGGACTCAAACCCCTTTAAATTATAACTTTGTTACTTGAATCTTTTTTAAAAATATTTTTTTATTTTATGTGTCAGATCCCTCAGAACTGGAGTTACAGACAGTTATGAGCTGCCACGTGGGTGCTGGGGATTGAACCCAGGTCCTTTGAAAGAACAGACAGTGCTCTTAATCACTGAGCCATCTCCCCAGCCCCTGTTACTTGAATCTTAGGCCAAATCTATGTTACAGAAGAAAACTTTTTATTATAGAATTCTGAAAGATTCAAAGTCTTATAAATTTCATCCTTGTAATCTTATAGTGTTGTGTACATAGATGGTTATTTATTGCATCATTATTACTGACTTTAGTGAGGACACCCAAGAGTGTTATTTAAGGTTCCTTAGGCTCCATTCTTGGACTTTAAGGGTCTGTGTATTTCAGGGGGGGAAAAGTTCACTGCCCTAAGCTGTACTTTTCTATAAAGATGCCTTTTATGCATTGCTATTTGTTCAGCAATCACTACCTATGTGGCTGCTGTAAACTTGTCCATTTGAACATGCCTGTATTTTCTGAAGAGGCAAAGAGAACATATATCTACTATGTCGTTCAGGATTCATCTCCATTCTAGACAATTTGGCCTTTTTGAAGGCCAACTTACAATTTAATTTCAGAAAAAGGTTTCTGAAAGATTAACTTGTGCCAGGTGTAATGGCACACACTTATAATCCCAGCCCTTGAGGGGAGGAGGTGAGAGAATTAGGAATTCAAGGATGGACTTTGCCACATAGTGAATTCAAGGCCAATGTGGGCTACATGAGACCCTCTTTGTTATTATTAATTTATTATTCACTTTACATCCCAGTTGTAGCCCCGCTCCCTCCTCTCCTCCCAGTCCTACCCTTCTTCCCCACCCCTCCTCCATTCCCCAAAAAAGGGGAGCCTCCCCAACCACCCTTCTCAGTTTATTAAGTTGCGTTAGGACTGAGTTCATCCTCTTCCCCTGTGGCCCTGGCAAAGCAGTTTTGTCATGGGGAAATGATCAAAAAGCAGGCAACAGAATTCATTTCAGAGATAGTTTCTGTTCCCCTTACGAGTGGACCCACACAAAGCCTGAGATGCCCATCAGCTACATCTATGTAGAGGACCTAGGTCCAGTCCATGCATGGTCTTTGGTTGGTGCTTCAGACTCCTAAGGTCCCTCTGGACCCTAGTTAGTTAGCTTGTTTGGTTTTATTGTGGAGATCTTGTCACCCTTAGGTCCTTTTATCCTTCCCGTACTTTTCCAGTTGACTCTCTTGTGTCATCAAATGTTTAGCTGTGAGTCTCTACATCTGTTTTGGACAGCTGCTGGGTATAACCTCTCAGTGGACAACTCTGATTGGCTCCTGTCTGCAAGCATAGCAGAGTATCATTAATAGTTTCAGGAGTTGGCTCTCTTCCATGAGTTGGGTCTTGGGTATTGTCAGGCATTGCTTGGACATTCTCTTAATATCTGCTCTATGTGTTCTATCTTTATCCCTGCACTTCTTGTAGGCAGGGTAAGTTTTGGATCAAAGTTTTTGTGGGTGAATTGGTGTTCTTTTCCCTCCACTGGAAGTCTTGTCTAGTTAGAAGGTGTCCTCTTCAGTATCCATGACACCTGCTACTAGGAGTCTCAGCTATGGTCCCCCTCATATCCTCCAAGGAGCTTTTTCTGACTTGGGTCTCCAGCTTGTCACAGAGATGCCCCTACCCACAGTGTCTCTTTTCTCTGCAGCTTTTCTGCCCTCCTTCCCCCACTCTCCCCAGGTTTGATCTTCGCCCTCATTTCTCTCTGTTCTCTCTCCTCTACCTTGTTCACTCTCTTCAACCATTACCTCTGTCTATCCTATTTCCCCTTCTGAGTGAGATTTATGCATGCTCCCTTGGAGACCCTCTTTTTAATAACAAAAACAATACAGGCATACCTTTAATCCCAACACTTAGGAGGCAGAAGCAGGCAGATCTCTGTGAGTTCAAGGCCAGCCTAATCTAATAATGACTTCCAGAACAGCCAGAGCTATATAATTGAGACTCTGCCTTGAAGAAGAAATAGATTACAGGTGCTGGGGGAGGAAGAGAGGGAGAGAGAGTAATTGAGAGAGATTGATTTATATTCTCTTCCAATTAAAAATGGTTCACTCTATTTACTGTTTGCTTTGTCAGGACGTTCATTGTGAAAGTCAGAGCTCAAATGTAATTTGCAAAACTTTATGAGTTACAGTTATTGAGACATACTTATATTTATTCCAATATTAATTTTATTAATTATCTATTATAAATTAATACATTTCTATTGAAAATAAAGTCTCATGACAACAGACAACCTTTGCTTTTTTTTCTGTATTCTTTTACTACACTGACATATTTTTACTAATGGTGAACTAAAACTAAACATTTATTAAACAAAAAGTCTTTCATTTAGTGATAAGTTGTAAACATTTTTTATTTGAAATTCTTTTTCACTTTTTGCTTACTTTTAATAAAAAAGAAAATTGATTAGGCATTTGAGGACTAAAATATGAACAAAGAACAATTCACTAATTTGCTAGTTATTTTCTCTGTTGTAGACCTCAATTAGCTTAATCATTCAAAAATCAGTGTATATTAATTATACAAAATAATGGCTTTTATTGTGATATTAAGTACATTTACATAATGTACCCTGTCATATTCAGCCCCTATTATTCTCTCTTTTCCAGCCACACCCACTGTTTACTGTCTTCTTTATTTTATTTTATTTAAAATTTTTTATTTAATGAATTTATTTAGATTATATCTCAATTGTTATCCCATCCCTTGTATCCTCCCATTCCTCCCTCCTTCTCGCTTTCACCCTATTCCCCTCCCCTATGTCTGTGACTGAGGGGGACCTCCTCCCCCACTATATGGTCATAGGCTATCAAGTCTCATCTTGGTAGCCTGCTTATTCTTTCTCTGAGTGCCACCAGGCCTCATCACCATGGAGAAGTGATCAAATATAGGGCACCAGAGTTCATGTCTGAGTCAGTCCCCACTCTCCACTCAACTATGGAGAATGTCTTGTCCATTGGCTAGATCTGAGAAGGGGTTCGATGTTTACTGCAAGTATTTTCCTTGGATGGTGTCTTCTTTTAGATTAATTTATGTTATGTGTATGGATGTTTTTCTTGCATGTGTATCTGTGTACCAAAAGCTTGCTTGGTGCCCTCGGAGGTCAGAATGCAACATCAGACTCCCTGGAACTGGACTTATGGATGATTGTGAACTGCCATGTGGATAGCAGGCCTTCTGCAAGAACAAAAATTGCTCTTAACTGTTGAGGTATCTCTCTAGTCTCTAGGTGGGGATTATAACCAAAGAAACTACAGCCCCTTTTAGGTCTGTACCATGGGTGCAATATCCTTTCTTTCAGCTGCTATGATAGGCTACTGCTTGATATGTGTGTTTGGAATAGTGTCTGGAATAGCATATGCACTCAACTAGTATTCACCAGCTTATTAGGTAGAATTTATTTTCAAATTTCCTATAGTATATGACGCCAATATTTAATAGTTGTCATATCTTTTTGGATAGTCTCATTGTGGGAGAATAAAACAAAGAAAAGCAATGGAGCTGAGGAGATGGTTCAGCAGATAAAATCAGTTAGTGTTCAAGCTTAATAACCTGAGATCCACCCCTAAAACCTATGTAAAAAGCCTAAAGTATCATCTGTAATCCCAGAAATCCTATGGCAAGATTGGCCACAGAGCAGGCTTGCTTACACAGAACAGCAGCAGGAACAAGAGAGACACCATTGTGGGGGCGGAAAAAGGTGAAAGGGGAGAACTGATTTCTACGTGTACACTGTGGTGCACATGCCTATGCACACACCAGCATACACATCTTGAAAATATCAAATCAATTACCTGTGCCAATCCCGTTAGCACCTTCTGATGTCTTTGTAAGAATGGGGCATTCTCTCTTATTCAGAGATTGTTTTACCCTCAAAATAAAGCTGGGTGCATAGAAAAGGAAGGAACTGAATGTGCTAGAATGTGCAGTTCTGCAAACACATAGGTGGTTGCGCTTCTTTAATTGTTTTGTTTCATATGGCAGGTGATACTCCATGACCTTTTCCTATGAGGCTCTCAAGGTATTCCACAGGTCCTTGATTTCAGCCTCATCCTTTCCATTCAGGAAATAATCCAGGCAAGGCTCTCACTTAAAGGGAAAGAAAAGGAGAAGCTGCCAGGCAGCTAGCAACCCTGGAAGGGCTTGGAATTATTTTCCTTGGGACTGGAGACCCCACTAGCTGAAAAGAAAACAAATTCAGTTGCAAATCTGGTTTTGAAATGAGGAGTGAAGAGCCTCCAATTTGAAAATAATCACATCCACTGTATCTTCATCTTCCAAATGAGGACTCTCTTACATTTTAGTTAGTCAGTGTGTAATGTTCCTTTTATTTCTGTTCTCAAAGTCTTGACATCACTAAAAATAAATGACTCAATTACACTTGTGCATAAGCAGCTGGAAAACGACCAAAATGTTCCCAGCTCCAAAACTGTGTAAACAGAGACACCAGAGGAGGAAAAAAAAAAAAAAAGAGAGAGAGAGAAAGGGGAAAAACGAGGAAAGAAAAGAATTTTGAAAATAAAAGGGCGTGATATTAAAAACTCCCAGGCAAGAAAGCATGATATTTATTCTACATTTTTGCTTCCGGTGGCCCACGGCAGCCCTTCGGTCACCTGGTCCAGGGAGCAGAGCAGGTAGGAAAATGCATGAAGAAGCCTTCTAAGCTCCTTACAGATCGATGTCCCTGGCCAATGCACATCCTATTGCTCATTGTGGGAAAATGTTGGCAGCTGCCTCTGCTTCGGTGTTCCGGGATCTCGGGGGCCTTCATCTAGAACTTGAAGAAGAATGGAAAAACTGGGAACAGAAACCTGGGCTGCCTAACAACCCCCCGAATAATACCACAAACCTCCTCAAATCTCCCAAACTGATCTTTTGTGGTGGCTTTGAGCTCGGTGGCTTTTGAGCTCAGAAAGCACGATTATAAAAATGAAATGTTCTGAGCGTCCCGCACGCCCACGACATTCTTTTATTTACTCTCTTCTGTAGAAGAATACATCTTGTCTCCTAGATGCTCGTTTGCCAGGCAAGAAAAGCAATTCTGACCAGCAGAACACCTGACTGTCTTTATTCCTTCCTTCGTATCACCTGGAGATGAGGGAAAGGTGGAAACAGCTGTGCAGTCAGCCGAGTCACCCCGGGTCTGGCTGCATGTTAGATGTGCGCTTCAAGCGGAGAAAGTCATTGGAGATGAAGGTAGTGGAAAGGCTGCAGAAGGGGACTAAGGCTAAGAGAAGAGAACGCGAACCAAGAGCCAGGTTAAGCCTGAGGCCCAGAGCTCTGGATGTTTCTTCTGAACAGTGAGCAGGCAGGGGTGGGTGGGGGGGGCTCATCTCTGTGACCCTCTCCCTCTCTCTCTCCATCATCTCCTGCTTTCTCAGTTCGTGCGTTGCTTTCTTTTTTAATCAGTAAATGAAGTGCCTGTTGGGGCCAAGGAATCTGTGAAAGGACCTTGCAGGGCCAGTGGCAAAGAACTTTCCTCTTTCCACACGGAGGAGATAGGCCAAAGGGGGAATGGCTTAAATTGCTTCCAGCAGGATTTAGGTTCGGCATGAAGAAAATCTCCGAGGGCGATGAACTGCTGGAATGCATTAGGAAGAGAAACCCTGAGATCCACTCCAGGGATCTCCAAGGACGCCATGGAATGCTAATCCTTCCTTAATGGCTAATATTTTGATGCAATCAGAGCTGGAAACGTGGACGACCTTTCAAGTTCCTTTACTCCTGTAATGAGAACAGACACTGTCCTAGAGTGACAGCTGTGGTCTCCAGACCCTGCTTCCTCTAGGTCACCCAAGGTTCCTTAGCTGCCTGACCCACCCCCCCCCTCCACCTTTGCTAGCACTGGGGAATTGATCTGGAGAGGGAGGGTGGGGTGATGGGGAAGGAAGATTCATCTTTTTAAAAAAAAAGAGGAAGGAAGGACTTAACAGAAAGCAAGTCGAAGCCAAGATTCCTAGGACATGCTGACAGTTTGAGTGAAGGAAAGGACAATATTCTATTAAATAGTCCAAGGGCCAGGGGGCTGTGCCAGAACGGAAGAGCAGGGGCCAAGGCTCTGAAGCTGGGTAGAAGGAAGGTGAACAAAGCACATTAGGAAGACAGACACTTCACTGATGGAGACCCACGCCTCAGCAGCTATGTGCCAGAAGGAGTTGAGGAGGGAGGGAATGTGGGGATGAGGCACGTAGGCCAATCTAGCTGTTAGTGAGAAAGCACACACACGGAATGTCCAAGTGATCACATTAAGATTGCTTCAAGGGCATCTTGATGTTAGCATCTCTCCGTTGTTGTTAGGTCATGTACTTTCTCCTGTGGGTAGATAGGTGACAACTGGTATGGGGGGGGGGAGGCCAGCTTTGTGAGCCATGAGAGCCACTTAATGAGGGCTCTACACATGGATGGGATTGGAGAGATAACCATGTGGAGTATAGATGAATAGATAAGCTGGCCAGGCTAGTTGGAGGACCATTGCATCGTGTTATGACACGCTCACAGGGTATCATCGTCTTAATAGTATTTGCCTGCATCAGGGTTATCTGAGTCCATTATCTGTCACTAGGACAAGATACCATAGACTGAGTGACTTAAAAAATCAGAGAAGTTGATTTGGCCAGCATGTCTGGAGTGTTGGAGGTCTGAAACAGAGGAACTATAGATAGTGATGCTCTTCCACCAGCTGCCCCTCACAACAAAGCAGAAGACTTCTCAGAGAGAGAGAGAGAGAGTCTGTGCAAGAAGAGAGCCATTCTTATTCCTAACCCACCCTGCCATAACAGGTTTAATCCGCTATAAAGTCAGTGGCCAAATGACCTATGCACTTCTTAAAGAACTCACCTTTTAATACCATCATCATAGCAATCAAATTTCAACATGACTTTTGGAGGGCACATGCAAACCAGGACAGGAGGGCACCTTTCCTTTCATTTTTTCTCTCTAGACCAACTTGCCACACAAGAATCATTTTTAAAAAAATCCTTTGCTAGAAGCAACCTTTTTGTTCACATGCTAAGGTATGGTCTCACCAATACATAGTTATCTAGTCTGTGAGTTCTGAGCTAGTAAGCAAAGAGAAGTGGTTGGCTTCCTTTTCACTGTGTTTCATGGTGCCATGGACTCACCACTATTTTTGTTATCCTGGACTAGGTTGTGGATCTTGAACTCTAAGATGAATAATATGGGGTTCCTAGCCTTGGTCCATTCATATATAACCATCTACTTACCCTGATGTAGGGTGATGGCCGATGTCACATTTTGTTCCACTACGGGGTCAGATCTAATAGTTGAGTGTGATCAAGAAGTCTGGCAGAATTTGTAACAATGGGAAGATTGAACACTGTACTGTATATCAACACACCATGCCATATCTAACACACCGAACCATATCGCACTGTACTGTAGCATCCTAAACCACACCACACCATACCATAATACTATTCCACACCAAACTACTCTATACCATACCACAATACACCATACATACTATACCACACCAAATTATACCATCCCGCACCACCCCATGCCATCCCACACTGTGTCATACTCCACTAAGATGCACTGCCTCACACCACACCATAACAAACCACACTACATCATGCCATACCGTAAATCATTAGACCACACCGTGCCATGTTTTCTTCTCCACAGAAGCCAATTGAGTTAGAGAAATTCAAACATGATACCTGAACCTAAGAGACGGACGAGGAGAGTAAAACTGGTTAGAAGCCACAATGGCCATGGGCTCAACCCCTACAGGCAAATGTAGAACCCTTGGCTTTCTTTCTAGACTCTTCTCTTTATGGTGTGTTTAAGGCAACAGGTCTTGAGGTTTCTGTATTCCCTGGGGATGGGTGGGATGACATTACTATTGAATGGCTGGGAGGATACTAGCTAATGACCTAGGGCTGGGAGTTGCTGGGCTGGTGGTCATTGTCTAAATTTTACCACTGACATTCTTAGGAAAGAATTTGGCCTTGATGATAATTTTGGCTGCAAAATATTGGTAAGATAACCCCATGCTCTCCATTCCCATGCTCATCTTCTCTGAAGCAGAGGAAAACCCCAGACACCAGCTTTCTGGTAAAGCAAAGAGTTTCCCATAACCACGAACTGTAAATTATAAGCACGATCCTCCTCTTTCCCTTCCTCTTTGTTTTGTTCCTCAAGCAATATTCTAAGAGTCTATGCAGTCTCAGGAGGGACTTGGCTGGCAATCAGTGGAAGATGCTATTCCTTTGGCAGCAGTTCTAAGTGACTAGGCTAATGTATTCCTCTTTTGCTCAGTTTCTGCAAAATTGCATTATGGTTCTACACAGCTGAGGGCCTGAAAGGAGAAACCAGAGCCTAGAAAAAGTGAAGGTATAGTCTGGTAAAGCTGCCAAACCAGGCATTATGATTTTGCCAACTGGAAGTCACAAGCCCATTCACGTGTTAGCAGAGTTCCTGCCGTTTGTTTGGGACGTAGCTTCTTTGCAGTCACTAGGCCTCAGGGTCTCTGGTTGACCAAGAGGCAGCTGCAGCTGTAATGAATCTATGGAGACAAAATAAATCTGGGGGCTGACTTCATTTTCGAGGTTCATGTTCTTTATCTCCACCTTTGATCTCAGAGACTCTCAAACAAAGCCTGGCTCAAGTGAGTCTGGGAAACAAAATGGGTTGTGAAGCTTTCCTTCCTATCTCAGAGCCATAGGAAATGGCCATTTAAACTCTACCACTAGCCAGGACAGCGGCAAGCCTTTCCAACCTCCTCGCCCAACTCCTTGCATGCAATGGAGTTGGGGAGAAGGAGTGAGCCTTTGCGATCAAACCTCAATTTCCCTAAGTTACATTATTGCGAGATGAAAATATTTTCCCCATCTGGTGAAAAACAAATAAGCCTTGGCCACATCTCTTTCCTGCTTGGGGGCAGTTTCCGTATGTTCCTGACAGCTAGGGCTTGTTAACTTCCTTTGGCTTTGTTTTCTGAGATAGTAGAGCTGTTTTACCATGAGAGAGTTGGCTAAGGGTGAAATTTGGATCAAGTATGTGTCCTCTGTTTTCAAATACAGCATTGTAGTAGGGAGCTGGGAAAGGCTGTCACAGACCCAGGGATTTTGGAAAGATAAAGTGAATTGGCTTTTGAAAACCATTGTCTAAATCCTTTGCTAAGCTGAGCACCAGGACAGAAGCCATGTACACCACCATTAGCCACCCTTAAGTCTCTAAATTGGTGCTAGCCCATAGTGTACATTCATGAGTACTGGTGAGATAAAGATAGACGCGAACCAGATGCTATGACAAATGACACACTTGATATAAATTACACTGCCAGGCCTGGGAATGTGGTTCAGTTAGTAGAGTACTTGCCTAGCATACATGTAGGTTTGGGTTTAACCCTTCAAGTGCTGCATAAATCGGGCATAGTGGTGCATACCTGTAGTCCCAGCACTCATGGAAATGGAGACAGGACAACGAGAAATTGAAGATTATCCTTGGGTATATAACATGACCTCCACGAGCCCTTGTCTCAAAACAAGATATAATATCATCCAAAGAGAAATATTTTCAACTGCTTTTTTAAACTTAGAAGTGTTTTAAGTTGATGTGTAATAATTCAATGTATTTGTGGAGTGCGCTGTGTGTCACACCCGTCAAGAGACTATGACCCTATATGATCACAGCTGCCTGTGATGGCTGCTTCTTGGGCCTGAAGCAGAATCTTCTTAAATTGGCCTAAGTTTGAAGAATAATTTTCCTAAGTTCTAAAAACTTGGTTCTGATCCTGGCTTGATGCAGGCTTAAACAAATACTTCTCTGATCACGACCTTAGTTTTCTCATATGTAAACAAGGGGTTTAAGTTCCTAAGAAGACTCTTTCCAAAACCAGAAATAGAGAGAAAGAAGAAAATGGCACTCAGTTGGGCATTCTCAAATGAGGTTTTCACCACCCAAATGCCTCTGTTCCTTTAAAAACGCCATCTGAGCTTTGAACCTAGCAGATGGTAGATGGTTAAATGATAGCCAGTAGACGAAGAAAGAAGCACAACTGTTTCGGAAGTTGGCACTCTGTTGGCTTGACACTAGAGGAACACTTGCCTAGAGAGGGGTAGTTCTGCCCGAAATGGGCTGACTCTAGGAAATGTAGCCCTCAGAAGCCTCATCCAGGCCACTCTGCCACCTCACATCTCTTTCCTCTAGAGACAAACCTGACATGAGGTTTATGGCATGAAGCAGGTGTAGCCTCTCTCACTCATACTAGCGCTCAGCACTCAGCCATTGCTGATGATAGCCCAACTGCTATCTAGTAGTTCTGTTTGAAAAGTTGATCTCTAGCCTCGATCCTTTATCCTTCATCTTGAATCTGAGAGAAGTCAGAAAGAGTTTACTAATACATTTATTCTTTCATCCTTACTGTGACTCTACGAAATGCTAGTTTATCTAGCTCACATTATTTGTTAGTTTATTTATTTATCCCAGGATCCCATGTATCCCAGGCTGGTCTCAAAGTTACTTTGCAGTTCAGGATGACCTTGACTTATGGATCCTTCTATGTCACTTAAGAGTACTGGAGTGGAGGTATGTGCTGCTACACAGAGATTATGTATGCCAGGGGAGGAAGTCTAGAGCCTCATGCATGTCAGGCAAGCAAGTTACTAAGAAAGGCATACTCTTACTCTTCCCTGATTTATTTGTGACTCCTTCCTTCTCTTGTCCCCTTACCCTATACTGCCATGCTGTCCTTACCAACTCACGTGTTCCCACATTGACAGCCCTTCTGTTGCCTGTTTCACGTGGAGATCTTTGCTGCATATATAGAGCCTGGCCCACAATGTTTTCAAACTCCACAGTTTCCAAGGCCTGCATAAATGGGATCTGTGAGGGCCAGGTGAGTTAGGCTGGCCACTGGCAGGAAAATGCAAAGTGGGAGGAGTGGATTTCTTCAGAGATGGTATATTGGATTCATTAACTGAACTATGAGTTGGCACTATGCATCCTGGAGATAAAGATGCAGATCTTTTAATGGTTCCTAACAGCTCTTTCCTCTCACGTGCCTGCAAGATGCCTGGAGGCATTAGGACATTGATATTGTTCAACTTCTACCCCCATCTGGAACAAGAGCTCAAGTTCTAGACTCATGTCAAGTAGATGGAAGCTACCATCCCTCATCTATACTTGTAGCTACCTATATACCTCACCTGTATGTACAGTGTTCCATACTTCATGAGGAGTCTTGCAAAGATCTGTCAGCTGTCTGAATCTAGCCACTCTCGTTTCATCCGTGTTGGGGATCATACCCAGGAACTGTTCAAAGATGTCAGATAGAACTGGTGAGTGAGTGTGGGACTCTCAGTAGCAGAGCTCATGCGGATAGAGGCCAAGGCCACTTTCAACCAGCAGGGCCCATGGCAGTACATCTGTGTGAGGCGAGTCTTATGGAATGAGATCCTGCTCTGACTGTAGTCTCCATCATCAAGCCCAGAGGATGACGGAACAGAGAGTAAGTACTGAGGTTGGGAGCCAGATGAATCCACAGCAAAGGAGAGTGTGAATTGATGAATAATTCAGAGTGAGCCAGACAGCTCAAACTGTGGACAGAGATGAATGGTGTCTTCACATACCAGCAAGTGGGCAAGCTTTAGAGAGGCCCTCAGAACCGGGCCTGCCTATTTTTGGGGCCTTACTTCTAATGTGGGACTGAACTTCCTTATACCATCTGATGACATGGCTGGTCTCAGAGCAGGATGTATTCAGGCTACTTCCAGTGCAATGCAGTCCAGACTAAAATGTAACCTACTTCGTGAATAAACTATATTTGGTTAAAAGTCTTGAATAAGACCCGCTGTGATTGTCTGCATTGAGATAGGTAAAGAAGATGATCCCCAGGCCTCTTTTTAATTTACTATTTAAAATTTTTTTTTGGTTATTCATTCACAAGAGCCAGTTCTTCTTAAAGTTCAGAAACATTTTAAAAATTGAAAACCAATTTTTAAAAACAAAGCATTTCTTTACTCTGCAGGAAAATCTACTGCCACACCCGCATGTCTTGCCTGCGCCAAGTCTGTCTGCTCCCTGCTGTCACCATGTGCTTGATGAAGTCAGGACACTCGCTGAATTGGCAAATGAATGACTGTTATGGGCATTGGTATGAGGCATCAATTTACACTGTTTGCTCATAGCGATGGATGAAGCCCAGTTCATGATTTTAAAGCCACTCCTAGTGGAGCTGTGTGTGTTGAGATTTTTTGAAGATGTTGTCTGATTCCACAGGAAAAAAAAAGTAATCAAAGCTGTCTGTGGTGCATTCCTCTCATTACAGGAGAAATCCCAAGTGGGGCTTTGATGCAAAGGGTCAGACTGGTCTCCAAAATATTATGAATACCATCAAATTGACTTTTACCTCCTGAAGAGGATGGGAGAAGAGGAATTCGGTGTCTCTTTAAACACTCATCATTCTGGGAGAAATACACTGGTCTCTGCATGGAAGGGATGGGCGTGGGGAAAAAGGAGCCACATTCCTGTGTAGAATGTAGAAATAGTACATAGAAAACGCTTTCATGGTCACCATGTCATTTAATACAAGACCGTTCTGCAGATGCTGTAATTGCCCCCAGTTTGCAGATGAAAACACTGAGGAACCAGGCTGTCAGGCAGAACCTGTGCTTGGACCCTGGAGTCCATGTTATCCCAAGCACTTCACCCTTTTCTCCCACGTGGGGCAGTAGCACAGCCATCTGCACACATAGGCTTTCATCTGTGACTCACCAATGGGGGCCGATGGTGGATCTGTCTTTACAGTGATGGATGCTGTGCTTCAGTACACATTCCCTATTTTAGTTGACAGCATCACCTTGTGGATGGAAATACATCTGGTGTGTGTTTTTATTTGTAAATATATGTTTACTCTAGCGATTAGGGATAATGAGCTAAGCTATCACGCTGTCAGTCAGCGTTGTTTGGGGGATCGTAACTTCTTTTCCAGAGTTTATTTTCTTTTACTTTTTAGCCATCATACTATTATAAAAAGCATTATCGAATGGCAATTCTTAATCAACAAATGAGCAGAATGGAAGCTGCTTTGTTTCTGCCTATCTTGATTAAAATGCACTGTGATTTTTGCCTGCTTAATTAATAACTTTTGAAGAGCGGGGAGCGAGAATTTACAGCAATTGTGGTTTTGTGGAAAGAGGTAAAAGGCAACATGAGGCGGCCGCAGCTTGGCAGAGCCACACTGTGTAAGACAGGAGGACCTCAGACCCCAGGCTCAAGATCTTGAAGACTGGCCATTTTCACTTTGGGTGCTCCAAACTCCCCTGATATCGGACTCTTTCCACGCTATGCTGCCGCCCCACCCCTGGTACTCCTCTATTCCTTTCTCTTCTTTAAAAAGTAAAGTCTTTATGTGTCAAGAGCAAGCCAGCCAACACTCCAGCATGAGTAGAAAGCGGCTCCTGAGCTCCTGACCGGCTGAGGAGGAGCCACTGAGAGTTGATAACAACTTCTGGGATAGGGTGAGTCGGTTTCTTTAAGGGTGTGTCCCCTCGATAGGTCAACCATGACTTCACATGCATGAGTGTGAACACCCATGAGCACAAACTGGACTTGATGAGGAGAGAAAGGGGAGGGAGGGATGGAGAGAGAGAGAGAGAGAGAGAGAGAGAGAGAGAGAGAGAGAGAGAGAGAAGTGTCTTGGGGGTAGTGAGATAAGGATATATCTGAAAAGGGTTATTACAGGTGTCGGGGGTTAGTATGATCAAAATACATTGTATGAAATTCTCAAGAAATTAATAAAAATTAAAACCCAGACCTAAAAGGTTATGTGTATGATGCCTTTATGTGCATGTATGTATGTATCCATGTTCCTGAGCGTGTGTGTGTGTGTGTGTGTGTGTGTGGGTACTCTTGCACGCCGCTGCCCTGCAGTACGGCAGTCAGAGGGTATAGCGTTGGCTGGGGGTCTTGCCTTTTACCGTGTTTGAGACAGCACTTTAGCTTCTCCTCTTACCACAGTTGCTCTGCTTTGCAGACTCGCTTCAGCTCCTTTGCCTTTATTCGGGCTCAGGACCTAATGCTATTGCAGTGAGCAGTTTGCCTACCAAGCCATCTTCCCTCTCTTGATATTATTGTTGTTTTTGTCTTTTTTTTTTTTTTAGATGAATTCTCACTATGGAGTTCAGGCAGGTTTGAACCTGTGATTCTCCTGTCTCCAACTCTTAAGTGCTGCGATTCCACCTGGGCAGGTGAGTCCAGCATTTTGACTTTGTGACATGATGTTGACATCCTCAAAATTCATGCATGAGAATCATGCAATTGAGTGAAAAAATATATGTACACACATATATTGCATAATGTTTCAAGCAAGGATACGATTTAATCTGTTGAGTATATGGCATTCCTGGGGTACATGAGGCCCTTGGGTTGCATGTGGGACATGCCTGGCAGGCAGGCATTATTACCCCCCGATTTCTAAGCTCAGTTTCTATCTTACATAGAGAAAGTGATTCAGGACATGTGTGGTAGTTGTCAAATGTCTGAGAACACAGATCCATGGTTTGAAGGAAGCAACCTGTGCGTTTAATGACAATGAAAGCCACAAGATGATCATCTGTCTAAAGTACCCAAGAGCACGTCAAGAGTTTCAGATCTGGCAACCAGTGCCCGTCCTGTCCACTGTCTTCCTTTCTTGATGCACTTTTTGCTAGACAAATAGATTTATAAAAATAACGGAGAAATGACAAATCCTCCAGTCCTGATCTCCAAAGAGTTAAGTGACAGCATCCCCTGGCTTTAACTAGGGCAATGCGGTCCACCTTGGCTTACATTACCTGTAATGCTTTGATTAAACGCTTCCATCAGAAATTTCAGTGGAGAAAATTCTTTTTTCGTTTTTTTTTTTTCTTCCCTAGTTTTCCCAGTGGGAAACCCTGTCGGGCAACTCGTGATGCCAACGTGGATGTTAGAGTCTCACTTGGATCGAGTTTGCAAAAAGCCAGCCTACTGAACTCTACCTCACCAGGCTTTTCTCAGGTCGCCCTTTCCAGCCTGGGTCAGCGCACACCCTGCCCAGCAGCTCAAACTTCACAGCTGAAGGTCTTCAGGGCAAGCCTTCAGTTTGAATTTCCCGGCTTTTTGTCAGTCGGGTTGTCAAAGCCGGAGCCGCCTCCTCCCACTGACTGCAGTGGCTTTGTTTTCTTTTCTTCCCTTCCATTTGCTACTTGTTAGCCTCTGTGGACTGTGTCGCCACACTTACAGGAGCCAGAGCGTGGTGGTGACAGATGGTGAGGGTGGGGGTGGGAACGAGACTGCCGTGGCCAGACGCCAAGGGTTATGCCTGGCAGGGCCAGAAGCGGCCCAGTGCTCTCTGTGCAGTTTGTTTGGGTTCTGTGGGCGTGTTCGTCGGTGTCTGTGCACACGTGGCGTGTTTTGTTGTGTTACTGGTTGTTTTTATTGTTGTTTGGGCCAATGACAACAGAGGCCGCCGGCTGGCTGCTGCTTTCCGCTCTTGGCAGTTTCCAGGCTCCCAGACAGGAAATCCTCCCAACGATTGCAGCTGTGAATTGGCCCATTTTTCTGGAAAGAGGATAAAGAAAGGAGTTTAGTGGGATCCCTTGCTTTTCTTGCACAAGCAGGGATGTGTTGAATACAAACACGGAAATGTGGAGCTGAAGGGGTGCTGGGGAGAGGGGAGAATGACAGCCCTGAATGAGAAAGATGAATTCCAAGCCCAGAGCGGGCAAGAACTCCTAGACACACTAGTGCGATTTCCTAGGAGACCTGTGTGGCAGCACTGAGAGATGGGGTGAGAGGATTTGGAGCGGGGAGGGACATGAGAGTCATTACAATGTAAACAGTTTCTGCACCTGTATTTTGGAGGGGTTGCACCAGACTAGACAAGGGTGGATGGGTGAGTGTAAAAGGCCGTTTCTGGCAAGAAGTGATACTCCCATGAATTAGTGTGGTAGCTGTGAAAACGGAAACGGCGGGTTGCAGGTGTTAGGTATCTGTGGTGAGTAGATCAAGAGGAAGTGTCTACTGACAGGCCAAAGGTCGCATAGTCACCACAGCACATTGGCTCTTGCTTCAGTCACTGGGTGGCACATGGAACCATTCACCAGGGTAGGAAGAGCCCATGAGAACCAAGGCTTCCTCATTCAGCATGCAGGACAGACAGACACGTACTCTACTGTACACTAGAATGCTCAGTCTCTCAAAAGTGAATTCAGGGCTGTGGGATGAGAAGAAAATGCCTTCCATTGAGAGGCACAGTGATTATACCGGGAAAGAAAATGGCTTCCTAGTGTTTATGATGTTTTACTTCAGCTCCGTCCTTTGTCCAACTTGGTCTTCCATGGTGTACTCTAAACTGATGATAATGAAGCCAGTTTTATAGATGGAGAAAATGTGAGTTTTCCTGGTCACACAGGTGGGAGTCCTCACTATTGTCAATATGTATCAAAGGCTCGCCTTGGGCTAATTATGGTCCTGTGCACTTTATGCGTGGGAGGAAACTTCCAGTTTTACCCCATTTTGCAGAGTGGAAACTGAGGAACAGCAAGTTCAAATACCTTGTTCAACTTTATACATGACAGAGTTGGATTTCGTTTTATACACTTTAATTTTGTTTACTTATTGTATGTATATGTTTGGGTATATACATGTATGCACACACATGCGATGGCCTGGGTGTGGAGATCAGAGGACAGCTTTGGGGGGGGGGTGTCATCAGCTTGATTCTTATAGTCTGGAATTCCGGGGTTGAACTCAGGTCATCAGGCATATACAGCAAGCAAACCCACTTGATCATCTCACTGACACAAAGTTGGGTTTTAAATGGATTAGCTGAGCTCCCAAGATGTGCACTCTTCAGCGTCATACTACATGTGGTAGTAGAAGGAGGACAGCAAGCCAGAAGAACTTTTCATTGATTTTATACTCATACAAGCTGCCTCCCCTCCCTTCCCCTCCTTTCCGATTCCTTTTCCTTTCCTCCCTACCTCTTTCCTCTACTCTGCTTCCCTTCTCTCCTTCCCTCTTCCTTGTCCCCACTTCTTTTTTTTGGTAGCCCGTGCTTGCTGGAGCTGAACATGTGGTAAGGCTAGCCTTGGACATGCCCTCCTGCCCACACTCCAATGGCTGGATTACAGCTACGCGCCACCTGTACATCTTGCTGCTTTCCTGTTTTCTGTGCCATTTTGATGGTCATTTTCACCCTGCGGTGGTTTTATGCATTTGCGGCATTGTCAGCGTTACTTTAGTGGCTAGAGGATTGTGTCTTAACTACTTTCCTCTAGAGCCTATAAAGCATAATAACCCGATAACTTCAAATAAGACTAGATGTTGAAGTGACACAATGTTCACATACAACTTTCTAAAGAGAAGAAAGAGGCCATAGATGCTACAGGATAGTTTGCTCCCTGCCTTCAGTTTCGAAATGAAAATCAAAACTTCATGGAATGTCAATTTTTTTTAACTTCTTGTGTGACCTAAGGCTAAGTAGGAAGGCAAGATAGGAACATCATATCAGTTTCATTTTCCTATCTATTAACAGTTGACCTTTGGACATACCAGTGATGAAGGAATTGAGCTAAAAGCAATGCCCCATGTTGACATGCCATGGGCCTGCATGCATTGTCTTGACAGTGAGCTCGGCACACTTCTTTCTTAAGAGAAAAGAGCAATGGTTCCAATTTTACTTGTTCCTATGTATTCTATCAGGTTTCATTTATCTAATTACTTATCTATTTTTATTTTTCTTGAAGTAACGGCCAGTATGAGTACAGGGGATGTTTGCATTCTGGAAGCGCTGTTTCCAGAAAATTGCTTTCTTTCTAAGTAGGGCTGGCTGAAGCAACTGACAATTTCTTTCTTTGATTTTAACTCCTTCTAGCTACTATGGCATAATCATGGAGCCAGGTCCTCTTGCCAATTCTCTACACTGATATCTGGTACTGAGATGATGGGAGAAAGCTATTAATATTCACATAAACCATGTGGGTGGTGGTTCTGAAGATAAAGCAAGATGATTTCTCAATTATGGCTGCCACCCAATCAGGTAGCTGAGACAAGACAGGTGAAAATGACTACCACATACTCCTAAAAGAAAGCATAGGAGAGTGTTGGTATTACGCACTCCTCAAAATGTGTACCTAGCCAAGGTTTGAGGAATGCATTCTGTTTTGTCATGTATTGGGAAACTAAGAACTGTAGTAATCCTCACAATAAAGAAACCGTTTAAACATCTTCCTGACAGCATTCTCTAAGTTATCCGCCTGTCATCAGTGCTCATCGCTGTTGGTCCAACTGATATCCCAGCTAGATCACTTTGTAGCTCATTAAGATATGCTGAAATTCAGGGGATGTCGAGTCTAGGTAAGTTGTTTACAATCAAGTGAATCAGGTGACACATAGCTCATTCCCTTGTTTAGTCCTTTAGCTATTCTGTAATTTGGGGGCAAGTCCTTGATTTCCATGATCACAAAATGGGCAACAGATCTTCCCCCAAAGAATGGTCATGATTTATTTATTCATTCACAAATTCATTCATTTTTACCATTTCATTTTTTATTCCAACTCCAGGTATGGATCTTGGAATGAGGACTCAGGAGTTACCTAGTCCACTTGGAACTGGACTGTTGACTTTCCAGAAGCCCCTGACTGCACCTACATTCTCCCTACCATCACTCGATTATCTTCTGTCTTAGTGTTGTACCGCAAGAGAGAGTCCCCAGTAGGGCTAGTCCACGACAGGGCAGACCAGATGTTTTTCAGTAATTCTAAGCCAAAAGGATGTCACTCACAGCCTAGATGGGTAATGGGAAATGTGCCAAAGTAAAGACGAGCTATTTGTCAAGGCGTCTCCTACAAGAGTTGTACTAATGCTGTTTTGACTACTGCTCTTTGTTCTGCTTTTTAAAACAAAACCTTGAAGTCTTCAATCTTCGTTCTTTCATTTAAGAAATTTATTTAAAAAAAATCAACACCTGAGAAGATTCTCCATTGAAAATTAATAGGTGACTAGCAGAAAAGAGAAGGAGTTTCATGTGTGTCTGCATTGTTATGACTGGTCCCCAGGTAGAGAAAATACTATGTCCTCTCACCTCTCCCTGCCTCCCCATCACCTACTGAACCTTGAAAAGGAGACAGGTCTTTTAAGTGAGGGCTGCCTTATAGAAACCACTGGATTTCACGTGGAGTCAGAACAAGGTCTCGGAAGCTAGACAAAGCCACAGGGACCCTTCTGCTTTTGTGGAAGGGACTTCTCATTCAGTCTCTAACAAGTTGGTCCAGCAAATCCAGCTGCACTCATAAATGCTCACACACAGCTTCTGGCCCACAGGTCTAGAGAAACTAGTATGCTTGTCCAGGTGGGTGAAAGACTGGAAGACAAAACCAAACCAAACCAAACCAAAACCAAAACCAACCAACCAACCAACCAACCAAACAAACAAAAAAAGAAAACCAAACCACTGGGCTCACTCAAAGGAAGAGCAGGAGGACAAAACAAACAAAACAGACAAACAAACAAACAAACAAAAACCCACACATGTAGGGCATCTCATAGGTTGGCAATTTCTTTTTGCTGCACATTGCTAAGCAGCATGATGAATACATTGAATCCAATCATTGTATCTCTGTCAAGTGATCTGTCCTTTGCATTGTGAAACGGCTGATACTGCCCAGGACCTCTACATACTATTAGATGTCAATAGCTGCTCTTTCTAGATAGTGCCTGATGTCCCTGGGACTCAAGAACAGCATTGTCTCTGGTTTAAAATAAGTATTCAAAAGCAAGAATAGCAAGAGCAATGAAGTTAAGTAGGCCCCAGAGCAGAAATTGGACGGTCTGAGCTATTCCTAGGTGATTTTCCTCAGGGAATGGTAGCTACAGGTCATGAAACCCAAAGAGGTATTATCTTTATTTTATTTTTTATTGGGTATGTGTGTGGAAGTCAGACGACAACTTGCGGGAACTGGTTCTCTCCTCCCATCATGTGGATCCCAGGGACTAAACTCAGGTCATTAGGCTTGGCAGCAGGCACCTTTGCCAAGTGAGCCATCTTACTGGCCCATTATTCCAATTTTATACTTTATTTAATTTTTAAATATATTTTATTAATTTATTCATATTATATCTCAATTGTTATCCCATCCCTTGTATCCGCCCATTCCTTCCTCCCTCCCATTTTCCCCTTACTCCCTTCCCCTATGACTGTGACTGAGGGGGACCTCCTCCCCCTGTATATGCTCATAGTGTATCAAGTCTCTTCTTGATAGCCTGCTATCCTTCCTCTGAGTGCCACCAGGTCTCCCCATCCACGGGACGTGGAAAAATATGGGGCAACAGAATTTGTGTGAAAGTCAGACCCCACTCTCCACTCAACTGTGGAGAATGTCTTGTCCATTGGCTAGATCTGAGGAGGGGTTCGAAGTTTACTGCATGTATTGTCCTTGGCTGGTGTCATAGTTTGAGCAGGACCCCTGGGCCCAGATCCGCCTGTCATAATGTTCTTCTTGTAGGTTTCTAGGACCCTCTGGATCCTCGTTATTCCAATTTTAAAGCTGAAAGAATTGATATGGAAAGAGAGTGTAGGCCAAGCTATTTCACTACACAAACAATTGTAGAGTCAAGCAAGCCACTTGGGCCCAGAAAATGGGCTTGATTATTGTTAAGTAATGAATTAACTTCTTTTATCTTAGAGTTTTTATAAATGCTAAGAACATTAACATTCTCTCAGTGATATTTATTGAATGGAAAAATAAGTAAGTGAATGGATTCATATATTACTGGTTTCTATTTTCAATGCCTATCAATCCATTTATCTTAACATTTTATTTGTCAGATTTGTCAAGTATTGCCATTTGTGGTGTGATTTATGCCGTTTACTTACTATGCAATGCTCTCTCTCTCTCTCTTTTTCTTTCTCTTTCCTTTCATACACACACACACACACACACGCACACGCATACGCACATGCACATGCACACACACAGAATCCTTCCAATGAGGTAGTGAAGAGTCCAGCTCATGAGTGTCTTCTCAAAGCTCCCCTGAGCCTTATCTAGATTTCTATTTACAGCAGAACGGCTTTTGTGGGATATGGTGCTCTGTGATATTACCCCCAATCAGGTGATGTTTCCCACAATTATGAGGGTTCATGAGCAGCACTAATGGTTACAGAGAAAGAACCATCTAAAGAATCCAGGGTGTGGAGGGCAAGAGAGGCTTTAATTTTAGTTTTTGAAATTTTGCTTTTCCTAATAAGGAAAAATAAAAGTCTCTGCTTTTCAGCTTGGTAGAAAATAAATAGGCTTAGCTATGGGCCTGCAGTTCTGCACATGCTGTGTGAGGCACATGTGAGTTACAGAGCAAGAGGCTCTGTGATGGTGAGATTAAATTTTCCCTTTGGCACAACTTAGAATCAATCGGAGTTTCAGTGAGGATTGTCTAGGTCAGAGTGTATTTATGGAGGATTGTCTTGATCACCCTAATTGATATGAGAAGACCCAACCTGAAAGCGGATGGCACCGTTCCCTGGTTTGAGGCCCGGGGCCATGTTAGATAAAGCTAGCTGTGCACTAAGCACATAGGCATTCTTTCCCCTCTGCCATTGGCTGTGGATGTGAATAGCTTTTCCAAGCCCTGATGAACTGGGACTTTCTTTCTATGGTGGACAGATGGTGAGCTGAAATTATGCCCTTCCTTCTAAGTTGCCCTTTCTAAAGGTATTTTGTCATAGCCAGATCAATGAAGTAAGTAAGCTCCAGAGCAGAAATTGGAGGGTCTGAGCTCTTTCTGAGTGATGTTCATCAGGGCATGATAGCTACAGGTCACAATTCAAAGGCTTAAAGACAAGGTGTGCATGAAGATTGACACCAGTAGAGTGAGTGAGGACTGTGGCCAGCTGTTGATTTTCCATCTAAAAGAGATCTTGCTACCAAATTTCAGTTCACTAAAACCATCTAGAACTGGGCCTGAAGTTGAGAAATTTACCTAACTTTAAACAAAAGTCTGGAATTTGTGTTTTAAATGTTGTGAAGTCTTCCAAAGTCTTAAAGAGCCACTGTAGGGAAAGGGAAAGGTTAGCCTAGGGATAGCAAGGGGCCTTTCTAAAGGCTCACAGTATTACCATTTCAATGAATCCAAGTAGATGTGCTAGCTCTGTGAAGTGTTTCAAGTTTCACATTTATAGTTTAATAGCTTGCAAGTCACTTTCATGATTCTGTCTAGTCCCATAGTCACCCTGTGAGGGACTGCTATTGCTTTATAGAGAAAGTGACAGGTTCAGGACATTGAACTACTTAATTCTCTTTAGACACAGACCAAGCAAGTGGTGGAGTCTAGATGTGATGGCTAATCTTGGTGTCTTCAGCACACCTGCTAGCCACACCACTTTTACCATAACACTGAGTTTTCTGACCCTACTGATTCCTCTGGAGACCAACGAAGGAAGCACCATCATTATTTTAGTTTTTCTCTGTGGAGGCCTGTTTTTGGACTGAAGAATGTCATGAAGCAATGACTCTTTAAAGAAAGGACACTCAATATTCATTCTCCAATTCAGTTACCCATTGGGTTAGTGTTTCTTCTCACATCTCAAGTATCCTGAGACAGAAGCAAGACTAGAGGGAAGAAGCTATTCTCATCGTCCTACTGTCTGCTTGTGTGATTTTAAACAAAGCACAGCTTGTCCTCTTCTCTGAATTCCAGCTCATCATCTGTAATGTTGGGAGTCATGAGAAGAAGGGCTACAACAGAACCTGGCTTGGCAGCTCAGCTCCACTGCATAGAGTGAGATTAACTTATGCTTTAGACATGGAACAACTGGGTCTTCCAGTGTCAGACATGTGTTACACTACAAGGATGCTGGGTAGATGGTGGACAAGTAAAGAAGACACAACAAGACACTCGAGACTGGTGCTTTTACAGACAGATTTTATTAATCAAAACGAGTGAATGCAACACAGAGGCTGACTCTTCCTGCTATCCGATACTTTCAGAAGAGAGTTTTTTAAAAAAAAAACAAAACAAAAAACAATTTGAGTATTATAAAATAGAAGGAAGTCTCTGTGTCACAATGACCTCCATCCTCTTTGTAAAAGGTAATATTTACAGGGGCTTAAGAGAGGGCTCAGTGGATGAGGGGACTGGCTTCTCATCCAGAGGACCGAAGTTTGATCCGCAGCACCTATGAAGGCTCACAACCATCTGTAAGTCCAGTTCCATGGGCCTTGACTTCTTCTTCTGGCCTCTATGGTTACCGCACATACATGCTCCACAACGACACATATAGGTTATCTACATATAAGAATAAAATAAAAAACTAAGTAAATTTAAAAGTAAACATCTGATATACATTTGTGTGTGCCTTAGAGTTCCCTAGTTACAAGCTTCTACCAATGTGGCATCTATCTCTTTTGATATCCATTCATGTATTTTCCATGTTTTTTTTTTGCAAATGAGACTATATCACTATGGCCTTTTATAGGTTTTCTGGTTAAATACTGAGAAATTTATCTATCAGAATGAGAGAGAGAGAAAGATTATGATTTTATATGGGTAAGGAAGTGGGGAGGATCTGAGAGGAGGTGGGCGAGGGAAGTAATATTGTCAAAATATATTGTGTGAAAAAATGTAATAAAAATTAAAAATAATTTACTAGTACATACAGACTTATGTCTTAAGAGTGTTAGAGTATCTAGCATTGTGTGGTGATTTATTGAATGCTTTGTAATTGATGAGTACTTAGCAGAAACTGTATTTAATATGTAAAAGGTACATCTTTGAGATGTAAAAGATATTTGAACACTTGATCCCCAAATGGTGGTGTTGTTTTGGGAAGCTGTGGAACTTTTGACAAGTGGGACCTAGCAGCAGAAGTGGTTTACAGGCTGGCCATGCTTGCTGGCCTGTCTCTGCTTCCTGACCCAGCCAGGTCTGAGCAGACGCCTCCCTCTCCTGCCACCGTGCTCCCCTACTGCCTCCCCAGCATGGACTGTCCCTCACACTAAATCCCTCTTCTCTTAAGTTGCTTTGTCAGATGTATAAGAAAGTCATTGACATAGTATGTATCTACTCTTTTGCTATTTCAAATGTTTCAGCATATATTCATAAACACAACACTGCACTATCTACGCGTGTGTGTGTATGTATGTATATATGTATGTATGTTTTGCTGGGAATTGAAGTTGCATTAGTTGAATTCATGCGTGCCATGTAATTACTCTACCAATGAACTACATCCCTAGCCTCTTTTTATTTTTTATTTAGACACAATATCTCACAAACTTTCCTATGCTGACCTTGAACTTGTAATCCTCCTGCTACAGCATCCCGAGGTTCAAGTCTCTTGAGGTCCTCAGTCTTTCCTAATTTTTATTGCCCTTGACAGTGTCAGGTTGCAGGTTTTCCTGGGTACTTTTTACTTTTGCTTTGCTGGAACTATGTCTGTCACAAGCAACTTAAATGGAAAAAAAAAAAAAAAAACCAAAACCAAAAACCAAAAACAAAATGACTTACTTTGGCTTTTGGTTTCAGCCATCATAACAAGGAAAGCATGATTGGACACCTCACTCATGGCACTGGGATAAGTGGGAGAAGCTTTGCACATCATGGTGGAGCAAGAAGCAGAGCATGAGACAGGAAGTGAACAAGGATAATAAATAGCCATGGACCCTCCCCTAGTGAACAACTTCCTGCTACTAAATCTCTCCTACCGGTTCCACAAATTCTCAGAACAGCTTTACCAGCTGAGGACCATGTATTCAAAACATGAGCCAGGGAGGGACACTGCATATTCAAACCATGCTATCCCCCAACCTGTATTCATTTTATATCTTCTTGTGACTGAACCTAACCAATGTGCTCTTGCCAGATACATCACCAAAGTAAACATCCCATTTCTCTCAAGGCAGTCTGCAGTGAGCCACCAAAATAGCACTGTCTCAGATGTGTAGTGGTACCAAATCTTTAACCCCTTGTCAATTGTTTTGTGCTACACTGTATAAATCATTATTTTTTGCATCTGATATATATATATATATATATATATATATATATATATATATATATATATATATATATTTTGTACAATGTCCAAAGTAACTAGTATAATATACTTCAACAAGACACCTGTCACCTTTCCTAGCATCCATTAACAGTCCTCGTCTGAAGCCACTACCACTATGATGGCTGTGAAGTAATTCTATCTTCAGCACGTTCCTATATTTGTTAGCTGGCATTTCATCAAAATAAAGGGTTCTTTCTCTCCCTCACTTTCTCCTACCTCTTTCTTCCTCTCATTTTCTTCCCCTTCTCTGTTCTCCTCTTCCTTTTTCTTCAGTACACATGCAAAGATCTTATTTGTAGAGAACAGATAGTAATTTGTTAGAATCATCATTTATTTTGACATGTAAATCCTCCTGCCTTTGGCCAAGCAGGAATGTTTTCAAGCCGAGAAGCCTTTTTGACTTTTTCTTATTCTCTCAGCATTTTCCTGCTCTATGGTGCCAAGGCTTTGGGCACTTATCTTGAACTCGTTCTGCTTTGGAATCAACCCTTTCTCCACAAAGCCTTGGTTCCCATCAGTGGAAAAATTCTATAGCTGAGAACAGCATTGCTTCTAGATGTCTTCTGCAGACAGTGATGAGAAACAGTTGAGAATGCACGCAGACTTGACTTCACAGACATATACAAATCTATACGCATGTGTGATTAGTTCTACATCCACATACATTCATTTAAAAACAATGCTGTGAGTTTATTATCTATGTCCAATTTCAGTCTGATACAGTAGGGTTTTTTTTAGACTTATCTTTCCACATCTAAGTTTCCCTTTTCTGATTGTGCTCAATATGCTCTGGTATTTTAACAAATTGCCGAAGCCTTTTCTTGCCCTTGCATACACTAGAGAGCTCCCAGTGTGGTCAGATTGCAGGTTCTTATCCAACGTTCTTCTTTGGTCCCTGAATCAGGGACAACCTTGGCTTTAGCAGTGAAACTAAAGAAGTCATTATCTCAGGGGACTAGTTTGTGCCTTTTTATGTGATGAATACTGGCAGTAAAAAAATCCCTTTCACTACTCTCATTGACTTCTTTTGTTTAAAAATGTGTGTGTGTGTGTGTGTGTGTATGTGTGTGTAATGTGTGTGGAGGAAGTTTATGTGTGCTTCATGTAACGGGGAGGGTTGGGGATGGGGTGTGTGATATGTGTTGGGGAGTGTGAGGGATGTGGGGGAAATGTGTGTGGAGAGATGTTGTATTTGTGTGTCATGTAGAGGGGGTGTGGAGATGTGTAGCATCTGTATGTATCTGTCCTTCTGTCCTTCTGTCTTTTTGCCTGTCTCCCATGGCAACACTCCCCCCTCTCTGTGTGTGTGTGTGTGTGTGTGCGCGCGCGTGTGTGTGGTATGTGATGTGTGAGTATAGGCATGTAGAGGTCACAGAACAACATTTAGGAGCCAGTCCTTTCCTTCAAACTTGTTGAGGCAGGTTCTCTTTTGTTGCTGCTGCCCTGCATACATTAGGGTAGCTGGCCTATAAGCTTCTGGTAGATTCTATTCTTCACCTCCCATCTCCCTGTTGGAGTGAGTTCCGGGATTACAGATGTGTGCTGATGCATCTGGCTATTTTTTTTTAATGTGGGTTCTGGAGGTTGAGCTCAGGTTGTCAGGCTCATATTGCAAGTATATTCACCCCTGGAGCCATCTCACAGGCTCCTCATAAACCACTTATAGTGAGGACTAAAAAAGGACTCTCAACATCTCTCAGAGGTTCTCCAAGGACAGATGCTACAGAAACCCAATCATTGTTGCTATGTGGAAAAAAATGTCCCCATCTGTTTTGTTCTAGCATGGTTGGAGCCTGATTTTGAGGAGCGTTGCTATTCTCAGTGCTCCAAACAGACACGGCAGCTAAATATTACATGAGATAGATCCAGTGGCATCAGTCACAATGAATTACAAACCCCCAACTTCCACATTTCACATTTTTTTCAGACTTAAGAGATGCAACATGACAGAGACTATGCACATGAATCTGTCTTTCCCATTAACACAAGGAGGGCCTTCCACTCAGGTCAAGCAGGCTGTGCTTATCTCAGAAGAAACAATCAGCAATGGACCAGAAGAGTCCCAGTGGCTGTCGCCGTGGGTTGCTCTGTCTTTTCTCCACTTGGCAGCATCATGGAAAATGATGCTCTCTCCTGCTAAGGCCTTTCTCTTAGAAGGAGGAAATTGATTAGGTCCTGGAGGTTTCCATAAATGCATCAGACAGCTTTCTCAACAGCCCCTGGAGTAGTAAGTGAAGACTCGGGACTCAATCAAAGCGTGCCTCCTTTTCCATTTATCTAACAGCTGTTTCCCGGCCTCTAGGAGTGGGCTTATTACTCCGTGATTATTCATGGTGAACTGGGTTCCAGTCTACCCAATATTGAGACATAGAGAGACATAAACTCTCTTTTGAGCTCTGTCTGAGATCACAAGAATAGCCCAAATAAAAGAATAGTTGGAGACTTCACCAAAGCGCATCATTTTACAGATGAAAACATTTTATAGGTGAAATCTGCCCCACTTCCACTCCTCTTTGCTTTGCTTCCTCCCTCTTGTAGCTTGTCCTTGTGCCTTCAAGAACTACATCTTGGCTAGAGGTCAGCTCTGGGTTTACATTTCAAGGGAGCACAGTTTTTCCTAAAGAAGTTTCTGCTAACAGGAAATGACGTGGTGGGATTTTCCTCTCCTTCAGCTCCACGTGGCATGTCTGGCATAGTGGAGAGTGTATCCAAATGACTGCCATTCTGCCACTGCTTTCACCAGCTGAGTGAGCTGGGTCAGATTTCTCTAAACCTGCATCGCCTCATTTTTTTAAAAAATGCAAATACTGACTAAAACAGTCCTTCGAGGGCTGGGGAGATGGCTGAGTGGTTACCGTGCTTGCTGCATGAACACAAGGGCTGCAATTGAGATTCCTGGATCCTGTGTACATGCTGGGTGGCCAGAGCAGCCTTCCTGTACTTCTAGTCTTTGAAGCTGTAGACAGGGGATCCATAGAGCAAGCCGGGTAAGTGACAGCAGCCATATCAGCCAGCTCTGGGTGTGATGGAGAAATCCCTGCCTTGTTGAATAAGGTGGAGGACAACCTGATGTCATATACACCCACACATGAAGTCATGCATACATGTAGGTACCATACACATAGAAGGAAAGAGGGAGTGAGAGAGAAATGGGAAAACAAACAAAATATTCATTCAACAAATACCATTAAAAATATAACCTCTCCCTGTCATTTAGTATATGGCTTTTGACAAATTATCAAACCTATCTGTAATTGAGTCTTTGAGGGAATCGCATGCATGTCCATGTGAAAACCCTTGTGACAGTAGCTGACATATAGTACTCAGGTATTATTGTTACTATAGATATTATTGCTGTCTTCTGATTCCTCATTGGATGCTGTCTGTTTTTTATTTCTTCTGCTGAAGTTGACTTGTCTCCTGTTGGATAAGTACAAGTTCAAGGCCCAGTTCAAGTTGTTTTTCAGCAAGCCCCTTTTGATTTAAACCAGCTTTTTTCCCCCTGAGACACCAGCCACAGGTTCACTCAAACTTCATGTGTGTGCATATCACCCCTCCCTCAGGGTTCCTTCGTCTCCACCAGAACTATCTCTAACCCATGTACCAGGCACAGAAGATAACAACTTACAATTAGGTAAAAGTAGGTAAGCCATGGGATATAATATTGCTTAAGTAGTGGACCTATATTAGTAGTTTGAACGATTGTGCTGATTTCAAATTGATATAGAGAAGAGGTATATTTTTTTCTACTTGTTAATAAAATGGCTGCTGACGTACATAAATAAACAAAAATCTACCTTGGTGACTCCAAATTTTGGTCTTTAAATCAAGTCAACCTACTTCATCCTTGGAACTTTTTAAGTTTGTGAAAACCTGGTTCATGTCTCCCAAATAGTTTGGCCAAGTAGGAGCGTGTGTGTGTGTGTGTGTGTGTGTGTGTGTGTGTGTGTGTGTGTGTGTGTTTGTGTGTGTGTGTGTGTGTGTGTGTGTGTGTGTGCGCGCGCGTTTGTGTGTGTGTAACCAAAAGGAGAAAGCTCAAGTGTCTATTAGCTGGAACAACATTCTCCAGTTTCCCTTCCCCACGTGAGTGATTAATTTCCACAAAAAAGTGGCTAATGTGAGAGTCTCTTTGCTCTTCTATGTTCATCTCAATATTTTCATTCTACACAGATGATCTACCAATAAATGATACCAGCTGTTAAGAGGAAGTATGTTGGAAAGAGTAATATTCTGGATGACAAGAGATACAGGATGAACTTGACCAGATGTATTTGAAGATGGGTAAGCTACTTTATAACTCTGGGTTTCACTTTTCAAGTCTTAGGAACGACAACAATTACACTAACAGAGTAAAACTTATTTAGAGACTTTGAGATCATCTTGTTTAATTGGCATTACCCGACCACCAAAATGCTATTTGATTTTTCTAGATTTAAACCTGTCATAAGTGAAGACAGTTTGATAGTATTTTGGAAGCAACTCCTGAAAATATTGAGTTTTTAAGCTTCTAAACACTTATGCCTATGCACATAGATTAGTGCCCTTAACTTTGGCCAGAGAAGCTTCTCTCTGCCATGGTCAGAAGTTAATGCTGAGAGACACAAGGGGTCAAAGTGCTGATAATAAGTGACTGTAGAGTACTCAGCCCTAAATGGGATGTCTATATCAACCTCTCTCCTACCCTAAACCAAAGCTCAGGGACCATTACGGAAAAGAGGTTGGAAAGAATGTTAGAGCCACAGGATAGAGAATAGTACTATGAAATGCTGTCTTCTAGGCATGAAGTAGTCATTACACTCATGAACTCACTGAAGCCATGGTGACCTGCTCAAGATCAAGCCATGATCAGTCAATGCTCCAACAGGCAGCACTAATTGGACTCAGTGGGTCACAAAAAATACTGAACAATAATAATGACGATGACAGCAATGATGCCAATGACAACAAGAAAAAACAGACAAGATGTGAAGAGGGAGTAAATTGGGGGTGCTACAATCCAGATACATGCGTACATGCATAAAATTGTGAATAAGTACATAACATACATGAAAGACAGTCTATTTTTTAAATTAAGGTTTTTATTTTTATTTATTTTTGTGTGTATGTGCACATGTGCATGCACACATGCACACGAGTGCAGTTTCCCTAAAGATCAGAAGAGAACTTCAGATCCCCTGGAACTAAAGTAAAGGCAGTTGCAAGCCACCTGATGTAGGCAATGGGAACTAAATCTGGACCTCTTACAGAACAGCATACATTTTTACCTGCTGAACCATCTCTCCAGACCCACAAAGAAAGAAAATATTGACTTTAAGCCCAGCACTCGGGAAGCAGAGGCAGGTCAAACTTTGTGACTTCAAGGTCAACCTAGTCTACAGAGCAAGTCCCGGGACAGCCAGGTCACACAGAAAAACCTTGTCTCAAAAGACAAACAAAACTATTGACTGTAATGATCCGCTGAAGAGGGCAAGAACTTGTCTGCATTGTTTTGTGGCAGAATCAACAATTTTGTATGAGTGGGTCTGTTGGCCACAGAACTCCAAAGACTTGCCTTGGCAACTCTTATGGCTTATCAGTTGGAAAAACATCTTACTGAAAATTTATCTTTGTCTATTTCTGTTAACCAGGTGACAGAAATACAAGTCATTTTGGAGACTAATTGTGGGCATATAGCCAAGAGACTGTATGTCCTACCACAGTGACACATGGACAACCTTGTTTCTTGTTCCTCTTTACAATATACAGGAAATGGAACCAGTCTAGGTGTCCCTCAACAGATGATATATACTAAAAATACACACACACACACTGGAATCACATTCAACTGTAAAGAAACACGAAATTATGACGTTCACCAGGAAATGGATTCAACTGGAAAACATCCTGGTAAGAGATGTAATGCAGCCTCCAGAAGACAAAAGCCATGTTCTCTCTCATGTGCCCATCCTAGTTTCTGAGTGTTTCATATGTGCGTCTGGGTGGGAGTAGATGTAAAGAAGGCGAAGGAATAAGGAAAAGAGCTATGAGATAGGAAAGGAGCCGTTAGAGAAGGGAGATGGAAAATCTAACAGAGAACAGATTAGAATAAAAGTGGAACGGGAAATACTGGGTGTAGACATCTAGAATGGGAGGGGGGCAGGAAGATGGGGGAGGAGGGGGATCGATAGGGGATCCCTATCAACCCGAATGAAGTATTATGAAAATAGCATAAGGCAACTCTTTTTTCTCTAAGTGTTTTGTTTTGTTTTTCAAGACAGGGTTTCTTTGTATATCCTTAGCTGTCCTGGACTGCCTTCGTAGACCAGGCTAGCCTCAAACTCACAGAGATCTCCTTGCCTCTGCCTCCCAGAGTTCTGGGATTACAGACGTGCACCACTGAGCCTGGCTTCTAAGCTATTTTTTTTTTTTTTAAAACACAGTAGTGTAAGAAAATATGCAAATGTTTTTAAAATATTTGAACATAAATAAATAAAATCTGTTTAGGCTAAAGGGAACAAGACACTTGCAGCTGAATTCTGACAACAGCTGAAGTAGAGACTAGGAAAGTGTGTGGACCTCTGCTGCTGTCTGTACGTCTCTCCATGCACTTTGCCTTGCTTCCTCTGTACCCCAGGGCATTTGCCTGTTGGCTACATCCTTGTTTTTGACACCAAGGAGAGAAATCTTGTCTCATAGTCTGATATGATAAGCCCAAGGGAAGGACTTTGCACAGCTTTGGACACAGCCAACTGTGGAAAAGTACTGTGAATGGAAGATTTAATTAATAAGACAACCCCTTAGTGAGAGAAGGGGCAGTCAGTCCTACAGTCAGGAATGAAGTGACAGGGAGGCCAACCAACGCCCACTGCACTGCCCCTTACGCATTCAGGTAGAAGTACATAAAAAGGAGCTGCAGGCTATTCTGGATGTAATGTAATGAATCGGGACTTAGTTCTGCCACTAACTATTTATATGACATTAAACCATATTGTTCATCTCTCTGAATTCTGATTACTAGAAGTGGCTATTTGTTCAGTTAAAGTATGGCTTTTGAGACCCAAAATCCAGCATCACTCATATTTACCTCTTTGAGACTAAGTATCCTTTAATGAATACTCAAATGTTATTTATTTATTTTTTAATTGTTCAGGGAGTCGGCCTCAGGGCCTTATGACCGTGAAGCACACGCTCTACTATACTCCCAGTTCTTCTATAAAATTAATATGCAAGCAATATTTTTAGTGAGGCTTATTGAGGTTCTTAGAACAGATAAAAATTTTAGCAAGGAAAGAAATAAAAAGGAATATAAACAAACAGGAAAGATAAAGTAAGATAGGATGTAAAATCTTACTGGAAATTGATGACGATGCATTTGACTTTAAGTGTCTTAACAGTCAGTGCAAAGACGAGAGAAGAGAAGACAATCCTACAATTAGTATTACCAGAGTTTTAAAAGAAAGTAACAACAAAAACAGTAATAAAATAATAGAAAGCCTAGTTAAATGTGAATTTTTAATAAAAATGAATAATTTTGATATTCCATCTTTATGCTATATTTGAAATAACATACTAAAAGTTTATTATCAGAGCAGGACATTTGTTGTCAGGATGTCTTGTATCTGGGCCACAATATCTATACTTAGGGTTCCCACATCCAGAATAGAAGAACCAAGCCAGTTGCTCAGGTGAGTGAGATTTTTACAGGGATGGGCTTCCCTGAG
Organism: Acomys russatus; assembly: GCF_903995435.1. NCBI lineage: Eukaryota > Metazoa > Chordata > Mammalia > Rodentia > Muridae > Acomys > Acomys russatus. The sequence continues at coordinate 64,912,124 of NC_067138.1, read as the reverse complement.
AGTCAATGAGCTGTTTAAGGTGCCTGAGAAAAGTGGTCTCCTCTCCACTCTCCAAGTCTTGGTTGTTTTTCTGTATAAAGAGTTTGACTGAGTAATACACTAGTCTCTTCCCTGCACCAGTGCCCTATGATCACTGGAGTGGGATTTCTCCATGCACTTGCATGGAGCTTTTACACTCATTTGTGGCTACAGGCTGGCAACTGGAGACTTTCACTTAGCTGGATTCTCTTTTTCATTCAAGAGGTAAGCCCAAGAATCACTCAAATTAACACATCACATTAACCATGGTCATGTTGTGTTCTCTGCTGTCTGTTTACGAAAGGACAGCCATTGGAGTTTTTCTTATTCGTATTATTTTGTTGGCCCAGGAAGTAAAATCATTGCATTTGCTTGTGAGCTTTATAAACAATTAACTTTAATACATTTTAATTGTGTTTATAAATAGTGAAGCATTATAACTGTCTGGGCTATGCCTTGGGGTGTGACTGGAGGCACTTTGGAAGGAAGTATCTCATTGTCTAACTCATTTTCTTCTATGATTGGTCTCATCTTTTTTGATCTCTCTCTCTCTCTCTCTCTCTCTCTCTCTCTCTCTCTCTCTCAGAGAACTATGTAGGCCCATCTAGCTACATATAATACTGAGAAAAGGCAATTTGGCTTCACCATCCATTGTCACATCCAGTCATCTTGCCCTGAGCTGCCAATATTCCTTCTCAAATATTTTTCATGTTTACTTCATCCTCCCTAACTACCCTGTGACTGCACTTGACTGAACTAAACCTCTCCCACCTGAACTATTGCTTCAGCCTCCAGGTCATCAACTTGCCCCTAGCATCTCCACCTCCATCGAATGACTTTCCTAAAACTCCATTACAGGTTGTTTAGTTGTCATTGTTGGCCTCTTTCACTCTTCAGCACAAAGAAGTGAGCTCACTGAGCAGGATGCAGGTGAGGTCAGATGACCACGCAGGCTAACGAACTCACTTTTCACTCAGCTCCCTCTGGTAGGAGCCCATATGAACACGACCTTACATTCTTTGCTACTGAGGAAGGATTAAATATTTCACATACAAAATTTGGAGGAACACAGTTCAATTGCTAGCATCACATTTTCAATCTCTTCCATACTTGCAGGGATTTATAGACATAGGTCCTTTGTTTAGAATTCTTTCCCCTGGAACCCTAACCTGCACAGGCGGAATTCCTCATTCAAGGTTTCTGTTGTTCTTCTCCCCAGTTACTATGCTCATGTATCCTGTGTCTACTGTAATCCTTATTTCCCTCTCTGTCTCTTCACCTACCCTGCAGGACAATGATGGTCTAATTTGCCATTGTATGCTCAGTGCCTACCGCTGTTCCTGACATACAGCAGGATAATTAAACATTTGGGAGAAATAAATTAGAAGTGAGCCAGAGGAAATGACACCTAAGCTCACCCAGAGAGCATTAAAACTTATCCAAATAAAGGAAATGAGGGCTTCTCAGAAACATGAAGCAAAACAGAGCGCTTGTGGACAGATTAGTTTATGAAACAGGGAGTTAGAAGCTATTGGAAGGTCATATATGCAGGCAGACTAAGATCATGAGTGAACTTGTAGACAAAAACATTTGAGAAGCTTCTTATCACATCCACACATACATAGATATATTCATAGCCCATTGTGCCAGGTCTTCAGAAAGGTTTATAGAAGTAAATCACATGATCTCGTTTGCTGGTAGCAAAATGAAGGTAGACTGAGGAGAGTCAAGGCTGGAATAAGGAGGCCACAGGAGCAGCTGTGGTCCTGGCTGTTGATAATAAAGGAATAGAAGACATTATGAAGGTACAGAAGAGGGGACGTATTACAGTTGTTCTTAGAAAGTAAAGGTGGGTACATTGGATGTCTGGTTAGGCAAGAGACAGAAAAGGAATGAAAGAGAAAAAAAAAATCTCGTTCCTGATTGGACAAAGGAGCTCCTGGCAGACTTCAAAGTCAGAGGAGGAAAAAGGAACGCCCTGGAATGCATTTATGAGCAGATGGGGAAGACAAAGACCAGCAACTAGACACTGCAGGCCTCAGAACACTCAGCCCTAAAAGTCTCCATCAAATCCCTCCCCTCAGGGTTCAGGGAACTCTACAGAAGAGACAGAAAGGGTGCGAGAGCCAGAAGAGATGGAGACTACCAAGGAGATAAGGCCTTCCAGACACAACAGGACCAACACACTTAGAGCTCACAGAGACTGGGGCAGCATGCACAGAGCCTCACCAGGTCTAAGCTAGGTGGAAGCAGAGTGGGGAAGTGGACACAAGCCCCCAGAAGCTATCTCCAGCTCACAGCCACTGTCAGCCACAAAGGTAGTTTTCTCCAGTTAAGTCTCATTGGGTGTACATGCCACACTTAAGGAGAGGTCCCATGCCCAGCAGTAGATGGCCAGCACAGAGCAAACTCAATAACATTTTTAGAGAGGGTTTTTTTTGTATCATAATGCTTTGTCTCGGGCTTTTTGTTTGTTTTTATCTTTATAGGCTTTTTGTTTATATATTACATTTTCTGATTTTGTTTTTGTGGGTTTTCAGTGTGTGCAAATGTTTGAGTCTCTGCATCTATATGTGTTTCTTGTGCTTTTGGGGCTCTTTTATATGTTTTATTTATTTATTTTCATTGTTTCCTATTCTGATTTGTTTGTTTTTATTTTATCTTATTTTATTATTATTCTTAAATGCCCCTTGCTTTCTAATGAGAGAGTAAGAAATAGTATGGATTTGGGAGGTAGGAAGGAGTTGGTAGATAGGAAATGGTAACCAAAATATACTGTGTGAAAAATAATCTACTTTTAATTAAAAAAAAAAAAGAAAGATGTGTAGAAAGACAAAAGTGAAATTTAATGATAGATGCTCAAAGGGTGTCTACCTGGACAGGTCTGGCAGACCTCTATGTCTACCAGTCTGGAAACTAAGGGAAGCCTTTACTGCAGGAGTTGGCACTGGAGTTATCCATAGAAAGACAGGAAACAAAGTCATAGACACTGATTCACAACCCAGAGTAAGTGTGTGGAATAAAGATAAGACCCAAGGATAGAGTTCTGGGCCTCATAGAACAGTCCACCAGATTCACCTTTATCCTACTTTTTTTAAAAAAATTATTTGATTTTTGTACATATACATTTATATTATTACACGTATATACAATAGATTACCTATGGTAAGAAGAACTGGGACACAATCAGGAATTATATAAATGTTACATTCTTAGTGTTTTGGCGATTTATCCTATTTCTTAATAGCCATCCATACAGAAGGCTATAGACTTCCTAGGTTCATTTTGAATGTTACAGTATAGAACCATTTAAGTTTACAAAAAAAAATGCAATAGAATCTATGATTTTGAAGGGTAATAGTAATAACTTATTTATTTAATGTGTGTATATTCATGTGTAAATTTGTGCACCGTGTGTACACTGCCAGTGGAGGTCAGAGAAGAGTGCCAGATCCCCTGGAACTGGAGCTATAGGGGGTTGTGTGCTGGGAAACAAACCTGAGTCTTCCACAAGAGCAGGAAGTGCTCTTAACTGCTGAGTCATCTCTCCAGCCCAGTAATAACTAAAAAACAAACTACACAGAACTTCAGTGACTCCATTTTACATGTTTATTATCCTAATGTTATCTTCTTTAGTATTTGCCATGCCAGTATATCATATCAATATAGTCATTATTTATATACCAAATATCCCCAGGAGTTCATTAAAAATTAAAAGTATAATAATTATCTTAAAGTAAATTTCACAGGAGATTAAAATCTGTCTCTTCTTCCCAAGTTTATGAAAGAAAACATAGAAACAAAAATCCTTGACCTGGGGAGATAACTCAGTGGGTGGAACTGGTTGCTGCACAAGTGTGAGGACATGACTTTGAGGCTCCAGAATCTACGTAAAACACAAGGTATGTGGCAGGAACATCTATAATCCCAGCTCTTCTATAGTTAAGATAGGAGACAGAGACAGGAGCATCCCTTGGAAGATGTCAGAACATCTAACCTCACCTATGCAGCAGCAAAAACAAACAAACAAACAAAGCGATCTTGTCTTTAAAAAGGCAGAAGGTGAGGACTGACACCTAAGGTTGTCTTTTGACATCCACACAGGCACATTTATACCACAGAAACACAGCTGAAGTCTCTATTTCAGAGGGTTCCTATGCAACCATCATGTAAAACAAGAACACTACAATTTTCCCATTTAGACAGACTGTTTCAATTGCATAATCCTATATTCGCCACTTAACCTTGCTGAAACAAAATAGAAACAATAGAAACTTAAGGAAGAAAGAGCTTATTTCGGCTCAGAGTTTATGCTTTAAACATATACAATTTCTCGTTGGCAAGGAAGGCACTGACCAGGTAGAGCATGAAGCATCTGGTCACATTGCTTCTGTGCTCAGGAAGCAAAGAGAGATGCTTGCGTGAGCTCTCCCAGACCAGTAGAACCAATCTAGAACCAAGAGGTTTGCCTCTCTTCAGTGGTTCTGGAGTCACTAAGTTGACAACCAATATTTACCATCACAAACATTCTCTCTACATTCTAGTTTTCATCTAGAAAAGGAACCACACTACTCTTGGCCCTTTGATAACTAATCTTGCCATTAGAACCGTTGGTCTTGTTTTCAAGTCAGGCTGAACCTCTCTGCTTCCATTAGCTATGGTAACATAACACATCTGATGGCCCACACACCAAAAAGGAAAAGAAAATCTCCATTTCCCCTCATTTTATTCATAAAAATATTGAAAAGAAACAATAAACTGTGGAGACCAGAGAGGTGGCCCAGTGGTGAAGAGCACTTCTCACTCTTGCAAAGAGCCAGAGTTTGAGTCCCAGCATTGATGGCAACTGCTGTAACTCTAGCTTCTGGGGATGTGACCCCCTCTTCTGGCATCCATTGATACTGCATTCACATGCATAAAGTTACAGTCAGACACACACACATAAATGCAACTAAAATACAGGCATAAAATCGTTAGGTAATAATGTGTATGCCAAACACATTCACTGAAATATTATCTACCCTAGAAAGGTAAAACTCTTAACAAGGGATGAATGAAATAACTTTTATGACTCTAAAATGGCATACTTAAGAAGAAAAAAAAGCTAAAGAAGCTATTTAATTATATTTCTGTAACAATCATAACAATATCAAAATGCTATGGCTATATGGACAATGACTTTGAGGCACTCCTGTAAAGACATTGAACAAAGTCAAGTTCTGTAATTCTCTTCTGAGTCCCTAGGAGGGATTGTGAATTCCTTGTAAATCACTGATATGATGTAAGTTGTCACTACTACCAATGTCTTTTACAGAATATGAAGCAAGAATTAGGAATAGCCTCCGATCACTGTTAATATGTGGGGTTGAAACCATCCTGAATGGGCTGTCTTCCTCTTACTGTGCTTTCTATCAATGGTGTTGAATGCTTTCTGTAGCTTTCAGTATTTGCTAGAAGGAATGAAATAATGAACTGCTCCTCACAGTAAACGAAAGCCCAGTTCATTCTAAATCTTGTAATTAAAAATGTAAGATTTAGCATGAGACCCTCTCTTCTTTTTGACACTTCTGTGGAAAATGCCTTTATGCTCCATGTTTTGGGTTCTGAGGGGCTCTGGATGTCGCCTCCTGTATGTTTTTCACCATTACTCATGATGGGGATGAGGATCTCTATGGACTCTTATTTAGAGTCAATGCATCAGCCTGAGCCATCGTTTGGACTGAAACTCTTTGTACAATGATTGGGCTGTGAATGCCAAGGAAAGAGGCTTTGTGGTGATCTTCTTGGTTGGCTCCAGCCCCTTTAAGACAGCTAATGCCAGCAAGCTCACTGAATCATAGAGAAAAGACTTGACGGCTCACTTAAGTGATTGACCTATTTCTGGGCTCTCTGTTGTTGCAAATTACAAGAATGTACCGTGTGCATTTTCAGATAATTTGAGACTATTACCTTAAAACTCACTGGTTGCACCTCCCCCTGCCCTCCCCTGTTTAGATGGAATATCTGACCTTTTCCTTTGGCAGGCTGCTTTTCTTTTCCAGGTAGCTGGTGATGATTTTATACCCTGGATGATAATCAATATGTAGAAGCTGTCTTTATTGATTTGGATAAAACCACCAATTACAGCTATTTTGAGCAGAGCTCAATGGGATTAGATATGATTACATGGCACTGGGGTGTGAGCCTATCAGCGCCCAAAGGCTGTTGTGTGGCTATTTAATATTTACAGAAGTAATGTGGATGAATGGCGACCCAGACCCAGAACCTCTTCAGTGGATACCGTCTTCAATCATTATGGAGCAGAATCCCCCCAAATGAGCTCCCCTTCCTAGCCACACACACTTCAGAGCATCAGTGTTTAGAATTTAATGAGTCTGTCTCCAGGATAGCAAAGGTGGACTGGCTCAAAGAGAAGCAATCTTTATCCTGCCATTTACCCAGAATGCAGAGGCAACAACATTTCCAAGAACATGTGGATTTCGGTCATAGCTCTGTGAATGTCAGTTAGCAGGAAGAGAGAGCAAAGCATGCTGGGAAGAAGAAGCAGATGTTCTCAGTGAAAACAGCCTGATCAAGATTGCTATACATCCTGAAAGGTTACTACAGCCTTCCCTAAGACTTCCTATCATCTGTCCTCGAGAACATGGCAAATACCTCTATATTCCAGCGATAAGGAACACGGACTTTGGAGCTAGCCTGATACTCTTTATTGAAGTTACTTCCTGCAAACTACTAAATCTTTCTATGGTCTTTGTAAAACAGGGCCACTAACCAAATTCTTATAACTGCACTTGGCCTCTATCATTAGCCTTCTGTTTGCACTGAGAAAGCAATCCGAATGCTCACAGCACTCCATACTCTTTCTAGGTCTGTGTCTATGCCTGCATGCCTCCACCTGTATCAGCCACATTAGTTAGCAGGTGTGATGAACATGACCCATGAAAGGTACTCTCTCTGATGGTGGGTTGGTTCCCAGACAAGTAGAAACACGTTGCCTTTGCTTCTTTACCTATTGCTGTAATGTGTACTCTGACAAAAGCTGCTTAATTGGAAAGGGGCTTATTCTGGATCATAGTTCAGAAGTGTAGTACAGGTTATTTTCTCTCGTATCAAGTTCAGGCTCCCTCCCCAGGGAAAGGTCCTGCCCACAGTCAAGACAGGTCTGCACTCATCAGTTAACATAATAATACCATACAGGCACGCACAGCTTCAAGTGATTCTAGATTCTACCACACTGAGAGTGAACATTAACCATCATACATACTTTTCTTCAATAAATTGAAAGGTACATAGCACAATAAGGTCCCACTAAGAATAACAAGTATCAGCATTTTATTTGTGATATCATTCATTCATTCATCCACTCACTAAAAAGAATTTATTGATCTTCCCCTATTTACTAATGTGATATTGTTCTGAGCGCTGGGATATAGTGCTTGGTAACACTAACGAGGAGCCTGATACAAAGAATCCTACATCCCAGTGAAGAGGGAGAAATACTAAGTCTATGCAAACAAACAAATAGAACAAGATAGCCTGAGTGTTGTTGGAATACAAAGCAGGACTGGGTACCCAAGCATGATTAGATGGAGATATTGGAGGGATGCCGCTGATTTGATTAGATTGTTCTTCTCTAAAGACATGCCACAAAATGAAGAACTGGAGGCCAAGACCAGGAAGAGCTGCAACAAAGCTAAGGGGTTGGCAGAGACTGGAATGTCTGTGGACAGCAAAAGCCAGTCCAGAACATACGAGCCAAGCACGAGCGAAGAGACTTCTTCACCATCTATGGTTTCATGCATACCCCATGAACTCTTCTTTCAGGATAGTAGACTGATTCAGGAGCAGCCATGATGCAACTCCTCATTCCAAGTCATCATCTCATACCCACAGACCCGTTCCTATACATTGAGCTCAGGGCCTCCTCTCAGCAGTGGATGGATTTCCAGAGCATGTCCAGCCTAGCTCCTTCTTGAGACCCATAAAACTACAAAACCCGGGAGCTCAGATCACACTGGCTACTCTGACTGCACGTTCAGACATCCAGACACATACCCATTTCATGATGCCTGGAAACAAACATAGATAAACTACTGAAGCCTCCTTTCTATTTCGTCTTCTTCATTTTCATGCACTTTGGATTAAAAAAAAAAAAAAAGAATTCTTAAGTTTAAAAAAAAAAAAAAAAAAAGAAAAGAAAAGAAAAGAAAAATACTAGTCTCACTTGCCTTTGAAGAGAGCTCCTTACAACAGTTGTAAGATTTTTCAGGTCTGAAGACAGAACAATTGGAAACTCCCAACTGTGACTTCTGAACCCATCATTTAAGGCTGAACTCTCCTCTCTGAGACACAGTGATGGTCGCTGTTGCATAATGTAGTTTCCTAGCACGCACTTAAGTCCTATTCATCCAAAGTGGAGCTCAGCTTGCAGCAAACGTGGAGCATGTGAGAGGCTCTGTGCTGTTGCTGATGAGAGAGAATTTACCTCCCTGCTACTCCTCCAAGCATTCTGACACTGATCTGGCATTTGGGAGGCAGGAAGGAGATAGTGATGAGGATAATGTTGGGTGAGCCAAGATGCATAAAGATTTGTAGCAATATGTATGCATGCCTTACTTCTTATATACAGAATTGATCTATGGATCACCTTTTGCACTACTTCTGAGCATCCTGACAAGAGCTATTCAAAAGAGAGCAAGTGTGTTGAGGTCGAGGGTCTCTAGTCTGAGAAGAATGAGCCCACTATGGAGTAGGTCAGCAAGTCTGAGGAAGCAGCATCTTTCTCTTTTTATGGACATGTTTGTGTCCATGTCATTACCAAAGTGGGAAACTCACTGTTCTGTTGTTCTGTTTTCCCAGCTTTGGTTGTTTGTCCATCAGATTATACAGTCGCTGAGATTCAGCACACTACCTCTCAACTCAGCTACAAAGACAGCAAAAACAGTGCTTTCAAAAACCTGCCAATCTTCAGAGTTGAATTGTATAATGTCTGTAGCTTCCCGATGCTTTTCCCATCTTCAGCCTGACACAACTAGACTGATGGACTCTCAGTGGATGATATTTGCAGTTGCTGAGAAAGCAAACAACTCTGTCTGAGTGCCATGCTGTCTTCCCACTGTCTGCTTCCTAGCCAACTCCTCTTCTTCCTTCAGCTGGTATGAACCTCAATAAATGAATTCACTCCCACATCCCCCTGTGTTAATCGTCACCTAATGCTAACCCTCAGCTCATTTGAGTTTCTGGTTTCTAAGTCAGCATGGTTGTCTGATGAGTGTCCATCCATTTGGCTACCTCACAGTCACTTCTTCTCGCACTGCATTGTTCTCCTCTCTGCTTTCCTTCTGCCTCAAATCTAGTCTCAGTTCATCACCCTTCCTCTTTATCCTCAGTTCCCAACTGATGGAAAGCTATTAGTACATGGTGCTCATTAAAGATGTAGACATTGGCTGAGGCTTTCAGGGTATGTCAGCTCCTAAGGCAGTTCAGCATCCTACCCAGAAGGCCTTGCAGGGCCTCTGCAGAAGGTTTTCCTCTGTCTTCATATGTTCCACTCAAGGGGACTGAGACGAAGAGCCAGCAGAGAGGCTTCACTGCCATTCTATCTCCAACTTACCATCAATGTGCCCTTCCCAAGCCACTAAGCCTCCTGCCACACATTTTCACATGTATAAAATGCATTTTCGTGGAGCTTCTGAGAGTTATCAATCATAAGATATGTGGAAAATAAAATACTGTAGAAGGTCCCATCACTGCACTACCATTCCCATGTGACTTTTATGTGACTAGCTAAAATGTAAATACAGCAGATAGTTTGGGTGATGATCTGATCTTTCTAGAAATCTCAGAAGACTCCTCCATGCAGAATAATCTCTCTGACATGCAAATCATCATAGGAAATTAAATTACCAGGAGATACAATAAAATGCAAATTAAGCCGTAAGCAGTATCAGTGAGGGTTTGTAGGTTATCTTGGACTTTGGATGTCATTAATCTTAGCTATAAACACTAAGCTTTTGTTCTTTCCTGAATCATGACTGGTTAAGGGAAAGGTGCTGTCTATACACAGACAGACAGACAGACAGACAGGCAGGCAGACAGACAGGCAGGTAAGCAGGCTGGCAGACACAGACAGACACACAGACATAGACACAGACACACACACACACACACGTACGCACGCACGCACGTACATACACACACACACACGGACACCATGCACATGACTCAGACTACCAACCTCTTTCTTATCTTAAAACACTCTGGAAAAGGCTGTCTTCACTGTAGTCAAACATAAATTCATTCAAATTGAGAAACTTTCAACAGTAAAAGAGACATTATTAGTAATTACCCTGAAGCAAGGAGCATACATCAGAATTTCCCAGGCAGGATGGTCTTTCCTGATGCTGCCTTCTCATGCTCCATCCAGGACCTTCTGAGAGCTGTGACCACACCTAACCACAGAGGCAGGAAGGAATCCCATGGCCCACATTTCCCTTCTGTGCATCTCTCTGAGCCCCATGTCCTCTCTTCTTATCCCTTCTGCTAGCAATCTCTGATTTATACCGGCATAGCTTCTTGGCTGTTTGGGGCCTATGGCTCTTCTAGATAAACTAAGTTAAGAGTTGCAAGAGATAAGAACATTGAACAAGTTTCTTGATACTCTTTGCTTTCATTTTGTTCCCAAATATCACTCTCTCCCTTTCCTTTTCCATGCGAGAGTCATTTCCTCTTTTGCCCATGGCTATTCTTTCCAGCCAACCTCTAACAACTCACTTTATGATGCCCACCTTGTGGCTTCCAGCCTTGAGGGAGGCAGGCAAGGTGAACATACATCTCATGATACAAGGTGGCGAGTGTCAATACTATGCTCTTGCAACAAGCAAGAGACCACTTTTGACAGTAATAAATGAAGAATGAATTCATGGAGGTGATGAGAGTGAGTGAGGCCTTTAAAGACGTACACACCAGAGAATGAAAAGTTCCCTCCAAGAGACAAGAGGGTACAGGCAAAGGCCCAGGGCAAAGAATGGCAAGAAAGTGAAAATTTTTACAGTCCTGAAAGAAGTGAGGGGAGTTGGACAAATTAGAACCAGACGGCACAGCGCCTTGACTGTTATAGTCCTCCATCTTGTATGTATTGAGTCACTGGGAATCTGGGAAAACATGGTCAACTCCAAGCAGAATCTCACGAAGATGGGAGTTTCATGTAGTAAGAGGTCAGAGTCAATGAGACAAAGGATTTTCAACAGCCTGACCATGTGGTCTGATTCTCCACTGCATGATTCTTCATTGTATAGTTTCTTATTATTAAGTTTTAAAGGTAGTAATCAATGTAATGGGTCTCCTCAATTCATATTTGTATATACACCATTATACTCTGCTTTCCCCTTCCCCATTATCCTACAAGCACCCTCTTGCCACCAGTTGGTTTTCTTTCTTCCCCCAATTAGTCATCATTTCTGCTTTTTTAATATATCACTCCCATTGCCCTACTTCCTACCTCTCTTATGATCTCCTCCTCTTATAATCTGCTCTTTAGTTTCATGACTTAGGAACATATACATGTAAATACACACACACACACACACACACACACACACACACACAAAGGGGGAGGGGAACAAAGAGGACAGAGAGGCAGAGACACAAAGACAGAAACACAGACACAAAATCAAAGACACAGAGACACACAGAGGGAATTTTTAATCTAGGTGTCACATAGCAGAGAAACACATGGTATTTGTCTTTCTGACAAATTCACTTAACATAACTATTTTCAGTTTCTTGAAAATGTCATGATTTCATTTTTAAATGTCTGCACAAAATTATTCTGTTGGGTATGTGTAAGCTATTTCCTTTATTGAGTCATCTGACGATGGACATCTATGTTAGCTTTGTTCACCGACTTTTGTAAGAATGCAGCTTTGCACATGGATGTACAAGTGTTCCTGTTTTTTACTGACTTAGAAGCCTCTAGATATACATATGTAACCACCAAGAGTGGTATTTCTAGGTCATATGGTAGTTCTATTTGTATATTCAGGTTTTTTTTTTTTTTTTTTTTTTGCTACTGTCATTCATTTATTTAGGCACCCAATGCCAGACAATCAAGTCATGACCTATTAACACCATGTTTAACTCATCTTGTTTGTATAATGCCTAACAAAGTGGCTCTCAACCTGTGAGTCATGATCCCTTTGGAGGTCAAATGGCCCTTTCATGAGAGTCTCCTAAGACCATCAGAAAACACACTATTTACATTATGATTCGTAACAGTAGCAGAATTACAATTACGAAGTAGCAGCAAAAATAGTTTTATGGTTGGGAGTCACCACAACACCAGGAACCGTATTACAGGATCTCAGTGTTAGGAAGGTTGAGAACCACGGGTCTAGCCGACCATGTCATGTTGTCAGCACTTAATATATATCTGTGGAAGGAAAACGTGTCTTCGGATGTGGAATGATGTTAGCAACAAGAAACTTGACAGAATCCACAGTAGCAATGGCAGTGGGGTGGGCTTTCCCTAGGCAAGGCTCCTGATGTTTCACATACATCAATGAAGGCAGCTACACAATAGCCTCATGGTGAGCACACGCTACCCCATCTTATCCCCACTGCTATCCCCATGGATGAGCACACTGACCTTCATTTTCCTCTGTGCCAGGGAAGAGAATCATGTAGAGAGCACCACGAGACTCCACGAAGGGTCACTGGGTAAAGAAGCAAAAGCAGAAACATAGTGAGGGAAAGTGGAAGGAGCCCCCAATGCAGAAGTGGTGCCTGCTTTTGCTCTGAGAACATGACGTCTCTAAGATGTCACAGGAGGGAAGCATGACCAGAATAAAAACTTGTGTGTCAGACTCAGAGCCTCTGTCCCTGCCTATAAGAAATGGTGCCCACCCTGCACTGGGCAGGAGGTAACAGGTTTCAGTTCACAACCCTCCCTCATTCTCATTTGATTTGTGGGAAAACAGTCCCAGAGAAGATAAGGAAGTTGCCCAAGGTCACATCATTAAGAAGTATCCATGCAGGCTTCTTTCAGTTCCTCCCACTTGACCTCCTTGCCTCAATAATGACATGTGGGCAATCAGCAGGACCAAGGAGGGGGAATGTGATCTTTACCAACCATGGAGAAGGAAGACACTTGGGAAGGACACTCTATGAATCCACATTTTGATTTTGTGGTAAATTAAGAGTGGTTCTAGTTTTGTTGTTGTTTTGAATTGGTATGAAAACCAAATTCCCCATGTATTTTTAGCAAAATGACTGTTACTCCTTATTATAAGAAAACCCATGGCAGCAAACCATTGCCATAACAACAATAACAAAAAACATTGAAGTGTCAGTTTTCCCATCAGTGTATAAATTATTAATGGCTTCAGATGTCTCTACTGTGGTCCTGTGATGATGGGTTTGTCTCGTCCTGGTTTGATGAACTTTATTGGGAGCATCACATGGCACTTGCAGTAGATGACCAAAAATGAAGCTCCAAAGTCTCACAATATTCCTCAAAAGCAAACACTGGTCTGAAAGAGACAGTTTCAAGTTGCTTAGTGATTCTTTTGATGTCCATGTTTCAGGAGAAAGCAGTACTTGGGTTTTTAAAATTTTAATTAAAGAAAAACAATAGCAGAAAGGAAATCTCAAGGCCTAACAGTACATTAGATCAGAAGTTGCCCCCAACCTGTTAATTGGATAAAATAACAATAAAAGTCTGTTTTAAAAACTCTTTAATAAAGAGAGGATCCCATGGACCTGACCCCATAGGAGACATAAGCAGATGCAGCAATCTTTGTCTGGGTTGTATCAGTAGGGAGCTCAGTAGCAGGCTTGGGTAGCATGTATAAAGTCCTAGGTTCAATCCTCATTACCCCATAAACTAAGAATAATGGCAAAATGTAACCTGAGTCCTTAGGAGGTACAGGCAGGAGGATCAAGAATTGAAACCCAAGCTGGTAGCAAATTTTAGCCTTGCCTGGGCTTTGCACAACCCTGTGAGACAGAGAGGCACAGAGAAAGAGCACATGAAAGCCAGCAATTTTGCTGTAGTAAGAAAGAACGATAAGCCAACAAGCCTTTATGATGGATCTCACACCGTATTCTGGCTTAAAGATGTAGAGGATACATTTGGACCACCCAATCCATATCTCGCTCTTAATCAGTGATACAGCCTGCCAAGACTGCTGCTAGGCTCCTTCTGAGTCACGGGTTAAAAGTCCCGAGTGTAGTCAGACTTTGGCTACTTTGTGGGTTCTTCTTTTTTCTATCCTTCTCTTCCCTTTCCCACCCTTTTGACCTCTTAACAGAAGAGAAAAAAGAATAGAAAGGAAAGGGGATAACATTATCATTAGACTACTTCCTGCTGATCAGGAGTGTTCAGTTCTTGGGGCATATTTGATCTTTGCTGCCAGGATATCTAGTTTCCTATTATTGTTTCTTCTTTGCACATAACTACTTACAAAGTGCTACCAACAGCAACCAACCAGCAACCAACAACCAGCCAACAACCAACCACCTCTCTTGGGGCCCTAGGTATTTATATGCCTTCTGAAATGTCCCCAGAATCCCAAATATCACACAATCGCAGAAGCTATCTACAGCTGGCAAAATCACACCCCTGCTAGAGCATGACACAAATCATAGTCAGCTGCTGTTGAAAATCTGAAGCAGCCTCATATACCACAGTTGGGATTACAACAGAAACATGTTCCCATATTATTTCTGTTTCTCAAAGAAACCAAAATTCTCACAACACCTGAGGCATAGTCTCCTGTCTCTTCTCCAACTCTCTGGACTCAATGAAGTCCTAGAATCTATGATGTGGAGTCAGGACTGCTGGGTCTGTTCATTGCTGGGTGTCACATGAAAGAGGTCCTGGGCATTGGTGCTGGTTCAGAAGGTCTATAAACTACCAGCCTGGAAGCTGTTCTGAACCACAGCAAGGAACAAGGGCCACTCGACAGGGCACAGAGGCAACCTCTGGGGTTGAGTAATTCATGCCAGTTCAGAGACGAAGTATCTGTTCCCAGATTATGATAAAATGTAAAGATCAGTAGACTCCTTCAAATGAAGAGAAGGTATGAGGAGGCTGTTAATTTATTCATCAAAAATGTACTGGGAACTTATGTGTCAGGCTCAGGTGACACAGAGATTAATAGACAGACATTTGGACACACCTCCTCCGGAAGCTAATAGACTCATGAGGAAGATAGAATATTGAAGGAAATGAAGTTGAACAGATTGCCTCAATCTGGACAACAAACCCAGTCAGGATTAATTGATCTTTACAGACCTGACTTGTGTTCAGAAGGGACTTGTATCACATGCCATACATACGTGTCCGCCATTCACCTAAATTTGACATAAACCTTATACACACAGATGATACCATCACCAATGGCTTCCCAGGTTCTTTTGGTGACAGTAGAAAAAAGAAGGAATACTGAAGTGTAAAGTACATGGTGCAGATCGATGTCATTTGTGTTCTTTTTCTCCAGTCTTTTGGGACCAGATTCTCAGGCTGTACTGACAGACTCACACCAGTAACAGAGCAGAAAGGACACCTCATGGTACTTTGTGACATATGGAAAATGAGGTCAGAAGATCTGAATTCAAATTCTGTTGTTACCAATTGTTAGCCAAAAAACTCTGGGCATGTCAAACGCTTATTGGGCCTGCTTCCTCATCCATGCTTATGGCAAACAGTATCTATATCTCACAAGAATAAGAGAGTTATCACAACTTAGTAATCATTGGTGAGTTTCAACAAAGATTATTGTACCAGTGGCTCACCTACCTTTCTCAAAACGATAGAGTCAGGCAGTCAGGAGATGACAGACCGGGCAGTGACCTCACAAGTGTGTTCTGTGTTCTGAGAGCACGGCTTGGCTCATCATGCCTAAACATTTCCCTGTGTTGGTGATCCTAATGGTATATCACAAAATCCCTCTTATCTTTAAGCCTAGACCTAAATGAGGAATCAGGTGAGTAGACCCACAGTGGTTGAGTGTTAGTGAGCTTGGAATGGAATGCTTCCTGGGGATAGTAGGCATTCAGCACTCTAAGGGGGACAGTACCAACAAATAGAGAAGATCCTTTATTCTATCTCACCTGGTCTCTGCTTAGGCTAGAAAAGCCAAGGCCTATACAACTCACCATGTTTCATATTGTGTGCAAATATGGACAACCAGAGGGAATAAGTGAACTAGAGTGAAATGCCTCCTAGAAACCACTCTTTTTGTCTGTAATTAAAATTGGTCTATAATCAGGCAACAGGAGCCACTCTGAGTGTGTTACATGCCACAGATATGCAGGCTGCTGGAACCTAGGCTTTGGCACTTGCCATGACCTGGGAAAAAACGTTGCCTTCCCTGCTCTGTACTTATGATGCTGTTTTAGATGAAGAATGAAAGAGATTGATGCCAAACGATTTCTCAATGACAGTCAAGGACAATGTGGCCAGGCTTCTTTTTGTGTCCTACTCTACAAACGTGGATCAGAACAGAACCATGGCACCCTTCTTAATACCATGACGATGTATGACCTTTGTCTCTGCTGCTGCAGGACAAAGCAAGTTGTCAGGGTGTCTGCCTAAGTGACAGAAATCCTCCCTCCTTCCTTAGGATGCTTCACTTCCCTATAGGACTTAGCATTCAAATGCCTGAGGGTACTGAGCTCTCTAGGATGGTGTCTACAGATTTCTTCCAAAATTCCTGCTTTGTTTGCTGGTATGTGTGTGTGTGTGTGTGTGTGTTCAAAGTAACTGAGGAAAACGTTTTACTTTAGTACTCTCTCAGCTTTTCTCTCATAGTAAAAGACTTAAAGGCAGTCAGGACAACCATCAGACAGAGAGCATACCTTTGGTGGAGGGATCTGGAAAATAAGTCAATGACTTCCAGAGGTCAGTCAGCTTTTTTGGTAATTTAAATGACTCATATTACAAGAAGCACTGTACCCTCCCTTAGGATGAAAAGCAGAAACTTCTGGGAGAAGTTGCGCAAACACATCTTTTGGTAACATCCGTCATTTCAGCTGTCTGTGCGGAAGAAACCATCTTGATTTTTAAAATATTATAGAGTAGAAAGGCTTGAAAGATACTCTAACAAATGGTATGCTCCCTAGGGAAAGAAACCAATGCAGTACATGTGACATACTGATGTTCCAGTTTCTTAGATTTGTATTTCTTATAATTCAAAAAAATTACTCATTAGAAATAAACTGGAAAAAGATCACAAGATCATTTCTTTGTAAGAGATAAAAATGACTTAACCAAGATTTGAAAACTATCTGGGCCTGGTAGCGCAGTCCTGTACCCCAGTGACACAGTGTAAGTTAGATGGGTACGCCATTTAATATTTCTTTATTTGATTTTATTTGTGTGTGTTTGTGTGGTGCACACATCCACATGCATGTATGTGAGTGTGTATGTGTGCATGCATACAAGCATGAAGGTGCCTACAGAAGCTAGCAGAGGGCATTGGATCCCGCCTGGTGCTACAGTTATAGGCAATTGTGAGCTGCCTGACATGAGTGCTGGAGACTGAGTTCAGGTACCCTAGAAGAACATCAAGCACTTTTAATTGCTGAGACATCTCTAGCCGTGATGCACTGGGTTTGTACATATGTATACATATGTATATATGTAACATGTACAGTATACATATTATACAGTTCGTATATACCAATTTTGAGAATACAGTTCTTGAGAGAAGCTCAGAACAGAAGGAAAGTTTATATATGTGTGTGTGTGTGTAGTGTGTGTCTGTGTTTGTAGGGCGTGTGTCACTGAATCTTGAAGAGGAGGACACCAAAATACTCAAAGGTTGACATTTGAAGAATCTGCATAAAGAGGGCAGAACAACTATTTGAATTGCTCTTGTAACATTTCTACCAGTTTAATATTATAAAAACAAAAGGATTAATTTGAAAAAGTCAAATGGCTGAATGCTGTAGTCCGAATCTTTTCTATCAACCCAGCTCTCCCACCCCCAGTGCAATGACCACAGGGGTCCATCTTTGCACACCCGTTACTTAGTGTGCATAGCACAATGGGTGTAGTATAAGGTGTAACCACGCATGAAAGCAGGGTAGAAGTAACATATGAAGCATTAAAGTGAAAGTGATTGTATCTCATTGTTGGCCAGGAGAAAGTTCCATAAGAAGAGACATTTGAGATGGAGGGTTCAAAACTGTATAAAATATCATCAGACCCTCATTTAGGCGACTCACATACTAAAGCTCAAATGTTACAGAAGATGAGCAGGGCCCCTGAGCAGGGATGGCGTTAGATTTGCGAAGTAGTCTTTTTGAAGGTTGTACTCAGAGAGACTAAGGACGAAGGTGGAGGGAGAGAGGAGACAAAACGATGGTGTGAGGAAGTTATCAGGAAGAGGTTTACAGTGCTGTTTCAATTACAAGTGACAGAGGTCTGCTCAAAATATCACAAGAAAACAAGAGGATCTTTCTTGTTTATGTAAAGGGAAACTAGAAAAGGTATGGCTCAAACCAGGTACCTAGCAACATGCCATTAGGAAGGAATCCTTTTTTTCCCCTCCATGTCATGGTTTCGTCTTGTATTAACTTTACTCTCAAGATAATCTTTCTAGCGATAAGTTATATTTGGTAGGTGTAAGAATGTGCTAGAGAAAAGGCTTTCTCATTCTCAGTAGTCCAACAGAACATCAGAGTGAATGTCACCTCTTTGGTCCTGCTTTAGTCCCAAAGAGACTGCGAGCTCATCACCATATCTTGTCATGTGTTCTTTCCTGGGACAGCCTGGGAGGATCATCAGGTGGGGTGGGATTAGCCCTTCTAGAAGCATAAGGATGGATCGAGGAGGGGAAGTTTCCCAAAGGAAAAGCCTAGAGGTGCTTCCAGAAGGAGAGTACACAAGTGTGGGTCAGTCTACCAGTAGGTGTTTGGGGGACACCATGCCCCAAAATGAGCAATGTAAAGAAGAAGTGAAGGAATTCAAATGGGAAGTCAAATTGCTGTCCTTGTCTTGAAGATACTAAATTCCAAGACCACAGTTTTTATTCAGTGGACGAGAAAGAAGGTTGTCACTTCTTTCTATAAAAGGCAGATAGTAACTGTTCTAGGCCACATGAGTCATGTGCTTCCTTTCAAAACCACTCATATCTGATGTCAGGCTGGCCATAGGCAATAAAACACATGATGGATTTGCCACAGATGCTCTTGTTGGCTGACCTTACATTAGAGGAGGCCATCAAGGACACCAAGACTACAAAGGATATCACTGAAGTAATTCCTTGGGAAGGTACATTCCCACTACCAAGTAGAGAATGATAGAAGAGAATGGACTAGAAAAGTGGGGGTAATAAACGGGAGAGGCTGTTGCAATGGCTAGCCCCCGCATTAGCAATATGAAGGGACCTACACAACCGAATGTAGCTGGGAGTTTGTAGCTGGCACACAGCTGGGTCTGCCTATCTTTTAGCTGACCCAGATTCCTACCGTCCTGGCAGTTCAGTCATCTCTGAAATCCTTCCACCGTTGAAATCTATGTTGGAGTTGGTAAATCATCTTGGGAGGCTGATTACTCCTTTTCTTTGCTCTACGGTGTTTTTGATTTGGAGAACCAACTCTGTACTATTTGTGTGTGAGAGAAAAATCAATAGAAAGAAAAAGTTTAATAAAAATACATTTTTCATTGACTTTAATTAACTTGGTCTTAGGTTTACAACTTTGAAAAATATGGAAAATGAAAAAGAAAAAAAACATACTCCACATCTCACCCTATACACAAAACTTTGTATGAATAAAATTGTAAATTAAATCCAAATGGATCAGTTATTTATTTGAGTGCAACAAGTTGAAGAGAAAACAACATACTGAGAAGAAAGAAATTTTTTATTGAAGTCATAATGAAAAGACTAGCATTTCTCACTCCTAGAATATGAGAGTGAGCATTGGATCCAGGAGATTAGTTTATCACTGTCCTAGGACTCTTGTCTGTTCTCCAGACTTAGATGGTCATAATTTGACATCTTCACAGTTCATGAGTCCTAACCATCATTAAAACCTGTCTGCTTTGCTTATAACTTCAGCACCAATGCTTCGAGGAGAGACTATGACAAATGATGTGGATACCTGTCTCCTACCAAGTGTTGGCAAAGAGCTCCTTAGTACTTGGACAGTTCACACATTACAGATCTGTGAGCCTTTTTGATCACCTGAAGTGGTGCATAGATAGATATGCATGTCTATGAGATGTTCGCATGTATACTGGTATAATATATAAATATACACACATGCATATGGAATGCCACATATGTAGTCTATAAAGCTTCACATTCATTCAATTGCAAAATAGAAATGTGAATATATATGTATATATAAACAAAAAGTAGATAGTAGATATAGACAGCATTGAACAAAACTGCTACATGAATATTACCTACTTATATCCAAAAGATGTTCAGAACATAATTATGCAGTAATATACATGTGGGGCCAGCAAGATGGTTCAGTGGGTAAGGGTGCCTGCCACTAAGTTAGTTCCCCAGGACTCACAAAGTACATGGAGAGAACTGACCCCTGAAAGTTTCCTTCTGACACCCACAAGCATGCTGAGCTTCCATTCAATAAATGAATAAATAAATAAGTAAATATGGGTAAGCCATTCTATTCTGAAAAACACTGTAAGAGACACAAAAGGCACACAATATAGGACTAAAGTTGCACTTAAAGTAAAAAATATAAGGTGTATGATGCATACAAGCATAGAAGCTACGCACAATACCATATGTGATATATTATCTGCTTCCACCCTTTCTGATTACGTCTCTGCTGCTTGAATGCTTCCCTTGCAATCATTATACTTCAGGCAATTCCTGGCTCTCCCACAAATGCTTGCTGCACTCCTACCTCAACGACGCTGGTTCTCTGTACTGCAGTATTTCCCCAGCAGAGCTCACGCAGACTGCTTCCTCATTTCCTCATGCCTCTGTACAAATCTCCGCATGTCAATGAAATCTGCATAACTACGGCATCGCTCCTAGAAATGTGCAATTCCCCCACTGCAGTGCATGTTTCCAACCTTCCTTATTTCATCCTGGTGGTTACACTATCCAAGAAATTATTTTTTTATTGTTCATGTTGAATGTAGTATTTATATATTTGTTCACTGGTATATATAAAGAAAAGAAAGGAAGGCAAAACTAAACATCAAACCCGACTCATAGAAGACACAGTGTACATGTCTTGAATAGCTGAGTGAGTGAATACATGAGTATTCAATTATCCAATATTTCATCTACTCATCAATATATGTATCTATATGTAGTTGTTAGATCACATATAGTACATTAAGAGTGGCAAAGTCTACCTACCCACTAACATCATGGCGAACATATACATGTGCTTATTCAAAGAAATTGAGGCACGTTGGCAAAGTGATGTGAGAGTTACAGTATAGGGAATGTTCTGGAGACATTGCAGATTTCTACTTACATAACCAGGGAATCAACTTCAGATCTGAGTCTCAATTTTGTACCTATTTAAAATTTCACTCCATGATCTCCAGCCCTCATAGCACATTCCTTAGGGGCTATCAGAAATTAAATTATTCTGTTCGTCCTTTTGAAAGTCCCTCTTCAGACCTAAGTTAAATCTTCAAATCCAAACCACAGTTCAGTCCCTTGCTCCTTGTTTGAAAAGGGAAGATTTTTTTTAAAAACATTAACGGCAGTTGTGGAGATCTTGTAATTTATTGTTCAAAATGAGGTACCATAAAGAGCAACCATTGGACACAACTACTTAGTATGTCACTCCCTTTTGTCTGTCGGCCTCCTTAGCTTGCTTCTCTCTATCTATTCAGACTAGCTGTAATTAGCTGTCTTGTGGTAGATTCTTAGTACAACTTTCCTTAAGGACACAATGGCACACAAAAAAGAAAAAGCACTGTTGGGGGCTGGAGAGATGAATGAGTAGTTAAAAGCACTGGCTGTCCTTTGTGAGGATCTTGGTTCCATTCCCAGCATTCATACAGCAGCTCACGATCATCAGTGACTCCAATTCCAGGTGATACAGCACAGGCTCTAACTGTCATGGGCACAGGCACACATGTAGCAGATACATACATACATATATGTATACATACACACACATACACACATACATACATACATACATACATACATACATACACACATATAGGCACAACTCTCATCAAATAAAGTAAATGCAAATTTAAAAATTAAAAATTCATATGGTCTGCCACCAAGAAACCTGTATATTTAGTGAAGAAGAAAGATGCTAGTCCTTGAACACTTACTATGTATCTACTGTCCTTTTAGACTCCAGGGAAAATTGTCAAAACAAAGAAGGTTTTTGTCTCTATTGACTTGAGAGTTGGAAACAAATCACTGTGTAGCCTGCACCTATGATGGAGTCTCTAAAAGACAGGGTACCATACCAGGAAAAGCATATGACGTTCTGTACTAATGTGGGGTATGCTGCTGCTGCTGCTGCTGCTGCTGCTGCTGCTGCTGCTGCAGATGGAACGTTTGAGCCCAGAGGAACTCAAGGGTCACCATTTAAAGAGGCATGGAAGTGAGAGGGAGGTGACCTTTCACAATGAGAAAGAAGTGTGTGGAAAGGCCTCAAGACAGAAAGAAAGCCAGCTTTTCCGTGGAGCAGGAAGACAGCAGTGTGATCCCAGAACAGGTGCACAGTGGGGGTGGGGTGTGAAGTGAAAAGAATCTGGAAGTGGCAGGCAGAAGACATCATGGATAATTCTGGGTCAGGGGAAGACCCTCATCTTCCAGATGGTATATCCTGAGATGACTCGGGAAGTCCTACATCACTGATGAGATCAGGGAAGCAGCTGTCTGGGCTGCTTAGTAGAGATGCTGGGGGAGGGGTGGAGCCCAATAACATTCTGAACTTCCTGCTCTGTTAAGACAAGGGGTTCAGCCAGATGTTTTCCTGTGGTCACACTCGAGAAAGGAAGTGTCACAGTGAACTAGTCAAGATATGAAGGTCTGGGTAGCCATAGAAAGGTGTGGCCTCAGGCAAGCTGATATCTTGGCAGCATGATTGACATTCATGTGTTTATTCAATAATACTTATTGAGCCTCTATAATGAGCTAGGGACTTTGAGAAGCATTGAAGAACTAACCATTATCACGATAGAAGGGATTTATGCTACCAAGAACAATCACATTTTATTTGGCAAAAAAAATCTCTATTTTTCATATTTTAAGAAGGATAACAAAAAACTATCAGTCTGATAAGCAATAAGGAATCTAAAAATCAGAGTTCATAGGAGAAATAAAGACTAAGAGTCAACAAAAAGATGCTTGAAATTTTCGCAGAAGAAAAGGCGGGTTTGTTGTGTTTTGTTTCAGGGGGTGGGGCATTATAAGGCTTCTGTGAGATTACTTAAATGCAAGAAAGACTATTTTGTGGGTGAGGGAATCTAGAGGTGCAGTAAGGTCATCATTCATAGAAAATGTTGGAAGTTTGGTCTGATGGTCATTGTAGAAGGAGACTATTTAGGAAATGTCTTTGGAGAAGAAATATTGGTTTGATGCTTGCAGTTTCCTGTGGCTCACAGACATTCACACATACAATAAACTCAAGAAGGCGGCCTGCTGGAAAGAGATAGTTGCTTGTGCAATGAAGCAGGATCAAGTTGCTTGGTTGTAGCTTGGGTTGCATAGGCCTGCCTTGTAAAGAGAAGGCCTCTTTGATTTCGAGAATGGGAGAGTGATCTGTTAGAATACTCTACTGCTCAGTCAACTTCTGGTCAGGTGTTCAAAAGAGTGCGATTCTTAGGTCTGACCTCCTTCAGATGAAAACCTCTTGAGTTTTATCTCTAATTTTTAAAAGTAATGTGTGAGCAAGCAAATCCTACTTTTAAGAAACTATGTATATATTATCATTGTGTGTACATGTGCATGTGTGTGATATGTGTTGGGGGAGGAGGCATGTTTGTGCAGAGGTTAGAGGACAACCTTGTGGAATTGATTCTATCATCCCGTCTTTCTGTGACTCCCTGGGATGGAGCTCAGCTCACCAGGCTCTTATGCTAAGTGCCTTTACTTGCAGAGCCATTTCTCCAGCCTGGAATCTTCCTCTCAATGAAAGTCTGATGGGTAAGTTTGTTAGCTGTGAGACTGTTCTTTTTAAGGCAAAGCTAAGGCTCTTAAGAAACACATTCTGAAGTTACTGGGAGGACGGAGTCCTTCATTCTTGGTAATGGAGACCTGTCAAGGCTAAGAGTGCCACTCTTCAGAAGATTTACTGTTTAGGTGCTAATTTTAGATCCTTGGATGGCAGTAGCTATTTTTATAGCTATCTCCATTTCTGAAAGGAGAATCAGGATGTTCAAATAAGTAAGGGCTATGCTTAATAATCTAGAGAAAGAGCTTGTATCCACCAGGACATCCCAGATCGGATGACAATAGCAAACAATGCCCAGGTCTTAGGCACATCAAAAATTAAAACTTTAACTCCCTATCACCCTACTTGAGTATGAACTGAGCGTCCATAGGAGGCTTGTTCTCTATCATCATGACCCTCACTCTGGGCTGAAGCTGTCATAGCATCTGTTACTGTAGTACTGACATCTCCACTGCAAAGGGAAAAGTGTACTCTTAGATCTGCCATTCAGAAACAACTTGGCTTGAAATATGAGCTCATATTTCACTGGTCACAGCCAACTTAAGTGGGTGGAAAATTCCATCCTACCATGTGGCTGGGAGAGAGACCTGGACGGTCCATATGCAGACTCAGCACTTGTTGTTGTGCTGGGGAAACATCCAATTTGTTTCCTCTATCTCAATAGCCCTGTCATCTCCACTAGGCAGTTTCTTTTCATGCTAGGTCAGTATTTCTCAACCCATGGGTCATGACTCCTTTGGGGGCTGTATATAAGGCATCCTGCATATCAGATAATTACATTATGATTCATAACAGTGGAATAGTTACAATTATGAAGCAGCAAAATACTTCATGGGTGGGGTCACCACAACATGAAGAGCTGTATTAAATGGTCACAGCCTTAGGAAGGTTGAGAGCACTATGCTAGGAGTTCAAATCAAGACTGAGGATAACATAAGCAATCTAAATATCTGGAAAGACCATTTGTTACTTCCTTGATGCTTTTTGTTGTTGGGAAGCTTATCTTATTTTCCCAGTGCAAAACCTTTTGGGTATTAACGTAAGTTATTTCTCCTTCCTTGTGACACCATAAGACTGGGATCTTGTGAGAAGGCTTAACTATTATAAACCTAGTTGTGTTGTCCTAAGTGAATTATTAAAAAATTTACCTAGAACCCAAGTCCAAAACAATAATTAGATATTCTATCTTCACTGGAAATATTCATTACATCTAACCTGAAGAAATACCTCCCACACCCCAGGCTATGCACAGACCCTGGAAGCATCGTCCTTGACTTTTCTCAAATGTCACCTTGGGGGCATGTTGTCTTTCAGAATCTCTGGCTTGGGCTGCTTTGCTTTGAGTTTTTCATCAAATTACTTGGACTATTGTAGACAAGAGATCTTAGAACTCATTTCTTCAATTTATTAATTCTAGCATTCTTAGGAGTATCAGGAGAGAGAGAGAGAGAGAGAGAGAGAGAGAGAGAGAGAGAGAGAGAGAGAGAGAGAGAGAGAGAGAGAATATCCTGTGAAAGAAATCAGGTATCTGTTGATAATTCATATAATAAATTATTAAATTAATGTGTGTGCAATAGTGGGAGTAAATCCCAGTAAAACAAAAAATCGTAAGTGGCATGATTTTAACAAGATGTGTTTTCTGCTGAATCCTGGGCCTGCAACTAGAGAGTTTCTGATTAGTACCTTTTTACTTTCCTATATTTCTTTCCTAAGGAAACGTAAGGAATAAATCATCCAGGTAGGGCGATGATCGCTATACTATTTAGTATATAAAATTTTGAATGTTTGACATACATGTAAAATATTTTGCTTAGTTCTGTCTGACATCACAATCAAGGTATTTTTTGTATCATCTCACTATAAGATACTTCTGACTCTGGACATATCACTGCCATCTGAAAGTGATGATTAACCACCAAACAAAGATAAAGTGTCCTAGAGATATGAAAAGGGTTAAACTGAAAGCTTCACCTTAGTCCATTGAATATGGCTTCAACATGAGTGGAATATTGTGCCATTCTAGGTTCAGGTGTTCATTTACTATAGAGGAGGCTCTAGGCACATGATTGCTTTATAGGTCTCATTTTAGTTTATATTTCTATGGCTCTGATGTAAGCAACATAAAAGAGAAATGCTTTATTTTAGTTCAGAGTTCAAAATATAAATCATGATGTAGCAAGTCAAGGTAGCAGGGGGCTGAAGCAGCTGGTCACATCACATCCATGATCAGGAAACAGAGAGGATGGATGTAGGGCAATGCTTTGCTCAGTCTCTATATCTTATCCATCCCACAGTCCCCTTCCCAGGGAATGAAGGACCATAATTAGGATGCATTTCCTACATCAATTAACATCATCAAGATAGTCCCACAGGCATGAACAGAGGTCTACGTTGCATGAGAGTCCAGATTTTCTCAAGCTGACAGTTAACTCTACCCATTGCAACTTCCTTGGTGCATGTATGAAGAACACATTCTACATAACTGTATATGGAAGTTTTTCTGGTCAAATGGTGGAAAATATTGACAGAATTTAGTTTTCCATTAATGGTTGCTAGTTTTCTTCCCTTACAAATCAGACTTCATTTTCAACAACAACAACAACAACAAAACAATGTTATGAAGAGAATCAAAATTATTTTATCCACCCCACGTAAATACCTAACATAAATATCTCAGATTTTTGTGTTTTTTTGTTTTTGTTTTTCACATTAGCTTTTTTTAGTTTATTATAATTTATTCCTATTACACCAAAAATGTTATCCCCTCACTTGTATCTTGTTGTTCCCATCCTCCCTCCCTCTTCCATGCTACTCCTATCCCCTAGACCTCTGACAGAAGGGGCCCTCCTCCCTAAATATCTCAGAGTTTCAAGAAGATGTTGAGTCATTGCTAAAGATGAACATATTTACTGACTTGATATTGTAAATCTTTAAATGGGACAATGTGAAAACACATTGCTTGCTGTGCTTGTTATGGTACCATCTGAACTGAATTTGAAGAGATTCTTTGGCAGTTTTACCATGGAAGTGCAGCTATTTATATACCACCAACACAATGGTCCTTCTATCCTGGGATGGTACTTTTTCTCAACTGAGCATACAACTTTAGGAGGGACACACATGAAGCAGTGAGGGAGAAAGCAGACACCAACTTAGCAAGCCAAACCAACTCTGGTGACCTATCAGTTAGGGGACATATTTAGCAGCCAGATCATCTTTACATCCCTGAAGTTAATCTTGAAGGACATGTGAGATTCATTCCAGTGACAGTGAGTGGACTAGACACACTGAAAGAGTAAGTGCATTTTCCACCTTGAGCACATGTAGTTCAAATCACCAAAGGGGCCTACGGGCAGGCAGAACTTTAAGGCTATGCAAAAAATTTACACGCAACAGGATTTGATATCATTCATTTAAATAGATGATTTATATCAGGTTCATGGTTTATACTGATTACACAGCTACAGGAAACTCTTGGGCATGGAGAGAACACACATTATAATGGAGCCCCCAAATGGAGTAGAATAGTGGGTTGTGAGTCAGAAGACAAGAATAAAAAAGTAAAGACTAGTCCCAAGGACTTGATGATTCACAGGACGCAGTGTAGGTGAGAGGAGACTAGTCAAAGCTGAGTTCTACATTGCTCACTTGGGGCAGTGGAAAGAGTTGGTGCTTTTACGTGAATGGGGACTAAAGGAGGAGCAGGTTGGGGGAATGGAGGAAGGGGATCTTCTTTGGGGACACACAGTGGAGATGTATAGTGGAACGTTATGCATCGACTCTGTTACCCTTTGGAAAGCTGTGGGGATTTGGATCCCGGAGGTCAAACTGGGACTCATCCAAACATAAGCAGTGATTGAAGCCGCAGCAGTGATGAGGTCATTCAGGAAGAGCATGCCAACTACAGTGATAGCCAAGAGTATGACCCAGAGAACATCAACATCTTCTCAATGCCAACGGAAGTAGGGAAGAATTGTCAGAGAAATGGGAGAAAGGTCAAGGGAATGAACAGTGATGAGATATCAAGGAGAGAAAGAGAGAGAGAGAGAGAGAGAGAGAGAGAGAGAGAGAGAGAGAGAGAGAGAGAGAGAGAGAGAGAGACATGATAAAGTGTTGTGTTCCAGGAAAATATAGAGGCTAAACAGTTTTCAGCTGCCCCTCCCACTCTAAGTCTCTCTCTCTCTCTCTCTCTCTCTCTCTCTCTCTCTCTCTCTCTCTCTCTCTCTCTGTGTGTGTGTGTGTGTGTAGATGTGTGGATGCATGTAGAGGTCAGAGGAAAACCTGAGGAGTTTGTCCTTTTCTTCTACCGTGTTTGAGACATGGTCTCTTGTCAGAGGTTGTGAACACCAGCCTAGCTGACAGGGAAGCTTCCAGACACTCCTGTTTTTGCTCTCATCTTGTATCATGATTACAATGTGTGTGTGTGCCACCACATCTCACTTTCATTTTTGTTTTTGTTTTGTTTTCTTTCGAGACAGTATTTCTGTGTGTCATCTTGGCTATCCTGGACTTGCTTTGTAGAGCAGTTTGGCCTCAATCTCACAGAGATCTGCCTGCCTCTGCCTCCCCAAGAGCTGAAATTACAGGCGTATACCATCTCTCCTGGATTACAGCTCACTTTTATGTATATTCTGAGAACTCAAATTTAGGTTCTGATACTTGCTTGGCAAGAATTTTACCCTCTGAGAGAACTCCTCAGCTTAAGGACTACACAATTGTAAAGGAAAGTTTCTAGAATATCCCAGGAGCTAGGATTAATGATGTCATTATGAGCCGCAGTCAGTAGACAGCAAGTGTAGACTCTTCTACTCTAGGCCTATGTAAGGAGAAGGCTCTTTATTGAATATAAAAGAGACATGCTAATCCTCACATGATAGTAATTTCAATTTTTGTTTTTCAGTCAGTAGCTGCCCCTTGGAACTTGTCTTCTATCCTGTGTGTCTTTCAGAGCCTAGACAGTCCCAGCTCTTAGGGTATGACTTACAAGATGGCTCTTCTGATGAAAAGTCCATATGAGGGGGATGTAAAAACCAAGGTTGTATCTGAAATGCTGGGAGTTTTCTTTTTCCTTTAAGATGGAAGGAAACCATGCATGCTTAGAGAACAGAGGTAATGAACACATTTTCTGTCCTTGAAACCTGAGATAGGGTTACCTGTCATTCTTACAAGCTGACAACAGTGACAGGAAGATTTAGTCACCCATCATCCACCTTCCTATCCTCCGAATTCCAGTGGGAAAACTTCTATAAATTTGAGATGTACCACTTATAACTCTAAAATAAAATATGTTTTAGTTCTAGCATTCATTAGGTTTGCATTTAAGATTGTTTTGGAATGGGCAACACTGTGTAGCAAGTGCTGACATAAGAGCTGTAAAGACCCCATAAAGCCCCAACTATTTGAGAGAGAGAGAGAGAGAGAGAGAGAGAGAGAGAGAGAGAGAGAGAGAGAGAGAGAGAGAGAATGTGTCAGGGGGAGGCATTCTTTTCATTTTTACCTGACTGTGGGTATTTTTAGATAAACCAAGATAAGACATTAAGAGGGCCAAAGTGTGGTACCTTTCCCCACATCATGCACTCTCATTAATTTGCAAAGCATGAAACAGGAAACAGATTTTCTTCTTGGACTAAGTGTCTTCGCATCTTGGAGCGTGTTTCTCCATCTTCATATGGACAGGTGTTATTTTTTCTCTTCCAGGACCGATGGGAAGGCTAGAAAGGCATCAGTGGGCCTGGTGCACAGGTGGCCACACTGATGCAAGCTCTGCGGGTTTCTTAGGTTGAAATGAATTGCTCATCTTGAAGGGGAAATTCCAGCTTTGTAAGAGTAATCAGAGTTAGCATCACTAGTCGTAAAGTAGCCTGAGACGAAGTTCTTCTGAGAGAGGATGGGACACTCATTACTACCTATAAAGTATTTTTTTCAAAAACAAACAAACAAACAAACAAAAACAAATTTAACCTGAATCTAATCAAGCTTCTTGTCGTTACTTTTAGATTAAAGGTAAAACAGGCAATCAAAGGGAAAACTAAATGACAGCACAGATCTAATTGCTGGCATGTCAGGAGGCAGTTTAACCTGAACTCCTCCAAAACCCAGTCTATGGAACAGAAACCTTCCTGTGGGGACTGCAGAGATAGCTTAGCGAGTATGAGCATTTTCTACGCAAGCATGAGGACCTGAGTCCAAGTGTCTGCATCCATGGGGAACAAAGCAACATATGACTGTGAGTGTGTGCCTGTAACCCAGGTTTCAGGGACAGAAAGACAGGGAGATTGTTGGCTGCTACCATAGGCCTGGGTTTGGTGAGAGACATTGTCTTAAGAAAATAAGGCAGTCTAGTCTCCGTGAGAGAGGATGAGCTTAGTGCTGTTGCAATTGAGTTGCCAGGGTGGGTTGGTTCCCTCCTCAGAGAAGGGGAGGGAGGGTTGGGGAGAGGTGTGTGAGGGTGGGACTGGGAAGAGAAGCGGGAGGAGGCTATGATCAGGCTGTAAAGTGATTAAAATAATAAATTAATGGAAAGGAAAAAGAAAATAGAAAGGCAGAGTGTAATGCACTAAGACCCATGACCCCTCCTTTGGTCTCTTTGTGAGTACATCCATACAGTGTGCATGTGCACACATACATACACACACTGACAAACACACGTGCACACACAACACAGTTCTTATGGGAAGTATTGGTGTGGAATAAAAGAGACAAGAGACCTAGCCCCTGGAGTTTGAAAATAATTTACAAAGTATAATTTGAGACAAGTTAAATATCAGCCAGTTATTAGATGACATGGAGAATTGTTTAGTAGGCTATTGCTCTTTAGTTTTAGATTTCCAGACAGAAATAGTAGCGAAGTGTCACAATGTGCACAATAAACTAAGTTAAACAAAATAGAAATCATGCATATATACATATATGAAGAGTTCTAACATAAGATGGCAAGATCCTAATAATTACTGAGTCTAGATGATGAGGACAAAAATAATCATTGTACAATTCTTAAAACTTTTCTGTAAACATGCTTGAAAACAGTAACTGTTCAAGAGAAAATTGGAAAAACATATCACTTAGTCAGATGAGACCTAAACTCAATTAATTAAAAGAATAAGTTCAGAAATAGAATATCAGCATAGTAACCAGGACATTTTATATTTATATTAACATGGATTGTTAAAAACAAAAGACATGCAAGGCCAGCAAGATTTTCCTATACTATGAGCACATTTTATGACTAAAAAAGTACTTGGAAAGACAGGACTTTTATTTGGTGGTCACTTGAATTCCTCAGATTTGTGGCATTTGTTAACTTCGAAGACTAGCTAGGGGCTAACTCTGTTTCTGTCCTCTCTCTCTCTCTCTCTCTCTCTCTCTCTCTCCCTCTCTCTCTCTGCTCCTCTCTTCTCTCCTCCTCTCTCTCTCTCTCTCTCTCTCTCTCTCTCTCTCTCTCTCAGTTTTGTTTGTATCATTGTAGCAAGAGTAGATAGGAACCTTGTCATCCGTCCAGGTACATTATCACGCATTCCCTGTGTCCAATGAAACCTGGGGATACAGAGATGAATCGGGTGCCACGAGGATCTTACGGCAGTGTGTTGTTCAACAGACAGGAGGAAACACTTAGGCTTTGCTCTAAGGGGGATGGGTGACTTCAAGCAAGGAGACATGATGATCACATTGAGGTAAAACTCTCATTCCAGCTGCTGCCTGGAGAAACACCCAATGAAAGTTTAAATCTGAAGCTGTCACAGGCATCCAGAGATAAAGCTGCCTTGGACTGGGAGAGGGTGGACTCTGATGCTGCTGGTTGGATTGATGAGAGAGAGAGAGAGAGAGAGAGAGAGAGAGAGAGAGAGAGAGAGAGAGAGAGAGAGAGAGAGAGAGGAAAGATGAGGTAGAGGTGAGACCACGGAGTTCATCTGGCTCCAGGCATGACCAGCTGACCTTCAGAATGTATCCTTGGTGGCAACGGAAAGGGCTTTGGGAGGAACAGTTGAGTCTCTAGGTAGTTATGGCAATGAGAGCTCTGTTCCTCTCCTGCTATATGGGTATAAAGTAGAATCCCAGATGGACCAGTCAGCATGGCAGACACAGAGCCATCACCACCCTGTTCAGAGTGTGCACGTGAATTAATGTCAGTATCAATACGAAAGTAGAAGACAGACATGTTCCAGCACCCAGAGGCCCCACCCTTATGGATTGTTACAACCATTGCTGCACATACACAGGGGACCTGAACAAAGACACGTGCTGCGGCATTGTTTAAAATAGAGAAGAATTAGAAGCAACTTAAATGTCTATCCTTAGCAGAAAGGATATGCAAATGGTACTTTATTCCTGTGATGGAATGTGCATGCAGCTGCCAAAATGAATGAGATCCATATGTATCAATGTGAGTCTATCCTATAAACATTATTTTAAATGGAAAAGAACTGTAGAACAATGCAAGCAATATGACAGCTCTTAAGAAATGTATCGGGGACACATGTAGATGTAGATGGAGTGATATGATAGGCATGCCATAGGGTACACACCATGTCCATGAATGTGGCAACTTAGAGAGGGAGTCTAGTAGAGGATCATATAACAAACTTCCACTTTATCTGCAGAGAGCTCTTTCTTCTTACCTAATACACAGTTCAAAACAAAGAAGACTCACTTGACCTGGCCAGTGGCTTTAACTGATCCTTGTTTGGTATTATGTGGACACACCTAGCAGAGTGAGTTTAGGTTACAAGGATGTTCAGACTACAGAGAGCAGCTAGTCTCTAGTCCAGTGATGACCAGGACTTCCGCCTTGCGTTTCCTTCTTAAGACACATACAATGGATGGACGCGAACCCAACTGCATGTTGGATTGTTTTCAATAACTTTATTAACTGGGTCTTACTGGATGAAAACACAATAATTTCTGGATTCCAGCAGCCAGACTGGAGGAGATACACTTACTTTCACACAGAAGATCTTGATAATGCCACTCGCTTCATTAACAGAAGGTTCCTGGTTGCATGGACTACAGAGCTGGGAAATACAGCAAAATGAAATGGCAAGGACAGTTGCGATGAGGATGATGGTAGCTGCTCTGGTGTTCCTACTGCATCACGATGAAGAACAGGTTCTCTTCAGGCTGTGATGAGAGCAGTAGAAAAAATTGAAATGAACTTGGGCAGTTTGGGTCAACTGCCACAGTTGCTCTTTAATTTGCCCTGAGGACAGTGGGTGAATGTGACTGGAGCTTGGCATAGTTGTAATATGACACAGATGGGTAGGATGTTCTAGATTGGCAGTCTTCCTCCTCTGCCTCTTTTTGCATGAACTTTACTGTTGGAGAGCTGGAATGATAAATATACCTCTGTCATGATTACCCTATCAGACCAGAGCGACGGTTGGTTCTTGGCGATTTCAATTTCTCACCTTAGGCATCATCATGTCTACGGGCTCCTCTATCTTCCAATTTATTTTTTAGACTTTGATTCATAATTCTGACATCCTGAAGGCTGGAGGAGGGCAGGCATGGTACTATCAAAGAGGTAGTATTTTGCAGGGGAGTCCATTGTGATCCCTCTCTTTGTCAAGAGGTTAGAGCTGGAAAACCTTGACAGCTGCCTAGAGGGGGAAACAAAGGGAGAAAACCCAAAGGGAATAGTTTGGCCACCAAGCTTATGAGAACAAACATAGGAAGAAATACTTTGTATACAACAGGACAAGAGTTTGAGGATACTGGAATGACATGTGATAGTATATTTGCTCTTCACAGCCAGCCCTTGTTCTAAGTTGTCTGTACCTTCCACCTCATAGCAGTCCTGGGCATTTGGAACAGAGGCTTATGCAATTCAGGATATGATGACACAGAGCATTTCTACACCTAGCAGTTAGGCTGCGGAGATGGCTCAGAGGTCAAGAGAGCTTCCTGCTCTTGCAGAAGACCCAAGTGTGGTTACCAACCCATATTGAACACATGACTCCAGTTCCAGAAGATCCAATAACCACTACTGGCTTCTGTGAATACGTGCATATGTTTGTGTGCATATGGACACACACACACACACACACGCATGTGCACACACACACTCACTCACACTTACATATACATATACAGCTTGAAAAAGCTAGCAGTTGGAGGATAGAAGATGTGTTGGAGGTGAGCCAAAATATCACAACTATTAGAGAATTAAACAGCACAGTGGGATAAGGCAGGAAGGACAGTCTTTGACCACCTGAAGGACAGTATGCGTCCAGGGAGAGTCTCTCCCAACATGTTTTTTCCACTGTGTGTGCTCAACCCATGACAGTAATAGATATATAGATTGATAGATGAGATGGAGACACTGCTTTTAGTCTCCAAATCAATTAAGCATTCAGAAGTTTCTATGATCCTCAGCGAGGAGACCCTGACGAACTGTAAGACAGGATTCATGTGGAACTGCGGGTGAGAAGATCACTGCACTTAGGGACCATCAAACACGGATATGCTCTTAGAGCTGTGATGTCTGTTTACAACAGTAGCACGTTGCTATGAATGGGGCAGAAGAACTCATATAGATGGGTCCAGGGACCAGATCAGAAAGAACTAGGGATCACCACATGCACCCAGTGCCTCTTTGCTCTCTTCTTCAAGAATGTGCTTATAGGGAGATCCAGAGACTCTCTTAAGACACAGAACAGAGGTAGTCAGACATGTCCTAAGAAGAACATTGACCCAAAGGAAAAGAGTATTCACAAATCACTGAAAACGTGAGCCTCCTCAAAGTGTAAAGTGTGTGTTACCTATATTCAATATATAATCTGGTTACGCTGGGAAGTATATTGTATAGCCTTAATTTTCCTGTTGTAAGTTTCACAGCTCCCTTTTAGGTGGGGAACTGACCACTTCCATGAAACAAAGAAGTTATATTTTATTTTCACACTGCAGTGCAGTGTGCAAATGTGTTACTTTATTAAAAACCAATGTTTATAATCATACCTACATCTTATAACTTTCGGGTAATAGGAATCTTTATGTTCATGCCTCTTTAGTGCATTTTGATGACATCAGAGGGATGTATGACAAACTGTCAAGACACAAAATACTTCCATCACTCAGTTTCTTTCTGTCCGTTCTCAGTTACTTACTCCATCTTTCCCCCAGAGGCAAACATTGATCTGCTTCCAATGATTATGGGAAATGATGGCTTTCAGTATTCCTGAGTGACTCATAGAATTTATGCTCTTTTTTGTCTGATCTCTTTTGCTCAGCAAGATGTTTTCGAGATCCATCCATGTTGCTGTGTACATTAATAGGTCATATTCCTTTAAGTTCCCGAGTAATAATTCATTGTATGAACATGAATTTACTTACCTAGCTCTTTTTTTTTTTTTTTTTGTTTTTTTGAGACAGAGTTTCTCTGTGTAGCCTTGGCTGTCCTGGACTCACTTTGTAGACCAGGCTGGCCTCGAACTCACAGCGATCCACCTGCCTCTGCCTCCCGAGTGCTGGGATTAAAGGCGTGTGCTACCACGCCTGGCATTACCTAGCTCTTAATAATGAATGCTGGAGTTGTTTTCAGCTTAAACTATCATGACTAAAGTTACTAGAGCATTCGCTAATATTTATTTATTTTTATGTCTATGAGTGCCAGCATGTGTGTCCACCATGTGCGTTTCTGGTGCTCGTGAAGGACAGGAGTAGGTTCTAGATCCCCTGGAAATGGAGCTACAGATAATTGTGAGCTGCCCTGACGGTGCTCAGAACCTGAACAAGTCCTCTGCAAGAGCAGCAAGTACTCTTAACTGCTGAGCGCTCAATCTCTCTCTCTCTCTCTCTCTCTCTCTCTCTCTCTCTCCTCTCTCTCTCTCCTCCTCTCTCTCTCTCTCTCTCTCTCTCTCTCTCTCTCTCTCTCTCTCTCTCTCTGTCTCTCTCCTCTCTACTCTCTCTCTCTCTCTCTCTCTCTCTCCCCACAAGTTGCTAGAACATTATTGAAGACTGTGTTCATTTCTCTTGAATATATATATCCCTTTATAATGAACCCACCATTTCCCCAGGTAAGATTCCCACTTCACATCTGCACAGTAATCTATGAAGGTCATTGCTGTTGCACATCCTCATCAACATCAGCTGTTAACACTCCTCTTCACACTCTTGCTGGTGGGTGTGCCGGGACAGTCGGTGAACTGGGTTGTCCTAATAATGAGTGATGCAGGGCCAGTTTCCAAGTCCTTCCTGGCCGTTTACACAGCTCCCCTTGGACACTGTCTACCTTGTTCCTCTACCCACTTCTTAGCCAGGACAACATGTGAGCCATGGAAGCCCAGGCTTCAAATTTCCTTTGAAACAGTCTATGTTGGGAATGGAGTTGGCTGACAGTACCAGTTGCTGCTTCCAGCCAATGCCAAACACTGAAGGAACCCAAGTGGAACCTGTTTCTGCTGCACACAGGTGCTTCTAGGACAGCTGTTGCTGAGGGTCTTCTATGGCAGAGACAGGTTCAAGTTGTTTTGTTGCCCAAGGTTCTTGCTCATCAGGCTATCTTTCCTCTTTGTCTTGTGCAGCAGTTGAAGTGGATCTTTGTTCTCTGTTCTCTATTCTCTGTTCTCTCTGTCTCTCTCTCTGCCTCTCTCTGTGTCTCTGTCTCTGTCTCTGTCTCTGTCTCTCTTTCTCTCTCACACCTGCTGAATCATCACAAGCTCTTCACTGAATGCAAACTTCCAATACCATTTTGGCATCTGAAAACACAGTTTGATTTCAAAGATACTGACTTTTGAAAGTTCTTTTAATAATCTGGATACAAATCTTTTGTCAGAAGTTATAAAATAAGTTTTTATTCAATATATGGCTTGCATGGAAATTTTCTTTTCTTTTCTTTTTTATAATTTTCTTTTTTTTTTACCCATATGTGTGTGTGTACTCAGTTTACCACCTGATTGCAGCCCCCCTGCCTCCTTTCCTCCCTGCTCATAGTGGGTGTTATAGTGTGATGCAATCTCATGACCAAAAACAAGTTTAAGAGGAAATGGTTTATTTGGCTTATGTTTCCACATGATTGGTCATCATTTCTCAGAAACATAAAAACCTTATACTGAGGATAGTAACTTTTATCCCTTATCTTTTCCATTATCGTTATATCTTTTACATGTACATATGCTTTGAAGCCTACAAAATGTTATTTTTAACCTTCAAATATTTTAAAGCATGGGGGAGTAGTGTTCATTTACTTATGAGCATACTTAACATATATAAATGCACTCTATTTCTTCTTGTATGTCTGAATTTCAATGTGGCATAATCATTTAAGCTTGAAGAACATTGTATTTCTTTTAAGATTTAGTTGCTCTCACCATGTTTTTATAGCTCCCATTTACCCTCAAACATCTTTATCTCACTTATATCTCTAAACTCTCTCTCTCTCTCTCTCTCTCTCTCTCTCTCTCTCTCTCTCTCTCTCTCTCTCTCTCTCACTCACTCTCCTCTCTGTCCCCCCTAGATCAAGCTGGTTTTTAAAATATGCATCCTCTGCACTTTAAAGATGCATGCTCCTTCTTCACTGGCCTTGTCTCATGTGAATTCTAAAGTAATCTCATCATTGTTAACTTCTAAATAAACTCTTTTTTTATGCTGATTGAGATGTCTTTGGTTTTTTTCCAGAAATTTTACTATTTTGTATATGTGCATGTATATGTATGTGTATATGTACATATTTGTGTGTGTTTGCTTATTTAGTCTTTGTGACTTCTGTTTTCATTTGCTCTTAAGGAAAAAAATTCAATTTATTTTCTTCCCTTATTTCTTTATTGTATCTATCTAGGCCTCCCACTGAACATATACTAAACCACGTCATGTTTTCTTAAAGCTAGATACAATTCATTTTATTTTTGTTGTCTATTTCTACATTCACTTCTTTAGTCTGTATGTTTTCTATTTTTCTGTCTAAAGAGTCTCTAATTTCCTTCAATAGTGTTCAATGTAATATTAAGACTATCTATTATGTTTTTCAATTAAAATTTATATATGCTATAATGTTTTGCTCGAGAATATGCCTTTAACTCCCAAGAAATTCATTTTTAAATAAAATCTCTTATCTGTTTATTATTTATATACATTATTTTAGTTTGAATACATGTATAATAATATTATTTAAAATTCTTTAACTTTTAACTATGATGTGTTATTGTTTTCTGTTTACATCCCAGTGGTCATTAAGAGCTCTTATCATTCTTCTCTTCAGCATGTTTAACAAGTGTTTATCCCTTGGATTTTGTAGTTTCTACATTGTTAATAATCTGGGTTTTGTTCTTTTTTCAATTTTCTCCCACGTAAGGTGCTCCCCCAACGCCATCTCTCTCTCCCCCTTCTTCCCTTTCCCTCTCTCTTTTGCTCTCCTTCTCTGAAATCCAGCTAATTTACCAACTGTTCAGCTTGGTCTCTTCAAGGCTTGGTCTTAGAGTCAGCTGTAAAGTAGGTCTTCTTCTTTGATTAAGTTGAAAGTCCCATGCCATCAAGTGCCATTTCTGGACACATGGAAGAGAGGGGAGCTAAGCACAGTCCACTTGTGCTGGCTACAAGCCCAGTGTCTGTCAGCCTCATGTGAGTTCTGTGATTTCTGATCAACTCCTACTTTGCAAGTAGCTGTTTCCTCCAGGCCTGCTTCAATCTTTCCCTGCTCATATATAGAGAACCATATTGCTAAAAAACTTAAGGAAACTCATGGACAACTCAAGGAAATTAATGAAAAAAATTCCTTTGTTTGGCATATCCATGTTCCATAGTACCTAGTATTCATCTTGGTTATTAAATAACCTGTAACTATATTGTACCTATTGTATTCAAGCAAACTTAAAC
Organism: Acomys russatus; assembly: GCF_903995435.1. NCBI lineage: Eukaryota > Metazoa > Chordata > Mammalia > Rodentia > Muridae > Acomys > Acomys russatus. The sequence continues at coordinate 64,873,154 of NC_067138.1, read as the reverse complement.
TCATTGCTTACTTAGTAATTACCCAAAGTACAGAAACAAAAAAAAAAAAATCTGAAAATTAAGATGAACTAGAGCAAAGTCACAAATTGCTCACATAAGTGAAAAGTTAAAAGATTCCAATAAGGAAATAAAGAAAAAGAAAAAAATATTAAAACATGCACATACCAAGGTTACCAAGACCCAATACCCATATCTTTTGTTAATTGCTTAGTATGGTTTCCATAAGTATGTGTGTATAGGACAGCCCTAGGACATGAAGGGTACAGTACCACTTGCAATGCCAGGCACCCACTGTGGGGGTTAGGGCTGGAAGCACCATGGATAAGCTATGTATGAACCAGTACAGATATGACGGACAAACACATACATCAATGCATCATTTTATATTTGCTTCAGCATGTGAAAGAATACAGAGCGATGCTTTGAAGGAGACTTCTCTGTTCTCCATCCAACTGAGCCCAGCTGTAGAAGTAAGAGATTAAGCCTTATATCATAGATTGGGAGATTTTTCTTATTATTTCTCTATGACAGTGGGTTATCTCTAAATCTCTGACGGCTTTGTGCAGAGCTCTCTTTGTCCTCTGGCCTCATTTCCTGGTACTTTGGGTCTTCCCATAACCCTCACATTATTGACGTTCCCACCTTGTTTTCTACCTCTGGCTTCCTAGGTGTTCTTTTCTTTCATATTTCCATGTTCTACCTATACCGTTCTCTCCTGCAGTACTACTTATCCCTCCTTTTCCCCCCCTGCAAGAGAGCTGTCTTACTTTCCCCTTAAACTACCCCTGTTTTTTTTTTTTTATTAGAAATGAATGGTTTTTCTCACCTCATCTTCATTTATTTCCTTCATGGATGAGAATTTGTTTTTATGGCCCAACATTGCTCTTTCCCATCTTTACTGTGCTAGAAAGTCACAGCAGGACCATGCTATTCAGAGCATCATCACATTCACAGTGTCTGGCACACAGTAGGCTCCCACGGAGTGTTTGCTAGTTAGATGAATTAATGGCAATGTACATGGGTGAAATGGGGCTGGATATCTCTATTTTCTGATGATAATCCTTCTTACCCCAGGATAGTAGAGTCTAAAGACCAAGTCACATGCTAGTCATGCTGTCCGACATCCATTCTTTGTCTCCTGGCTGCAGATCTGAATTGTATTATTTCTCAGAGGCTATTAAGAAGCCTTCAGAGAAAGCACATGAAATTACCTCCAGTGCTGGCTTGCAATAATGTCCTTTTGTTCTCAGATAGTCTCCAGTTGACAGCTATCAAGGTTGTTCTAATTTGTGTCAAACGGGCCATCTACGGGGAACATTTTGGAATGGGGAAGGTTCAGGAGATAGGAAAAAAAAGTAATGAATATAAAGTGTAAATGCCATAGTAAAGTAATAGAGACATACAATAACAGCAAGGGAAATTTGACCTTCTGGCCAGAAACTCGATCGTGAACCAATTGGAGAACTTGAGAAAATTGGATCAGCCTCAATAGTCACAGAGTAAACATGGGAAGTACAATCCAGTCTTATTAAACATAATGCACACTTAATGCATAATTTTATTGCAGCCAATTTCATGCTAGTGCTTTAAATGAAGCTGGGTTTTCTTCCACGGCACCAGTCCACTACCATTAGTGCCTCTTAAGAGAACAGCAAGGCCAGTAAACTGTCACTGGGCTGATCTCTTCCTCAGCCCATACTTTCTGCTTCATAGATTCACCCCACTCCCACTGCTTGTACTGAGATCTTGTCTCCATCCAGTACATGGCTTTTGAAGCACTCCATTCTTTTGGCAAGTTGTTTGCATATGGGAACGTGATAGCATTTCCATTTTATGCCAGCATGTAACACAGTGAACTTCTGCTTTGCTGGGATGTTTGTCTGAATCCCAGACCAGGAGTTGAGGTTTGTATTATCTATAAATTCACTCTGGGGCAAGAGCAGCATCTGCATGGCAATGAGGAAGGAGAAAAGAGAACCAAGGGCATCATCTCTAGGTCTTAAGGCTTCTTTCCCCGCCCCCCCTGTCAATATTAATTTTAAAAAGATATACCCTCCAATTGTTCTGGTTGTCTTCCTCTGGAGTCTGGTCTTCATATGTCTACAGACAAATGGGATAAGGTAAGATCCTGAATAAAGATGAACAAATCCGAGCCCAGTGGCTGCCTTTAGAGTGTTTATTCTGTTATTGCCTCCGTGTGTTTGTCATGCCTCTGCCCTCTCTGCCCCGACACCTTCTATAAAACTAGGGTCATAATCATTCGTGAGCAGATGCAGGCAGGCTGAAGAAGAGCTTTGTGAACCTGAGAGTGATTTGAGTTTATTATTGCGACTAAAGAAAAACAACCAATGTGATAGATGACGAGCAAGCCAAATTCTGTCAAAGCCATAATTCTTTCCATAACCTGATAGACATTCGATTTCTAAAGACATCAAAATATGCACTGGATAGTTTCTTAATTCTTCCACAGGATTCTGAGTTCTTTTCTCTAAAATCAAAATACAAATCAAATTTTCAAACAGAAACAAAATTTCTGAAAATGTTTTCTATCTGCTGTGGGGTGGGAGCAAATGAAAGCCCATGAAGGCATTCGTGACAGACGGTCTTCACAGATCTCTGGGGCTCTTTAAATCCCATACAAAGCAGCACTTTTCCGTTGAACAACTCACTCCCCACAGGACTCCCTTGAAAGCACTGCTCTGCCAGCAGCCATCAAGAGTTCTGCTACCAGGGTGTGTGGTAGCCTCAGAAGGAGTGCTCCTGGGTGGCCACAGGAGACCCAGAACGGAAATTACTGATCTGCATTCAGAATTCTGGATTCATTGGGATTTCAAAGAACATCTATAGAGGGAAGGAACTGCTTCCAGAGGGCTGGGAAGCCCAGCCAGACTTTTCTATGGGTTCTGAAACCTATCCATGCTTTAAAGAGACCAGTCATTCAGTTGTCTCTCTTGTTACAGCTGTTCAAAACCATAAACAGCATAAACAGATGCCATTTCAAGACAGGATAGAGTTGGAGCCTGTGTCACTGGGGAAAATAAACCCAATTTGAGAGAGTCAGAGCAGCCACAGGCTCCAAAATCTCTCTGTCTCTGATACAAACAGTATTCTGCTGCATCATCATCATCATCATCATCATCATCATCATCATTATTATTATTATTATTATTATTATTATTATTATTTTGTTTTAAAATTCCCAACATGTGTGGTTATTTTTTCAGATACAGATGGATTTGGAGACTTACATTATTTCTTGTAACTATGATGAAATGCCAGAGCAAATCAACTGAAAGGGGAAAAGATTATTTTTTTAAATTGTGCCTTTATTTTGCTTTTTTGTATTTCTTTAAGGTGGGGCCTCTCATAGCCCAGGCTAGACATGAACTCACTATGTAGCTGAAAATAACATTGAATCCCTGATCTTCCTGCCTTCTCCCCTGCACCCCCCCCCAAGTGCTGGGATCACAAGATTGTGGCACCATATCTGGCAAGAAAGAGTTTCTTTTAGTCATGTCCAGAGGCTGGATGGTCCCATTGCTTTCTGGCTGTGGGTGATAAAAGATCATACATGGCTGGGAGCTCTTGTTAATGTGCACTGGCTCATTTCATGGAGGGTAGGAGGCAGAGAGAAGTCAGAGAAAGGAAAGAGGAAGAAAGAGAAAGAGAGAGGGAGGGGCCATACTCCCTATGTTCTACTTCCTCCAGTTAGGCCACAGATCTCAGTAGCCTATTCAACTGTGAGCTCATCAGTGCATTAGTCCACTAAAGAAGTTAGTACTTTCATGACCCAATTTTCACAAAGCTCTTCAACTGGCAACTAAGCCTTTGACACATGAGCCTTTTGGCCACTTTTGTGTTCAAATCATGAGACTCGTTGGTTGTCCATCAATAGATACCATCTAAGCCCAGGATATGATTTGCTGCCCTTGTGCCAAGCATGAGGAATTGTTGAGAGGTGTTGTTGCCCTGAAGACTTTGCAATCCATCCAGATGTGAAGTTATATCATACAAGATAAAGCACATAAAGGGACCAAATGAGATGAAATTCAAAGTCAGAGGAGCTCAGAAGAGAGCTCACTACAGCCCACTGAAAGTGTATTTTATCCTATATCAAGTTTAATTGTTATTTTGTTAAGATGACAGTAATCTTTGAAACCCTTTACAGATCTGAACTGCAATATAAAAATGCCTGTCCAGCCAATTCTATGCTGTTTTGGACACATAAACTATTTACCCAAATGCATGTTCAGAAGCTAATGCTACATATGCTGCTTATGATGCTCCGGTTGATGAGGGCAGTGTGAGATATGCCCCAGTCGCTGGCCATCTGGTGGAGAACTGACAGACCAGTGGAATCTACAGGGTTTTTTGTTTGTTTGTTCTTGTTTTTGTTTTTACTTTAAAGGAACTATTTTATTATTTTTTTTTTACTTTTACATATACATTTATATTCTCACACATATGTACAATAAACTACATTCAGTAAGAAGGACCAGAAATAATTAGGAATTATATAAATGTTACATTCACTAAGGGAGCTACAATCAGGATGTGAAGAATTTAAACTGCAGAACAAGCAGGTAAATAATATTGCTAATCCCACAATATGGGACTAGGTCTGAGACTGGCTGAAACGTGAATGTCTAGGCACAGACAATGATTCTTGTTGACTAAAGAACCCCTATGAATTACTGTTAGATGCCATTCTTCATATGACATAAATGAAGATTTACAGATGTCTTCTTTTCCTGCTCATGCAAAGAGCAGAAATCCAGCCTTAATTGTTCCATGCACCATGCACACCTTTTATACACTTCTAATTTTAGGACTGTATAATGCTTGTGAGAAATTATATGCTTTCAGAACAAAAGAACCAGACACTGACATTGGATCAGACCTGACAGGATTCCAATGTCGCATACTGGACATTGACATCCTGTTTAGAGAAAGTGGTTGAAAAGAAAGAAGGGGTAATATAGAAATGTACAGGGAAGATAGAACAAAAAGTAGATTAGTGAATCTACTCCTCAACTTAATGCATCAGTTGTCACTCACAAGATATTTTTAATTCACTGATATAGAATTTTGTATATAGATGCAAAATAAGTTCTAGATACAATGGTATAGAATTCAAATGTAAGATTATTCTTCACACACATTAGATATACATTACACACACACACACACACACACACATATATATTTCTACTCTAATATAACTCAATTACAATACAAGGTTTACTTCCAATGCCTTGAAAGTGCTATCAAGATGCTTAGGAGAAATAAGTTATACAAATTAAGTGTTAGCAGATTAAATCATGGTCATGTCAATTGCTAGTCTACTTTTATAACAAGAATATACATCTCAAGTACAACAGATAGATATGACTCTATAGAAAGACATAGTCTTCAAAAACCCCAAAGACATGCAGAATACAGCATTTAAAAAGGTTTTTACTATTTTAAAGATTCATTGACAATGAAATAGGTTAACTCCTTACAACACCCAGCCTACCTCAAAGAAAATGATGAGCATCAAAAAACCTCCTTATGGAGATGGCTTCAAATGTGGCAAAAAAGCCACTGGCCAAAAGTTCCTCATTTCTACCACAGACAGAATTCTGCCTAAAAAAAGAGCAATCTTGGATGCAGGCAGAGTTGACAGCCAAACTCTGCCAAGACAGGGTAAGGAAGTTCTCCATAATTCCTGCCTCACAAATATGTCTGTCAGATATATTATGCCAGAGGGCTGAAGAAGATGCTCCAATATTATAGAAAGTTTTGGGTGAATATTCAGGTAGAAAAATGTCTCTGTCATATTTTCATTTAGAAAGACACTAACCTGCACTACCATATTCAGATAATCAAGTTTATTCTTCTTAAGTCTCTGAGGGAGTTGAAAACCAAGTAGCTTAGTTTTACAATGAAGCTTAATTGTTTAGTGTTTAAGATGAATTTAGGTCTAGATAGGTGTTCTAAGTTGATAATGACAATATGTGATGAAGATTAATTTACATTCAGAAATTTAGATGCACCAAGATAGGAAAGATGTCTTCTTCAAGGCTGCCAAATACAAATAGCCAAAACACTAAGAATGTAACATTTATATAATTCCTGATTGTGTCACAGTTCTTTTTGCTATAGGCAATCTATTGTATATATGTGTAATAATATAAATGTATATGTATAAAAATAAAATAATTAAAAAATAAATAAACTTAAAATTGTTACACTTATGGTGTTTTGGCTATTTGTATTTGGCAACATTGGAGAAGGTATCTTTCCTATCTTAGTGAGTCTAGAATTTTAAATGTAAATAAATATTATATCTCATCTCTATCAACCTAAAGACATCTATCTAGACCTAAAAACATCTTAATTCCTAGGAATTTAGAGTTTTAATGAACCTAATCACTATTGGCAAGACCAACTTATCCTGGTTATGCTTGTCATGTTTTTATATTCTCAGAAATCATTTTTCCATTTGCTTTACTCCTCTTCCTCTTCATTCTGGTTCCCCCTTCCTTTTCCTTATACTTCTAAACTGAGATGCAATTCACATAGCATCTGAATGACACATGAAAACCACCTCAAAGTAGATAGCTTTGTGGGTTTTTAAATACGCATGAAATTGCGCAACTGGAACCATTTGTTTCATTTAATTCCAGAACTGTTTTTTTCTCATGGGACCCATTTCTTCTCCCAAAGCCCATATGACTTAGTGATCACAGTCTACATACTAGTCTCCTTTCTCTTGGTGTGATAAAACACACAAACAAAAGCAACATGAGGAGTAAAGAGTTTGCTGTTGCTCACTGTTGCAGGTTACAGTTCATCACAGAGAGGAACTCAAGGCATCAGGAGCTTGTGGGAGTGAATTACACTGTATCCACAGTCAGAAGCAGGTACCAATAAGTTCATGTGTGCTACTACAAAGCTGACTTCCTTGTTGTTGTTTTGTGAGAGGGTTTCTCTGCATAGCCCTAGCTGTCCTGAAACTCACTCTGTAGACCAGGCTGGCCTTGAACTCAGAGATACATCTGTCTCAGCTCCCAAGTGCTGGGATTAAAAGCATGTCTCAACCACCCCTAGCTCAGCCAACTTTCATTACTCTTGTCCTTGCTTAGGAAATCGTGCTAATCATGATGAGCAGATCTTCCCATCTTAATCAATATAATCAAGGAAAATCCCCATAGTTGTGTTCAGAGGCCCATTTTTTATTTGATTCCAATTTCTGTCAAGTTGATATTTAACAGTAACCATCACAAATATAATACATGAAATTTTCTGGGTGGTTCTGTTACTAAGTGTAATAATTCGAAGGCTCATCTGTGTAGTAGTATGAATAAGTATTTTCTTTCTTCATGTGGTTGAATAACTTATAGTTCATTAGTATTATCCATTTATCAGTTGATGGTCTTTGCAGTCACTTCTTTGGGCTGTTACTGGTCATGATACCTGGTGTAGCTCTTCCCTCTGCATTGAAACATTGCCATAAATCTAAAGAAGTAAACAAAACTCACAATTATCATGTTAGTAGTTTAACATGACCCTTCCCAAAGTTATAGTGACACTAACAGCTGAATATTTTATGAAAATGACCCAGGAAAAGGTAAAGACAAGACTCCAGCTGTTCTACATGGTAGACATTCCCAGGAATTCTGGAAAGAAGACGCCTTCGGGAAGCGAGAGCTTTCTGTGTTGCTGATTACTTACAGTTTATACATCCTTCTACCTTTCAGATAAACATACTTACCAAAGTTAGTTGACTAGATGCCAGGTTCCTTGTTCCTTCATATAAGATGGCAGGGCATCATTCTCCAGAGTCTCTGGGTGAGGGTATTTATGTTAACCATAATGTATGATGATTTTTTTCAAAGATGCAAGATCATTTTATAGGGAAGGAGTTAGTAGTCAACAAATATTTAAATATGTTGTTGATATTTATGTCCAATATTTCACTTATACATGCACTTAAAGATATACATAGTTGTGGCTCTGGACTTTGGTGTAAATAATTCTAAAGATCTTAAAGAAGCACCAATCATGATTTTACAGCATAGAAATGAGAAGTGAGAAGGGTTGATGAAGCAATTCTCAAACAGGCAGGTTTTGGAGGAAACCTGTAGAAGAGTCAAAGGAGAGTAAAGGAGGGTTAAAGCAGGACAGAAGAAAGAGCATGAGCCGAAGAAAGCATGAAAAGTCATTGCACTGAATGTCTATATTACTGAAACTGCAGAAGAGCATGAGGAAGGTTAGAAGAGGTTAATAAGGATGATTAGAGGGACTCACAGCCCAGCCATGGTTGCTGCCAGTTCACAGCATGTATCTGCTTTTACACCCTTACTCTCTGTGTTGTTTTATTTTATTTTTTATTTCTGTGGTATAACAGCATGATCAAAGCAAGTTATAAGAGGAAGAATTCATCTAGGGATTAGGGTACCGGAGGGTTAGGGCCTATAATGACAGGGACTGCATGAGAGTACGCAGCACACATGGCATCTGGAACTGGAATCTGAGAGTTGAAGGCTTATAGCTCAATCACAGACAAGGAGCAGAGAGAACAGACTGGGAATTGTACATGGCTTTGAACCCTCAAATCTCACCACCAGTGATGTACTTCCTCAGCAAGGCCACACCTTCTCAGCCTCCCCACACAGTGCCACTAACTGAGGATCAAGTATGTAAATGCCACAGCCTATGGAGGCATTCATGTTTAAGCCACACTACTCTCATATGGGCATCACTCGCTCACTATATGGTTATGGTTCCTCTGCCATCTTTTAAATCTCTTCACCCAAGATCAGGAACTGCTTAAACTCTCTACCTTAGGCTTACATCCCAAACCTGCTCATTTTATCTGTAACATTTGAGCAATTAACAAATTCTCACTGGCAACTTCCCTTCCTGGCCCTTCATTCTCTTTCTTCCTCTATGGTTTTTTTCTCCTTTGAGGTCAGGGTTTTGATTTGTCCTCTAATTCATTCATGTTGTATATGTTTTCAAAATTCGTCCAATGGACTTTTATATTAAAAAAAGACATTCTGCTTCTAGCACAAACTGTTATCACAAAGTCTGGTGTTCCAGGCTTAGCACCCACTGTCCTGTCTACTCTAGGTCTCAATGGCATCTTTCTGTAATACATCCAGTGATTTTCATTGTTCAAAGATAAGGCCTGACCACAAGACACCATTGCTGTCTCCATTTCTCTTTTTAAAGCTATTAATATGTTTATTTGACATACTAGATACTGAATTTCACACCGGCTTCACTCATATTCACCTCTCTATTACCCTCTCTTTTTCCTCCATCAGTTTCCATCAGTCCCCTCTTCTTTATGCCAATAATCTTTCTTCTGCTTCACACATACACATTTATTTACATGTATGTGTTTATTTATTTATTTGTCTCTCATACGTTCCATCTCGATTGCAGTTTCCCTTCTCTCCTCTCCTCTCAGTGCCTTTCCCCACTTCCCCTCTCTCCCATATCCATTCCTCCATTTCCCTTAGGAAAGGGCAGGCCTCCCAGGGATATCAACCAAACATGGCATATTAAGTTGCAATAAGACTAAGCACATCTCTCATATTAAGGCTGGGTAAGACAAACCAATAGGAAGAAAAGGATCCCAAAAGCAGGTGAAGGAGTTAGAGCCTCTGCTCCCACTGTTAGGTGTCCATCAAGAACACCAAGCTACACAGCCATAACAAATAGGCAGAGGACCTAGGTTAGACTCATACAGGCCTTCTGTCAGCTCAGTCTCTGGGAGCCCAATGAGCCATGGTTAGTTGATTCTGTTGGCTGTTTTCTTGTGGTGTCTTTGACCCCTCTGGCTCCTACAATCTGTCCTCCCTATCTTCCATAGGATTCCCTGAGCTCCACATGTTTGGCTGTGGGGCTCTGCATCTGTACCCATCTGGATGCAACCTCTCTGCCAGGCTCTGGTCTACAAGTAGATCAGAGTAACATTAGGAATCATTTCACTGACTTTTTTGCTCATCGTGTTAGTTTCTATCCTAGGTCTCTGAGCTATCCAGCCTCTGGTTCCTGTCCCTCTAGACTGTGTCAAGCATGGCCTATCTCTCATGGCATGGGTCTCAAGTTGGACCAGTCATTGGTCGGCAACTCCCTTAAGTTTTCTGCCACCTGTACTCCAGAACATCTTTCAGGTAGGACAAATTGTAGGTTGAAGGTTTGTGCTGGGTTGGTGTCACAGAACCTCACTGGAAGCCTTGCCTGGTTACAGAAGATGGTCATTCAGGCCATTGGCTGAAGTCATCTTTGTAGATTCCTGGGAGTTTCCATTGCACTGGGCTTCTAGGTGACCCTAGAAATGATCCCAATTCCAGTTGTGTCACCCAGTACTCTCTCATTCTATTTCCCCAATCCTCTGTATTTTTAAATCCTTTTTTCCCAGTGCTCAAGCATACTTGTTGACGGTGGCTTTGGGATATTCCCTATGGTTTCTTTGCTTTGATTCTGGTTGCCTGATCTTTAATGAATAATGCTTTTAGTACATCACACATGAGATATTATCCAGTGTTTCATGGTGATAGTCAAGTATTCCATGATTTTATTCAGGGCTCTCTGCCAATATCATCCTTTTTTCTTATACATACCATCTCTCTTTCATGACTTAAAAACTCATTGTTTATCCAAGTAATATTTCTGTTTGTGTGAAACATGCATGCACGTGCATATGTGCATCCATGCGTTCTTAGATAAATCATGCAACAGACTTGCAGCAGGCATGGAAAAGAAACCCTTAAGAATGACGGTGAGCTTTGCTGGATCTGGCTGAGCAGGAGGTGCCATCATGTATGTTGACATTTGTCACAACAAGCACGAAAAGCTTTGGCACAAGTCGCACAAGTTCCGGGGCAGCTACCTGAGGCTAGTCAAAACTATACTGGTTTCTGGCCAGACAAAACAACTCTACCCTCAATCAGGTTGTGCTAAAAAGGTAACTTATGAATCATACTAACTGGCCACCTCTGTCCCTATCTTGGATGATCCAAAAGATGAAGCTTCCCTGGCCAAAAGAACTAAACAGCTGTGCTTGTGGAAAAGGTCACAGATGATGTGAGGAATTTGGAAGTGCCTAAGCTGAAGGTGCACACAGCAGGTAGCAGCAGGAATGATGTCACATCTTCGAGGCTTAGGGGTATGATCACCACCTTTGTCTAGCTAGCCCTGGAGTTTACCAAGTGTGGTGGTGTCGTGCTCCTGTCTGGTTCTCAAAAGGGCCCAGAAACCTCACAGAGCCACTCCAAACCCTATATCCATTCTAAATGCCAGAAGTTGGAGCATGCCAGAAGCAGAAGGAAACAGCTATGGCTACAAAAACTAACCCTGGATCTTACTTTTCTTAAAAAATTTTTTTCATGTTGAAAACAACAACCTCAATGATGGTGAACTGAATATGGATCTCCCTGCTGTGAACTTGCCAAAAGCCAAGTGTGTAATCTTGGTTCACATGCAGAGAGATAGATCACATGTTCATCCAGCAGGTACTGAGCCATCTCCTGCTTTCTGTCTGCTCTAGATGCGGTATGCTTTCTGCCCTTTTGGAGTTTCATGTCTTTTGAGAGAGTAGACATTAAACGGTTGTAACCATGGGAATAGGAAGTCACTTTTTAAAGTACGGTAAGTTCCAGTAGGGAAAAGAACAGAGAATAAGGAGACAGATAATAGAGACTTAGTTTAGATGGAGTTGTAAGAGAAGGCTTAGCTAGGGAAGTCACTGAGAATGGAAAGGCAGAGCCAGCAGAAGGGTGAGAGGAAGAGGAATCTGGGCAGAAGGACCAGCATAGGAACGGCCACCATAGGAGGCTTGGATGTTTAAAAGGTTTAATGAGCATTATAAAATGTGGATTTAGTGAATAATTATCATTTATTTCAGGGTGCTCATATGACCACAATGCGGTGTGAACATGGCATCCTCCTTTGCAAGTAATCTGTATAAATTATTATAGACTGTGGTCTTATTGGAATATTATAAAAAGGAATGTACTTGTAAAGGAGAGTGGACGTAATAGCTTGGAAAGGACAAAATACTAGCAAAAAGGAAGGAAAGAAAAACCCACAGCAAGGATTTGCTGTGTTACAGTTGTTGTGTTTGGAAATCACACATCCAGTTCCCATCTAGTCTGTATCATGATCTTAAATGGTGGATATTCATTCTACTAGACAGAAGTTAAGATTGACTGAGGCTTACTAACTGGCATAATTAATAAATGATAGGGCCAGCTCTAATTCTGTCTAATGGGTGACAGTGCCCTTCTCCTACAGCACTGTCACAAGATCACTATTTTAAGATCTCTAAGGCTGTCGGTGGCTAAGAGGACAAGGCACCATATAGCCGCAACAAGAATACTAAAAGCAGGAAGTGCTCTTAAGAGCCCAAAACTCTATTTGTAGTGGTGTCTATGGAGAGAGCAGAATTAGGGGCTCCACATCAAAAAGGAGACAGTATCAAGCACACAGATCAGGGAGCAAGAGTCAGCAGACAGTCTAATCCAAATGTGAGTCTAGGAGATGCACAGGAGCATCAGAGAGCTCGGAGAACTTCAAGGAGTGAGAAGCTTTGGGGATGTGATCTCTTGACATCCCTGGACCCTGCCTGAACCTACCCATGCTACTATTTCTAGGTAACAGGAAGTCAGATGGAGGTCAGTATGTTCTCGGTCAAGGTCCTAATGAATTTGGGTGTTTTTGGTTTTTTTTTTGAGGATCAAGTTCTTGAATCATCGATGGTCCTTTCTCCCTGTGATCTCACCTGGTAGAAAGAAGATAAGTTCTGGTGGACCCTAATCTCCAGGGCATTGATCTCACTCAGGAGGGTAAGGTCTCATAAATGTGTCAGCCCCACCAAAAGCCAAAGTCTCCTAATGCCATCACACTAGAAGCTATAAGTTTCTTTCTTTCTACTTTTTAAATGGAATGTGTGCCTGTCTGTGTGTGTACAGTATGTGTGCTTGTGTGCATACCGGCATTCATATGCATGCGTGTAGGTGCCATGATGTACGTGTGAAGGCTAGATGACACTCTTGGATGTTGGTTCTCATCTTCTTATTTGAGATAGGGTCTGTTTTTTGCCTCTAAATCCCAGGCTAGTTGACCCACAAGACTCCTGAGAGTTCTCCATCTTCATCTCCCATCTCACCACAGGAGTGCTGATATTGCAGATATGTGTGCAACTGAAAGCAGATTTTGAGGTGCACGGATTTGGATCCAGATCTTCACACTTGAATGGCAAATGTTTTACCTATAGAGCCATCTCCTCAGTCCCTGGAGCTAAGATTTGAACACACCAATTTATCAGAGGTAATACCAACAGGTAGACCACAATAGACCTATAACTAAGAACTAGCCAAATATCAGGAAGATGCTGCTGCCGCTGATGTCATTCCTCCTGGGCAGCCACTGGCCAGCAACCAGGAATAGTGGCCAAACCGGGACCTGATCACTGTTGCCCAGACCATCTGCTCCAGAAATTCCTCTGGACTCTGATGTTCTCAGGTTAGCATTGATGCCTGGATCTCTTCTGGCCTGTGAGCATCTCAGTGCAATAGTTAGAGGAAATCTAGGAGGAGCCAGGGTATTGTTTTGGGCTATTAGGATACCTGTGTCTTATACCTATTATGTGTCAAACAATGTTTTACCAAAGCTGTGTCTATGACTGCATTTAATCTTCTAGAGACCATGAGTGGATACTACCACTGACATCAGATATAGATGGCTCACAGTATGTAAGTACCATAAAGTTTCACAGTAATTTGTAGCTAGAGTCTGTCTCCATTATAGAGTTAAAGTTCAGAGCCTTTTGCTTTTTCTTAGGCACCCTGCTTTGGAGGGACGGTAGACTGAAAGACAAAGGGGCATGGCACATAGAGCTGCCCTGGTCTGCCACTCTACTCCCTAGCTCTTTGTAGACCCTTTTCTTCAAGGTTTTCGTAGTATCTTTTCTGCTGTTCACACCAGGATCACTGGCCTAGAGGCTTCTGGGGATTTTTCTATCTGTCTCCCATCTTGTTGTGTGAGTGCTGGGATTTCAGATGTTGGTGCTTTTGTCTCTGGCTTTTATGTGAGTTCTGAGAATCTGAATCTATGGCCTGTGACTCTCCCTTTCATGCTCACCTAATTTCTGGGGACCCCTGTCCACTCATTTTTCAACTCCCAGTCAGTCCCATGGCCTTGGCCAGCTCTGTTCTGACAGACAGAGCATGATCCCAAGGTTACATGTAGGCATGGCACCTGATGCCTTTATTTCACAGCTCTAAGAACGATTTCTACAAAGACTTTGTTGCCTGTTTCTCCCCACAGACATCAAACTCCAGGGCAACCCTACATGAGTCTATGGTGCTGAAAGTCCAGAGAACATATTGGCTAGATGTTTCTACCTTGGCAACCTGGGTCTCAGTTACCTAGGAGAAAGGAGAGCTTGAAGCTTCCTGCAGAGACACACCTACAATATGCAAAAGCATATGGTTGAAAGTTCCACCAGGAGGACCTGGTGGGCACCAGGACACCAGCTCTTTGTCCTGAAGAAAATAGTGGGCAGGAGTTTGGAGAAGTGAACCAGCTTGCTAGGTCTACTGATAAAGCCAGTTGTACCATCCCATCTCTGAGATTCCTTAAGTGACCTCCCTAATGCTACACAACCCAGGTGTCTTGCCACCTCCCAGACAAAGTAGCTCTTCATAAAGGAGCCAGGACAGTGCAGGGAAATAGCTAGCAGTAGAAAAAAAGCTAGTGGCATTATTTCAGGTCTGGGTTTGCATTTTCTTGCACAACTGATAACTATTTTCCCACACCGAGGAGTAAGGAGATAGACTACAGCTTTTCCCAAGACCTTCTGTGCTGAGCACCACAAGTCACACTTCTTAGTCTGAGGGACCCACCCTATTCAGGGTGGTCTCCCACCCTCTTTATCGACATGGGTTTTTATCTTTCCTATTGCTTATCAGCACAAAGGAAGACAAACCCTTGAGGAAAGTAGCACATGAATCAAGTGCTGTGTACTCAGAACTTCCACTTGAAAGAATTATGAGAAAAATAGAAAATGTCCACACTACTTTGGATTCCTCAAAACTGCTATGTAGGAATTGTTTCCTTACTTTCTCCAAAGAATTATGTAACTCAGGTGGCATAATTTCTGCTTTATCAATGATGAAACAGAGGTTGGTGAGTGTGACGTGCCCAGTGTCTCACTACTAAAAGCATTTCTGGGACCTGGACCCCCTATGATGTTGACCTGTGTTACCTTCATTGCATGTAATCAAATGAAGTCCAGTGTGAGGAACACATATTTAAGTGATATGAGCTGTTTTTAGCCACAGTGGGTGTAAATATAAACATGGTGTTGGCTTTGCATATGTAAGCCATAACTGAGGCATTAAAATGAATTATTTCTGAAAACTAATTTATTAAAGAACTATTTATTTGTGGTACTACTTATTTAGAAAGAATTTATTTGTGAGACTATTTAGCAAGTGTAAAAAATCTATGTATTCCTGATATCATTGTGTTTAATAAAAAGATTAAAGATGTATGTTTTAGCCATTTTTATACCCCAAACTCCCAGAATACTTGCTTTTTTAAGTAGAAAGAACATAATAGACAAAAAATGATGACAGAGAAAAAATTCGAGGGAGGAAAATTGTTCCAACACCAACCTTTTGAGGCATCACTAAAGGCAGCTGTTTCTGTTATAATTTTGAAAAGCACTCTGGGTATTTCTTGCTGCCTGAACAGCCATTATTCTAGAATAGGATTGAAGTGAGGACAACAAGGTTTGGGGGATACAGATTGGGACTGAAAGGCCACAGACCAAGCTTGCATCTCATGCTGCTGGCCTCTGCAGGTAAGCTAGATGAGCCAGGGTTGCTTGCCTGGGCCTCTGTTTTTCCCTTTGTAAACTAGAAGCACCTTGACAAGTATTTAGACACACAAGGCAATAGAAATATAATTACCACAGTCCTTCTGGGTAAGACAAGAGATTCCAAGTGGTTCCCTACATAGACTTGTTTTCTCCCAAATCCTTGTAAGGTAAGTATAGAATATGAGGAATTGTGCCTAGGTGAGGTCAATAAGCTTGCTCAAATTCACAAACTAGAGCAACGACTTGATTCAGTTCTGAGGCCTCTAATTGGATATATCATTCACTTAGTGAAACCAAAGACTCCATGCTTGCTTCCAGCATTCAACTGTGAGGGCAGCTGTGTAAGGAGACTGAGCCCATGAGAAAGGCATTTATGTTTAAGAGGCTTCTGTGCATGGATGCTGGCGAAGTCAAACTAACATCTCCTTTTAGTATGCAGCAAGTGCCGTGTCTCTGTTAATCGTATTCAGTCAGGCAGAGTGGAGAAGAGAAAGGAATCAAATAAACATTTCGCTTAACCTTTACAATCCACACATGCTGATTGTCCCGCTAGATTTAGAATACTGTCCTGCCTGTAATCACCAGTCACGTTCTGTGATCTCTACAGACCTCTTTGTTCTCTGTTCTTCCTTGCTTCCTGTCATTTTATGTCTATGGGATTTCTTTCCCCTGATTCCCAGCACATCTCATTGCTCAAATCAATGTCTTTCTGTCTTGAGTCTTACCCTGTCCTCTCGCTACTTGGTGGCACTGGGGTGAAATGCAGCTCAGTGGTGATCTATTGGACAGCTTACATCTGGCACGCTCCAGGACAAGGAGAGGCACAGAACCTCATAAATCGCACCAGAAGGGCCTTGACATCATCATCAACATATAGCAAACAAAAGAAGAGAAAAAGAAATTGCCAAATGAATCAATACATTAAAGGAGTGGTTGATGAGATAATTCAGTAGTTAAGAATAAATTCTACTCTTGCAGACCACTGAGTTTGGTTTCCAGTACCCACCCACATTAGGTGGCTCACAATAGTCTGTAACTCTATCTCCAGGGCACCTAACACTCTCTTCTGGACTCTGAGGGTATCAGCACTCACACTTGCACATGCCCACACATGCCTGGAAATAAAAACAAATCTTATAAATAAATATCTTTTAAAAATACATATTTTATTAATTTATTGATACTACATCTTAATTGTTGTCCCATCCCTTGTATCCTTCCATTCCTCCTTTCCTCCCGCTCTCTCCCTACTCCCCTCCCCTATGACTGTGACTGAGGGGAACCTCCTCTCCCTATATATGCCCATAGGGTATCAAGTTTCTTCTTGCTAGCCTGCTAGGCTTCCTCTGAGTGCCACCACGCCTCCCCATTCAGGGAACGTGGTCAAATATGGGTCCAGATCCGTTCATCATAATGTTCTTCTTGTAGGTTTTTAGGACCCTCTGGATCCTTCTATTTCCCCATTCTCCCTTGCTTCTCTCACCTAGAGTCCCAATAGGATGTCCTCCCCTCTGTCTCACTTTCCTGGTAAGTGAAGACTTTCATGGGACATGCCCCTTGGGCTAATGTCCAGATATAAGTGAGTATATATCATTTGACTCTTTCTGCTTCTGGGTTAGCTCACTCATTATGATAATTTCTAGTTCAATCCATTGGTCCACAAATTTCAGGAATTCCTTGTTTTTAGTAGCTGAGTAGTATTCCATAGATCCTTTTTATCTTGATATTGTCATCCTGTCTTGATACAAGCAACTAACTACCACCATGAGCACCACCATCCACAACATGTTAGACAGGGAATCTATGGAATGGAATCGTTTGGGTGTTATTGTATTCAATGAGGCAACAGCAAATGCAGTGATTAGTAGGTCAAAGCCATTGTGATGGACAAAGTTCTGGAGTTTAAGAACAGGCATTATTCTGATACATCTCTTCGGGTCGTTTGGTTGATGGTACCCTGGTTGCTTTTGGAATGATGTGAGTCAGATTTCATCAAAATTTGGGCAAGATGAAAAAAATATCTTTGCAACCACAGACAGTAAATGGAAATGTAAAACTCTATGGTGGTTTGAATAAAAATGGCCCCCATAGGTTCATAAGGAGTGGCACTCTTAGGAGGTGTGGCCTTGTTGGAGTAGGTGTGTCATTGCTCGAGGGAGCATGTCACTGTGGGTGGGCTTTGAGGTCTCAGATGCTCAAGCCAGGCCCACTGTGTCACTCTCTTCCTGCTGCATGAAGATGTAGGACACTCAGCTCCTTCTCCAGCGGCAAGTCTTCCTGCATGGTGCCATGCTTCCCACCATGAAGAAAATGCACTAGACATCTCGGAAACTGTAAAACAGCCCCAATTAAATGTTTTACTTTATAAGAGTTGTTACAGTTGTAGTGTGTCTTTTCACAGCAACAGAAACCCCCAACTAAGCCAAGCTCCAGACATAAAACAGTGCTGTCCTGTCCTCCATAGTCACCACTAGCTACATATGGCTTTTGATGTTGTGAAGAGTGACTAGTCTAGGCCTAGCTTTGCTCTAAGTATATACACTGGACTTTAGATACTTAGTTGGATGCAAGGGGAGGAAGTATAAAGAATAATATAAATGGTTTTTGTGTTTTGATTCTGTTGGGGTAAGATTGATGGTATATGCATTCAAATAAAATACATTACTAAAATGAATCAAACTTCCTGTTTATTTTTTAACTTATTTTTTAAATAACTGGTTCATCTTCATTGTTCTCATCATCTTCATATAAATCAGCACAGGAGTCCCAGAGTTGTCATTATGCACAAACAGAAAAATCCTTTCTATAATAATGGTCAAATTACCCAATGTGGGCAACACCAGAGAACATCACACACACACACACACACACACACACACACACACACACACAGAGAGAGAGAGAGAGAGAGAGAGAGAGAGAGAGAGAGAGAGAGAGAGAGAGAGAGAGAGAGACAGAGAGAGACAGAGAGAGACAGAGAAAGAGACAGAAACAGAGAGAGAGACAGAGACAGAGACAGAGGGAGAGACAGAGAGAGACAAAGAAAGAGGCAGAGAGATTACTCTTAAGATCAGGACTGATAAAGGAAGCCAATGTCATTAATCTGCAGTAACAAAAACAACCACCCTGTGAAGAAGCCCTTCATGGGGAATCTAGACCAAGGCAAGGATGTTTTCATGGTTGTTGCTGTATCTGCCCACAGACGTTTTGATTTTAGAGAATAGAAGGTGAGAATTTGTCCTATTGGTTTTAATAAGCAGTACACTGTGGTTAAGTCTGTGCTAGCTGTGCTCTGGAAGGCTCCTGGACTCTTATGTTCATTCCCTGACTCCACTCTAACAAACATCTTCAGGTCTTCTGATGACTACATCTCAGTTTGGAATTGCCTCTGAGGAATTTTCAGCAGCTACAGTGTTTAAGTTGTCTCTATAACAGAAGGCAGCTTCAACTGGGCCCATTCTAGCAGGTGACATGGAATGTTCTGGCAACATTATAACCACATAAAAGAAATTCTAGTTTCCAACACCCACCATGTGTGCATGTGTGTATGTGTGCCTCCATGTGTGTGCGTGTGTGTGTGTGAATCTGTGTGTACGCGTGTGTATGCTTGCATGTGTGGAAAAGAGGCCCTCACTTTATTTAGCTGCAAACCCAGAATTCCAGAAGAAAATCTGCTCATCAAGTCAACAGCTTGGTTGTATCCCCCTGGGAGTGGGGAATGTAGTGAAGATTTCAATTCCCATTCTGGATCCTCAGGCTACACTATTCACAATATATAGTTGTGGGTCAGGTGACTTCCCTCAGATTTATTGTTTAAAAAAAATTACAGAATTTGCTGCTAACCAGTCAAGAAATTGAATGCCGGAAATGATTTTTTTCCTTTGCCTTTTATCGTCTCTAGTTCTTGAAAGGCAAGAACAGATATGGCTGTTTTTTTAAACCTGGAAGATAATAGATGAATGTGAGTCTTTTATGCTTTAACATAAACACAAACATACGCAAGAGAAAGGATGAACTGCAAAAATGCATATTTTAGAGTGCTTGTTTTCTGAGTCAGAGTGCCATGTAGCCTTGAGTTTACTGTGCAGCCAAGGATGGCTTTGGACTCCTGATCTTCCTGCTTCCACCTCCTGAATGCTACAGGAGATGCCCCACCCAGTGTACCGGGTGCTGAGGATGGAATCCAGAACCTCAAAAATGCAAACACTCTTAACAATTATGCCACACCCCTGCTCCAAAAGCCACACCCCAACTCCAAAGCCAGGTCTTAATCCTCAGCTCCAAGTGCTAAACCAGGAGAGGCCACTCTTTTGGAGTCCTAGTTTAGTGGTATTGCAGCTAGGAATGCCTCCGTTTTCCCTCCTACTGTAAAAGGAGGAAAAGTCAGGGTATAAGCCAGTCTCGGTCTTCAGATACTTGGCAGAAGCACACAGCTTGTCAGCAACCTGCTCCAGACTGAGAATGAAGCAGTATTGACCACTGAAGCCATTGGCACTGAACAGTTTTCTGCTCTGTTCTGTTTTGCAGAGGTGAAGATGTTAACCTGAAGCTTCTCAGCTATGCTCATCACTATTGCTGAGATCTCATGACTTCTCGCTTGACAGTGTTTCAAGAATTTATCGTATTCCCTGTAGCTCGTTTCTCTGTATCACAGGCCATCAAGCTTCTGAGCTGGTCTTTAAAAGCAAGTTTGGTTCAGGCTGGAGAGTCACTTGGAGCTTTTTCATTTTGTCTTCTGTAACATTCTAGGCCCCATCACTACCTCTACACATGTTTGCATGAGGCATGGTGTGCATATTCAACCATGAGACCATTTCACCAGTGTCTATACCTAGCTAACACACAGTAAAGATGCCTATCACAGCTGCTGATTCGCTAAGGTGATTCTCAGACTTGATTCTCTGAAGTTGTTTCTTCGAGAAGATCGAATGCTTCCTCAGTATCCTGCCTCAGTAGTGGGAGGGCTGCTCTCATGTTGCCCCAGTGGGGGGAGGGCTGCTCTTGTGTTGCCCCTTGTACCAACAGCAACTCTGAGCAGGGGGATGATTTTGAAGACAGCCTTGGGCTGCTCCATCTAAGCCAGCAGCCCCAGAGATAATTGTTGAAAGGTGTTTACCTCTCAGTGGTTGCTGTCTTTGCTCCAAGCAGAATCTCACAGGATGTTGGCTGCAGTCATGACCCAGGTTAAACATAGACTGTGGCCTCATAGCTTGCTATTGCTCAATTCATTCATTATATACTCATCAAAAATTGACTGAACCCCTACAGGGTGACAAGTAGTGTTCTAGAAACTGGGAAGATAGGTGTGAACAAGGCAGGCAGTGCCGTCAACGCTATGAAGTGTCCACTTGGGAAGGAAACTGATCTTCAAAAATAAACCTGAAGACGGGGACTGTGTTAAGAACCACACAGATAAAGCCTGTTGCCTTGACACCTCAGAATGGCCACCCAGCGAGGTAGGTTCCCAGCATGTCATGTGATATGGCAACGGGCACTGAGAGGCCAGCAGGTCCACAGGGTGCTTTGAGTTCAGTAACAGAGGTGAGGCAGGGCTTTACCAGCCTCACCACAGTGCTGTAGGGGATTCTACTGGGGCCAGGATGTAACATTAAAAAAAAAAAAGCATCATTTCTCATTGTAAAGTTCCTCCCTTTTTTCAGGGTTATGACGATTAAGCAAGTGTGTAGTTGAAGAAAAACATTTATGATACCCCACATTTGGGCTTCGTTAAATATACATTGCTAGCTACTGTCCAAAAGTTCATAGAAAGCAAATGATTGCAAAAGTGAAGAATATTAATAAAAAATAACACGATAAAGGTTCTAGAAGCTCCTGGATGGCAGCGACTAGCTTTCTTCTGCCAAAGGAGAGAAGGACTCTAGATGGGTTTAGAACACAGGAGTATGCTATGGAGGTGAAGGCATCAGGAGGAGAGAAAATAGCTTGTACCACGTGTGAAAGAGCAGAGCTCATGCTGGGAGGCTGGGAGCAGGGTGGAGACCATAATTGCTTCTTCTGGTTAGACTATGAGTGCCCTAGAGGAAGGGGTGAGAGATGGGCTGGCTTAGCTCACAGAATAATCCCCTTTTCTATGGCTGTCAGGAACTCTGGGAGGTGATGAGCCAGAGAGAAACTCTGAGGGGCACAGACCCAACGTGGTGGGCCACGTGGACCTCCGTCATCTGAGAGGTGAGACCCCAATGTGTGCCAAATTGCCCCTTCAGGCTCCAGCCTCTCCTTAAACCATGGACCGTTTGCCTGTCTGGAATGAGATAATCTGTCAGACACCAGCTGCTGAGCATTCTTCCCTCATGGGCACATTTATTATTATGTTACAATGCGCATGGAGAATCTTAACCATTACTGGAGTGAAAATAATTAAAATGTGTTTCTTTCTTTCTTTTCTTTCTTTCTTTCTTTCTTTTTTTTTTTTAGTGTGTGTGTGTGTTTGTGTGTGTATGTGTGTGTGTATGTGTGTTTTGTTTTGTGTGTGCAAAAATTCTGCAGCCTTCCTTCTGCCACAGACAGCATCACTGGTCATGCACTGTGCTGGGGGAGCAGGCTGGGGGGAGTCCTTGTCATAATTAACAAAACAACCAGCAAGAGAATCCCAGGGTCTCCTGGAGGGGAAGCGAGAGACTGTATAGGGCCTTTGTGATCAGCCCAGGAGTTCAGCAGCCAGGGATGCTGGGCTGTGTCTCTGCAAAGTGCACGGGATGGGCTGGCTGGCTGTGAGAGCTGCACCATGTCTAATTATGTACCAGGAGGCAAGAAAAGGTGTAGGTCTGTCTTTCCAGTTCAGAGGGAGAAAAAAAAATATGTGGTGTCTCGCGTCTAAGAAACGAACAGGCTGACCTTTTCAGAGCGTCTGAAAGAAAAAACCAGATGTATTTCTCAAGAGTCAGTGTGACTGAAGGCTCGCATTGTGCTCTCACATAAAGGGAGAGCGAACCAGAAACCAGCAGCTGATGATCTGAAGCCAGGCTGTGCTATTGTCCGGCACACAAATGTTCTACAAGGACCCAGACCACCATGCAGTCCTCTCTGCATAGACTATGGAGTTTGGGAGAGAAGGCGGGGGAAGGGGGAACGCAGGCTTTTCTTTTCCTCTTTCCCTTTCTTCCCTTCCTGAAACCTTTTTCCTTCCAATCCCTCTGCAGTTGCTCACTAGCTAGCAATTATTCTCCTTGACCCTCCTTGCTCTCCAGACAGGGGTGTGGGCCTCTGAAGGTTTCCTCTCTTTGTACCTGACAATCCCATGTCACAGGCAGGCTCTCTGGGAGGAGGTGAGGTCTCAACTCCCTGGGGACCTTCACGGGGGTGAGGGTGAGGGGGTGGGGGTGGGAAGGAGTGGAGTGGCTGTGATTTATTCTCCACAAGGCAAAGTCAAAGCTAGGCAGCCGTATGTACACTGGGAGGCAGGCAAGGAGAATCCTCTTCTGTTCATCAAGGGCAGATCTTCTATTGTCCTTGGGGGGAGGCCCAGGGCAAAGGTTTGCTGTGTAGAGGGGGGAAGGGAAAAGGAAGAGAAAGATGAAAATGAGGAAGGCAGCCAGCAAGACTCTTCCCTATTCTCTCACTCAGATTAGCCTTTGCCTTCCTAGTGTTGGTGGGCACATCTCGTGTCCCCGGCAATCTGCAGTGGTTGGAGGTACACACTTGGCTTACCTGCCTCTTGGCTTCCCATTGTCCCCAGTATTCTCTTTGCACCAAGTGGGTTCCCAGTGAGCAGCTGCTGACAGCAATTAAGCCCTTCAGATTATTGGCTGCATGCCCACTTGTCATCAAAGAATAGCTCCTACTAGCAGCAGCCTCCTTGACTAATGCAAAGTGGCCCCAGCCTCAGGGACTCCATCACATACTTTATTTGGAGGTAAATTCCCCCCCCCTCCAATCAATAGATATTTAATAAACTTTCATTATCCAGTAGGCAAAAACAAACAAACAAACAAGGTCACTTAACAAGATGAAATCATAGCTTTCCATCCTTTTAAGAGATCTGACTATACTTTTCATAAACGTCTACTTGGGACCCACTCAACAACATTCTAGAATAAAGGTCTCACTACTTCTACAGTTAGGACCAGAAATCCCAGTTCCCAAAAGCCAGACATAGGGCCACTTCAATGTCTAGCTTTCAGCACTGTCCCTGGCGTAATTGCAGGTTATACTTTGTCTTATTGTTGTAACTCTTTACTAGAGAGAATTCTGATCATATCTATGTTGGATCTTGTATCTCTCCTCGGAATAACCATAAAGTTCATGTAATTGCAACAATAACTGTACCCACCACTCATATTTGCTGAGTGCTTAGTGTGTGTTTTCTGGTATTGTTTTAAAAGCTATTTTAATTTTATTTTCCATTTTGTGAAATACACTGTTAGTACCAAGCAGAATGGTTAGCATTACATTTAATTCAATAAATACTTTTGGAACCAAGACAAAGAATGAGTGCTATATTCTTTCTGAAAGTGCATCAAACAAATCGAAGCAAAATACTAGAAAAGGAAGCTCCGAGAAAACAATCATGTCAAAAACATCGTCTTTTTAAAAATATGAGTGAATCTGGCTTTGGACAATAATTTTCAAAGACGTCGCATATTTTGGAACGTATTTTTATTTAACATGTACCAGGGAGCTGGAGAGATGACTCATTGGTTAAGAACATTTGCTGCTTTTCCAGAGAACCTGAGTTTGGGTCCCACTTCAAGAACTCCTGCAATGCCAACGGCATGGGATCCACTGTTCTCTTCTGGCCACCGCTGATACCCACAGACAGGTGGCACACACACACACACACACACACACACACACATACACACACACACACACACACACACACACACACATATACACATAAATAAAAGTAAATCTTAAAATGCATCATGAAATGAGCTATTTTGGAAAATTGGTTAAACATAAGCAATTTTTGGAGAAAATTATTATTAGATCTCTTGTTAGACAGAGAATTGAGCAGTTGCATGATGGACTGACTGTGGGTTTTGGAGACAGGGTCTCTCTCTAGCTGTCACTCAGTCTACGCTGGTCTGGACCTGAGTGTGTAGCTCATGTTGTTCTTAACCTTTGATCTTCCTGGCCTAGCCATCTGAATGCTGACATTGCAGACATGAGCTACCATGCCTGAATAAAAATTTTTGTATATTATAAAGAAGTCATCTCTTTCATCCCAAATAATGACGACTGGTATGTAGTTACAACTTAACATCTTTAAAGATTATGCCCCCCCCCCCAACACACAGAGGCATGCGGCTATACACAAACTTTTCTTTTAATATCATCACTGATATTGCATTTAAGATTTCTCTCTTATTTTAATTTTTTAAATTTTTACTTATTTATTTATTTTTTAAGATTTCTCTTAAGGAATATCAAAGGTTCTGAAGTGAATGGTCCTATTTAACAGATAAGAAAACTGAGGTTCAGAAAGATGATATAGCTCATAATAGAAAACCGTTGGCAACCCCACACCTGACATGTTCCGTCAGTCCTGTTATCATTTGAAACATGGCCTGGGATGATGGATGTTTACTCTGATATGTTGGCTGATACCCTAATCGCAGATGATAATGCATTAATTTATTCTTAAAATTTGACTGAAAGTCTTCTCTGTGTCAGGTACTGCCTTGGAAACTGGAGAGAGAAATAGAGAGAGGGAGAGAGGGAGAGTGGGACAGAGAGAGAGAGAGAGAGAGAGAGAGAGAGAGAGAGAGAGAGAGAGAGAGAGAGAGAGAGAGAGAGAGAGACAGGAGAAGGAAACAATAGAGAAATCCTGGGGTCAGTGACTTTAAAATAATCTCACTGTCAAAAATTGTAGACAGTAGCTGTATATGTCTAATTAGATTCAAATCATTGAAAATTGAAAAAAAAAAAAAAAAAACAAGAAAGAAAGAAAATTCAGGCCCTCAACTCCCCTGCTAATTTGGAGCATGCAAATCATTGAGTTCTGAGTGTCCTCCTATTTAGGCTGTGAGCAAATACACAATGTTGTAGGTGGCAGTAATGACACTTATGAAGACAATTAAGGCCGGGTGAGAGGATGAACAGAGAGAGGAAGAGAAGGGGCCCTTTGTGCAGGGTGGAGGAGTAGGTTGTCTGAAGGAAGAGGGGAGCCAGTCTCATGAACACTAAGAGATGAAGACACCAGGCAGGCGAGAGCAGTGGACAAGGACAAGAGGTAAGGACATGTCTGAGGAGTGGCAGGGACCTCTCTGGTTGAAAGGGCAGTCAATGAAGGGAAGGAAGAGCTAGAGGGAACGATGCCAGAAAGAAAGGCTAGATAGACAATGTAAAACCAGGGTCACCTTAAAGGTTGAGCACCAGGAAGGTCCTTCCCCCTTCCCTCCACTCTTCTGCCTTCTTGCCTGCCCTCTAGCCTTCCCTCCCCTCCTCCTACTTTCTGTTACTCCTCTCTTCCACTCTATGCCTTTTTCTCTCCCTTTTTCTCATCTCTTCTATTTTCTTGACTCCCTCCCTCTTCTCTTCTCTGCCTCCCTTCCTCTTCCCTTCCTTCCTCCTCCTCCTCCTCAAGGAAGCAGAGCACAGGGCAGCATTCACAACAGGCAGCAGCTGCTCGGTCCAGATTTCCTAACTGCAGACCCCTAGCCTGGACCTTTGCCGAGCCCTTCACCTTTGCCTTGGTAGAGGGACAGCTCTTACAGTCCTAGATTTGAGTATCTATAGGGTGATGATGATGTGATAATTTTTTGAAGTTCATAGCATATTTACTGGGCATCTACTGTGCATGGGTGGTTTGATAGGTATGGGGGATTTCTAAGACCCTGCAATTTCTATCCTGAAACCAGGAAAGTAGGGTAAATTGGGATGTACTGCTCTGGCCTAGGTAACTACAGCGATAGATACCATGCCTGCCTGACAGAGGGGACAGAGAATATGAAATCCTAAGGGCTTTGATTGAGAAATATAGTTGTTCTGGCATGCTGACAGCTTTCAAGGATGCAGTACATGAAGTATGTGGAAGGAAGGCTTCCTGGAGGAAGGGACTTTCTGGCCTGATTGTTAGTGATGACGAAGGGTGTCTACAGAGCGAGGCTCCAGCTCTAATGCTCCCCAGCTCTCTGTAAAGATTCATGATGTGCATCTGTTGTGTTACCCACTGTGTCGTGTATGTTACACACCTGCTACCAGAGAAGAGAAATGGACAGCCCTCAGATGCCGGAGTCCCTACCAGAACCGACATGCTGCCTGGCTGATGGTTTTGCTTCATAAGCATCAGAGAGGAAGGGAGTGGGCAATATTTGTCCTTGAGAATATCAATATTTGGACAAAGCAGGGCTGTTGATCATTTCTGGAGTTCTTCTGGGAAGAAGGGGAACTGAAGGAGCCTGGACAAGACTGCACCGTCATCTGAAGCTGTAGGACTGAGAAATCACAGGCTTTTCAAAGGCAGGCTCTCTCACTGAGTGCGCCTCAAGCTCTCAGAGGCAGGCATTAAACCCCACCACACAGTCATTTAGAATTTCAAAGGTTTCTTCTTCAGGGGGTGGGACACAAAAGACACCACGGTTATTCACATAATCCTGGGACGGTGGGAAAAAGAGTGGACCATTAACAAGATGCACTGCAAGCCTCTATGAGCAAAGGCAAGAGCTATTCTGCCAGCATAAAGGCGCCTCATTATGGTGGCTTTAAAAAAGATTATTATCATTATTTCTCTTTAAAATTCACTCCTGCATTCTACCTAAGTTGGGAGAGCTTAAAAAGGGAAAGAATATTTTTTTACAAGTACTTCACAGATCACTAAGAAAGACACAACAGTCAACATTCAGCATACACACACCACTTTCTCTCTGTCAATCAGCATTTAGAAAAAAATGCAACACCTAAATTAAGAAAGCCTTCCCCGCCCCCCCCCCCGCACCCACCCCCAAGACCTTTCCTCTCTGCTCTGGGTGGTTTGAAATGGATTTGGAATCCTAGCCAATGGTTTGAAGGCTCAAACAAGGGGGACGTGGCGTTCAGTGAGCTCCTGGTCCCCACATTATCTTGCACGGCTTCGTCTGTCTTCTCTGTCCTTTGTTTTGGAATTACATGAGGCAAATGCCAGCAATCTAAGTTGGAAAACCAGGAGCCCAAGCTGCAGGAAGAGCCAGCAGACAACAGTGTCTCTGAATTGCTATTGTTTCTATTTTAGGAGCCCACTGAGTGATTACTTTGGGTTAGGGTAACAGTGTGCATTACCTTGCTCAGGCTGAAAATGTCTTTCAATAAGAAGGCAACACGGAGGCCCATGTGATACAATCCTGTAGACAGAGCCAAGTGGAATACATCAAAGCGAGCCTTGATGCAGATGTTTCATGCAGAAGAAAATTAGGTCAGAGACCACTTCAATTTCAGCTTCTGCCAGCCTCGTTTGAGAGCTTCCAGTGAATTCGTAATGAATAGCTTCTAGGGCACTTTTCTCTCATTCAGTCACAGGCTGCCACAGCCAGATGAGCGTTCCATGTGGAATCTTCTCTCATTATTTAAAACTGCTACTTTGTGTTCTGAAATTCCAGAACCCTTCCAACGCACTAACACTATGGGCCCCGAAACAAAAGACCAAAAAAAAAAAAAAAAAAAAAAAAAAAAAAAATACAGAAAGGCATTAGTTTCTATCACATTCCCGCACACACCAGCTTTCTCTCCTCATCCATCATCTCCATACATGTTTTTTAATACATCCCCAAAGCCCCCTTTCATCTGCCTATGCAAGTGCATGAACTGCCGGCTGAGGAAGATTGGAGATGTCGGGTGTTTTAATCTTACTCAACTCTGAAGGAGCTGAGTGGCCTATACATGACCAGAACGCTTTGTTGGCTCCTCACAGGGAGTGTGCATGCGTGAGTGAGTGTGGCGTGCATGTATAAAAAAGGCTTTTCTCTGAAAAGAGAAGAGAAGGGCAGTGCGACCTCCGTGAGAGTGGATGATGCATCTTTTCCCTGCCCACCCCAACCCCCAGCCCCATCTCACACGTTATTTATTATATTGGAGGCTGAGAATCTAGGGCACTCTGGTTGCCTCCTCTTTCATATATCCTCACCGCCTACCCTTGTCGGGGCTCACACTGACAAATTCTTACTGATTGGAATGGGGCTGAGAGGAGTTGAGCTCTTCGATTCATGGAAGGAGAAGAGTCATTAGGTTCGAAATGCATCTTGGGGAGACTGTACAGGAAGGCAGGCACAGAAGGTCACGCAGGCTCCTCAAAGCCAGGGACATGCCCTTTCCCATGGGAAAGAGAATGAGGTGGCAGCCCCAGCTCCTGCTCACAGTGACATGACTACTTTGTGCTTGTTACCTCCAACGCACCAGGGCTTTCTCCAGCAGGCTGTTTCCAAGGAAGCAGCAAGGCATCTCAGGAAAGCTCTAGAAGGCCTGCTTGTGCTTCAGTCCCTCACGGGAAGTCATCACCATGATAGGATTTCTCTTGGCATTTTATTTGAAAGGCTGTATGTGGCACACAAAGACACCAGCATCCCAGCACCATGCCACTCCCTTCCATTTCCTCTCTGTTAGCTCATTCCTGCAATTGTCTGTCTCTATGTCATTCTCTCACTGTTTACTTTCTGCTTCTGTTTCTCTGTCTGTCTGTGTAACACACACACACACACACACACACACATACACACACACACACACACACACACACACACACACACTTCTGGGAAGGGCAGATGCTGGAGAGACAGTGGCAGTGGAGTAGAAAAATGACCCAACAGAGAGATAAGCGTGAACTTGGATGAACAGCTAACCCTTTCTCTAAGTTTGGTGTCCTGACCTGGAAAAAAAAAATGGATACTGATCCTGAGTCCCCCACAGCTTGAACATTAACACAATGAATAATTAATTAGTCCCTCATGTGACAGGTAGTCAATGCCATTCAGTGTCTGGTTGTGGATTGTAGTAACAGACCTACCCACCAGGTAGGATAGTCTGATTCCTTTTCAAAACACTGCAGTGGAGGGCGGGGTGGTGATGGCGGTGGTGGTGGCAGTGGTGGCGGTGGTGGTAGTGGTGGTGGCGGTGGTGGCGGCAGCAGCGGTGGTGGTGGTGGCAGTGGCGGTGGCAGTGGTGGTGGTGAGGAGGAGTGAAGCTCAACACAGGAAAAATACTGTTGGCTTTAGGATCAGGTATATATGAATGTGACCTGACTGTGAGACCTCAGGCTTGTTAACCTCTCTGCCCCTGTGTTTTTCCGTAATTACATGGGTATAATACGTCTTATGAAAATCAGAGAGAAGAGCAAATGAAAAGGCATGAAACTAAAGCTCTTATCACAGTGTATATGGCACCTGCTCAACAAATACAGTGTGATCTTTTTGTGGCCACCAAAACAATGAAGGCATTCCTGCATACATGCAAGAGACTGAGGACGGGGGTGGTGTGGGGGGGGGGGAGGGTGGGGCGAGTAAGACGAAATTCTCACACAATTTGAATGGAATGCAGTTTCTCCATGTGGAGAATATTCTAACACACACACACACACACACACACACACACACACACACATGCACACTCATGTACATGCACCATTCAGTTTCTAAAGGCAGTGGCGAGCTAATCTTATGATAACACACTGAAAGGCTTAGTAGAGATTTGTGGCCCCGAGTGCTAAGTAAACATTAGTTCTTTTCATGTATCTTTACTATGAACTTAGTTTATTGAATAGCACGCCATCTTGATCCTTCCTTCTCTCTAAAGTGACCTCTGTTTCAGAGACGACATGGGGTGGGGGAAAATCTATGTGACCAGGAATCAAAACTCATCAACTGCTGCTGATTTCTCAATTGCAAAATGATAGAACTTTAGAGCTTGGAAGGGTAAACCTGAAACAGAGAAGTCACATGACTTGACCTTCTCTGTCCCTAGCTGTCACAGAGCTGAGTTCCTGCTTGAGGCCATTTACCTGGCAATGCTTAACAGTGTTTAGGTGCAAACCACATGTCACTGCTCCTTCCTCTAGCACCTGGCAACTCTCTTCAGAACCGTGGCAGGAGGCCACCAACACACAATAACTTTAGAGCCATCTCCTAACAAATGGAGTCCTGTCAAAGCAGAGGGTTTCCTCCTCACACAAAACAACATTGCTCCGGGAAGGAAATTCTAAGGTGGAGGAGAACAGCTCAGTATGTGCTATACAGAGTGAACCATTATGGCCAAGGTCTCTCTGTGTGTACTGGCCATGGCCATAGGAAGAGAAAAGTGTCTTTTTTTCAGTAAATTTTTTTCAGTAAAAAAAAGAGTGGATGGGTAGAGACACAAATCAATTGCAACTCAATATGGCCAATGCCACGATAACAAAAATACTATGGCAACCCAGGTACTGTGCTCTGCTTTATAAGAACTAGGTAGGATACAGACTTCATGATAGTTTGGGTTGGATCAGAGAAATGATACGCTTGATAAATATATATATATATATATATATATATACATATATATATATATGTATATATATATATATACATAAATATTTGTGCACACATATAAATATTTAGGGATTTGGCCTCAGATAATAGTGGAGTTGACTTAACAGTCTATAATGGGTGTTGTCTTTGTCATGATTTGATAGAGCTTTAAAAAAATTCCAAATAGTAGATATCTAAGGCCTTGGAAGGTCTTTAGTGTCCAATGCACAAAAGCATCCCTAAATAATTCATAAACAAATGCTAAAATACATTTTAATAAAACTTTTTTAAAAATAGGAAGAAGGCCAGATTGCCTGGAGGGAGGGCTTAGTTTGTCACCCTCCAGCCATCATTGTCACTGTTTCTGGAGTCAGTAGGGCAGTCAGTAGGGTAAGAATGATTTGTGTGAGGTGCAGGGGAAAAAGGGCCATAAATTGGAGCCCATAGGGATGGAGATGGCTGGAAGTCACTTCAGTCTCTCATGCTCTTCAAGTCTCCAGCTTCAAGTATGTTTAAAGTTCAAGTACGTTCACTGCAGGTGCAATGTTGTTTTTCATTTAGAAGCTAATGCCTTAGCAGCCTAGGAGCTGGGAAAATAGAAGGTGGACACAGTGGAAGTGGAAGCTGCTGCTGGTCAGGCCGCTCTGACTCAGGCCAAGGTAAATAGTGGGTTACTGACAACAGACCGTGACGCAAGACACTAAGTATGCAGCATTGGTTTTCTCAGCACAAAACCAACATGGTGTGTGAGTCACTCAGTCTGTAGCATTCATGCAAAGGTCTCTGATGACCCAATGAAGGAAAGGGTGTTCTGGGAAGCGTAACACCTCCTGATCCAGGTCCCCACAGCAGGGAATGCTTACAGGAGGCAGTTACACTGGAACTGAGCCATCAGCAAGCACAGGGGAGGGGTTACCCAGGAGGTACTCAGAATCCATGGACAGCATGAGTTGAATGTGATCAGTTTTCAAATGACTCCAGCACGTGGTTGAAAGGGGGAAGGAAGGAAATAACCAGCTCTTTCGTTTGCCAAATATTTGCAGAACTTATGTTCCTATTTTCTTTCCCACTAATTGACCAATTCCTTCAGAACCCCGATGTCACAAGAGTCATGAGCTCTATGACAGTCTTGGCTCTCATTGCCCTCTGCAGGGTTAGCACCAATCTGCCTGCCTACCCCCAGTACCAAACCTACCCTTGGACAAGATGGCTGGTCTGTCTGTGCAGCCATGGTCATACAATGAGCACATTTGCATTTAGTAATATTTCCGCAGGTAATTCCCATATAAATTTTTATTGGGAGTCACAGCATTGGATTCTTCTCCCCTTTTTAGTAACTTGTTCCTTCTTTCAATTTGTCTTTATTAACACTGCCAGATTTTACTAGCGCCTCGGGCGCATGGTCTTGCTTTTAATTCATCCTCTTTCCGATTTCTTCACACGTGTTGATTCAAACTCCTTAACAGGTCCATTCATCTACCGTCTCTCCACATAGCCATCTTTCTATCCTGTTATCTACCAACTCGCTTCATCCACACATCCATTCCATCTCTTTCCATCCACCAGCATCGGCTGCTTAAGTGGCCAGAAGACCCAGTAAATCATCTGTCATAAAACATTTAGTGAATGAATAGTCTCTTTTACTTTTCCCACTGCTGCAACGAAATACACGAAAGAAACCACTTCAAATAAGTTTTTATTTTAGCTCCTGGTTTGAGATGATGAGGTCCATCATGCAAAGAAAGGTATGGTGGCTGGAGCTCCCTCTGGGGCAGCAGGAGCCGTGTCTTGTCGTGTTACATGTCAGGCCCTAGAAAGTAGAGAGGGCGTGGTTGGAACTAGGCTGTAGCCTGGAAGGTCTTCTCTAGTGATGGATCTTCCTCTAGACAGGCCCTATCTCCTTACAGCTCCACAGTCTTTCAAACAGCACTGCTAGCTGGGATCAAGTGCTCAAACATAGGCTGGTTGGAGACATTTCACATACGAACAATAACCAATGTGCAATATCATGGGCATGTACTTTTATTTTGCTCACAGCTAATGTTATTAATTTTCTGAGCCTTCCATGGATGTACTGATACCCACATTTAGGATTTCTGTAAACAATAGTGCAGATGAGGTATGTAAATAGGATGAAGTGCCCAAATGTGAATTCCTTCTCTTCTCCCTGTTGGCTTTATGCATTTTCATATATGTTCATACAGAAAATTGTTATCCCACTCCCTGGCTTTGGTGGGACCATTTCTTTTCTATAACTGACTTATTTTCATTTAACATTGAGAATCATCATTGTCTTGACCCTGGTCTTTGTTCACAGGAACTGTTCTCCATGAGTTATCGTCTGATTCTAAATTGAACAAATTTATTTAATCAATTCATTTCACAGTTAAAGTTTTCTTTCTTCCAATAACCCTGCCTGAATCTGCCAAAATTTAAACTTTTGCCAGTTTGAACTACTTAAAATCCTTTATTTTTAGGTATAGAAAATGAGAATTGAATTTTGGAACACATTGTTGTGTGTTGACATACTTGTTGTATATGTTTCAGTCTAGGAGAACGGTCCAAAGCTTGCTTGAATAGGAAGGCTCTGAGGGAAAACTCCAACCTGGATCCAACTAATTCCAAACATCTCTCCTAACTGACTTAGGTTCTACCCTCTACTCTATAATAATCATGATTTTTAGGAAGTTTTTTCATTAATTAATCCATTGATTTTTATGTGTGTATCTGTGTGTATGTATGAACGGGTTCCCTCAGGGGCCAAAGGAGAAGCCCTTGGAGTCATAGTTACTTGTTAGATAGTCAACATGGATGCTGGGAACTCAGCTCAGGTCTATTAGAAATGCAGCAAGAATTCTCAATCACCAAGCCAGCCCTCCATCCCTAAAAACTGTATTTATTGTTAAAACAAATTAAAAATCATGATAGGTTCCGTTAATGAATTATGTTAAAATACAAGGATGATGCTTTATTTAGTTGTGTATTGCTTTAAATGTTGCAGGGTAACAATTTAAGATTACTAATGGAATGGTCACATGGTAAGTGATCAATTAGAAGATGTTAAAAACACAAAGAAAGCCTAGTGTGGTGGTGTGGTGATATACTCCTTTGTTGTTGTTGTTGTTGTCTTGTTTTGGTTTTAGTTTTGGTTTATTGAGATAGGGTTTCTCTGTGTAGCCTTGACTGTCCTGGACTCACTTTGTCATAGATCAAGATAGCATCGAACTCAGAGATCTGCCCGCCTCTGCCTCCCAGAGTGCTGGGATTACAAGCCTGTGCCACCACCTCTGGCTAGTGGTGCGCTCCTTTAATCCCAGTGGATTTCTGTGCATTTTTAGCCTTATTTACACAGTGAGAACTGGCCAGAAAAATAAACACATCAACAAAAAAACACAGGTACCATCATGGTGGGTTGGATGAGAATGACCTTCATAGGCTCATGTATATTTGAATGTTTAGTTCCCTGTTAATGGACTGATTAAGAAGGATTAGGAGGCATGGCTTTATTGGAGAAGGTGTGTCACTGGGGGCTGGGGAAGACTTTGAGGTTTCAACAGCTCATATCAGGCAGAGTCTCATTCTCTCTGTATGTATGTGTATATATACATATGTAAGCCCTCAGCTACTGCTTCAGGGCATGCCTGACCACCTGCTGCCATGCCCTCCACTATGGTGATCATGGACTCAGTCTCTGAACCTGTGAGTGAGCCACCAATTAAACACTTTCCTTCATAAGCTGCCTTGGTCATGCTCTTCATAGCAATAGAGCAGGAACTAAGACAACCACCTTATCCTGCTTTTTTGGAAGATTTCTCTCTAATTTCAAATGTGATAAGTAACTATAAATCCTTCAAATACCATATCATCTGGGAAAGGCTGATTTTAACTTCCTTTTACTTTAGTGAGAAAGTCTGTAATAAAGAAAGAATTATTGTTATTATTATTGCCAGCTTAAATTCTGATTATGTAAAAGACCCCATACATTCTAAGGTCCTAGGCTATTTCATGAGCATCCTTGGCCTGATCCTCATGGCCAGCAGGCAGCCAACCCACTTATTTATCGTTCCATGGCCTTAGTAACCCTGCAAAAGTTAAATTTGTTTTATTTATAGGTTGGAAGGGCCTTCACCCATGAGAAGTGCTGAATAAATAGACTTTCACCATTATTCTCCATAGAGGCTGGGAAGGAACCACTCGTGAGGAAAGCCCGCAGGGTACAGATTGTCAGGATGAAGTATGGCCCTTTGTTCAGAGTCAGAAGAGTTAGGCACTCAACCCACAAAATACCAGATGAAGCTTACTTCCCCCAAACAGGGGAGAAGAAGCTAAAGGAAGAAATACCAGAGATACAGAAAATGCCCAGCAATCTCTAGGATAGAGCAAGGCACTTTCACTGGGGATGCTTTATGTCACACTCTCAACCTAAGGATCTAGAAACTGTGGTCCTTGGTATCACAGCTCACTGCAGGTGCCTGCAAGGAATTAAGTGACATACACATCAGGAAAGGGGAGGTTCAAGCCTCAAATATCCTGTATAAAATCCTGTGTCTTTAAGAGAAGTGAGGTTTCACTCAAAGCAGGGTGTGGAACCTTCTAAGGAGAAGCCTTGCCCAGTCATAAACTATTCATGGAAGCTATCAGGTTTCGAGAACGAACTGCTTTTAGTTCTTTTGTCTCATGCTCAACTGTCTCATCACTCTGATAGCTCTAATCTTGAATCTACCTTCAATGTATTTTTATTACACTCAATTATTTTTGAAATCCTGAAGATTCTATCTAGTTTGATTTGATACCTCCTGACCTTGGCTTATCGCAACTCGACTTCCCCTGTAGAAGTGTCAGTATCAGATATGCTCATGGGATCTGATCTTGGTTTCCTACTCCCACCCCCAGGTTTTGGCTTGGTCCTTAGCAGGAAAACATTAATAACTCAAAGAGGTTCCACTCTCTGCCACAAAACCAAGGATAACGGAAGGGACCACAAAGCCTCCCTTAGAGAAAACAGCATAGTTGTAGGGTGAAGGAACGGATTCACCATCTTTAGTGTCTAAGAACCAGAGGTTAGTTCTCACTCTAGCTCTTCAATAAATGGCCACAGCCATTTCAGAAGGAACCCCAGCTACGTCTATATCCTTAAAGAAGCTACTGGTGCTGGTGCCCACCAGTCAGTATGATGTCATGGGATATTAAATACTTTGGCAGAGTTGAGTGTGTATCTTGGTTTTACTGTTTCACTGTAATCAGGTTACAGATTAACCTTTGAGCCTCAGTTTCCTCCTCTATAAAATAAGAACAGTTTTATTTATTATTTTTCCATCATTGTGAAGATCAAAAGGGA
Organism: Acomys russatus; assembly: GCF_903995435.1. Classification (NCBI taxonomy): domain Eukaryota; kingdom Metazoa; phylum Chordata; class Mammalia; order Rodentia; family Muridae; genus Acomys; species Acomys russatus. The sequence continues at coordinate 64,836,502 of NC_067138.1, read as the reverse complement.
AGATGAACATAAATATCGGGCACCGTATATGATGTACAATAAATAGGGTTAATTGCTATTCATTATAACAGCTTTTAGAGTCAAGATAAGCTTAATGTCAACCACCTAGAAGCAGCTAATTTCTTGAGTAATGTGCCTCAGGTTTCCTTATGTACTGGGTTGGCTGCTCAGTGTTGTAAGTCACCCACTGGCTTCCTGCCTGAACTTTTAATCTTGTCCTCATCTCAATTTAAAGAGGGTGAGAAAGCAGAGACATCAATCGTTTCCTTGTCAAGGACAACAGCCCTTTCCTTCTTCTTTAATTCTCTCCTGGGGCCCCATCTACCCAGTGCCAAGCGAGTGGGCTGCTGCTGCATACCAATCACCCCATGGTGGGGAGGTTTTGTTCCTGCATGGGAGCCAGGAGCAATCTCAGTATGTCTATGTTAAGCTGGGATGCTCCCAACCAAGCCCTCCCACCCCTCATGGGGTTAAGCTCTTCACTGCTCCGCAGTTGTCCTGGATAGTGATGTAACCATGAAGATGGCAGTTACCCAAGGTACCAGGACACAGACTTTATTGATTTGTTCTTCTAATGCATTAGGAGGAAACAGGAAACCTCAGGAAGGTCACAAACGACAATTGTGCATTGACTGGTGCAGACATTTACTTCATTCAGGAAAGTACGATTCAAGAGGCCTTGCTATCAGACAGGAAGGGGGACTGTAGATATAGGTGTCAACACTTAAAGATGATGAGCATCGGTCAGACCAGGAGCGATCAGAAGAGAGTGAAGAACCTGAGCTCGAATATGAAGGGTTGTATTTGTCCAGTGTTTGCTAAGGCTAAAAAGGACCAGCTAATGTTGATTGACAGCAGGGAAAAGGAGCGAGACCAGGCTGTGATGATCCCTCAGATCTTTGTTCTCTTGATTCACTATCCAGCCTTGTGGCATTCTCCCCTTCGACTCACTATGTCTGGCCTCGTGCTTTTGCAAGCCAAGCATGCCACAGGGTGGCTAATGTACTGTGCCTGGTTTTCTCTCCTTTGTGCCACTTGTAGTCACTGACCACTGTGAACAGCACAGTCCTGTGTCTGTCTTTCCTTCCATACGTGGGCTCTGGGTGCTGGGGCTTTGCTGGTCATCAGGCTTCTCTATGCTGATTGTTACAAAGGTGCTTTTCTTTGAGGGCTCTGTTCATTTTAACATCAAGCAGTCCTCACTTTCTGGTGAACAAGTTTTCCAGTGTTAACTCCTTACATTTACACATAGTCCATTATCTTCTAAGAGATGAAACTATCTACAAAGTCAAGCATTTCCAAATGCTTGTCCTTGAACTACTTTAACAGAGGCTACCAGAGTCATTCTGAAATGATTGAGTCTGTAACGTCAGATCATTAATTCAGAATTCAGTGCAATGTTTCCTTTTCAAAATAGAAACATTGCCATGATCATTATTAGATAAATAATAAATAACTAAAAAGAATCACAAACTATGAAAGAGAGAGAGAGAGAGAGAGAGAGAGAGAGAGAGAGAGAGAGAGAGAGAGAGAGAGAGCCTTTCAAAGTATACTTTCATTTGGACTCTGTGAGCTCTAGGCAGGTGGTTAGAGGTGGTTAGTTTCTAGAGCTGCTTGGAACAGCCATCTGAAGCGCCATCTTAGTAGTGGGAGAAGAAACAGGAAAATAAGATCTCCAGCTGCAGACACAGAGCAGTGTGGCACTCAATAAATAGGCACAGTACCTATGGGGCTCATATTTTAGCACAGGGAAGCAGCATGTCTCAATGCTGCAAGTTACTCTTCTGTAACTTAGGCACAAGGCTTAAGCCATGTAACTCACTGACACTGTATAGTTAAAGGGGATTCTCAACTAATGGGAGAGGCTATAAAGATTAAACAGCAAATGGATTTTAGATAGTCAAGTGCATAGTATATACTTAATAAAGATACCCCCCTGATTTCTGGATTAATGATTTAGTTTGAATTGTGGACAGACAGGGTTAGAAGGGAACTTAGTATATCTTAGCATCCTTAACACTTAGTATTTTAATTTAGATGCAGACATACTACTTTTTCCAATGTGAAAAGTGAGGGCACAGGATTAAATAGTATTGTTTAGGCCACCCCCTAACCACTGCTAAGCTGAAGATGCACCTCCTCGACTTCCTTGTTCCAGAGTCCCCTCTCTTGGCCACATTACTGAAAGCAGATTTTAGAATGAGAAATCAGCAGTGTGACTTTAATAAGCTGAAAAAAAAAATCACTGAACTGTAGAGTCTCTGGGGAAATAGAGGTTGGAGAGTGGAGGTGGAAATGTGCTAAAATAATAGATTCCAGTATCGATCCGGTGAGCAGCGCTGAGAATGAGATTAGTGGGATTTGTACAGTTGTTATTAGTATTTGCCAAAGATGTTTGCCATTGCCCATGCTCTTCCCAGGAACATTGTCTTTTGCATATAACACTACATAAGAGCATCCTTCCTCCCTTCCCCCAGAACATTTACTAATCTCTACACTGAGTACCATGCCACAGTGGGAGAGTACTGAGATAGTGGACACAAGGCAAGATGCTACCCTTGATAATTACATTATAGATGGAAGGAGTTGGGTCTGAAAGTAAAACAAATCTTGAGTAAGCTTTGAGCAATGTAGGGGAGTCTTGACTGCAGTCTTGAGTTCCATGTATAAAGTTATTCAGGGAAGGGTGCTATGACAGTTGCCAACCACGTGATGAGGCGAATACCCTACATTTTCACAGAAAATGTTGTCTATTTGCATCTGAGATTCTCTTCTGGGCTAAGCATCTCTGTGGGATGGAGCTGGTCATGGAGGAGCTTGGAAGGATAAGAGGAGTTGTCAACTAACCAAGTATAGAGAGAGAGAGAGAGAGAAGAAAGAAGGAGAAAGGGAAAGAGGATAGAGACATAGATAGAGAGGAGAGAGAGGGGAGAAAGAAGAGAGAGACAATACAAGAGAGAGAGAGGAGAAAGGTGGTGTGTGTGTGTGAGTGTGTGTGTGAGAGAGAGAGAGAGAGAGAGAGAGAGAGAGAGAGAGAGAGAGAGAGAGAGAAAGAGAGAGACAGAGACAGAGAGACAGAGAGAGACAGAGAGACTATGAGTGCTCTTTGATTTCCTAGTCTTAGTAATGAATTGATTCTTTTAAAAATATATTTTATTAATTCATTCGTATTACATCTCAATTGTTATCCCATCCCTTGTATGCTCCCATTCCTCCCTCCCCGCCCCCCCCATTTCCCCCTTACTCCCCTTCCCTATGACTGTGGCTGAGGGGGACCTCCTCCCTCTGTATATGCTCATAGGGTATCAAATCTCTTCTTGTTAGCCTGCTATCCTTCCTTTGAGTGCCACCAAGCCTCCCCATCCAGAGGATGTGGTCAAATATGGGGCACCAGAGTTCATGTGAAAGTCAGACCCCACATTCCACTCAACTCTGGAGAAAGTCCTGTCCATTGGCTAGATCTGGGTGTGGGTTCGAAGTTTCCTGCATGTATTGTCTTTGGCTGGGGCCATAGTTTGCGCAGGACCCTTGGGCCCAGATCTGCCCATCATAATGTTCTTCTTGTAGGTTTCTAGGATCCTCTGCATCCTTCTATGCTTCTCTCACCTAGAGTCCCAATAGGATGACAATAAAGTGATTCTTAAAGTAGTAAATCAACACAGGAGAGATTATAAGCTTGATGGGGCTGGGTGAAGAGTTTAGTACTGCTATGCATTGCTCTTAGTCACATAAGTGTGGCATTAGAATTTCCTCCATGAAGCCTGGAGCATGGGTCAGAGTATGCAGCATGACTCATTTTCATTCCAGACCAATGAGGAAGAATGTGGTAATTTGTTTGTTTTATTTTGTTTTGTTTTGTTTTGTGTGAGACAGGGTTTCTCTGTGTAACAGCTCTGACTGTCCTAGAACTAGCGCTACAGTCTAGGATGGCCTCGAATTTAGGGAGATCCGCCTGCCTCTGCCTCCTAAGTTTTGGGATTAAAGGAGTGTACCACCACCACCCATCTGGCTGAATGTGATAATTTGGAAGTTGTCTCTCAAACACAATAGGGATATTTCAAAATAATACTTGGATTTATACCAGACATAGAGGGATATAGTTCTTCCTTTAAGTTCAAACCCACCCACTTGCTCCTAGACTTCAGAGACAAAGGTTAACAGTTCATAATGTCTTAGGCTATGTTTACCAATGCTGAATATTCAAATAAACGTGACGAACGAACCTGTGCCAGGTCCCTTACAAACTAGTTACTGTTTAGAAACAATGTAGGTACTGCCTGACTCTTCCCTTTTTATAAAGACAGTTGGTATCATGGAGATGTAGTCAAAGTTGCATTGGTGCCTTAGTAATAAAAAAAAGTAGTCTCTAAGAATAAGATTTTGAGGAAATACTGTAGGCCAGCCTTATCACTTCGCAAATGTGAGCTACTCTACCTACAGTATATCTATGCATATTCTATCTACTATACTATATCTTCATTTCATCAAACCCCGTGATGTAGGACCGTCATCCTGTCCATCAACACAAGGAAGTGGGAAACATGCCTATTGTGTTGAGGTAGGAAGGCACAGCTTGCCTCTCACCCTCACCCATCACATTGTCTGGCCTAATCCAAACCTCTGGTTTATTTGTCCCATCTGCCTGTGGTCTATCCCCACCACCCCATCTTTGCACTCAGATCTGGGCCAAGAATCTTCTGTTCTAGTATTTCCCTCACCAGTCCCCATCATGTGTGCCTGCCTGTCTTCTGCCAATCTCAAGCAGGACAATCTAACCCTTGAGCCTAATCTTCTTCCCAGGGTCACTGATGTTAGACTAGAGAAAAATCCCTCAGCTAGGAAGCTGGTTTCCTCTCAGATTTGAGGCTCTTTTCATGCAGTACCCTATAATTTGCCCCAAAATCTTGTCATATCTTCTCAATAAATACTTTCGTGATACAAGATAACCTCCGGAAAAGCCTTATTGCTCAAACTTCCTACTCTTCCACCTTTCCTTAGTTTTTGTGGATGACTTTGCTTCTTGTCCAGATGAGAAAACTGTGCAGCCTAAAGACAGATGTATGTATTTATACATGCACTATTTATCAACCTAACTGCTCCTAATCCACAGACATCATCTGGGAAGCAGGACCTGAAGCTGGATATCTTCCCCTTGTTGCCATGTCTGTATATTCCCTCTCTGCCCATCACTTCCAGAAGCAGACAAGAATCTTGTCCTTCATCTCATCCTTGAGAATGAAAACTGCCACAGCCCACCCACAGTCTCACTCAGCTCTCTGATGTTTTCTTTTTAAAGCAAAAGTTCAGATAAGAATTATCGATGCCCAGTTGCTGTTTCCACTTACAACTTTTCTGTCTCTGTCCCTACCCTACACTCTTGTCTCTGTCTCTGCCCATACCACCGCATCCATCTTTATCTCTGTATCTCTGTATCTCTGTATCTCTGTATCTATCTATCTACCTATCTATCTATCTATCTATCTATCTATCTATCTATCTATCTATCTATCTATCATCCATGAATTCTCTTCCCACCCCCTCTCTCACCTAGCTCAGTACTGTTGCCTGCTGCTGGGGAAATCCTAGAAACTCTACTTGTTACTCTTCCTCAGCATTGCTCTGGCCTCTGCTCTTGTATATTTTGGATCTTTCTTCTCCACTCCCCATCCATTCTTCACAGGGCTTTACCTCTCAAGCCCCTGTGCTCACCTGGAATAATTTGGTTCTGCCCTTTCTCCTCATCTCCACTCTCATCCATTCATTGAAAACACACTGCCACTCCCCAAATACCCATCTCTTCTCCTAGTGGTTCCTGGCTCCATCAGGCAACACTTTCTCAGGATGTATCTCGAATGTCTGTTATTCATCTTAGATTGCCCATGGCTAAATTGGGGTCCTCCATTTCCTCTTGTTTCCCTACAGTACACTGAACCTTTTCAAAACTGGAAATCACATTTATTTTTCTTTTCTTCTCCTTTCCTCAACCTGGTATGTCAGCAGCAGGTTTTGCCACCTTTGTCTTAATCTTATCCCTTCCATCCTCTAGCACCCGAGTCACTGTTCACTCTTGCCTGGATTACAAATATCTGTCAATCCAGCTCCTTTCATTCTTCCCTTTTCTTCCTTGTCAGTTCTCCAGGCGGTGGCTGTGCTCTTCTTAAGATGTATTCTGTTTCCGTCCCTTTAAATCTTTATACCTGCTTCCCCTTTTATCAAGAATCAATTCAGGCCTTTGCAAGGCTTACCAGGTGCTACCTGACCTAGCCACTGTGTGCCCTTCTCTCTTTGTTTATCACTTTCCCCTTTTGATCAATCCAGCCCCGTCTGCCCTGGCTTTGTTTTTAGTGTCTTTGTTTTGTTTTCTTTCTATCAATACACCACACTCATTCCCACCCCTGGCACTTCTTCCTCTTCCCCACACTCACAGTGCTTTCAGCCCGAATACAAAGCCTTTGCCATTAAGAAGCATAGAACATTTTAAAAGGGTAGAACTTCAGAGTTAGAAGCACCAGGGTTTTTTTCAGCTAAGAAAAGTGAAGCCCAGAGAGCTGGCGGAATTGTCCAGTTCCATATAGTGAGTGACTAAGCTGAGTCCTCTCCTTGCCATCACCAATTTCTTCCCTTTGAATTTTTTTTTTTAAAGAGAAGCTAATTACTCTGTGTATTCTAGTGCTCTAAGTAGATTTAAACAATGCTCCAATTTCTCCTGACTTCTTTTTACACCTCCCCCCCCCCCCCCAGGGTACAGATTTCGTAAGGATGAGGTAGGACAGAAAAAAGAAGATGTAGGTACAGAAGTGATAAAAATTTTAACAATAAAGACATTTGGACCCTTTTCTGATGTCAATGTGTTTCACCCTGTGTTGACTCAGTTGTCCTGCAGCCCTTCTGGGGCAGCCTACAGGGACCGCTGCACAGGTGAAAATACTGAGCTCACATCTCCTGTGTGATGTCACCCAGATCAGTTGCTTTTCTGATATGCAGAGCTGGTGACTCCATTCTTCTGCTTTGAATCCTTCAACTCTTTCTTTCTTTCTTTCTTTCTTTCTTTCTTTCTTTCTTTCTTTCTTTCTTTCCTTCTTTTTTTCTGAGACAGGGTCTCTCTGTATTAGCCTTGGCTGTCCTAGACTCGGTTTGTAGACCAGTCTGGCCTCGAACTCACAGCGGTCTGCCTGCCTCTGCCTAAAGGCCACTCTCCTTGAGCAGGCTTGATAGGCCAGCGCCATCCGTGCTTTCATCATCAGCCTCTTCCATTTGTTCTACTGTACCGACTGCCCCTGCTCAGCAGACTACCCCACCACAACTGCACACGCATGTCCTGCTTGCCATCTTTTATCTCTGAGGCCTTTGCTCATGCTGTTTCTACTCCGAGTGCTCTTACATTTCTGCTCTTTGTAATATGGAGCAGGTGATACCACATCTGTGCACCCTGTGCAGGCTTTTCTAGACAGTCGTTTGCTTAGCCAGTATCTTGGGTATCTTTCAATGCTGCCGTTAGAGACCTTCACAGCATCAGAAGGATCGTTTATTGTTGTCCTTCTTACTACTCTGCTGGATTTTGGGCTTTTGATGGACAAGAATTGTGTCTCACTCTTTTTGTTCTCTATGGAACGCGGCTCAGAATCAGGCACACGGTGGTAAGTGAAAAGGTGCTGGATGAATGAGTAACGAGTGGATGTGGCTGGCAAGGGGCAAGAGCAGCCTCCCCAAAGAATATTTTAATGGATTCTCATCTGCCATTGCCTCAACCACGCCTCTTCCAGTCCGACTGATATTTCACAGACTTTACAATAATCTCTCCCCAGGGTTCAGGAGACCAATTACTCTTGCCAGGCTCCTTCTGGCAGGCACTGCCCCTGGCTCTTTAAAGGGCCCCCTGAGCCATCTATGAGGTCCCAAACATGAGCACATGCTAGGGGATTTCACAGCTATTTGTTTATCCATGTGCACTCACTCTGAATGCTATGCACAGTGACTTCTAGATTTCTAGGTGGCATATGGACATTTTAAGATAGATGGCATATATCATTTAGAGAGAACTCTTTCCAATTTATCATAGCAAATTATACCTTTGCTTTAACAATAATTTGGATTTTAAAAGTCAATTAATTGAAAGAGAAAAATTTAAATTCACAAAGCAGCAGAGGCTGGCAAAACCCATCGTGAGCTACCTAAATGAGCAATGACTGGGAAATTGCTGATTTCATTCATTTAATCATTCACTTGTGTATTCATTCATCAGATGTTTATGGCATCTGACACCCCACATCCTACGTAGTGTTAGACTGATTTGGGTGATGAGTACTTTGTTTTAGAGTTCTTTAAATTTTAGAATGGTTCCCCTGGCACTTTGCACATGCTAGATTCCAGGAATGATCTGTTAGTGTTCACACTGATGGGGATTGACAGGGTGGGTGAGAATGGTGTCATTACTTTCTGAATAAAAGAGAAGCTATATGCATATGCATGAAAACGTATATGTGCTTATGTTCACATACATGTGAGTGTGGGCTGGACTTATGGTTTTGTTTCTAATTAACAGAACATGCCAGAAGGCATGTGAATGCTTGCACACACACACTCATACACACACACACACACACACACACTCATACACACACACACACTCATGGACATACAAACACACATCCATGCACAAGCAAACAACTGTTAGAATTGTTAAGCCATATTACACAGGCAGTAAATAGATCTGAAAAATACATTGTTGAAAGACAGTCAGTGAACACAAGGGAGAGAACTGACATTGGTCCCTTTCATAATTACAATTTGTGCTTCCGGCTACCAAGAAGAGACTTGATATCCTAGGATCATGTACAGGGGGAGGAGGTCCCCCTCAGTCACAGTCATAGGGGAGGGGAATAGGGTGAAAGTGGGAGGGAGGGAGGAATGAGAGGATACAAGTAATGGGATAACAATTGAGACATAATATGAATATTATTAATAAAAAAACAAAAAAATAATTTGTGCTTCATCTCTATCTTTATGACCTCCTATTTTTCACCATAAAATGACAGAATTGGATTAGATCAGCAACAAACAGTAGATTGCAGTGCCTGAAGACTTTGCTGGAAGATTTTGGAGAGAAAAATTCTGAGAGAAAATCCTGGTTGAGTAGGAAAATGTTTTTGAAGGATTAGTCATTCTACTATGCATTTGGGAGGAGAGATTGAATGATTAAGTAAGTCCGGTCCAAAAGGAAAAGGAAGGAAGGTTTCTTAACCAAGGCAACTAACTCACAGAGGAAAGGATTTATTGGGGTTTACAGTTTCAGAGGGTGAATCCATGGCCATCAGGGCAGGGAGCATGGCAACAGGCAGGCAAACTTGGTCCTATAACAGTAGCTGAAAGCTTATATCTGTAAGCATAAGGAACACACACACACACACACACACACACACACACACACACACACACACACACACACACACACCAATGACATACCTCCAACAGGGCCACACCTCTTAATTCTTCCCAAACAGTTCCACCAACCAGGGACCCAAGCATTTGCATATATGAGCCTATGAGGGCCATTCTCATTCGAACCATCACAAAGGGGAATGTTATTGACATACTGAACTTACTGTTTCTGAGTTGGATCACTTGAAAGAGACCTCCAAAAGCTGAAATTTTGTGGCACTATACAGCAAATCAACCATATTTTCCTAATGGAGAAGTAGTAAATAAGGCACAGATGGCAGAGTAGTCATGGTAGGGAATATCGTATAGTCTACCACAAAGGTTATAGTAGGCAGCCTCTCACATGTGCCCCCCTCCCGCCATGATTTTTCTTTTATTCGTGGACTTGTATGATTCTCTCCCTTGACTGTAGATTGTATTTATCCTTTTGCCACATTTTTTGGACAATAAGATGCACCCGACCATAAGATGCACCCAGTTTTTAGAGCAGTAAAACAAGAAAAAGTATTATGAACCAAATTAGTACTAGTATAATAAAAATTTATTAAACTATAACACAATATGGTAATATGAAAGTGTTAACTCAATAGGAGGAAAGACTAGAGACTCAAGCACTTTTATAGTTTCCTCGACTAGCACACTGAAGACACCAGTAAGTGGCCTCTTTGTTGGTGCCTAATGGACAGCAATCAGACCATAAGATACACGCTGATTTCCCCTACATTTTTGGGGGTGGATGTGCGTCTTATGGTCCAAAAGATACAGTACTTCTGACACATAAAATATAGACATGGTGGAATTTTATTTTCAGTGTTATTGTGTAGGAAAGTGTAACACTCCTTCCCCTGCCCCCTCTTCTTTCTTTCTATGTCCCTCCTCCTACCACCTTTGCTTTAAATTGTTCAAGAGAGAAGTGTACAAGGCAAGAAAATGAAGTCACCGACTAACAGTAACATGAGGCTATCCAGCGGCTGTGTGAGCTCCTTTGCTCATGGTTCCTCCTCCAAATGAACCTTGTGTCAGCTGATGTCCTGATTGTACCACTTATGAGGTGCTGAATCACAAACAGCTGGCAAAAGCGATGTGGATCTCTGACCCACAGAAACTGAAAGGTGGTAGATGGTTTAAGTTGCTCAGTCTTGGAATGTGACTGTGAAGTGAAAATGAAAACAAACGCCGAAGTCCAAGTTGGATGATCACTAAGGTGAGTGTTGACCACTGAAATGTGGGTCCAAGATCCACACTTTGCCTATGAAGGGTTGACTTATGGGTATTCTAACATCCTCTTGACATATAATTACCTGGGGACCAAGGGCACATTCTATGGTGAGTCCCAAACTTCCATTCCAGTTTCCAATTGAATATAGCCAAAAAAAGGTATGTCTTTTTGGCAACTCTCTGGACAAGGTCTATGAAATTTTTTTTTCTGGTCTAGTATCTGCCTTTGTCTCCTTTTAGGCTCAAACTACAAATGTCATCATTTTACACACACTCTCATTCACTGTATCTTATCTATGGAATCCATACCACTTCGTCTCTAGAGTCTCATACCTGACAGAGCAAGACCTTCCTAACCAGATGTCTGTTTGTGCTGTATCCATTTCAATTCCTGTTCTTTTACCATTAAATATTTAATATTGAAAAGCTTACATAAAAACAATACTACTTTTCATCTTAAAACAAGTTTCAACCTTGCACAACCTCCTAGTCCTTGTCTATGTGTAAGAACGTATTTCATTTGATACTGACTTTTAAAAAAAAAAACATATTTTGTGTTCTTTCAGTATTTTGCTAAATAATAAACATTTTCACACATTGCAACAGTGCCTCTGAAATTTTCACTTTGAATGACCACATGTCATCCCATGAAGAGACAGACACTATGATTTTGAAGTATTTCTCCTTTGGACATTTGTTCCTTATATTAAGGAACATGGGTTTGCTCTTCTGAGAATAAGCCTCTTGACCCTGTTTAGTTAGCTTACAGCACTGAGTTTTTTTTTAGATGAAAACCCCTAGCCCTACTGCCCTTTGAGACACTGGGGTGCTGCACAAGTGTTCCTGACACCTTTCTTACCTCTTCATTCTCCATTTTTCTATCTGAGGCCTTTTCTTCCTCTGCAGCGCACACTAGCTACAAACTCCCACCAATTTTCTCCCTTTAGCCTCTTGACTGCTGGGTTTATAGACATGAAACTGTGTGCCCAGCTTCTGAAAGTGTTAACTGTGGGACTTTTCATGCTCCAAATATAAAACCATGGTGTTTTATTAAAAATTACACAAAGCAGTGAGTGTGTGTGTGCATGTATGTAAACACACATATACATGCATGTTTAAAGGCGATGTGGGAAGGTACTTAGTAGCACTTTCCAAAGTTGACATAGTAACTGGCCAGATGAAAGCCTTTAGGGAAAAGGGAAGAGTAGCAGCCATTTAATTCCAGTAAGACTCAAGGGCAGAATGTATTTTCCCTGGAGTGAGCAGCCTACAGATTTCCTGGCCTTACTTTCTGAGTACTCTCCCTCAGTGGGTGAGCAGCTGGCTCCCCAGGGCTCACACTTCTGTCTTTGCACACACGGCTCCACTCAGGAGTACTCTGATGCTTTGACTCAGGGTGCCTTTTTTGAGACAAGGACTCTCCATGTAGCCCTGGCTGGCCTGAAACTCACAGAGATCCTCCTGCCTCTGCTTCCCAAACTCTGGGATGAAAGACATGTTCTGTTGTGCCTGGCTGGCTCAGACTTTTTACTATCACAAGCAAAAGTTCTTCTTATTTTAAAAATGTCTTTCTAAAGATTTCTCCTTCTCCCTTTCCTGGTCTCCCTCTTAGCTCCTGCCACATTTCTCCTCCCTCAAGTTCCTCCCTCCTCTTCTGTTTGTGCTGAGCTCTGTAAACTTAGCCACTGCCAAGATAGACATCAAAAGTAAAGACCATAGCATCTGCCCCACCCTCACCCCCACTGTGGGCTTGCTGCTCATTTCATAGAAGCGACATGATCATGGCCATGACAGCCTTCTATTCTTTGCTTTCCTCATCCTCGAAATGGGGCCAATACTGCTTTTTCATACACAAAACAGTTGATATTTAAACAACCCAATATATTTGCAGTAATTAGAGCAATGTCAGCAGGTAGGCTGTACTCAGTGGCAGCCGGACAAATGACCAGACCCTTCCCAACGATCCCCTAAGAAGAAATCCCTAGAAGCCAAATTGCTGAGACACAGGATTAGAGAGTTTGCTCTGCTCTTCCCATAAAAGCTCCCACAAACTCATGCTGATTTCAACTGGGTACTAGTGCTAACTTTAAGGACTCCACCTTACTCGGTGCAGAGAGGCAGGATGGAGGATACGCTCATGTTTGTGACCCGATGTTGCCTCTGCATTTGGGCTTGCCTCTGGGGATTAGCAGCCAGACTTGCCTGGATGCTGTGAAGATTGTGGTGTTGGGCAACAAGCTGAGAGAAGTCAAGGAGGAATGTGATTGCCTCGGAATAAGGACTGCTCTGCCAGGAAGATTCCTGTGAACATGAAGAGAGATATATTTCAATGGTTCTGTGAGTGAGTCATAGCAAGGAATTCATAGAACAAAAGAGCGATCACGCCATGGCCAGGCAGGGTTCCTGACAGAACGCTTTCATGGAAGGACCAAGGAGGGCCAGAGAACACAGAGAAGACCAAGTCATTACCTCCCTGGTGCTTCCTGACCCACATTCAGAGAAGCCTATTCTTTCTTCTTCTATGAGGGACATTAATAGCTCTGTTCTGTTTAGTAGACAGAGAGGTTCCGGGTACCTGAAAGTCTTAAGCATGACTGATGTGCACAACTGGAAGGAATTTAGCACATACTGACAAAACCCAACTTCCCTGAAGTACCCTATCCACCAGCTTCCCATTGCTTCTAATTTAGTGGTGCTCAAATGTTCTTATGACTGTATGTACATAAGGTAGTTGGTGCTCCTACCGGCAGTGATGCAAACCATGGTTAGGATGGAATACCAATGAGGAAAAGAATGGGAAACGAATATCAATGCAATATATTAATGTGAGAGGATATCCCTCAATTTTTCACACATCATCTCTGTGCGGTGGATATAATTATCTCCAGTGTTCAATTTATGGGTTAACTATTGCTCTCATAGTCTCCCAACAAGGATTTAAATTCCTGTCCACACTCTTAATGCTGAGTTTTTCCTCTATATTAGGTAAAGTTGATGAAAATATTATCACGGAAAGGAAAAGGTAAAGAAGAATGCTGGGAATGCCTGTAATCCTGACATTTGGAGGAATGGAGGCAGGAAGATTAGACGTACAAGGACGTGCTTAGCTACATGAAGAGTTTAAAGCAGGCTCTCTAAGACTCTCAAAAATAAAAGTGGCACAGCTGTAAAGAAAAATAAAATCAGAAAAATTGTAGGAAAAGGATGGAACTAGAAAATATCATAGAGTGAGGTAATCAGCCCTAGAAAGACAAACATCATGTGTTCTCTGCCTAGTAACTCCAGATCTCCAGATGTGAGTGTGTAACCTGGAGTAACCACAGAAACCAGGAAAATAGAAAGGAGCATGGGGGTATGGGAGCAATGGAGAGGGCAAAGCAGGGTGCTAATGATTTGTGTGTGTGTGTGTGTGTGTGTGTGTGTGTGTGTGTGTGTGTGTGTGTGCATGCGCGCGCGTGTGTGTGTGTGCATGCGCACGCGTGTGTGTGTGTTTGTCTATGTGCTTGATTAGAGAGGGAATAGAGGTCAATAGGAAAGGCAGTGAGGAGGGTAAAATAACAATAATAGTTTCTGAAAAGTCACAAGGAATCATATTATTATTTATTTAAAATTACATAAAGTTTATGCATATACATATAAAAACAGTATAAATTAACATTTCCCCTTTGGGCTGGTAATGCTTCTACAAGAGCCATACACTAACAAAATCTGCAATACCAGACATGAGTAGCACCCTTTTGGGAGGTCAGTTAATTGCTGTTGCCCTTGGATACAGGGCTGAAGGTAAGTCTGTATTGCTAAAGATGTTGTGCACTTTGGACACAGGACGTGGAGGATCTGAAATTGAGCTGGCCTGAAAGTCTCTAGCCCCTGAGGACTAGCTTTCATGGTACTAGAAAGTGGCATGTAATCATCTAAGATAAGGAAGCAACCAACAGTCCTACTGAGCTGTGACACCTATGAACTACAACAACCATGATGCAATACAGCATTAGTGGCACTCCCTATTGGAGGTAAACAATAGTTCTCTAAGTGGTCTACTCAAAAATAAGGAACTCAAAATAGGGAACTCAAAAATAGGGATATCATGTTTGGTACTATAAACCTAGCCAACTAAGCAGGATATCATTTTACTAAATGATAATAATTCCTAACTGTATTCTTTTTTTTTTTTTCCTTTGGTTTTTTCGAGAAAGGGTTTCTCTGTGTAGGCCTGGCTCTCCTGGACTCACTTTGTAGACCAGGCCAGCCTCGGATTCACAGTGATCCGCCTGCCTCTGCCTCCTGAGAGCTGGGAATAAAAGTGTGTGCCACCATGGCCTGCTTCCTAACTGTATTCTAAATATTTGTCCTTATATCCACAGATAAGTATAGCTCTCACCTCGTCATCAAAGAAAATTTTCTTTGCAACCTGTTGATGGGGACCATTGAAGAAACACAGCCAATAAAAATGTAGATAATAGATGACTATATGGTGCCCAGTCCCAAGTGAGACACCTACAATACAGTCCCTGCACCTAAGGCTCAGGGAGCATTGAGGTAAAAGGAGGCAGAAGGCTTGTAAGAGCTGGAGAAATAGGAAGTCGGCTGTGGGATTGCATCTCCTAGAAATGTCAAGAAATCGACAACACCTATGAAGTCTCATCAACATGCTGCCTACAAGGAAGTCACAAATACACATGAAAACACACATGGTGGAAGGCTCACGGGACCCCAACTACAGACAAAAAACTATAGGCAACTAAGGAATGCTAGGAGAAGAGAAATAGTTTTTCCAGGAAACAGCAGACTGAACTGGTTATCTAAAACCAAGTGGTCAGCCCTGAAATCATCCACATATAGGTAACACTATATGAATACTTTGTGTGTATATATTTAGGGAAACAACACACAACAACAGTTAGAAAGAGATATCATGAATTTTAGAGAGAGAGAGAAAGGGCCCGTGTATGTCATGGATCGAAGGGAGCATAATAGAGCAGGGAGGAGAAGGAGAAGGGGAGGAGAGACAAGGGAGGGTATCTTTACCCAGGAGACTGATGACATGATCCTACAGATTTCTCAGCAAACCAACTGTGCTCTGCTGCTTTGTGTCTGAGAAGTCAGGCAGCCTTCCTGGCCTCACCCACCGGGAGTGAACCTGAGGCTGCCCAGCTTGTCAGTGCTCAGCAAGTTTGTTGACCTGATTAACCTATGATAATTGTCTGATGCAGCTACATGGGGGCCAGAAAGGACTAAACAGCGCTGTTAGCTGTGTCTTCACAGGTCAAATTCCACAGAAGATTCCTCTCAATTTCTGAGCACACAAGCTGGAGTCATCTCCACAGAGTTTTCCCCCCTGTTTGGCTTGTCCTCTTCCCTGACCTTTATCATACACCTGCTGGGGGTCACTAATCTTCTTGTATAGATACAGAGAGAGGAAGGAAAGGCTAGCTACTTATTTCTAGGGCAAGCTAAGCTGTGTGATACATATTTAATACAAGTGCTTTGCAAGGCAGGAGTTGTGTCTCCAAGAAACATAGAGGCTTTTAAAGAGAAATGACTTAGAAGACTGTCCTAAAATGGCGTTCAGGGGAAGAAGGAGAAGGTTGGCTTTTGTCTAACATGGCAACAGATCTAGGACCGAGCATAGGGAAGGGGGTTTCTGAAAGGCACTTAGGCAGATTGGGGTGCTGCTTTTGTGGTCAACAGGATTGCTAGAGTGTTATATTCAGGAGAACATGTGGCATGGCTGCTTGCTCTGGCCCCAGGATGCTGATAACACAAACTTACGTATTGTAATAAGCCATAAATGCCCCTTAAGAATTGGATGAGTTGGTGTTTTTTTCTGGAGACAAGGCTCAGTGAGTAGCTGTTACATGGTGTCTGTCCACTTCACACCCCAGACCTGCTTCAGAAGGCTGTAGGCAGCAGAGGGTCCTACCCAGATGTAGGCCGACACCACTGTGGGTTCTTTCTCCTGTCTTCAGGGAGAGAAGGCTGGGTGTCCAATAATCCAAGCACTCCTTAAATGATGAAAAGATGAAATTATAAAGACACTGAATGAAATTCAGAAGAACTCTCATCAACACAAAGCATTTGGGGTTATACACTGAATGAAATTCAGAAGAACTCTCATCAACACAAACCATTTGGGGTTCTTTTCTTTTACCTTTATTCTGCATCCACTTCAATTTTAGGCAGCCATCTTCAAAATGGACTTTAAAAATTTTGCTCCTTTCAACTAAAATGATATACCATGTCTCATCATTTGTTTTAGCCTAGTTGTGAACTTTGCCATAGTCTTCAGCTCCCTTAACATTGAGCACGTAGGCTGAAACACATTTCCATTTTCTCCAGTGGATGCTGCCAAAGCACTGTCAACAAAATGTACCCTCCCTATAATTTCTTTGGGGTAAACTGCTATTTCAGGAAGGTCTGCCATTAAAATTTTTTATTATATTTCTTTTTTACATATATATTTATATTATTACACATGAACAAAATAAACTACATATAACAAGAAGAACCATGAAACAACCAGGAATTTTATAAACGTTACATTCATAGTGATTTGGCTATTTGGGTTTGGCAAACTTGAAGAAAATATCTTTCCTATCTTGTTGAGTCTAAAATTCTGAACGTAAATCAATATCTATCATATCTCATCTCTATTAACTTAAAACATCTATCTAGACCTAAAAACATCTTAACCCCTGAACAACTAAGCTTAATTGTAAGATGAAACGATCTGGCTTTCAACCCTATCAGAGACTTGAGAAGAAATAAAACTTAATTACCTGAGTGTACTGGAAGTGACAGAGATGGTATACTGCCTGAACAGTCACCCAAAACTCTCTATAATGTTGGAGCACCATCTTCAGCCTTCTGGACCAATATATATAACATAAATATCTGTGAGGCAGGAACTATTGAGGACTTCCTTACCCTGTCTTGGCAGAATTTGGCCTTCATCCCTGCCTGCATCCAAGCTTGCCCATTTTAGGCAGAATTCTATCTGCTGGTCTGCCATTTTTGATGTGTGTCATTGAAGTGCTCTCCAGAAGATCTGTGATATATTTTATTGTGTCTCGAATACTGTGGAGGTACAAAGTTAGCTGAACTGAATGCCATGTTTCATTTTGCTAATTCTGCTCTGTTTGTTCATCTAGCTGGTGACTTGCGGGTTTATTAGTAACCTGGGAACCGTCGCTGTGTTTGTGATAGGTCAGTCGTCGCTAACCTGAGGCTGGTCTTGCAAGAGACTGTCGAAAACAGAGTACTCTCAGAAGGAGACTTTGACAGAGGGAGCAGCATAGAAGAAACCTCTTGGGTTAACACCTTCGGAAGAGAAGAGACAAAAATACAGATGGATAATGGGAGAAGCTGGGCTGTTGTTTACCCATTCTACAGAGAGTTATAAAAATAGATGGTGCTTTCAGAGAGCTTTGCCACATTTGGTTGAGAAGCCCTAGTCAGCCAGGATAGATACTTTGGATCTTGTCTCAGGTTCAACCTTGCTGAGATGGACTTGGGGCTCTTGGTCAACAGAAATCTCTTTAGGCTGAGGTGCATTCTTTATTCCTGAAGGAGGATCTGGACTGCAGGTGGGTCCAGAAAGAGTGTGAGGGCGGTCACTGAACTCACATGCATTTTGTTTTTGTTTTTAACAGCCATACAACAGTGTCTTAATTTCTCATTCTAATTTAGTTCTGGACATCTGAGCATCTGAAGCTGGCACCCTCCTCTCCAGGCATTGTGGATCTGCAAACAGATGAAGGAAAACAGGCCAGGCCGGTGTGCACAGTTTAACAGAGACCATTAAAGACTAACAAAGAGGGACATGCAAAGTAGAAGAGTCCCTTGGACTTAGATGTTATCTCAGTCAGTGTTCTGTTGCTGTCAAGAGACACAATGCCCCTTGGTAAATCTTTTTTTTTCTGCTATTTTTAAAATATATTTTATTAATTTATTCATATTACATCTCAGTTGTTATCCCCTCCCTTGTATCCTCTCATTCCTCCCTCCCTCCTGCTTTCCCCCTACTCCCCTCCCCTATGACTGTGACTGAGGGGGACCTACTCCCTCTGTATATGCTCATAGGGTATCAAATCTCTTCTTGGTAGCCTGCTATTCTTCCTCTGAGTGCCACCAGGCCTCGCTTAGCAGCATATATACTAAAATTGGAATGATACAGAGAAGATTAGCAGGCAAATCTTCTAAAGGAAAACATTTCAGTGGGGCTGGCTGATAGTTTCAATGGTTTAGTCCGTCATTGTTGTGGCAGGAAACATGGTGGCACACAGGCAGACAAGGATCTGGGGAGGTAGCTGAGAGTTTTATATCTGGATCTGCAGGCAGCAGCAAGCAAGAATGGGCCTGGCTTAAACATTTCAACCCCCAAAGCCCATCCTGAGTGATACACACCTTCTCATCTCCTATTCTGTCAAATGCTCCACTCCTTAGTGACCAAACATTCCAGTACAGGAGCCTGTGAGGACCATTCTTATTCAGGTGGAGGTCCCTCAAAGCAAGATTCCTCTCCTGGGGTGTCCCTTTCAATGGCAGTTAGCATCCACGCCTGCCACTGCCTTTATCACATCACTTGCCTCCTCCACTGAACCATGCAGGCCTGCCCCACAGCAGGGGAGGGTGTTGCTGGGTGACAGCTGAACTCCGGTCAACTCATTGAAATCTAATCTCTGAGCCTTGTTGTTGGAACTCAGTAGCTTCTCAATAAACAAACAGACAAACATTGAATGAATGTAAATATTCAAGTTACATTTCCAAGCAAGTGCCTCTTCATAAAGTCACTCTGTGAGGGGGAAAGGTATCCATCTTCTATTCAAAGTGGGTTCCTCTTCTGCCTGCTTTTCTGAAGATCATCCTCCAATCTCACCAACTCCACCTACCAAGGGCAGGCCAAAGCCTGGCTCCTTAACACAGGGTCTTTTTTTCTCCTTGCTCAGAAACCAAACCTGCTTTGCTATCTGAGATGAATAACCCCAGCTAAAATAGAAGCCACTGAATCTTCTAGCCAAGGAGGCGGCTGGCAGAGATGGAGGCTGGGGGATGGGCAGAAGCACATTGGAAGCATAAAATTTCCCAGGGTCAGGGCGTTTCATTAGGAGACTTCAAGATGTGTTGTTCTCTCCAAAGACTCAAATGAAAGTCCAGAGAATTTACCAACTACACTGAAACATTCTAGTGCATTAAAACCCTTTGTTACCAGGAGCTCTGGTGCCCATTAAATTGTAAACAAATTTGTGTGTTGATCTAACAAATGCCTGGATTTTTTTCTTGTGCGTGTGTGCTGTTTTTTGGTTCATTCTATTTCATTTTTAATTAAAATCATTGCATTGATTTGTTTTTAAAATAATAGAGAAGGCGCTGACTTTGTAGGTTGAGAAATAAATTATCATTTGAAGGATTAGAGGGGCTCCTTTTTTGATTTTAATAAAGATTAGAAGAAGAAAAAGAAGCACAAAGGAATGAATACAGCTCCCCCAATATAATGAGTTAGACTGCTGCCCCCCTTGATCAAACAAAAGAACAAATGCATTAAACAAAGAGTGTAGATGTGACACACCATCTCTGCTCCCGAAAAGGATTTTCGAGGGGATTTGGAAAGTTGTAGCTTGTCCGTGTTCTGTTATTTCTGAGTATATGAAAGCCAGTACTCTGTTAGCTTAGGTATTGTTTTTGTGTGTGCTTTGCTTCCTGGTAATAGAGTCTTTCTTTAAGAAAAGCAAGTGGGAGATAGGCTGGTCCTGGTTAATCTGCTCCCCTTTTCACACACAGACCATTGTCTGCATGTGCTTCCCAAGAGACACAGTCATTATGTCCTGGGCCCCCTCTCCCAAGTCGCCAGCCTGTACAAAAGGAGCAGTACATCTTGGAAGAGCCTGCTGGATTTCCATTTGACACTGGAGCTGTTTGGCTTTGTGCAAACCTCAATGCAGATTCTGCCTGTTCCCAAGAAGCAACAAAACAAAACAAAACAAAAAGAAGCAAGAAACAAATTTGGTGTCGGTTTGTTGAGTGTTCCTCTGGGCACTCTCAACTCCAAAGGTGACAAGTTTGAGGGCCCCTGTTGTCCTTGTGGGTGACGGTAGAGCTCTGAATAACTTCAGTCCCTGTGGTGCTGCTGCGAGCCTGTGTCCCCAGAATAGGAACTTCTGGATCTGTCCCTTTGTCCCTATATCCGACAAGACTCGGCCACGTCCCTCTCCATTAGTGTGCCTTAGTAGTTTCAGCTGGACCTGTATGGTGGCTGCCTTTGCTACACTGATGTTTGTTTTCTTTTATCGGATCTTTTTTTTTCCTGGTTATAAACATGGTCTTAAGGAAAAGAGGTCACACAAACAGCTTTGATAGTCCCAGATGCCCGTCTCCTTCTTTGTGTTTTGCTTTTTCACTTTAGTAAATGAAAATAGAGGCCGTGGAGGTTTCTTCGGAGTGGTATCTACCTGCAGTCTCCTTGTCTCCCAGCCTCTACTTGCTTCTCAAATCACTACAGTGTGGATGGTGCCCTTTGCTCCATCTGTGACTTTACTGAGGTCACTGGCTACTGCCACACTCAACAGGATGACCTTATTTGCTTATTTATTATCTCTTCATTCAGACCATAAGCACTTTTCAGATGGAGGTCATACTCGACGCATCTTTATTCATGGAGCTTTGATGCTTAGGGTAGGTCGACTCAAGGAATATATTCCAGAAAAAGGAGTCCCATTGCCACAGCTTCTTCTCTTAAGTTATGGGGAGTGTGTGTGTGTGTGTGTGTGTGTGTGTGTGTGTGGAGAGAGAGAGAGAGAGAGAGAGAGAGAGAGAGAGAGATGAGAGAGGAGAGAGAGAGAGAGAGATCGAGAGAGAGAGAGAGAGAGGGAGAGAGGAGAGAGAGGAGTGAGAGAGAGGAGAGAGAGAGGCGAGAGGGGAGAGAGAGAGAGAGGAGAGGAGAGGAGAGAGGAGGAGAGGGGAGAGAGAGAGAGAGAGAGAGAGAGAGAGAGAGAGAGAGAGAGAGAGAGAGAGAGAGAGAGAACATCTCCTAAATGCTTGTTCTTGTACCAGGCACAATGGTGGGGACAGGTGCAGATATATACCCATATGTCATCAAGGAGGCAGAAGGCTCTAAGATACAAGTAATTTACTCTGTATGACCTGGCTAGGAAGTAGAAGGCTGCTATCAGGGGCCTGTATCTGAAGGCATCACTAGGCCTCTAGGATAGTTTGGATTTTCATCAAAATGTTTCAGGAATGGAAACTCTTCCACACAAATGAAGATTCACCCAAACTCAAGGTGAGTTTCCAAGTGTTTAGAAATTAGAGAAAAATCTGTTAGACTGACTCCATGGCTGATCATGGATTTCTTCATTAGAGAGATAATACAAGCAACCTATTTGAAAAGAATATTAATGGGAGCTGAGTGGTGGTGGCACACACCTTTAACTTCAACACTTGGGAATCAGAGACAGGTGGATCTCTGAGTTTAAGGCCAGCCTGGTCAACAGAGGGAGTTTCAGGACAGCCAGGGATACATAGAAAAACCCTGCCTCAACAAAACAAAACAAAACAAAGAAAAAAAATAAAAGAAAAATTATTAAGCCAATAATGTGTTAAATTTATGAATTTATTAAATACAATTGAGCCTCAAAATACTCCTATGGGGAGGTAATATTCTAGCTCACTTTTCTTGATAAAAACACTGAGGCCCAGAAATCTCAGGTTAGTTGTCTGGGGTCATATGACTGTTAACCATTTTAACCCAGATTCAAACCCAGCAGGCATGATTCAACCATCCACTATTTTAATCACCATGTTACATTGGAACTTGATACTATTATTTCTTAATGTCCTGGGATTTCTCTATTTACCTGGTAGTAGAAATATCTTGCATTCATGTGGAGGGTTCTCTAAGCTGAAGTTGAGTTCTTAATCTGTTGTCTGTCTGGTGGCCATGTGACACCTTAGTAGCCGTTACTTCCTGGAGTGGGGGAGCATTTCTCATTTCACATATATCCTCGTACAACATGTATTCCCAAGTGAAGCAAAATATTCCATAAATCATCCCTTGTCTTCATATCGCATCAGACCACCGAAATGCTGGGTTTTGTGGCTCATGTCCCATAGTTTGATTTATGTTGGTCCTCCTCAGTCTTTTCCCAGTGAAGGAATGGGAGCATTTTCCTAAGCTTATCTGATAATAGTATTTTGAGCATAAATTCAGGCAAGACCTTAAATGTATCCTTTATTAACTTCACCATATTAGATTCACCTAAACCATACCTTATGTATTTGCTTTCTTCAAGTCAACTACCCACTTGGTACCAACAGCTATTAGGGGGCTTAATGGAATCAGAAGACTCTGAATTTAGAAACTGGCTGTCAGCTAATAAGTTCTTTGAGATTAAACAATCACCATTCACTGTTATTGCCTCAGTTTTCTCACTTGTAAATTGAGGTTAGTGGGAGCAACTCCAGAGAACTGTGAACATTTTTAAAAAGACTTTAAAAATAATCATAAATAGTGTGATAGTGGGGACTGTCTCTGACATGAACTCTGGTGTCCCATATATGACCACTTCCTCATGGTGGGGAGGCCTGGTGGCACTCAGAAAAAGGATAAGCAGGCTACCAGGATGAGACTTGATAGGCTGTGAGCATATGGTGGGGAAGGAGGTCCCCTTCTGTCACAGACCTAGGAGAGGGGAATAGGGTGAAAGAGGGAGGGAGGGAGGAACGGGAGGATACAAGTGAGGGGATAACCATTTAGATGTAATATGAATAAATTAATTAAATAAAAAATAATCATAAATATTATCATCATTATTGATCATCCAAGATCCAATATCCAGTCAGAAAAAAATACATTTCCACTTGTTTGCTTTATTTTTTGCGTATATTTTCCATTTTGTAGATATGGGCATCACTTGCATGTGGTGCCTATAGGAACCACAAGAGGGCATCAGATCTCCTGGAAGTGGTGTTTTGTGAGGCACTATGTAGGTGCCAGGAATGGAATCTGGGTTCTCTACAAGGGTCCCACATTCTTGTAACCTCTAAGCCATAGCTCCAGCTCCCTAATACCAGTTTTCAGTACAGTAGTATTGCTTATTCTTTGAGAATTTCATACATGCACAGAAGGAATTTCAATTACATTCACTCCCACTTCCCTTTTCAACTTTTCCCGGATCTCCTCCATGCTTACTTGTCAACTTCATGTCCTTAAAACAAACAAACAAACAAACAAACAAAAAACAAAAAACCTAACCTACTAAGTCTGACTACCACCCATAACCCATGGATGTAGGACATGGTCAACCCGGTGGGGACCACACTCCTGAAGAAAACTGACACTTCTTACCTCACAGCCATCAAGTGTCAATAGCCCTTCGGCTAGGAATGGGTGCTGGTGTGCACCCATCCCCAATACACACTGGAATGCTGAGTGGCATAAATTATTGTTATTACTGGATTTGTGAGATAGGGTTTGTCTGTGTAGCTTGGACTATCCTGAAACTCACTTTGTAGATAAGGCTGGCCTTGAACTCATAGAGATCCACCTGCCTCTGTCTCCCAAGTGCTGGGATTAAAGTCATGTGTCACCACTATTGGACTGTTCTTACATAGTTTTACTTTCGTTCATGCACACTATACTTAAGTTACTGAATATAATCATTTCCTGCACGCTACTCAGCACTTGTCCAGTGTTTGTTTGTTTGTTTGTTTGTTTTTGAGAAAGTAGCCATGGGATGGGAAGCACTTAATCTTTGAAAGGCTTCTAGTAAGCTTTTGCATTGGCATAACTATTTTACTATTTCTGTTACCTTCACAGGTATTAGTAATTTATTACCTATTTCAATCTTCTGGTAATATAATCTGGGCTGGGCACATCATGAGAGGAGCCTGATGACTTTCCGACCTCTTCTCTATTGCTCTAGTCAGAGGCAAATGCATGTTTACTTTCTAGACTTCCTGTAGGCTACTGGTCCTCGGTTGCAAATATTAGAGAATAAATAAAGAAAAGAGGATTTCTTCCTCAAGAGTCAGAGTCTATTCAGATTGCACCATGGTGATGCTGACCTCTCCTAGGCCCCCCAGCCATTATAGTCAGATGGCTTGCTAGTCATCTGAACCCTCAAGCATTTTTCTGTCCTTCCAGATTCTTCCATGACAGGTCAGATCACTAACATCTGCCTGAGTCTCCCAGATTTAGAGAACATCTGGATTTGCCCAAGGCACATTCTGACATCAGATACATGTCTAATCCTTCAAGCCTTCCTCAATCCTCTGCTACAGCCTGAGCTGTAGATCAAATATTCCCACAAAAGAGAGCTGTAAGATGTATTTGCAAAGGGCTCCATCCAGACTTCAATAAGGATGGACATATTCTCTTAATGGTCAGGCCATGTAAGTTTTTTTGAACCTGATTAAAATTAGATTTTACCTCAATGGGTCAAGCAATAAAAGTTAGTGATTTTAAAAGAAGGACTTTGGTTTGGAACTGACTGGAGTTGATTCCCAGACATTTAATGGAGAGAGAGAGAGAGAGAGAGAGAGAGAGAGAGAGAGAGAGAGAGAGAAAGAGAGAAAGAGAGAGAGAGGCCTTCCTACCCCTGTTTCTTTACTAACAGAGAGACTTGATCCTACCTTATAGAGTTATTACAAGGATTATGACATAATACGCATTTATGATGGTGTCATCCATATGAAGCAGTTCATAAGTACTAGTGTTTATTTTTAATTTAATGCATCATAGCTGTGCTATCCATTTTGTAAAATTCTGTCCACCCTGTCAAAAGTCCACTTTCTTTCCATGATGTCAGGTGGTTTCTTCAGCTTATGACATTAAATACAACATGTAGGTTATAAGGTTTTTATTCAACTATCAACTGTCTGTTGATTTTCCTGTTTGGTTTGGTTTGGTTTGGTTTGGTTTTTCAAGACAGGGTTTCTCTGCATAGCCTTGGCTGTCCTAGACTTACTTTGTAGACCAGGCTGACCTCAAACACATAGAGATCCATCTGCCTTTGCCTCTCAGAGTGCTGGAATTACAAGTGTGCACCATCATGTCTATCTTCTGTTGAATTTTTTATTTTAATGACTATATTTTTCACCTCTAGAAGTTCAAGCTCATTCTTTTAAAAGTACCTAACTTTTTCCAATGTATTTTTAAAAGTAGCTCTTTATATACTATTAAACAATTTAATATGCTCCCACGGTTTCTGTGAAATTGCTTAATCGTCATGATTCCTTTTCTTTAATCACACCAGTAGTTCAACTTGCATGAGTCTTTAATGTGAGAATCATGCTCACATTTGATCTAAAATATTTTCACATATGAGTGGTGGTATTTGCTTCCTTTAAAATTCTATGTATATTAGAAGCCTGCCATCTATTTTATAAAATATTCCACTTCCCAGGCTATGGGAACATAAAGGTATACATTTTGAGCTGAAGTTCAACCCAAGCACAAATTATTGGCTATACATTTTAGGGCATCAGTCTCTCACCTGCAACCCAAATGACATAGCTGAGCCTCATGTTACTGAGGATGTGGAGTAAGAGGAAAATTCATAAATGACTGGTGGAGTGCAACTTCATATAGCCACTATGGAATCATTGTGGTGGGTCCTCAGGAAGATGGGAATCAATTGGCTTCAAGATCCAGTTATATCACTTTTAGGCATACATTCAAAGGACATTTCATCCTATCACAGAGATTCAACTATGCTCACTGCTGCTCTCTTCATAATAGCCAGAAGCTGGACACAACCTAGATGTCCCTCAACAGAAGAACGAGTAAATAAAATGCGGTACATTTACCTAATGGAATATTACTCAGAAGTTAAAAAAACATGACATCATGAAATTCACAGGCAAATGAATGGAACTTGAAAAAATTATCCTGAATGAGGTAACCCAGACCCAGAAATACAAATATGGTATATATCTGGTGTGGGTATTCACTGGTAAGTCAGTGATAACCAAGCTATAATCTGTAGAGCCATAGAGGATAGGTATAGAGTAAGGGATTAGAAGGAACACATGGTTCCCCTTAGGAGCAGTAAATAACACTGATAGATATGGATGGAATGTGGAGCAGAAATGGAAGCATCAAGTGGGGAGGAGAATGGGAGATGGTTTTGTGGCAAGGAATACAGGCAGTGATAGGTATACTTAAGGAGCATATGAGGAGTAGTATGGGAAAGTAGATGCTTCTCAAATATGCACACATATCATGGCAATGTAAACAAAACAGCCAAATAATGGAGAGACAGAATCCTAATTGGCCATCACTTGTCACCCCATGAAGCTTGCAGTACCAGGACTGTGTTACATCTAATTGAGTTATTGGTCAAAGAGGTCCCTGGGACTCCGTAAACAATCCAGGATGTTGCCAAGACTATAGCTTACTCTCTATAAACTGACAGCATGCCCCCATTGCTGAAGACAACCCCGCTACTGAACATTAGCAAGTAAAGCTGGTGCCAACATAGAGCCTTTACCTCTATGCTCCAATATCTGTGGTAAAGGAATGTACTCTGCATGCTGTGAAAAGAGAAACATAAACATCAAGCCAGCCACAAACCCTTTATTTACAATGGTGTACTTCCTGTAAGATATGCTAGGTGGCACAGAGCTTGTGGGAATAACCGACCAATAACTTATTTGACTTAAGGTCCACTCCTCAAGATGCAACCCATACCTCCTAACACAGCTTGGGTGACCAAGAACCTGACACTAGATAGCCCAGGGATCTAGGGGAAAAGCAAATAATATTGGATTAAAATGGTAAAAAATGTTTATAATAAAATGATTCCTAATGATATTCTGTTGTACTCAGAGAGAGATCAGTACCTTCTTCAGCTACTAGCAGAGAAGCCTTCTCATGACACAGATGGGAGCAGGAACAGAGACAACAGACATTACACAGAGAGACCTTGGAACACTCAGCCTTAAATGGGATGTCTCCATCAAATCCTTCCCTTCCGAGTTCAGAAAACTCCATGGAAAAAGGAGGCAGAAATAGTGTAAGAGCCAGAGGCAAAGGAGGACACACACACACACACACACACACAAAAGATACTCTAAGTTAACATGAAGAAAGCTCCTATGAACTCACAGACTGAGGCAGCATGCACAGGGCCTGCACGGGTCTGCACCAAGTCTTCTGCATATGCATTACAGCTTCCACTTTAGTGTTTTTATGGGATTCTTGAGTGTGCCAACAATTGGGTCTTTGATTCTTATGTCTTCTCTTGGGCTTTTTGTGTTCTATTAATTTGTCTTGTACAAATGGATAGATTTGGACTCCAAATCTACACTTCAAAGTGATAGATTTTGTTATGTATTATTCTATTTCACTTTTTATATTAAAGAGGAAACAATGTATGAATGGATAAGAACTTAGACACTAGGGTAAAAAATTAACAAGCAACTGTCATTTATGCTTGCTAGGAGAGGGAAAAGCAGTGTTCTCCAATAGAGTGACCCTGGACATATCAACTACTCCAGGCCAGGCATCATGGTAAGGAGTAGTTGACCAACGTATAATGGACTCTACTTTTTTGTGTGTGTGTTGGCTAGTTTGATGGATTTGTGGGAATTTTTTGGGAGTTTGTTTGTTTTCCCTTTAGAGAATGGTTTTAACATCAAAGACATCATTCACCATGACCAGGTAGGCTTCATTCCAGGCACGCAGGGATGGTTTAATATATGGAAATCTATCAATGTAATCCACCATATAAACAAACTGAAAATAAAAAACCACATGATCATCTCCTTAGATCCAGAGAAAGCATTCGATAAAATCCAACACCCATTCATGTGTAAAGTTTAGGAGAGATCAGGGATACAAGGCACATACCTCAACATAATAAAGGCTATATACAGCAAGCCAATAGCCAAAATCAAATTAAATGGTGAGATACTCAAGGAAATTCCACTAAAATTGGGAACAAGGCAAGGTACCCACTCTCTCCATATCTCTTCAATATAGTACTGGAAGTTCTAGCTAGAGCAATAAGACAACAAAAGGAGATCAAGGGGATCCAAATGGGAAAGGAGGAAGTCAAATTATCCCTATTTGCA
The DNA here is from genome assembly GCF_903995435.1 of Acomys russatus. Lineage (NCBI taxonomy): Eukaryota > Metazoa > Chordata > Mammalia > Rodentia > Muridae > Acomys > Acomys russatus. The sequence goes on along the minus strand of NC_067138.1, from coordinate 64,807,774 downwards.
GATGATATGATAGTGTATATAAGTGACCCCGAAAATTTCACCAGAGAACTCCTACAGCTGAAAATACCTTTAGCAAATTGGCTGGATACAAAATTAACTCAAAAAGTCAGTAGCCTTCCTATATACAAATGGAAATCATGCAGAGGAAGAAATTAGGAAAACTACACCATTCATGTTAGCTACAAGCAATATAAAATATTTAGGAATTACTCTAACCATGTAAGTAAAGGATTTATTTGAAAAAAAGTTTCAAAACTCTGATGGAATGATCTTCCTTGCTCGTGGATCGGGAGAATTAACATAGTAAAAATGGCCATCTTACCAAAAGCAATTTACAGATTCAATGCAATCCCTATCAAAATACCTACATATTTTAAAAGGACATTGAAAGTTCAATTCTCAACTTCATATGGAAAACCAAAAAACCCAGAATATCTAAAACAATTTTCTATATTAAAGATCCTCCAGAGGAATCTCCATACCTGATCTCAAGCTGTACTATAAAGCAACAGTAATTAAAACAGTATGGTACTGGCACAGCAATAGGTTGGTTGATCAGTGGAATCGAATCAAAGACCCAGAAATGTCTTCACACACACATATGGTCACTTGATTTTTGACAAAGAAGCCAAATATATTCAATGGAAAAGGATAGCATCTTCAACAAATGATCCTGGTCTAACTGGATGTCTACGTGTAAAAAAATGCAATTAGACCCAAAGTTGTCACCATGCACAAAACTCTAGCCCAAGTGGATTAAAGACCTTAACATAAAACAGAAACACTAAACTGGTTAGAAGAAAAAGTGGGGAAGAGCCAGGAACACATTGGCACAAGAGACAAATTCCTAAACAGAACACCAACAGCCCAGGCCTTAAGGTCAACAATTAATAAACAGGACCTCATGATGCTGAGAAGTTCCGTAAGACAGGAGACACTCTCAACAGAATAAAGTGACTGCCTACAGACTGGGAAAAGATCTTCACCAACTCTCCATATGACAAAGGTCTAATATCTAAAATATATACAGAACTCAAGAAATTAAACACCACCAAACCAAATGACCCAATTGAGAAATGGGGCTCAGAACTAAACAGAGAATTCACAACAGAGGAATACTGAATGCCTGAGAAACACTTAAAGAAATGCTCAATGTCTTTAATCATCAGAGAAATGCAAATCAAAACAACTCTGAGATTCCATCTTACACCCATCAGAATGGCTAAGATCAAAAACTCAAGTGACACCACATGCTGGCAAGGATGTAGAGAGAAAGGAACACTCCTTCATTGCTGGTGGGAATGCAGACTAGTACAGCCACTTCGGAAATCTATCTGGTGCTATCTCAGAAAACTGGGAATAAGGCTTCCGCAAGACCCAGCTATTCCACTCCTTGGAATATACCCAGAAGAGGCTCCAGCACACAACAAGAAAATTTACTCAACCATGTTCATAGCAGCCTTATTCATAATAGCCAGAACATGGAAACAGCCTAAGTGTCCCTCAGTAGAAGAGTGGATAAAGAAACTGTGGTACATTTACACTATGGAATACTACTCAGCTATTAAAAACAAGGAATTCCTGAAATTTGTGGATAAATGGATTGAACTAGAAATGATTATAAGAGTGAGTTAACCCAGAAGCAGAAAGAATCAAATGGTATATACTCACTTATATCTGCATACTAGCCCAAGGGGCATGTCCCATGAAAGTCTTCACTTACCAGGAAAGTGGGACAGAGGAGAAGACTTCCTATTGGGACTCTAGGTGAGAGAAACAAGGGAGAATGGGGAAATAGAAGGATCCAGAGGGTCCTAGAAACCTACAAGAAGAACATTATGATGGACAGATCTGGGCCCAGGGGTTCTGCTCAAACTATGGCACCAGCCAAGGACAATATGTGCAGTAAACTTTGAACCCCTACTCAGATCTAGTCAATGGACAGGACATTCTCCACAGTTGAGTGGACAGTGGGGACTGACTTTTACATGAACTCTGGTGCCCCATATTTGACTATGTCCCCTGGATGGGGAGGCCTGGTGTCAGAGGAAGGATAGCAGGCTACCAAAAAGAGACTGATAACCTATGAGCATATACAGGGGGAGGAGGTCCCCCTCAGTCACAGTCATAGAGGAGGGGAGTAAGCGGAAAATGGGAGGGAGGGAAGAATGGAGGATACAAGGGATAGGATAACAATTGAGATGTAATATGAACAAATTAATAAAATATATTTTAAAATGTAAAGTTCATTAAAAAAGAGAATGGTTTTATTTTTCTTGTTCATTGAGTTTTTGTTTGTTTTTGAAAAAGAACTTAAGGTTGGATGGGTAGGCAGTTGGGAGGATCTGGAAGGACTTAGGGGAGGAGAAAAATATGATTACATATGTTTAAATCTAAAATTTGTTTTAAATAATAAAAATAAAATAAGCGATAGATAGATAGATAGATAGATAGATAGATAGATAGATAGATAGGCAGACAGACAGACAGATGAGCTTACTTATTGTCTTCCCAAGAATGGGCAGATCATTTTTGGTTTATCTTTTTATTTCACATGTTACTCTTTGTGGATGTGGTTTTATGCAAATTATATGTAAGGTACAATGTGCTGCAATGTCATTAAGCCCAAGAGTCACTTCCTATCAAAGCAGGAACATTAAAACCTGAGAAATTATTGACAGTGACCATTCCTGCCCCCAGGTTCCCCCCATGGAACCTCCATGGACAACAGACATTGCTACAGCCTTGCTTTTGAGATTCATTTTCGATTGCTGAATTCTGGGGATTTCACTTGCATGTGAGCTCAGCTGTCCATCTAATGGGGAGGTTGCTTGGTGTGATCTCCCACTTGGGCATATTTTACAGGGTATCTACTGTGTATAAATCTGAGACCACAGCTCTCACAAGAAAAGATTTTCTCCCATTTCTTGCGTCTTTAGTGCTTCTTTAGTATGCAAGTTTCAGCTGTAAGGATGGTACTCAAGGGAGCTGAGTGGCCCTGAGTCTACTCTTTTACAACATACAGGTCTCAGCCAAGCCACTGTGATTTAACTATTTCCTGCCTATTAGGCATGAGTAATCCTTAAAGTGGTCTCTGTCATCTTAACTGAAATTACTAGGCTATAGGCAACATAAAAATTGGTTTACATTTCCCTCAACATGTATGTTTCTGCACTTGGCAACATTTCTCACAGAGGAAAAAAAAGATGGATCTGAATGTATCCGATGTGAATCTGCATCAGGCTGCATCAGATGTGAACGCTCTTACATACATGACAGTTACTTTGAGAATTTTTTCTGAAGGGAAAAATAAAGATAATTGTATTTGTTGGATCCTATCAATTGTGGAAGAGAGCACTGCTTTCATTGCTTTGGGTAATGACAGAATTCTTCTTCAATAAATGATCATTTAATCAATAAATGGTCATTTCTATTCCTTAAGCTTACTTGGTTTAATGAAGAACTGGAATTATTAACCAGACTGGAAAATGAACACAACATAACACAACACACACACACACATACACACACACAATGCTAATTTTCTCTACCATATTTTTTTAAAAGTGAGCTTCAGATCTTCTCAACAAAAGTCGTCAGGCTTGTGCGATCCAGACAGTCCCTCATGGGCCTGGGAGATGTGTCTGTTTTGTTTCATGTCACCTCATTCTGCAGTAAATTGTGGCTTCTGGGGCACCAGGGCAGTATAATTACTGTGCTAGTCTTTCAGGGCTTAAGCTTCAAGATTGAAGGTACAAAGTGTTTGCTGATTGCCAAAGGACACAGTATTATTTTATCTTAACTAAGGATACATGGAGCTTGGAGGAAAAACATTGGCTTTGGACGCCATCAGAAGTGACCCTCCGTTCCAGTTGTGTAACTCACTAACAGTGTTGCATCTGGCAAGACGATAAATGTCTCTGAGCCTCAAATGCGTGGATTAGAATCTGCTTGCAGGCACAGGAAGCTCTTATGTACGAAGGGCTTGCTTTGCAGATGGCGTGATTCAGTGGAGAAGCTCGTGGAGATGGTCAGGTGTAAGGACAGTGGTCAGCTCTGCCGTTTTCTTTTGCTAAAAGTGTGGTCATTACCCCTACTTTGTAAAGCTGCTCTAAGATTCAAGTTTAAGAGAAAGACAGCCTTCATGAAACACTAGGCCCGTGACTGTTTCTGGTTAGCAGAGTCATTTGAGAGACTCGGGACATTTTTGTTTAAGTACACTCTTTAAAAAAAAAAAAAAAGATTATTTATTCATTTTATGTATATGAGTGCTCTATCTGCGTGAACACCTGCAGGCCAGAAGAGGGCATCAGATCACACTATAGATGGCTGTGAGCCACTATGTGGTTGCTGGGAATTGAACACAGGACCTCTGCAAGAACAGCCAGTGCTGCTATTCACTGAGCCATCTCTCCATCCAAAGTAAAGGATATTTTAGGGATGGAGTGGCTTTGTTGTCAGATATGGCCATTTGCTCAGGTTTCCAGTCTAAGCGGCATGGCTCCTACACTCTCTTTTCCTTGGGTTTTCCAGACAAGAGAGGTTATTGGAAGCAAGCAATGGCTTCAGGTCAGCACATCACTTCCTGGCTGCTACATGGGCCTCCCAGGGAGCTTTCTATCTTACCATCCCTGGAGCTGTGACAACAGAGGCTACTTGATGAACCCTGCCATAGATTCCTGGGAGATCCCTGGAATTTTTTGGAGACAGACCTGGCACTGTCAACAGCCCACAGCCTGGAGAGGAGTGAAAAAGAGCGGATGGCAGGCTGTAACTCTGAGCCTCCTCTGTCCCGGAGGCTTGCGGTTTAAAGCTTTAATCGCTGAGATCACAGCCATTCTGTCTTATTATAGTGCCAAAAAGAGCCACCCCAGCCTAGTGCTGGCGGTGGCAGCTCCTTCCAGAGGCCTTTTTGCCAGTGGATGAGCCAAGGCTGCTGCCCGGGCCCAGCGCTTCCTGCCGAGTCTCTGTGTTTCCCTTCCTGTTAAATCCTCCCTGTGCTTAGAAGGCCTCTCCACGTTCTTGTCTCTTCAGCTCTGGCTTCTTTAAAGGCTTCACTGTTTCCTCAAATTAAGGGACCCAGCTGCTCGAGGCTCTTTGTTCAGTGTCTCTAGGATGACCTTTCAGATAATTCGTCCCCACTCGCAGGGGCTGAGCCTAGCTGGTATTTAGACTCAGAGCTTCCTTGGCTAATCGGAATTTATTATCCTCTTTGTTAGGGGACTAGGAGGTTCTTTTTCTCCATGGAGGGCTGTCTTCTGGGTGAGTGATACATGGGCTGGCTCTGGCTGGCTAATCCTGGCAAGCCCAGTTTCCAGGTTGTGTCTCCATGGGCCCCAGAGACTCCGTATTTGTGCATGCATGCTTGCTTGGCCATGGGAAATTAAAGCTTTCAGGATCTCAGCACCACTCTGGGTGAAAGAAATCCGAGAGAACATGGAATCAGTGTTCTGATGGCCCTCCGAGCAGTTAACCTGTAGTGTTGGCTTCACTCTAGCTGCTTAATAATCCTGGCAGAACAGATTAAAAACTTGCTTAGTGAATGCTCTCTTGTGGCCGAATAACATAAGATTTACCATTTTAATTATTTTAAATTAAGGGTACCATTCAGTGGCATTAGTACATGCACACCTTGCTATCCCTATAAAACAAGTTGTCACTGCCAAAGTGAAGCCCTATGCTTAACAGTACCTCTTCCACTTGCCCATTTCACTTTTTGTCGCTGTGAAGATGGTTAGTACAGGAACTCCATATAAGTGATTTCACATAGTTGTTGTCCCAACTGTGTCTAACTCATTGCACTGAGCACCGCGTCTCTAAGGTTCACCATTTTCCACATCTATCCCAAATTCCTCCCTTTATCAGGTTGAGTGGAAACCCCCTTGTATGAATGCATCTCACTCTGTGTGTCCAGTCACCACTCCATTTCATTTGGGTGGGTTCGGCTTTTCCGCTATTGTGAGTATTCTACTTATGAACATTTGTATACAAACACGGGTTTGGGATCCCCTTTTTAGCTGGGTAAGGTTGTACTCAGAAGTAGCATTACAAGATAATATGGTGATTTTCTTTGTCTGTCTTATGGATGCTGTATGGCTTCTCATAGTAGTTATACCATTTTGCATTCCCATCAGCAGCACATCAAAATTACAATTTCTACATACCTTTATTGACGCTTGTTTTCTGTTGTATTTTTAAAAATAGTCATAATAATGGGTGTGAAATAATGTGTTCCCCAAACCCACATGGTTGCTCACACTATATATAACTCTAGTTCCAGGGGATCAGACACCTCTTCTAATCTCTGTGAATTCCTACATACATATGTTATACAGACATATACTCAGGAACACACACATAAAATAAAATAAAATACTTAAAAATGAGAACTAGAGTTGCTCATCAATTAGTAAATTGATGCACTGTACCAAATAATGTATTCTGTCTGTGACAGAGTAGTCTCCTGTAAGGATATGGGGGTGACTCTAGTTGAGAATCCTAGGAGCAGGGGTCATAAAGACTGAAGAAGCCACCCTCTAACTAGACAGGACTCCTGGTGGAGGGAGGAGAGCACCAACCCACCTACAAAAGTCAACGCAAAATTTACCCTGTCTGCAAGACGTGTAGGGATAAAGAAGGAGCAGAGATAGAGGGAACGTTCAGGCACTGCCTGGCCCAACCTGAGACCCACCCCATGGGAGAAAGCCAGCCTCTGACACTATTAACAGTACTCTGCTGTGCTCACATACCACAGACAGGAGCCGAGCATAGCTGTCTTCTGAGAGTCTCCACCTAGCAGTGGTTTGAAACAGATGCTGAGATTCACAGTCGAGCATTGGGCAAAGGAGAGACAGTCTGTAGAAAAGTGTGTGTGTGTGTGTGTGTGTGTGTGTGTGTGATGAAAGAAGGACCTGGAGATGACAGGAGCTCCACAGGAAGACCAACAGAGACAACTAACCAGAGCCCATAGGGGCTTGCAGAGACTGAAGCACCATCCAAGGACTATGCATTGTCTGGACCTAGGCCCCCTACACAGATGTAGCCTATGGACACCTCAGAGTTCATGTGGGTCCCCTAGTCAGGGGAGCAGGGCTGTCTCTGACATGGAGTCTGTTTCCTGCTTTTTGATCACTCCCACCTGATGGGGCTGCATCAACAGGCCATAGGGAAAGAGGATGTCTCAGTCCTGATTTGACTTGATGCACTAAGATGGGTTGGTAGGAGAGCGATCCCCTTTTCTTCAGGATAGGGTAGTGGGGATAGAGGGAAGAGGGAGGGAGGGTTTGGAAGAGAGGAAGGAGGGGCAGTGATCTGGATCTAAAACAGATAAGTAAATTTTCTTTTCTAGTATTTTATTTTATATTACTATTTTGTATTTCCATGCATGCATGCCTGTGTGTGTGTATGACTCACACACATGTGCGTGTGCGCACGTGTGTGCCACATGCATGTAGTGCCGCTGGAAAACAGAAGAGGGTGTTAGATCCTTCTAGGATTGGAGTAATGGACACTTCTGAGCTGACACACGAGTGGAAGGAATTGAACCTGGATCCTCTAGGAGAATACCCAGTGTTCTTAACTGCTGAACCATTGCTCTGGCCCCCATTGAATTTTCAAAACAATGAGTCTGGCTTGTTTTTAATCTCTATGTGACACAAGGGAAAGCAAAAGAAAAACAGAATAACTGCTAAAAAAAATCAAACAGCTAAAAATTACCAGAAGTTATATATGAAGGAAGTCTGTCAGAGTCCTTTGCCTATATTTTCAACAATCTAACTCATTTTCTACCTATCTAGTTATATCATAGAGGTGAACTTTGCCCATCTCAACCCCCACCCTCCATCACTAGCTCTAGGTCCCTTAAAATATAAAAACCCAGGGTATCTCATAGATTTGAGACCTTAGGAGGCCTGGAAGTTCCTTGAGAAAAATTTACATAGACATAGAAGCATATAAGTCACCAAAAATGCAGTTTTGGGGAAACATTCAAGGTTTTCTAGAGCCTCTGTTCAACATGGTAGGTGTCCATTGCATCCTAAGGCTGCAGATGAAGTCAGACATAGCTCTTTCATCAAGGAGTGCACTATCTAGTGGAACAGATGGCTTTTTATGTAATTATAGTTCAAGATATTGTGGGCTGTGATGGAAAAGGTGATCACAATACAGAGAATTCTGACCATGGAATAAGGGTGGGACATTGAGCTCACACACAGTGGAAGTGATAAACTCCATTCTCACTGAGTGAGCAAAGGAATTCAGTGGGCCTACAACATGATCTTTATTACTAGAGAAATGGTGATGGAGGAAAGGGGAACACTGTGTGCTTGAACAGAATTATGAAGTCATGTAAGAGAGACTGAACTAACTTGCCCTACATAAAGTGATGTAAGCATTTCAGTACATCTGTTAAATAGAGGACACGGTAAGGAGTGGTCAAACAGGATTGGAAATACAAACACAGGGCTATCCATACTCAGAGCCTTGTCATGTGTTTGGATTGGCCTTGTACTTGATGAGAAATACATCTTTGCTTTGGCATAAGAATGGTTTGGTCAAAGTTTTGTTTTAGATACAGTCAATGATTGATGAATTAATAATACAGCAAGATAGAGACTTGTTACCAAGACTAACCATAAAGATAACAAATAAAAGCATACCTTACATGGTTATTTGCTTGCCATTTGCCAACACAACATGAAATACAGTGTGCATTATTTACTTGGCTTCTGTAGTGTCTCTTTAAAACGAACTGTTATCCCATTATACATATGAGAAAAGTAAGGCTATGCTGAAAAAACTCTTGTATAAGGCCACATTGCATTCAGAATAAAACTAATGTTTTAACCAGGGCTGTAATTTAACTAAAACCATACAACTGGTGAAGGATTTAAAAAAATGTTACTGATAAGCAAACTGTTCAGAAGGTCAAGAGAGCTATTGTGAGTGACTAGACGCTAGGAAATGAACAGAAGTAGGTGTCTATGAAGAGTTTCAGGTGTACAGACAGCTTCCCCTGAGAGCATGAGGTGTACCATGGGAGCATGGGAGCAAAGGGACAGTGGGGTCTGTTCTGGATACGTTGTGTGTAAATTACATATTGATTAAATAAATATTTTGAAATTTGAATTTCCATCCATTATCATTTATGATGAAACTTTTACTGATATCAGCCAACAACTATTTATGATATATAGCTATATTATATATAAACAAATTAGGCAATATAGGTATTAGGAGTTAATTCCATTTTATAATAATATAAACTAGTGGTTCTCAACCTTCCTAATGCTACCACCATTTAATGTGTTTCTTTGTGTTGTGGTGATCCCAACCATAAAATTACTTATGTTCCTACTTCATAACTGTAATTTTGCTACTATTATGAATTGTAATGCAAATGTATATATTTTATAATGTTCTTATGTGTTTGACCCCCCAAAGGGGTTGCAAGCCACAACTTAACAACTACTGGTATAAATGAACAGCTAAAAAGCCTGGGAACAGCTAATTTTACAATATAGTCAAAGACCTCAAGATTAAAAGTGCATTCCTTCATGATAAAGCATTCCTAAAATATGTAGATATTTTGTGATATATGCTCTTGACTACCTGCTAACTTTTACACAATATGCATTCTATCACATCAGTAGAGCTATTTCATTAATTATGTTTGCCCAATATTCTTTTTTTAAAATTTTTTTATTAATTTATTCTTGTTACATCTCAATGTTTATCCCATCCCTTGTATCCTTCCATTCTTCCCCCCCCCCATTTTCCCATTATTCCCCTCCCCTATGACTATTCCTGAGGAGGATTACCTCCCTCTGTATATGCTCATAGGGTATCAAGTCTCTTCTTGGCAACCTGCTGTCCTTCCTCTGAGTGCCACCAGGTCTCCCCCTCCAGGGGACATGGTCAAATGTGAGGCACCAGAGTACGTGAGAAATCATATCCCACTCTCCACTCAACTGTGGAGAATGTTCTGACCGTTGCCTAGATCTGGGTAGGGGCTTAAAGTTTACCTCCTGTATTGTCCTTGGCTGGTGCCTTAGTTTGAGCGGGACCCCTGGGCCCAAATCTGCCTATCATAATGTTCTACTTGTAGGTTTCTAGGACCCTCTGGATCCTTCTACTTTGCTATTCTCCCATGCTTCTCTCATTTAGAGTCCCATTAGGATGTCCTCCCCTCTGTCCCAGTTTCCTGGTAAGTGAAGGCTTTCGTGGGACACGCCCCTTGTTGCCCAATATTCTTGACCTGTCTCATTTTGGGGTTAATACTCTTACTATGATTACTAAACTCCCTAGTCAGCGTCCCCACCACAGTAACTCACCTTTCTCTATAATTAGCCATATGAAGCCAATCTCTATGTAGTCTCTGAAGAGAACAGATGAAGATGGAGTCTCTTCATGCAATTTAATTGCTTAAAATCTTCCAATGACTCTGGGTTACACACTGACCATGAAGACCTTGGGCATTGTCTTACATTGTTATGAACAAGTAGACACATTTATGGTGTTAAAAGCAAACTCTGCAGCTCCAGAGCAACATGACTTTTATGCATGATGCTCAACATACCAATGTGCTCTTCAGTTTCTAATGAAAAATACTTCCTTATTCTTCCAAATTGTATCTGAAAACCTTACTCCAGTCCAAGAGAACAGCTCCTTCTCTCTCTGGGCTAATAATATGCAGATTTATAAAAAATATACCCTATGTGTTTCGTTTGTGTCACATAATATGAGGTCCTTGAAATAAGTTCTTGATCTGCTGTCTCTGTAACTCCTTGTGTTCCCTTACACCATGAAAAATACAAGAAATGGTCCAACAGTCGTTGGATGGCTAAATGAATGGATATATTCATTTTAAAATTTAAGTAGGTAAACACATCTCTTTTAATAATGTGCCATAAACTATGTGAATATTGGCTATTATTTTCTCTGTACCTCCTGTCTAGCCTTCTTTTCTAGTTTTGCTTTTGTCATTTAAGTGAATTAAAGAAGAGAAATGCATTTTTGTTTGTTTGTTTGGCTGCTTGGTTTCTGTTTGTTTGTTTTTTGAGACAGAGTCTCACTTCGTAGACATGGACGACCTGAGGCTCTCAATATAGACCAGGATGGCCTCCAATTCACAGAGATTCACCTGCCTCTGACTCCCAAGGTTTGGGATTAGAGATGTGTGCTACCAACTCTGGCTCAAAAATATCTTCTGTGTCCTAAGCACAGCCTAATGGTACAGTTGCTAAACATTTCAAAACCCACAGTCGGATCTTCTGCTTACCCCTGAGTGGCAGAGCTCAGAACTCTGACTACTGCACTGTGTACCGTCCCTCTGTAGCGTATATTTATTTACTTCTTTCTCCTGCCACCATTCTCCATTCTTGCCTCTCTACCCTTTTCACTAATGTTTTCAATTTCTCATAAATCTATTTTTAAAATTTGTTTATTTTATAATTCTAAGTGTATGAGTGTCTTGCCCGCATGACTGGATGGGCATCACATACATGCCTGGTGCATTCAGAGATCAGAAAAGGGTGTCAGGTCCTCTGGGACTGGAGTTCCAGATGGATGAGAGCCAGCATGTGGGTGCTGGGAATTGAACCCCACTACTCTGTTCTATAGGAACAACAAAGGCTCCTAACTGTTGAGCCATCTCTTGAACCCCAGGAATCTTAGTTTCTTTGCAACCATACTAAGCTTTATTGCAAGACTGCCACATTCTTTTGGTATAGATTTATCTTTTTAGATTTGGTTCCAAGAAAATAAATTAAAACAGCACCACATCTCTGCTGCAGAACACTAAAGTTTTTTTTTCATTTTTTTTCTTGAGGCTGAATATTTGTTGACAAATCCATATTGTACTAACAGGAGGCTCTTCAGTAATTTCATGGCTTGTGAACCAATTGGTAATAGTGCATGCACGTGGCAGGGAGAACTATGAAAATATCAATAATAATTATGCTTCGTGTATGCAAATTTCACCAGGTATTTTTAGAAATTAATCTTCCAAATTACTTTTGTACAATTCAGGAGAATTGGGACACTCGTTTAAATAACTCTAGGAAAATTTAAAAGCAATCTCTATTCATTGAAATCATATAGTTAAGATAGTGCTGTAAACAAAAGATTGTAGCTGTTTTTGACTCAGTAACCGCACTGTCAAAACAGAATCAAAGAGATCAGGAGAGCTGTACTTTGTTTGTAGACTGCTTGCTGAGGGTGCCATTGTTTGGATTATTTTGTGTGATTTAAAACATGATCATTAGTATTTTTCAAAAATCATTAGTAATGAAAGAAGAGATGCGACTGTGTTTGTTCATGCAATCTTTCCTCTTTCTCATTTTAATACTTTTATTTTTCAACCCCACCCATTCATTCAACTACCAAATAAATATTTCAAGATGACTGCAGGCTAGTGGCTAAGTGAAGTTGAGGGATGAAACCCTTAGCTTGGACCGCCATCTCGGTGTGTGCCACAGTTTACATAGTTTAGCTATAATGGGTCCTGGATTTCTTTCATCAGTTCGGTACCAGCCAATTCTTTCCTTTGGCAAGATGATTCCGTTTACACATATAAAGTACTTGGTATCTTTCACTTTCATGCAGTTTAAATAATGAAATTATGGCTTGAAGCTTTAAACGCTAAAAGAAACCCACAGCTCCTATGATTTCCTTCAACACTTGCGATGAAGTTCTAAGGGAAGATGCAGAATGGGTGGAGAAAGGGTAGAAGAGTCGTCAAGGTCTGCCCCCAAGAACCTGGCATCTCTTGGGCTTCTGGGACAAGAAGTCTATGATGTTTGTATCAAAGTCCTGTAACTGTGGTCTGCAGATATCCTGATGAGCAGGAATAGGGTGTGGCAGATCTTCTTTCTGCAGAAGCCCTTGAGTTTGACTTTGGGGCTGAGGTTTGTTTGTTTGTTTGTTTGTTTTTTAACAGGAAGTAGGTGGTAGAGGTACCGATCCTGGAAATGGGCTGAAGCTTTTCACCTTCTTAACAGTTTTATGATCTGATGGTCTCTTGTAAAATGGGGAGGGCAATGCCAACCACAAAAAGACTTTTTAAGAGGATTTAGCTAATGTTTTGCAGCAAAGTTGGGAGAGTTAGCTCATGCTACAGACAGAAACAAGGGGAACACGGACGTATCTCCATGCTGCTGTGGTGGCCAGCTTGTCTGAAAGGTTGTGGGTTCTTCAATAGAGACTAAGGAACAGTGAGGACACAGTGCTTAGCCTGTTTTGTCTCGTTGAATTTGTGTATTAACTTTTTGATCTTTAAATATCCTGTCACTAATGGGTCAAGAAAACATGTTGCCTCAAGCAGTGAGAGGCAAGGTTACAGAAATATCATCTGCACCATAAAGTCTTTGTGTTCCTCTTCTGATAGCCATCCAAATGGTAGATTATTCTCTCTTCCTACCTTGGAAAAGCTTCCTTTCAAACAAGTTGAGATGTTATTTTTAAAGAACCAGCCTCTGGTCTAGAATAACACGTTCAATATACCCTTATTCCCTTTGTTACAACATTATAAAGTCACTACAATGTTTTAATAGGTTTGGTTTAGAGCACTACTAGAACTCTCCCTACAGCACACATCTTTAATCCTAGCACTTGGGAGGCAGAGGCAGGTGGATCTTTATGAGTTCAAGGCCAGCCTGGTCTAGAGTGAGTTTCCGGGACAGCCAAGGCTACAAAGAGAAACCCTGTCAAAAAAAGACTCTCCCTCCCCATTAATTAGTGTGAGACATTTTCAGTGATGCATTTGAGGGAAGTAATTTTTCTGACTGATGGTCTGACTTTTGTGTTCCTATATCAAACAATACAGTATGTCTTTCTATAGCTTTGGGTGCTGGTTGGTGTTTCTCCTCTTGCCTCTTGTGGATACAGATGGGATCCTGTGAGTGGGACACCATGATGACAGGAAGAAGAGCAAGTAGCATGGTAGAGAAAGGAGGCAGTGAGTGCTGAGAGAGAGAGGGCAGCATCTCTCTTGTCTTTCAGTTATTAATTTTACAGCCATCTTTTACTTGGTCATTTAGCAACGTTGCTGTGCCTAGAGCCATAAACACAAAGACCAAGAAGGCACCTTCTGTCGAGGAAAGAGATGGTTTAGAACACTGAGAACTCAAATTATTGTTGTTGTTACTACTGCTTTCGATCGGCGTATGAAGTAAGAGGATTCCTTACTACATTTTCATATATATTTCCCGCATTTTCTTAGCCCACCCCAGATTCTATCCTTTTATTCTGAGTATATCCTTTCTACTACCATGTCACATATGTGCACATAACACCCCCATCACCACACAGAAACATGTGCATACACACACACACACACACACATCTTTCTTAAAACTCCCTACTCCTAACCCATGGTTCTTTTCTAGTTTCATTACTTATACCCACATTCATTCACACATAGAAGAATTAGAGAAAGGATCCTCACAGGACAATGCACAGACAGTATTTGTCTTTCTGTGTCTAGTTTTGTTTGTTTAACATAATAATTTCTGGATTTATCCATTTTCCTGCAAAGTTTCATAGCTTCATTTTTATTTTTTAATATTTTATTAATTTATTCATATTACATCTCAATTGCTAGCCCATCCCTTGTATCCTCCTATTCCTCCCTCCCTCCCTCCCTCCCACTTTCCCGCTACTCCCCTCCCCTATGTCTGTGACTGATAGCTTCATTTTTAATTATGACAAAAATGAAGTTCTTCTGTCTTTGTGTGCCACATTTGCACACATCCGTCTGTTTATGGACACTCAGGTTTTTCCATTTCCCTGGTAGTAAGCACACGCGGGAGTAATAAAGATGGATGTGCATCTGGCCGCATACAGGGAAGGATGGAAGTTCTCATGGAGAAGGCTTAGCTTCTTTGGGAATGTAGTAATAGAACTGTCCTGGAGCAGCCGGAAAGACTTTTCTGAGGAGGTAAAATTAGACCAGATGATGAATCCAAGAAACAAGAGATGAAAGCCATTTCAGGCTGGGGCAGTTATTCCTTCAGTGATTAAAATCTAAGGTAGAGAGAAGTTAGACCATAGAAACACACAGTTGTATGGAGTTCAGAACAGAGAAACATCACATTTCTGAAAAGGGATAAAAGAGGCATGTGCAGGAGGAAGCGGTATTTAAAATAGGCCATGATATTTTCCAGAGAGAGGGCGGGGACAGAGAGGACACTGCAGATGTAGGGTGACTGATGGCCTCGAGGTAAGAAAGTTCAAGAGGGATTTAGAGAGGGTGGAGGAGTCAAGTATGCTTAGCACGCAGGCTGGCTGCAGTTAGGCCGGAGAAGGTCAGGTGGAAACAGACAGTAAAGAGCTCCGAATGCTGAGAGCTCTGAACCCACTCTGTCCTTCGGCAGGAGGCACTGATATTTTGCTTTGGGGGATAAAGGTCCACTCAGTTTAATTCCACCAATATTTTCAGAGATCTTGCTCTGAGCTAGGTCCTCCAAATAGTTTCTAGAGATGTTGAAAGAACAAGATAGGTTTGCTGCCCTCTTGAATCTCCTGGGGAAAACCCAGAGCTGGGAAGATGGCTCAGGATGTAAGCGTGATTACCATACAAGCACATAGGCCTGACTTAGATATTAAAGAACATGGTGCTTCATGGGTCTGTGACCTCTGTGGGAAGTGGAGTGTAGACAAAAGATTACTGGGGCTTGTTGGCCATTAGCCGAGTTTCAGGTTCATCAAGACACCCCTTTTCACAGCAGTAAGATGGAGTGATAGCCAGGACAGCTGATGTCCTCTACTTGTGTCTGCAAATGCATCCCCTGCAATCTCAAATACACTACACAACTACACACACACACACACACACACACAAACACAAAATGGCCATCTATACATGAGTCAGTGTCTATGTCAATCTTTATCCAAGTCTATAGACATCCCTGAATCCATTGCTCCATATCCCTGTTTCTGTGTATTCAGATGTACATCTGAACAGCATTTTTCATGGCAGTGCATAGAGTGTATCCAAACATAGAGGATGAGGCAAGGCAGAGAGTAAACAGCAGGCATTTATTAATGTTAGGGCGCTAAGCTATTTTGGATCAAAGGTTGACTGGAGTTGGAAAGGGCTGTACAGTATAGCAAAAAGAGACCGAGGAACTTCTTGAGTTGGACCCAAGGTTCTATCGACAATGTTCATTGAAGAACTTTGTCCACGTACTCTCCTCAGCCTCTTCTCTTCCTCTGTAAGGCAGGGTTTATAACGTTAACTCTGAAGGTGGGTGAGAAAGTGAAGGTCATGTGTTGGAATGTGTGTGGTTGGCATCACCATTTGGCAGTGCAGTGTGTGATAAAGAACTGCTATGGTTTTGATTTGCCTTGTCCTGGTCAGGGAAGAGTAAATATTTTTGTAGTTCTGGTCAGGCACGCTTCTTCTATCCCAGTAATGGCAGTGGTTCCAGGCAGGGGATCGTGATAGTAGCTTCAATTAATTCTGGCCTTTAATGAGTATGATCTGTTTCCCAGGTAAAGGACACAAATGCCCCCGGCTTGACTAGCAAACCAGCCTCACACTGGGAGGATCTACCAGGCTTTGCTTTTCCCATTCCACCAACGATCCCACCAGCGCAGAGCCAGCAAAGGCTCTGGCAGCAATCAAAGCTGCAGCTGTGACCAGGCCAGGTTGCCCCATCTCCAGCAAACATTTACAGTGGCACAGCGCCTGCTGCTCCTGGCCTGACACACAGCAAGCCGAGGGTCTGGCCAGCCTCTGGCAGCCAAGACAATGTTGCCAGCATGGCAGGCAGAAGCTTCAACGGCCCTGGTCCAGAGATTGCCCCAGTGGAGCTGCAGGCAGCCTTCTCCACGGACTCCTCTGTAGAGTTGGACTCTCACAGAAACTCACTTAAGTGCCCTACTGTCACCCAGGCCCTGGCTCTTCCTGTTTGATACTAGAAAGCTCTCAAGGGGCAATGGTGATATGGCAATCAAGAACAGAACCAGGATATAGTAAGGAATCTTGGCAGGGACAATTCCAGTGGCTGACTCCTGAGGTTCTTGTTTATCTGAGAAAAAGGTAACTTCCTGATGATTTGAATTTGGTACTGTGGTGATTGTATAGACCTTCCAACCAGGACTCAGAAGGAAGGAAGGGAGAAAATAAGGGAGGGAGGAAAAGAAATCCTTAATTCATTGATTTTGGTGATTTTCTTACCTTTTAAAAATTATTTTTTAAAGTTAGTGTACAAAATTAGTTAGTATACAAAGTAATGGGTTTCATTGTAATATCTTCAGAGAAGCATGTGATTCTTTTTCTTTTTTTTATTAATATATTCAGATTACATCTAAAATTAAAAAAATTTTTTTATTAATTTATTCTTGTTACATCTCAATGGTTATCCCATCCCTTGTATCCTCCCATTCTTCCCTCCCTCCCATTTTCCCCCTACTCTCCTCCCCTATGACTGAGCCTGAGGGGGACTTCCTCCCCCTTTATATGCCCAGGGGTCTCTCCCAAACTATGGCTCCAGCCAAGGACAATACAGGCCATAAATTTCAAACCCCTATCCAGATATAGCCAATGGACTGGACATTCTCTATAGTTGAGTGGAGAGTTGGGTATGACTTTCACACATACTCTGGTGCCTCATATTTGACCATGTCCCCTGGAGGGGGAGTCCTGGTGGCACTCAAAGGAAGGATAGCAGGCTACCAAGAACAGACTTGATACCCTATGTGCATACATCTAAATTTTTATCCCCTTGCTTGTCTCCTCCTGTTCCTCCCTCCCTCTCTCCCTCCCTCTTTCACCCTATTTCCTGCCCCTAAGTTTGTGACAGAAGGGGACCTCCTCCCCCACCATATGGTCACAGCCTATCAAGTCTCATCTTCCTTCCTTTCTTTCTCTGAGTGCTACCAGGCCTGTCCACCAGGGGAAATGGTCAAACATGGGGTACCAGAGTTCACATCAGAGTCAGTCCCCGCTTTCCACACAACTGTGGATAATGTCCTGTCCCATGGCTAGATCTGAGTAGAGGTTCAATATTTACAGCATGTATTGTCCTTGATTGGTGCAGTAGTTTGAGCAGACACCCCAGGGTCCAGATGTTCTTCTTGTAGGTTTTTAAGACCTTCTAGATCCTTCTATTTCCCCATTCTCCCATATTTCTCTCACTTAGAATTCCAATAGGAGGTCCCTGCATCTATCCCAATCTCCTGGTAAGTGAAGACTTTCATTCGACATCTCCGTTGAGCTAGTGTCCAATTATAAATGAGTATATATCATGTGAGTCTTTATGCTTCTGGGTTCACTCACTCAGTATGATCATTTCTACTTCTATCCATTTGCCCACACATTTCAGGATTTCCTTGTTTTTAATAGCTGAGTGGTATTCCATAGTGTAAATGTACCAGTTTTTTTCTTTTTTTTAAGAATTGAAATATATGTTTTATTTTATTTTATGTCAATAATTTATTTTATTTTATGTGCATTGGGGTGAGGGTTTCAGATCCATTGAAACTGGAATTATAGACAGTTATAAGCTGCCATGTGCATGCTGGGAATTGAACTCGGGTCCTTTGGCAGAGTAGACAGTGCTCTTAACCATTGACCCATCTCTCCAACCCTGATACACACACACACACACACACACACACACACACACACACACACACACACACACACACAAATTTGTTCATAAAGTTGAGAAACATTTTGGAGTGATTCTTTTATTAGAAAACATAATTTTATTTTTTTTAGTTTTTAAAATTAATTTATCCAGATTACAGTTCATGTTATCCCATCACTTGTATCCTCCTGTTCCCCCCTCCCACTTTCACCTTATTTCCCTCCCCTAGGTCTAAGACCAAGGGGCACCTACTCCCCCTCTATATGGTCAAGTCTCATCTTGGTAGCCTGTTTATTCTTTCGTTGAGTGCCACCAGGCCTCCCCAACAAGGGGAGGTCATCAAATATGAGGCACTAGAGTTCATGTCAGAGTTAGTCCCTACTCTCCACATAACTGTGAAGAATGTCATGTCCATTGGCTAGATCAGAGTAGGGGTTCAATGTTTGCTACTTGTATTGTCCTTGGTTAGTGAAATAGTTTGAGTAGACCCTCTCCCTGCCTGGGCCCTGATCCACCCATCACAATGTTCTTCTTGTAAGTTTCTAAGACCCTCTGTATCCTTCTATTTACCCATTTCCTATATTTCTCTTATCTAGGGTAGGATGTCCTCACATCTATCCCAATCTCCTGGTAAATGAGGACTTTCATGGGACATGCCTTTTGGCATAGTGCCCAATTATAAGTACGTATACACCATGTGAGTCTTTCTGCTTCTGGGTTAACTCACTCAGTATGATTGTTTCTAGTTCCATCCATTTGCCCATAAATTTCAGGATTTCCTTGTTTTTTTTTTTTAATAGGTGAGTAGTATTCCATAATGTAAATGTACCACTGTTTCTTTATCCATTCTTCAACTGAGAGACATTTTGGATGTTTCCATGTTCTGGCTATGATGAATAAGGCAGCTATGAACATGGTTGAGCAAATGTCCTTGTGTGGTGGAGTATTTTCTGGGTATATTTCAAAGAGTGGAATAGCTAGGTCTTGAGGAAGCCCTATTCCCAGTTTTTTAAGAAAATGCCAGATAAAGTTCCAAAGTGGCTGTACAAGTTTGCATTCCTACCAGCAGTAAAGGAGTGTTCCTCTTTCTGAACATCCTTGTCAGCATGTGCTGTCACTTGAATTTTTGATTATAGCCAATCTGATGGGTGAAAGACGGAATCTCAGAGTTGTTTTGATTTGCATTTCTCTGATGATTAAAGATGTTGAGCATTTCTTTAAGTGTTTCTCAGCCATTCTCTGTTGAGAATTCTCTGTTTAGTTCTGAGCCCCATTTCTTAATTGCATTATTTGGTTTGGTGGTGTTTAACTTCTTGAGTTCTTTATATATTTTGGATATTAGACCTTTGTCAGATGAAGGGTTGGTGAAGTTCTTTTCCTAATCTGTAGGCTGTCACTTTGTTCTGTTGACAGTGTCTCCTGCCTTACAAAAGCTTCTCAGCATCATGAGGTCCCATTTATTAATTTTGACCTTAAGGCCTGGGCTGTTGGTGTTCTGTTTAGGAAGTTGTCTCCTGTGCCAATGTGTTCCAGGCTCTTCCCCACTTTTTCTTCTAACCAATTTAGTGGCTCTGGTTTTATGTTAAGGTCTTTAATCCACTTGGACTTGAGTTTTTTGCAAAGTGACAAATATGGGTCTAATTGCGGGTTTTTTTTTTTTTTTTTTTTACACGTAGACATCCAGTTAGACCAGCACCATTGGTTGAAGATGCTATCCTTTTTCCATTGAATAGATTTGGCTTCTTTGTCAAAAATCAAGTGACCATATGTGTACGGATTCATTTCTGTGTCTTTGTATTTTTTCAGTGCCTGTTGCTATATATCCCTTTTCGTTTCTGATTTTGTTGATTTGGATAGTGTTTCTTTACCTCTTAGTTAGTTTGGCTAACAGTTTGTCTATCTTGTTGATTTTCTCAAAAAAACAGCTCTAGGTTTCATTAATTCTTTGAATTGTTATCTTTGTTTTTAATTTATTGATTTCAGTCCTGACTTTGATTATTTCCAGATTTCTACTCCTCTTAGGCATTTCTGCTTCTTTTTTTCCTAGGGCTTCCAGATGTGTCATTAAGTTGCTTATGTGAGATGTTTCCAATTTCTTTCTAAAGGCACTTAGTGCTATAAATTTTCCTCTCAGCATCGCATTCAATGTGTCCCACAAATTTGGTATGCTGTTCCTTCATTTTCTTTGAATTTGAGGAAATCTTTAATTTCTTTCTTTATTTCTTTCCTGACCCAGGTGTCATTAAGTAGAGAGTTGTTTAGTTTCCATGTGTGTGTAGGCTTTTTGTTATTTCTGTTGTTGTTGAATTCCAGCCTTAGACCATGGTGATATGATAGGATGCAAGCTATCATTTCAATCTTCTTGTATCTTTTGAGGCTTGCTTTTTGACCTACTATGTGATCAATTTTGGAGAAGGTTCCATGGGGTGATGAGAAGAAGTTATAATCCTTTGTGTTTGGGTGAAAAGCTCTGTAAATTTCTGCTATATCCATTTGATTCATGAAGTTGCTTAATGATGTTATTTCTTGGCTTAGTTTCTGTTTCAATGACCTATCCTTCAGTGAAAGAAGGGTGTTGAAGTCTCCCACCAGTAATGTGTGAGGATCAATGTGTGGTTTAATAGCTTTGTTAATAGTTCTTTTACAAATGTGGTTGCCCTTGTATTTGAAGCATAGATGTTCAGAATTGTGATGCCATCTTGGTTGATTTTACCCTTGATGAGTATAAAGTGTCCTTCCTCATCCCTTTTGATTAATTTTGGTTGATATTAAAATGGCTACACCAGTTTGCTTCTTGTGACTATTTGCTTGGAATATTTTTTCCAGCCTTTCACCTTGAGATAATGCCTGTCCTTGTGGGTGAGATGTGTTTCTTGAATGCAGTATACTGTTTGATCTTGTTTATGCACCCATTCAGTTTGTCTGTGTCTTTTTATTGGAGAATTTGGATCATTGATGTTGAGAGATATTAATGACCAGTGACTGTTAAGTTCCTTAATTTTTTTATGTTGGTTACAGTACAAAGTTTGTGTGGTTGTGTTTTTGCAATGGTGTAGTTACCAATGTCCTGTGTAGTTTTGGTTTTAACTTGTTCCTTTGGGGTGGCATTTTCCTTCTAGTAACTCCTGTAATGCTAGATTTATGGATAGGTACTGTTTGAATTTGTTTTTTTCATGGACTATTTTCTTTTTGCCATCAATGGCTATTGATAGTTTCACTGGGTATAGTAGTCTGGCCTGGCATCTGTGGTCTCTTAGGGTTTGCAGTACCTGTCTGCAGGCCCTTCTGTCTTTTATAGTCTCTGCTGAGTAGTCGGTGTAATTCTGATAGGTTTGCTATTGTATGTTACTCTGCCTTTTTCTCTTGCCACTTTTAATAATTTTTCTTCTGTATATTTTGTGTTTTTAGTATTATGTGTCAGGAAGATTTTCTTTTCTGGTCTATTCTATTTGATATTCTGTAGGCCTCTTGTATGTTTATGTGCATCTCCTTCTTCAAATTGGGCAAATTTTCTTCTATGATTCTTTTGAAGATATTTTCTGGGCCTTGGAGTCAGATGTCTTCTCTTTCCTCAATGCCTATTATTCTCAGGTTTCTTCTTTTCATGGTATCTTTGGTTTCTTGGACGTTTTGTGTCAGAAATTTTTCAGATTTAGCATTTTCTTTGATGGTTGTTTTGAGTTCTATGGTTGTATCTTCACGTCCCGAGATTCATTTCTCCATTTCTTGGATTCTGTTAGAGAAGGTCACCTCTGTGTTGCTTTCTTTCTTTCTAAGGCCTCTCTATCCCATTTTTCTTCTGCCTGTGCCTTTATCATAGTTTCCATTTTCATCTTCAGCTCTTGAACTGTTTTATTGATTTCCTTCATCTGTTTGTATTTTCCTGAAATTCTTCCAGTGCCTCTCTATAGTTCTCTTTTATGTCTTCAACCTGTTTGCTTGCATCTTCCTGCATTTGTTTACAGATTTTTTTCATTTCTTCCATTATCATCTTCATTACTAAGGATTTAAGGTAGTTTTCTTGTATTTTGATTGTGTTTGGGTTCTCAGGGTTGCTTTCTTTGGGATAGCTGGGATCTGGAGATGCCAAATTGTATTGGTTTTTGTTGCTTGCGTTCTTACACTGTCCTTTAGTCATTTTGCTGTCTCTGACATTGGGAGGTAGCTTCTGGTGTCCTTCACTGGTTGTTGAGAATGGATAGTTGGTGAGTGATTATATGTTGCATACCCTTGACTGTGGTTATCAGGGTGTTCTTCCCTGGAGCAGGCAGGTGACCTGGTTTCTGCTCCTGGAGAGTTTGCTCTACACCTTAGGCTCTGGACTGGGTCAGCAGAGGTAGTATTCTGCCTGGTCCCTTACATGCTACTGCTGTGATTCAGACCAGCTGTATTGGGGCCCAGACCACAGGTGGCGTGCACTCAGGCTGTGTAAGTTGCTCCCAGCTGCCTGCACTTCCCTGCGGCCCTGCCACCAAATCCCTTCCCAGATCTGACCTACTGAGTTGTGGCCACTTTTCAGACCAGGGTATAGACACCTCAGAGCTGTTCAGCCTCTCCAGAGAGCGTGGTAGATCCTGCCGTGCTGTGGGAACTGTCCAAGCTGCGTTCTATCTGTTCAAATTTTCAGGCTCTGATTTGGACCAGTTCCAACCGTGGGATGCACTCTAGCTGGGCTAGGTGGTCCACGCAGCCCCGAGGTCCTCTGCAAACTGGCATGGGGCTGCTGCAGGTGTCCTAGAACAGATTCACCCATTTCCCTGAGACTTCTCCAGGCCAGGAGCTCTAGTATTCCCATCCCACACTGAGCTCAGGCTTTATAGGCCACTACAGTCTGCGGGTGGGTTCCATTCCAGCATCTGGAAAGTGGGTTCAGGACCTCCTGGGCTGTTGCTTGACCCAGTGGTCTGCACTGTGTGGGACCCCACTCACTTAATGTCCTCTAGTTCTAGATGTCCTTAGCTCCAGTTAGGTCCCTGGTCTCCGTGCAGTAGATCAGATACAGTGCATGATAGGCTTCACCATCTTGGAACTCCTGTACCTCAGCTTCTTTGCCCGTTCTTCAACTGAGGGACATTTAGGTTGTTTCCAGTTTCTGACTATTATGAATAAGGCTGCTATGAACATGGTTGAGCATATGTCCTGGTTATGTGGTAGAGCATCTTCTGGGTATAATTCAAGGAGTGGAATAGCTGGGTCTTGAGGTAGCCCTATTCCCAGTATTCTGAGAAAGAGCCAGATTAATTTCCAAAGTATTTTTCAAATTTATTCTTTACCCTGTTGCCTTCTTTTACAGTGATCTCTCTCTCTCTCTCTCTCTCTCTCTCTCTCTCTCTCTCTCTCTCTCTCTCACACACACACACACACACATACACACACATGCACCCACACACACACTCATGAGACAAAAGGACATGAAGGTGGGAGGGGGAAGGGGTGAGGACACTGGGGGTTGTTAGTGACAGATGGATATGATCAATAAATATTGTGTACAAAACACCTAAATAGTTAAAAATACTATTTAACAATCATTTGTCACAGAAAATGTCAAGTCAGCAACACAGTCACTGAAGCAAAATGGAGAGGAGACACAGCCTCCCCTATCATGGAGAACTCTTCCCACTAGGGATGGACACACACAAGCTCAAGAGCATGAATATAGTAAAAGAGAATGGGAAAACCAGGAAAGGAGGACCTGGGAGAATCACGTTCTGAAGCCCTAGGCATTAAGAGGTCCCAGAAATGCTTTCTTGACTTGGATTGCAGTTCAGCCCAGAAAACTTTAGACACACCAACCAGTCTTTAATGTAATTCGACTATACGTTTATGTAATTTACCATTTAATGATCAATTAGTTTAACAATTATTCCTGATTTTTTAAATGAAGAGGATGTCTTTGTTTTAACTTCCCTGGGGTTTACTTCCACTTGCAGGGCAGAATTGTCTGGATACTTATCCAGAGGCCTGAAATGTCTAATTTTTGAAACTACATTGAGATAAAATTCACATGGCACAAAATGAACAATTTAAAAATGTAGTGTCTGATACAGTCACAGTTATGTGTATCCACCACCTTTACCTCATTCTGAGTCACTTATACCACACCAACGTGACCCCCAGTATCAGCCTGGTAGGACCAGAGTATGACAAAAGGCAAGAGACAAGATGTAGGAAACAGCAGAAATTTATTTTCTTGTAGTTTTGGAGGATGGATGTCTAAGATCAAGGTGACAGCATGGTTGGTTTCTTCAAAGGGATATAAGAGGAAGATGTCTTCCAGGTCCCTGTGTGCAGCTGGGTATCTTCTGCCTGTTCCTTCCTGTGGCCTTTGCTCTGTTCAAGCGCATATCTACACTTCCTCGTGAATGTCAATCACGTTGGACTGGAGAAGTCTTTTTTTTTTTTTTTTTTTTTAAACTTGACTACCTCTTTAAGTATTGTGTCTCCAGGTTTTATATTCTGGGACTTGACATGACTATTGTAATGAGTTTGGTAACATTTCGGCCCATAAGAACATAATTGCTCTTTGTCTGCCTCCCTCTTAGCCCTTGGCAGTAAGTGCTCCAGGCCCTGCCTCTATAGATCCGCTGTTCTGAGTGCTTCACAGCAATGCGATCACGTAATCCATAACTTCTTGCATCTGGTTTCTTTCACCAAGCAATAGCTTCTGTTTCACAGGAGTGTGCAGTTCATGGGAATTTTGTTTGTTGTTTGCATTCTTTTGTTTGTTTGATTTTTGTTTGTTTTAATGATTCTGAAGGGCTATCAACACCAACTACTGCAAAGTTAAAAGATTCCCTTGGGACCCAAAATATTGAATGATATTTGGCAAATAATCTCTAAGACCAGAGGCAAGAAAACTGAATAAAACACCACAGAATAAGTGGAAACACAGTGGTTTTAGGGCAAATGTGCAAAGAGGGGAGGTCAGATTAAGAAGGCATTTCATCAAAGTCATTGGAAAATGTGGGCAACTCTAAAATACTTAAACATTTTAGATTTGAAAGACATATTAAAGCATAATGTAAAGATGATAAAAATCACCTGCTACCCTATGTCAGCTATAAATCCAGTAAACATGTACTTTCATCAAAGAATAGCACACACACACACACACACACACACACACACACACACACACACACAACTGTGCAAGGAATTTTATTGCTAATTTTCACTGACTCTCTCTCTGTCTCTTTCTGTCTCTCTCTCTCCCTCTGTCTCTCTCTCTCTGTCTATGTCTCTGTCTCTCTGTCTGTCTGTCTGTCTGTCTCTCTGTCTCTGTCTCTGTCTCTCTCTCTCTGTCTCTCTCTCTCTCTCTCTGTGTGTGTGTTTCTCTCTCTCTGCACATGCATATGGAAGCTAGGGGCTGACATTAGATATCTTTCTCAATTAATTCTTGCCTGATGTTTTCAAACAGGGTCTCTTGCTGATCACACAATTCACCAATTCTGTGATGCTGACTGGCCAGGGAGCTCCAGTTCCCTAGCTCTGGGATGACAGATTTGTGTTTCAGTGCCCAGGTTTTTACAAGGGTGTTGGGGGATTCAAACCTCTCATGATTCTGCAGAAAGGAATTTACCCACCGCGTCATATCCAACAGGAATAATTTCAGAGAGTTAATTCATCCATGTGCCACCACCCCAAATTACCAAATATCACAGCACAGGGACCCTGGAACCTTTCTTCTGCCTTGTCATACCAAATGCAATCATTATCAGTTTGGACCTATGTTTTAGCTTTGTCAAAGAGAATCAAACTTCCTCTGTCCTTAACTTTCCTCATACTTTGAGGAAACAGTTGATGCATGTAGTTGGTTGTTGGAGGTGATGTCCTTCGTCTTCCTACTGCTTTGTTGGGTGAGTGCACTGCACGCCACTGTTTGGTTCTACTCTTGCTGAGTGTGGGGTTTGTTTGAGGTTTTTATATTATAGCACAGTGACTATGGTTGCTGTTGTCTGTCTTTTGTGCCTCTCGCTGACATAAAAACAGCTGCTCTTTCTTATTGTTTTGAAAATCAGCCAAGAGTGGAACCCAGGTCACCAGTCGACTGGGTCAGAAGATTTCTTGTCACAGAGTTTCCAGGGTGGTTGTGTGACTCTGTCCTCTTACACACTGTGTTGTTCCACATCCCCTCTGGTTCTTGATTCTGTTAATTTAACTGTGCCATGATGGTGGGTGTGGCTTAGAAATGTTTGATTGTTCTTTGAGTTAGTTACTCTTTCCTTGCAAATTATGATGGCTTTTCACATGTGACCACCATTTGAATAATGGAAAGTTTTTGATCATCTTTTGTGTGCTTTTTCAATTTTAGTAAACTTCCCTTGGTAAATAAAAACTGTATATATATAAGATATACAACATACTGTTATTGACATGTAGGCACATTGTGAAACAATAATCACCAAGAAGGTATGTGATACACTCAGCACCTCAGAAGGGGTTTTGTGTATGTGTTGAGAATGTTCAAAATCAATACTCTTATCTAACTTCTTGTACGTGGAATAGAATTATTAACTATCGTCATCGTTCTGTACAGTAGGCCTCCAGGACTTAGTCATCCAGTGTGAGAGAATATTTGTACTCCTTGACCAATAGTTTCTCATTTCCTCTATTTTTCTCTCTGCTTTTGTCAGTGTGATGTTTTTCAATAATGCATATGGATCATGCATTAGTTTTCTTCCTGTATTTGGCTTATTTTAGTTGTCATGTCTTCTAGGTTCATCCATCAAATGGTGAGATTTTCATCTTTTGTGGGGTGGCTAAATAATTGTTTTTTCTCTACTGCCTCACCAATACACACACACACACACACACACACACACACACACACACACACACAAGGCATGCACACATATATATTTTAAAAATATAGTTATTTTAATATAATAGGTGGTATATCTCTGTATGTTTATAGCAGCATGATTAGTATATGCTTTGCTATTATTTATCTCTTATGTATATGCATGTTTGCGTTATGCATGTGTATGTGTATGCACATTTTCTTTATCCATTCATCCATCAATGTATATGTTAGTTGTTTCCATATCTTCACTATTGTGACTACAAAAGTGTACTCATCTCTTTGATAGAATGATTTCATTCTATCAAATGAAATGCATTTAAGATATGTATACATCCAAGATTTCCAGGTAATAGCGTAGTTCTGTTTTTATGTTTTTGAGAAGATTCTATACTGTTTTCTATACCAATCTTACAATCTACAATCTACAGCCTCACCAACACACACACACACCAGCATGCATACACAGATATTTCAAAAATATAATTATTCTAATATAATAGGTGGTATATCTCTGTATGTTTATAGTAGTCTGATTAATATATGCTTTGCTATTATTTACCTCTTATTAAGAAATACCTGTTCAGCTTACAGGGGCGTGGAAATTGCTGCCTCCTTGGATACTTCCAGTGGCCTGAAACCATATTGTCTCTGGCCCACCAGGCACTGATCCTGTAATCTCCAACAGGCAGATCCTAGCTGGGTCAGCTCCTGCAGACCCAACAAGAACTCCCAAATTCATGGGAGAGGCTGCATGCTCCTACAGAGTATAGAGGCAGAGCTAAAAGACAGCTGCAGCCCAGAAGATCTAATCCACCTGGTGTCTTGGTTACAAAGCAACAGGAAGGACAGGCAGCTGGGATCAACCTACACTACCAGAGAGCTTGTGTGCTGACCTTACTCTAGAGCCCAAAACTGTTGGTCTGAATTACAGCAGTAAAGTGAAAAGGTCCAAACAGAAACCTACTTTGCATGACTCAGCCTGGAGCCTAAGGTGTTGAGAAATATCTCCAGGAGTAGAATCTGAATCACCTGCCTGGTCCAGGGAAATACTCCTTGATCCCCACAGGCAAGGGTACCCTACCTTCAATCAGGCATCAACTATCCACTCTCAAACAGGGAAGGTCACTACAAACCACCTCCCAACACCAGAGTCATCAAAATGACAAGAGGACAGTGAAAGAACACTAACAAAACCCAAAACAAGTTGGCATCTCCAGATCCCAGCAATCCCAATGAAAACAACCTGGAGTACCCAACAACAATTGATATACAAGAAAATGACCTCAAATCCTTAGTAAGTAAGATGATAAGGGAAGAAACAAATAAAATCTATAAACAAATGCAGGAGGAGGCATAAAAGAGGGCTGAGGATTAAAAAGAGTCATATAAAGATGCATTTGAAGAATTTCAGAAAAATACAAATAACCAGATGAAGGAAATCATTAAAACAGTTCAAGACCTGAAGATAAGGATGGAAGCTATCATAAAAGAACACATGGAAGAAAAACGTGATTGAGAAGCATCAGAAAAGAAAGCAAGCATCTCAGAGGTGGCCTTATCTAACAGATTGCAAGAAATGGAAGAACGAATATTGGGACTTGAAGATACAATCCCAGAACTGGAAACATCCATCAAGGGAAATTCTAAATCTGAAAAGTGCCTGACACAGAGCATTCAAGAAATCAAGGACACCATGAAAAGACGAAACTTGAGAATAATAGGGGTAGGGGAAAAAGAAGGCAACTGACTCCACAGCCCAGAAAATATCTTTAATAGAATAATAGAAGAAAATTTCCCCAATTTGAAGAAGGAGATGCATATGAGCATACAAGAGGCATACAGAACACCAAATAGAATAGACCTGAAACGAAAATCTTCCCACCACATAATAATAACAACACAAAATATACAGAACAAAGAAAAAATATTAAAAGCAGCAAGAGAAAAAGGCCGAGTAACATACGAAGGCAAACCCATCAGAATTACTCCGGACTTCTCAACAGAGACCATGAAAGCCAGAAGGGCCTGGACAGAGGTTCTGAAAACCCTAAGAGAACACAGATACCAGGCAAGATTACTATACCCAGCGAAATTATCAATAACCGTTGACGGAGAAAACAAGATATTCCATGACAAAAACACATTCAAACAGTACCTAGACACAAATCTGGCTTTACAGAAGTTACTAGAAGAAAAACTCCACCCCAATGGGTCAAACTACAACCAAAACTACATAGGAAATAGGTAACTATACCATCACAAAATCACAACCTCACAAAATCTCGACTATTACAAATGCCAAAAATGAAAGGACTTAGCAATCACTGGTCATTAATATCTCTCAACGTCAATGGTCTCAGTCTCCAATAAAGAGACACAGACTAACTGAGTGGCTGCATAAACATGATCCAACATTGCTCTGCATTCAAGAAACACATCTCAACCACAAGGACAGACATTGCCTCAGAGTAAAAGGCTGGGGAAAAATATTCCAAGCAAATGGTCACAAGAAAGAAGCTGGGGTAGCCATTCTAATATCTAATAAAATAGACTTTCAACCAAAATTAATCAAAAGGGATGAGGATGGACACTTCGTACTCATCAAAGGTAAAGTCAATCAAGAAAACATCATGATTTTGAACATCTATGCTCCTAATACAAGGGCTCCCACATTTGTAAAAGAGTTATTAACAAAGCTTGAACCACTCATCGATACCCACACATTAATAGTGGGAGACTTCAACACCCCACTTTCACTCAAGGATAGGTCTTTGAATCAAAAACTAAGCCGGTAAATAACTTCATTAACCAATGTCATGAATCATATGGATCTAACAGATATCTATAGAACTTTCCACCAAAACGCTAAGGAGTATACCTTTTTCTCAGCTCCCCATGGAATGTTCTCTAAAATTGATCACATAGTTGGTCACGAAGCTAACTTCAGCAGATACAAGAAGATTGAAATAATACCTTGTATCTTATCAGATCACCATGGTCTAAGGCTGGACTTCAACAGCAACAGAAATAACAAAAAGCATACTAACACGTGGAAACTAAACAACTTTCTACTTAATGACACATGGGTCATGGAAGAAATAATGGAAGAAATAAAAGACTTCCTGAAATTCAATGAAAATGATGGAACAACATACCCAAATTTGTGGGACACATTGAAAGCAGTGCTAAGAGGAAAATTCATAGCACTAAGTGCCTTTAAAAAGAAAATGGAAACATCCCACATAAACAACTTAACAACACATCTGGAAGCTTTAGAAAAAAAAGAAGCAGAAACACCCAAGAGGAGTAGACGCCTAGAAATAATCAAACTCAGGGCTGAAATCAATAAATTAGAAACAAAGAGAACAGTCCAAAGAATCAACAAAACCAAGAGCTGGTTCTTTGAGAAAATTAACAAGATAGACAAACCGTTAGTCAATCTAAGTAAAAGACAGAGAAACATTATCCAAATAAACAAAATCAGAAATGAAAAGGGAGACATAACAACAGACACTGAAGAAATACAAAGAATCATAAGAACCTACTTTAAAGGCATTTATGCCACAAAATTTGAAAATCTAAGTGAAAGGGACAATTTCCTCAACTGATTCCATTTGCCAATAGTGAATCAAGACCAGATAAACAAATTAAATAGTCCTATTTCGCCTGTAGAAATAGAAGCAACCATTGATAGTCTCCCAACCAAAAAAAGCCCAGGGCCAGATGGTTTCAGTGCAGAATTCTGCCAGTCCTTCAAAGAAAAGCTAATACCGATACTCTTCAAGCTACTCCAAAAGATAGAAATGGATGGAATATTACCAAATTCATTCTATGAGGCCACAGTCACATTGATACCTAAACCCCACAAAGACCCAACAAAAAAAGAGAATTTCAGACCAATTTCTCTTATGAACATTGATGCAAAAATACTCAACAAAATACTCGCAAAGCAAATACAACAGCATATCAAAGACATTATTCACCATGACCAGGTAGGCTTCATTCTAGGCATGCAGGGATGGTTTAACATATGGAAATCCATTAATGTAATCCACCATATAAACAAACTGAAAGAGAAAAACCACATGATCATCTCTTTAGAGGCAGAAAAAGCATTTGACAAAATCCAACACCCATTTATGTTTAAAGTTCTAGAGAGAGCAGGAATACAAGGCACTTATCTAAACATAATAAAGGCTATATACAGCAAACCAATAGCCAACATTAAATTAAATGGAGAGATACTCAAGGAAATCTCTCTAAAATCGGGGACCAGACAAGGCTGCCTACTTTCCCCATATCTCTTCAATATAGTTCTTGAAGTTCTAGCCAGAGCAATAAGACATCAAAAGGAGATCAAGGGGATCCAAATGGGAAAGGAAGAAGTCAAATTATCCCTATTTGCAGATGATATGATAGTGTATATAAGTGACCCCCAAAATTCCACCAGAGAACTCCTACAGCTGATAAACACCTTCAGCAAATTGGCAGGATACAAAATTAACTCAAAAAAGTCAGTAGCTTTCCTATATACAAATGACAAACAGGCAGAGGAAAATATTAGGAAAATTACTGGTTTCACGATAGCCACAAGCAATATAAAATATCTAGGAATAACCCTAACCAAGCAAATGAAAGACCTATTTGAAAAAAACTTTAAATCTCTGAAGAAAGAGATTGAAAATGACATCAGAAGATGGTGGGATCTACCTTGTTCGTGGATCGGGAGAATTACCATAGTAAAAAGGGCCATCTTACCAAAAGCAATTTACAGAGTCAATGCAGTCCCTATCAGAATACCTACAAAATATTTTGAAGATATTGAAAGAACAATTCTCAACTTCATATGGAGAAACAAAAAGCCCAGAATAGCAAAAACGATCCTATACAATAAAAGATCCTTGGGAGGAATCTCCATACCTGATCTCAAGCTGTACTGTAGAGCAACAGTAATTAAAACAGCATGATACTGGCACAGCAATAGGCTAGTGGATCAATGGATTCGAACTGAAGACCCAGAGATGAATCCACACACATTTGGTCACTTGATTTTTGACAAAGAAGCCAAATCCATTCAATGGAAAAACGACAGCATCTTCAACAAATGGTGCTGGTCTAACTGGATGTCTACATGTAGAAAAAGGCAATTAGACCCCTATTTGTCACCATGCACAAAACTCAAGTCCAAGTGGATTAAAGACCTCAACCTAAAAACAGAAACATTAATCCAGTTAGAGGAAAAAGTGGGGAAGACTCTGGAACACATAGGCACAGGAGACAACTTCCTGAACAGAACACCAACTGCCCAGGCCTTAACGTCAACAATTAATAAATGGGACCTCATGAGGCTGAGAAGCTTCTGTAAGGCAGGTGACACTGTCAAGAGAACAAAGCAACAGCCTACAGACTGGGAAAAGATCTTCACTAACCCTTCATCTGACAAAGGTCTAATATCCAAAATATATAAAGAACTCAAGAAATTAAGCACCACTAAACCAAATAACCCAATAGAGAAATGGGGCTCAGAACTAAACAGAGCATTCTCAACAGAGGAATATCAAATGGCTGAGAAACACTTAAAGAAATGCTCGACCTCATTAGTCATCAGAGAAAGGCAAATCAAAACGACACTGAGATTCCATCTTACACCCATCAGAATGGCTAAGATCAATAACTCAACTGACACCACATGCTGGTGAGGATGTGGAGAAAGAAGAACACTCCTTCATTGCTGGTGGGAATGCAAACTAGTACAACCACTTTGGAAATCTATCTGGCGCTTTCTAAGAAAAATGGGAATAGGGCTTCCTCAAGACCCAGCTATTCCACTCCTTGGAATATACCCAGAAGATGCACTACCACACAACAGGGACATTTACTCAACCATGTTCATAATGGCCTTATTCATAATAGCCAGAACCTGGAAATAGCCTAAGTGTCCCTCAGTAGAAGAATGGATAAAGAAATTGTGGTACATTTACACTATGGAATACTACTCAGCTATTAAAAACTAGGAATTTCCGAAATTTGTGGACAAATGGATTGAACTAGAAATTATCATAATGCGTGAGTTCACCCAGAAGCAAAAAGAGTTAAATGGTATATACTCACTTATATTGAGACACTAGTTCAAGGGGCACGTCCCCATGGAAAACTTTACCTACCAGGAAAGTGGGTCAGAGGGGAGGACATCCTATTGAGACTTTAGGTGTGAGAAGCCTGGGAGAATGAGGAAATAGAAAGATCCAGAGGGTCCTGGAAAACTATAGGCAGGTCTGGGCCCTGGGGTCCTCCTCAAACTATGACACCAGTCAAGGAAAATATAGGCAGTAAACTTCAAACCCCTACCCAGACTAGCCGATGGACAGGACATTCTCCACCGTTAAGTGGAGAAGGAGATCTGACTTTCACACAAACTCTGGTGCCCCATATTTGACCATGTCCCTTGGATGGAGATGCCTGGTGGCACTCAGGGGAAGGATAATAGGTCATCAACAAGAGACTCGATACCCTATGAGCATATACAGGGGGAGGAGTTCTCCCTCAGTCACAGACATAGGGGAGGGGATTGGGGGGGAAGCGGGAGGGAGGGAGGAATGGGAGAATACAAGGGATGGGCTAACAACTGAGATGTAATTTGAATAAATTAATAATAAAAAAATAAAACAAAAAGGAATTTAAAAAGAAAAGAAAAGTGGTAGCTGTATATAAAATCAAGTTACTGTTAAAAAAAAAAAAAAAAAAGAAAGAAATACCTGTTCAGAGCTTTGGATCATTGTTAGTCAGCCTATTTACTTTTATTGGTTTTGTTGGTATTAAGTTACTTGAGTCACATGCATTTTGGAAATTGCTGTTTTTAGATGTACATTTACAAATTTTTTATCCCTTTTTCTAGGTTACCATTTTTATTCTGTTGACTGCTTTCATGGCTATCACAGATTTTAGTTCAATGTTATTTTATCAATGTTTGCTGTTCTTACTTACGGTTTTGTCCTAGTTTGCTTTTCTATACATCTGATAAAATACTTAGACTAAAGAAACTTAATGAGGAAAGGATTTACTTGGTTTACACTTCTTGGTCATAATTCATCACTGAGGGAAGTCAGGGTGAGAACTCAAGCAGGAACTGAAGCAGAGACCATGACCTACTTGCCAAGAGATGGTGCTGCCCACAGTGAGCCTTCCATATCACTAATCAAGACAGTGTCTTACTCACGTGGCACAGGCCAATATGATCTAGATACTTCCACAACTAAAATTAACTATCATAATGTTATATATTTTTAAAAATTGCTAAGATTTCTTTTAAAACTCTCTCTCATCTCTCATCCTGATAGATACTTGTTTCTAGTAGTTTTATAGTTTCAAGTCTTACTTTAAATTATTCCTTCCACTCGAGTTGATTGCTGGACATAGTGTGAGGTAAGAGTCTAATTTACTTCTGCACATTGATATCCAGCTTTCCTACCACCATTTATCAAAGAAGCTTTTACTCATTGTGTGTTCTTGGTACTCTTGTCAAAGATCAATTGACCATACAAGCCATGTGGCCTCTATTCTAATTCTGAGTGTATGCTATGTTCCATTTGTTCATTATGTTCTTGGTATTCTTATCAAATATCAATTGACCGTAGAAGCCATGTGGCTTCTATTCTAACTCTGAATGTCTGTTCTGCTTCATTTGTTTATCTTTCTGTTTTTATGCCAGTGTGAATGATGCTTTGTTTATGATAGCTTTGTAATATATGTTTGAAATTAAGTGCTGTGATGCCTCCAGCTATGTTCTTCTTGTAGAATATTGTTTTAGCTTCCTAGGATGTGCTATGATTTCTTTGATCTGAAAATTTACCAAGGCTCATGAGTTCGAGACTTGGCTCACAGATGGAAATCTTAAGGCATGTCTTGGTCTCCTGGTACCAAGTTCAGCAGCATGCTAATCGATTGAGGAATTCACAGCTAAATGAGATATAGAGGTAGGGACTAGTTGAAAGAAGTAGGCCATTGTGGTCATGCCTCTGAAGAATGTAGATTGTCCCTCTTCTCTCTCTGTCTCACTCCTCCTCCTTCTCCTGCTTTTCTATGCCCTTCCTGGTTGTAATTAGGTCAGTAATTCCCTCTGTCACACTTTTATGTTGCCATTATATTTTGCCTCACCTGATATCAAAGCAGTGGAAACAGTTGGCCAAAGGTTGAAATCTCTGAAACTATGAATTAAAGCAAATAGTTCCTCTGTTGGATTGATTTTCTCAGGTAGTTTTTTTTCACTTTTTTTTATTAATTTATTCTTGTTACATCTCAATGTTTATCCCATCCCTTGTATCCTCCCATTCCTCCCACCCCACCCCCCCATTTTCCCATTATTCCCATCCCCTATGACTGTTCCTGAGGGGGATTTCCTCCCCCTGTATATTCTCATAGGGTATCAAGTCTCTTCTTGGCTACCTGCTGTCCTTCCTCTGAGTGCCACCAGGTCTCCCCCTCCAGGGGACATGGTCAAATGTGAGGCACCAGAGTACGTGAGAAAGTCATATCACACTCTCCACTCAACTGTGGAGAATATTCTGACCATTGGCTAGATCTGGGAAGGGGTTTAAAGTTTACCTCCTGTATTGTCCTTGGCTGGTGCCTTAGTTTGAGCGGGACCCCTGGGCCCAAATCTGCCTATCATATTGTTCTACTTGTAGATTTCTAGGACCCTCTGTATCCTCTTATTTTGCTATTCTCCCATGTGTCTCTCATTTAGAGTCCCAATAGTATGCCCTCCCCTCTGTCCCAGTTTCCTGGTAAGTGAAGGCTTTCGTGGGACATGCCCCTTGGGCTAGTATGCAGATATAAGTGAGTATATACCATTTGATTCTTTCTGCTTCTGGGTTAACTCACTCATTATGATCATTTCTAGCTCAATCCATTTATCCACAAATTTCGGGAATTCCTTGTTTTTAATAGCTGAGTAGTATTCCATAGTGTATATGTACCACAGTTTCTTTATCCACTCTTCTACTGAGGGACACTTAGGCTGTTTCCATGTTCTGGCTATTATGAATAAGGTTGCTATGAACACGGTTGAGCAAATTTTCTTGTTGTGTGCTGAAGCATCTTCTGGGTATATTCCAAGGAGTGGCATAGCTGGGTCTTGAGGAAGCCCTATTCCCATTTTTCTGAGATAGCACCAGATAGATTTCCAAAGTGGCTGTACTAGTTTGCATTCCCACCAGCAATGAAGGAGTGTTCCTCTCTTCCCACATCCTCCCCAGCATGTGGTGTCGCTTGAATTTTTGATCTTAGCCATTCTGATGGGTGTAAGATGGAATCTCAGAGTTGTTTTGATTTGCATTTCCCTGATGAGTAAGGAGGTAGAGCATTTTTTAAGTGTTTCTCAGCCATTTGATACTCCTCTGTTGAGAATTCTCTGTTTAGTTCCAAGCCCCATTTCTCAATTGGGTTATTCGGTTTGGTGGTGTTTAATTTGAGTTCTTTATATATTTTGGATATTAGACCTTTGTCAGATGTAGGGTTGGTGAAGATTTTTTCCCAGTCTGTAGGCTGTCGCTTTGTTTTCTTGACAATGTCTCCTGCCTTACAGAAGCTTCTCAGCCTCATGAGGTCCCATTTATTAATGGTTGACATTAAGGCCTGGGCCGTTGGTGTTCTGTTCAGGAAGTTGTCTCCTGTGCCAATATGTTCCAGGCTCTTTCCCACTTTTTCCTCTAAGTGGCTTAGTGTCTCTGGTTTTATGTTGAGGTCTTTAATCCACTTGGATTTGAGTTTTGTGCAAGGTGACAAATATGGGTCCAGTTTCATTTTTTTACACATAGACCTCCAGTTAGACCAGCACCATTTGTTGAAGATGCTATCCTTTTTCCACTCAGGTAGTTTTTTTATGGTGAAGGATAAACATCAATTCTTTTATATTCAATATAAATTTTAGAAATACATTTTTCATATTTATGTGAAGAATGCCGATGGAAGGTTGGTAGGGATTTCCTTGAATCTGTTAATTATTTAGGATAGTATGGTTAGTTTAACAATATTAGTTCAATCCACTAACATCACATATCTTTCCATTTTTTCTGTGTTGTCTTTAATTTCCTTCAGCATTTTCTTTCTCTCTATCCTTCCTTGCTTCCATCCTTCCTTCCTTCCCCTCCCCCAAGACAGGGTTTCTCTGTGTAGCCTTTGCTGTCCTGAAACTCATGCTATAGACCAGGCTGACTGTGAACTTGGAGGTCTGCCTACCTCTGCCTCCCAAGTGCTGGGATTAAAGGCATATGCCACTACCACCTGGTTTGTTAATTTAAAAATATTTACTTTATTATTTTATATGTATTTTTTATATCTATGGTATTTTGCCTGAATGTTTGTATGTACACCATGTGCATGTTTGGTGCCTGAGAAAGTCAGTATGTCTATCATCTTTTTGGTTAAATTTGTGTTTTATTAATTGTATTTGCTTTATTTTAAATTTTGTTGCTATTTTATTAGGATGATTACTTGAGTATAGAAACACAATTGCCAGTTCATATTATACTCTTCAAATTCCTTGAATTCATTTACTACTTCTATAACAGATTGAAAAAAACCTACCTTTAGAGTTCTCTCCATATATTATCATATAATAGCCAATCACACAATTTTCTTTCTTTTTCTTTTTTTTACCAGTTTCATTTTATTTTAGAGCAAAGAGCATTTTTACAATGTATGCACACAATTTTCTTTTTTAAGTTAGAAGACTTCACTGAATTTCCTTATTGAATTGTTCTGGTCTGGATGTCCAGAACCATGTTTCTGCCAGCCAGTTTTATCACCACCATGAGCAAAATAGAAACAATCTAAGTATCAAGTTACCAATTAAAATTAATCACCAAAATCTACTCTTTGTTAGTTTGACACCCAAGCACATTTATTTAAATCATAAAATTCTACCACTAGCCCTGGTCAGTTGTCCATCTTGTACTTTCATTCATGCTATCAGTTCTCATAGTTTTAACAATAATGATGTTAAAAAGCCAAGTTCAAAATCTTGTTTGAGACTAACAGATCTGTTACCTGAATGTCCTTATAAAGAACAAAAGGCAGATTACATATATCCACTATGTAATAGTCCAAGTAAGCACTCTGGAAAAAAGGAGAGGGAGGTGGGGACTATCTAAGATGGATTTGAAAAGAACAAAATAAAAACCCAGCAGGGCAAATATTGACTTCTGTAGCTCCATGTCTTATAGCTGGGTTATATGTTGCCATGAGCTCCCAGTCCTTTCATAACTCTATGTCTATGGCTTTGTTTGCTGTAACCCACTTAGCTCTTTGGCCTCTCTCCTGGGCTAGCTTTGCTCATTTCCCCAGAAGATACTCTACATCATTGGTACCACCAACTTACTGTAGTCTACACTGCAGTTTCAGTCCTCTGAGGCCTGATAAGAATCACCCAGCAGGGTCTCCATCTAGCATTCTCAGCTATCTCTAGCCTATATCTCCAAATTCTCTCTACTAACCAATTTCAGAAGCTTTTGAGCAATGTGTCAGGTAGTCACAATCATGGACCCACTGTTCTGATATTGATGTTTTGTACTGATTACCTTTAGTGGGTGACAAAAATCATTACACAATTCTATACAGACCTGGAAAGATCAATTCTCAACTTCATATAGAAAAAACAAAAAACCCAGAATAGCTAAAAACAATCCCATACAATAAAAGATCATCCAGAGGAATCTCCATCCCAGAGCTCAAGCTGTACTATAGAGCAACAGTAATAAAAATAGCATGGTACTAGCATAGAAATAGGCTGGTTGACCAGTGGATTCAAATCAAAGACCCATAAATAAACCCACATAACTACAAACACTTGGTTTTTGACAAAGAAGCCAAATCCACACAATATAAAAAAATAGTATCATCAACAAATGGTGCTAGTCTAACTAGATGTCTACATGTAGAAAAATGAAAATAGATCCATATTTATCACCATGCAAAAACCTAAAGTCCAAATGGATTAAATACCTCAACATAAAATGAGACACGCTAAATCTGTTGGAAGAAAAAGTGGGAAAGAGCCTTGAACTCATTGGCACAGGAGACAGCTTCCTGAACAGAACACCATCAGCTCAGGCTCTAAGACCAACAATTAATAAATAGGACCTCATGAAACTGAAAAGCTTCTGTAAGGCAAAAGACAGAACAAAACTACAGCCTACAGACTGGGAAAAGATCTTCACCAATCCTAATCTAACACAGGACTAATATCCAAAATATATAAAGAACTCAAAAAAATTACATACCACTAAAACAAATAACCCAATTATAAATGTGTTACAGAACTAAACAGGTAATTCTCAACAGAAGAATATCAAATGGCTGAGAAACACTTTAAAAAATGCTCAGCATCCCTAGTCATCAGGGAAATGCAAATCAAAATGATTCTGAGATTCCATCTTACACCTGTAAGAATGGCTAAGATAAAAAACTCAAGTGACAGCACATGCTGGCAAGGATGTGGAGAAAGGGGGGCACTCCTCCATTGCAGGTGGGAGTGAAAATTTGTACAATCACTTTCGAAATAAATCTTGTGCTTTCTTAGAAATCTGGGAATAGTGTTACCTCAAGTCCTAGCTATACTAATCCTGAGCATATGCTCAAAATGATACTCCACCATACAACAAGAGCATTTTTTCAACTATGTTCATAGCAGCTTTATTCATAATATCCAGAATCTGGAAACAACCTAGATGTCCCTCAACTGAAGAATGGATAAAGAAACTCTGGTACATCTACACAATGGAATACTATTCAGCTATCAAAAACAAGGAAATATTGAATTTTGCAGGCAAATGAATGGAACTAAAAATGATCATACTGAGTGAGGTAACCAAGACTCAGAAAGATACTCATGGTATATACTTACTTTTTTTTTTGTATGTACTTACTTATAAGTGGATATTAGCCCAACATAGAAGTCCTCTGAGAGATTGCATCCAGTGGAGGACCAGGACAGATGCTGGGACTTGAAGCAGGACTATGGGAGAAGAGCTGCAAATTGTATACCAGAGTTGGAGGATGGAGGGTCTAGGAGGGGGCAGGAGCTCCACAGGGAGACCGTTGGGGTTTAAGAATGTGGACAAAGGGGGTGCCTGCATGGACTGATGTACCATTTAAGGACAGTGCATGCAGAAACCAA
Organism: Acomys russatus; assembly: GCF_903995435.1. Classification (NCBI taxonomy): domain Eukaryota; kingdom Metazoa; phylum Chordata; class Mammalia; order Rodentia; family Muridae; genus Acomys; species Acomys russatus. Next base: position 64,767,204 of record NC_067138.1, on the reverse strand, counting down.
GATCTCCTGATTAGATGTAACCAATAGACTGCCCATTTTCCACAGGGGAGCGGAACTGCTGCTGAACCTCTGACATGCACTCTGGCACCCACAATTTGGTCCCTGCCCCTAGACAAGATGGCCTAGCAGGCACACAGAAGAGAAGGCTGCAGGCTAGCCTGATGAGCCCTAATAGCTTGACCCCCTGCCAGAGGTCTGTGGGCAGAGAAGGGAGGGAGGGTGGGAATGGAAGAAGAGGAGGGAGGGGATGGCAGTCAGGATGCAGTGTTAATAGATTATGGTAAATAAAATATAAATTTAAAAGAAGAAGGTCAAAATGAAACAGACATAGATGAAAAAGAGACTCCTAACTTAAGCCAGTCTATACTTACATGAATTCAAACTGCAGAATAAGCAGGTAATTATACTGCTTATCCCACTACACGGGAATAGCTCTGACACTTGCTGAGACATGAATGTCTATGCATAGACAATGTTTTTTGTTGGTTCAGAATCCCAGTGACTTATTTTTACATGCAATTCTTCACATGATGTGAATGAAGATTTACATATGTCTTCTTCTGCTCTTACAAAGAACAGAGAACCAGCCTTAATCTGTTCTGTGCATCCTCCACACCTTATATTTTTATAATGTTAGGGCTGTATCATGCTTTTGAGAAATTATATTTCGGAGCAAAAGAATGGAACACTGATGCTGGATCAGACCTGACAGGATCCACTCCTTTCAGCATGCTGGACTCTGACATCCTGCATCCTTCATGTTCCAGCACCAAGTGCTTCAATTGTTCCTCATCAGAACAGGACAGCTTCAAAGAAAGCTTCTGATCCCAATTGATCCATTATTTCAGACTGTCCCACATAGGACTTTTATTAACCATGGAGTTTCCCATTATGTAGAAACTGAACCACAAATGCTATTCCTAGGTTGCTTAACCATTTTCCCCAATTGTATTTGGGCCTCTACAAAAGTATTATTTGTGCCAAATTAGCCAGAAGAAGCCTTAAAAAGAGAATGATGCCCTTTAAGGGAGGTTGGGTAGGGTTTTTGGTTGTTTTCTTGGCATAAGGATGTTTATTTTCATTGAGAGTTGGTTATAAGTTATTATTGATCTTATTCAGAGAGAAAAGGATGTTGGACTCAGGGATGTCTCTCTTTTCCTTTATCTTTTTTTCTTCGGTATGGATATAGAGGTAGAAGAGAAAGAAGGGTAGAATTTCGATATATATAGGCTGACAGGACAAAAAATAATTATTGAACCTACTCCTCAACTTAAGACCTTAACTGTTACTCACAAACATGGTTATTTTTAATTCACTGGTATAGAATTTTGTATATGGATGCAAAATAAAACATTTGTGTGGAATTCAAGTTCACAATTATTTTTCACACATATTAAATATATTGCTACTCAAATAGGAGGTAGTGTACCTACACAACTCAAATATAATACAAAGTTTATTTCCAGTACTTTGAAGGTGATATTAAAGACTATTTAGGACAATTAAGTGCTACAAGTTAATTGTTAGTTATCAACTCATAGCCATGTCAATTATTGTCTATTTTTATCACAAGAATATGCAACTATGTTTAACAGATAGATAGGATTCTATAGATAGATAAAGTAAAATAGTTAGATAAGGTCTTCAAAAACCCCAGAGACCTACAGAATATGGCATTTAAAGATGCTTTTATTATTTTAAAGATTCTTTGACAGCAGGACAGGTTAACTCCTGGTAACACCCAGCCAACCTCAAAGAAGATGATGAGCATCAAAGAACCTCCTTATGGAGATGGCTTCAAATGTAGCAAATAAGCCACTGGGCAAAATGCCCTCATTTCTGCTACCAACAGAATTCTGCCTAAAAGTGGGAAACCTTGGATGCAGGCAGAGTCAATGGCCAAACTGTGCAAAGACAGGGTAATCAAGTCCTCATTAGTTCCTGCCTCACAAATATGCCTGCCTGATATAATGAATGGGCCAGAAGGCTAAAGACAATGCTGCAATGTTATAGAGAGTTTTGGGTGACTGTTCAGGCAGCTAACCATCTCTGTCATTTTCTCATTTTGGAAGCTGCTAACTTGCATTTCCTGTTTATTCAGATAATTAATTTTATTCCTTCTCAAGCCTCTGATGGGTTTGAAGACCAGATAACTTAGTTTTACAAATAAGCTTAGTTGTTTAAGGGTTAAGATGTTTTTAGCTCTAGATAGAAGTTTTTAGGTTGATAGAGATATGATAGACATTGATTTACATTCAGACTTGTAGACTCATCAAGATAGGAAAGATGTTGTCTCCAGAGTTTCCAAAAACAAATAGGCAAAATACTATGAATGTAACATTTATATAATTACTAATTGTCTCCTGGTCCTTATTGTTGTATGTAGTTTATTTTATATATGTGTAATACTATAAATACGTATGTAAAAGTAAAAAATAAAATAAAGGTTATTTATATATTTCTTATGTGGGTCACTTATCATGTATTATCTTAAATATTATTATATATAACATATATCATATTATATATATTATTTCTTAAAATATTTATTATAATATTTTCATTCTGGAACATTTTATTTAATTTACAGGCCTTAAAACTTTGAAAGAACTCAATTTGCCAATTTTTTCCTGTTAGAATTAATGCTATTGATTTTCAGGTTTTAAAAATTAATTTATTCAGACTGCTTCTCAATTGTTTTCCCATCACTTGTATCCTCCCGTTCCTCCCTCTCTCCTACCTTGATTTTCAGTTTTTAAAAAAAGATTTATTTACTTACTTTAGGTATGTGACTGCTCTATTTTCATACACAGCAGAAGAAGGAATCAGATTTTATTACAGATGCTTGTGAGCTACCATGTGGTTGCTGGGAATTGAACTCAGGACCTCTGGAAGAGCAATGAGTGCTCTTGACTGCGCAGCCATCTCGCCAAACCTGATCTTCAGTTTTAAAAAGTACTCATGTATTCCACATTCATGAAAACATTCTACAGGCCCTAAAATTTTTATTGCTATAACTTTCATAGTCTATGGTCTATCTAGAATTTATTTCTATGCACGGGACAGATACATACTGTGTCTCTATGTTTCTCATATAAATATTTGATAAACTAGTACATTCACTGAGGGGAGTAAGGCTCCTCTTAGCTGTGGCTCCCTTGTCATACTTTTGAGGTCCCATGGTTTAGTTCTGTATGTACGTGGTATAACTCCTGACTCTACTCACTCAATTTTCTCATGTTTTCACAAGAAATCATTTCTCACACCAATTTCCTAGAGCAGCCTCACTGCCCACTTAGCTATGTCTGAAGCTTTCTTTTTCACGATTATTTTTGCTGTTTCAAGCTAAAATTATATTCTTAGAGAAATTTTATATTAATTTTGTGTGTTTCTTCAAGAAAGATTACTGAGTTTTTGTTACAAATAAGTTTGCTTTGATGTGGCTTTTTAAGGCTGGTGAGTGGCCCATATTGGTGTTTGAATGCAATGCCAACCTCTCATTCTCAAAACAAACCCAGTTCACTCATGACACACTGTTGTTTTTACATAGATTGCTAATGAAATGTTTCACATTTCTGCATGTATGTTCATAGGGAAATTGGTGGTGATCTACATTTCGTGTGATGAATTTCTCATGTTTTGTGCCAGAAGTATGCTGGGCTCAAAGTACGACTTACAAATATTTCCTTTTTCTATTCTCCTGGGTTTTTCAAATTTTAAATATAATATTTGAGTTAATATTTAAATAACCAAAGAATAAAACATATCACACACATGATATTTTATTAAAGATTCTTTTTTTTCTCACATATGCATTTATTTTGTGTATGTGTGTGACTGTATTAGTGCACTCATGTCATGGGCCACATGTGGAGGTGTGGGGACACTTGGAGTCCGTTCTCTCCTTCCATCATGTGGGATCCAGGGATGCATCTCAAATCATCAGGCTTAGCATTATTTCTTAATACATATAAAAACTATTCATGTTTTTAATAATTTCCCTCCAGCTAATTGACTTGTTATTGTAATCTGCCAGCTTTGTTAGATCTTCAGACATTACAAACTCACAGTAACGTATATTTCTAAAGTCTATGAATATGTGATTGTGTCTTCCTTCAGTTCTTCTTCTGTTTCACTTTGTTAGTATTTGCTTTGTGTGTGTGTGGATAAGGTTTCCCGCTCTGTTCTAGGCTGAAGTAGAACTTACCATGTGCCCCAGGCTTCAAACCCAGTGTCACTGCCCTAGTCTCCCAACTACTGGGAATACAGACAGGCGCTACTGTGTGCATCTCACCTCACTAACCATGCCATGGCTTCTCAACCTTACTAACATTTCACAAAAAATGTGTTCTCACTTCTCTGTGGCTTGTTTAATTTCTAGTCTATTAATTTCTGATCTTGCCTTAACTTTTTTCTGTCTCTGATTTCTTGAGTGGAACACTGTAATAATTGTCAGTTTCTTCTTCTCTGTCACAGACATTGACAACTATTTCACTCCCAAAATCATCACATACCTCTTTTAGTCTCTGTTCCAATTGTTTTCATTACTATAGTTCTTGAAAATGATTTTTCACACATCTTTATTTAGAAAGACATTATTTGAGATATTTTCTGATTACATTTTTGCCACTTATTTCTAGTATACTTCTATTCTAATTATATAATCCTCCAAAATCATTTTAATTATTTGGCATTTATTGAGAGTTTCCCTCTGGTTAGTTATGTTTTTAGTTATGACAAATATTTCATGGCCTTTAAAAAGAATGTACACTTTGAGTTAGTGAGTGCTACATTTTCTATGTACGATTTAAGTTTGTTACTTTTATTATTCCAATAATAGTCTTATTGACATTTTTACATTTATTAAATTAGCCACAAAAGCATTGTTATATCACTATAAAGTATCATCTTGAATTTCTGTTAAAGATCTGTTTTAAAATTGTCTTTGTTACCATTAACAGAGTAAACATTGTTAGGTTAATCTTCACATGGTTTGCATTTGTGCCTTAGCTCTTTATTTCTGACCTTTCTCTGTTGGGAGCTATTCTATTAATAAGCACCATATTGTTCTATCTTTCTCTGCATTGAAATATTTAATCTAATTCCATTTAATGCAGCTGTGCATAGAAATATAATTTTGCCTACAATCTTTTTGAAAATGTACTTTTACTTTTAATTGGCACATGGTACTTTTACATGCTTATGGAATGCAGTGTGACATTTCAATATGTGTAATGATCAGGTCAGATCAATTGGCACATCTGTTACCTCAGACATTTATCTTGTCTCTGTGTTAGGAACACTCAAAATGCTAATAGCTCTTTCAAGCATTTAATTAATTATTGTCAGCTACAGTTATTCTGCCATGATATTGAGCATTTTGGAACTATTGTAAATGAGATGACTGTGGATATTGTCATACATGGTTTTGGTGGCTCTCTGAGCTCCATACTCTATAGTATAAGCCTAGAAATGAAAGTTCTGAGACTTAAGTCAGGCATAAAATAGTGCATATTAATTTGCACTTACTCAAACTTTGTGTCAATTTGCTTTCACACTTACGGCATGTGGTACTTTGAAAAAAAAAAAAAAAAAAAAAAACAGGCCCTGTAGGAATGTTCCTACATTCCTGGTGGGAGTGAAAACTTGTACATCCACTTTGGAAATCAATGTGGCAGCTTCTCAGAATATTGGGAATAGTTCTACTTCATGAATCAACTATACCACTCCTGGGTATATACCCATGATGTAGAACTCTTAGCTCCCCTCTGTCACCATGTCTGCCTGCATGCTGCTATGCTTCCTGAATGACAATAGTGAACTGACCCTCTGAACTCTAAGCCAGCCCTAATAAAAATGTTTTCTTTATAAGCAGTTCTGTTCTACCGTGTACTCCAACAATATCTGGCCCTCTCACAGACCTCAAACAATGAGGTCAGCCAATCATCAACTGGAACCTTTAGTACTTTGAGCCCAAGTAAACATTTTCTCCTTCTAAGTTGATCATCTTTAGAATTTTGTTATTCTAACAGAACTAATACAGTTACCTAAGGTCTCATGGTTCTTGAGAATGTTCAAGCATTCGCCTAGCTTCACTTACTATGTTTTTATCTTCTTGGTTGGTAGAATAATACAAATATATTTATTTATTCTGGTGTATTTTATTGAAAGCTACTCAATTTGCATTTTTGTGTCTATGAAGGACATTTTTAATTTAGGCAGGCAGTTCTTTGCTTTCAGCTCCTTCAGACTGTTGTACCATTGACTTTTGAGTTTATTTGTTTATTTCTGTGGAGAAATAATTATAAAACTAATGTTGGATCTTTTTAAGTTAACAAATTCATTTTCATTTAAACAGTTTGAAAGATTTTGCTGTCTATTTGTTTTTCCTTGTTTTATTAGTTCGTTGAGAACGTCATAAATTTATTGTAATTAGATTTTACCTCCTCCCTCAACTTCTTCCAGATCCATTCCCCCTTCTAAACCCATTCAACTTTATGTCCTCTTTTTTGTCTATTTTCAAGTCAAATTCATGCTATGTATATATTGGTAGATGTAGAGCCTTCCACTGGAGTGTGGTTCATTTCCAGAGGCCATACCCATAAAGAGAACTGGCTCTTTCTCTCCCAGCAACTATCAAATGCCAATAGTGGACATTTGCACCCACCTCTCCTCTCTATGCTGGGATTTTGTGTGGCTTGAGCTTGCACAAGTATAGTGCAGTTTGTCATAACTATTGTGTGTTCCTTTGTATAACTGTATTTCTGTGTATGGAAAACACTTTTCTTCTTGTAATCCACCATCTGTGACTCAAAAATCTTTCTGACCCTTCTTCTGCAACGATCCCATGTGAGGAGATAAGATGTCACATTTAGGATTTAGCATTCCAGAGTCTCTTATTCGTATAGCTTGATCAGTTGTGAGAATGTGTGTTCATAGCCATCTACCACAAGAAAGCTTCTCTGATGAGAGTTGGGATATAAATTAATCTATGGTGTAGAAATAAATCTTTTAAAACTCAGTTTAATACCAAGCCCAGAGGGTTTATGGTTTATCAAGCCACATATTCTAAGTTTTAGCAATGGTGTCAGGTGTTGGTTTCATTTTGTGAAATAGACCTTACATCCATTCATAAAGTAAATGGTTGTTCCTATGACATGCATGCCATTATTATTCCCATGGGCATATCATGCTAAGTCAGTCATTATTATAACTTGCAAAATTCACAGCTGGATAAAATTGATGCCTACTTTTCTTACTCAGTACCATTCATGGCACCTTCTAGCACTATGAACTTCCAGGACAGTACCCAGTTGGTTTCTCCATGTTCTATAACTCAAGTATATGGCATTTTCACCAGTAGGGTCTTACTGTCAAGTCATGAGAGGTAATCAAGAACAATTGTAATAGCCTATTTAAGGGTTGAGATGCCTCATCGGCCACCAACTCTAAAAGAAGTAACCAATTCTTGGTTGTGAGATTTTTATTTGTTAATCTGTGTTGTTGAGAACAAAGAGATCTGCCATAGAAATCTGGCTATAGCACTTTTGCGCACATATTCAGTAGTTATCTATTTATGTTAGAGACACTGTATCCTATGAAAGAGAGATAGACTCATCAATGTTCATTGCCGCCCTATTTGCAATAGTCAGGAAATGGAAATGTTCATCAACTGATGAATGGATAATAAAAACAAGGTATATCTATACATGGAGTATTACTTAGCAATTAAAAATAAAATTGTGAAATTCATGCTTAAAGGGATGGAACTGAAAACAATAATTCTGAATGAGATAATCCAAAGCCAGAAAGACAAATATTACCTGTTTTCTCTCATTTGTGGATGTTAGTGTTAAATTATCAGGTGTAGGTGTTTCATTTGGAATACCTACAGATACCAGTAATTTAATAAATGGCCTTGGTGGGGCAAGGGGAGTCTTGATCTTCCAAAGAAAGAAGATAGAACATAGTGGTATAAAGAGTTTAAGAAAATAATGAAGTAATAAAGTCAAAATGGCTTAGGGGGGATGGAGGGCACAGTAAAGGAAGGAACATAAGGTGGGATAACTAACATTAAAGACTTTTCAAAAAAAGTCATATCTAAACCTATTTCTGAAGAAGCTTCTGAAATTCATACACTCATATCTAAAAATATTTAAGTGGATTTTTTTACATATGTCTGAATGATGCATATGTAGTGTGCAGGTGTATATATGTATATTTATGTAGATTAGAATGTAGAAGTGCTATACTTGACATGTAGAGGTCAGATGGCAACTTCAGGTATCCATTCTTGATGCTGAACTTGGTTGATGGAGGGTCTCTTACTCTGAACTCTGTTCAATGTTGCGTACATCAAACTAGTTGGCCTTTTAGTTTCCATGGATTCTCCTATCCCTATTTCCCAGAATGCTTTAGGAATGTGGAGATTATTGACACACTCTACCAGCTTTATGTGGCCTCTGGAGACACAAATTTTAGTCCTCACATATTCATAATGCTTTAGCTTCTTTTCCTATTGCTATGACAAAATATTCTGACAAAAGCAACTTGAGGGAGAAAGAGTTTATTTTAGCTCACAGTTTGGTGCTTAGTCCATCACAGCAGGAAAGTCAAGGCAGCAGGAACTTGGAGAAGCTAGTCACATTATGTCCACAGTCAGAAAGGGAGAGTAAATTACTACATGGATACTATTAGCCTGATTTCTTCACTCTTACACAGTTCAGGATCCTATGTTTAGGGAATGATGCTGCCCACAGTAGGTAGGTCTTCTCATCTCTATTAAGGCAATCATAAATAATCTCCTACAGCCAAGGCCAGAAGCCCAACTTTCAGGTGATCCTAGAATTTTGTCAAGTTGATTGTTAAGACCAAACGCCACACATGGCAAGCACTTTGTCCACTGAGCTATCTCCACAGCACTTATTCAACTTTGTTCTTCACTGTTATTTTGTTTTTAGAATTTTTAATTTAAATAATTTATTCAGATTAAATCTCGGTTTTTGTCCCCTCACTTGTATCTTCTCATTCCCCCTCCCTCCCTCTTTCACCCTATTCCCCTTCCCAGGCCTGTGACAGAAGGGGACCTCCTCCCCCACCACATGATCACAGCCTATTAGATCTCATCTTGGTAACCTTCCTCCCCTTCCTCTGAGTGCCACCAGGCCTCCCCACTAAGGGGAAATGGTCACTTATGTACACTATCATATCATCTGTGAATGGGATAATTTGACTTCCTCCTTTCCCATGTGGATCCACTTGATCTCCTTTTGTTGTCTTATTGCTTTATCAAGAACTTCACGTACTATGGTACTATATTGAAGAGATATGGAGAGAGTGGACAGCATTGTCTAGTCCCTGACTTTAGTCTTCACTGGTTTTAAATAGAGAGCATTGGATATAGATTTCTTTTTCTTTCTTTCTTTCTTTCTTTCTTTCTTTCTTTCTTTCTTTCTTTTTGTTCAAATTTTCCCAGTGTGTTTTGAATTGGTGATTTAGTTCTTTAAACCATTTAGAAAAGTATATTTACATTATTTTTTCAAATTTTACATCTATCTGGTTCTTTCTCATCTTTTCCCTCTCCCTGGGAATTAATTAAAATGTATTACATATTTTCACTATGCCTTGAATGTTTATTAGGCGAATTATGTGTTTCCTAGTCTTTTAATTTTTTTGAGGCAGGGTCCTGTGTATATGGCCGTGGCTGGCCTTAAATGGCTCTTCTGTGCTCAGCCTCTTGGGTGTTGGGACTATAAGCATTCATTGCCACTTTCAGCTCCTGACATTTCACCTGAGTATTATAATTATCTATTTTCTACCTTAGTAATTAATTTTTATCTATCAGACCAACTTCTAAACAAATTTTAGTTTTAACTACTACATTATTTTCATCACAAGACTTTTTAAAAGTATAATTTTTTTTAAATGTAGGATTTTAAAAAATGTAGCATCAGCATGTCTGATGAAATCTTCAACATTGGTATACATTTTCTTGAGTGAGTCACTATAGTTCTGTGCCTTGGAATCCCTGTGATTTGGAAATCCATGGGTGTGCTTGCTTGCCTACTAGTTTTTATTGTTTTGTGGTCTATCCAGAATTTAAGTAAATTGAATTTTGGATGGGCAAGATGGCTTAGTGGGTAAAGTGCTTACCACACATGTGAGAAGACCTGAATTCTAATTCCCAGCACATGTATGGCTGAATGAGGTAGCACACACTGGTAACGCTAGTGTTATTCCCATGGTAAGATGAGAAATGGAGACAAGAGAATTCCATAAAATGGACCAGTTAGGCTGCAGCATCGAACAACAAAGAGAACAGGTCTCAAACCTGGTGGAAGACAGGACTGACAGACAAGGTTCTCTGAGCGCCACACATTCCCAATGGCAACTCCCATGCCCACACTCATACAAAGGTGCACATCCACGTTCTCTGTCTGTCTTGCTGTCTGTCTGTCTGCCTGCCTGCCTACCTGCTTGCCTACCTGTGTGACTGTCTCTGTGACTGTCTGTGTGTCTGTCTGTCTGTACATTATCCTTTTTACATTATCTTTTGAAATTTTGCTTCTGCCTGCCTCTTCTTATTTTTAGCTTTTCCCTCTCCCTGGGAATTAATTAAAATATATTACATATTTTCACTATGACTTGAATGTTTATTTCTCTTTCTCCTTCTTTTCCCTCCTCACACACATACTTACACATACACCCACACACACACCACACACAAACACACACACAGACTTTTGAAAAACTGAATATTAGATATTTTACATAAAAACAGTAGAGACCCAGAATGACTTTATACTGAGCAGCAGAGTTTTCCCTTAATTGAAGCAACTCTTAGTTAACATGACACCTGAAGTCCATCAAAGAGGACACTTTATGAAACTGGGATACCAGTTTACAATGTCTGTCCTATCTCTTATTTTTCCCTATCCCAACGATGTAGTTTTACAAGGTTGTCAATGTAAAGTCCAAAATATCTCTGAATGTTTGTTCTAAATTTATTTTTCTTTCAGTATTTTTAAAACTTAGATTTTTAAAGAGATCTTCTATCTAGCTTCTTCCCATGCTTAGTTTAAGAAATTAGTTTCCTTCAATCAAATTGGAAGGTGTAAACTATAATTTTTTGTATTTATCTTTCAGCTAAGACTCCTTGCTTGAATTGTTACCTATTTGCTTTATAAATAAATAATTTATTTTTACTATTACTGTTCTTTAGTTTTCCAGTTTCCCTTTTTATTAAACACAGATTCTTTTCTGATACAGTCTGAATACAGTTGCCTGTCTCTCTACTGACCCCAGTTCCTTCTCACCTCCTCTCTCATCTAGATCTACTTCCTTTCTGTCTCTCATTAGAAGAGAGCAGGCTTCTAAGAGATAACAACCAAATATGACAGAATAAAATATAATAAGATATAATAAACATTATCCTATCAACGTTGAACAAGCCAAGCCAACAGAAAAATAAAAAAAGCACCAAGATAAGGAACAAGAGTTAGAGACTCACTTGTTTATACATTCGGGAGTCACATAAAAGCACTAAAAGAAAGCTATAATATATATCCAGAGGACCTGGCAGACCGACGATTGTTGCTTCAGTCTCTATGAGTTCATATGAATGAATAAATGCACCATACCCATATTTTGAGACACAATAAAAGGCATTCTAAGAGGAAAGTTCTTAGCACTAAGTCTCTGCATAAACAAAACGAACAAACAAAAACTGGAGCAGTCTCATATTAGCAACTTAACAACACACCTGAAAGCTCTAGAACAAAAAGAAAAGAGTATACCCAAAAGAAACAGGGCAAAAGACTTGTTTTGTGTTTGATATGTGTTCAATTTTGGAGAATGTTCCAGGAGATACAAAGAAAACTTTATATTCTTTCGTGTTTGGGTGAAATGTTCTACAAATATTTGTTAGATCCATTTAGTTTATAATGTCTGTTAGCTCTAACAATTCTGTTTAGCTTTTGTATGGATGACATATCTATTGGTGTGAGTGGATATTAACCATTAAATAAATAATAACCAAGCTACTTAGACCCAGAAAGGTTAGGCATAGAGGAAGGACTAGGAAGTATACAGTGATCTCCCTAGGAGGGGAAATCTCATGGGTGGACTGGAGGGGGAATGAGAACAAAAGGATCAGTTGGGAAGGCGGAAGGGAGATGGGATTAAGGAAGGAAATGGGAAAGACAGCTAGAATTGAAGGGCATGACAATATGTTAGCTTAGTGCAATGAAAAATTTCTGTGATATATGAAGGCAACCCTAATGAAGTCTCCAAATAATGAGGGAGTTGAAAGTCCCGATTGGTCATCTCTTGTCATCAAACAAAGCTTCTAGATTGTGGCTGGGGTTCATCCAATTGAGTTGTTGGCCAAAAGAGTCCCATGGAAATCTCCAAACCACTGAGGCTGTTTCCAAGACAATAGGTGCTGTCCAGAAACCGACAGGAAGGCTCCATTGCTGAAGACAACACCCATACAATTTATTGAATGTGGAATGATCAAGTTGGTGCCTACATAGAACCTTTACCCCTGCATTCTAGTGTCATTAGTATGAGAATGTACTCTGTAGGTTATCAAAAGACAAATGTAAACACAAACCTAATGACAGAACTATTGATCTAACCTGGCTGCAAAACATGCTAAGGCAATGGTGGTATAAACCTTGTGGGAGTAACCAATGTTGATTTGACTTAAGGCCCACTCCATGAGATGGAGCACATACCTGACACTGCTGGACTGACCAAGAACCAGAGACTAGATAGCCTGGAGACATACGATAACTCCAAATCCTACTGACCTTCAGAAAGATGTAACAATAAAATGACTCCTAACGCTATTCTACTATCATAGATCGGTGTCTTATTCAGCCATCATCACAGAGGCTTCTTTCCACAGCAGATGGGAACAAATACTGAGGCCCAAGGCCAGATGTACACACACACACACACACACACACACACACACACACACACACACAGACACACACACACCTGAAATCAATAAAATAGAAACAAATAAAGAATCAATGAAACAAACAGTTGGTTCTTTGAGAAAATCAGTAAGGTCAACAAACCCTTATCTAAAGTTACTAAAAGGCAAAGATAGAATATCCAAAATAACAAAATCAGAAATGAAAAGGGGAACATAACAGCTAACACCAAGGACATCCAGAGAATCCTAAGGGCATACTTTAAAAACCTGCACTCTACCAAACTGGAAACTCTAAAGAAATGGATACTTTTCTCAATAGATACTATTTTAGTGCTTTGTTTTTTATTTTTGTTTTCATTTTATTCCAGGTACTGAGAGCTGCCTTAAGGTTAAAGAATCTAGCCTACTCTTGAAGCCTACTCTTGGTTTAGCCAAGGCCTTGGTCTTTCAAGCCCTGACTACAGAATTTAATGAATTATCTGAGGCCATCAAACAGACTTCTAAACAGTTTAAGCCACATCTGATTACTCTTGTTGAGACATCTGGTCTCTGAAACATTGTTTCCTAAGACTCAAGAGCAGAAGTCCTATAATATAAAATTGGCTTTCATTTGTCTTATTTGGGGGTGTTTAGTGTACATTTGTTGACAAAATTTAGCACTGTTTTTGAAATGTTATTATTATTATTTTTTTTTTTTGCATTTGTTGTCAGAAACCTGTTCCTCCTATAATGAGTTGGAGAACATCACTTTATTTTCAAAGCTCAGTTTTGTTTTGTTTAGGAAGTTACAATTTTTTTGTTTAGCTGTAAGGCTTATTTCAAATTCCCGAAGTTTATCAGCTCCCTAGGTTCTGTCATTTCTGAGGAAGCCACTCTATTGATAGATTGTTTGAATACTATATTTAGTTAATAATTACAGTTTTATTAACAAGACACTCATTTTGCATAAATTTCCTTCATGTTTTTAATTATGATGTCTTCCTCATCCTGGTTTTGATTTTATTTTTTATTGTTCTTTATAAGAATTTTTTTTTTACATTTTATTCCTTAAAGAAACAATCTTTCAGAAGCCCTTGTTCACATACTTTTTCATTTAAGTAAATTTTCCTCTATCTTTATTCTCCTTGTATACCTCCTTATGATTATTAGTTTTTTCTATATTATTGAGTTAAATAGTCAGTATATTTCTATTCTTTCTTATTTTTAAAAGTCTCAAGCTTTTTTTTGGAAGAACTTTGGCCTGATCCTGTGAACTTTATAAACAATACTCTTATTTTGGTTGTTTAAAAATCAAGTTTTGTGTTTAACTTTAAAACATTTTCTCTTTCATTACTATTTTTTTTTTTTTGTAAGAGTCTTTTTACCTTGCCATGAGTTTGGGCTTTTAATGGTGTTTCCTTTCTTTGATTTTCAGTTTTATAGCACTCAAGACAGAATTGGTTTGAAAAATCCTGAAATTTAATAAGTTCTTCATGAGGGAACAAATGAACCTTTGTAAATGTTTTATAAGCCTGTAATATGAGTTACATTTTTTTACTTTTAAAATTTGGGCATCACCATTTAGCTATAAGAAGAACTTTAACTCTATGTATTATATATTTCATTTCCTATTGCTAAACTTACATTAATTTGTTATTATCTTATAAGTGTTTGTGCTTCATATATTCTAATATTTTAATTTTTGATGAAGATAATTTGGTAATTATATTTATGTACAGAAAACTTAGCATTGTACATTTAGCTCAGCTTAGTGGCAAGTTCTTTAGCCTTTGCCTTTTCCAGCTTGGCAATGTGAGCCACAGATTTAGGACCCAGGACGTTGCATCCCCAGTGGCGAGGGATCTCATCGCATCTGTTGTTGTAATTGGTCCTAATAGCTTCCACCAGCTTAGCCAGAGCTTCCGAGTTAACCTCTGTGAAGGCAACAGTGGTGCAAGTCTTCCTGTGGACCAGGTGCCCCAGCCTGGCCTTTTCCTTGATGATGCAGTAGGAGACACCCACCTTTCGACACAGAGCAGGTAGGAAGACCACCAGCTCAATGGGGTCTACGTCGTGGGCAATCACCACCAGCTGAGCCTTCTTGTTCTCCACCAAGGTGGTGACTGTATTGAGCCCTGCTCGAAGGACAGGTGGTCTCTTAGTTGGGACGTCCCCTTTCCCAGCAGCTTTCTTCTCAGCACGTGCCAGCAGCCTTATCTTCTTCTCCTGCTTTGTCTCTGGCCTGTACTTGTGGGCAAGCTTAAGCAACTGGGTAACTGTTTGCCAGTGCAGGGCCTGGGTGAGCTGGTTAATGGCGGGAGGTACCTTGATCTGCATCCTTTGCCGCTGCAGCCTGATGTAGCTAGGGGAGCTATTTGACGAAATGAGTGAGATCTCTTTTGGGCTGGATGTCCTGCCCGATGCTGAAGTTCTGGGGCCTCTTCTCAAACAGAGGATTGGATTGATCACCTTTTTGGCCTCCTGGTTCTTCACCAAGGCGGGGGCCAGGGCCGACTTCCTCCCCTTGGCCTTCCTTCCCTTGAGCGTCTTGCTGAGCTGGAGGAGACTACATACTTTAATATTAAATTATTCAGATTTATAATTTTATTTACTTATCTTTATGTACTTCATCTAATATTTTTTCTTTTTCATTTTTAAAATGATATTTGTTTTGTTTTTTGACTTCAACGTTCTGTGCTTAGTGTTATTGTCCACATTATGTGATACTGGATTTCTGGCATTTAAATTTTGAGTTGCAAAACCACATTTTACTTTATGGGTCTAGTTTTCTTGACCATGTCAAAGGGTTTTATAGCTTGACAAATGGTGTATCTTACATACAATTCCTTTATTTTGCCTTACATTGCTTTGATTTATATTTTATATTTTGTAATAATTTACCTGTCTATTCTATGCATGTTTAAACACCATTTTTATTTAGTTTTTTCCTCAATAATTCATGTTTTTTGAAATACATCACTAAATATTTAAGATTTTGGGAGAAAAACAGAACTAATATGGTTGTGTGTGTGTGTGTGTGTGTGTGTGTGTGTGTCTAACTTAGGACCCATTAATGGTCATCTAATACTAAAAGTGCTCTCTTACAACAAATAATTTATGTTATTATCTTTTAATTTTTTATCTTTGATGTCATTACAGGACTTCATTTGAAAAAAAGAAGGAGCTTAATAAATTCCCTAGTGACACAGCTCTTGGCTGCTTTCTATAATCCTTTCTTTTATATTGCACTGTGTTTGTCTTTACCGGCTATTTGCTTGAATTCACTTATAACATAAATCTTATCTACCTTGTAGATTCTACTCAAAGCTCTCTCTTATTCTATTCATCAATTCCACAGGTAATAACTTGAATCCACGTCCAGCCCAACAGTCACCCCATCTTACTTTTTTCAGTGAAGCTTTATTTTTGTTCCACTAGTATTCATTTGTATATTCTTTTAATGTCCATTTACATGTTTTGAGGCATGGCCTCGGCCAGATTACCTTTGCCTTGAATGCAATGCATAGCCAAGGATAACTTTGAACTCCGCACCCTTGTCTCAGGCTTCCCACATCACAGGCATGTGCTGCCCTGCCTTGCCATCTGTCTAGTTTTAAGTTATCTTGTAAAGACATCCCTTCAACAGCAGATGTTGGAACCTTCTAGGTCAGGATTTGTTCCTAGTTAACTTTGTGTCATAAATAACAGTAACAGCAGTACCAGTTTTAATTTTTCTCATTTCTGCATTCTTAGAGAATTTTGTATAATATTGTTAAATCTTCAGCCCTCCTCACTATTTTTCATATGTATTTTTCTCATATGTACTTCTCTGTATCCAGGCATGAATTCATTATAGTATTATACAGTGTAGAATATTCATAACATAATATGTTGACGTGATGTACTATAACCCCCATTTAAAGCAATTGATACCATTCTATTCTAAGTTGGTATGCTTAGGCTCATTTATTTAACTTGTAATGCAGCATTCCTCCAGATTAATATAAGAATATATCTTTTAAAAATATTTACATTTGGATTCTTTTTTGTGTTTGTGCCTGTGTGTATTTATGTGCACTATCTACATGCAGTACCTGTGGAGGCCAAAAGAGCCTTAGAGGATTCTGGAGTTTCAGTTTCTGGCAGTTGTGTGTTGATGGATGGGCGCTGAGAACTGAAACTGTGTTCTCTGCAAGAGCGGGAGCATTGTTAACCACTGTGTCCTTTCTGTGGGCTTCCTATATGTTGACGGTAGTAATGACAGTACCTTTTTATTACTGGGAGATTTGCACTCTGTAAACGCACAGGGAAATCTGAATTAGCAAATAAAGGATTAGTTACTTTCTTGAACACCACTGTTGACGATTTGATCAGTCAGTAATAATCTTGTTTTACATGCGCTACTGTGTAAATACCTCTTTCAATAAACACATATAATAAAAGATGTACATATTTTGCATATTTCATGGCAATGAGCCACACACATGCTTCTTTATATTTGAACTCAAGGCCTAATGGCTCCGCCTCTCATGAGTGAGTTGCTTTATGAAGCTCATCATAGCTCCTCTCACTTAGGAACAATAAACAGCACTTTATCCCTGTGTTTGATGTCACCTTAGGCAGAAATTATGCTGAAAAGAACACAGGAAAGGTGAAAAACATAGCACAAGATGTACTCTGGAAAAGACAGTTGAAAAGCAGACCAAGAAGATTGAGAGACAAAAGGGTGTGTGACTTCAGTCAGCAAGGACTGCTAAGGACTGATTTTCATGTTGCACACATGTTTTTGTGAGTAGTGGCATGTCAAGTATAAACTCAGTGGATGATAAAGATACACACACGTGTGTATGTACATGCATATACACAAGTGTACATGTATTAAGTGTGTTTTATATGTGTATGAACATATATGTGACTGTATAGAGTGTTATGAACATATGTGTACATGGATATAAATATGTGTATATATTTGTGGGTATATGCGTGTTTAAGTACACATTTGTGTGTATGTATATTTATATGAGCATATCTATGTGCATATGTGTATATATGTATTATAAGTGTGTTTTATACATCTAAATATACATATGTGTTTGTATATATGTACATGTGTTCACGTGTGTGCATATGTGTGCATAAGTGTGTTTATGTGATGGTATATATATATTTGTGTGTGCATATAAAATATGGCTAAATTGAAGTCCTTTTATTGCATAGTGGTTAAGATAAAAAACCATTATGTACATGTATGAAAATTTCAAAGAATAAACATAAATATTATTTAATAGAAATGATATTTCCTGGATAATTTTAGAGATGTATTGGCAGAAGCATGTATCGTCCCTTATTCTTCCCAGGTCCTCATGAAGCAGATTTTGATGCTACTTGTCTTTGTCTTCATGTGCCCTTCTTTTTGTAATCCCCACACTTTGGCTTGTGCCCCTTTCTTGCCTAAAGGCATGGTTAGTTTTCTTTGCTGTCAGTTGTCCTTGACATGAATAGGCCTTGTTGACCTTGGGACGATATCTCGCCCTTGGATCTATTGCTGCCTCTGAGTGGTAGCAGCCCTTCCTCAGATCTGTAATTGGTAGGCTTGTCGATGAGCATAACTCTCAGGCTACTTTCTAATTGTTGCCAATTCTTGCTTGCTGTAAGAGTATAAAAATGCTGGACATTAGGTCATTACACATGCCCTGTAAACTGAGAAAAATATACAGGCAATATAATAAAAATACATTATTTGGATTCAAATGAAAATTCATTTGAGATAAATCTATGTTGTCAATTTTTCTTTCTTTCTTTATTTTTTTTATTTTTTATTAATTTATTCTTGTTACATCTCAATGGTTATCCCATCCCTTGTATCCTCCCATTCTTCCCTTCCTCCCATTTTCCCCTTGTTCCCCTTTCCTATGACTGTTCCTGAGGGGGATTTCCTCCCCCTGTATATACTCATAGGGTATCAAGTATATTTATTTTATTAATTTTTTTTACAAGATAAAACAAATAGAAATACATTTCAAGTCCCAAAATTTTATTTGAAATTTCACAAAAACATGAAATCCTGAATTTCAGGTGTAATGGACTCTTATTTAAGTGTTTGATGTTTTCCTCTGTCCAGCAACCTTCTGCTTTAAATAAATAATAATAATGATAATAGTTGTCTGACACCTACATATCTGGCCTTGAATCAACACAACTCACATGAATTATATTATCCTTTAGAATATATCCTGTTACTTTGGTGGACACTAGTCCTCCCCCATTTTGTATGTGGAACAACTAAGGCACAGAGATTCCTTCAAGGACTCCTAGTTTCATAGATGCAGGATCAGGATGCCTACATGGGCAGTTTGCCCCCTCAACCACTGCCCAATTAAAACATGATAAATGTTCTTTCTGTGACACACCTGGGCCTTCTGATCACCCTTTATTGTGGACTTTTCTCTTTTCCAGGCCAGGACGCAACACTTCCATTACATTATTCTTTGTTCTGAGTCTAGTGCATCCTCCCCTGAGTGGATAGCGAACACCAGGATGGGGTGCTTTGTAAACATAGAAGAAGAAATGGAGGGTGGCTTGTTTTTAAAACAATTCATAAACATTCCGTTAGTTAGTTATGCTTGTGTCTATGTAGGGGGCATATGTCTATGTATGTTTTTTTGGGGGGTGGGGCATGTAGAAGAGAGAGGAGGACATTATGTGTGCTGCTCTCTGATTCTTTACCTATTTCCTTGATACACCTTTCTCACTGAACCTAGAACTTGTCCAGCCAGACCCTTGTCTCCTGCCCCCACCTTCCATCACTGGGTTTATGGGCGTGCTCCATCACACTTGTCTTTTCACCTGATGTCTGGGGATTTGGATTCAGGTCTTTATCCATCAAGTTCCTTTAACCGTTGAGTTATCTCAGAAGTCCCAATGGTGTGTTTACTGATTCTTAACATGACAAAAGGTCTGTCTGTCTCTTGTCTACAAAGGACCTGTGTCTCTTATTGCAAGTAGAATACTGGAGAAGGGGAAAGGATCATCTTCCTCCTTATTTCTCTCCTCTCCCTTTTCTTTTCCTTCTTCTTCTCCTTTCTTCTCTTTTCCCCCTCCCTTTAACAAGCAATGCCTGTCTGCATTATGCTTAAACCCAAGTGTATTTTCCTCAGTCCTCTGTATCTTTCATATCGCAGTCTTGATATATTATTTCTCATTTTCAGATATTCTTTAATGATGTTGATAAAGGTTTGCTAGTCAACACTTAGCATTTCAAGCAGGCCCCCTCCCTCTAAGTTCTCCAATCAAGCTGTCCTCTTGAACCCCGAGTAAGGTTTCCTTTGATAACATCTTTCACTGGCTCCATCTTGATTCAGTTCAGTCAAGTTGAAACAGGACACATGTCATACAAGACGGACTGTTTTCTGTTTCCTTTTAAGAAAGGCATGAGGACCCTGGATGACTTTTCTGATCCCCTCATCTCTGGCTCTGAATGTCTGCTTCAACTGTATTGTTTGTGACCTGAGGAGGAAAAGGAAAGGATGACAGCAAGGACCACATCAACCCCCTGCCCCAGGGACTTTGATCTAGATGGATGTTTATGTCATTTCTGTATTGTCTGGTCCTAAATTTTCATGTCTATGCTGCACAGGCATCTGTGATTTTCCACACCTCTTGCTTTTTGCTGTCTACCACAGCCCACTGGGAAGTCGCACTATTTTTTTTTTTTTTTTTTTTTTTTAGTGTCACTTCTGCAAGCCCACATGGAAATGCTGTTAGTATGCCACTAGACCTGGGTGGCCTTCTTGGTACACCTTTCTCCACTCCCAGTCCCACAATCTACCTGTGACCTTTGGCCTCCTCCCAGCATCCTATGGAATTTCTGCTACGGTTTCCCACCGCTCTGATTCCAATGCTCCAAGGCCAAGCAATATTGCCAATGGAGTTTCTTGTTCCTTCAAAGCATTTAAAAGTGGTCCCCAGTTTTCTGATGTTTCAGCTCTTCTGAAGGGAACCAAGAGAATACATCAGATTTACATGCTCAAGTACTCATCTTCCATTAGTCTTCCATTTAACATAGTCTTCTCGGCACTGTGCTATCCACTTTCAATTATGAGGTATTACCTAATTCAAAAAATAAGCCAAGAAACTATCATATAATCCCTGCTTTACAGTCTGATACATAGGGTTCATAAGAGCATATTAACATGTTCAAGCAGTTGTAACTGATTACACGTGAAGCCAGGGATTAGAACCCACTTTTGGCAGCAAAGCCTGCTTCCTTTCTGCCACTGTGCTCTCCAGATAATGATCATGCTCACAGAAGCAAGTTCAGCCTTCAATGGTATGAGGTTTCACTCCTTTCCAGTTACATGACATGGGTGACTCAGTTTTTGCTTTAGTGAAATGTCAATAGCAGCATAATTTAGTCTCAGAATTCAGCAAGAGAACACACTCAAATGCCCTTAGAGACACAGCTGGTAGAGTAAGTACCAGTGACAGTTGTGTGGCAGAGTGTAAGACACAACCAGGTGTGTGTGTGTGTGTGTGTGTGTGTGTGTGTGTGTGTGTGTGTGATATGGGAAGGCTTGTTCCGGTAGGCTTCAGATCTGGCTCCTGGAATTTCACTTGCATGACTGTATGGCCATGATTAAGACTGAAAAAGAAAAGGGAAAACCAGAACTTTTCATGAGAAGGGAAAGAAGTAAACCAGGTGTTTTCAATGATGACACAATTGAAACTCTCCTGGGCTGCTGATGGCAGTCAGGATTGAGATAACTTGAAGATAACTCTGGCTACGTCTACTGACGTCAAGCATACAATGACATCAATATAACTCCTTAGCTTTAGAGAGCGCACTTAGATGAACATCCTCATGATAGTGCTCCTCAGCATGGCCCCACAGTAGGACCTGATAAATAAATCCTTTTCTCTCATTAATTGCTATCAGTTGTGGTGTTTGCCACAGCATCGTAATTAAGTTAGAATGTTTACTGTATGCTAAGTGTTTGCTCTCAACCAGATTCTTACATCTGCATGAGGAAAGAAAAGATCTTATAACCTTACTTAACTGCTAAGAATATGGAGTCTCAGAGAGTTAAATAATTTGCTCAGTTACCAAACTAGGGTTGTTGTCTCTTGGTGTTTACAGGGCACTAATGGCAAACTCTTCAGACACTTAAGTTCCTCATGAAAAAAAAAATGTAACAGCATTTGCATATTATCTATAACTGGTGCACATACTCCTGTGGACTTTAAATCACTTCTAGATTACGTACAGTACACTGCCTAGGGAATAGTGGCAAGAAAAAAAAATCTGTACATGCTCAATAAAGCTACATTTTATTCCTGATGAGTTTCTGTGCATGTTTGACTGAATCTACATCAACAGAATCCATAAATGTGGAGGGTTCCCTGTATATGGTAGAAATCAGCTCCGATTTACAGGCCCTCTTCCAGCAACGGTGGTCAAACTTAAGTCCCTGGGACTCAGCTGGACTTCTAAGGAACCAGCCTGTGTGCGTCCACTCTCTTTAACGGCCACTGTCGTCACACTTTACCAGTTGTCTCCTCTGCTGTCGGACCACAGTCCTGGCAATCCCCTGGAGTCAGCCTTCTCCTTAGTTTTCAGCTCTGTATCTCAAGTCTGTTTTTCTGACATTTATTTCAGTAGAGTTCAGGGCACTTTGCCCCATCATTCACAGTAAAGCTCTAGGCCGGGGATAGCAAAATGCTTTCACCTCAAAATTTCTCTCCAATAAATTGATAGTGGATTGTGAGACAGAGACACTCACAGGTGGAGCCTGGGGCGCTTGTTAGAAGTCAGGTGTAGCAAAGGCTTGGGGGGAAGGAGGAGAGATGGCGGCAACATCACAGCCAGTCTCTGTGGCTCTGTGCTCTGAGCGCTGTTCCCCTCTACCCAAGCCTTGGTTTCCATTCCAAGAGGAAGAAATGTGCTTTGGCTTTGAGATTCCCTTCTGGAAGAAGCTCACAAGAAGGGGTACCCAACTGGCGCGTGGAGTCTGATTCCGGAGAGGTTGGCAAAACAAAACAAAATAAAATGTCGTAGCGGAGACGTAAGTCAAGGCTCCTGAAACTGTCTCTGACCCTCTTTCTGCGCCTTCAGTATCTCTCCATAATCCATTTAGCGATGACTGTAGTTTCTAAAGTAGATGTTTACATCCTTGATCTGACAGACATTTTTTCCCCTTCAGCTGTGACTATTTTTACACAAGAAGAATCACATTTAGTGACACATTTAATGAATTGCCATCTTTATTGAAAGGAATCAGGTTTCCTGAAGTCAAGATGGTCTCTGGGCACCAAGAACATAGCTTTTGCCTTAAAAAAAAAAAAAAAAAAAAAAAAAAAAACAGTGTGGGAGAAGAGGACTGACGTATAAGCATTGACTTAATGGTTGTGGGTGGACCAGTGGGGCATGCTTTTTTTCCCCTTGGGACTCCCAGGTGGTTACTTATGAGACTCTCTGTCTTTAAGTTCCCTCGAGATATTACTCCTATGTACTTTTAAAAATTCCTCTGAAAGTTCAATTTGTTTCTGCTCTCATTGAAGAGGCTCAGAAATTTACAGCTCAGTGGCCCAACGCCTCCAGAACACTGCTTTAATATCTATGACCCGACTGCTCTGATTGAACCATGAAGACTATCCACTTACCTGTACCATGTGGTGTTTCACATGGTGATCCTGGGGAAATGAAGGCCTTTGTTAACAGTGGAGGATGCTTCCAGCAAACTGTGTGAAAGCCATGGCAAACTGGAGCTCAAAGGAGGCACGGAGGTCATGTGAGCCACGTGAGTGAGACCCAGAGAGCTGAACAGAATGTTCAGGTCACCTCACTAGCAAGGGGCAGAATAGACATTTACAGCCAAGTCCATGAGTTGAATGAAGGCCAGGGTGCTTATCTTAGTGAAGTCATCTCTTATAATCTCTGCTTCTGCTTACTACAGAACACACACTCTAAAGCTACACTTCCTTATAAATTTATGGATCGAATATTGCTTGCTTGGCATTACGCTGAGCTATGAATAGCATTAACCAATGGCTGGAGGAGCACAGAAATTCATTTTGTATGAATTTAAAGAATCTGGAAGAAGCTGTGGAGGTTTGGTTGACTGCTCCATCATCCAAAGAACTGAGGCTTTCTTCAGTTCACTGCTTTGTCTACCCAGAGGAGTGATTCTCGTCTTCTGGAGCAAAGATGGTTAGACATTGGCCCAGTGTGTGCATGTGATGGCTGAATACCTCTAAAGGTGATTTCCAGATGTTGCTATTTATTACTGGCACCTCTATATACTAGGGATGGGAATTTATTCACAGGACAACAAGACCAAGGGAGTCTGAAAAGCAGTGTTGATGCCTGAAGTGACATGGTGCTGTATAACTTTCAATCAAATTGAAGCATTACTTCCAGAAAAGAGTACGGGCACTTTGACCTGGGAAGTGAATGCAATTCACAAAGCTCAGGAGGCTTGGAAAATTCCCAGGCTAATCCCACTGGTTATATGAAAATAAATAACTGCTGGAGGAGGGATGGCTCTCCCATGGAGCTGACTTCAGGGATGCAGCTTTTGTGAGGTATCACCCATGCTGGGGTGGTTTTTGTTGTTTGATACAGCTGCCTTTGGTTCACTCATGCTTCTGTAACTAACCCATCACCCATGATCTTGTAAGTAACCCCAGTAAAAACAGGGATTGAGCCAACTAGACTTGGTTGAGTTATTGCTTTGTTGTGCCATCAGTGCCTCTCTTTGGCATAAATAGGTATTGGTTCATGTACTTTCAAGGAAAGTTATGCAATACATGGGACCAGCTAGGCATCGGAAGTCCAATGCAAAGGAAAAAAAGTGTTGTAGGAGGCCAATTAGTCATCTGAGCATCATGGGAAATTTTTTTGCTTAAATGAGACATAAGACATGTGAGTGTTTTGTGCCCAAGGACTATCAATTCACTGAGTTTTTAACTCATTATTGCATTTAATATGCAGATCAAGCTTATGATATGTGCACTCTAATTTATCTCATTTTATATATGGAGACACCGTTATTTAGATTTTCCCCCAAAAGTTTCTTAGCAAATACGTAGGAAAGCCTGAATCAGAGCCTTTCGTTAATATAAAAATCCAGTGATCATTCTGATTGATAAAGGCACAGACACAAGAGAAATCCACAGCTGAATTTTCTGGCCACCAGACTGGCAGATGACCAGAGAGAAAGAGCCTGGCAAGTCTACAGTGGCCCTACTGCTTCTGTGGGATAGCTAGCCTATTGTCTAAATAATATTGAAGACCTGGAGTAACTTTATTATTTTATTTCTGTTGTTTATTGGTAGTGTTCACTTATAGACTAAAAGAATATTTATTTATTTATTTATTTATTTATTTATTTATTTATGCCTTTGAGAAATGTCCTGTGCTCAGCTTGATGAAGGAAACTGAAAAGAAGAAAGAAATAAAAGAAATCATATTTTTATGTCAATGGAACTCTCTCAGTATAAGATTTTCTCTTATTTCCTCTACCCCATGTTTGAAAATGTCTCCCTCAGAACTAAAGCATTGTCTCAGGCTGGCAAGGTTGCTCTGCAGATAAGGGTTCTTGTCCATTGGCCTGAGCTCAACCTCCAGAATTGTCATAAAGGCACCAGGAGAGAATCGGCTCCATGAAGCCTTCCTCTGACTTCTGTACATACCATCCCCACATCAGGTACTCAGACACACATAATAACAATAAGAAATATTTTTCAAAAGAGCACTGATTGTTCATTTCCTGTCATATCTGGAAGATACAACGACGTTACATCAGAATTCCTGGACATCTAGCTCTTACATTTGTCCTGTTCCCTTTTCAGAGATGCTCCTTGGAGGGGTTGTGCTGTAGATGAAATCTCAACAATATGTTCTCCTTAATAAGACATCAACAATGACAACACAAACTGACAAAAGAACATGGATGGGGAAATCCAGTGGGCAAAGGACAACAGTTGAGAGAGAAAGAATTGGTTTTCCCAGGCATGAGTCCCCTAGTTGATTAAGCCAAGTGATCAATCCTAAAAATACAACATACATACAAGCAACACTAAAGAGACTTGGCAGGCTATATTTATATATTTATTCATTTATATGGATATGTAACAAGAATAATTAAAGAGGAAGAGGCCTGAATTTGAAAAGGAGCTAGGAGGGTGGAAGGGGTTGGAGGGAGTAAAGGGAAGGGAAAAGTTGTACAATTATATATTAATTTATGAAAATCTCTGGCTGGGCAGATTTTGTTGACTTATAAGATTGGGCCTCATTTCTTTATACTAACACACAAAACCATAAGGATCATGGCCACCGGCTACCCCTGGACAACCTTACTACTGCTGCTTAATTACATCGCCTGTGGCAGTGTGTCGCTCTCACCAGTGGAACTATAATATTTCCCTTTGTCTTGTAGGCACTGAAGGTTGAGATATGTGTCACGTCCAAAGAAAATTGATCCAGTATCTCCTGTAACTTTTTATTGATTCACACCCAGGTTCCATGCTGCCATTTTTGCATCAAGATTATCTCACCTGTGTTCTCACTGAACCCATCATTGCCGTATCCCTGTGTTCCTTTCTGGGGGTTTGTAGCATTTAAACTACAAAATGGTGTCACTACCTATAAGAAGAGGGGTTTTATCACTGGGCTGTGGTTTCCAACTCCTTCTCCTAGCTGGAATGCACTCTTCATGGCACCAAGTAGTTCCATAGTCCGTGTTGACTATGTTCCCCTCACTTGGCTGTTGTCCTGACCCTAGTTTGAGTGTCACTGTGCAGACAGTCTATGGATGTGGTTGTCATTTACAGTCTGTTGACTTTACACTGAGAATACTAACCAATATAGTTTTGGGGGCAAGGCGGGGGGGGAACTCTTGTGGGCATGTAAAAGGCTATAGGATAAGAACTAAGATTTTTCGAAGAAATTCTACCTGTGGGGTCAAGAATTCTAGTGTGTCCTTCCTAACTACCTGCCCCATGGATTTCAAATTCATCCAGCCAGTATCCAGGGCTGAAAAAGATTATTCCATAAAACAAACCCTACAATATATGCCTCTTACTACTTTTCTGCTTCTTTGGAAGAACCCTAGGGGATAAAACTGTTAGCACATATACTTTGTGGGCATGAGTTTTCAGAGGTAGCCTTTTTGTTACACCAGTTCAGAAAGTCCCAGATGTCACTATGCATCTGCCTTTCAGCATTCACACAGGAAATCTGAAAGTTCTGTTTGGGGACTGTGGCTCATGTATCCCAGGCTAGCTTTGAACTATCTATGGAATGGAATATGGTTCTAAACTCCTTATTCTCTTGCTTCTACCTCCCAAGTGATGGGATTTCAGATGCGTGCCACTGTTGCCTAGACCCAAAGATGTACCTCTTCAAATGCATTAATTCTTTCTGTAAGAACATGTGTTTTCAAGTACTTTTTAAAAAAATAGGTTGTTTTTTTTTCTCTTAAATAATTCTTTTTATTTTTTTAGGAATGATGTTTGCCACTCATTTTCCAGCTCTTCTTCCTTCATTTGGTTTTAGAAAAAGTTCATTTTTCCCATTTATATATAAAACAGCAAGTGTCAGAGTTAATGTCAGGCAATCACAAGCTCCCCTTTAAAAGTCAGAGCAATGACAGGGAGACTTGCTATTGGGTTTCTGGTCAGTGCTGTGGTAAACACCCTGAGATCATGAAACTGGGGAGATAAGAAAAATGCTTTATCAGCTGTTAAAAACACAAAAGAGCTACAGCAAAAGTCAAGATAATTGATAAGTTTAGCAAACGTAACTGGATGAAAGAAAAATCTAAATAGCCAATCTTGTTCTGAACTGCCAGAAATAACGCCGTGTTGAAGCAATTCATTAATAAATCAATGCAATCTTAATTATTAACTCAATACAATATTAAATAACACACAATGGTGGTGTACCAAAGACTATCTCTTTATAAGAGGAAGAGAGGTGCAAGTCTTCTATACCCAAAACTGCTATTAAAATAAAGCAAATGCAGAAATCTACCATGTACTCAAGTAAAGTGACTCAACAGCAAACATAAGTGAAGCTTTTAAAAGCAGTCTCAATCTCACACTGACCCCCTGATATTCTGTTTCTTACTGTCTTTCTGCCCCTTCTTCTGCAATGTTCCCTGAGCCTTAGGTTCAGGAGCGGTGCTGTACCTGCTGGCACTGGGCTCCATAACTCTGCATAAAGTCTACCTAAAATGTCTGCCTAAACATGAGCTGAACAAGAACAGCAACAGACCCATTACCATGAGGGTCCAGGAGCCCATGACATCTCAGTACTATACAAGAATTACAGGCAACTAAGGAATGCTGAGTTGAGATGTGGGTCTGTGGGTGGGGTGCATCTCCCAGGGAAGAACATGCCAATTGATTATTCAATACCAAATGATAAGCCCTGAAAACATGCATACAAGTAACATTATATGCCATAAGCAGGTTGTATTTATTTACTTAGAAAAAATATATATGTAACAACAATTAATGAAAAAGGAGGCCATTAATTTGAAAGAAAGCAAGGAGGAGTATATGAGAGAATTTGAAGGAAGGATGGAGGAAATGATGTAATTATATTATAGCCCCCAAAATTAAAATAAATTTAAACTGTAATCTCAAAACTCTGCTGTTCCAGTTCGTGTGTCTGTGGGTTGTTTTATGTGTATGGTAAAGAAACTGCAAAATCCATACAATATGCTTACATATATTCTGTATTAGTCTGTTTTTTAATTATTGTGACTAAATTTTTGGGAGAAATCCTTTGAGGAAGGAAAGACAGACTTTTGCTAATAAAATCAGAGGCTTCCATTCACATTTAGCTCTACTGCTTTAGGCCTAAGGTGAGGCAGAATTTCTGATTGGGTTGGCGGGAGTGATGGGCAGTGATGCTTATCTCATGGTAGCCTGGAAAGGGGAGAGCAGAGAGGAGAGAGGAAGGAGGGGAGAACAAAGATAGAGAGATAGAGTTAGATAGGTGATAGATAGAAAGATGGATGGATGGATAGATGATAAATAGACAGATAGATAGATAAAGATAGAGAGATATATACCGTAATGATGCCTCATCTCATATTTTCTACAGACTCTCAATAATGCTACTGCATTAAATATTCACCAAGGGATTAGTGTTTTGAGTGGGTCAGAGTCCTCAGGTTCCAAACATTTCCCAATAGCCCATCAGTCTAAGTTGTAAACAGATGGACCTTTAGGGAATATCACTTTCAAAGCACCACACATACACTATTATTCAGGAGCAACGTGAATTAATATAGATTTTTTTAAGTTAGATTATTTTGAGGAAACTGTAGATCCATATGCAATTGTAAGTAATAGATTCAATGAACCTTCTACTTACTTTCCTATCATGGAAATGTCCTGAAAAACCATAGTTCAGCATCTCATAGCCATGGCACAGAATGTTTCACTCATCATACACATTCCTTGTTGCTCTTTTATAGCCATGTCCCACTGTATAGAAGGCTTCCTCTAATCCTTACATCTTGGAAATAACTATTCTTCTATTCTATTCTATTCTATTCTTTCTTTTTTTATTTCAAGAATATAATACAAATAGAATCTTGCAATATACAGCCTTCCAGAATTGGTTGTATAGCTGCATATAAATCTCTAGAGATCCATCTAAATTGCTTTTTATATTGTAACTTCTTCCTTTTTATTGCTGAGGTAGTAGTATCCAATGGTAGTGTGATACACTACAATTAACCACTTATTGAAGGCCATAAATGTTGCTTAGAGTTGGGGCCTCTTGCAGTTAAAACCACTACAAGCATTCCTACATAAGCTTTACTGTGAATATAAATTTTCATTAAAATAAGGTTTAAGATAATCAGTTTCTGGGCTGTATAATAGTCTCACATTTACTTATTTATTTAGCTTATCCCAAGTTGGCTTTGAACTCACTATGTGGCCAAGAATGACCTAGAACTCCTGTCCTCTAGTCTCTACTTCCCAATTTGACTAGAATTAGGGCTGTGCACTACCATGCCTGACTTGAGTGTTTATTTTTTAAGACATTGAGAATTTCTTGCTCAGAGTTACTGTGCCATTCACTTTTCATTTATATCAACAGTGTATGATTGGCCCAGTTCTCTGTATTTTTGACAGCATTTGATATTATCCCTATTTTGTTTTTTAGCCACAACAATCAGTATGCAGTGCTACCTATTGTGATTTTAATAAAAAAACAGTTAACATCCTCACATCACTTATTAGCCATCAACATATCAACATTCTCTTTTTCAGGTGTCTCTTTATATGTTACACTCATTTTGTGAGTATATTATTTGCCATTGGCCTTGTTCTTTATATGTTCTGAGTACTAGTCTTTTTAAGGACATGCACTTTGCAGACATTTCCCTCAGTCTGCAGTTTTTTTTTTTTTTAAATCAGTTTGATAAGATATTTTTTCAGAGAAGAGCAAAAGTGTAATTGAGATGACTCTGAAAAATCTACTTTTTCTTTTGTGGATCATATTTTTGATGTCACAGAGATGCTTGCCTACCCATGAGTTCCAAATCTCCAAATTTTATAATTTTATTTTACACGTAAGTCCTTCATTAAGTTTTAGTTAATATTGTATAATACAATATATATGCTGAAGGTCTTTATTTATTGATTTTTATTAATTAAATTTTACCTTTACATGTAAATTATTTTTTATCATTTTAGTAAGAACACCAGGGCCAAGGGAGCTAGCTCAGTAGGAAAGTGCTTGTCATACAAATTAAGGGCTTATGTTCAGATCTCTAGGTCTCATGTGGAAAGCTGTGCAAAGACTGCATACCTATAACAAAGTGCTGGTAAGAGGAAAACAGGAATAGCCTATGAGTATCTGGGTGAGACAAGCTGTCTTGATAAGTCCCAAGTTTAAAGAGAGACTCTGCCTGAAATAATGTGGAGAGACATGAAAGAAGAAATCCTGTTTTGACTTCTGGCTTCCACCTGCTTCCATATATGAACATGCACACACACATACACATTAGCCTTTTTTACGTTTACTTGTTTTATTATGCTTTTGTGAAGAAACAAAGTGTGCACCTGATTTCTTTGTCATTCCATTGACCTATCTTTCCTCCCACTCTAGAATACCACATGGTCTTGGTAACAATGTGTCTGAAGTAAATCTTGAAATCAGGTAGATAGGTTTCATATGGTTTCCTTTTCTTTTATTATTACTGTCTGAGTTCATTTAGTGTTTCTAGTTCCGTTGACTCTTCAAACACATTCAAAACTGATCCTTTCTATATCTACCAATGAACTTGCTTGGATTTTGATCTGCAATGCTGCTGATTAAGGAAGCTGGCATCTACTTACATGGACCACTCTACTTCAGAAACCTGGTGTGTGTGTCCACTTATTTATATGTCCTTTCTTTTGAAAAGTACACATTTGTGTACCTTTCTTCTTCTCAACAGCATGATATATATTGGAACGATAAGATGGCAGGACAAGGACCATAACTCATTTTTCATAGTCTCTACATTGAGCACAACTCCGAGGCAGGAGTACAAAGTCTAACTGCTGACTGGCTGGCTGGCTGGCTCTGGGGTTGACATCTACGTCAGGGGGTTTCTCTTGCTTTCCTGACCTCTTCTCTTTCCAATGTAATTTTTTTTATAGGCCACCTGACTTCATTAGATTTCCTAAGAATTTGTCTTGCTGAACAAAGTCATTTAATTTCAGTGCAGTGCTGTGGCCGCGGGAAATTCACTTTCGATTCTTCAAGCTCGATTCATTCAGAGTAACTAATATCCATTTAGACCCATGTTGTCCACTTCCTTCCTATTCCACAGCTCTTTAGTAAGGATTACCTCTCTGTTGGCCAGAGCATATATTCAGTTCTGCGAAGAGCACCATTATCTGGAACATATCTCTAGACTATAAAATTATTTTGCGTCACTGTGGAAAGCCTAGTTGAGGATTTCAAAATACAGTATCAAGCACAGTGACTCATGTCTGTAGCTCCAGTCATTCAGGATCCCATGAATTCGAGACTGACCAGTTTGAGCATGACGATGTCACAACCACCAACCAAGTAAACAAATATTTTTTTAAATTTTATTTTATTAATTTATTCTTACTACATCTCAATGGTTATCCCATCCCTTGTATCCTCCCATTCTTCCCTCCCTTCGCTTTTCCCCTTACTCCCCTCCCCTATGACTGTGACTGAGGGGGACTTCCTCCCCCTTTATATGCTCATAGGGTACCAAGTCTCTTCTTGGTAGCCTGCTATCCTTCCTCTGAGTCCATCAGGTCTCCCCATCCAGAGGACATGGTCAAATATGAGGCACCAGAGTTTGTGTGAAAGTCATACCCCACTCTCCACTCAACTGTGGAGAATGTCCTGTCCATTGGCTAGATCTGGGTAGGTGTTTGAAGTTTACAGCCTGTATTGTTCTTGGCTGGAGCCATAGTTTGAGCAGGACCCCTGGGCCCAAATCTGCCTATCATAATGTTCTTCTTTTGGTTTCTAGGACCCTCTGGATCCTTCTACTTTGCTATTCTCCCATGCTTCTCTCATCTAGAGTCCCAATAGGATGTCCTCCCCTCTGTCCCAGTTTCCTGGTAAGTGAAGATTTTCATGGCAGATGAAACAAATATTTATATAGACATGATGGTCCAGAGGCCTGAGTCTGTCCCATAGTCAACACTTTTTACACATATTCAACACTTTCTTAGCTTCAAATTTTCATTTGTTTAATAGGCAAATTTGGAATTAATCACTGCATAGACCCTCAGGTTTCAAATTATGTGTTTGTGGTTACTGTTTCCCAACCTTTATTATGTATGGAAAAGCACAACATAGTTTCCCTACTATCAGATAATTAGATTTGCCTAAAATTATTCAGATCATAGTACAATTCAAACTTACACCAAAATCATATACATATGTAGCCAGTCCACATGGGCTTCTTGGTGTATCTCTAGCTCCAGTCTAGGAGCAGAGAATCTAGAAGTGCATTTGCCTGTGTGTGCATGTGCCTGTGTGTGCACATGTGCATGTGTGCATATGTACATGCATGCACTCACATGTGAGCACATGTGTGTGTAGGCCAGAGGTTGAGTCTGGGCATCTGTCTTCCTTCAACACTCTCTGCCTTACTTTTTAGAGACAGGGATTCGTCACTGAACTTGGATCTCACTGATTCAGCTAGACTGCCTGGCCACCAATAC
This sequence comes from Acomys russatus, assembly GCF_903995435.1. NCBI lineage: Eukaryota > Metazoa > Chordata > Mammalia > Rodentia > Muridae > Acomys > Acomys russatus. The sequence goes on along the minus strand of NC_067138.1, from coordinate 64,734,053 downwards.
ACAGGGCTCCTCTTGTCTCTGCCTCCCCAGCACTGGGATTAAAGCTGTGCACCATTGAATATTGGCAGCAGTGTCCCATGAGCTTGGGTGCCGGACACCATAAAAAGAGCTCCAACATACCCTGCTGCCTGTTTCCTGCTCTTCCAAAACGTGAAGAGTGGCAGCTTGATGCTCTTGTGGCTGTGGATTCCACCACACCATCCATGCCACGATGAATGACACCCTCTGAGACTGTGGAGCCAAAATAACACCTTCTTCCTGTAAGTTGCTTTTTACGTGTAATTTGTCAGGGATGAGAAGAGCAACTATACTGTGATGAATCTGATTTGTGCCAGAGTTGAGCTCTCACTTAACCTCCCTTTGTCTTCTTGTTTCAACACTCTTCCCTGAATCTGGAATCACCAAACAGAGAAAACATGTCTGAAGTTCACACCCTCTGAATATTTGAACAAACAGTTCACTCTACATGCGTGTAACTAAGAGACTTGGTTACCAGGTTAGACTCAACTCTCTAGAGGAACACAGTCAATAAAATGGCCACACCTGTAAAGAGGATTTATTCCATTGCCCTACATGATGTGGGCTGCTAATCCAACAATGATTGTCTTCATGTGTAAGAGCTGGAAGAGACAGTAACTGCTCCGTCCACAAGGCTAGATGCCTCAGCAGCCCCCATCTAGGAGTGAAGGCCTACAGCATCCCTGGAGAGTCACAGGCTTTAGTCCACATTGGAAAGCCGATGAAACTAGTTTCTATTATCAGCAAAGAAAACCAGCAGCAGCAGCAGCACAGCAGATGCACTCACCATCATGGATGAAATGTAGACAGGCCGAAAGCAACAGCTTTCCTCTCAGAACTCCTTATATATGGGCTGCCCACTGTGCAAGAGAGTCTTTCCCACTCAGTTAATCCTTCCAGGAAATACCATTCAAGATCGGTTTAGAGGCATGCCTCTTAGTTAATGCCAGATTCAATCAAGCGAATAAGACACAATGCCTTAGTGTCAGTTTCTTTGTCGGCGAACACATGTGAGCCTCAGCTCTGTATTCTCTGCACTGTTTCCTGCTCTGTAATACTTGGTTGCACTTGTTGGCTTCTTTGTTATCTCCTCTATCGCCCAGGTATTTACTTTCTGGAGTGAATCCTCCAAGGATTCTGTAACTGTGTCCTCATGACACAAGTGAGAAGTTAGGCCCTACAGGAGGCCATGCTTCTGGAAGGAACCTCACTTACTTATTTTGAAAAAGACTTGTTCCTATTCTGCATTACCTTTTGTATTAAATGATGATGCTCAGCATATTTCAGCAATTCTCTTGTGTTTAGGTCAAGATATTTTACCCACCCCCACTCCCCCGGTTAAGGTTGTAGGAATAAGAAAGAAGCGGTTGCTGCTTTTTTTTTTTTTTAATTAATTTATTCTTGTTACATCTCAATGTTTATCCCATCCCTTGTATCCTCCCATTCCTCCCCCCCCCCATTTTCCCATTATTCCCCTCCCCTATGACTGTTCCTGAGGGGGATTACGTCCCCCTATATATTCTCATAGGGTATCAAGTCTCTTCTTGGCTACTTGCTGTCCTTCCTCTGAGTGCCACCAGGTCTCCCCCTCCAGGGGACATGGTCAAATGTGAGGCACCAGAGTATGTGAGAAAGTCGTATCACACTCTCCACTCAACTGTGGAGAATATTCTGACCATTGGCTAGATCTGGGAAGGGGTTTAAAGTTTACCTCCTGTATTGTCCTTGGCTGGTGCCTTAGTTTGAGCGGGACCCCTGGGCCCAAATCTGCCTATCATATTGTTCTACTTGTAGATTTCTAGGACCCTCTGGATCCTTTTATTTTGCTGTTCTCCCATGCGTCTCTCATTTAGAGTCCCAATAGGATGCCTTCCCCTCTGTCCCAGTTTCCTGGTAAGTGAAGGCTTTCGTGGGACATGCCCCTTGGGCTAGTATGCAGATATAAGTGAGTATATACCATTTGATTCTTTCTGCTTCTGGGTTAACTCACTCATTATGATCATTTCTAGCTCAATCCATTTATCCACAAATTTCGGGAATTCCTTGTTTTTAATAGCTGAGTAGTATTCCATAGTGTATATGTACCACAGTTTCTTTATCCACTCTTCTACTGAGGGACACTTAGGCTGTTTCCATGTTCTGGCTATTATGAATAAGGCTGCTATGAACATGGTTGAGCAAATTTTCTTGTTGTGTGCTGGAGCATCTTCTGGGTATATTCCAAGGAGTGGAATAGCTGGGTCTTGAGGAAGCCCTATTCCCATTTTTCTGAGATAGCACCAGATAGATTTCCAAAGTGGCTGTACTAGTTTGCATTCCCACCAGCAATGAAGGAGTGTTCCTCTCTCCCCACATCCTCGCCAGCATGTGGTGTCGCTTGAATTTTTGATCTTAGCCATTCTGATGGGTGTAAGATGGAATCTCAGAGTTGTTTTGATTTGCATTTCCCTGATGACTAAGGAGGTTGAGCATTTCTTTAAGTGTTTCTCAGCCATTTGATACTCCTCTGTTGAGAATTCTCAACGGCCCAGGCCTTAATGTCAACCATTAATAAATGGGACCTCATGAGGCTGAGAAGCTTCTGTAAGGCAGGAGACACTGTCAAGAGAACAAAGCGACAGCCTACAGACTGGGAAAAAATCTTCACCAACCCTACATCTGACAAAGGTCTAATATCCAAAATATATAAAGAACTCAAGAAATTAAACACCACCAAACCGAATAACCCAATTGAGAAATGGGGCTTGGAACTAAACAGAGAATTCTCAACAGAGGAGCGGTTGCTGCTTTTAAAAAGTGGAGTTTTTTGTTTTGTTTTGTTTTTGTTTTTGTATTGTACGTCCTTATCTGTCTTCTGATGTTCAGACACTCATATGAACCATACCTCATCCTGAAAGGTGGCTGCAAGAGCAACTATGTTCAGGCAGAGCTACAAAATGAAGACCCAGGCAACCTGGATTCAGGTTCTGCCACTAAAGGACTGGGTGACTTTGAACAGATTGATCAAACTTTTCATACTCGTTTTCTTTTTTTTAAAATATGTTTTATTAATTTATTCATATTACATCTAAATTGTTATCCCATCCCTTGTATCCTCCCTTTCCCCCCTTCCTCCCATTTTCCCCTTACTCCCCTCCCCTATGACTGTGACTGAGGGGGACCTCCTCCCCCTGTATATGCTCATAGGATACAGATTCAGTGCAATCCCTATCAAAATACCTACACAATTTTTTAAAGACATTGAAAGTTCATTCTCAACTTCATATGGAAAAACAAAGAACCCATAATAGCTAAAACAATCCTATACAATAAAAGATCCTCCGGAGGAATCGCCATACCTTATCTCAAGCTATACTATAAAGCAACAGTAATTAAAACAGCATGCTACTGACACATCAATAGGCTGGTTGATGAGTGGAATTGAATTGAAGACCCAGAAATACATCCACACACATATGGTCACTTGAATTTTGACAAAGAAGCCAAATATATTCAATGGAAAAAGGATAGCATATTCAACAAATGGTGCTGGTCTAACTGGATATCTACGTGTAAAAAAATGCAATTAGACCCATATTTGTCACCTTGCATGAAACTCAAGTCCAAGTGGATCAAAGACCTCAACATAAAATCAGAGACACTAAATCAGTTAGAAGAAAAAGTGGGGAAGAGCCTGGAACACATTGGCACAGGAGACAACTTCCTGAACAGAACACCAACAGCCCAGGGCTTAAGGTCAACAATTAATAAATGGGACCTCATGAGGCTGAGAAGCTTCTGTAAGGCAGGAGACACTGTCAGTAGAACCAAGCGACAGCCTACAGACTGGGAAAAGAACTTTACCAGCCCTACATCCTCATTTTCTTTATCCGTAAACTGAGGGTCTTAATGAAATCTTAGAAGGATTGCTGAAGACTGAGTGTGTTAGGATCTGGAAAGTCATCGGTGCTAATGCTTGTGACTCAGTGACAAGTGAAGTACTCAGTGACTTTCATCTGCTGCTTCTGTCCTTGGTCACATAGTACTAGAAGATTTATAGTGGTACATCTACCCATTAACAGTAAAACATAAAAATGCAATGGTTCACATTTCATACAATCTAAACAACCTGAATAGAGAAAGCCACCACTGCATGGCAATATCTCCTAAGTGAAAAAACTTCTGAAACACTGGTTTTCCTTCCAATTTTTTCGTGCTCTGAAAATAATTTTCTGAGGACTATTGGGAAATATGCAGAAGAGAGAGAATAGGATGTCTCAAGTGGTAAACTGGCATCCCAAGTCACCTGCATGTGAAGACAGCACCACCATGCCATGAAGCGTCTCTTATACCCACAGCACTTATAGGCTGCAGTGTGGATTCCAGGATCCCAGATCTCTCGAACATCATGAATGTGCCATAATGATGCTCCCTTTGGATTCAATACTAGCCTTGCCTTGGGACCACTGTTGTGTGTGGTATGTCTCTCCATTGTGCTTGGTGACATTTTAGTCCCACTGAAACTGTTATGTTGGCCCATCTACAGTGACATGATAGGTTCTGTAGCAGGCATGACCCAGCGCTGGAGGCTGCAGGAGGCCAGTGATTGGTGTCTGTTGCTATTTAGCAGAAGTGTCAGGTATCAATTAATACACTCCATTCAAAAATTTTACTCTCTCAAGAATCTTAACAAGACCTTCTGGGAAGAACAGCTTGTCTTCCTTTCATAAATAATACACCAAAAAGAACTAGACAGGCACACAGCTTAATGCACTGCATATTTTCTTTATGCTGAAAAAACCCTACTTAAATGCCCTATAAGAAAAAAAAAAAGGCACCCCTGTGCACATATCCATTCATGACACTTTCAAGCTGTTTTAATCTACTGCTAGAAGAGGAGAAAGTCATGAAATTTCTCATTCCACAGAGGCAATTTAAAAGAAAGGGAACCAGACAGCACATTCAGAATGAGGGATATTCTGACATCTGCTTTGAGGAGAAGGTCAACTCAAGGTCAAAGACAATGTAAGAAATTGCTAAAAGGTGGGAGACTACAGCTCCTGGACTTAGGGATGATGGAAAAAGTCTTGCCTTCCTGAGATGCCCTCAGAAGGATGAGGCCTGTGGCTCAGTAATCATGAGTGGTGCTCAGTCAACAAAGGACTTACTTTTTTCAACATCAAATCACAAAGCAGCTACCAAGTTCCATTAGAGAGTCCAGGCTCCACCTAAAAAAGGGAGTGAAAGCAACAGCTGTAGGCACTAGACTAATTTTTTATTTCTATTTCATTCTTTTCTACTGTTTCTTTACATATTTTAAAACTAGATTTCATGTCTTTAGATTTTATATTTGTGAGCTATATTTATATTTAGATTTCTGGTTTTGTGTGTTTTTTCTTTTTGAATAATTTCTTTTTAAGTATGTGTGTGTGTGTGTGTGTGTGTGTGTGTGTGTGTGTGTGTGAGTGCGCGCATGTGTGTTATGTTTGAGGCAGGGTCTCACTCTATAGTCCAACTTGGCCTAGACGTCAAGCGCTAGCCAAGGCTAGCCTGGAACACATGGTGCTCCTTAGCCTCATCTTGCCTCTTGTCTGAGCTACCATGCCTGGTTCACTTTTAATCTAATACAATAATGATACAAGTATTTTCTCTGTGAACTGGCTAACTGTTTCTAACCAAGTATTTTCATCCTATTTTAGTAGAAATGTTGATTTACTTGTCACTGGAAAAAAAAAAACTCAAATAAAATCAAATGGATAGAATTTAAAAATACAATGTGCAGATGTGTCTGGCAGGGGAACGTAACCCACTCGCCTTGGTGCTGCGTGCTAACCCTGTGCATGTCCTCACATCCTGGTTTCTGCACTCAATCCACTGACCATTCCAACTGCTTCTCCCTCCTTCTTGTGCAGACTTATCCTTTTAAGGCTTTCATTAATTTTTTAACACATTTTATTAGTCTGAAATTATTTCACTTATATTGTCTAGTGATTATCATTGCAGCTTAACAACTTCATTGATAAATAATTTACACATTATTTTTTTACCCATTTAAAATATACAGATTGGTGGTTGTTTTGTTTTTTTTTTAGTAGACTTACCCAGTTATACAATGGTCATCATAGTTTAACATTTCTGTCACTACAAAAATAAACATGGTGCTCCCAGGCACTCTCTATCACCTCTCACTAACCATCTTTCCTTCTCCATAGGCCTGTTCGACTACAGATATTTTCTCCCATAATGAATTTGCCTGATATGTGTGTATATGTATGTATATATGTACCCATCACATTATGGGAATGTCCACCAAAGGTCATTTATCACTGCCTTCTTTCGTTTACCATACAGTTTGGGGAAGTCATCCTTCTTTTAGCCTGAATCAGATCTTCATTTCTTTCCACCAGTGAATCACACCCTAGTGCAGGAATATACTCTATCTGTCAACTGATGGGCACTTTTGTTGCTTCGTTTTTTAGCTATTATGAACACTAAAAACTATGTATGAACACATGGTTATATCCATTTGGAGTACCTACCTGGGAGTAGAGTTACTGGATTATGTGTAAATATGCATTTAATCTTTTGAAGAAGTATCAACCTTTCTTGAGAGGGAGCCCATTTATATCTATAACGTTATATAAGGGTTCCAGTACCTCCACATGTCACCAACTGTATCGATTATGTCTTTTTAAAATCATAACTATTATGAGGCATGTAAGGTGGTTTTGGTTTGAGTTTTCCTAATGACAGAGAGCATGGACTATCTTTTCATGTTTTTATTTACAAATGACATATCTTAAGCATTATTTTAATGGTGTCTGGTCTCCCTCTCAGTCCATATACCAGTTCTGCAGTTAATGCAAGCAGTGAGTGAATTTCAACAGTAAGTTTGACTAATTTCTTCTTCATTACTTCCCTATGCACCTGACTTCAACTTCCCAGCTTAACTTTGGCCTTCTCACTGAATAGTTTCTAGTGATGATTTTTTCTGGGGGTATAGGCTGTACCTTTCCTCTGTTAATGCATCTCTGTAAAGATCATGTTGCATCTTCACTGTCTAACGAAACTTTGGTTATGGAGTTCTAGACTTGAAGCAATTTCAATCAGTTAAATTTTATCTTTTCATGTAGCTACTGCGATAGTTCATGTCAAACTGACTTCTTCTTTTGTAGATAGGTGAATTTTCTTTTTGTTTCCTGGATGATTTCCTTTTTGTTTTCCACCAGTTGAGGGGCTGAGATTCCTCTGTGTAGGATTGTTTGGTTGAATATCATTTATAACTCTTGGAGGGTTGCCTTTCTTTAATTCCAAAATCTATTACTTTAAAAATATTGTTTCCTCTAAAACAAAGAGCTCACTGTTAGAGCTGTTGAGGTCTGTTCTCTGTGATTCTTAATCCTCAAAATCTTGAATTTCATTTTATCCCCTTTGCTGTTTTCTGTGAAAATCCTTGGGCCCAAATCTTCAGACCACTATGCTTCTATGGGAGCCCAGTCGTGCCCATTTTATAATTCAATTGATTATTCACTTTTGTCTTTTAATTATCGACTACCTTTTAAAACATCTAGTTGACCTTTAGTTTATGTTTTAGCACTTAAAAACCCTTTTATTTTCTTCTTTTTTAAAAAAACATGTTACACTGTCAGTCACCCAATTATTCACTAGCCATATGTTCTGCATTTGCAGTTTTGCAGTCCCAGCATTGCCTTTCCTCAAATCTTCAGGAGGGGGTAGATGAGGAACCGTTTTTTGCTCTGTTTGTCTCTACCCTATTGGTCACTCCACCTGTTAGGAGGCAAGGAGCTTTGTCATGGATGTGTTCACCTTTTCCCGGGAGGCAAGAGAAGGAATGAGACCAATGTCTGGACAGCTTTAAGGGGTGACCTGTGCTCTAGTATGGGTGCCCCTTGCCAGATGTTACCAGGCAGCCACCTGGGTGTCTTCCTTCCTCATCTTTCTGATCCTAATCTTACAGCGTTGCTCTTCCCTGGAGGCAAACACTTCTGCACTGGGCAGCTGCTTTTCAGCGGAAGGGGCAGGAGTCAGACTGACTCTTCCCCATGACTCCAGGTCTGTCACTCCCTGTTTCCTCTTCTTTGTTCTCATCCTTGATTGGCAAGTGAATATTTTCTAGACACTTCCTTCATGGCTATACTTCCCACTTTCATACCAACCCTTTCTGCCTTCTGATTAAAGAGCTCATTACCACTTCTGGACAGACCAAGGGTTTGGTTTTTTGTTTTTTAAATTTGGAAACTCGTGTTAAATTTAGTTTTTAGAAATCATTTTCCGTGGTCTTTTCAGATTTGGTGTGGGAAAAGAAGCTGCGGTGAAGTCCCGTCGTGTGACAAGTGTCAGTAGTGCTTTATTGGAAGGCAGAGTCCTCTGGCCATCACCATCCTCCTGTTCTGTTCAATCCTCCAATTGAGAGAAAGACACAGTGAGAGGGATGAACTTGGAGGGACGCATTTCAGGAAGGGGCACCTCTTCAGTAGCTCAGGGCTGTTTATCCTATTTACATGTGCTGTAATGACAGGTGCCACCTGCAGCCAAGGAACAAAGGGGGTCTTTTTCAGAAGTATGGGACAGAACGAGAAGCTCAGCTATAGACAAACCCCAGCTGGCTTCTTTTCACCCTGTCAATAAAAGGCCCTGTGCTTGCACTGTGGCTCCATTCTCCCCTGCAGCTTCAAAGCCAGGACAGGCTCCTCCTCTCTCCAATGCTGACAGCAGCTCTTCAGCTGAGCTCTGCTTCCTGGTGCAAACGCAGCTGCGCACACTCCACATGGTCTTTGAGTCTCTTCTTCTCTCCTCAGACTCACCAAGGGCAGCAAGACATTTCTTCCAAGAGCACACTGCTCCAAAGCAGGCCCAGTGTCTGGATATCTGATTGGCCACTTTAGTATTCTTTTATGTCTAGATTGACGTTTCAGTTTTTATTTAGAGGTACTTCACCATTCAGCCATAAACATCCATTGATGCTGCTGTGAGCAAGTCCCTTTGGGCATGGTTGGAGAAGGTCATATTCTCAAAGGTATCCCTGCAGAAGAGAAAGCTCCCAAGTGGAGTGGACAGCTACCTTCCTTTCCTATATCCTGCTAACAGCAATCCATATTCCTTTGAGGAAGTACTACTTACCTCTTACTTTGGAGAGACTGACCTGACCAGTGACCGAAGAGTCCCATGCTTGTCATGATAGCCAGGATAGTTCAACCTCCTCCGTCACAGGGGCAACTAAATGATGGTCCTGGCATGGGCCTATGATGTGAGTCCTTCCTTAGGATTGATGACAATGAAGCAACACTATGGACTGAATGATGTCACCCTTCTCATTCATATCATCAATATGTTCATGTTTGGGAGATGGGTCTAAACCACTTTATGGCAAGAGAAAGCCAGTGGTCCAGCTTCTCCTTTTTACCAGGACACAAGAAGAAAGTAGCAGCCACTGTCAGGAATGAGGGCTTCCCCAGAACCAACAAAACTAGCACCTTGATCTCAGACTGTTAGCCTAAGACTTGAACCCACAGGCATTTCTTACATTATTCTTTTACTGCACTGAATTTTGAAACATTCTATATTCTATGTTGTCTTTATATGCTTTCACATGATTTATAACTAAAACAAACAAACTTCTTTAACTGCTTTGTTCTTAGGAAACATTTAGTTTTTCACCAGGAAGTAGCCCTGTGTCCTGAATTCGTCCACACACTATGAGGGTTCTAGTCCCTGCTACTACCTAGAGCGCTTTAAGAGACTTCCAGACAATGGCTTCAAGGTTAGTTGTATTGACTTCTTCTTCTCCTACTTCTTCTTCTTCTTCTTCTTCTTCTTCTTCTTCTTCTTCTTCTTCTTCTTCTTCTTCTTCTTCTTCTCCTCCTCCTCCTCCTCCTCCTCCTCCTCCTCCTCCTCCTCCTCCTTCTCCTTCCTCTTCCTCCTCCATCAGATGCTGAGTTCTTTAAAGGCAAGAATGTATGTCTGACTCACCTTTAAGTAGGGCTGCATATTGGATATAATATCTCAGCTACCATACGAGGACCCTCGTACAAGTATGGGCGGAACAGAAGGTAATTTTTCTATTAAGAGAGCTCGCTTCTGCTGTCACACCATGTACCCCTCTCTCCTAAGACTGTTCTCTGACAGAAGTTCGAAGTTCTCTGAGTGCCTTTCAGTAGCAGAAAGAGATCTAGGGTTTTCTTTTTCATAATCTCAATGTTTTCTAGAATATATTAATTACATACAAGAATGGATTCATTATGATTTTTTATACATATACAAAATATATTGCAATCCTATTCATTCTCTTCCCATCACTTTCTCTAGAGTCCTTCCTCTTGCCAACTAGACTCCCTTCTACTTTCAGGTCACTTTTTGGTGTATGTGACCTGGTGAGGTAGGGTTATTTAGAGGAACATAGGCAGGCACTTGTTCACAGGATCAAGTATCCCTTACCGATTGGCACCACTGTCTTTTCCCCTGTTCAACCCTTATCTGCTTATACATCCTCAAAAAGGGTGTTGTTAAAATTCCTTACCAGAAGGAGACATTAAAAAATATCAGCCTCTCTTCCCAAGTTCCCAACAGCAAACCAAGGCACAATTTCACCACAATTTACTCTGAGGGACCAAAGAGTTATCGGGCTTACTCACTGGTCACAAGTGAGGACAAAGCACACAGGGTGCTCGTACCTAAAGGCATCACTGGAAAGCAAAGTCCCTCTCCATCATGGGTGGTACCTTTCCCATGGCTGCATAGCTGGAGCTCTCTTGACCTAGTCTTTCCATGCCTGTATACATTAGCCTCTTACAGGAGCCATGTGTAATAAGACAGAGTTGCATACAACTGGTGGTAGGGAGCAGTTGGAGACTCAGGTGGGGGTCTTGCCATCCTCTGGTGCCTCCATGCTGGGATATGAATAGTGAACCAAGCTAGCAGGAACAATCCTTTTACAAGAGGACACAGCTAACTCCCCAGGAGTGTGGTGACTTGGCTTGGAGGACAGTCATGAACATGGAGTGGTAGATCCCTATGAGCTCCTCCGTATTTTACTTCCAAGTATAGATAGAATTAATCTTGTGATAATCTTATGCAGGTAACTACAGTTACTGTGAGTTCAAGGATGCAATAACCCTGGCATGCCCAGTGTTTCCCACTGATCCCCGATCGCTCCTCCCTGTCTGCAAACTTCTTCAACTTCTTGAGCCCTCTGAGCCTTGGAGGAGGTGTTACAGATGTTCCATTATGGCTGTTTATTCAATTAGTCTTTTATTCTCTGTATTTTGACCAGCTATGAGACTCTAGGTACTGTTGACCACTGCAGACAGAAGCTTCTCAGACCGAAGCTTACAGTGGCACTATTCTCTGGGTATAAATAGTTATTTAGAAGGGAATTTGACAGGCATATCATGTCCATTTATCAAAATAACATCAGTAGGACCAATGCTAAAGCCTATGACCTCCCTAACTAAGATGGAGTTTATCGTACCAGATGTGAAATCCTTCCTATGGAGCAGGTACAAAATCTAATCAGAAAGCATGTGGTTATTCCTATAATAGACTTGTTATTATTGTACCAATGGACTCTTGATTGAATGTCTACTATTCCTGTAGGGTCCACATTTGAATATGATTGTTGGTGACAATTCTTCCACAGCAGACTGTCTAGTGCCTGACAGCACTATAGGGGCTAGGTGACATGGAGGAATCTTCTGGTTCAGTCTTAATATTTGGCTTCTTGATGCGCCACCACCAAGGTGTGTGGCATATTGAGCAACAATGTCTTACAAATGATTTCTAGGGAGCAACCAACAGAAGTGTCTGTTGCCTAAACTGTTTTTGTGTGCTTCAGGAGCTTCCCTGGACAACAATTCATTTGGAAGGAGCTCACTCTGATAGTAGGATTTAATGAGCTATGATTTCTAGGACCAGATTTATTTTTATGTCATCTGAGACACCTGGGCTTTATACAGATTAGAATAGTTGTTCTTAACCTTCCTAATGCTGTGACCCTTCAATACTGTTCTGCATGTTGTGGTGACTCCCAAACCATAAAATTATTTTGATGCAACTTCATGAATTTAATTTTGTTACTGTTATGAATTATAATGTGAATATCTGAAATGCAACCTCCAAAGGGGTCATGACCCACAGGTTGAGAACAGGTGGAGTAAAAGAAAGTCATGGATGAATTTTAATCAAGGACATTTATAAAAATTATTAGAGTACAGTATTAAGGGAGACTGAGATGGAGACAGATGAAGTTGACAGAAAAAAATATCAGTGAGACTTAAAGTGGGTATTTGAGCCAGAGAAAAGGTCATAAAGTCAGAGAGGGACATGGTTGGAGGGAAGATGGAGAGCTTAGCATAGTGAGTGGCCTCATGTCATGGTTAGTCTTGATTGCCAACTGCTTAGAATTAACAATCAGCATGAAAATAAACCCCAGACACATCATCTGGGAGACAGTTTTCAGGTTGGATTAACTGAAGTGGGAGAACTCACCCAAAACTTGGGTCACATCATGTTATCTACTGTGGTCTTGGACTGAGTAAAAAGAAGAAAGTGAACTCATCACTCGAGTTGATTGCATGCTGCTTCCTAACTGTGTATAAGACATGACCTGCTGCCACAAGAGCCTGCTGCCATGGCCTCCCTGCCATGACAGACTGGAATTCAAACTGTAAGGCAGAATAAACTCTCCCTTCTTTAAGCTGCATTTGCTAGGTATTTTGTTGCTATAGAACAATCACTAATATAACTCCCTTATTCTCTCTCTCTCTCTCTCTCTCTCTCTCTCTCTCTCTCTCTCTCTCTCTCTCTCTCTCTCTCTCTCTCTCTCTCTCTCCCCCCCCAGTGAATAACTGCAGCCATCTTTCTTCTTGGTGGACTTCTGCTCTGACTTCTCCTCATTCTTCTCTGTCTTAGCTACAAGCTTCACACTGCCTCTAAATCAGGAGAGAGTGATGCTTTTTCCATGCCCCATAGACTCCTTGGGGGTTACATCTTTGTCAGCATTTCTGCTTCCAGCTCCAGTCACATCAGTTCATGTTTCTTTTATGAAGCAAGGACACCTGATTTCTGTCAGTGGAAGGCTTCAGACCGCCTGATCAGCACTGTGTTCAGACTAGCCATATCAAATAGACAGAGAGAAAAAGCAACCAAACTGGTGATCAGATTCCAAGGTGATGCTGCCAGGACCCCACACCATTTGAGACAGTGGAGATAGATGGAACTGCAGACTCCCATGGAGCTAGGATGACAGCCATTTGCAGCTGTCTGTTCAGGAGCATGGGAAAGCTGAAGACCAGCTGCTGGCCATTTGGCCTTCTAGATCCATCCTTTCCCTTGTGTAGTCTCAGTTTCTCATCACTACACCATCAGGGATCCCTTGGAGTCTCTTCTGAGCTCTCATTATCTACACTGAGTGACACACAGATGTTGTTTTTTGTGTAAACCTGTGGTCCCAACAGTTGAAGACCCACTCTGTGATTCCTTCCTGTACTCGTTAATTTATCAAGATACACTGGCAATCCACTTACTTATTCATACATTCAGACAATATCTACTTGGTCTATAGTCTCTTCTAGATCCAGTGCTCAGTTTTAAGAACATGCACCTAAGCAAAAGACTTTCTGGATCTTAAAAGTTTATCATATGGAGAATGATACAGAATTGGGACTAAATAACTAACATGTGCCAAAGTTTTCGAAGAATGCAGCAAATCCAATAGTTTAGAGTTACTGTTGAAATATACAGCTTTATTCATCTTATATCTGACATATTCCCTGGAGTAAAAGTTAGGTCTTCCATAAATGTATAAGGTCTTCTTCTAGCCAGCTCTATGAGTTGAATTTCTCTGGTAAGGAAGAAGGAGAGAAGCCATTATGAAGAGAGGAAGTTTAAGGGTCAATACTGTAAGTATAACAGAGTATGCTCATTCTTGGGAAGCATAAGGAGTCTCTCTGAGGCTTCCATTGGACTCAGAACATGATAAAGTTCCACTAGGAGAAAAATAGGGAGAACCAGATGGTAGGAGAATTGTGCCATGTCATAGAACTTGGGATATAACATAACAACAACAGCAACAAACCCACTGAAGGTACATAGCAACAATTGTTGAAAGAGTCCCTTGGTCCTGATGTGAGTGAGTTGGGGCAGAAGATGCCCTAGGCTGAGAGGCCTGTGAGGATCTTTCTCGAAGACTGTGCATCTCTTGGCTGAAGGCTGACTGGAATGAGTAGGACCTTCCAAATATGGATTCCTCTCTACCTCAGCAGAGTGTGTTAGGGTCAATGATTCCGGGTGCAGGAGAAGTCTATTTGAGCAACACATTGCCCAAGAAGAAGCAACAGATTGAATACATCAAGGAAACAATTGGTATCCAGTCAATATCAAAATATACCAGAAAAAAAGCATCTGGGTGAAATTCTGTGTTCACCCTACTTTGCTATCACCTAAGCCAGGAGATTACACTAAGAAGCATATTCTTTATTGCTATATTCAAGTGAAATAAAGCAAAACTGTGGATCAAAACGAACAAATCTCATAGGGAAGCACATTTCTGTTTACTCTCTTGGTTATGTGGGGATGAGAGCAGACAAGTAGACGGGAAAAGCTCTGGCCAAAATCCCTTGGTGAGTTAATGCTAGTGCATAGATGGGATGCAGAGTCTCCTGTCAGGCCACCCATTTCCCTGGAGTGACCCATGGCCTCTGCCCATGTCATTGAAGGGGTAGTGAAATTGATTTAGTTGAGTCGGAGCAGGTGGTCTTGCTCTCTGAGAAGAGGAAGCCAGACCTTCTCTGAGGTTCAGTGGACCAAGACTTCACTATTATGCTGACTCATTTCCTATAAGCAAGGCCATTCCCTATCTTGAATGTTGTGTGCCCATGAGGACATTCAAACTGCATTGCCTGGCATCCAAACCTTTTCTTCTTCATGTCTTGCCTTAGACTCCATACTTATATCTCACATAGCTCATCTCTTCTCTGGTTCTCAGCTCTATCTGCAAAGCTTTTAAACAAGTCTGGTGCCACACAGCGTGTACTTAGAGAAGAGGGCCCTGGCATAAAGTTGCCATGGCTCCAATGACTATCTGGATTGGAGGTGTCACTCTTTGACCATAGTTAATTCTTTTCTGTTGTCCGAGTCTGTCCTTCCCTGCCTTCTCTGAGGCTGGGGGTATTACTCTCTTGCTCTATTTCACCCCCATTTCTCCAGATAAACTTCTTGTAACAGGTATCCTCCTTTTTTCTTTGGGTCTTTGTACAGTCCATCACAATACCATTTGTACATCTTTGCTCATGTGCCTTTCTGGAACCCTAGAGACTGCACACTCAGAGAGAAAGACACTGTCCTGCGTATCCTTTCTTTGTTGTTGGTATTACACAGCCTAATATATGATGTACATTGGGAACATCTGCTGTCTGCATAAATTCTGATCCTGAACAGGGGACCGCTGTTCTGACCGCATTTCTCAGGTAAAGCTAAGAGATCCCCGGGATGCTATGTCTCCATGATTGGTCCTTCACATCTCCTATTTCCATGAAATACTCATGAGTACCCGCATACGAGAACACCATGTCTCTGCTATGGAGTTGGTCTACTGTATAACTGAAGAAGGGAAGCAAAGTATTTTGACTGGAGCTGGAGAGATGGCTCAGCAGTTTAGAACACTGGCCGTTCTTCAACAGGATCCGGGTTCAATTCCTACCACCCACGTGGTAGCTTACAATTGTAGCTCCTCCAGTTCCGTGGGATCTGACACTCTCACAGAGGCATACTGCATCACACAGACAGCTACATAAAAGAAAAATAAATGAAATGTAACAAATAAGACATTCTGACCAAGACAGACATTGCTTGGAAGCCCTCACTACCTGGATGAAGTATGCGATGATCTGAAAAGTGTCTGAGCATCTCTGCAACAAAGGACACCGACATTAGCACGTCGTCTGCCACAGAGCAAGTTGCCACTCTCCTTCCTTCAAGGAGAAACAGTTTCAGAGTCTCACAATGCTCCCTGGCTGAGCTTTCCTAAGCATGCTCACTCTCAGCCTCTCTCCTCCCTACTTTCCTGCCTCCCCCTCCCAGTCTCATCTCTGTCTCCTTCACACTTTTCAGCTCTCCATATCTACTAGTTTTTTCTTAGACTGTATCCCAGGAGAAGGAGAAGATTCCTTTAGTGCGTTCCCCTCGCACCCCAATCTGTGGCAACTAGGGACAAGACAGGCATACCTAACCAGATTAAAGCAAGTTGGGAGACAAGTCTAATATCCACTTTTTGCAGCAGTCTGACTCCAGAGCAGCAAGCACCCGGTTTCCTTGCGCTGAGAAAGAGAACTGAGTGGGGCCTTTGACATAAATTCTGCACTGTGTGTTTTTATTACCGCATAATCCGTGCTCGTGCCACTTGTCCGCATACCATGGGTAATGGAAACCTCATGTTCTAGTGATCTGGGCTTCTTCACGGTTAACTCTTGCAGGGCCAGGTATGCAGTCAGGCCAAAGGAAATCCTTCCCGAAAAGGAAGCTGTTTTGTTAGACAGGAAGGCGCTGCCTCCCGTGTTGAAGGAAGTCATAGCGCGGAGTGGGGTTAGCTTAAAGGTAGGAATGTGACAGATTGCCACTGGTTTAGACAGCCATGGAGAGCTCCTCCGGAAGTAAACCATGGCATTGGTGTGCATTCCCTGGCCCAGAGTAGGAGCTACCCTGGATCCATGGAGCTGGCTGCTCCTCCTCATTTCTTGCTCATTCTCTTAGAGCTTTGATTTATTCAGGGGCGGTGGGGGGGGGGGGCAAGGTCTAAGGAGGCAGGCACAGCATGAACGCAGAGCAGAAGGGCATTGCCTTGAGACAGAGTGCGTGTCGTTGATTTGTTCATGGACTGTGGTGGCTCCAAAGAGAAAAATCACTGTCGGTGTCTATGATGGCCAGGAAAAGCCACTAGAGGAGAAGATGCCTGATCTTGACAGTTTTGACAAACAAAGAAATGAGCTTTAAATCAGGTGAACCCAAAGAAGACGTGAAGAGGCCCGTGCAGCCAGAGCAATGTGTGCGCAGGGTCTTCAGTGTGTTCTTATACAGAAGAGGAGGTAGGAGGTGGTGAAGTGGTTGGGGTCTGATGATGGGGTCACCCTGCCTGCAGATCCCAGCCTGCCTAATGGCATTGTGACCCAGTTTCAGAACCTGATGCTTTTGTTTCCTCATCTGTAAGCCAGAGACCTTAATAGCGTCTGCTTCAGAGCGCATGCTGAAGATTAAATAATGAAACATGTAAAGCTGCCCGTCCGGTTCTTAGCACTTTAAAGGCCTGGATGAATGTTGCTCTGCCTGTGCTACCAGGGAACAAAGGACACCCTGGAATGATCAGGACACATGTTGTTCAGAGACAATGGAAAGACCCAAGGTTAGCCAGGGGACAGATGGTGAAGGAACTAGAAGCTGCTTCAAGGATTTGGATGTGATCCTCAGGGTCATGGGAAAGCTTTAGAGGTTAATTCACTCAGATACTGTTCTCCAGTTGGTTCCCCCCTTGGAAGAACCTCCCCATAAAGCCTTTTTTAAAAAAATCCTCCACTGGGGATACTATCTCGGTGTTGCTTGTCTCTTTCCAAACAGAAATATCAGCCCCATATGGCTTGGCCCCCATTCCCTGCACTATCTGGCCACCTCCTTCTGCTTCTAGGCCTGCCCTATGATTCAAGAGTCTGCACCCAGGTTTTCCTTCTCGTCATTTCCAACCTAGGTCCATAATGACAGAAAAGGGAAGCGGAACCCAAACCCTTATCTCTTCAGAGTTCTAGGCCTCAAAGCAAAGTTTAGAGAAAACAGTGTCTCCTTGTCCCAGTTAGGACAAAGTCACCTGACAAGTGAAAGCCCCTGGAACCTGGCCACAAAGTGAGGATGCAGCCTCCGAGTAATGCTGATGGGATGTGAGTGGCCTCTCACCAGTGGAGGCTCCAGGTCTGTTTGTGGGGTCATCAGGGTAATAGATCCTGGCACTCGGCTCTCGCTGTCTTTGCAAACGTCACTTTCATTTTATTGTACATTAACCCCAATCTCTTCACAAGCTCTAAAATAAAACTTTGCAAACAAGCAAGGTCCATCTGCTGTGCTGTTAAAAATACCCCTGCGTGAAAAATCCCAAAGCATTAGCTAAACCCACAGTAAGGGTTGTCAGAGTGGGCTCACCTGAAGATGCCTGTCATTAGGAGGCAGGGGCCTTTCTTCTCCAGGGGGTAGATTGATACCAGGTGGAAAGGTCAGAATTCAAAATTCCCTAGATGGATCAGATTTCAAATATTGCCCCTCATGTCCTTTAGAGGCCCACATATGGCTATCACTATGTACTTTCAATGGGTCTTATCCTACAAGCTCAGGGAAGATTCATTCTCTAGTTGAGAACGAAAGAATGCACGGGCAGTGATTAGCAGGTAAAAGGCTCTATGACGTCACTTAGTAAACAGGACTCTTATTCACTTCTTGCTCCACTCCGTGACAATTTCATTACTGAGTAAGAACACTTCTCCATGTTCCTGCCAGCAATCTGCAGGTTGGGTCTCATTTCCTCTCCTGAAAAAGCAACCCCCAGCCGTGAGTTTTTCAACTGATCCAATTCTGCTGCCATACTGCCCAGCCCATCTATCACAGCAATTTGTCCAAATGCCACTCCAGCATCCAGGCCTCTGTATCATGTATTTTGAGATTGCACAGTTCCTGAGGCCCTTGTAAAGCAAACCTTTCATGAATAAATCAGGAAATACCCTGATGCATGCTTTATGTAGAGGAAGATATTCTATTTAGGTCACGCAGGGAAGTTCTGCCAAGTTTGCTAAAATGAACAGATCCCCTGAGTGCTGTCTACGTCTTCACATTCGGAAACACCAGCAAGCATCTCCCAGACCCCTGCGGCTGTGCTCCACAGACTTGGAGGGCTCCAGGTCTGAAAATATATATATAACAGTTTGAACACCTGAGGCGCCAGAGACTTTCAAGTCAGAAGCCAGGGGATGAGTTTTGCTAGTCCACGGGAGGAACTTTGCAAATGGAAAAAGGGTCCAACGTGGAGCCCCGGGGCAACAGGACTTCTGCAGGCAAAGGAGGAAGGAAGAAGCAAAATTACAGTGTGTCTGTTCTCTCAGCCTGTATTTTGAATCCACTTAAGAAAGTCCCGTACTTTGTTCAAGTTCAAAGCACTGCAATTGACTTTTTTGAGTCTCTCCCCAACACAGGATGTGGCCTAGTGCACCCCCACTCCCTTTGGCCATGGAAAGTCTCCTGATAAGAATAAGGATTTCCAGCCAACCTCAAATTAGAGAGGGTTATCTGGGGTAGAAAAATGCAGAACAAAATGCTGAGCCATCCCCCTTCCCTTTTAGGAGGGCAGGCAAGGCCAGCTTCTTTTACCCAGAAAAAGCCTTGTGAGATCTGAAGACCTAATGTGAAGAGGTTCATGGAGCCACTAAGTCAGAGCATGGAGAAGTGGAGATGCTCGAAGAAGCTAAGTTCCATACGTAGACAGGGTCTAAGACAATGGGCCTTGTTGAATCAAAAGCTGATGCTTTGGGGGTGCCAGGATTTATCTTAGGCAGTGCTGTGTGTTGATTGGTCATGCAGGGACCCATGTCTAACAAAACTCACAGGAAATAATACTCAGACAACAACAACAACAATAATTGAAGCCTTTCAGCCTGTTCTTGGAACGCCTGGTTTAGAGTGACTCTTTGGGGGAAGTGAAAAGTAACCTGAAGGTTATCTGTAAGTATAGAATTTGAGCAGACACTTTGTTTGTATTGAAGTCTCCAACCTGAATGGGTACCTATTCTGCAGCTTTGTCCCTCAGATTGTGTTCAATTGCTGAAGACTCTTCCTTGTTTCTAGTACGTGCTCCCAAACATCTTCCTTCAGTTGACACTTTCTTCCTTAGCTTTGCCAGTGCCCAGATTTAGAAGCCTGAACTCTTTTGAGAACCCTTTTAAAGGTCTCATTTCATACCTGCCCCCGAAGTTTTAATCTCCATAACCATTTGTTGCCAAGTTAAAGGTTTCAGTTATGTTTGGTCACAGACATTATTGACTTGATTTCTTATTAATAGTTGTCCCTTGGCACACATGAGATATGGTTCCAGGGTACTCGGAGTATGAAAACCTGATGATGATCAGGTCCCTTATAGGAAACTGAGTGGTTTTTGTCTGTAACCCACTCACATCCTCTCAGGTACTCTAAGCCATCTCTAGGTCATTAATAATAGCCAACACAATAGAAATGCTGTACCGACAGCTGTTGTGCCCACTGTTAAGGGAATAACGGCAAGAAAAGTGTTGCATATATTGCTCATGGACACATTTCAAAAACATTTTTTTTTTTGATTCACAGCTGAATTCATGCTTCAGACCCATAAACATGGAAGGTAGAGTGAATTATCTTTTCAGAGTATCACTGTTTTTCAAGTTCTTCTGAATGTAAATTTCAGGTTGTTATACCACCTGATTCAGAAGTTTGAGTCCACCATTTCAGTCTCTCTCTCTCTCTCTCTCTCTCTTCTCTCCAAATCCATGCTGTTGTGCATTTTCGGGAAGCACTGTATACCCCAGCTTAACTTCATCTTTATAGTGAATAACCTTGGGCAAGATTCTTCATTCATAAAATGCTAGCCAAAACATTTGTCTCCTGAACCTGGGCAGAAAGAAAAATGTAGAGAATTCGTGTTGAAGCATGGTGTGAACTCTGAATTGTTATATGACTGCAAAGTGATTTTGTTGAAGCTTCTTCAAGTAATATGTCTGCATTTTCCCTGCCTTTCTCAGCACTCGTGCTGCTGTCTGGCACACAGTAGACAATCAATAAGGCTTGGTTGCTGATGGTTGTCTCGTAAATGAGAACCTGGATCTGGGAACCAATTCTCCAAGGAAACAGGAAAGGACTTGAAAGAGCATGCATGTTTTTTTTTTCTCACTAGGAGGGTAATTTGAGCTCAAATGATAAAAATTTAGAAAATGCATATGAAGAAAATTTAAATAATATGGCATATTAACAACCTGTTAGCACATGGTTGTGTTAAATTGAGCACTTGACTTGAATTCCATCTTTCTCATTCCCTTCCCCCCCTCTCTCTTTGACTGACACACACAGTCCTGATTTGTCAAAGATTTACACCAATTCTTTAAGTGCTGACTATAGCTCAGATCTGAGTACCTTTTTTTCTCCATAGGCAAAGGGAGAGACCATTAACTCTCTGTCAAATGTATTTATTAATTTACAGAAATTTTAGAAATGCCATAGAAGGCCTATGAAGCCTCCTTTTCTTTTGGTTTTATCTTTAAGTTAATAAAAGTGAGATAATATTTATTCAGTCATTTTTATATGCCAGACATTAGTCCCAGCCTCTTATACATATTAGCCTATTTTGTCCTTGTGGCCCCATGATTGGCAGATGCTACTGGTATCTTGATTTCTGCATGGCTAGCTGATAGCAACTGTGTATCTACAATTCTACAGTCTAAACAGTTCTGAAAATGAGACCTTTTTGGCAAGTTCAGTGCAGTCTTGCTCTTAAGGTAAAACAATCCAATGTGAAATGAAGCTATGTGTGATCTTTATTTGTCCTCTTGCGGATGGCCAACTTTCATTGCTCCCCTCCCAATTACTATGCTTGATTCTGGGATGCTATCCCAGAGTCCTCTAAGGTCTTATGTACACACACCTGCCTTACATACAATTTAAGGAATTTTGCATCAGCTAGATCTCTATGATTTCAAGGCCAGCTGGAGTATCATATTAAATTCTAAGCCAGCCAGGGCTACAAAGTGATCCCTGCCCCCAACAAAGAAATTTTGCACCCCAATTTACATTCCAATCCAAAGGTTTTAGGTCTGTAATTTTTGTGCATTTGCTATTACTTCTAAATGGAAAAACCAGTTCCTAGAGCCACAAAAGAGCTTACCCAAGCAGGACCAGGATTCTAATTCAGAATGGTGACTGACTTTACAGTCCATCTTTATATTATTATTTTTAAATTACCATTAATTTTTTATTTTTATGTGTATGGATGCATTGCCTGCATGTATATTTGTATACTATATGTGCCTGGTGGCCTTGGAGTCCAGAGGAGTACTTCAGATGCCCCGAGATTGGAGTTACAGATAATTGTGTGCTGCCATGCATGTTCTGGGAATCAAATCTCGGTTGTCCAGAAGAGCGCCTAGTTCTCTTAACTGCTGAGACATTTCCCCACCCTCTTTATAATTTTATTCTCCGAGATATGGTCTTACTTTGTAGCCAGGCTGGCCTGGAGCTTGCTATATAGAGCTGGCTGGCTTCAAACTCATAGAGATCTCCCTGCCTCTGCCCCCTGAGGCTGAAATTGAATTAAAGGTAAGTACCTGGCTTGACAGGCTCTCATTCAAGTCTCATCCAAAAACATGTGTATAGCCTTTTCCAGCGTACTCTCTTTGAAAGGTCTGCATAGATTTTACAGTGAAGACAAATGAGATTTGCAGAATCCTTTGACTTGGCCCAGGTCCCACCCTCAAACACTACAGAATTACAATGCAGGTGAAAGTCTGCTGATGATTCTAATCCTATTTTTACCCAGTGTCCTCTTGGCTGACCTGAGGTTACCTGGCTAATTCACAGTTTGTATGCTAGCAAAGAGTTACTTTTCCATGTATGCCAGCATGGCTTCTCAAGCTAGTCACACAAAAATGATTCTACTTCCTTCCAATTATTTCTTTAAAGATTTATTTATTTATTTATTATGTATACAGTGTTCTGCCTGCATGTACAGCTGTAGGCCAGAAGAGGGCATCAGATCACATTACAGATGGTTGTGAACCACCATGTGGTTGCTGGGAATTGAACTCAGGACCTTTAAAAGAGCAGGCAGTACTCTTATCCACTGAGCCATCTCTCCAGCCCCTCCTTCCAATTCTTCAGAGACCCCAAACTAGGTTAACTCAGAGTACAAAATCTTGGCGATCCTAAACTGAACAACACACTACAATTTCCCAGCCAAGGCATAGGGCTCAATCAACATTTCTTATATCAGGCACAGAGAGATTAAGACAAGATTTTTGCAGCTACCAAACCCTCTTGTTGGAATAAAATAGTGGTAAGAGTGAAAGGGGCACTGAAACATGACAGCAATGACCAGAGGCCTTAACTCTGGCTCTTTAGGCTTAGACTAAGTGTGGCTCTGAACTGCCTGGAGACACTCACATGTTCCACCAATGTCACACAAATATTCCATGTGCTCAGAAGTTTCATACATTGAAGCCCAGAGACACAGTATTATTATCAAGACATTTGATGTGAAATCGCATGGGGCTTGGGACTTATCTCATTTTAGGATAGCTCAATCTTGTAAATATAGCAAAATGGTGCAACTGACAGACGATTGTTCAGGTGCTAAGCGGCACTGTAGAAAAAGAAATGCTCTGTTGCCTCTGTGCTCAGCTTGCCTGGATTGCTATCACTGGTCTCCTGCCCCATATGCAGAGTGAGAGAAAGATAATCCTTTCTATTGTTTTTTTTCCTTTCCATCTTGCAACTGAATGTTTTCCACTAAGCCATTTCCATCCCAATGGACTAGAACTCAACAGTTCCTGCGTGTCTTCAACTCAGCAATATCATACATACCAAAAGAGCCCATTCATAGTTGCGGAGACATGCTCACACTTTACCATTTAGTTTAGTTTCTGTTTCTGAAGTTAGATTCTGCTTTTGTTCTGCTAAGGCAACCTGGTTGAAAGAAGTCAACTCCATAGAGTTAAATAGCAAAAAAGACACACAAAGTGGCTGAGACTTGAACCCTGGGCCTTGTGTACAGAAGCAAGTACCCTCCTGTTTGGGTGATGTCCCATGATGAGGTACCTATGACCCTGTGGACATTCAGATCACTGATGGCAAAAATAGCATGGTCCTCTCCCACCCATCCTGACAGGAAGTCCTACAATGCTTCCACTGTCTCCTTGGCTTGGCTTGCTTCCCTCAGACATGACAGAGATGAAGGGCATTAAAAGCAAGTTTTGGCCATCACCACTCAAATTTTAGCCAAACATCTTCTCTCTCCCTGTGTTCTCAGCATTAGGCTCCACATCTGCTTACCGAACTTCCTGTCCTTGGCTGTGCCTCTAATAACTGAAGAGGTTAGGGGGGAGTTCTTCAACATAGGACTGGAACGTATTATCCAGTTCCTTAAAAGTTAGATAGAATGGACATACAGTAAGGCAGTAAGTGAATCACAATGGGGGGGGGGGCTTTTAACAACCCTCTATGGGTCACTTGGGCAAGGCACAGCTCTGAATCCTATAGGCCTTCTCCACTTCTTCATGGTGAGGCTTTGGAAAGTGACTCACATGTCCCCACACTCTTTTGTGCTATTCTGTGGGGTATGTGAATCATTAATGAATAGCAACTCCTTTTCCTCCTCAAGGACAACCTTGAGGACCAGAGATCAGCTTCATGAAGTGAGGAGAGGAGAGAAGAGGACGCCTTCTGTAGTGCCCTTCAGGGTTTCACAATCACCGTCTATCTGAGGCCAGTCCGTCACTTCTCCTTTATTCAGGCTTCCAGCCCCTCACAGGCCAGTCCTGCTCCTCTTTCTTACTTGTGTCTCATTTCCCAGCACTAAGACTGGGATCCTGCTTCTGACAGGAACTTAGACCGGCCGCTGAATGTCTAAGCTACCGAGTCATTCAAGGGACACAATTGGGAAGTAAAAGTACATCCTGATATTTATCTTCTGTGGGAAGCCAGCTCAACAAGAGCTGACAGAGTTCTTTCCTTTGGACAGTTTCATGAATCAGAGATGGTCCCTCCCCAGACTAAATATCAGATGTCTACTTGTTTTGGGCAATGTGGACCACAGGAAAATACAGAACTCTCGTTGGATTGCAGCATCACTTGAAGTCAGGAGTTCTCTGGCTGCACCTCTAATAACCTGAGACTTCCAAATATGATCCTTGGAGCTCACTTCAAACTAATTGAATCTAAAACTGAAGCTGAGGTTTAAGCACAGGTATTTTTTAAAGTTGTCCAGGTGAGACTCCTAGACAACAAGGATGAGAGGCGCCTTCTAAATGACGGTTAAGCACTAACGTTCTTTTTGACCTTGTTTCATCACTCTCAGCTCTGTGGATCTCAATTTTCCACCTGCAATGTTAGGAATCATTATACACCCCTCTACAGTCTTCATGAAGGTTATATGAGATGATTTACACTAAGAGTAAGCTTGTGTGCCACAATGTCACTGTTTATATTAGTGTCACTATTTTATTTCTATTTGATTTCACCATCTTAGAATGCTTAGGTACCAAATATATGCTAGTTACTTTGATTAACAAATACATATTTCACCTAAAATGTGACAAAACTTGTAAAAGATAATACATAAGTGAGTCATACCCACTACCTCTCTGTAAAGCAAACCATGCGTGCCAAAACACCTGCTATATGTTAAGCTCTTTATATATGTTGTCCCATATAGGACTTCCACTCGACCCATGAAAGGATCATCACCAAAATTTAGAGGTAAAGAAACTGAGGTCTAGAGTGGTTATCTACACAGTCTTTTGTTGTCAGTGTGTGACAATCTGAATTTGTACTCAGGTATTACTGTTTCCAGGTTTGTTCTCTGACCATTGTGTCATCTGTGAAGACCTAGTTGATTGTGTCAGATGTGATCTTGTCCCTTCTACAAACTGTTCTAGTTTGCTAGCTTTCTGGTGCTGTGATAATCAGCATTTGGGGGAAGAAATGTTTTATTTCATCTTGCAGGTTATAGTTTATCACCAAGGGGAGTCAAGGCAGGAACACAAGACTGGAACTTAAAGCAGAAACCAGGAACTCAAGGCAGGATCTTGAAGCAGGAATCTCCGAGGAACACTGCTAACTGGCTTGCTCCCAGGCTCACTCTTAATTAACTTTCTTTCTTTTTTTCTTTTCTTTTATTAATTCATTCATATTATATCTCAATAGTAATTCCATCCCTTGTATCCTCCCATTCCTCCCTCCCTCCCACTTTCCCCCTACTCCCTTCCCCTATGACTGTGACTGAGGGGGACCTCCTCCCCCTGCACTATCTCAGAAAACTGGGAATAGGGCTTCCTCATGACCTAGCTATTCCACTCCTTGGAATATACCCAGAAGATGCTCCAGCACACAACAGGGACATTTACTCAACCGTGTTCATAGTGGCCTTATTCATAATAGCCAGAACCTGGAAACAGCCTAAGTGTAACTCAGTAGAAGAATGGATAAAGAAACTGTGGTACATTTACACTATGGAATTAGCTTTCTTATACACCCCAGGCCCATCTGCCTATAAATGGTATCATTCACTGCTGATCGAGCCCTTCTACATCAATTAATAAAGATGAAAATGCCTGCAGACATGCTCATGGGCCAATCTGATGAAGGAAGTTCCTCAGTTGAAGTTTTCTTTTCCTAGGTGTGTGCCGACTTGACAACCAAAATTATCCATGGTACGAACCTTATAGGGAAATGGACAGAATGAATTATGTCAAGCACAGAACAAGCTGAAAAGACTTTCCAAGGGAAGTGAAAACCCATTTGGGCCTTCGAGTGGAAAAAGAATGCTTCGCCAGCTGGTAAGAGAGGTTAGGGGGCAAGAACATTCTTGGCAGGAGAACCCAACGTGAACAAAACAAGGGCAAGGACACACTGAGATGAATTGGGGCGTCTGTGCCTTCCCAACACTCAGCTATTTCATCATCATTCTTTATCTCTTGTGTTCTTCTCTTAACCAAACGTCTTTCCTTTGGAGGAGAGCTCCTGGAGGGACCGGAATGTCATATTAGTAATGTCCTCCCTCCCATGGTTGACTTGTCATTAACAGCTAAGATTTCTCATTCATTCTGGCTACTGTTCTACTGGTGTCTGTGGGAGTTCTACATGTCAACCAAATGTCAAACTTGCAACAAGGAGCACCAGCATGGACAGGGGTTTTCTTCTCTCCCTTCATTTTAGACAAAGCGGGTGTGTGTGTGTGTGTGTGTGTGTGTGTGTACACACATGCAAACAGACATGAGAAAGAGCCTGAAGGATTCAGTTAGGTCCAGTTCAAAAACTACCTACGAGGCTCAGTTCATTTTTCTTTGCTAACCAGACTTCATGTCCCATCTGCTCCATGCAAGGCCAATGCCAATTTCTCTTTCATCATCCATGTTTGTGGCTGAGCTATCTGCGGTGGCAGAAAATGAATACTCTCTGTAGATCTCAGCTCTAGGGTGGCCACTTCCAGTCTGCTTGCAAAATGTCGCTGTGCTACCACCTTACAGCCAAGCAGAATACACACTGCTGTCTTGATCTCCTTTGCATGGGAAAGCCATGGGAGGGAAAGAAGATTCTCCCTTTGGAGGAAGTCTGTTCCAAGGTATTTTTTTCAATCCTGGTGAGAGCTGCAAGAAAAACATAAGAAAAAAAAGAAAGAAAGAAAGAAAGAAAGAAAGGAGGAAAGCTTAATATGAACTGTGATTTTTCCACTGGTGCTTTTTTCAGCTTATGCTATTTTCTTTAAGGTCTCCAATTCCTTAGGAAGAATAACAACAACAAAATGTGTGTGTTAACCATGCGGCCCCAGAGGTCAGATCAAACTGCTGATTGGAGACTGAGGTTAATAATGGGTTCATTCCTCAGTGACCTATGCAGGCAGGCTTGCAATCCAATGAAGGAGATCCTGTGCAAAGTCCAGTCCCAGAAGGAATCTCCTGTAGCCCTGCTGCTTGGATTCCCATAGGAGAGACCCCAAGCTCCAGACTGATATCTGCAAAGGACTCAGCGAGAGGGTTACAGGAGCTGAATGCATTGACCGATGTCAAATTTTGTAGTGTGGAGGAGAAGAAAGCTCTTAGAAAGTAGGAGCCTAGGCTTATTATTGTTGGAAGAGAGGACATGGAAACTTGGCTTCTCCTCTTTGGCTGAAAGACTCCAGCTTCGTGTTGAAGGACCCAGATGGGACAAGTGAGAGTCTCTCTCTCTCCCTAGGCAATGGGCAGATACAAAGCATGGGTAAAATCACCATTGATGCTGAGACACTCTGTGAGCTTCTATTGTAAGCACCTCCTGGTGTTCATTAGATCCCACAATTAGTAGCTATTGCACTCTTGTCTGTTGTCTGAACTGTCTTGATCAGAAAGGCAGTCAGTCTAATAGCCAGTCTGATCACCGTCGTGGCTGCCTATAGTTCTTGGACACCAGGACTATGTAAAGGATTGGAGCTGGTTGTCTTACCTGAGGTTGCACCTTTGGGAGACAGAATTGCTTGATGCTACTTGTTTCAGAAAAAAATTTTTCTGTTTTTTTGGAATTAGAAGACTTGACGGACCATTTTCTCTTTGACCAGAGGGGAGGCAGTTCCCCTGATGGAAGGTCTGCTGTGACTGGTGGCAAGCTGAATATTGTCCCAAAACACAGGTCTTAACGAATATGATTGGTTCAAACTGAATGGCTGTCATTGGCTAAATAAATGATACTGACATCTTAGGCTACAGGAGCAGGCCACTCAGGCTTTGTCAGTGAGTCAGCAGGGTGGTACTCTCTTGTGCTGCCTTCCCTGATGTGGCAAGCTAGCTCAGAGTAAGAGTAGTCTGTCATCCCTGGTACCTGGGGAACTGATCTGATGGGTTTTTGTGTTTAGGTGCTGTGCAAATCTAGCACCCCTGATTATTCAGCATCCGGTACTGTTCCACCACCTATGTCCAGGCTCCCAAACAGCCCAACTTATGTTCCTGGGCCTCCAACTTTGGACTCCTAGAGTGTCTTCAACTTCTTGACAGCCAGGTAGGTCGGGTAGCCTGGGAAAATCCCTGCAGCTGGGTCCCAGTTTACGGAACTCCACAGTAAGCATCATAATAACCCCTTGTGTGATTGCCACCCACTTCCTGAGCGATGAAAGCTGGCAAAAGGTGCTTGACAGCTTGCAGAGCTAGCTCCAACTTCCCCAATAGCAGCACCCATGGGCCTGAAACACCATTACTTTAGGCCTCCTCTTTAGCCTTCTCAGAAGTCTCACTTCTCTGTGGGAGCCTGTTCCATGATGTCTCTGCCACAGCTCTTCTCATGAGAGGCAGATGTCTGTGTTGGGGGTCTGGCTGTGGATGAAACCAGTTCAGAATCAGAATGGTCCTTCAGGCACTTAAGCCTCGAAATACTATCTCAACAGAAGCAAGACCCCCATGTCACCTTGCTCATAGCCACTGACAAGTAAATGTGTACCATGTGACAGTGGCTGTGGTAAAGGGAAAACGGGGAGCAAAAGCAGAGATGACAAGAGAACAGGCCCTAGCCTGCTAAGTTTGAGTGAACTGTCAAATCTGGGGGCCAAGGATCTCAGTGCCTAGGCCAAGAGATGTAATATGTTCCTCTTAAGGGCTAAGAGTCCAAATTCGTAGTGCCTGCATGGGGACAATGGCATTTGTAGGGCCCAAGTCCTGACATCTAAATCCCTCACATCTCCCTCACACCTACCTACTCCCTACCAGCCCTGACAGACACAGGGGAATGAAGACTGGTGGAGACCAGCATGGAAGACCTTGTCACTCACTCTATCCAGGAGGAAGGAAATGATTAGCTAGCTTGGTGGTGAGAGGACTTTGTGATACAGAGTTAAGAGACCTAGAACAAGGATCCAGGGAGAAAACCTGAATGTCATCACTGTAGAGATGAAATGGTCTCTTTAGTTTGCTTGCAGTGATTTTGTGTTGGGGAAGTACATGCGTTTCCCAATATAAAAATAGATGCTAAACGCACTGTGCAATCTAACACAGCTCTTTCAGGGTCCAGGGGCCATAATCTCAGCATCAGGTGTGATCTCAGATTCCTCAGTTCCATAGCCATGTGTTCTTGACTCATCATATACTTCAGACTGTTTCCTCATCTGTGAAAAGGAATAAATAGCAAAAGGCAGGATGTTAAGGGAACAAATACGTTATGTGTAAACTAGTAATCATTTCCCCCATCTGTAAATCCAAACTATCTATTAACAGTCCTGTCCCTGATGCCTTTATTTTAACCTTTAGTCACAGAGAGCCTCTGAGAGTCTTAAAAGCAGACAGCATGCTGGATACAGATGGGATGAGAGGATGGAGGTGAAGGGATGGAGGAGCCAAGAACAGTTCCCAGGTTTCTTCCTTCAGCAACATTGTGAGAATCAGTACCAGTGATCAAGCTGAAGAACAGAATTAGTAATTCTGAGTCAGGAAGCTTGAGATTTCTCTAAGAAATCCAAGAGAAAGGCTGGTGTGGTGATGCAGCAGGCAAAAGTACTTGCCACCAAACCTGATGACCACAAATTGGCTTCTGGTCTCCAAGTGCATGTTCAAGCACACACACACACACACACACACACACACACACACACACACACACACACACACACACACACACACATGCACACGCACGCCGCATGCGCACAAGCAGAGGAACACACACAAACACACACACATCACCATCATCATAATTGTAATAGTAAAAAATTAAAAATAAACAATTCTAAGAGAAGACAATGATCACTATCAAGGGTATATAGAGACAGTAAGAGAAGTGTCACTGTTTTGAAAATAGGAATCTCACATCTTTAATGTTTTAAGGCTTAGTTTTTGAATAGCGTTTGGGTAGCTATTGGGTCAACATCCATTGATTCCAAACATTTAAGAGGGAAGTAATGCATAAAAGTTATAGCTAGACTGTGTAATGGAGAATGGCACTATCCAGGCACACAGAAACATGGCTCATGGGCCAGCCACCCTCAGCTAAAAAGAGCCACAAGAAATGTGTCATAGAAAACAAAAGGGCTCAGCTAGCCCTGGGGCCAACTCTGATGACTCTCCAGGGGAAACTATACCTCTTTCTTAGACAAGTTCTTTGGCCTTCTAGATTCTTGTTTCCTGGAAATTTAGGTTGATAAAATAGGATATGAACTAGAATACTAGTTTACTTTTTCTTCTTCCATATTCTGGTTATCAACTGAAAAAAATTAATATTGATTAAAAAGTTTAAGAAAGTAGCCAAATGTCAGATTAAAAAACAGTATTTTTCCCTTGTCCGTGAAAAATACCAATTAGTAGCACATATTAAATAAAAACACTCAATTCATCAGGAGCCAAAACACATTCCTAAAATAATCGCCAAGGGAAATGGGTTGGAAGAAAATAAAGAAAAGCTGCAAAACTCTAATGAGAAATATGAATTAAGATGTGAGTAAATGGAGAGGCAGATTGTGTTCCTGTCTGAGAATCACCCTAGGTATTTTAAGGCTGCCAATTCTTCCAAATTAGTACATAGGACTAAGAAAATGCCAATCAAAATTGTAATGGAGTATATTTTCAGAACTTAGTGAAGTCATTCAGAAGCTTATCCTTGAAGACTATGTGTGTGAGAATAATTAGTCAGTGGGTACATAAGGGTGAGAGGGCACAAGGACAGCTTTCAGCCCCAAGTGACCTCAGAGGGGTCGGGAGGAGCTAAAACCCTCTCTCTCTACAACAAGCACACTGCTGTCTCCAAAGGCACTCACTGTCAACCACCTACTCTCATAGGAGCCTGGGGCTACTTTTAGATGTTCTCTTTAACTGTGCCACTATCCTCTCCATTATATCGGATACTTCCAGTTAATTCCTGTTTTTTTATAATTATTATTTTTTTGTTAACTGGTTGATTATTTTACTAGAACATTTATCATCTGTTTCATACTTATCTTCCTACTGTTCAGGACAGTATCTAAGACAATAAATTTATGTCATTATTTCCTGTGAGCAAAAACCTAATATCCTTTTGCCCAGGATTTCAATCAGCCAATATTTATTATGTACCAACTACTATGATGATAGATGCTAAAGAAACTGAACCCCACCCACTGATAAGAGTTGTTAAATCTGATAGCAGTTTTCCTTCTCATACTTCTGATTGTCTAAGATAAATTTTTGACCACTGCAAACCTCTTCTGTTAGTATCCAACTTGATCCCTCTGGAGACCAGATTCTCAGTACTCAGTGTGTTGGACAGGATGTGGCTTAAGAGAGACACACTCATATTTTATTGTTGTTGCTGCTGCTGTTGTTGTTGTTGTTGGTTATAGAAGGCCACGCATGTTTGAATTTTTGGAATGATTAAAAATATTCTCACCTTTTGTGTGTGTGGCTAGAAATCTGGGATTATGTCCCTAACAACTTCATTCTTCTGCTTTGATACAAGATGAAGATGCTGCCGGAGTTTCTTTAGGTTATTCAAAGGCAGTCAATTTTAAGACCAGAATGGATAGTTATTGATTGATGTTCACTTTCAAAATCATTCCGAAATCCTAGCACGGCATTGTCTATCAGTGAACTCAAAATGCTGTTGAATGAACCTCAATTAACTGAAAAAATAGCCTGGCTGTCTTCGCTTTGTGCTCTGCTCACTGGTGAACTGGTAATTCGCATACATCTTGAGTTGTAATTCTCTAGACAAAATGACCCTTGAACAAAATAACAAATGCAACTAATTGTTCATATTTATGCAGCAGAGATTGTATTGAGTATTGAGATTTAAAATTAAAGAAGACTAGAGTAGCTCTGTTTATATAGTGGACAATCTTTACTACAACAGCTAAGGCAGGATCTGAATGCTTGGAATCACAGGCCTTCCTTGTCAATCTGCCTAAAGTTCTTTTCATCCACATGATCATCACAGCCCTACTGGAATTAGTTACTCTCTGCCTCCATGACCTTACCTTCTGACACACTTTTTATCCTTGCTATTCCCTCCACACTGATCTCCTTTTGCTTGAGATGTGTGTGTGTATAACTAAATACTTTATCTGGAGGTATATTCTTCATATTCCTAAGGGACTTCTTTTCTTACGTTTTGTTTTAATTTCTCCTTGGAATATTCCTGACAATCATTTCAATTAGAATCACAATAGTCAACTCCTATTCTTTATTCCTATTTAAATTTATCTAGTGGTAGTATCTAGGTAAAATTATGTTATGTATTTCTTTGTTTTACATCTTTCCCAGCCCCTGTATAATGTAAACTTTATGAGTTTACTTGAATTTTCCAAAATTATATCTTCAGTGCTTAATAAATTAGGTGCTAAATAAATATTTTGAAATGAATGGATAGAGTGAATAAATGAATTTGAATAAAGATTTATTTATTTATTATTTATACAATGATCTGCCTGCACGTACACCTGCACACCAGATCTCATTATAGATGGTTATGAGTCACCATGTGGTTGCTGGGAATTGAACTCAGGACCTTTGGAAGAGCAGATGGTGCTCTTAACCTCTGAGCCACCTCTCCAGGCCAAGTAAATGAATTTTTGACCCTAGCTTTCGGTGACCTTCTAGTATAGAGAGACACACAGATAATCATCTCATTTAAAATTACAACTATGTTAGATGGATATCATTGTCTGACCTCAAGAAATTAAGAAATAGGCTCAGGATGTGTCAGCTTATAAAATGGTTAAACCCATAATTCTTTCCCCAATTGAAATTCTTAATTCTTCCACTCATGGTAAATGCATACATTTTTATCTGAATAAAAGATTAATCTTTCAAATAACATAGGCAGAATATACTTTTTCCTCATATAAATTTTCTATTTATTTGATTGGCACACAAGTTTTAGCAGGTGCTCATACATACACATTTTATATCATACACCAGATGCAACCTTGTACACACAAAACATAAAAAACCCATCATGTCTTAGAGAAACACATCAAGAGTCATCCTGTAACTTGAGATGGTAAAAATGTAGAAGTGCTCTGAAGATTCCCCATAGGAGGGAGCGATAAGGTCAATACTAACATGTTGGTGACAATAGGTCCCAATTTATAATTTGGTAGCATATGTATAGTATAAAATTAAATGCAAGAATTATACTTCTGGGCTATGGAAGTGTAGCTTATGTCAGACCGAGACTTTCACAGAACTCAATTACTTATAGTTGCAAGATAAAGAATTAAAAAGCGCTACCTGTTTGATGAAAGACCAACTAAGGCATCCAGCACATGATGGATAAGATCTCAAAGAAAAGCAAAGTGCTGAGGTAAACTGTATATGTCGGTTACTATTTCCTCTTCTGAGAGCATTTTTCTATTTGTAATGAGCCATCATAGGAGAATACATCTGACAGTATCAATCGGCTGAAGGAGCACAATTGAAGTCCAGGACCAATAATACAGCTAGTAGTTAGAGCAAAGAGTCTAGTAACATAGAAAACAGAAATGCGCACAATATTTGAGCACAGTTTCTTTGGAGACATTGTCAATGCCAAAGTAGACGTTTAAAATAGTTTGTGAAGAGCTAGAAAGCTAAGCATAGATTCCTTTGGTCTCATAAGATGAATAAAATAAAAATTAAATTTAAAGGATGGCTTCCTGGTAAACCAACAGCTCCAAATTTTGTTACTTTCTGATTGGCTGAGATAATCTGTCCACACTCAAAGAGAAAGGTTGGTCAGTTCTGGAGGAAAATGACACCATTGATTTCAAACATTTATTTCAAACTAAGTACCCAGTATTTAATCTAAAATTACTACATGTACCAGTAAACAGTGTCAAACTACTAAAAAGAAAGGCCTGACAAAATGTTTTAAAAAGTGATTCAGCAATGAGTTATCAAGTGCAAACATTAAAATAAATACAGTTATAATGTTCAGATAATAGATTTAAAAGAGAAGGATTTGAAATTTCAAAGACTGAAAATAAAATAAGATCATTTTAATAAAGTTATAATACAAAAGAAGAGAGATGAAAAAGGAAGAGAGATGAGTAAAACAACACAGAAAGATTAAACAAAAAATAGAAAAATCACAAAACACATAGGAGATACCTAAAAAATTAATACATGTGTAAATGTAATTCCCAAAGAAGAGAATAGAAAAAATGAGAAGCAACATTTGAAGATATTTGCTGAGAAGTTTCCCAATCTGATTAATGACACAGCATCAAAGAGTGAAAGAGGTCTATTATCTTGAACTAATATAAACATAAAATTATATTTATATATTATAGAAATGGTTAGAAATTAAAGACAAACACAAAATGGAAAGCAAGCAAGGAAAATATATTACCTTCAGAGGTGCAACATGACTTACCGCTGACTCCTCAATTGAAAGATGAAAGTCGGAAGACATTAGGACAAAAATGTTTCAAGGGCTGAAAGCTAATTCCAAAGGCTGTGACCATTAAATTTATGCTTCAAAGTTTTGGCAAAATAAAGATACTTTAATATTTAAAAAATATTTGGCAGAACTCATTCTTAGCCAAATGGTGCTAAAAGAAATACCACAGAGTTGCTGAAGCAATAGAAAAAAAATTCTAGATTGAGGTCGATACTTTAGGAAGGGTGAAGAGAAATACGTATTAACAGGCTGATGGTAGCATCGAAAGGCAGGAAAGGAAATTTGATCTTTGCCCGGCTCATTAATCAATAAAAGTTCATTTAAGGGAAATGAAAGAGGGAGTGGTGAAAGTAAAACTTAACAAATAAAAGTACACTTTTAAAGAGATGAAAATCTGAATAATTTTAAATATAGTTATTGTGCTATGAAGCAAAACAAGACAAAAGGAAAAAGAAAAACAAAAAAGAGACTAGAAGGTAATAGAAATCAGTATTTTCAAACCCCATCGTATCAGTAGTTACCATAAATAGACATAGAAAATATTTTCATTAAAAACTTGTTTATCAGAGGGAATAGAAAAAACTAAATATAATAAATGTTGTTTATAAGAACATGTATATATATATACTATGGAAAGAGACTATGTATATGTGTGTGTGTTTACTTTATATATATAATATAGATCTGTATATAAAACTCAAAAGCCTGATGCACCTATGCTATATTAAAAGGCACCTATGAAAACAATAATTTTAAAAGAATTTAGTAAGACGTACTGTGAACCTAAATGTTTATACACTTAAGGTCAAGGAGAGAAATGTATAACCAACAAATAAAAAGGAATAGAGACACCCCAATTGTGAAGATTTTAGCACATATTTATTATTAACTGATAAAAACAAAAAGAAAAAAACCACCTAAGCCCAGGGGAATTTACACATGAATTCCTTTAATTAAGCAAAGAAACAAAGAAAACTTCCAAAGAACATATAACTATAATCTTGTTTTTGTAAGGTTGGTGCATTTATTATATAAAACTCTGACAAGAATGTTGTAATAAAATAAAACTGTAGGCTACCATCTCTCGTAATAGAAAAAATGGAATCTTGACATAGAGATGCATGGGAGAGTGCCACATGGTGATCCCTTTAGTAAAAGCATCCCACTTTGCCATACTTTGGTATGACAATCCCAGGGAAGCCAGTAAACCTAGTTAGAAGTTAAATTGTAAGAATGTTACAATTAAAATCCTGTTTAAGAACCTAATATCAAGTATTAGTTAAGTTGAAAAAGAAGAACAAATTAGTCTCAGCAAAATAGTGAATAAGAATTCTCATGCTGCTTGGGGTAGCATTGAGTAAAGGATAAATTAATGGGGCTGGAGCGATGGCTCATTGCTTACAAGTACCTGCTGTTCCTTCGTAGAACCCTGGTTTAGTTCCCATAACTCACATGCTGGCTCACAACTGACTTTAACTCCAGTTCCAGGGAATCCTGTGACCTTGCCTGGCTTCCAAGGACACTGTACAGACATGGTATACATACACGTATACAGACAAAATGCCTATGCATATAAAAATAGTGAATACATCTCTTTTAAAAAAGAATTAAAATAATGTATTTGTAAAAATATCTCCTACAACTGAAATATCATATTGTATGACACTCCATTCCCAACAGGCATGTTTGATAGTCACCAAAATGTTTGTAAACAAAGGTATGATTACCTTTTTTCTTTCTCCCTTCCTTTCTCCCTCTCTTCCTCCCTCCTTCTCTCTCTCTCTCTCTTTCCAGCCCATCATCTCTCCTCTTTTCCCTCCCCTCTCTTTCTCTCTGTCTCTGTCTCTGTCCCTCTCTCTCTGTCTCATGTGTGTGTGTGTGTGTGTGTGTGTGTGTGTTGTATACTATGTGCATGGTGTGTATGTACATTTG
This sequence comes from Acomys russatus, assembly GCF_903995435.1. NCBI lineage: Eukaryota > Metazoa > Chordata > Mammalia > Rodentia > Muridae > Acomys > Acomys russatus. Next base: position 64,696,988 of record NC_067138.1, on the reverse strand, counting down.
GATGTGTTCAGGTGCATGTGTCTGTATTCTCACAAAAGCCGGGCTTTCTCCACCTTGACAAAGTCTCTCGCAGAACCTGGAGCAAGCCCTGATGATCCTTTTGTCTCTGCCTCTCACATGTCCAGGTGCAGGTGCCAATGGAGCCACACTCAAGGTTTCACATGAGTGCTGGAGATCTAACCTGGTGTCATGTTTGTGTAACACACACTCTTATCTGATGAGCCATCTCCCCAGCCTCTCAAAGTACTTAACAGCATCAACATAGAAAACACACAAATGTCCTGAACAATTCCATGGGTAAGTAATTTTTTATTGTGATTACACAGCATGGAGAATGAACAATGTGAACTATACATAGGAGAATCTCACAAGTGTGGCAGCAAAATAAGAAAGATCCTACATAATAAAATCTATTTGATTCTAGTTATATAAATTTCAAATGCTGGAAAGCTTGACTGAGCACGTAACATTTGTGTTTGTTACAGTTCACTAAAAATTTCAAAAATTAATTGTGTGCAATGAATTTTACCACATATATGTAAAGCACACCCTGAGAACACCCAGATGAAAGTTAGACTGTGGCCCTCTGTGGGTTGTGAGTGTACATGACTTCTTGGTTCCCACATTATTGTGACTTTCTCTAGTTGCCTGTAATGACTGAGCTTTAGTTGTAGGTGAAGGAATGGGACCCCACAGTAATTAATTCTGGAGCCAGGTGGTGGACTGACCATTGATGGGCAATGGGTAGACACTTTCATCTAGAGCAGGACTCTTTTCTAAACATTGCAGCTGTGTTGTAAAGTCTCAGGTATTGAGTTAAAAGAGCTGAGTTTGCAGTGTGCTTCCATCTGCATCAGGGGACTAATGCAAGTGTTGTGTTGTTGAGTAGAAACCAAAACAACCAACCACCAAGACAAACAAAAAACTGACCAAAGACCAGGCCTTGTTACTTCTAGCTTCTCTACTTTTGCTGTACTGGCAATCTTCTCACAGATGAAAGAACATCTTTTATCGACTAAGGCTTACTCTATATTGATAGGGTAGACATTGAGTGGGGACACTATGTCCTGAGCCTAAACCCATGAGATCTAGTGCAGACACAGTGGATTTGGACATTCTCTGTCTCCTCTACCTGAGGGTCACTGTCTGTGCTGCCACAGCCTTTCAAAGGGTCCCTCTCACCAACACCACATCTTGCTAGGACCTCATCAACAACCATAGGAGGAGGTGCCTGTCTCCTCACCAACATAGTGGCACAAAGAAAAGGCACAGGCTTCAGAGGGAACCACACCCACATTTAGCAGTTGCTTATTCTGTGCTGTGATGCTCTCAGCTTCCTTCAAGCCCTTAGAGACCTTTTGTCTGCTTACTTCAACTTAATTTAATCTAGCAAACATTAATGGAAGATATTGAATATATTATTAATTTTTTCAGATCATAGATACAAATAAAACTATAGAGTTATCATATTTCCAATATAGTCACAAAGTATAAACAAATAGATGTCACACTCTCCTCGATTGCTGTTTGTTGGGTGGGTGTTTTGAGAATCAATGGCATTTGTTTAAGAGTAGTGTACAATCAACAGACATAGTAAATGTTCTATTAGCTCTATCTTCCTATCTTTTCTCTCCTACAGATCTGTTCTAGGCCATGTGCTTTGGGCAGCTCCAGTTCTGTGCACCAACTTGCACAATGGGAAAGCAAGATTCTGACTACAGTGCTAGGGATACATAAGTTACACTGCAGTAACAAAAACTCTCATGCTCGAGTGGATTTGGTTTTGCAAGGATTCCATTCCAGGCACTTTGTTTAGTTAGTTTTGCAATGAACTACCCAAAGCCTTCATTCTGCTCTCCTTAGGGCTTGTCAAGGACAACTGGTCTCTCTCCAGTCAGCATCATTGGAGCCAGTTCTGTGACTGAAGACAGCATCATGTTGAGGCTACCTCGAACATGCGCTGGTGGTTTTTACTGCCTGGCTCAGAGGCCATAGGGACATATCTCAAAAGGGACACATAGAAGCTGTATTCTATCTGATAACTTAAACACAGAAGCCAGCTATGTCAGAATGAATGTCCCAACTTCAAAGAGAGGAAACAAGGATGGTACCCTGCACCTACTACTTCTCAATGGAGGAGCACATAAAAAACAATGCAGTGTCATCGCTATCATTAGGACAATCTGTCACTGGTTTTAATAAACATAGGTTTACTTTTTGTCCCCACAACAAGGTTACTTTAAGTCATGCGACAAGTCATCGTAGCTATGTGGGAATCCAGTCTGATGGCAGCTTTATCTCAACAAACATCATTAAAACCTATAGGCAAGACATTTGGGTACAGTGCATCTCGGAAGGCTTCCACCCAAAGCCTTTACAGCACAAAAATGCCACAAGGCTGAGACTTCAGGTAAAGGGAAGGCAGCTCTGTCCCCAGAAGGAAAGAACCTGATTGGTTATAAGCAGTCCTAGTAACTGGGATATCAACCAGCTGGCTTCTTCTTCTTCCTCTTCTTCTTCTTCCTCTTCCTCTTCTTCTCCTCCTCCTCCTCCCCCTCCTCCTCCTCTTCTTCCTTCTTTTTCTTCAGTAACATGAAGAACACAAGATGTTTAATGCCATCCTAAATAACTTGACATATTTAACATATAACTGTCATTTACAGTTTTATAACCATTCTAGGCCTTTGTAACCCCTCAGATGAGTCCTTGTAGTTCTCTCTTCTGCAGAGGTCAGAGCCAGAAGCTTAGGACAAGTTGCTAGATTTCTCAAGCCTGAGTCACAAAGCTTTGCCATATCAATGAGACTCAGAAAATATCTGCCCCATAGGGAGTGAGTCCCCACACAGAAACCTGGGGGAAAACAGGAATTGTCTTGGTCTTGTCTCTTTAATTTCCATTATTTCCACTGTCTTGAGGCACTTCTTTAGAGGCAGTTGGATATCAAGTACTGGCTATTCAAAGAACCCCCACTCCCCGACAGCCTTAACAGGAAGCAGACTTAGCCTTGGACAACAGAGCAAGAAGCTTCAAAAGGTTCGCACATGTAAAGACCGATGAGCCCCGAAGATGTCTCTCCAGGAATGTCATTATGTCTTTCTACTTACAAAGTGATGTTTCTGCTCCAATGCTTTCTCTTCCCTGTCTCTTGTCTGCTTTACTTTAATGTTTTTGTCCCTGAAAAGCTTGGCCACTCTAAAGTTCTGAGGGTCTTAGCATGTTTCCTAAGGTTTCCGGGGAGAATTTCTCATGCAGACAAATGCAAGTGAAGCCATACAAGGTTGTACAGAAAGACACGTAAATCCTGGAGCTTGGATCCCGTCGGAGGAGACAGTGAAACATCGTTTCCTGCTTTCCTTGTCTCCAGTTCCCAGAGTTTCAGTGATAAGCCCTCTGCCCACCACCCCCCACACTGTTTTCTCTCTGTCTCTCCTCTCTCCTCTCTTGACATTCATTGCTAAGATGTGGCATATCTAAGGAAAGGCCAGAAGGGGAACCAGATTGTTCATCTTACTTATTTATGTAAAGGAGTCATCTTTTGAGCAGGCTATTACGTTCATAATCATTCAAAAATTTTAACTCATGTCTACTTACATACGGCAAATGATTCTTCTTATTCTTAAATTTACTGTATACTTTGAAATAACTCCCATCAAGTGAAAATTATCATTCTTTGAAAAATTGGGGAGTTCATCAGTGCATTTCTTTTAGCTGAGGGGACAATTTTATCCTTTAGTAAAATATGTAGTCTCTATCAACATTTAAATCTGCCTTTTCCCATCTTATCCAGGTGGGCAAACATCCTTTATTATTTTTTTAATCAATGCTTTCAAATTGTATTAAAATAAAATTTATTTTCAGTTTTGTTAAGCCATAATTTCTGTGATGAGAATTTGTATAAAGCCTTTTTTATTTCTAAGATAAATTTTGTAGTTTCTCTTTATTGGCAGGCTAGATTTTTCAAAGATGTCTCCATGTTGTTGTTATTAAAAAACAAAAACCAAAATATTCCAGAGCTTTGGTCTTTAAATGCTTTAAAATATTTTCTAAAGTTAGTGTTTTCTAATATTTTTATCTATCCGTGACCATTTTCAGTTCTTTCAGTTGAAGAACATCTTTGAGTCTTTTCATTTTTAAGGGGAAAAAAGACATTTAGCACTTCATGTTTTTTTTAAGGATGGCTTTAGCTGCCCTTCTCAAATTATTGTTTGGATAGTCTTGTTTTCAAACACTGTTAAAATGGCTCCTACTTGGTCAAATGTATCATTTCCTCAATAATAATTTTCTTAACAAGCATACTTAAATTCCAGTCTTAGGGAAAATTTGAAACTTATATTTGAATAATCATTTCTAGTTGTGTGGCACTGTGGACAGGAAATGTGGCTTATGTCATAGATGCCACTGGAGTCTACATTCTTACACCTGTTCTTGGGTCCCATCTCATGATCATATCTTCTTGTTCTATCAGGCTTCCAAAGCACTGAGTTGTCTTTTTGTGTGCAACACAACAAAGTGCTCTGGATGTGTGTAACCAACTCTCAAAGTACACATACATTGTCTTCAATAGTTAACAGCCTTCTAGGTCCTGTGTGGTGGAGAGAGATAATGGCTTCCTCACATTGTCCCCTGACCTTCATCCCCAGTCCATCAATACATAAATGCATAAGTGAGAAAAGAAGGCAACCCTTCCGATTTGTCTTCTTCCTTACATAATATTTCGAGGAGGAAAAACAATGGAGAACAAGCTAACAATAATTTCACATTTTTCTACTTTTTTCTTTTGCATTTCCCCTGCTGTCTTCATGAAACCAGGTTTTACCTTGATGTTAATATATTAGATTTTTTATTTTTCGAAATTTCCGGCATGAGTACAATGAAGCACATCCATACCTACCCTCAACTCCCTCCTCTGACTCACTGCATGTCTATTCTAATCTATCCCTTTCCTACTTCATGGAGAGAGAGAGAGAGAGAGAGAGAGAGAGAGAGAGAGAGAGAGAGAGAGAGAGAGAGAGAGTGTACTATTCTATTCTTTCTTTGAGTCACCTATGGGAGTGCCATGGGGCCATCCCCTGGAGCATGGAATACACTTTAACTTGTCACCTGACAGAGCAGCATGTTTGTTAAAGGAACAGGTATATTTTCCTCTATATTCTGAGATTCTCAGACTTTAATTGAGGCAGCCTAGCCAGTTTATGCACTACTGAAATGTTTATGTCTCCTTTGTTGCTGGCTTTGGTCTTGCTGCTCTTTGTGACTATTTGAGGCTCGTTTCATATCTCCAAATTTGGACTTTACATCTTTTGTTTTACATTTTCTATTAGTTTCTTTACAAACACTAGATGCAATGGTTCCTATGTGGTAGATACTGTATTGGGCTTTGGGCACATAAATGAAGGGGAAGCACCTTCAGTCTTTTCTGGGGTAAAGCTACAGATTATCAGGGAAAAGAAAGACAAATCGGGTACTGCATTAATTAAATCACAATTGGACGTTGATAAGTGCCGTAAAAGAATGCTGTGACATTAGAGTCTATGGCAAACGTGAATGTCCTGAAAATTTTCCCAAGAAACTAAATACCATCTGAAATATAAAGGATGAGTTGGTTAATACCAAGATGGGCCATGAAGTGGAACAATTCTTCCATGGGGACCAGTAGAAAGGACCAGTGCTGGAAGGAAGCCTTTTGGAATCTTAAACGTAAACTAACATCAACATTAAAAAGGAAAAGGTAAGCAACAAAAGACACCATGGCAGTAGTCCAGAGAACTAAGACGACCTGGTGTGAAGTGAGGTTTACAGGGGTCGATACCGATCAACTCCTGTCTCTTTAAATCTCAAAGTTAGAAATGAATCTGTAGAGATTCCGAGTCCTCCACAGCAAAGCAGTTGAGAGGAAGAATCAATTCAAAGCTTCCTTCCCACTTCCCACTTCTTCATCTTAAAATATAATTTGGGCTTTGGCACAGCTGACTGTGTTTATTATTCGTTTGTGTACAGCATATCTCCCATGTCAAGAATTTTAATTGGCATTCATATTCAGACTTGAAACAATGATTTCAACAATCCATTTGGATGAGACACTGATTTCTCCTCTCATGTCTACTTGTTCTCCTGCTCCACTGCCCTTTGCCACACATTCTGTGCTGTAGTCTACCTGGAAGGTCTGAATGCTATTTGCTTCTGTTAAGCCTCAGTGTTTACCTACACACTGTGGCCCACAGCTACCTTTTCTACAGCCTCTGTAAGACTGTTTCTTTATCTTTTCACATTGAGGATTATGCAGAAATCTCTGGTGCTGCGACTTCATTTATTCTCTTTTGTGTGCACTTTTGATGCTCATAAAACTTTTCTTAGCCTATTCAGATATTTAAGTATTTCCAGGAAGTGTTTGAGACATAGCTATTTTTGTTGGCCTGTTTGTTTTGTTTTATTTTTGTTTCTTCTTCTTGCGCACACCATTGACAGAGCCTATAAGTCCCTAGGACAGTAAACCCCATTGCCCTTCCTCTTCCTTTTTCCTCTCCACCATCATAAGACACTTCCTTGTTCCCTAAGAATTCAAGGTTCCAAAATTTTGGAGTACAAAATAATAAACATGTGTTGTTTGGTGTTTCAGACACAAAGCCTAGTACTGTGCATGGATTACCCCTTCTAATGTCATATTCTTGGCTACTCTCTGAGGAAGATTCTAGAAATATCTCATTTTGCAGATGGTGCAAACAAAGCTTAGAAAAGTCAAAACTTGATTGTATGACAGCATAATGACATGGGGTTCCCTTTGCTGGGCACAAGTGCTTAACATCTATGTGACCTCACTTTTATATCCCTGAGACAAGCAGCAGCTTCTGCAATGGCACAGTGTGTCTGCTACTTCTCCCACGGCATCCACAGACAGTTCCTGTACTTAATCAAGATCCAAAAGTCCTTGGATGAAGAAAGATCTACCAGGTTCTAGAAATAGTCTTTCTAGAACTTATTTTCCATCATCATCAATTAAGTCCATGATGATGTGGAAGTGTCTTTATATATTATGTATTTGCGAGGTTTTAGTAGAAATTTGGGACAGGCTGGGTCAGGACTAGTAGCTGCTTCCTACTTTTTCCAGAGGGTTCAATTTATTTTTTGACCCTCCCAGCTCTTAGATGACAAGTTGTCCTTTTTAAGCTTTCCCCAAAGCCTTTGGGAAGCCTCCTTACTATGAGCTCCCCCAGTGTTCCAACACAGCTGCTCTGCCCTGCTCTTCATCAAAGTGAGTTCACTTTCATGCTGATGGTCTTCTTGCTCCCAGTTAAGGCTGACGTCAGTCAGTTGATTCCCTTCACTTCTGAGATGATGTTTCCACAGAAATGTACACATAACTGCAGCACACTGGATGCTTTATTCTGAAGAGTTTTCAAATGACACAAGGAACATTCCGACACTTGCAAGGCTTGGCCAGCTTGTACCTTTTGCAAGGAACAGTCTCAGCTTTCTCCCTCTGGCCAGGTGGTTGGTTTTTGGGTTCTATGTCAGTATCCTCCTAGTCTCACTTCTTTGTCTGTCATTGTACCATATTTTAGACTCTAAATTACTTTCTCATTTAACACCATTTAGATGCACCCCACTACCTATTTCTCCTATTTTAAAAGTCTTTTTTAATAGATACAGTTGACCTGCAATTGCTATTTTTCATCCTGAGCACCATCCTGTCAAGTCATTCTAATACTAAAGCGCCTTACTTAACAATTCTGTGCTTTTTTTCTTCCCTTTACTGAACCTGTCCTGCACCCATTGGCTTACACATATGGGGTGGGATGGTGTGATTTGCTCGTGAATGTACCATCCATTACCTTCGAGGCCCCCTGATACTTTCTCCGCTCTTGCTTTGTTTCTCATATTATCTACATTTGCAGTTTTATCTGGGTTTTTTCCCTCTCTCTAAAAATCAGCGACTCAGGCCAGGAATTCTCTTGCCAAACACATTCTTTCCAGTCTCTGTGAAATTCCTCCAGGCCCATAGGAATCTCCTTTCAACCCACTGCTTTGGAGAAGTGCGCCCCTTTGAAACTTGGAAAACAAATTGCTGAATAAGCTCCTTGGTGCTCCCAAGGTGAGATCATATGCAAGGCTCTCCTGTTACTCATGACCTTGATCTTACCCCAAAAACATTTACTCTAGGCCTTTAAGTTAAGGAGCACCACCCACCTCCCATATACGTCATTTTTCTTTGGAATGAAGAAAGAAGCAGCTGCCTTACACCACTAAAAACAGAGTGGGAAAAAAAAACTATGATCCAAAGACAAGGAAAGCTGCATTTTCATGTGTCCTGTAGCTCTGGACTCCTCAACAAAGCCAACTGTTGCATTGTTTCATCTTCTGTCTTACCCATCGAACAGGGTGATTATTATATAAATGCTGATAAATGTGGATAAAATTTCCTATTGCACGTTCATATTTCCACAAAGGCTTTTTTATGAAATTTTGAAAGAAGTGAAACCTCAAATCCAATAAATCGATGTGCATTAAACATCTGTCTCTATCTTGTACGTTTACCAAAGCTTTAACTCTCCTACATTCACTCTTTGAAGGGGAGCAGCTATCTTTCCTTCGTGCTTGTTTCCTGAGAAGCTTTTTCAGACATCAAATTACACGAGCAATGGTATTTATTAAAAGTATCCCCAATTTACTTTTCTGACTCTGTTGAATAATTTGATTCCATTATTACCCATAATGCTCCAGTCACTGTCTCAGGATTGTCTACGGCCACTAACCCAGTTGTCAGTTTAATATGAGCCAGTGGTGTAGCATGAGTCTAGACACAGCTGTACGGTGTTCTTTTCTGTCTAGAGCAATGGTTCTCAACCTCCCTAGTCATGTAATCCTTTAATACAGTTCCTTATGTTGTGACCCCCAACCATACAATTATTTCATTGCTACTTCATGACTGTAATTTTGCTACTGTTATGAATTATAAGTAAATACCTGATATGCAGGATATCTGATATGTGACTCCATAGGGGTCATAGCCCATATGTTTAGAAACACTGGGCTAGAGACTAGAAAGGATTTTCTGACAACCCTGTGCCGAGACAAAAAATTTTAAATGCCACTATACACAGTCAGTGGATACCTGCACACAGAATCTATGGGAGTGGGAAAATCATGCAATATCCCAAAGAGTACTTTATCAAGATATATAGCCATACCAATAAGCCTTGGAGAGGGTTAACTCAGAAACTGTTTAATATTTTATAGTACTAAAATATTTTAAAAGAAAAGTAGTTAACAAAAGGAATGACAACTTCATTTGGGGATATAATATATTGTGGCAGGCAGGATTTTAAACACGCTCAATCAGGGTTTCATGGCCTAATCTTCACAATAGTTGATGATAAAATGGTGCTATCATTTCTCTCTTTATTTTATACTTTCCAGAACAATTGATTTTAAGAAGAAGAGACTAGGTGGTGAGAGGTGTCTCAGAGATTAAAAGTAATTATTATCTTCCAGAGGACCCAGATACAGTCCCCAGCATGCACACAGTGGCTCACAACCACCTGAAACTTTAATTCCAGGGGATTTGACGCTGTCTCTGGCCTCCATGAGCCCCGACACAAACACGGTGTGATTACACATGAGCAGGCTTAACATTCATTCACATAAAAAAATGACCTAAAACAACTTTAGGGAAAAAAGACAAGGTTATCCAGACAATCATTTTAGAAATTGAAAAAATTTAAAGTAATACATAAAAAATAAAATGTTACTCATTTGTAAGAGACCATGAGGAGTTTCAGTGCATTTGTGCATTGCTTGGTGTTTAGGGATAACTATGCCTTTCTTCCTGAATACTACTTCTTCATGGCCAAACCATTCAAAACTCTTTCTTCTAGTTTACTAAAAGTACAGTGTACTTATTGACTTTTACAGTTTTCTTACTGTTCAGTAGCTGACATAATGGGCACCTACTATCTAACTAGAATTTAGTTTTTATTGGTCAACATCTCCCCATCTCTCCTTCTCTCCTAACCTCTCCCCCAGCCTCGGGAACAGCCATTCCACTGCTCCCTTCTATGGAACTGTTTATGTTTGCCACATATGAGGGATATCACAACACACTTGTCTTCCTGTACCTGGCCTATCTTGCTTGACGTGATGTCCTCTAGCTAGCTCTGTCTGTGTTCTCACAAATGATAGGCTCTCAGTCTTGTGGGTGAGCCCTATTCTACTACGAGGTGTGCTATGTTTCCTTACTTGTTTATTGGTTGGCAGACTCTTGGATTATTTTCATTTCGTGGCTTTTGCACATAGACCATGAGAATGTGTGACTGTAGATATCTCTTTGCAAAAAAGGAAACACTATGCCTTTTGGAAATTACTTTTTTCAATGAATCAAGGCCAGTCTGAAACACATAGAATTATTGATAATATTTAAAAAGTGATGACTTCCCATGTACAACAGAGACTTATGAAATGTGTTCCAATACATACACACCATAGACTATGAGAAAGTTTTTCATTACACTTACATTATTTTAAAAATCACAGTGAACTGTGAAATGAGGAGAATAATATAACTTTTCAGGAACAATATAATCCTAATTATGAAGAAAATTTCAAAGCGAATGTCTAAGAAGCAATATGTTAGAGTAATAATAATAAGTTGCCAGTGTACAGAGAAGTTGTGGTTTATATTTTTCTTGTCTTTAACATTTTCTAAACTATTTAAAATGCCAGTCTATTATATCAGCAACAGAAAAGTGAGGGGGGAAAGAACAGCAAAGGAAAGACTCTCTGCTATCAAAATGCCAAAGTGCTCACGTGGTACTTTCAGTAAATTCTTCTAGACTCACCCTGGAACCTCAATCCTTCCTCCTGTATGAACCTTTATTCCACTATATTAACTATAAGCATGTCTAGGTGCTCCTATTGGCTTAAGTCTCTTTAGGTAGATCAGTGTTGTCTTTTTCATTTGTAGATTCAACTCCAACTTTAGCAGCATTTATTGTCATCTTTCAAATAAAAATTTGTCCTCGGGTGCTTGTAGCTCACACCTTTATTCTCAGCACTCGGGAGACAGAGGCAGGTGGATCTGAGGCCAGCCTGGTCTACAAAGAGAGTCCAGGGCAGCCAAGGCTAACACAGAGAAACTCTGTCTCAAAAATATCAAAACCAACTAATTGAACAAAAATTAGTCCTTACTTTCATTCAGTCACCAGGTCCCTCATATGCCTCTTATTTAGTACACAGTACCCCAGGCATGATTAACTGGAGAAACAAGTATAAACGAGGTAGGATATAATCTTTGAGAATCTTTATGAACATTTTAAAGAGTGCAAGTAATTTCCAGGACTAGTAATTATTTAGGTTCATTGCAAGAGTTCTGTTCTTGGAATGCCAATTTCCAACCCTTGTTATTTGATATTAGTGTCTCCCAAAAACCACGTGATCACTCTGTTCCTGTGCTTTCTCCTCACAGCAGGGGCTTGACTTCTACTGTCTGATGCTTCCCTGTCTATCCAAGACCACATTCCAGGCCTGCATTTCCATCCTCGTCCTCTCCAACAAGCCAAACCTATGGTGGCTGCATTGACACTGTTCCTTTATTCTTGGCTCTCCCTGGTTCTTCCTGGTTCATAATCCCAGGAAAACCTCAAACCCTATCAGCAGACGGACTTTATCACCTCTGTTTCTAGATGGTATAGAGTGCGAGTGTGTTCCCAATATTCTACACCACCGGCGAGTCTGAACTCCCTGTTATATCTCTCCTCTCTTCTCCACTGAAGCCATTTTCTTGTTTCTTTCTTCCTTCAAAACAAGCCCATCTGAGAGTATTCCACTTTCTAAGCATGCATTTCAAGGAGGGTGGTCTGTCATGTGAGGACTGTCTTCAAGATGCATTGAGGAACTGAAGAAGCTCAGGAGGAGAGGAAGGTGGCAGGGATGATCCCTTGGAAAGACAAGTCTCCCTTGCACGTTTTAAAAACTCTCTTGCCTATTCATTTTGTTGTAACAGATAGATAGTTGTCAGAAATAATGGCCTCTTAGAAAACATGGGGTTTTTACATTGGTAGGAAGATTATATGTAGCCTGCTTATACAATCTGAGACCGCCTGCTCAGGAGGTACCACCCACAGTAGGCTATGCCTGCTCCCATCAATCATTGACCAAAACGATGCTCCCCAGACTTGTCCACAGCCAATCTGATGGCTGCAATTCCTCAGTTGAAGTTCTCTGTTCCTAGATGACTCTAGTTTGAGTCAAATTAGCAATAACAAACCACCAGTTTTTGTTAGGGTGGAGGACCAGTTTGTCCTAACTCAAACTCTCAACACAACACCATACAATTTAACTCTATATTGACATTAAAGTCCCTCCATGTTTCTGGTTTGTGCTAGACTTCTTTCCTTTTGAATGGCCACATTAGAACATGCTTGAAACAAGTTAAAATAAAAAGTGTACATAATATAATTTGCTTGACATAGTCTGGAAATGACAGAAATAAATCATAGCAAGATAATTTCGTAGAATTATTGTTTAAATGTGGTTGTCATTATCCCAGGCCTCCAGCAAAGTCTAGGGACAGATGTGAGGGAAGCTCACTCCTTGCTCTTGAGAAATTCAGTCTAGAGCAGTAGTTAGGAGTAAACCTCCCAAGGTCAGATGGCTTAGCTTTAATTCCCTCTGTATTATTTGATACCTGTGCAGCCCTGAAACAGGCAAGGGGTCTTCTATTTGAAATTGTCAATGAAAATGGTAAGATGGCACAAAGTAGTGAAATTAAGCTGGGCAATCCTGGAAGAGTTCGCTAACAGAGGACTTGATGGAGGTCTGTGAGAAAGAGAGATCAGTTTGAAATATCATTGCTGTGTAGGCAAAACCTGACTATGGCATGGCAGTAGAGAGGAGTAGCCTGACCAACACCCGCTGAAGGCCTGTGGCTTTCAGCTGAATCTGGAGAGGTATAGGAATTTGGTGAGTGAAGAACTCAGAAGAGGAATATTATAACCGAGACATATGGCCTTGCAACTGTTGTCCCCATGGAAGCCCATTAGATGTGTATACAACCACCAAGTATGTAGACCTCTTGGGGCTACTATCAGTTGTCATGTAGGGACTCTAAAACTGAGCATCTTGAAAGCCAGGCAAGAAGGATGAACTTCATCCTATAGGACTTGAGCACCATTAAAGGATTCCATGTGAAATACTATCTGCCATTGAAAGTTGTTCTACAAGAAGGTGCCTGAGGAGAGCCATGCCTGGAAGGATGGCAAATTCCTTGGAATTTGGATTAGATGTGTGCTTGTACTGCCGATACCGCAGACTTCAATCAAGGTGATTCATGCAGAATTTTGCAAACATGCAATGTAGAAGAAAGTACATATTTATAGCTTTGTGCTTGACTGCTCACTGCTGTTGGCATTGCTTTCCAAATAGCAACGGGTCGGGGTGACAGTCGCGGGGGGGGAACTCAAATTGTTCAACTACAGGTAAATGGGGTGGTGAGGAATGTACTAGAATAAATGAGAAATAAAAAGAGCTGGAATTAAGACAACAGTACCAGAGAGACAAAGAAAAGAAGCAAGAGTCAAGCAGACAAGCATCAGAATGGAATTATCACTACCGTATTTTAACTGACGGACTGTGGTGTTTCAAGTGTGTCTTCCCAAATTTGACAAAACAGAGCAGCACAGCTGCACTTGACAAATTTACTCCCAATGCCGCACATAGTTTCTAAACGAACTTTCTAATACTCCAGGAAATAGCTGACCAACATATTCTTCAAAGTCTCACTTGTATATTTTCATTCATCTACTTACTGAGTGTTACCAAGCTTTACTACTGACTGAGAAATGTACTGAGTTCTGTTTACAACCAAATAAATAATACGCATTTCTTGGCCTTAAAGATGTTTGCAGTCCAACACGATAAACAGATACTCAAAAAGAAAAACAGATAAGACTCATCAACTAGGAAATTTAAAAAGGATATGACTGTCATATTTAATATTCAAGAAACATATTTAAAATATTTTTAGATTTGCTTATTTTATTTCATGTGTGTAAATGTTTTTCCTGTGCATATGTCTGTGCACTGTGTACATTCTTGATTCTTGTGAAGGTCAAAACAGGGTATTGGATCCCATAGAATTGGAGTTATGGATGGTTGTGAGCCACTGTGTGGATGCTGAGAGTCAAACCCAGATCTCTACATGAGCAGCAAGTGCAGAAGCCACTGAGCCATTTCTCCAGCCTTATCAGAGAATATATTTTAAAGTTTAGTACTGTCTTTTCTTTTGCTAGTTCCTCTTCAGATTGGGGCTTTCCAAATCTGTCCATCTCTCTTCACATTTTCCAGGGTAAGTTCGTTTACTTCCACAGCTTTGTATAGGCTATTTATTTTGAAATCTCCAGAATTAAATTTCCAGCCCTGATTTCTTATGAACCACAGATTTTCATGACCCAGTCAATTACCTAATATCTTTATGGTAAGGATTCATGAATATCCCAACTATGACATGTCCAAGGCTTAAAATTGGGAGTTAAATTTTCTCCTTTCCCAAATGTTTTTCTCCTGGTGTTATCTTTGTAACCAAATGAAATCCTCTTCTCTTCAACTACAACAGAGCCCTTAGCATTGGCATCTCCTCCTTGAATTCTGAAACCCTCTCCTAACTTTATTCCTTTTTACTAGTCCCACCCTACTCAAGCCACCATTACTTCTCATCAGAACCACTGAGGTAGCTTCCAAGATTTTCTCTGCAAAGTTATTACTGCATGCTTCACAGTGATTTTCTACAAAATCATGTTTTAAAATCACACACACACACACACACACACACACACACCCCTAACTATGCTAATCTGTCTTAAAAATCCATGCATAATTTTTCTTGCTTTTAGATATGCTATAAATTCAGTATGACTTTCATTGTTCTGCAAGACCCAAGACATGACTAACCAGCTCTGGTGTCTTTATGAGATGCTCTTACTTTCATAGCCTAATTGTAGAACTCTTTCAATTCCTCAAGTATACTCTGTCCTTGCATTCCTTTGGGACCTTGTCCTTGTTCTTTCCATTTCCTGTTTGCTTTTTAATGTATAAGCTATCATTCTCCAAGGTAGTATCTATTTCCTTGTGCATCCATTTCCTCTTCTCACATGTTAGCACGTGAGCTCCACACAGGAGGGACTTAGTCTACTTCGACACACTCAACATCCAGAGGCATCTCTGACACAGTGCATTCAGACAATGAATAGGCATTTAATGGTCACTTGGCCACTCATCAGATTGCTCATTTCATTACTTTTCTCTGTTGCACACCACCCACTTCTCTGTAACATGTGTCACAGTTACAGTTTGCCATTTACTTATGATGGGCACAGATAGTGGTTATGACTAAGAAGGATTCAGATGGGTCCACGTGACATCCATTCACTTGACCATGTCTACCCCTCTGTTATCTTCTAACAACAGAAGCAGGAGCAGGTCGGGTAAGAAGAAGCATCCTCAGGTTAAGTTGAACTATAATTCTAGATCTATAGCACTCAGGTTTCAAGAAGTGGGACTTGGTGCTTTGGGAGTCCCAAAGGACGGAGGAATAGATGTTGTCCCAGGAAACGAGAATCTAGTAGTGGTCTTAAAGGTTAGTGCTATCTGTATGACATTAGTCTTTTTGTGCCATGGGCACTCCCTCTGTGTAACCAAACTAATACCTAGACCAGATTGGAAGTAGAATCCTGGAGTCCACCTACTTCTTAAACGCTTTTCTATCCTCTATCCATCTACCCTTTCCACCTGTGATGTAAGAAACCCAAACTCAATATCCAGCATTCTACCTGACACTGAGCTAGGCAAAGGATGCTGAAAGATAAGCAAAGCCAAGTGCCGGAGCTTGAGGAGTCTGCCACTCATTATTGGAATCATATAAACTGGCATCTCTAATTTAGTATTTTGATGACAAAACCAAATTCTGCAACTATTCATAAAGGTGAAATGGTTTGGTCTGATGTTTTAGACTTACTACCCTGGAGGGTACATAACAAATCTAAGGATACAGGTAAGATCTGAAGTGAAGATGCACTTAGCTGTCCACTCTGTGTGCCCTTTGTTGTGATTTCAGTGTGTGCTTCTGTCTCTATACAGACTACATACAGAGTCATATATCCTGATATTTGAGCAGAGGCTTTAGAGAATCTTTCTACTTCTGATTTTAACCTAGACTCCCCCTGCCAAGAGCTACCCATGTGGACCCTGTATATACACACACACACACTTGCCCATCATTGTACTGCACCGCAGACAGCTCTCTGGGCATGCAGACATTGGCAATTGCCCATGGTTTTATTTCCCCAGGTACCTAGTGTAACACAGCCACTGCCTGACAGATCTAATCACAGGCAGGGTCTCTTTCGCAGTCACCCCAGAGTAAAAGCTCAGCGTGTTCCCAAGGAAATGACTGAAACACACAAATCAATTGCCCTTTTCTTCCCTCTTTTTTTTTCTGACCCCATTTTGAATGCAAGTATGAGGTTTGATAACAGTACCAGGAAAGGAGGTGGGTTTCACACGTCCAGGGATGCATCAAAAGGAAAAAAGGCGACACAAAGATAGAAACACTCAGCCTTGCACCAACCTCAAAGATGACCACAGCCTCTCCAGGGAATAGCCAGGAACCCAATCAAGCTCTCAAATGTCAGTGTCAGAATGGCAAAAACTTCCAATACCCACTCCGCACTGCCTGGCTTTACATCGCCGCCGTCGTTCTTGCTGTCCCTTGCCCACACAGTGAATACATGTCTCCAGGTATCTGTTTATGCTCTCCTTGTACCTGAACCCTATATGCCAGGACAGCACATGGAAATTCAGCAGCCTATCTATGAGGCTTTCCATGGATGATTTCCTCTAACATGTTCACACTAATCTAAATATAATTTCCATGTGACACTCATCTATGTGTGCCCCACATCTTAACTATTGATGCTTGTATATTAACTTAGCTGCTACACTGGGAGATTCATGTATCATCGTTTAGGGCTCAGCACATCGTTTAGGGCTCAGCACCCAGAAAACACTAGATTAAAGTTGGTTGATTAAGTAGGTGAGATGGAACTAGAGCTCACAGATGTAAGTGACCCATTTTTTAGCCTTTAGAGACAATATCTAATCATGAAAAGAATTTGCTGGAGACCTATTTGTTTCAGAAAGAGGCTAAGGATGAAGGAATTGTAGTGAGTGTGTATTCCTGTTTTCTTGCCAAGAGGTACATTGTTCTTCCAAGTGGTCTTCTCCAAATGCTGGTAAAGCATCATTCTGAAAGACTGGGATGTGTGCTTGTTTTAGGAACAGTTGTATGTGTTTGGAATTCTAAGCTTCCCTTTATAGTCATGTTGCCATGAGAAATCCACCCATCATTTTGTAAAGTAGGTGGCAGTCTCCACTACAGGGGAATGCCATAAAGGACAGAGATGGAAGTGCCTTAGACATCCCCTTACATCTTGCTTAGAATCACATTTGGACTGCATACACAGATGCTTATTTTTTTTTAACCATGCTATATTTTCTTCCTTTTTTTTTTTTAATTCCTCACTGCCTGGAAATGAGAGACTAGGCTTGCATGTTCATTTTAGCATTCTTGTTGGGGCTGTAGTTCAGTGCTAGAGTACCCTCCTTCACAAGCATAAGCCCTGTCTCTCACTTCTAGAAACACACACACACACACACACACACACACACACAGAGACAGAATGAATGAATGAATGAATGAATGAATGAATGAATGAATGAACCAAGTCTCCCTCTTTGCTGCACCTTCACCTGAATGTGTGTATGGCCTCTGTCAAGTCAGGTCATCTCCGACAAGATCAGGTGCACCCGGGGTGGTAGAGCCTTAGACAAGTTAGGTCTTTTCATATTGAAATTTGGTCTCTGAGTCTTAAAACTGAATTCACAGATTGTGAGCAGTTCCATTTTAAGCCAAATGGATCCGGCCTATGGAATTCCCTTCCATGGCTGGTCAACGCCGTCTGTAACCCCAAATGGTAAAGCGTCTTCACTTCCATCACCCCAGCTCTCATTCAGGTTCTCTCCTGAACAACTGCTCTTCATCTGCTAAGGGTCCAGCTTCATGTTTGTTCTACTTCAGTACATCCTCTCTACAGTAAGAAGGAAACTTCCAGAGTCTAGTTATGTGAGGCCTCTGCTGTTCCATAGCTCTTTAGTGGTTCCTGTTTGCCTAATGAATATTCCCTTCAAGGTCTTCTAGAGGGATACAAAGACAGACACTGACAATAACACAGCCAGGAGGTATTGCAGCAAGGATGGGAGGGGTTACCTGTGTCTCATTTCTCTGGCTGTACAGGGTGCACTCACTGTCAATCATCTACTCTTCCGCTTCTTCGTTATCTTAGACAAAAGATGCCCCATTTCCCCCCCCCCCCTCATTTGGTGCTTCTCTTTGATCTCTTTATATCCTTTCTTGGTAGAAAAGTTTCTGCATATCTAGAGATATAAAGCCCAACCCATGATAGGCGTGCTTATTGGAGTATCTTAACAGTTAAAGTTTGGAGCATTATTTTTCTTTTTTAAAACATATTTTATTAATTTTTTCATATTACATCTCAATTGTTATCCCATCCCTTGTATCCTCCCATTTCTCCCTCTCTCTTATTTTTCCCTTACTCCCCTCCCCTATGATTGTGACTGAAGGGGACCTCCTCCCCCTGTATATGCTCATAGGGTATCAAGTCTCTTCTTGGTAGCCTGCTACAATATTCTTTTTTTTATTTTTATTTTTTATTTTTTAATGTGTAAGATTTTTAAAAAATTTTTTTATTAATTTATTCTTGTTACATCTCAATGGTTATCCCATCCCTTGTATCCTCCCATTCTTCCCTCCCTCCCATTTTCCCCTTATTCCCCTCCCCTATGACTGTTCCTGAGGGAGCATTTTTCTGATACTAATAAGTAGGATCCATTTTCATTCTCAGTTACAGGCTCCCTTTTCTTTACTGACTTTGCTGATAAAAGAATAGGGGCATACTCTGATGGCATAAAAGTGTACAACAAAAAAACCAGAATAGCTAAAACAATCTTGTACAATAAAAGGTGCTCCGGAGGAGTCTCCATACCTGATCTCAAACTGTACTATAAAGCAATAGTAATTAAGACAGCATGGTACTGGCACAGCAACAGGCTGGTTGATCAATGGAATCGAATCGAAGACCCAGAGAGGAATCCACCCACATATGGTCACTTGATTTTTGACAAAGAAGCCAAATCCATTCAATGGAAAAAGGATAGCATCTTCAACAAATGATGCTGGTCTAACTGGAGGTCTGTGTGTAAAAAAATGCAACTGGACCCATATTTGTCACCTTGCACAAAACTCAAATCCAAGTGGATTAAAGACCTCAACATAAAACCAGAGACACTAAGTCACTTAGGAGAAAAAGTGGGGAAGAGCCTGGAACATATTGGCACAGGAGACAACTTCCTGAACAGAACACCAACAGCCCAGGCCTTAAGGTCAACAATTAATAAATGGGACCTCATGAGGCTGAGAAGCTTCTGTAAGGCAGGAGACACGGTTAAGAGAACAAAGCGACAGCCTACAGACTGGGAAAAAATCTTCACCAACCCTAATCTGACAAAGGTCTAATATCCAAAATACATAAAGAACTCAAGAAATTAAACATCACCAAACCAAATAACCCAATTGAGAAATTGGGCTCAGAACTAAACAGAATTCTCAACAGAGGAATAACAAATGGCTGAGAAACACTTAAAGAAATGCTCAACCTCCTTACTCATCAGGGAAATGCAAATCAAAACAACTCTGAGATTCCATCTTACACCCATCAGAATGGCTAAGATCAAAAATTCAAGCGACACCACATGCTGGCGAGGATGTGGGGAGAGAAGAACATTCCTTCATTGCTGGCAGGAATGCAAACTAGTACAGCCACTTTGGAAATCTATCTGGTGCTATCTCAGAAAACTGGGAATAGGGCTTCCTCAAGACCCAGCTATTCCACTCCTTGGAATATATCCAGAAGATGCTCCAGCACACAACAAGAAAATTTGCTCAACCATGTTCATAGCAGCCTTATTCACAATAGCCAGAACATGGAAACAGCCTAAGTGTCCCTCAGTAGAAGAATGGATAAAGAAACTGTGGTACATATACACTATGGAATACTACTCAGCTATTAAAAAAAAGGAATTCCCGAAATTTGTGGATAAATGGATTGAGCTAGAAATGATCATAATGAGTCAGTTAACCCAGAAGCAGAAAGAATCAAATGGTATATACTCACTTATATCTGCATACTAGCCCAAGGGGTATGTCCCACAAAAGCCTTCACTTACCAGGAACATCCTATTGGGACTCTGAATGAGAGAAGCATGGGAGAATAGCAAAGTAGAAGGATCCAGAGGGTCCTAGAAATCTACAAGTAGAACATTATGATAGGCAGATTTGGGCCCAGGGGTCCCATTCAAACTAAGGCACCAGCCAAGGACAATACAGGCAGTAAACTTTAAACCCCTACCCAGATCTAGCCAATGGTCAGAACATTCTCCACAGTTG
Source organism: Acomys russatus (assembly GCF_903995435.1). Lineage (NCBI taxonomy): Eukaryota > Metazoa > Chordata > Mammalia > Rodentia > Muridae > Acomys > Acomys russatus. The sequence continues at coordinate 64,676,419 of NC_067138.1, read as the reverse complement.
AGTGGAGAGTGGGGTATGACTTTCTCATGTACTCTGGTGCCTCACATTTGACCATGTCCCCTGGAGGGGGAGACCTGGTGGCACTCAGAGGAAGGACAGCAGGTTGCCAAGAAGAGACTTGATACCCTATGAGCATATACTGGGGGAGGAAATCTCCCTCAGGAACAGTCATAGAGGAGGGGAATAAGGGGAAAATGGGAGGGAGGAAAGAATGGGAGGATACAAGGGATGGGATAACCATTGAGATGTAACAAGAATAAATTAATTAAAAGAAAATTTTAAAAAAAGGGTACAGAGTTTTAAAAACTCAGAATTCCCGTAACTCCTCCTCCTCATTAAATTCTCAATCATTATGTTATACAATAATAAGTTTAGTTTTTTCCTTCATTTGTTCATATGTTAGAAATACTTCTATATTGTCAGTGGCCAGATGCCACTCTGAATGGACCTGATCTTGTTCTTCTAGGAAACCAAAAATTTTAAGCGACATTTTAATCATCGAGACAGCAATGAAATTCTTCACATTATCCCAGTTCCCTGTCTTTATTTACACTCCCTTTCCTAACAAAAAGAATGGTTAGGCTTTATTAGAGAACCGTGGGGCTGCCGAGATATCTCAGTCTCTACAGGCCTTGTTACAGAAGCATATGGGCATGCATTTGTGTACCCCCGCACCCACATAAAAGACACAACTGTAATACCAGAACTGGGAAGGCAGAGACAAATGGACTCTAGGGGCTTGCTGGCCAGTCCATCTAGCTAAATCAGAAGGTTCCAAGAATGGAAGAGGCCACATGACAAATGATTAGGTGGGAGAGGTAGCAGGCATTTGACACTAACCTGTAGTCTCCATACACAGACATGACAGGTACACACACAGATATATTACCTTATATACAAATGCACAAGCACACACACATGAAAGTCACTTAACTAATTTCCTGGCTAAGCCAACAAACATTTTGAATAGTAAGGTAAGTTCTCAAAGCCATTGTTTGTTTTTTATTGAAAGATGAGTATTCACACTATTTTTTTATTAAATATGATTGGTCCATTTTCTATATCATAAAACAAACTGAAGCTTGGAGAATGTATTTCTTTGGAGCAGAGCCTGCCCTGAGAATAATACAAAAGTGACTCACATAGTTAAAGATGGGACAGTGGTCTCAGTGTGAGATATTTTTCGCATCTAAGGACACAACTCATATGAATATATGTTACACACAGGCTTCTTCTAAGGTTTACATATCACTGTGGGAAAGTTTCTATCATATCTCTATTTTGCAAATAAACCTTTTAGCCCAAATACTTTGAATTTAAACATGCCGTAGGAAGGACAGAGTGAGCACAAACCATATATATATATATAAGAATTGAATTAATGTTAGGTTTTTATCCTACTGAGTTGTTCAAGAGTGCACTTCTGAGCACATTAAGGCAGTATGTGTGTCACTGTCATTCAATAACACACACATTTTCATCACAGCTGCCTCTTTTTGACCTCAGCTACACTTGGTTATCTCTCAATTTCTTTACTGTTCCATACATTTCACCTTTAAGATGGTCTTGATATTGATTACAAAAGAAGTGTTAAGTCTACTGTTTAAAGAAAAATATTATACTGGTCCCATCCGTATTATGTATGCTTCTTGAGTTCAAAAATTCAGGGACCTTTCATTATTCAAATTTTGAGAATATACCGAATGAATGAATGCTAACTTTGTACATCTGTACAGATGTTACTGGATGTATTCTTACCCAAGACAGATTAATGTTGAGGTCACTTGTAAGTAAAGCACCATGCAATGATATGGTTTATATGCTAAGAAACATTTAAACGTACACTGTTTGAGATAAATACTGAAAGAAACTGCTGGCCCTTTGGTTGAGTTTGGTTTCTGCTTCATTTTCCTCTAAATGTGTATGAGAATTTTGCAGTAAGGTCATGGTTTCCTCAGTGGCCAATGATTTTAGTTTATTTCTAAATTTTGTTCCATTTTATAGATTTTTAAAACCATTTTAAGTTTATGCTTAAAATATCCCCCATTGAAGCTACTGAAAAAAAATTCTCAAAACCAATAGCATTATACTCTAAAATAGTAAGTTTCCAAGTAACATACTTTCCAAGAAAGTGGCCCATACTTTTTTTATTACCCAGTTCATTGCTAAGAAATAAGATTGGATACATTTTACTCTATAAAACCCACACTAATAAACAAAATATCTGACCAAATGAAGTTTTTTTTTAGAACCAAGTTACTACTTTTGTGCCATCAAAATAACTTCTGGCAGTCAAATTTGCACTCCTATGTGATAGCCGGCATGCTCGCTGACCTTTCTTCACACGTCCTTGGCAATAGCTGAGACACTGTGTGGTGCCCTTGCTCCTGCTTCTGCCTGTCACTCCACTCACTGTTCATTCTCAGCTCCTTCCTTTGCTTTCTGGCTTCAACCATCATCATAGTGAACCCCACGGGGCAGAGTCTGGATATGGGGTCCTCTAAGACATACTGCCTGCACAAGGATCTGAAGCGGGCTGCACCCACGGTCTTGCACAAACCACTCAACCTCTCAGACCCAGTTCTCTCAGCTACAAAATCAGGATAATCATTGCATCTCATAGGGTTACCAATGTGACATCCATACTCCTAAGGCTCGATGGACAGACAGTGTTCAGCCAACACTTGAGCTGGGGTTGTCAGTTTATTCCAGTATCCTGAAGATTACAGGCAACGCAGTATCACTTTGGGTTTCTGTTTTTCCTCACCTTTTCTGTATGCAAGCCACACATGATCATGGTCCACTCTGCGGTGGGGCCTAGAAACAAGAGGGGAAGGCAAGGAGAAGAGTAGTGTTCTTTGTGAATAAGACTAGACACAAGATGGACTTAAGGTTTTTTGAAGGAATGAAATGGAGGTCCATTGATTTATTGCTTTCCTAGAGGTCTTGGCAATACTAAGTCACGCTATACTCACCCTATGTCTCTTGGAGAATGACTCACTCTTGTCTATAAGCTGTGATCTTGGTTGTCCCTCATGACTGAGATGGTGTGTTCTGCTTTACCTTTCCCTCCTCAAGACCTAGTGGCTCTTATGATAGAGGATCCTTCAGTTGCTTTGGAAAGAGGTAGCTTTGTCGGTATTTTGGACGTACAAGTTCACAAGAGCCCTTTCAGGAAAACTGAATTAGATTACAGTTCAGTTGGATTAGAAAACATCATATACCTATATAAGAGACTTCCTAAGGAGTCAGATTCCTATGGGGAAAAAAGAGGCAGAATCTGAGGAATTTCCCCAAGCCAAACTCTAACTAATAAGGTGTGGGCCCAATGCCAAGCCTCTAAAATGTGCCTGCTCTCACATCTTGGGATGTGTTCATGAGCAGACACTGATGAGAAGCCCCACTTTTGGTGGAGGGCCCAGGTGAGGGAGCTTGGAGCTTCTAGAGAGGCAGAGAACCAATGTGTTAGATATATCCACAGTCTGAGGACCTACTGGTTCCCACACACCATGGAGTCATGGAGGACAATTTTCGTGCCTAAAAATCCTTCTTTCTATTTTATGGAAATCAAGAGTTGTCACTTGCTGCCCACACAATGGACTTTTTTCTTGAAAAGGGGCCCAGTGATGCCATAGAGTCAGCCCAAACCTAAGCTTTGATGGCCTTGCTTTGTGATTTTTTTTCAGTCAGGAACTTAGTGCTTATACGGCCCACTTTTTTCCCTGGTGAACTTGGGAGTCAAATGCTGTGGTAATGCTGTGCTTGGCCATTTGGACTCTGTATTGACCACAAGTGGAACTACCACACTATACCCATGTAACTTCTCTTAGTCCTTGCTTTTTGAAGGGAGGAGAGGCAGAGATGCTGAACAATCTGGAAGACGATCTGGCAGATATTCCATCCCTAAGCCACTTCTTAAAGTATCTTTAGAAGAAAAGCTCTGTGCCTCCCAGACAGTTCTCTGCTGCTGTGAGAATGGGGCATAATAGAAACATCCCCTCATCCCACATGTGGGAAGGATAGCGAAAGCTGGACTTTTTCATCTTCTCAAAATAGATGGGGAAGACGAGGACGGTCTCCCAGGTGATCTGGCACTTTTGCGTGTTTTAGGAGATTATGTGAATGCTGCTGCTTTCAGTTTAAGCCTTGAGGCATCCGGCTGTTTGCTTTCAGCAGCCTCTGGAGCAGGTGTCCTGGGAACCAGATGGCTGAGCTGAATAGATTGAGATGTTTACATGAAATAGCTGACCACGGTCCCTGGGTACCACTGCTTCTGTCACTAGAGAGAAGAGCTCCTGGATGTTAAACTGGATGTGCTAGTAGATTAGGCTGATACTCTAGAGTTCCAGATACAGTAAATCCATTCAGGAAATCAGAGCCCCTCAGAGCCAGTGTATCATAAATAACCAGAAAATGTTCATGGACTGAGTTAAATTTGAGCTTTCCTCCCTGTTGGGTCTTCGGTACTTCAAAGGCAAACAACAAAAATATCTTCAAAGTCTTTCCAATGTTCCAAAGGCCTCTTCAGAGACACCTATCTATCCAAGGCTGGACTGCAGAACACACTGACTGAACCACTTTAGAACTGAGATCTCAATCCATGAACCAAACGTACAGTACAGCCTTAAATAATTCATCCTCCCTTTAAGCCACACAAAATCATATAGGGTCTTGAATGAGATAATATATATGTAAGCAAAAAGCCATTATAAAATTGACACAGAAGTGGAGTTATTGTTCCCCAAGTAATTAATGTGTGATAGATGCATGGACTGAGGTCATTCTTAGCAGAAACTAAAGGTAGGAAAAAGAAATCAAATACCCATATAATCTGATCATTAAAGAATACAGTATTGAAGTAACTTCTTATGTTAGTAAAAATAGGCACAAAAGTGACATAATGCTATGGAATAGTAGGAGATTAGGATTTAAAGGAAAAGTCAACATGATTGTAGACAACTTGGTGTGCTAGTCTGCTCTTCATCACTACAACATAATACCTGAAGTAATCAAGTTACCAAAAATAAAGGTTTATTTTGGTTCTACCACATTCTCCACATGAATGATTAACAAAACCATGAAGCAGAAAGTGGTCTGAAAAAACTATAACCCTTTTATGATGAGGCACAGAGAAAAAATGTGAAGAAGGGCCTGGGTCTTATAGCTTCTTCCAAGGTTAATCCTTAGTGACCTTTATTGAGGTGTTGTTGTTGCTTTTTAGTGGGTGTAGGTATGCATATGGCAAGGCATATGCGTGAAGACCAGGGTACAACTTTCAGGGAAAAGTTCTCTCTTTCTACCATGCAGGCCCCATGGATCAGATTCAGGTTGTCAGGTTTGGGGCCAGGTACCTTGAATCACCAAGTCATCTTGTCATACCAAGCTAAGTGATCTAAAGGGTTCTCAGTCTGGACCATATCTCCTAAAAATTCTATCACTTCCCAGGAACATCCCACTGGAGAACATGCCTTTAACACATGACGCTTAAGGGCTATTCAAGATTCTAATCATAGTAGCTAGCCAGGTTTCAAGTCAGCGGGCAAAATGTTTTGAAGCTTCTAGTCCTGTTGCTATCACTGGGAACAAAAGGACTTTTGCCCCTACTCAGTTGCCTTATTCTTCCCCTGATTAAGGATTTATCAACAGATTTGAGAGTTTTGGCACCTATAACCTTCACTTATGTGTCTCCATGACAATTAAGAGGTATCTTTGGTACATCATTGTTTTCCGTCATTGCCTGAATGGCATCTTTCTTTGAAAGATATTTTGGTAGTCTCATTCCAGTTCAGGTGGGCACTTAAAGGTGAGTGGTCACGTGTCATGGGGGGCGCTGTGTTTTCTGAGAAATGGCAGGGTAATATCATTAAGGAGATGAGCATATTCCATCACCTATGCTCCGTCTTGATGGTACTTCAATGTTATACCCACACTCCCTGCCCCCCCCACAGGATCATAACTGGAAGGGCGTCTGGAGGCAAGGTCCACTCAAGCCTTCTTGTCTCTTTGGGCAGCTTCTCCTCAAGTTTCAAGATGGAAACCTTACTCTATACCATCTTGCCAGTAATGGATGCTCCTTTGGGCTTTAGAGAAAGGACCAGTGTGAGGCAGTGATGGAATAACCTACTGGGAGACCTCATCGGGCACCTTACCCAGTAGTTCCTCTGTAACTATGAGGGCAAGGCCCAATATCTGAAGGAGCTTCTGGGCACCTAAAACTATTTGAAACCCTATAGGCTTAGAAAAGGGTGGTAAGTCCTTCATTATGGGTGACATTGCTGATTATGGCTTGCTGGATTTGCCACTGAAACATGAGGTCCTATTGCCGAGCTGCTTGAATAACTCCCTTCCTGTTCTTTGTCTATGTAATGGGCCACAGAGGTAGACCCAAGCTCATCTGAACATCTGAACGTTACTTGCCAAAGGTATGAACTCACTAGCCTTTCCCAACCCACACTCCTGGACTAATAAAAACTGTGGCACAGGAAATAAAAGAGGGTGATTAAGGGCAGTGAAAGGACCCTGCTCTTTCCACTCATGTGAGCTCTAATGCCCATGTTAGTGCTTCATGCTTCACTGTTTAACTTTCCCCCAGGCAATCAATCTGACGGGTCCTCAAATCGGCATCCAGGACTTTATGCATTCTGGAATCACTAGAACACTTGGAAGCACAGTGGACACATTATTGGTGCTCTATGGAACCTTTTTGAGAGATAACAATGTGGACGTTATTCTACAGGTGGCCACAACAGTTCACAGTAAGCACAGCATGTGAGTGCAATCTACCAGGCAGTTTGAACTCATGAACACTCCTGACTAATGTCCCACGCACTTTCACAAGTGAGGCAAAAACAAAATGCAGGGTTAATAAGTGACACGCTTTGCTTCTTTAGTTCTAGATATGGAAAGTTCTAGGTATCTCTCATGTATGTCTAACCTGCAGCCTACAGGAGGTCACATGTGGACCTAAGACAAAATAGTAAACCTAGTTAAAATATAATGAGATTGTGTATTTATGTATGTGATGTAGACACACACACAGAGACAGAGAGGGACAGAGACAGAGAGACAGACAGAGAGAGGGAGATATTTGATTGTGAAGCTTTTGAGTGTGAACGGCATAGATGACAAAATCATATTACGTGTTGGATGCAGAGGAGGCAGGTGTGTCTGCAGCCTAGAGACAGCACTGGAATAGAAACATTTGAATGTTATACTTACATGGGTTGTAGTTACATAAAAACAATGTCTGGGAATGAGAGTTCAGGAACCCATGGGAACAGAGAATCTAACACAGATGGCTAAGAAACACTAACAGCTAACGAGGAGACAAAGAGGAGACATGGAAGAAACCCGAAGTGCAGGACTTGTTACAAGATGGAAGTTATCTTTGGGAAGTTATAGTGAGTCATCAGTGGGGTTAAATGCTTCTGAGAGGTGAAGTGAGACTGAGAACTAGAAAATCACCTTGGAAATCCCAATAAGGTGGCCATTGGTGACTTGAACTAACACTGTGTCATGGGAGCAATGAGGCCATGTGCCAAACGCCAACAGTGGTAAAGGACAGGATCCATGAATTCTGATGATTTTGAAAAGGAATTTGTAAGTGTTGGAGAAAAGTGATTACTACATGTATTGAATAACTGTTTTTATTAAAGATAATAAGATGGGAGAAATTAGACTCATAAAGCTTGAAGGAGAAGGAGCCCTTGCCCACAAAAAAGACAGATGGATGAGAAGACATACTCTTGACACAAAAGCCCGATGGATCAGAAAGGAGGAGTCTTATATTCTGCAAAGCAGCTCACCAACTTTAACAGAGAGAAGAGAGAAAGGATGGATATGGGTGCTGGCACTCTTGAAGGCACAGAAGACTTTTTTCCTCCTTTTTTTTTCTGTATATGTGAGACACAAGACATCTCTTCCCCCATTTATTTATTAACTTAATCTCTTTACAGCCTGATAGTAGCCTCCTCCCTTCTCTCCTCCCAGTCCCCCCCTCATGCACCCTCTCTCAACCCACTCCTTTTTCTCAGAGTAGGGGAGCCCCCCAAGGAATATCAACCCACCCCAGCACCTCAAATCACAGGAAGACTAAGTACATCTTCTTCCACTGGGGCCTGACAAGGCAGCCCAGCTAAGGGGAAGGGATTCAGTGGCAGGCAACAGTCAGAGACAGCCATTTCTCCCATTGTTAGAGTACCCACATATTGACCAAACTACACATCTGCTACATATGTGTAGGAGGTCTAGGTTCAGTCCATGCATGCTCTTTGTTTCATGGTTCAGTTTCAATGAACCACGGTTAGTTTACTCTGTAGTCTTCTTTTCGTGTCCTTGACCCCACTGGCTCCCTCTCTCTAATCTTCTTTCCATTCTTCCACAGACCTCTCCAAGCTCAGCCTATTGCTTGGCAATGGGTCCCTGCATCTGATTCCATCTGCTACTGGATGAACTATCTCAGAAGATAGTTGTGCTAGGCTCCTGTGATTAATGGTGTCAGGGGTTGGCTCTCTCTCATAGCTTGGGTCTCCGGTTGGGCCAGTCATTGGGTTGACCATTCCCTCAATCTCTGATCCATCTTTATTCCTATACTTCTTATAGAAAAGGCACATTTTGGATTTAGGGTTTTATGGGTGTTGTCGCCCTCCCGCCACTAGAAGTCTAATCTGGCTACAGGAGGTGGCCACTGCAAACACCTTTACCCCTGTTGCTAGAAGTCTCATCTAGAGTTACCCTTATGGACTCCTGGGAGCTTCTCCTCTCCCAGAGATACCCCCACACACTGATTTCCATTCTTTCTCCCAGTCTTCCCCCATGTCCCCACTCCTGCCCTCTACACCATTGATCCCCAACCCTATATCCTTCCCACCCCCTCTTCTACCCAGTTCCCTCTCTCCACCTAATTCAGATGCATATTTTAGTTCTTGATCTGAGTGAGATTCTGCATCTTCCCTTGAGCTGTCCTTGGCTTCTTAGGTCTGTAGATTCTGGCATGGCTATCCTGTAAACTATATGACTACTATCCTCTTATGAGTGAGTACATACCATGTATATCTTTTTGGGTCTGGGTTACCTCCCTCAGGATGATCTTTTCTAGGTCCATCCATTTGTCTGCACATTGTATGATGTCCTTGTTTTTAATAGCGGAGTAGTATTCCATTGTGTAAATGTACCACATTGTGTTTATCCATTCATCAGTTGGGGGACATCTAGGTTGTTTCTGTTTTTTGGCTATTGCAAATAAAAGCTGCTGTGGACATAATTGAGCAAGTGTCGTTGTGGTATGGTGGAGCATCTTTTGGGTATATGTTCAGGAGTGGAATAGGTGGGTCTTGGGGTAGATCTATTCCCAATTTTTTGAGAAACCACCAGATTGAGTGTATCCCTTGTTCCGCATCCTTTGGCAGCATGTGCTATCACTTGAGTTTTGATCTTAAGCATTCTGAAAGGTGTAAGAGAATATCTCAGAGTTGTTGTGATTTGCATTTCTCTGATAACTAAGAACACCGAACATTTCTTTAAGTGCTTCTCGGTCATTAAATATTCCTCTGTTAAGAATTCTCTCTTTAGCTCTGTACCTCATTTGTTAATTATTTGGTTTGTTGGTGTATAATTTCTTGACTTCTTTATCTATTTTGGATATTAGCCCTCTGTCAGATGTAGGATCGATGAAGTTCTTTTCCCATTCTATATACTGCCATTTTCCACTCTGTAGGCTGCCATTTTGCACAAGAGCAAGGCCGGTTGGGGTTGAAGATAGGGAAGATGATGTTGTTCATGAAAATGCTCACTCCTGGCTCCATGAACGGAGTCCTGGAACTCCTTGTCCTTTAGTTCACTCTCACAGCATGTCATTCATTAACTATGTAACTGTCATCTATGTGCAAAACCAAGCAGGTTTCAATGGAAGGACAGAGGCAAAAAGCTTAGTGGGTAGGCATAGTATGACTGTGGCTGTGGATTGAAGTCAATTTTCCTAGGCCACTAATGAGCCAGGCCTATTGTCTTTGCTTCTGACACTATCACATTAACAAAATGAGCCACATAGCCACATCTTGAATAATTCAACCAGACATGGACAGATTTTATGATCAATAATATTACAATCTTCCATACTTCACTCCCTCATCCCTAACATCACTCTTTTCCACTCACATTTCTGGTCCACCTCCTGTGAGCACTCTGAAAGGGAATGCCACTTGACCCAAATGTCCATCTCTTTCTTCTATGTTAAATGTAGTTTTCACAGTCACTGCCACCTTGGAAAAGAATATGGCCATACAACCAAGTTTGGCTCACTGCAGTGTGATGTTGCTCATTTCCTGGTTAGTCTTCGGAGAGAAGTAATGTGTGGCTATTCTTCATTTTCTGTCTTCTAGGGGAATGAGGGTTTGGTGGTTGTAAGCTCTTTGTAGACAGAAGCAGAACATGGAGGGATTCTACAGAAAGAGCCTGTATCTAGTTATTAAGCTTTTACTTATTGACCCCAAGACTTAGAAACAGCTGAACTTCTATCTGGATTCAGCCGTAAGCTTAGCTTGGGTATATAGGGACAGTGGAAGGCAAGGAATTACCTGAAAGTCCACCATACAATTTAGGACCATAGTGGTCATTCTCTCTTAGTCCCACAAATTGAGAATATCACTGGAAAGAGGAGGATTCTGATGTCACACCAACCTTATGGAAATCATACTGTTTTCCAATGTTATAGTCTGTGAAAAAGTGAAAGAGGATACGAGGGCATACAGCTGTGGAGCAGCAGGGCTATAGTGCACATCTGCCAACCACTCAGCTCCCACTCTTCCCCCTCACCACAAGGCTTCTCACTCAAGTGAAGGCCTCAGGCTGCAAGGGGCTCAGACACTTTCATCAGCCCCTTGCTTAGAAGAAGTGAGAACACCATCTTCCCTTCCAGACCACAACATCCTGTGGCCATGTGCCTAGGCACACTGATGCTTTTACCTCCCGCCCACCCTTCCAGGGCTGATAGGGCCGAGGGAGTGCAGAGAAGCAAAGAAATGCCCCCAGGCCAAGAACCCTTTACAATGGAGCCAGGTGCAATAAATTTCTGCAAAGGCTCAGCCCCTCCCACAAGCACATCTGGAATGCCACATAACCCTTGCCTCTCCAGCCCCCTCTGCAATGAGGACTTCCTGGAGCACTTTAATGACTCACCATTGTAAATAATGTACTCTCTTCTTTCTTGGGGAAAAAAACAGCCCAAATTTCTGCAAAACCTGCAGATTTACTCCAAATCATAATTTCATTGGAAACACTAGAGGAAAGAAAAAAAGAAAGAAAGAAAGAAACCACCACCACACTTTCATACCCTGAGGTAGGAAAGGCTTGTGAGATTTATGTCCTTCCTTGAACACACTGATTTATAACGGTGGATAATGTACGTTCATTTCATCCATATTTATACCTGAATTGATGCAGAGTCTGGTATCCATTACTTTAATCTGTGTAACTTGATCATCAGAAATCCGAACCACAATTTTAACACGTATTACAAAGAGTTTCTTTTGGGCTTAAAGGAAAATGATGGCAGAGAAGAAAAGCCATTAAGACCCAGCTGCAGTCACTTATTCCCTCTGCAATCCGTGTGTGGGGCCCCCTCCCCATTTCCCATCCATACCTTCCTGGACAAATCCAATCCCTTCATAGCCCCTGGTTCTAACTCTCAAGACTAAACTGAGGAGAAGAGAGGAGAAAAAGAGAGAGAGAGGTGGGGGAGGAGTATGACAGATGATGGGCAGGGCAATTCTGGGGAATTCATGTAAATAAATCTCTGGTATCCCCTCCAGCCCAGAGCTCACATGGAGGCGGTAGTAATGGGCCAGTAGTAGCCTCTAGTCACTTAGTAGAAGTGAAAAAATGCAGGGTCTGATCAAAGCCTCCCTATGACAGACAGTGGAAATGAAAGCCAGACACCAGCTCTCAAACTGCGCTGCTGGCGCTCAGCACATGGTTCCCGTCCAACTTCTGAGCTCCAAACGCCGGCTCAAAATTCCAAACGCCTGTCCTGGACCAAAGCCAGGTGGTGGATTTTCAAGAGATCTGGGACTCGGGAATATATTAGGTGGGAGATGAGGAATACAAGACCCAAGAGCTCACTATAGAAGCTCCAAGTTAGGGGACTCCCATGCTAAGAGTTCCTAAAGCCACGTCAAAGGCAGGAAGATGGAGTTTTCTGTCTGTCCGTTTAGTTCATTGGTAAGGCTGTTACTTGTTAGATCCTTGATGAATGTTATTGAATGAAAGACACCCCCCCCCCTTTTTTTTTAACAAACTCTTGCAGATCTATAAACTGTGGTGTGAGTACATATTGCACAGTGGCTGAAGATAGAATCAATAGGGTTTGGCAAAATGAGGCGTGCTGATAAATGAGAATCAGGTGCAGTTAAGTCCAGTCAGGTCTTCCGATTCTTGTAGCTCTGTAATTCTACTCTTTTTTGGGGGGGTGGGTGGAGGATGACTTGTATACCATCATGTATTGTGTTGTAGAAACAGTTTGAGATTAATTAATATTAATTAATTAATTAGCATAGAACTGAAGCACCTTCCATCCCCATTTCACGGATGAAAACCCTGAGAATCAGAGCTTATGTGGACTGCCTTGTGCTACCCGGCCAACTGGGAGCTGTGCTGCCTGCTGCTTTCCAGTCTCCTTTGCTTTTCTATACATGATTGCCACAGGGCTGTGGTCCTGACAAGATCAAAAGGCAGAGCCAGTAACGGGGACATTTTAAGAGTGGCTGGTGATAGCTAACCTGGTCCCAATTAACACCCATGAAGAGATTCCCCACATCATAAATCGCTAAGGCTGCTGGTACTTCTCTGCAGAGTCCCTGAAGGACAGACTTAGATTTGATTTTCTAGGCAAGCAAATTGCAGCTGTCTGATCCTTAAAATCAGATAGAATGATACTTTGGTTTCATATTTTTCTGATGAAATTGATTTCTGAAAAAGAAAATCCACTTCTAAAAGAGGGTTGAGAGAGCTTCTGTTTTGTTGCTACTCTATACATTTTTATTATTGCAGTGTACATAAAATATATGCATGCACGTAATAGGGACATATATTATAAGTAATATGTGCTATTATATGTAACATAATAATTTAATTCTAATTTCTAATTAATGCATATTTGTAGTTGTGTTTAAAATGATAACCATTTTTAAATTATGTGATTTTATTACATGTTTTTTGCATGATTAACATTACATGATTATACTTTCAGCTATAATCTGTACAGCTAGACCTCCTGAGAAACTGCAGGCTGGGAGGGGACACTGTGACTTTTCACATACCATGCTGCAGGCCCAGTCAAGACATACAAAGGAAGTGGGGAGGGGAGCAGTTGGCCCTGCCATATCAAAAGCTACACTAATGTTGGTGAAAAAGATCCCTAAGAGTTAGAGATGTCATCTCATGAAGGATTCCTGTTGAAGAAGTGGATATCGGAGTCTGCATTTGAGTTGTCGCACAGCTCACAGCCCCTGCCCTCTGTCCTTTCCAGTGCCATTAACACATGTCTGCCATTGCCCTTGAGGGCAAGGGAGCCTGCATCTGAGCAGCAGGCACAAGAGAATTTCTATGGCTGCTACTGTTGAATGGCTTTTGTACGATATTTGAGCTTTACTTCCTTTGAATCCCAAATTTTCATTTCAGTTTTCTGAAAAATGTTCACCCTCATCTTGTCTCAGACGCTCTGAGCCACTGCAATGAGGATGTAGTCATTACCTCATTGCCAGTTGGGAATGAATTGTCATTAGCAGGCCCTAGTGTCATAGCCCAGATCAAACAGTAAGCCGGGGATCACCCAAAGCGTTACTGCTGTGGTTCAAACTCCAGCTTAAGACTTCTGCTTTCTAGAATGTTGCCGCTTCCAACTTGCTGAAATTGAAAAGAGACTAGCATGTGTTACATTTCTAGGAACTGTTTTATGGGACTCGTGTGGGCTAATGAAACAGCGGATTCTATTGTGCCATCACTTTGTGTTGGTAAGTAAGCGGCAAGTTCAGATGGCAGAAGACTGGGAGGGAAACCACTACCCTCGAGGGATTAATAATGGATCTGAGAAGTATAAAAGAAAATAAGACATTTTGTTTGGAGCTAGGGTACCCTGTCACATTCTTAATGCCTATGAAGCCAACAGGGTTTGCCTCTGTCTCTGCATCTCCAAAAGCTTAACCCAGTGTCTTGTGGCCAGCAGGTCAGAGATCCCGCACACAGCTGTGCCCACCACCACTCCCTGCTGGGCACCTGTTAAACTTTGAACTTCTGGCTGGACCAAAGCCCCAAGCAATTCAGTCTCCTATGTTCCAACCATTCACTTCCCACATCAGCCTTCCTTTGCATTTGTTGGCTTTGGACTTGGCTCATGTTACCGCACAAACAGCATTTATTGATCCATGACTACAGGCACATTATACTTGCTCTCCCTAATCCTCAGCATGACCATGAATTGGAAAAGGGGGGATACTGTTCTCTTTTGGTAACATGGAATCATGGCAAGGTTTAGAAAGTTGTTTGAAGTCATGGTAATGGGGAGGTACAGAAAACTCTGTGGGGACAGGGCAGGATTAACATGCCTATATTTAAAACAAAGACGATAAAATAATCCTGCCTTCCTCAGCAAGCCTGTGATCTGACATAAACCAAGCGGTGGGCTGGATCGGAGCCTGGACTTGGGCTCCTCTCAACCTTGCTGAGAGAGGCTTCTTACTGCACAGGACAGCAGTCAATCCAGAGACACAGAACTGGTTAAGGAGCGAAAGATGGAAAGGAGGGCTGTGAAGCTATGTCTTCTTTCTCATGACCTCATACCAGTTGTGGTTACCTGCAGAAGACCTATACAACGTCAAGCTATCCAAAGTCCTCATATGGATGGGGGATGTGATCCCTGGGCCCCAGCCCTTATTTGGGTACTATTGGTAGCTCATACCTCCTGGGAGAGGGACAGTCATTCTCTTTTGACATTTGGCTCTCTTACAGGGGTCAAGTCAAAGCTGCTGGGTGGATGAAAACAAACACCCGTTTCTGCTCGCCTCTCTTTCTCTCTTACTAGTAAGAAGCATAGTAAGAGCTTGTCATGCTCCAGGCTTCTCAGAGCTGCTGTCACACCACTTGAAAACAGAGCCCAGGTGACTAGCACTCCCAATCCACCCCAGGATGAAGCAGTGTGTGAGTTGCCATATGCTCTGGTGGGTTCCGCCTGACACTGAGCAGGTGTATGGCATCCTAGCCAAGCATCTGGAGGGAGGAACACTCACAGAGGAAGGCCTAGGAGATAAAGAGCACTATTGCCTTTGCCCCCCCCTCTTTCTCAGTCTTTGTCTCTCTCTGTCTCTATGTCTATCTGTCTCCCTCTCCCTCTCTCTCTCTCTCTCTCTCTCTCTCTCTCTCTCTCTCTCTCTCTCTCTCTCTCTCTCTCTCTCTCTCTCTCTCTCTCTCGCGCTCTCTGTCTTCCCCCTATCATTTCTCAAGAAATAGAAGTTGGTTCTGGTTTTCATTCTGAAAGAAAAAGTGCAAGTAAGCGCTTTGAACATGATTCTTGTGATGACTTAAAAATAATTCTTTGAGTTCTCTAACATTCAGGAGCCATCAATTATCAACATGCAGAAGCTTCCAAATATTTATAACGACAGCCCTCTCGTTATGTGAAGCTGTTACGACAGGAAGGGAGGAGAGTAGTGTAACGTCAATCAAGGTGTGTGGCTGGGTACATATGTCTTCCATGCATTATTTTAGGGCTCATGTCCCAAGTCTGCAATGCACTGTCACGTCTAAATAACGACTTCTTATTCAGAAAGACCACCATGCTTATGTCTGAGTATTCTTATTTCTAAATATCTACAAATGACTTTTCAAATTAAGTGTATCACTTATGGTGGCAGGTGAGGGGCGAAGAAAAGGAAAAATTATGTGAGTGATACTCCTAGAACAGCCAGTGAGCTCACTGTGGCTCTGAAGAATTCATCTCAATCAACATTACTGCCTTGGCTCCCATAAAAATGAATGACTGGGACACATAAAATATGCCATCAAGTTTTACCAAAAAATAAGCAGTTTAGACCATTTATTTCCATGAAACAGTGCTGTGCAACATACATCAAGCCCACGCATTTTCTGTGTGGCTGACTTCATCAACAGCCTAAGTCCAAATTATTTGTGTCCTCCCTATAGTGCGTTGAGTGATACAGGCAGCACTCTCTCAGGGACGCCGCGGGATGATTCGCGGACGGACAGGAAGCAGCAGAGAAAGACCTACTGGACTTTGTAAAGTAGATGATGCACAGCATAGAGAGGAGCCAAAGGGGATGAAAAACCCCTGATTGGAAGGTTCAAGTGTGTTCCATCTGTTACAGCTCCAGCTATTTCGTTAATACTGTGTAAAGGCAAGCGGAGTCACAGCTGGAAGAAAGGTGTCTACTTGACGGGTTCAGAGCTACAATCTTCACTTTTCTGACAGGGCCGGATGTTTCCAGGGACCTTGCAACAGTCTGGTTACCTTCAATTTCAGGTCAGAACATAGTTACTCTCTTGTGTGACATGGGGGTACTTGTAACCTCAGTGGATCAGATGTGTTTGCCCTGAAGACCCTGCACATCCTCACTGTGGTCTCATTAAGGCATCAGTCAGTCATCCTGAAGGTTAAATTCCTTACCGGAAAAACGGAAATTTAATGGTCTTGAATTCCAGAATCATAGTAAGGTGCATATATGAGCCTTCAGTAAATACAGTTTTGCATTTCATCATTCCTCCATACTCTCTGTGTTGGATACGGTTGGAGACTAGTAAATAGAAAAGATGCAACAAGCTTAATGCTTCCAAGGACCACGAAAATGAAATATGCATACAAACAAGACTCAGACTGGAACCTCGGATAGATTCAATCTGCATGTTTTTTAATAAATTGGAGGCACACTGCCTAGATTGGAATTCTAGTGCAGTCTAATCTCGAACAAGTAATTGAGCCTCTCCCAGCCCTGGTTACATGAGGCTGACTGTGCCAGCTTTGCATAGCTCTTATGAGGATCGAGCACATTAATGGCTGTGGAGCTCCTAGTATTATGTGAATATTTTGGTGGTCTTGCCCTCATCTCACTCCTCTTCCTGAGATCCCATTTGGCCAGTTCATGCATTTTGGGGTGGGGGGAGAGTGAGGCTGCTGGTTGCAGAAGGAAATGAAAGAATCTCCACCCAGTGTTTGAGATTTGGATACCTGCCTCTTGGGGGAGGAGAAATGACTCAAAATCTGGTACAGGTATGAATCTATGCAAATCTCTCTTCCATTTTTTTTTTTTTTTTTTTTTTGTGCATCCAAAGTGGAGTCCCCAGTCTGCAATGAATAAGAGATCACTGAAGAAAAGAGAGCTATAATAGATGTAGTTGGTCGGTGCCTAGAAAAATGCACCCCCCTAATATGTGCTGAGGGTACAGAGCGGAAGAAACTTTGTGTACTCCAGACTTATCTTTGGGATGGAAGAGCAAAACAAATGTATACTTTGTTCAAAGTTGAGAGATTGGGAAAAGTAAAGCAAACAGAAGCCACGGAGCTCCTGCGTCTCCAGTAGGCAGGGCTGGTGACCCAAAGGCAGCTGCGGACAGAGTTCTAAACTAACAGCTGCAAAAAGCCAGACTTGAAGAGTCCTCGAGAACTGGAAAAAAGTTGACTGGTGTTTTGAGATGGGCTAGAGGGCAAGGATGATGTGGTAGTGTGGATATTCCAACAGACATGGTCCTGGAGAGATAACACCAAAGACCAGACAACCCCAAATCCCAGGCCCAGTTACCTACATCCAGAAGCTCAGCCTGACTTATATTGATGTCTATTTAAAAAAAAAATAAGATGAGCCAGGAGTGGTGGTACATGTCTTTAATCCCAGTGCTCAGGAGACAGAGACAAGAGGATCTTTGTGAGTTCCAGGCCAGCATTTATCTGTTGTGATTCTGAATGAGGATGAACACCGTACATAGGCTTAGTTACAGGAATACTTGCTTCCAGTTGGTGTTGCTGTTTGGGGAAGGTTTAGGAGGTGTGGCCTTGCTGCAGGAATACATCAGGGACATGCTTTGAGGCTTTAAGAGCCACAGGCCACTCTCTGTTTGTTTTCTCTGCTTCCAGTTTATGCTTTATTGTGTGAGTTTTCAGCCTGTTATCATCACTCTTTGCCATGAACTCGTAGTCCCCTCGAGCCATAAGCCCAAATAAGCTCTCCTATAAGTTGCTTTGGTCATGGCATTTTATAAATCACAACAATAGAAAAGTAAGCAAAACACCAAGATTATGTAGTGAGGTCTTGTCTCAAAAAAAGGGAGGAAAAAAGGAGACATTTTATAATTCCAATAAGAAGTACTCTGTATAAATATTTGTGTTTGTTTGTTTGGTGATTTTTTTTTTTTTTTTTTTTTTTTTTTTGCTTTTTGGTTTTTGGTTTTTGAAGATAGGGTTTCTCTGTATAGTCTTGGCTGACATAGACTTCCTTTGTAGACCAGGGTGGCCTTGAACTTGCAGAGATCCACCTGCCTCTGCCTCCCTGACTGCTTGGATTACAAGCCTGCACCATCACACTCAGCTAGATTGTGTGTGTGTGTGTGTGTGTGTGTGTGTGTGTGTGTGTGTGTGTGTGTGTGTGATATCACCAGTCATTAATTATTATTACCTAGATGAATTTATGTGGGGTGGAAAAAATGGACTGCTAGCTCCTTCCTCTTTCATCTACTGGTTGGGTCATATTTATAAACAGAAGCTCCCTCTATGGACTATCTGGTTTCTCTCAGGTCCTAGGGAAACCATGTGGTAGAATACCTGGTGCTATCTGTTATATGCCTGGATTCAGAAAAGTGAGACTTGGGGCTTTTATTCTTCAGCATACTTCAAAGGTTACTCATTACTTTTTCCTGTTAAATATTATTACTGTACCATTAGTGTCACACATTTTTATATGTGCATGTATTATTTCTTTAAATATTCAAATAACCTTATCTTGGTTCAGTATAAATTTCAATACTTTGGTTGTTTCTTATAGCCCCAGAGGGATTTTAAAAAAATAGTTCACTAATATTTTTGGATGATAAACTGTTTCCAGATTGTACATTTTCAAATTGTCATAGACCTGGAGCCAGCTCCTTCCCTTACTTCTCTATGAGAGATGCCTAAGGAGCATTACTTGGAGCTGGTAGTGCTTCTTGCTGCAGACTTGCTTATTATTTCTACCTTTTCAGTGTGTCAACCTAGATATCCCAAATACACACTGATATTTCCAGCTCAACTTGCAAATTACTGAAGCTTTATATAACTTACATGATTTTGTATCTTTTTAAGCTATACTAAAAACGTGGGACCTAATGGTGGTATTTGCATTATGATATTTTATTGCATTATACCATATTAAATGTATAAGCATGTGTTACATGCACAGTAACTTCAGAATAACAATGTCAGTATTATTTGTCACTATTACCCCAAATTGGACTTCTTTTTTCTTTAATTTTTCTCCCTGGGGGGTATAGATCACAAAGAATGTTATAAAGTGTTTAAAAGTATTTTACCTGTCAGAGGTCTAGGGAAGGGCAATAGGGTAAAAGAGGGAGGGAGGGAGGGAGGGAGGGAGGGAGGGAGGGAGGGAGGGAGGGAGGGAATGGGAAGATACAGCGAGAGGATAACAATTGGGACGTAATCTGAATAAATTATGATAAATTATTATTTTTTTGTTTTCTCGAGACAGGGTCTCTCTGTGTAGACTCAACTATCCTGAACTCACTTTGTAGACCAGGCAGGCCTCGAACTCACAGTGATCTGCCTGCCTCTGCCTCCCAAGTGCTGGGATTAAAGGCATGTGCCACCACGGCCTGGCAAATTAAAAAGTATTTTACTAACAAATTGATACTGAGTAAATTTTATGAAACACGTTTTTAGATTTGTATATTTAAGTTGGAGTGAGCACTTCTAGAGACAGAGGACCTAGAAAGGGACGTCTGGGGAAGGTTAAGGGATGGGGAACAGTAGAGCACATCGTCGGAACTTGGAGGGAATACTGCAGACGATAAGGTTTAAGTAGAGATGGGGTGGGGTATAGGGAAGAAGAGGGTTTGGAAGGGCTAAGGGAAAGTAAAGATATGAGGGAAAGTCCTATATACCTATAATTTTGTAGGTTAATTACAAAGTAAAATTAAAATGAAATATAAACTTTTAAAAAGAGCTTGAACAGAAATTCTCCGTATGAGTAGATAATTCTATTACCAGAAGCCATGGGTTCTGGTACATCCTAGGGCTCAGGGTGGGATACCTCTCTATGAGCTTTGTCAAGAGGGGCCTCAGAGGTCTCTAAAACAATCCAGACTATTGCTACTGCTCATTGTTAACCACCACAACATCGCAAGACCCCATTGGTGAAGATAGCACATAACTTTGGATCCAGGCCACATGGAAGCCACCCTTCTTCTGATCTGGAAGCCTCTTTTCTGATGGCTAGCATACATAGTGCTAGAGCGATAGAAATGCTGGTGACTGAGCAAGTCATCAACAGTGTGACCCAGATTTAAGCCCTGCATGCCACAGTGCCAATCTGCCGAGCAAAATAGGCCCATTTAGGATATAGTGGTATGACTGTTATGGTGGTAATCAACTTGCTTTCTCATGATAAAATAAGCCTGGAAATGTAAACCCAGTCAAAACTCCAAGGCTGGGAAGTCATATGCCTTTCAGGGAGAATTTATCCTTGATGTTTTATTAAATGGACACATTAAACTGCCTCACAAGCATTTATGTTTATGCCAATGTTGCATTTAGCCTTGGTCAGAGAATCTTCTTTATACATTTGGTGGTGGTGAATGCAGAGACTCAATAGGCCAAAGTGAAGAAAATAAGCAACTGTTAAGTGCTCTGTCCTAAAAGGTATGTTGCTATCATCCTTTTCCAGGACCATCATGGAAAAGCAGGCAGAATGAAAGCAAGAGCTGGATGATGAGAAGAGATAGAGGAAAATGCTGTCTTTCAAGCATGGTATGGTTGTTAACATACATGAACTCACAGCAACTGTGATTACCAGGACAAGATTTAAACAAAACCTGCCCTGTCTACAATCCATCATGATCCACAATCCATCCCCCTCCAAAAGGAGATATAGACAGTTAATGTTTGACAAGGTAAGGGGATTCCTCAATGGTGTAGCCACTGGTAAGATGCCCTTGTTTATAATGCCCAACTCATGCTCATGCATGCAACCGTATTAAATACAGTGGGTCACAGGAATAAATGAACAAACAAACATAAAAGAAGGGCAGATTTGTTTAAATGTAGATCAGCAGGAGTGGAAAGGAAATGAGGCGATAATAGGGGAGTGGGTATGGTTAAAATACTTTTTATATGGTACCCGTGGCAGGAGATGAGAGAGTCCTCACGGATATGTTCTCCCAAGATCCCCGTCTGTAGGGGGCGCTGCTCTTTGACTGGCTCATCAGAGGAAGTCCTACCGTGACCCCTCTTGGTTTCTCTCAACTTTGCCTGTTCAACTGTAAATAGCCTGTTCGTTAAACTTGCTTCAATTACCCAGTTTGAATGATGCCATCTGTTTCCTGCTGGGTGACTGCCTGATAAAGTTTCCAATCAAGAAAATAATAATGAGATTGTTAGTTGAAGAGGCACATTTTACCTCAACTCATTTAATTTTAAAATCTTAAACTTATGCAAATTTAAATTATTGGAAAGCAAAGTACCTAGACCAGCAAATTATCCCCAAACACAAGACACTCAGTGCATTCTGCTTTAACTTCTGTGCCCTCAGCTTTTAAGTAGGGATCAATACAGGAAGTGTCATGTGTGATCTCCATTTCTGTATCTTCAATAAATGCTTCGTTGAAAGCAGCATCCATTAGCATGACCAATGTCCCTGACAGGGTGGCAGGGAGAAAGCAGGAGATACAAGCTGGAGTTCTTCTGCAATTGACTGGTCACAGGGTGTTTCTCTTAGCTTCAGCCCATTCTTTTGCAAAAGAGAACAAACATACTTATAGATTTTTTTTTTTTTGAGTAGCAATGCAAAAAGTGAGGTTTTCAGCTAAAGAGCTCCATAAATATTCATGAGTGCTCTGAGTATATTAAATTTCTTTAAAAATTTAGCACAGGTAAAAGGTTTTCTGTACTAAAAAACTGCTGTGCTTTCTTTATTCTAAGGAAAATGAGTATATGACTCATTGGGAATATTTTTTGCTTTAATTTATGAAGAATGTACAATTAACTATAATATGTTATCACTAAGACTATTTTATTACTACTGTTGGTAAAACATTTTTACTTACTTGCACATAATTTTTATTTATTCCTACTTTGAAGCTATTATTGTGCATATGTATGTGCATATGTTTTATTTAAAGCATATATATATACATATATGATTTTTGGAGAAGAAGAGTTTTAAACAGAAAAACACGACAATGAACTCTAAGAAAGAAAAATTTATTCATAATTGCACATTCTAGATGAAGATTCATTGTTCTAAAGCTCTTTTCTTTAATTCTTCACCAAGCAGTAGTTGGAGTGATGGTTCCAGCCTCCAGTATTCACAATACTTTATTTGGAAACCAGCAAGATTCACATATGTCTACTCATAAAAACAAAAATTGTTTTTATTATGTAGATACAGATGTTCTATCTATATAAATCTAGATGTAGATCTAGATACACTTTTTATGGTTTGTTGGCACAAGAAAACAGAAAAGGGGGGAGGGAGGAAGGGGTAAGGAAAGGAAAGAAAGAGGAAGAAGTGGTAAAAAGAAAAACAATTTCAACTTCTTGGGGGCTACTGACAAATCAACATCTTTTCCTGTTCCTTTACTGGAAAAGCTAGAAATTGTAACCTTTGCCTCATCTATTTCTTCCCAGTGAGGCTCTTTTATTGGTTCCTGTCCACTCTACATCTCTGTTCATGGATATTCTATTTTACCGCTAGTCAGAGAAGAGTGCAACTTGAACCCTCTGGACCAATCACTACATCTTTCAGGAGACCATTGCCTTCCTACAAGACAAATGTAGTGCTATGAAACTGTCTCCTAGAAACAATAGGATTGGACCTAACAACAAAACCGAATCTTATCAAATAGAATAAAGCAAAATTCTTGAACCATGTGACTATTGTCTTATTGTAGGAAAAAAATGTTTATAACTGGAGAAAAAGTACCAATGTGTCTATGTTATAAAGAACAAATGAGCAGTACTGAGATAGTTATGGAATGGTGGATTAAAGCCACTCTCAGGCTAAACAAAGATCTTGTATCTCTGTGCATAGTCAAGGATGGCTTACCGGGCAACGGCTTACTGTCCTACCTGAGGCATCTTTTTGAAAGACACCTGCAGTACTATTATGCTCCAGAAAGCAGCAGTCCGTTAAAGGCCCTGTCAATCAAGTGGCCGATTCCTCCAGATATGGCTGACGAATAAAGAAAACACTTTCTGGTTTTGGGCTGAAAGTTCCCCTTCACTTATTTCAAGACCTGGGTTTTGAGAAAAGGAGAAGATAACCTGGTCTACTTCCATGTGAAAACAAGCATTTCCTTCTCGAAGCCAGGCTGTAAGGAAGTCATTTGTTCAAGCAGAAGTCAGTTCTCAGGAACATCTGAAAATCATTCTATATTCCTTTACCACACCATCAGGTAGAGGCTTAGAAAACATTAGCGAGGAAACATGGTGCTAATGTCATATTTGAAAGAAAAATTTGAAGTGTTTGCTTGTGTGTGCAAGAAATGTGTGTGTGTGTGTGTGTGTGTGTGTGTGTGTGTGTGTGTGCGCTGCATGCCTGCATATGTATGTGGTGTGCAAGTCTGAATGCCAGAGGTCAATGTCAGACATCTCCCTGTATTTCTCTTCCCTCTATTCTTCGAAGCAGAATCTCCCATTGAACCTGGGGTGCACTATTTATGCTAGTCCCCTGGTACCTACCAGTTCCCTCCCTACCTGGATCCCCTACCAGTGCTTGCGTTACAGACATGTGCTGCTTTGCATGACTCTTACATGGCACTGGAGAACTGAACACACGTTTGTGTGGCAAACACTGTACTTCCTGAGCTACATTCCAACCACAAGCTCTTACATTTCTAGAGGCACAATGATCCTCCCTCTTGCCTTTCTGATCTCTGATTTACTAATATTTCTCCTTGAACACAAATCCTGAAAACTTTCACACACCACAAAAGTTGAAGAATCTTCCCACTAAGACCTCAATACCAATCACTTTTTTCCCCCAAGACAGGGTTTCTCTGTGTAACAGCTCTGGCTGTCCTGGAACTCACTCTGTAGTCCAGGCTGGCCTTGAACTCACAGAGATCCACGTGCCTCTGTCTCCCAAGTGCTGGGATTAAAGGTGAATGCCACCACTGCCCGGCAATACCAATCACTTAAATTCAGCATGAACCTTAGACTTCCTTTAGTAAAACTACATGCTTGCCAATATCCATCTTTCTATACATTCACGTTCTAGCTTCTTATTGACACCTTTTCAAACTATGTTATAGATATCCATTTCTTTCTAACTGCTTCACCATGTATATCATTATGAGAGTCTGATATTGAAATGATAGGTGCTTTATTTGCCTGTTAAATTCACATAAACTAAAATGCATACATCTTACCTGTACTTTTCTTGATTGATGACAATGTGTGCTAAGATACATCACTTAACCATCACCACTAGAATGCCTGCCTTCACTTTGTAGTCACTTGCTTCCCTTGATGCTCTGAAGAGGACCCCTGCCCTGTGTTTTCCAAAACGGATGGGATTTGTTTGTTCTATAGAACTACGCAGTAAACTTTTCCCCCCTCACTAAATATAGTGTTCTGATCTACAGTTCATCTCATTTTATTTTTAACTAGGTATAGCGTTATGAGTATACAGACTTCATTATCCATTTTCATGTGGTTTATCAAAAATAAAGTTGATGTAAAATTCTTGTACAGTTTTTTTCTTTTATCTTGGGTCAATTATTAGAGTTTCTGGGAATAGGATGGGTGTGTATACATTTAGTTTCATGAGAAAATATAAAAGTATCATCTCCTCAGTGGTATTATTTCACTATTGTATAAGGATCCTGCTCACCCTCATCATCTCCCATAATTATCACCAGTCATTGTGATTGAAGCCATTGCCCTGTGTGTACAATGCTGCTCAGTTGATTAAGATTGTCAATAAATTGCTTGTTTTCTTATTGCTCATACACACACATATGTGTACACACATGCATTCATTATACATACATACATTTATATCCTTTTGAAATATGTATTGAGATATTCCTTATGTTGTTATTGGGCATTTTGATTCCATAGGGTGAACTGTGGGGGTTTCTCATATGTTATGGGCTCTTTTCTTCATTAGATGCTTGCTCCACAAACATTTCATCCTTCTGTGATGATTAACAGTGCATGTCAACTTGTCAGGCTCTAACTTGCCTAGGCATGCCTCTATGCGATTATCTAGATTAAATTAATGGAGGTAGAAATACCCACCTTAACTGTAAGTAATACCATTCCACAGGATGCTGAGCAGAATAAAAACAGGAAAGCGAGATGAGAGTTAGCATGCAATTCTCCCTGCTTTTTGACTGCGGATGCCATATGACCAGCAGTTTGCAAGAAACACCTCACCTTACCACTACGAGGGATAGCGCGCTTACGCCGTGGGTGCAGACACACTCTTCTTCCTCAGGTTGCTTTTGTCAAGTCTTTGATCACAGTCACTAGGAAGTAACTCACAACAGTTTGCGCAGTGTTTCATTGTATCTGAATTCTGGACTGTAGGGAAAACATTTAACACAATGTGATAATCCTGTAGAGTTGGTGGCCTTTACCATTAAGAGAATATTTCTTTTGTCCAATTTGAGAAAAGAATGTTTTTCCTTTAATCATTAATGGATAACAGATTTTAATTTTTTGTTTGCAATCACTGTAAGGATTGTTCCGTCTTTCATTATGTAAATATGAGAAATTATACTACTTGAGTTTGAGTTTTAAAGCCCATCAACCATGAATCCTTGGGTTAATACACAGCAGGTGTAGTGGGCTACATGTTTTTTACACCTTATAAAATTAAATTTATTGATACTTTATAAAGTAGTTTTTGTTTAATACCCATGAGAATAATTGATGGAAAGTTTTAAAATTAAAGTTAGTCACATAAAGCTAATAAGAAATATTTTCTTCTCTATTTTTAGAAAGAGCTGTGTACAATATAGATTGTATTTAAATGTGTGATGAAATTCATTACTACACCTATCTGGGGAGACTGTTGGTAATAAGTTCAACTTTAGAGAAATAAACAAATGCAGTTATTTTATTTCATTTTTCTGTAAATTTTCTTTTCAAGGGAATAGCCTACTTCACTTAAGCCAAATATATTGGCATAAAGTTATTATTATATTCTCTTCTTACCCTCTTAGTGTCTCTCCAATATGCTTTGATGTTTCTTTCTTTATTACTGATGTTAGTAATTTGACTTTTATTTTCTTTATTAGTCTAGCTACAGGCTATTAATTTTGATATTCTTTCAAACAACAATTTCCCTTCATTAATTTAGCATATTCTTTGCCTCCTATGTTGTTTCCACTTTTCCTTTCTAGTTTCTTTGAACATTAATTATCAGCATAAGACATTAGAAAATTTACCTGGGTACTGCTTTAGACCCACATCACCAATTTCACTATATTGTATTTTTATTGTCACTCAAATAAACATATTTTAATAACTTTGTGATCTCATCCTTAATTTATAGATTATTTATTAGTGCACAGTGAAGTTTTTAAACACTCATATTTTCCTAGGATGAATGAATTATGATCCATCAACTGAGCAAGTATTGACTCTAGCTCTCATAATTTCCATTCTTGTATGTTTTCATACATGGTAGGCAAGGGAGGTTCTTGAGTTGATGAGGAGACTAAAGAAAGTGATTCGTGTTCTGTGCCTCACATAGGGAGCTGCTGATCTACTGATTGACTTCATTGGCATGAAGCAATAGCTAGGCCTGCAATTGTTCTATTGTCTTTTGTGGATTCTCCTTCAGTTTTTCTGACTCATAGGTCATGTGTATGTATTTACCTCAGTGGTAAAAGATCTGGTTTGTGGACTAGGTATGCAAGTAAATGGTAAAGAAAAGTGTTTACCACGCATGAAGTTCTGGGTATAATCATCAATGTATGTAAAAATGAAATCCTGTCTTCTATAAGACAATGCCATTACTAGATCAGTGCCATTGAGAATATATACAGGCTCTCATTTATAAATGTAGGGCTGCAGTTTGCTTGTGATCTTCCTGAACTGCCTACCCTGTAGATCATAGGTCCAACATCAGTTACAGAGACAATAGCCTCAGAAGAATATTTATCTAACTCCCACAATCACATAGGCCGATTCTCCACAAAATCCAGGTTTGTTTACAAGATACGGTCGGCATATATATATATATATATATATATATATATATATATATATATATATATATATATATATATATATACACACACACATACATATATGTCTCTATATATGTGTCTATGTTTATATATACATATGTATGTATGTATATATTTGTATGTGTGTATCTACTACTTGAACCTTGAAAAAACATGTAGATATGTTATTGCTGATAGCTTTACATTGAATTTTATTATTATTCAACAACAAATTTATATGCCCTTCTTCTTTTAAAACTTATTGGGACAAGAAGACCAGCAAAGTAGGGCCCAGACAAGTTTGTGGCATCTGAA
Organism: Acomys russatus; assembly: GCF_903995435.1. Lineage (NCBI taxonomy): Eukaryota > Metazoa > Chordata > Mammalia > Rodentia > Muridae > Acomys > Acomys russatus. The sequence goes on along the minus strand of NC_067138.1, from coordinate 64,648,657 downwards.
AGAAGCACCGACCAAGGCCTCTGTCTAGACTGGACCTAGGTCTAGGTCCCCTACACAGATGTAGCCAATGGGCATCTCAGGCTCCCTGTGGGCCTTCTAGTAAGGGAAGCAGGGGCTGTCGCTGATATGGATTCTGTTGCCTACTTTTTGGCCACTTCCCCGTGACAAGACTGCCTTGCCAGTCCGTAGAAGAAGAAGATGAACTCAGTCCTGAGGAAACTTGAGGAGCTGGAGTGGGTGGGTAGGGGGAAATCCCCTTTTCTGAGGAAGGGGGGGGGCGACTGGGAGGAGAGAAGGCAGGGGGCTATGACAGGGATATAAAGTGAATACATAAATAAATTAATTAACAAAAATAAAAACTTTATTGAGACATTTTATAGTTTGGTATTTAGTCATTTTTAGTGATCGTACCATTAATTATTTGAAAGATCATATATTAATAAAACGTTCAGTGTTCTGTTTTATAAGCATCAAATATTTAAAAATATTTGGTAATAATGTTCAGATCATTTGTATCTTCATTGTACTTTTTATTTTCTAATTCTTTCATTAGTTTCCCACAGTGTGGAAATCTGAGACTTATGTAAATTATGTTAAATTTGGCTTTGATATTGTTAACTTTTGTTACTTTGCACAATACATGGATGGTCTTTATTCCTGTTAGCTATGTAATAACAATATATAACATATATAATATATTATGTAAAATATATTATGTATTTCATATATTATATATGTATATGAAAGGGGATGAGAAAGCTAAATGGCCCATGGTTCTATCTTTCTCTTGTAGCTGCTCCCAAATATTGAAAACTTTGGTTTTAATAGGACAGGGCTAATTGTGCATGGCTGTGATTACTATGACTTTGGTTAGTTTATAGCACTCAAATATTCAGTTAAACATGTACATTGCTTATAGCTTCTTAGCTTTTTTAACTGTGGGTCACAATCTCATGTGGGGTCATGTAACTGAATGTGGGGGGTTCACAAAAATTGGTAACAACTAAACGTTTCTAACTGAACAACAGCCAACAATTAAGCTCAAATCAACTATGTGATGAATCTGAGCTTGCTGCCAGGGGTGTAGGGCTCACCTGTGCTGTATCCCATCACTCCTCTAAGGCCTTGGCTGTGGATACTCAGTATACACACTGCATGCTGAGCAAGGCATCATGAGATGCAAGGCCGACAAAGCTTGAAATGCCTCAGGTAAGACTCAAGACTCCTGTATGTTATGAAGTGCAGTGTTTTTCCTGTACACATAAAGTTTTCTGTTCTTACAGAAATGTAGTGGTTTAAATATAGAAAACAAATATTTTTATGCTGTTATTCCTCAGAATGCAAGTATCAAATCAGCATTTCCTGGAGTTTTATTGTGTTGGTTTGATCTTTAAAATTGCCATTTTGAGTAGTCAACTTGTGTTTCATAAAAAAAAAAAAAATTTTAAGTGAATTTTGGCTTGAGATTGGGGAAGAATTTCTAACAATTTTAGAAACATCCTTAAACATAAGTCTATCATTCTGTACTAGTATTTATGTGGAATGGTGTTATATACATTGATGATTATAAAATCAAAACACCAAACAACTCTGCAAACCATTAAGGATATTCTATATTCCATAGTAATTAACATTCAGTCAACATTTAATTCTTTATTCAAAAACAAATATGTACATATCTCATCGGTATGCCGATTTGCTTTCATCTTTAATAAATAGGATATGTATACCAAAGAATTACCTCACAACAAATTTCTTTATGAGTTGTTAGCAGCAAATGTTTGGTGTGTATAGTTATTTTATGTAGCTATATATGCAGCATCATATAAAAATTTCTCAGGTGACTGATTTATATTCAGAATTTTAAACACACTAAGATAGGAAAGATGTTTTCTTCAAGCTTGTCAAACACAAATAGCCAAAACACTAAGAATGTAACATTTATATAATTCCTGATTGTGTCATGGTTCTTTTTGCTATAGGTAGTTTATTGTATATATATGTGTAATAATATAGATTTATATGTAAAAAAAATTGTTTTAAAAAATTTCTCAGACATAAAAGGGCCACAAATGGAGAAAGTTTAAGACTTTTTAAGAATTGCTGACCTAGTTGGTGTTGTAGACATGTTTCCCAGATGTTCTGAATAGCGGCCCTCAGTTGACTGATAGTGAAAGAGGTTACTATTAGAGACCTGGCAGGCCTCACCCAGTCAGGTCAAAGGCACTCAGAGCCAAACAGTGGCTGCTCCACAGACTTCCTCCAGGGACTTATCCCGAACTTTCTAGTTTGCTAGCCTAGTCTACAAATTTAACAACACATTCATAGACATGTTTAGAAAGAGTATACAGAAGGGTGCCATTTTATTGGTTGTAGACACTAGAAAAAAGATCACAGGTGGATTTGTATTAGAATTTGATAGGATTTGGAGGTTGGAGAGGTATTTGCAGGCAAAAAAAGAAATGATTCAGAGGAAAATAAAAACTAGAGACTAAGACATGAGACTATGAAAATCCTTCTGTGTTGAAAGAAAACACTACAATGGGCCTGGAATATCAGAACAGGATTTAGAATGGCAAGAAATGGAAACAGAATAGCTAAATAAAGTTTGGTCACAGTTTGCCTTGAGTTTTTTATAAAATTTTTTTAGTTCATCTCTGCATTATCAGGAAAACTTAAAAGTTTAAATAATGTGATATATATAGTTTTGACATTCCCTCTTTGTAAATAGGCAACAACAGGCAGGGTTACTCATGTGGAACCATTCTGCTTATCACAGCGTACGGGCTTGCAGTTTTGTCTGGGTTTGTGACCTCTAGATTCATTTTCAAGCCCCTTGACCAATATGATCTTCAGCCAAAGCCTGTGTTCTCCATCTGGGAGAAATATAGGGCAATAGGTTGATCCCAGAGCAGCCAAGAAGACTGGAAGAATGCTACTCAGGTTAAGTTCAAATAGCAAGCAGAGACAGCTGGAGTAGGAAGGTCACAGTGGAAGGTCTGAGTGAAGAAACGCTAGCATTTGGTCAGGTCAAGGCATCTGAGGTAATGATGTTGGAGACCAAGTCACACAAGAGCAACCTCTGATACTAAAATAAAGGCAGCTCACCGTCTGCCCTCCATCACACTCCTAGCTCTGCATGGTGAGAGCTGCATTCTAGAGCATGTGTCTTCAGTCAGAATTTCTAAGCTGTCCTCTGCCTTCTGTAAAGAAAGATGTAGCACTTCCAGACTTCTCAGTTATTCTTGCACTGCTCATTATCCAGAACATTCTAGATAATTCTCAAGACATGGTGGAAATTATACTTGTAAATAAGGATACAAGGAAGAGCACATACTCTTGTAAATTGAAGGCAGGTGTGTCACCCAAAGGAAAATTAGGGTTAAGTAGCAAACATAAATAGCTTGGACATGGAGTACTATGGGAGGAAAGAAAAGAACTTTATACAAGAAGTAATGAGGTAAAACGTTTGTGATCCAGTGAGAGAAATAAAGGAGGTATCAATATTTAGCCTGAGTCCCTACAAGATTTTCTTCTCATCCAAAGAAGTGTGTTCTACCAGAGACTCAGATTAGACCTGCCTTAACAGGTAAGTAACAGTCATTTTAGTAAGTTATAGCTAACAAAGACACATAGAAATTAATTGATACTACAGCCAAAGTAAACCATGAAGTGGAGGCTTCAGCAAAGAGTAATATGGAGATTGACTTTTTACGCCGAATGCCAAGGGAAAAGATCAGTAATAGTACATGGGAGGAAAAATGATCATGCCAGATCATGCCAAAGGTATTGGTGAACAAAAAGCCCTGGGTCATCCCACTTCTCTCTGGGAGCATTTGAACTCTTTGTTGAACAGTTGACCAGGAATGGGTACTCTGTACCAGTCACTAGCACATACTGCCAAAGGAAAAGCATTTGGCCCAGCACTCCATGTCACTGTTCTCTGTGATTGTAGCATCACACTTTCTGCCCTTCTGTGGTTACAAAAACAAAGCCCCATAATCACCTCCCTTTCCTCTAATTTGCAGCCCCTTTCTGCTCAAATTTCCTCAGTCCTAATCCCAATCTTAGTCTTCTCCTATGTTTCAAATGTTCCCAGTAAGATCTCTGAAACTAGCATAAATACATTCTCCTATGTTAGAGAGATCATGTATATCGATCCTAATATACATTCCCCCAAGACATGATTTTCTGCTTAGCACTCTCAAATGGAAGCTTCTGATTTTTTCATCTGATTTCTTGTGAGGTACCGGGAAGCAGGCCGGCTGTTTTCTTTGGTTCTTCTCTTCTTTTTTTGCTCACCTTTCTCCTTGTGAAGGTCCTTATTCCCACAATGCCTATATTGGCCCACTGCTGTCCCAAATTGTATTCTGTTCTCCAATTGGCCAACATGCCCAGGAGATTTCCTGTCTCTGCCTCCCACATGCTGACAGTACAGGTTGCCATCACTCACCCATGGCTTTTAGGTGGGTGCTGGAGATCTCAACTCTAGTCCTTATACTTTTATTAAAAGTGCTTTCTTTACCTACTGAGCAGCATTCCCCTTAGGCCCCAATAAACATTTCCAAGTGTTTTCTATCCAAAATGAAATGGACTTCCTATGCAATTTTATATATCCATTCCTCACCTGGCATCTCTTCTTCTAAGTCTAAACCTTTTAAATACCATTCAGGAGTGCAAGACACTCACTGGTCCTGCTTTCACCTTCCACTTGCTCTTCCATATACAAGAGCACTACTAAAACCAGGAAGAGCTAACGCTATCAATAAGTTTCAATTGTCAGATCTCTTGGATACCTTGACCTAGCTATGCTTGCTAAGTAGTTTTGTTTGACCCTTGGAGAAAATAAAAGGGCACTTATATCTGTATTTGCTGTGTACTTGATGGTATACTATGTACAAAGTCATTGCTGCACACTAGTTGTATGTACTTCTCATTCCAAGGCACAGATTTAGTCCTAGAGGACTTATCTTTTTGTTGTTAAAGTCTATACTGAGGTAGAAGTTATCTCTGGGCATGGAAGGAGAAAAATATGGAGACTAGGAAGTGTGGAAAGAGCTGTCTTCTCCTGGTGTTCATGGGTGTTGTGTTGTATAATGTCATAGACCTTGTCCTTTCTTCCATCCCATGAGCCCTTCGTGCTTCTGCTATTTATTTTCCTTTTATAGATGCTTTTTAGTTTAAAGCCCAGCTATAAATAACCACTGTGGCAGCTCCAAAGCCAGAAGGAAAATTACCCAAGGAGATATGATTTGGAGAAAAAGAAAGAATTTGGCATCTAGGCCTATCTGTTGGATAGAGAAAAGCAGTGGAAATAAATGCATGAGTTGCCAGAAAAACACCCTTTTCCATAATCAACAAGTTGACCAAGAACTTGGCTTGGATTTACTAGACCACTCTGATTTCAAAACAAGAATTGGATTCTTAATTAGTTTAGAGGGAAGAGAGAGGGATGGAAACAGGGAGGGAGAAAGGGGGATAGAAAAGAGAAAGAGAGAGAGACTGTGCCATTTTGAGAATTCTCGAGGAGTTTTCTCTCCACACCATGCCTGCTCATGAAGTGAGTCAAATATTTTGTAGATGCTTATTTATTGATTTATTGGTTTAATGTATTCTTTTTCTAACAAGAAGATATAGTTGAGTGAGTAATACCTAGCCACTTGGATGTCAATCAACAGGGAACAGTTCCTTATTTGTTATTTCTTGTTCCCATGCATAAAAGGCAACTCCAATTCCAGATTCCAAACCTACGAATTTATCCTTGGTACCTGTATCTTGTGTCCTACAAACCCTTGTCTTAGTTATGGTTTCTATTTCTGTGATTAAAATGCCTTGACCAAAGAAACATTGGGAAGGTTTATCTTACTTACACTTCTACATTGCAGTCCATCTTTGAGGGAAGTCAGGACAAGAACTCAAGGCAGGAATTTAGAGGCAGGAACTGAACCAGAAGCTGTGGAGTAACACAGCTTACTGGCCTGCTCCTCATAGCTTACCCATTCTGCTTTCTTAGAGCACTCAGGACTACCAGTCCAGGGATGGAACCGCCCACAGGGATCTGAGTCTTCCCACATTGATCATCAATCAAGGAAATGCCCAACAAGCTGCTCTATAGGGCAACTGGTGGGGGGCACTTTCTCAATTAAGGTTCCCTTTTCTCAAATGACTAGCTTGTGTCAAGTTGACATAGAATTATGCACCACACCCTTCATATTAAAAGTGCTACCAGTCCTGTCTTTCTTTCATATCCCCAAGTCCAACCACTTTTCCTCATTTTAGCATCTACTAGTTAGGTCTTGGCCACTATCACTGCTACATTGCTGCAAAGCCTGTCTCCTGGGAGGAGCTATGATGATCTTTCAAAACATGTCAAGTCACTTTGCTTTTGTTCATTAAATTCTCCAGTAGCTTCCTTCTCCTTTCAAATGAAATTTAACATTTCCCAGCAGCTTAAGGCCCCAGCCCTATGATCTGTTTGATCTATTTCCTCTCTCACTGGTCTCTCACAACACTATAGTCACTCTGCCTCTTGGCTTGACATTTAAACAGTCCAGCCTGTCTCCTACCTCAGGGTCTTTGCATCTGCTACTAATTTCTTTCTGTAACCAGTTCCCCCTGGAGGTCAGGCAGTTCTCATCTATCACATCTTTTATATTGTACTTTAAAGTCTCTGCCTCAGTGAGACTCTTCCTACCATCTATGTCTCCACCAAGACTTCTCAGCTCTTATCTTTGCTGCATTTTTCTCCTTAGCCCTCCTCTCCATCTGGCATATGTATTTTACTTATTAAACATAGCTCCCAAGAGAATGATAATTATCACAAAGACAGGTTCTGTTTTGTTTCTGTACCTCTAATGCCCACAGCACCTGAAACAGAGAAGCCACAAATCAACCACTTATTTAACGAACGTGTCCTCTGAGGATAAAGATGGGAACCAACATTTAATGTGCCTGGTGAATAGCAAATGTTCAACAGACATCCATGTCTGTCTTCATTCATGCTTTCTCACAATAATCACAGTATCTTTCATAGTGTGAAATTGTTTGGAATCTCACCTTGTTATGGAAACATAAGCACATCCAAACGAATTCATATTCATTTATGGCAAAGAAAATGTCACTTATATAATTAAGGATCATCCCAAATGAACTTGGATATGTTTCATAATAAAATCATTGATTCTTGTATGGGCACTCTTATGTGGGTAGTAGTAGAGACAGGCTATATGTTTACATTTACAGATTTAATAGAACATGGAGAGAAAACTATAGTGACTCTCCTCTGTGCTAAGACAAATGGAATGGAGGTAGGCTCAGATCTTAGCCTACACTTGACTAGCTTAAAGGAGGGAAATTTTAGGTTTTCATTGTAGAAGCTGGGGATATGATATTGCCCTTCTTGGTCTATTTAAGGAGTGTGTGTGTGTGTGTGTGTGTGTGTGTGTGTGTGTGTGGAGAGAGAGAGAGAGACAGACAGACATACAGAGACAGACAGACAGACAGACACAGGCAGAGACAGAGACATAGATGGAGACAGACAGAGACAGAGAGAAAGAGAGATCCTCTCACCATAGTAAAAGTAGGTGCGACTTTACTTTGATCCAGATATAATCCTCTCTTGACGTGTAACAGTCAGAGGAGGTACAGCTTGCTTTTCAACAGTATACATAGAAACTAAGGGCCAGGATGTTAAGTTTGCGTATCATTACCATCTACCTGAGCTCACGTCCTGACATTGTGTAAAGTGACCCATATCACTACATCATATAGTACTATGTAATGGAACTGGAGTCATCTGGAAGGCTTGCCCACATATTCTGGACATATGTTGGCACTTGGTCTACTGGTTTATTTCCCTGCAGACTATAAGCGCCTGTAATTACAAATTCTGAGTGGTGCATCTTGCCCTGACCGAAAACTACACACTGCACATGGTAGGAATGAAAAGGCCTAGGTTGTTAATTAAAAGTCAGGGTTCCTAAGCCCCCAATGTGTACTGAAAACAAGTCTCTACAGGTCACACCAGATCAGTATCTGGCCATCTAGACATCTGTCTTGTGTGAATATCTTTCATGATGTGGTCTGTAGGCCAACCAAACATGAATCTCTGTCACATCTGCTAGACAAGCTTAATAATAGTTCCTATTAGTCCAGACACTAAACCTAAAAACAGTGGGTAGATTATCACACCCTTTGTGAGCTTAACTGGCTAAATGCAGAAGAATCTATTTTAGTTCAGTTTTTGGACATATGATTTATATATGACATCAGCTATTATGAATAATCACAAAAGCTAGGGTGTACAGAAGTAGTTTCCACAATGCTTCCCGCCCCCATGTCTTCATTCTCCCAGACAGTGTTCAAAAGTAGACCTGACGATCTCCCTTTCACACTTGAGTGTACTAAGGCTCAGAGAGGTTGTGTGTGTTTCCCAAGAGCACATAGAACACTGTAAATTTGTTCTCTGGATGCATTCTTTGGATCATGTGCTCTATTGAGATCATCACTTGCAGTTTTTTAAACACAATTGTCAGAGTGATTTTAAAGCAGAGAGAAAATTGTGTTGCATATATTTCATATGCAAAAAAGCGATCTCTGTCCTTCTCAAGGTTGCACAGTTGCTAAGAACTGGAGCCCAAGCTAGCACCAATTTATATTTCTGTGTTGCCCAGTGTACTCCAGTCTGTGGCAGAACAATCCAAATTCTCATGTTATGGCTTCACAGACAATAGATACTTGGAAGATGGTGATTTGTTTTTCTGGAATTGAATACCTTGGTTTGTTTCCCCCTTTGTTAGAATTTCCATTTGGAAAGTTCTCAAATACTACCTTGTCTTCATCCAATCTGAGTGGAATTCCCACTAGTGCTTTTTCTTAAAATAGATGCCCTAATTTTGCCCTTGTTCTAATTCATCTATCACATGACACCTTCCTAAATACAATTGTCATTATATCACTCTAGTGCAAGAAAATGAATGGCCTTTGTTCCCAACTATATGAATTGTAACTTTTGAGGCTACTCATTTGTCTAACCATCTCAATGGAGAATCTACTTCTCAACACCTCTTTAGCAGTAAGCTCATTCTCCCCCCACCACCTCCACCCAGAGTCTCATTTTGGTGTCCCAAGTACAATCATTTGTCTTGATGTAAGCCAAGGGTCCTAGTGACTGGTGATATTATTTATTCTGTAATTGTTAATTGCATTATAAGTTTCTAATAAGTCCACAAAATAAAGGCAACCCCTAAAGAAATAATAAGAAGATCAAAATAACAATTGGTCATAAGGAAAGATAATGTGGTACATATAAATACATTAGCATCACAAAACAAAAGTTAAATAGAGGATAATAATAAATTACGTGCCTGTGTATATTCTATCATACAAAAATAGTCCAAAGTTAAAACACACTTTGTTTTCTCTCCATTTTAAGACTGTTTGATGAATATTTCATTAATGATCAGCAGCTGCCAGAACATAAGGACTTAGTCTCTTGCTCCCCTGTCCCACTTATACTTAGTTTCAAGAGCATACGGCATCTATCTTGTGTTGTTTCCTAGTTTGCCATCTCTTTTTAGCTGAGTGAGCTCCTCCAGAGCAGAGATAGCATCCTGTCCTTCCTCTGCATTCCCTACAGAACTTAACGAGACCAGAGCTATTCACAGGAGAGAGCACAGCACAAGTAAGCTCTTAAATAATCAAGACAACCTAAAATATTGCAGGAAATGCATTTTGGGGGACAATTACCTCTTGAGTGAAATAAGAATGGTCCAATCTATTCAATACTAGCTCTGTGGAATGCAGTCCTCCAGGCTGACCCTTTAGTGACCCCCAACTTCAGAGAGCACAGAGCTGAGAGCCCTGTTGATCACCTGGAGCCTTCCTCACTTATCTTTCTGACAAATCATGTCAGTCACTGTTCCCACCATCCTCTCAAGGAAGGCCGGCAAGATTGTCTTAAACGAGGCACATCAAAGCAAGACACAGCTCTAACCTCAGTCATCAGTTTGTAGTCTCTCCATTTTTCCAGAAAGTCTTGAGTCTGTGTCTCTGCATAGTGAGGAAGACATCCAAGAGAAGAATAGCATACCACAGGGGGCTCCTAGGAATGTGCGGGAACCCAGAGATGATCTCAGCCAATCATACCATGACACCATCAGATCATGACACCATCTTTGAAAAGCTGTCATCTTTGACTACAGTTAGTACTTGCCCCTCCCCAAAGTCTTTATATGGGGCCATGATGTCTGGGACCATGTTGAGCACTCACCATTTCTCCCTTCGTCTTGCCCTCTGATACTGTGTGTTTGGTTAATGGATGGGTATTCCAGTTCATGCCCTCTCCACTTTTGCTCCCTTCTTAAAAAAAAAAAAAAGGAAGAGATTGTTATTAATGTGTGTTAACCTAACAGTGGCTTTCACTGTGATGTTTCCATCACACACAATGTATTTTGATCATGTATACCCCCATGGCCCTCTCTTGTTGCCTCCCCACTTCCAAAGTTCCATTTCCTCCTTCCAACTAGTTCTCCCTTTTAACCCCCCCCCCCCCATGTTTTGCGTTTTCTTTCTGTGAACCAATGATCTTAGTTAGGGTTACTTACAGAAACCTGAGGGAGAGATTATTTGCTGGAGCATAGTATTTCATCAATTGCTACAATACTGAAGAAAATGTGTGTCCTTCTCCAAGCAAATACTGACTACTCACAAATCTTAGGCAGGCTTACTAAGTGTGTCTTCGCCCCATGATGCAATGATGGTAGGCCCAATCACGTGCCAATCCTATGCACAGTGGCCATGGTATTCCATTCCTTCTTGTTTTTACTTTTTTTCCCTGAGCCTTGGTGGGGGTGGTGGTGGCTTGTACAGATATCTCATTTCAGACTAAACACTATGTGGTCACTTATCATCAGCACTTTGACTAGTTATGGATGTCTGCATTAACCATTGTTTCTTACAAAAAGACTTCTCTGTCTGCCTCCCTCTTGAGTGACATCAAATATCCCAAGTCATTGCTTACTATTTAGATTCCATTTTAGCTATAACATGCCTGCTCTCAACTTCTTGAGCACCTAATTTCTGGTCTTTAGCTGGGATTGCAGGATAGATGAGAAAAGCATGCATGTGTGTATGTGTGAATGTATATATGTATATACACACACACACACACACACACACACACACATGCATGCTAAGCACATAGCAAGTATTATGTCATCTAACCTTCACAACAACCCAGTGACCTGGGATTTATCAACTTTGTATAAAGATGAGTAAACTAGGACCTCCAGCAAAGCTAAGGATTTGCCTTATGGAGCACCTATAAGACAGAGGTGGGCTTCAAGCCTTAATTTGTAGGATTCTGGTTATTCTATTCTTTCTCTAGACCTTGATATTACATTATGTTATTTTCTAGATACATAGAAGATGGTCTGGAAAAGGAGTGAGCCTCAAACTGCCTTCTCTTAGTGGTCCACAAATGCCAAGCCCAGAAAGACCAATGCACTTGCCAGAACAAAGGCTTCAGGAGGAGCAATTGCCTTCAAAATTGTTTCAGGCAGAAACTGGTTTAGATTCATTGCACGTTGAAATCACAGATGGCAACAAGACTTTAGTTATGGCTTGAGTGAGGCCAAATCTAGGTGAGATTTTACCCAGGTAACCCAGGCATAGCAAGCCATACGAGAGTAGTTGTGCAACAGAAAGGAGCTCATTCATAAAAGCTTACAGCCCAGTGCCTGGCCCCAGCTAGAACCTCACACATATTCACTTAACTTCTGCCACACAAAGTCGTTCACCCAGAGCCCATGCTTTCAGCACATCTATCCTCATAAAACTGGCTCTCGGCTTGACTGAGAGGGTGATGTCTAAGAGATGGGAGGAGCTTGCATCTGTGGGACAGTTACAAGATGGACCAGAAAGCAGCATGAATTTTCCACCCTGAGCCACTTCAGTACCACACTGCAGCATGGAAGCTTAAAGAAAAGCAGTCAACGTCTAGTGGAAATGGCTTGTTACAATCGCCCTCCATAAAACATTTGTTTCTGCAGCAGAGTGCAGCAGGCAGCTGGGGAACTGAGAAGAAACAGGTCGACCTGGGATTTACAGTTCCATGTTTCTTACTTATGTCTTTCAGTCAGAGGCCAAACAGATTCATGTTTTCCTCTCACTCATGGGCTGAAAACAAGTCAGTCTTCAGGGATCATAGAATAAACGTGGCTCCTTTGTGAGAATCCAGAACTGTCAATCAGTCCAACTGTGCAGACTATCTGATGACATGAGGATGGTTTCAACAATGGTCATTGCTTTGAGGAGAAATGGAGCAAGATCCTGTAGGAGCAAGATGCAAATGGCAAGCCAATAAAACGTCAAAATAATGCCCGCAGATATGGCTCAGTGGTTAAGAGCACTTACTACTCTTCCAGGGAACCTGAGATCGGTTCCCAGTACCCAGCCCTGTGGCTTTTAACCACTTAAGCAAATCTTTAAAATTTCTAGGCAAACCTGTAAAACTCTGAACTACATGAAGTTCTTCCCAAGTAGATGGTAGAGCTTAGAGGGTGGGACATACTTGTCCCTATAGAAATCAAAGAAGCAAAATTTGCCGGTTGTGATTAATATTGGTATCATATCACTGTAATGAACTCCTGAATACCTTGACTATCACAATCGTAAGAGCAGTTTTGCTTTGTTTTGTTTTTCACACGTGGCACTTTACATTCTTGAGGAATAATATGTTGAAGGGTGTTTGTCACTACTTGTTCAATGCGTTGGTTTCTTCATTTCTCCCATTTAAATTTCATTAGAATAGGCTACTCCATTACTCCTTCACAGATGCTGAGCACTGCTTCTCTCAGGACTCCCTAGCTTTTTGTCTTGTGCCTAAGCGAGACTCTCAGAAATTCCAAAGCAGGGCTAGGTACAGATCACATCAGCCTTTGGAAAAATACAACCGAATCAAGAAAAAAAAAAAGTAAAATACATAGCAAATGACACATACATATATATGAATATATATGTATATTTACACTCACACATGAGACATACACACATGTACATACACTAACATATACTAGTGCTGACAGAGAGCTAGGGCCAAGATCCATTTGTAAAACTCAAGAAGTTTGAGTCTTCTCACTGTAGGGTTTTTCTTTTTTTTTTAATTTTATTTTATTAATTTATTCATATTACATCTCAATGGTTATCCCCTCCCTTGTATCCTCCCATTCCTCCCTCCCTCTCATTTTCCCCTTACTCCCCTCCCCTATGACTGTGACTGAGGGTGACTTCCTCCCCCTGTGTATGCTAATAGGGTATCAAGTCTCTTCTTGCTAGCCTGCGATCTTTCCTCTGAGTGCCACCAGGTCTCCCCATTCAGGGGACTTGGTCAAATATGAGGCATCAGAGTCCATGTGAAAGTCAGACCCCACTCTCCACTCAACTGTGGAGAGTGTCCTGTCTATTGGCTAGATCTGGGTAGGGGTTTAAAGTTTACTGCCTGTATTGTTGTTGGCTGGTGCCATAGTTTGAGCGGGACCCCTGGGCCCAAATCTGCCTATCATAATGTTCTTCTTGTAGGTTTCTAGGATCCTCTGGATCCTTCTACTTTGCCATTCTCCCATGCTTCTCTCATCTTGAGTCCCAATAGGATGTCCTTCCCTCTATCCCAGTTTCCTGGTTAGTGAAGACTTTAATGGGACATGCCCCTTGGTCTAGTATGCAGATATAAGTGAGTATATACCATTTGAGTCTTTCTGCTTCTGGGTTAACTCACTCATTATGATCATTTCTAGTTCAATCCATTTGTCCACAAATTTTGGGAATTTCTTATTTTTAATAGCTGAGTAGTATTCCATAGTGTAAATGTACCACAGTTTCTTTATCCATTCTTCTCCTGAGGAACACTTAGGCTGTTTCCATGTTCTGGCTATTATGAATAAGACTGCTATGAACATGGTTGAGCAAATGTTCCTGTTGTGTGCTGGAGCATCTTCTGCGTATATTCTAAGGAGTGGAATAGCTGGGTCTTGAGGAAGCCCTATTCTCAGTTTTCTGAGATAGCACCAGATAGATTTCCAAAGTGGCTGTACTAGTTTGCATTCCCACCAGCAATGAAGGAGTGTTCCTCTCTCCCCACATCCTCGCCAGCATGTGGTGTCGCTTGAATTTTTGATCTCAGCCATAATGATGGGTGTAAGATGGAATCTCAGAGTGGTTTTGATTTGCATTTCCCTGATGAGTAAGGAGGTTGAGCATTTCTTTAAGTGTTTCTTAGCCATTTGATATTCCTCTGTTGAGAATTCTCTGTTTAGTTTTGAGCCCCATTTCTCAATTGGGTTATTTAGTTTGGTGGTGTTTAATTTCTTGAGTTCTTTATATATTTTGGATATTAGACCTTTGTCAGATGTAGGGTTGGCATCTTCTCACTGTAGGGGTTTTTCAAAGTATCAAAATACACATTAAAAGATCCTCTGTGGAGGCAAAGATTATTTGAGAGAGCAATGAGCATAAACAATAAAACTAAGAGTTTAGACTCTGAAAAGAAAAAAGTAAGTACACTGCTCACCTTTGGAACGAGCAAGGAGAAACTTTAGAAGAAAGCAGAGCCAAATAGGCCACCCATCATTGCATATCTAGAAAGGCTAAGTCCTATGACAGGAGACATAATGCCTAGCCAAGAAATGCTAAACAATGAGACTGAGTCAGAAAGAGAATGGAGGCCAGAGAACTAAGACAGCAGGACACTCCATGCCAGCTTCAGCTGTGGTCAGTATTATTGCAGTTTACAGTTGATATGACCCTCTTTTTGGACTGTAAGTGTGCACTTACTGCAATGGTTATTGTTTTGTGAAGCAGATGAAGTAAGTGAGGGTGCAGTGGCTGAGAAGCCCATGGCAAGCTTCTTCTTAACTATCTCATTGTGGTGTCCTCCTCAGGTCAGCCATCAAGAGAGATGAGCAGAAACATGTCATACTCAGGAAATGCATGGAGGTTAAATAGCCCAGTGCCATCTGTCCCTGATTAGGAGTAATAGGTGGACTAGAGCAACTATGAAAGCTTTTCTCTAGAACGGGTTATGAATTCAGTCATTTGACATGCCTGAGAGCAGATCTCCTGCCTGGGTCGTTGTCCTTACTCAAGGTCCTTTCGTGCTTATAGAGAGAATGTACCATTCCAGAGATAACAGTGGACTAGGGAGAAATTGGAACTCTCCTGAAGGATGAAGACATTTATAAAACACTGGATTGATGGATGAAAGAGAGAGTTTGTCTTCTACACAGCCAGGCATCTACAACATTGCACAAACTCAAACAAGGGGTAGCTGGGGCCAATGAGCAGTCAGCCAGTTTCTATCCTCTCTATTTGAAGTCTTCTTCCTGCATATTCGTTCTTGGCTCACCAGTGCCTTCCAGTCAGGCCATAGATCAAGTATGGCTGACAATAAGAAGCCTTTCTTGTTCTATGCAGCTAAACAATATTTCTCTCTCATCTCAATTCTTGTTGCCTTTTCTGCTTTCATGACCCATGTGGCATTTTCATTAACCCCTGTAGCATTTCAAAGCTGAGATCTGAAGTTGACTGCCTTAGGTTCATAATCTGCTGTCTATGTTATAGTTTCTTTACTTGTAAAAGGAATGAAACCAGAACCTATCTTACAAGGTTATTACGAAGACAAAGGGAAAGAACCTTGAGAAGTGCCAAGGGTGTTGCAGGAGCTGCCAAGGTGCCAAGGTTGAAATGACTACAACAGGTGGTCTAAATGGTACACCCCAACTATCTATCATAGAAGTGGGTTACACATCAGGTTCTGTGCTCTGTTTAATCAGCACCAATTCAGTGTAGTGCTTAGGATACAACAGCATGGACATATAATGAACATAGCATTCCTTAAGCTAGTACATGTTTGGGCTTAAGGGTAGAGGCTTGGGCATCAGGCAGTGGAGAAGTGAGTCAGGTCAGACCAGGCATCAGGACCATTCTATAGAGTGTCCTCTACCCAAGCAAACAGCTGTTCTATTAGCAGAGGCAAATGGACTGGCCAGATTCTGACAAATGTTATTACCAGGAAGGCATGAGCCATTGGTAAGAGTGAGTGGGCCTAGAAAGAAAGACTCCCTGTAAGGCAGTGCTGTTCCCTAAAGTGATCTATTCAGAGTTACTGGGGAAAGAAAAATTATTTTTTTTTTTGAGAATGTCACCACTGTTAAGTTTCCCGTGCTCCAGTGGATGGCCTTACAACATACTCTGATAGTCAGTGATAGCTTGATGTACAGCTAGAGATACTATAGATGATAGATAGACTTAGACTATAATTTATATATATGATTGATAGATAGATTGACTTAGACTATATATATATGATAGATAGATGATAGATAGATAGATAGGCATATAGATAGCAGATGATAGATAAGACATGAAGCTGTAAGGAGATGTGCTGGTGTTGACGAAGATATGAGGGGCACTTGAATGGGGAATATAAGTAAATGTAATCATATTTCATTAACCACATGCATGAAATTCTCAAGAGTAAGAAATTTTTTTCAAAAACGAAAAACTTTAAAGAACAATCTATTCAACACCCTCTCAATAGTATGGAAGTAGTTTGTAAGGCCAAGGGTTCAGTCGTATCTACAGCAATATGACCACATAGGCTGCGTCAGTGTTCAGAAGGATGTAGATAAATACCGTCTCCACACAAGACTGCTTGTTTGGCTAACCTATACTATATAATGTGATGTCTTAGTTTCTGTTCTATTGTTGTGAAGAGACACCATGACTAAGATAACTTGCATATGAATGCATTTAATTAAGGGCTTGCTTACAGTTTCAGAGGGTCAGTCCATAACCATCATGGCAGGGAACATGGCAACGTGGCAGGAAATGCACTGAGGCAGGAGCTGAGCACTTACATCTCACCAGCAAGCTGAAGGTAGAGAAAGAGAAAACCTGGGCCCGGTGTGGCCTTTGGAAACCTCAAAGCCCACAATCAGTGATACACCCCCTCCAACAAGGGCATGCCTCCTAATCCTTCCCAAAGTAGTTCCACCAACTAGGGACCAAGCATTCAAATATATGAGCCAATGGGACCATGCTTATTGAAACCACCACAATGGGTTTGACATAACGTAGGTCGACTATATGAACATGAACTCAAGAGTGCCCAGGAGCAAGAATGGAGGAGGGAAAAGCAGAGCCTTTGCTCAGCGCTCCGTCTTGAACATTTCTGCATGCAAATTGACCATGCAAATATTCTTTGATCTGTTTCCAAAGAAGCACCTCGCCTTCATTACTGGAGTCACCCAGCCAGAAAACATAATCCCATGGAACCTCCTTTGAAGGTAGATGAAGCTGGGGGCTGGGACAAGGAAAGGACTGAAAAAGTCAGGCCAGTAAAAATGTAGAGATAGTTAGGAAATGAGAGGTGCTTGAGCTGATGCAATGTCATTCTATAACAACTTGCTGAAAAATGAGAAAATCACTCAAGACACTTTGCCAAACAGCAGCTTTGATTGATTCTTTTTTAAAGACTGAATCAACCAAGTTGTGCAGTTGTCCAAGGTGTATCTGAAGCTACAACCTATGTTGTTGTTGTTGTTGTTGTTTTAACAAATAATGGATGGTTTGGCCAGAGTGACAATTAAGATCTCCAAGGGAAAGAGATGGAAGTAAAACTGAACAAATTTTCTGAAGCTGCTCCCTCTGTGTGGGAGGTTCTTCATGTTCTTTAAGATTTATATAAAGTTAAATTCATGGTCACAAGCAAGGAGGGACTTCAAGAGCACAGAATTACACACAAGCCCTGAGGGGTGGGGAGATGGTTAGGTCTCCAAAGTGCTTACCATGTAAGTAGGAGGACCTGAGTTCAAACGCCAGAACCCATGCAATTAAGAATAATAATAAAAGGGCCATGTGTGTTGGTACACTGAGCACTGAGAGAAAAGCAGGTAAATTCTTGAAAACCAATAGCAAGTAAACATCACCTAAAGTAGTGGTTCTCAATCTGTGGGTCATGACTCCTTTGGGGGAATCAAATGACATTTTCACAAGGTTCACATATCAGATATCCTGCATATGAGATATTTACATAAAATTCATAACAGTAGCAAAATTACAGTTGAGAAGTAGCAATAAAAATAATTTTATGGTTAGGTTCACCACAACATTAGGAACTATATTAAAGGGTCACAGCATTTGGAAGGTTGAGAACCACTGACCTAAAGGCTTGACCTCCAAGCCAGTAAAAGAAAGATGAATGATGCCTGAGGAACAACTTTCAAAGTTGTCTTCTGACCTCCTAGTGCTCATCACACACACACACACACACACACACACACACACACACACACACACACACACGGGAAAGACAGAAAGACAGAGACAGAGACAGAGACAGAGACAGAGACAGAGACAGAGACAGCTAGACATAGCCAAAGACAGAGAGATAATTATAAGTCAGTTGTTTTTCTTTTCTTCCCTGGTGACCAGCCGATGCACAATTGTGCATAGTATACTCAGGACTAGGCATTCAATAATATGCTTTTATTTCAGGTTTTAATTATTGGGCTTTGAGGGCCTTTCCTTTCTAAAAACACATAAAGCCAGGATAGGAATTATCCAGAGACAAAACAACAATTTGTAGTTGTCTCCTGGGTTGGTTAACTCTTCTAAATGTCTTCACCTGAAGAGTTAAAAGAAAAACGGACATGCTCATTTTGAACTAGTTGCCCAAAGGAATGCAAAGTCAGGCTCCAGGGGCAAGACAGACACCAGAAGGCCGTAGCCCAGCTCTGGGCTGTCTTCTCACTCCTCTTCAAGCCTGGATGCCCTCCCTTGCCCTAACTGCTCATGGCCGCATCTCCTAGGGACAATTTAAAATATATATACATTTTATTTTTATCAAAGCCATTCATGTTCACATGTTAAAAATCAAATTCTACTAAAAGGTCTATAATGAAAAATTGCATTCCCCTGGCCCACCCTGCAGCCTGGCCCCAGGCAACAACTTTAAACACTGTAGTTGTTTCTCATGGTATCTTATTTCCACATCTCTAATAACATAGCCTTGTGTGCTTCCTCTTGACTTATCTTTTGAAGACATTGTTTATTAATATCTGGACATTTTGGCAGATGATTGACCTCCCTTTTTTCACCCTGCCCCTCTCTTCGTCTTGCCAATAAAGATAGTGTTCCAATTACTTATTTTAGGATGACAAGTCACCCCCAAAAAAGTGGCTTCAAGAAAAAAAATGACTTCTTTTTTCCTGGGAGTCTCCAGATGTTTTGGTGTCACTCTGTTGTTCTGATCTGCTTTACTTGTTCAGTCTTACTGAGGTGGTAGGCTGGTGGTAGCTGGCGGTCTACTGGGAACCTGGGTCAGAGCTCTGTCACTCTCCACATTTTAAACATGAGCTTCTTCCGAGGGCATCAGTCCTAATGCAACAGGTGAATTCTAGTCTCGGAAGGTTCAGGCATCACTTCTATGACATGAGATTCATCAAAAGAACTGACAAGGCAAACCTAGATTCCACAGCATCAGAAGGGAAATTCATGTAAAGTCTCATTGCAAATGGCAGGCAAGATGAAAGATACGGTTGCAGGCATCTCCGGAAAGAATTTAGGACTGTTCTAATTTGGCTTAATCAATAGTCAGTGTTATTTAAATATTGTGCACTGCAGATCCCAATTCAATAGTTATAGCTCTATTTTTGCACAGTACATTTAATCTTCCTGGTCTAAGGATTACAACTGGCTCTCTAAATCCATAGGTCCTGCCTTGGGGGCAGGATGAGGGCATTCACCCAAACAACGATCAAAAATATTTGAAAAAAATGTATCTGTACTAAACATTATAGACCTTTTTTCATGTTATGATTTTCTAAACAATACAGCACAGCAACTATTTACATAGCATTTACATTACATTAGGTATTTTTAGTTGTCTAAAGACAATTTCAAATACATGGAGAATGTACGCAAGTCATATGCAAATGCCATGCTATTTTCTATAAGGGACTCCAGCATTCACGGATTTGAGTATATACTGAGTATCCTGAAACCAATCTCTGAGTATATTAGTTATGCATCGTGTTGATGTGACAATTTAAAGAAGGGACAACTTATTTGAGATCACAATTCAAAGATAGAATCAATCCTGATGGAGAAGTAATGGTGGCAGGAATTTAGGCAGCTAGTCACCCAGCGTCCCCAGTCAATAGAAGAAGGAACATTGTTTCCCAGCTTGATTTCTTCTTTTCTTTACTAAGGGCCCTAGCCTTTGGGGCAGTGTCACCTGCACTTGAGGTGGGTGTTCCTACTTCACTTACCTCGTCTAGATGGCCACCTACAAGCATGCTCCAAGGCGGTGTGTCTTCAAGGCCATTCCAGCATCTGAGTAACAGTCAGTGCTAGCCATCACACCAAGGATACCGAAAACTGTATCTTTGTTTAGTGATCCATAATATCAACAGTTCACTTTCCAAATGTACCAGATGTCAGACCACTAAGAAAATCTAGCGGGTTCTCT
Source organism: Acomys russatus (assembly GCF_903995435.1). NCBI lineage: Eukaryota > Metazoa > Chordata > Mammalia > Rodentia > Muridae > Acomys > Acomys russatus. The sequence goes on along the minus strand of NC_067138.1, from coordinate 64,628,130 downwards.
GCCTTCCATGGTCCCCACATGCCACCCCACCCCACTCCCAGCCCTGGCCGTCAGTATATTCTGTACTGGCTGCCTTCTAAGTGTGCTAATAAAGGACAAGAGAATGAGCAGTTTGAAGCCTTTCTTAAAAGCTTCTTTAGTATCCAAAACAAAAACCTCAGAGGACATCAGCTACCCCAAGAATGAAACAACGGCTTTACCACAATGTCTTCATTACACTGAAGAGAATGGGGCTTGGCTAGGCGAGGTCAGTGTGAGTTCTCCAGGGAACTCCAAGTCTTAATAAAACATGTATAAAATGGTGAAAACAATAGAGGGGACAACTTAGTGGAAACATAATAACTAGATTTCCATGATTCTTGCGAAACATGGGCCTGCAAAGCAAAAGGGCTTTATTTGTTTTGTAGAACACAAGAAGGCAGTGTTGGAACTAATGGTGTCACTTTTAATGAGGATCAAAGTGAAAAGCAAACCCTGTAACCTACATTTTGTTTCTTTCTTCTTTTCAAAAGAGGGACATTTTCAACTCTGAAAAGAGAAAACAAAACACGGATGTAAAGATAGGAAGATTTTTATTATTCTTGGCTGCATGATTTAGAAATTTCAGATATTAAAGCCTCCTTCCTGGATTTGGGGGTATTAAGACAATGTAGGTCAGGTGCATAGACGAGGTTTCCATATTGAAACATTTAACAAATGGTTTCTTTTTTTCTAGTTATTACTTAGAACTCACTTTATGCATCCAACCAGAAATCTTAGGATTATGATAATAAAACAAACAAACAACAATATCCCTTCATTAGAAAGGGGAAGACTGAAAATTGATAAAACTCTTGAAATCTCTTGGAATGCCAGTTTTGGAACCATTGATAAAATTAAAATATTGTGAGTCCTACAACAAAAAGAGAGAGAGAAAAATAGTAACTTCACAGTTACACTTCCCTAAATATGGTGGTTAAGGTGGTGTACTGAGGGGAACTACAGCTTTAATGAATCAAATTATGTAACAATGGCAAGATGTTTCTCTAAAACTATAAATGAAGTGAAGACAGCCTAATAAAATAGGCAGTGGATTTGCAACAGAACTAACCAGTATTGCTCTACATTAGCTGAGGTGTGTCACAGAAAGTATATCATAGGAGGTGTGTCACAGGAGGCATGTCACAGGAGGTGTCACAGGAAGTATGTCACAAGAGGTGTGTCACAGGAGGAGTTTCACAGGAGGTGTGTCATAGGAATTGTGTTACTGGACATGTGTCACAAGAGACATGTCACCAGAGGCGTGTCATAGGCCAGGGTTTCTCATTCTTGTTCTTCCAAAGCTCTTTACTGAACAACTACCACATGACACATGTGCTAATATTTGGGGGTACAGAAAAGAAATTTGGGGACTTTTTACTATTTATTAAAGAATTAGGTGAAGTCAAGGAATGTTCGCTGTAATCCTCCTTGACCGAAAAAAAAAAGAAAATTGACCCAGATAGTACATGAATTGAAGAAAATAACCCAGATTCAGAATGTCAGCACATTACAATTAAAGAAAGGTTTCACCCTTGGTTCTGCTACTCTTGAGAACTTGCTTAATTTCTCCCACTCCTAGAATGCGACACAGATGCTTGACTTGTTATGAGCTTTAAAGAACACATCACAGTGTTTGGAATATGTTAGATGCTTCAACAATAAAGCCTCACTGCTGTGTAAATGCTCTCTTCATGGGGTCGTCATCAGCACAGACATGGAAGGACTTTACAGTGTACTAGTGGTTGTACTAGTCTCGGTTCTCTAGAGTAACAGAACTCAGAGGATGAAACTCTCTCTCATATATACACAGGATTTATTAGAGTGACTTACAAGCTGCAGTCGTCTCATTCAACAATGTCTGGCTATGAACGAAAAGTCCCAAGAATCCAGTACCTGATCAGTCCACAAGGCTGGCTGTCCCAGCTGGTCTTCAGTAAATGCTGGAATCCCCAGGAGGTAGCCACAGATGCCAGTGAAGGATTGGATGTCTTAACAAGACAAGGGCAAGCAGGCAAAGAGCAAAAACTTCTTTCTTCTAGTCCAGATTAAAGGTGCCTTCCTGCCTCAAGATCCAGATCACAGATGTGTGCCTTCATGCCTCAAGGGTCCAGAATAGAAGTAGATTCACACAATTCAAGCCACGCAGAAAGAATCTTCCAGAGGTGTGCCCCCCACCCCCTTTCTGGATTGTAGTTCATTCTAGATGTAGTCAAGGTGGCAATCAAAAATCACAGTGGCCGAGAGAAGCAAGGTCCAAGGTCAAACCAGGAGCCATTCAAACAGTTTCCCTCCACTTCTGATTTTTAAAAATACATTCTATCTCCTCAAACAAAGATTTTGTTCCTATGCTCTTGTCACATCCACCATAATTATTTGAATGATCTCCAGTTGCCATAATTTTATAGAGTATGGAGATACTTCTAGAGTTCAAGGCAGCCATTTTTAACATGTACATTGAAATATCTATATAATTGCAATTGTGGGCTAGATGCTATTAGTGTAGCTCAACACTGTTTTTCAAATTCTGACACATTCCTTTCATCAAAATATCATCCTACAGTATAAAGAAAGGTCACTTTCTATAATTGATCACAGGTATGATGAAGAAGAGACGCTGATAAAGTATGAGTCTCCCTTTCCCTGGCAGTCAGAAGAGTGAACAAGCTGGGTGAAGTGAAAAGGAGCAAGACTGAGCATACATGACTTGTTACCCAACAGAGAAGCTCCTCACATCACTCCAGTCGTGGAAGCATTGCATGTCCTCATGTCAAGAATGAGAAAAGAGGCTCAGAGGGCTAAGTCGCTTTTCAAGTCATGTGACTAGGTCACTACAAAGGGAATTCAAATCTATGTATTTGTGACTGGACTTCCCATGTTGTTTTTCTTTGTTTCTCTTCATACATTGCTTCCAGTATAGTGTTTTGTCTCTGATGAGCCATGGCTTCCATAGTATATCTCAAGATGACCTGCCTTCCAACTGTGTCATACATGGCTATTTCTTACACCCCAGAGGACAGTTCATCCCACAAGGCCATGTTCTTATAAGGCAACAGAGCTGGCATGGAATGTTCAGAAAGTACATTTTTAAGTTGTTATTGTCCTTAAGTATATTCATATTTTAAAAATGTTCTTAGCCCACTTTGCACATTGTTTGTATCATGTCTTGAGTTGTTCCTTAAATGGATATTTGTTGAGTGCCAGCATCGTTCTGAAAGTAAAAACTGTTTTCCCGATCTTGTTGAGATTATAAAATGGAGACAGACCAATTAAACAATACAAGCAAGTAAAATATGCTTGCTGTTAGATGTTAAGATTTAAAGAGGAAAAACGAAAGCAAAAGAGGTAGCAGTTGGGGGAGGGATGGTGCTTGGGTACATTGGAAATTAAGAGTTTTCCAAAAATACTTTGCTGAAGAAGATTTGAAAGAAATGTGGGTAAGCCTTGTGGCTGCTCATGGCACAATGTGCCGAATTCTGGGTGACATCAGGCCCTTTGCCCCTGGGATTAATCCCCAAAATTTTATTATGTGACAAAAGAGATTGTGCAGATACAATTATGGCTGATTATCCTCTGGTCTTAAGGTAATGAGTATATGTATGGTACTACTCCAATCCCTTGAGGCCCAACAAAGCAAAGTGCTCATCAGCTAGGAGAAAGAGGAACTCAGTATCAGGGAGATGGCTCAGCTTTTTCCTGTGGTGATATCATACGTGACATGATTCAAAGTGGGAAGGTTTTCCTAAGCTTTTGGTTTCAGAACTTTCATCCCATGGTGAGCTGGCTCCAGAGCATTTAGGCCCAGAGTGAGACAGAACATGGTGGTGGAAGGGGATGGTGACAGAGAGCCCCTAACCTTGTGGTAGCCATGAAGCACAAAGAGAGATAGAGAGGAACATAGCACAAGACAGAGCTCACAAAGACATATCCACAGTAACCTACTTCTGCTAACTTGAGCCATCTCCCAGTTTTCTATCACTTCCTAATAATGCCATCTAACATCCAATTCTAAATAGAATTCTGAGTGGATTGGCTCATTGATTATGTTTTGGCCTTCATTTTTCATTGGTTAAATCTAATCCCCTCTTGATAATTGGATCTGTTACCTTGGAACCAAACTTTCAACACAGGAGCATTTGGGGGTGCACTTTTTCTAGCTCAGCCTAGGAGCATTTGGGGAACATTTTTTCTAGCTCAGCCATAACAGAGATGCTGGAACTGTGAACCAATGCCATCTATAACCAGGAAGAAAATGAAATCCTTTGACTCACAGCCACAGGAACTAAATTCGTCCAATCAGTTGACTGACCCAGGAAGTAGACTCCTCCCAGAACATCCAGATAAGAACCAGTGCACACACAGGCAGCACAAAGAGTGGACTCTGGGTTTCAAAAGGAGTACATGGAGTTGGGAGAAAAAAGCAATGGGGAGTAGGGGAGGAACTTGGAAGGATTTGATCAAAACATATTATATACATATATAAAATTCTCAAGCAAACAAATAAAGATGAATAAATGAAGAATCAAGCTGGCCTTCAAGTAGAGTCAGCCCAGTCAGGTCCTAAGAGGAGAACCTGGTACAACTTCTCTGGATTTCCCATGTATGCAGTCATGTGGTAATTAAGATTGTTGCTTTAAGTTCCTACTAATTTATTATGTTGTAATTTAATTGCAAATTACTGCTTAGGGAAATAGGAACTTAAAACTCTCAGCCACAGTGTCATGTTTACAGTGCTTATTTGACAAAGTCACTGTGTACAGAGTCCCCTGAGTCAGGTAAAGAGAAGTCAAGACCCACGGTCTACTAAAGATGGCGGGTTAGGACCACTGAGTTATGCTTGCATTCCAGCCAGCTGTAACTGTGTTCTCACACTACATTGCAGTCTCAGACCCTTCCTTCTGGTTACTTCTATGCTTTAAAGCTTTTAATAAAGAGACATGAACATCTTTCTCCAGGGTGTTAAGTTGCCTCTCAAAAGATTGTTATTTTATAACAATATTTGAACTCTATGTTTGTGGACCCTTGAAATCACTGGGTGTTATGATTCTTTTTAGTTTTTCCTACTTTAATGACTAAGTGCACAGCAACACTAGTACGATTTTAAGAGTATCTGCAAGAGCAGACATTCAGCCCATTGTCTCCTCATTTCATTTCTGTCCTGTGATTTCTTAGGAAGATGTAATGCTGTTTATTGAGTTGCTGACAGTCGAAGCAATCAGATGAAAGACATTTTTTGGTCTTAATTTGGCTAACTTGCTGCCTTTTGGTCCCTAGTGTCTCTGTTTCCTCACCTAGGAAATGAAGACAGAGTCTGGAAGTAGCTCAAAACAATAAAAAACATTCTAGAAATGACACCTTGAATCCTTTCCTATCAACCTACCCCTCTATGTTTCCTTTATAAGTGAAATAAATGAAAAATGCTCAGGTGAGTTTTTTTCTGGTTTCTATATCAAAAGAAATTAACAGGGGAAAAATTACTTGGAGACAAACAAAAAATGGAAAGACAATGCAGCAAAGCTTATTGAAGACCACAAAAACTGTTTGAAGGAAAGAAATGCATATAGGTAAATACCTACATAGAAAAAAGGAATTGCTCACATAAACTGCATAACTATACATCCCAGGGAACTAGAAAAAGAGCAAAGTAAACCAGATGCTTTTAAAAAAAGATATAACATTAGAGAGCAGAAACAAGTAAAATAGGTGCCAGGAAAATAACATTAAAAGCAGAAAATACTCAGGTTTTTATAAAGACATATGCTTAAAATAAATAAGTAAATGAATAAAATTGAGAGCCCTTACTTACATTAAAAGAGAAAATGCTTCAATAAATAAATTTTGAATGAAAGATGACACATTACAACTGATAGCACTGAAACATAAAAGATTGTAAAAGACAGTTATACACAACTATGCAGCAACAAATTGAGCCTAAAAACAAAACAAAACAAAACAAAAGACCAATACATTCCTAGAAATACACAACTCATCTGCACTAAAGCACTGAGGAAAAGAAAGCCATACCAGACCAGCAATGAGTAAGAAAATTGGGACAATTACCAAAAAGTTACCAACATAAAAGCACAGGACTGTAATGTTTAATAGTGATTACCTATTGGCAGGGTCTAGAATCACCATGGAAACAAGCCTTTGCACCTTTCTCTGAAAGTATCGCTATTGGGTTAATTGAGGTGGGAAGACCTACCCTAAATGAGTGGTAGCATTCCACAGGCCAGGTCTCAATAAAAAGTAAAAGGCAAACACTGTGAGCATTCTTTTCTGCCTCTAACTGTAGACACACTGGGACTGGCTGCCTCCTGGTCATGCCCCTATACATTCCCTGCCACGATAGAGAGGATCTTCTAAAACTGTAAGAGCAAATAAATTCATTTCATCCTTAAATTGCTTTGTCAGATATTTTGTAATGGCAAAAAGATAAGTAACTAAGGCAAGGAGTCAATGGCACTACTAAATACACCCAATATCTAAAGGACAATTCACCTTAATCCTTCAGAAACAATATTCCAATACTAATACCAAGTGTCGGCAAACTTGAACATTGCAGCTTGGACATGTGTACACATTTTCTTCCCTCCACAGAACTTGGAAGAGTAGAATGACAAAGTATAAGCCTAAGGACAATAAGCACAAAGGAAGACACAAGACATGGATAAAATTCGAGTGACTCAAAAAGGCCTTTATGTAGATCTGAGGGAGAGAGCTTGGTCAGCAAAGTCTTTGCCTTGCAAACTCTAGGACTTGAGTTCAGTCCACAGAATCTATATTTTAATAAGAGCTGAGCACATACTCTCTCTCTCTCTCTCTCTCTCTCTCTCTCTCTCTCTCTCTCTCTCTCTCTCTCTCTCTCTCTCTCTCCCTCTCTCTCTCTTGTAATTCCAGCCCGAGGAAGGGTTAGACAGGCAGATGCACTCTTGCCATTCAGTCTAGTCTACTTGGCATATACCAGGTCAGAAAGAAACTCTTCCTTAAAAAATAAAGATAAATGGTACCTGAAGTATGATGTCCAAGTTGCCCTGTGCCCTCTGTCCTCTGCACATATGGACATGTGCACACAGATGCACCCCACCCAGCCCAACATGAAGAGAGCAGAGTGACTTCCAACCCTTGTTAACAATGCTCTCTCAAGATCAGATTGCACTAGGCTCAACTCTCACCTAAGAGACCATTCATTTTTTCACTTCTTTGTCTCATTCCCAATCCCTCTCAGTCTATAGGGTACTATTTTTAATGTATAGCCCAGATACAGTGTACCTCAACAAAAGGTTAGGATTCAATCAACCTCAAGTGAGGAATAAATCCAACTTGGTTGTGGTCTATAGCAATTTTGATGCATCTTTAATGTTGAACTAAGGACTTTGCATCTGACATCATATAGACTGTTATTTATGGCTTTATCTTTTCTTGCTCTTGTTTAGGTATTGGAGTAATCCTAGGCTCAGAAAGTACCCTTGGAAATATCCCCTCCTCTGATTTTCTCAAGGAGATTGTATGAAATTGGATATTAATTTTATTTTAAAATGTTTGGTAGTATTCTCTAGAGAAATCATCTGGGCACATAGATTTCTGTTTGGGGTATTTTTCAATTAAGGATTCAATTTGAAACAAGATTATAGAAATATTTATATGAATCCTATTACTGCAAGTGATTTTTTTGGCATCTGAAGTTTTAAAGCTTTGATCCATGTCTTCTAAGTTGTCAAATTTGTGAATACAGAGTGGCTCATGGTGCCCCTTTATCACATTTCCAGCTGAAGAATCAGTGGCAACATCACTTGTTTTGTGCCTGATATTAGGAATTTGTTCCTCCCTGCCCCAAAGCTCAGTCAGCTCTACCAGTGTTTTAGCAATTCTATATATTTTATTTTTATGAATTAATTTATTTATTCACTTTACATCCTGGTCATAGCCCCCTCCCCCCCTCTTCCCCATCCCTCCTCTCTTATCCTCAGAAAAAAGGGACCCCCACCCACCCTAGCTCACCAAGCTGCATCGGGACTGAGTTCATTCTGTTTCCCTGTGCCCTGGCAAGGCAGTCCCCATCAGGGAGAAGTAATTGAAAGGCCAGCAACAGAGTCCATATCAGAGACAGTCCCCACTCTCCTAAATAATTAGTACATCTTTTAAAAAAATTCTCTCTGTGCTTATTATTCTTTTATTTTATTCATCCTATTTAGTTTTCTTTCAGGTATTTTCACTATTATTATCCAGGTAAGATCTTAGATTGCCTATTTGAGACATTTATCTTTAGCAAAAGGAATACTTTACTTAGGTAAGTCTCTCTCACAATATTTCAACTGAATTTTTTATATGTCAATAGGTCATATTTACAGTTTCATTCAATTGCATATAAATTCCACTTATCCCTCCTTTTTTAACAAGGTCTGACTCTGTAGTCCAAGGTAGTGTGAGCTTGTGGTCCTCAATCATCAGCTGGGTGTGTGCACCATGCCCAGAGTTTTCCACTCCCTGTGAGAGTCCCCCTTTATCCACAGATTCTCTAGAAGAGCTATTTCAGTATATTTGAAGATTGTCCTCTTCCTGCCTCAACTCTGATTCTGTTATAATCTAATCTCTGTGAGATTACAGTTCTACAGATTTTGAGGTTAGTTTTGTGGTTCAGGGGAGTGTCCTGTTACAATGAGTGTTTTTCGGGGCTTGAGTTTAAAAAATGGAAGAAGGTGTTTGGTTTTTATATGTCCTTGCTGGTTTTATATCTGTTGGTTCTTCAATCCCTGAGAGTAGGATATAGAAGTCTCTGGCTAGAATTGTTCATATACAATTATATTTTAACTCCACCAGATTTTGCTTTGTGCATTTAAAGGTTCTGTTATTGGGTATGTAGCCTTAGGTTTTGGTGGCTCTCTTGTTGTCTGTGATGACCCTTTTTATCTGCAATGTGTTTTTCCTTTGTAGTCTATATTGCCTTATATGAACAGCACCAGATTCTTTACTAAAAGTGCCCCAACTTAAAAATAAACATAAGAAAAAAAAAAAAAGAAAAATGTTTATATAATTATTTCCCATTCATTTAATTTATGACTATTCATTTCATTATACTTGAAATGCTTTTTCTTATCATTCTATCATACAGTTAGATTCTATTAGTAAAGATTTTATTTTATTTTTTAATAATGTGTATGTGGATATGTCTATGTGGGATAGCTGCACATGAGTGCAGTGCCCACAGATGACAGAAGAGGATGTTGGATTCCCCTGGATCTGGAGTTACAGATAGTTCTGAACCATTTGATGTGGGTGCTGGGAACCAATGCTGATATGGTGCCCTTAATTGCTCAACACTCTCTCCCCCCCCCCCTCGGGTCATAGCTTTAAACCTACTATGACACTCTCTATCAATTTGTATACTTAGACATTCATGTTTAGGGTTATTAATAATATTTGATGGCTTAAGACTGACAATTACTTAAATATTTTCTAACTTACCTCTAGAAAATGGTAGACATGGAAACAGTGTTCTATCAAGAGTACATAAAGAAGATTCCAAGACAGCGTTGAGAGGAGTGGATCTTGTTTAGAAGCCAGAGTAATGGAGTCAGGAATTGGCACAATTTTGTTAACCAGGAACACCAAGCTTCTCACTCCACCACAGTGGGAGAACTCTACTGTTCAATGGAACTAAATTACAGAAAAACTGAGCATCGCTGAACTCACAGAGAGCATGGACCCCCAGGACAGCAGCTGCTGTGGCCGCTTCAGAAGCAGCAGCAGCCACTGAAGCAAGTAACTGGGAATGCAAGCAAGGTCCCGCCTGCAGAAATGATTGGCGAGGTGTCCAGAAGATCTGGACAATACTAGGTCCAGGGGGAACGGTGAACATGGATCTGGGCCCACCAGTCCACAGAGAAACCCAGAGTCCTCACAGGGGAACAGGCAGCTGTGGACACCCCCACACCCCAGACACAGTGCTAAAGATGCACAGGCAGGTGGTCTAATCTAAGAATTTGGAGGAAGGATACAGTTTCTAGTAGCTGGACAGGTTCTTGCCAGTGATAACTGGGAGCTTGGTATCTGAGACTGAACTGTGGGAAGTGATCTATGCCTGCCAGTCCTCAGAGAGACCAGCCACACAATGGCCAAGGCAGCTGCAGACACACCTCCAGCCACAGCTTTAAATCTTCCCACTGCTGAGCATCCATGCCTGTGTGCATGACACACCTGCCCAAGCTCTGTCTCCCTCTCTGACTGATATGTGGGCCCATTGGCCCAGGCAGAACAGAGAGCACAGATCAGGGTTCCAATGTCAGAGACAGTAAGAAGACTAGTGTCCAGTCAAAACCATATATATATATATATATATATATATACATATATATATATATATATATATATATATATATAATCTCCAGATCCCAACTATCCCAATAAAATCAACCCTGAGAACTCAAACACAATTGAAACACAAGAAAATGACCTCCAATCAATAGGAATGAATATGATAATGAAGGAAACAAATAAGATCTGAAAACAAATGCAGGAACATACAGCCAAACTGATTGAAGACATTAAAGAGGCCTATAGAGAGGCACTGGAAAAAATACAAACAATCAGATGAAAGAAATCAATAAACAGTTCAAGATCTGAAGATGAAAATGGAAACAATGATAAAAACAGAGACAGAAGACAGGAACAAGAGAACTCAGAGAAGCCTGCAAGGAATATAGACCTAAGCTTCTCTAACAGAATTCAAGAGATGGAGGAATGAATCTTGGCAGTAGATGATACTATGGTAGAACTTGAAACAACCATTAAAGAAAATGTTAAGGAGGAGGGGAGGAATGGGAGGATACAAGGGATGGGATAAACATTGAGATGTAACAAGAATAAATTAATAAAAAATATATATATAATGTTTTTATGAAAAAAAAGATGTCTTTAGATCAAGATAGATATTTTAAGTTAATAGAGATGAAATATGATAGGTATTAATCTCCGTTCAGGAATTTAGATCCAGCAAGATAGGAAAAATGTTTACTTCAAGTTTTCCAAATACAAATAGCCAAATCACTATGAATGTAATATTTATATAGCTCCTGATTGTCTTGTAGTTATTCCTGCTGTGTGTAGTTTATTTTACTTATGTGTAATAATATAAATGTGTATGTTAAAAATGAAACATAATAAAAAATATTTTTAAAAAGAAAAAAAAAAAAAAAGAAAATGTTAAATCTGAAAATTTCCTGACACAAAACATCCAAGAAATAAAGGACAGCATGAAAAGATGAAATCTGAGGATAATAGGAATTGAGGAAAGAGAAGACACCCACCTTTAAGGACCAGAAAATATCTTCAACAAAATCATAGAAGAAAATTTCCCCAATTTAAGGAAAGAGGTGCATATAAACATACAAGAGGCCTATAGAACACCAAATAGAATTGACCAGAAAAGGAAATCCTCCTGCCACATAATAATCAAAACACAAAATGTACAGAATAAAGAAAAAGCATTAAAAGTGGGAAGGGAAAAGGGCCAATTAACATTTAATGACAAACCTATCAGAATTATACCTGACTTCTCAGCAGAGACCATAAAACCCAGAAGGGCTTAGACAGAGCTCCTGCAAGCTCTAAGAGACCACAGATGCCAGGCAAGGCTACTCTATCCAGCGAAACTTTCAATAACCACTGATGGAGAAAACAAAGTGTTCCATGACAAAAACAAATTTAAACAGTACCTAACCACTAATGGAGCCTTACAGAAGTTAATAGAAGAAAAACTCCAGCCCAAAGTGACAATATACAACCAAACCTACATGAAAAATAGATAACTACACAGTTTCAAAAGCATAACCACACAAGCACTCTGCTACAACCAACATCAAAATCAAGGGACTTAACAGTCACTAGTCACTAATATCTCTCAACATAAATGGTATCAATTCTCTAATAAAAATACACAGATTTACCAATTGGATGCATAAACAAGACCCAGGATTCTTCTGCATCCAAGAAATACATCTCAGCCACAAGGATAGACATTACCTCAGAGTGAAAGGCCAGGAAAAAGTATTACAAGCAAATGGACACAGGAAGCAAGTTGGTGTAGTCATTTTAATATCTAATAAAATAGACTTTCAATCAAAATAAATCAAAAGAGATGATGAAGGACACTTTATTATCATCAAAGGTAAAGTCAAGGAAGATGACATCATAATTCTGAACATCTATGCTCCCAATACAAGAACACCCACATTTGTAAAAGACCTATTAACCAAGTTTAAACAACACATAGATCCCCAAATACAAATAGTAGGAGACTTCAACACCCTACTTTCACTAAAGGATAGTTCATTGAAACTGAAACTAAGCCCAGAAATATCGGCATTAACCAATTTCATGAATCAAAAGGTTCTACAGAACTTTTCACCCAAACACAATGGATTATACCTTCTTCTCAGCACCCCCATGGAACCTTCTTCAAAACTGATCACATAGTAGATCACAATGCAAGCCTCAACAGATTCAAGAATATTGAAATAATACCATATATCCTATCAGATCACCATGGTCTAAGGCTGGTCTTCAACAGCAACAGAAATATCAAAAAGGCTACATACATATGGAAACTAAACAACTCTCTACTTAATGACACCTGAGTGAGAGAAGAAATAAAGAAAGAAATTCAAGACATCCTGCAATTCAATGAAAATGAAGGAACAACATACCCAAATTTGTGAGACACATTGAAGGCAGTGCTAAGACGAAAATTCACATAACTAAGTGCCTTTATAAAGGAATTGGAAACATCTCACTTAAGCAACTTAATGACACAGCTGGAAGCCCTAGGAAAAAAAGAAGCAGAAACACCCAAGAGGAGTAGACAACTGGAAATAATCAAACTCAAGGCTGAAATCAATAAATTAGAAACAAATATAACAATTCAAAGAATCAACAAACCCAGGAGCTTGTTCTTTGAGAAAATCAACAAGATAGATAAACCCATAGCCAAACTAACTAAAAGGCAAAGAGATACTATCCAAATCAGCAAAATCAGAAATGAAAAGGGAGACATAACAACAGATACTAAAGAAATACAAAGAATCATAAGATCTTATTTTAAAGGCATATATGCCACAAAATTTGAAAATCTAAGGGAAATGGACAATTTTCTTGATCAATTCCACTTGCCAAAATTGAATCAAGAGCAGATAAACAAATCAAATAGTCCCATTTCTCCTATAGAAATAGAAGCAATCATTGATAGTCTCCCAACCAAAAAAAAAAAAAAAAAAAAAAAAAAAAAAAAGCCTAGGGCCAGATGATTTCAGTGTAGAATTCTGCCAGATCTTCAAAGAAGAGCTAATACCAATACTCTTCAAACTACTCATAAAGATAGAAATGGATGGAACTTTACCAAATTCATCCTATGAGGCCACAGTCACATTGAGAGTAAACTCCACAAAGACCCCCCAAAAAAGAGAACTTAAGACCAATTTCTCTTATGAACATTGATGCAAAAATACTCAATAAAATACTTGCAAAACAAATACAAGAACATATCAAAGATATCATTCACCACGACCAGGTAGGCTTCATTCCTGGCATGCAGGGCTGGTTTAATGTATGGAAATCCATCAATGTATTCCACCATATACACAAACTGAAAGAAAAAACCACATGATCATGTCCTTAGATGCAGAAAAATCATTTGACAAAATCCAACACCCATTCATGTTTAAAGTTTTGGAGAGGTCGGGAATACAAGGCATGTACCTCAACATAATAAAGGTCATATACAGCAAACCAACAGCCAAAATCAAATTCAATGGAGAGATGCTCAAGGAAATTCCTCTAAATCAGGGACCAGACAAGGCTGCCCCTTTCCCCATATCTCTTCAATATAGTTCTTGAAATTCTAGCCAGGGCAATAAGACAACAAAAGGAGATCATGGGGATCCAAATGGGAAAGGAGGAAGTCAAATGATCCCTATTTGCTGATGATATGATAGTGTACATAAGTCACACCCAAAATTCTACCAGAGAACTCCTACATCTGATAAACACCTTCAGCAAATTTGCTGAATACAAAGTTAACTCAAAATAGTCAGTAGCTTTCTTATATACAAATGACAATCACGCAGAGGAAGAAACTAGGAAAACTAAAGCCTTCACATTAGCCACAAGCAATATAAAATATCTGGGAATAACTGTAACCAAGCAAGTGAAGGAATTGTTTGAAAAAAAACTTCAAATCTCTAAAGGAAGATGTTGAATTTGACATCAGATGATGGAAGGATCTCCCTTGTTTGTGGATCGGAAGAATTAACATAGTAAAAATGACCATCTAACAAAAAGCAATTTACAGATTTAATGCAATCCCTATCAAAATACTTACACAAATTTAAAGACATTGAAAGATCAATTCTCAACTTCATATGGAAAATAAAAAAACCAGGCTAGCTAAGACAATCCTATACAATAAAAGATGCTCCAGAGGAATCTCCATACCTGATCTCAAGCTCTACTATAGAACAATAGTAATTAAAACAGCATAGTACTGGTGCAGCAATAGGCTGGTTGATCAATGGAATTGAATCGAAGACCCAGAATTGAACCCACACACATATGGTCAGTTGATTTTTGACAAAGAAGCCAAATCTATTCAATCGAAAAAGGATAGCATCTTCAACAAACGGTGCTGCTCCAACTGGATGTCTATGTGTAGAAAAATGAATTTAGACTCATATTTATCACCATGGACAAAATTCAAGTCCAAGTGGATTAAAGACCTCAACATAAAACCAGAGACACTAAATTGGTTAGAAGAATAAGTGAAGAAGATCCTGGAACACATGGGCACAGGAGACAACTTCCTTAATAGAATACCAACAGCTCAGGCTTTAAGATCACCAATTAATAAATGGGACCCCATGAGGCTGAGAAGCTTCTGTAAGGCAGGAGACACTTTCAACAGAACAAAGTGACAGCCTACAGACTGCGAAAAGATCTTTACCAACTCTACATCTGACAAAGGTCTAATATCCAAAATATATAAAGAACTCAAGAAATTAAACACCACCAAATCAAATAAACCAATTAAGGAATGGGGCTCAGAATTAAACAGATAATTCTCAGCAGAGGAATATTGGATGGCTGAGAAACACTTAAAAGAAATGCTCAATTTCTTTAGTCATCAGAGAAATGCAAATCAAAACAACTCTGAGATTCCATCTTATACCCATCAGAATGGCTAAGATCCAAAATTCAAGGGACACCGTATGCTGGCAAGGATGTAGAGAAAGAGGACTGCCCCTTCATTGCTGGTGGGAATTCAAACTTGTACAACCACTATGGAAATCTATCTGGCATTTTCTCAGAAAACTGAGAATAGGGCTTCCTCAAGATCCAGCTATTCCACTCCTTGCAATATACCCAGGAGATGCTCCTCCACACAACAAGGACATATGCTCAACCACGTTCATAGCAGCCTTATTCATAATAGCCAGAACCTGGAAACAGCCTAAATGTCCCTCAGTAGAAGAATGGATAAAGAAACTGTGGTACATTTACACTACGGAATACTACTCAACCAATAAAAACAAGAAATCCTGAAATTTGTGGAAAAATGAATAGAACTAGAAATGGTCATACTGAGTGAGTTAAGCCAGAATCAGAAAAGCTCACATGTCATATATTCACTTATAATAGGGCACTAGTCCTGTGAATGTCTTCACTTACCAGGAAATTGGGATAGATGTGAGGACATCCTAATGGGTAAGACAAATATAGGATATGGTGAAATAAAGGGACCCACAGGGTCCTAGAAACCTACAAGAAAAACATCATGATAGGTGGATTGGGACTAGGGGGTTCTGTTCAAGCTATTGTACTATGCAAGGAAAATACAAGTAGTAAATATTGAATCACTACTCTGTTCTATCCAATGGACAGGACATTCTCCACAGTTATATGGAGTGCATGGACTGACTTAGACATAAATTCTGGTGTCCCATATTTGACCACCTCCCCTTGGTGAGGAGGCCTGATGACACTCAAAGAAAGAATAAGCAGGCTTTCATGACAAGACTTGAAAGCCTATGACCATATAGTGGGGGAGGAGGGCCTCCTTGGTCTTAGACCTAGGGGAGGGGAATAGGGTGAAAGCAGAAGAGAGGGAGGAATGGGAGCATATAAGTGATGGGATAACAATTGAGTTGTAATCTGAATAAATTAATAAAGAAAGAAAAAAAGAGTACATAAAAAGTAGAATAAAAATCTTTCCATTGTGATATAAAACAAATATTGAAAGAAAGCTTATATATGGCTAGTGATAAAATAAGAACTGATCTTCAAATTAATTCAAAGCTATTATAGATAGGGACTATAATTGAAAGCAGACACACACATATATACATTATATATATGTGTATATATATGTATATGTATATATATATAAATTAAAGTGTGGGCTCAATTTTCATTTTCATTCTTCTCTAGCTATATCGATCCATAAGTATAAAAGTAATTCTCAGAGTTTCCATGTTAATCCTGCCAAAAAATATAATAATCCAAGTTACAAACTATTTGAAAAGATGAAAATGGCAGAAATCTCTGAGTACATTTTGACCCTCAAAGCAAAGCTAGTTCTCTATCCTCCTCTGTTTTAAGTTTCCCAAACCTTCGTCTTGAAGACTCCTCCAAACAAGAACAGAACTTCAGACAGTCTCCAATATTGTTTGTTCAGTTATAAGATTTCCATTTGGTTTTTGCTATCTTTTCTGCTGAGGTTTTCCCACTCTATCTGTAATCTATGTATGTCTTTACATTGTTGAGCTTAGTTTATTACTATAAGATCACTGTCTGAGTGTTCCAATGTCCAAATCATGTGTTAGTCAATCTTTGTTGGCTGTTTTGAATAATGAGTTATATATTCCTTGATCTCCATGTTCTGAGCCATCTATAACTTCTTTATTGTAGAGACTGGATTTTTATGTATATTTCCAAAGTCTTAATCAGGCTTTTGAGCAACCCACAAAATCACAGTTCGGTTTATCTAGACTTAGCTAGGCTGCTTGCTGGCTGTGTTCTGCAGTGTGCTTTTAGAGTCAACCACTTATTTGGACAGTTATATACAGAGTGTATGACCTTTCCTGCTTCTCTCTTTCCCAGTATTTTCTCCATTCTTCACTTCTACTGGTTAAGGTTGTACTGAGTTCTTTAGGGAAGACCTAATTCACATATGATTAGAACAAACCAAGTCTTGCTTTCTAACACACACACACACACACACACACACACACACACACACACACACACACACAGAGAGAGAGAGAGAGAGAGAGAGAGAGAGAGAGAGAGTTCAACTCTTGCTCCCCTTTTCCAAACGTTCACTTCCCATTGGAATCTATTTATGCTTGCTCACCTGTTCACTATTCCACCTGTAGGTAATTAATCTTTTCTTTTTCTTCTGGAATTCCTAGATGTTAGCTGCAGAATAGTCTAAATTTAGCATATTTTACTAGGGGCAAGCAAAACTCCCAAAGCTTCATATGATTAATGTTTATTTGTCAAAGCTCCTTTTTCTTTTCTCTAAAGATGTGATGCTTCTCGAGCACATCCCGAGGACACTGAGCTTCTCAGAATTCCAGTCCATTTCTCTGAGTTCCTACAAAAGGAACTCTTGCTAACTAGAGCTGTCTCATTAGCCTCAAGCATTCACAGAAAAAAGCACCTGAGCTCCTACTGAATAAGATGACCATGGCATGAGGCAACTGCAGAGCCCAGGAACCAATTAGCCCTCAGGTAAGGAAAGGATTTTCTTCAGTTGTCTGATAGAATCCATGAAGGGAGGCCCTGGCAACAGTGAGTTTACTGCAGGCCCCTCAATTTCTTCTTCAACATAAATAACGGCCCATGGCTGGAAGGACTAATCTAACATGGGCTAGGGATAGCTTTTCTGTTTTCACTACTTCATGTTTAGCCAACTTGCTCATCTGTGATTCCCTGGCACCATGAGACATGAACCTTCGCAGTTAATGGGTGTCTGTAAAGTTCCCTGTATTCCTTTGGTAAAGATGTTCACACTTACTGAACTTAACCCATCATTTTATTTTTGAGAAACCTACAATTCAGCATAAAGAAAAGCTATCCAAGATAACACAGGAGGTCTGTGATTAAAATGTGTCTGAGCTGACTCTCACTCTTGCAATCTGCTTCTCTCAGTACACTGTCTGTGAGACGTTGTTCTATATACAGCCTTCCTTAAAGTTAGACTCTAGGATGTTCTGAATATACAAGTGATCTGCTCAGTGATATGAGTGCAATCTCCTGCATTCACTTAGCTGATAGTGTGATCATTGCACAGTTGTCTGATTGACAACTAAGGTCACATGATCATTCCAATGGCTGCTCTCTTCACTTCCCTACTACTTCCCATTAGCATCTCCTGAGCCCTATCCTCATCTACGTGTTTTTCCAGGGTTCAGATAGACACACACTAGTCAACACATAAGTCAGACAAGAGGAGAGAAGCGAGCGGGCCAAAGTTAGGTACAACATCTCTTACAAAAATTCTTCCTATGAAGTTCTGGGCTATTCATATGTGGTAAAAATCAGTCATGTACTTGTGATCTAACATGCAAGAGCAGGATCTTACTCTCCAGCATTGCTTAATTGTGCTATAGAATATGGGGCCCATCCATTCAACTTGAAGAAATAGCTTTCCTATTCTACGTTCAGACATCTCTTTTTTTATAATTTAATTCTATTTTTTATTAATTTATTCTTGTTACATCTCAATGGTTATCCCATCCCTTGTATCTTCCCATTCTTCCCTCCTTCCCATTTTCCCCTTACTCCCCTCCCCTATGACTGTGCAGACATCTCTTAAGACCCAGCTACTAGCTCAGATAAAATACTGGTGGGACTTCAAAAGCCTCAGCATGGAAAAGCCAAAGTGGATACAGTAAAACATTGCGAAACCTGAAAAAATAATAACACAAAGAAAAGCCGCTTGTCTTCAAGAGCTAGGAGCTCTGGTGTGTCCAGGCTGGGCAAGTCCTCAGGTCTTGGCCACTTTATCATAGCATTCCACATCTCTCTTTTATCTTCTACTCTTCTCCCCTTTCCAAGATCATAAATCAACAGAGACAGGTCTTCATTCTTTGCAATAAAAGGGAAGGGGGATGTCTAGACTTCTCCTATTCCAAGGCAATCTTAACCACCTGATAAATGTGACTATCTCACTCCTAGGGAGAAGGAGCTGGAACCGTTTCAAATCCTAAGTTGGTGATCTGTAGCCAGGGGCCTCTGAAACACAGACCCAGTCCTTCTGACACCAGGGAGAAAAACATTATGGGTGAAGGGAAGATCGATTCAAGAGGATTCAGACTCCAGAGCCAGGGTCAGAGCCAAATACAAGAGTATGTGACAGCTGAAATTGTCCATGATTTACTAATTGCCAAAGGCAGTGACTGGGTCATAAAGAGCAAAGGCCAAAGGGAGGTCTTGGTGCCCATTGCTGGCGTTAGGTTTCTGTCTGGAGGAGAAGACAGGAGAACAGTGGAGAACATTTGGAACCAATTAGAGAGAACGAGGAAACTTGGGGCTAAGATGTGGAGGGCTGCACTGCTTCTAAAAATAAATAATAGCTGGCCAACCTTTCCACAGGCCCTGCTGCCCTTTCTCTTTTTGTCCCCGACATAACTTGTGCAAAGCAGATGTAAGAAACTGCCTTGTCCTTCAGCTTCTTGGGACACTTTGGATCTTATTTGAAAAAACAACACAGCTTTTAAAAATAGGAGAAGCTAAGGGATATTCAATATTTTCCTCAAGCATGATCTAAGATCTAAACCAAAGGCACAGGGGATTTAAGGAAAAGGAGGGACTCTTGAAGTTGGGAAGACATGACTGCAAGCCTTCCCTGCCCTGTTCAAAAGCTGTATGACCCCGAGAAACTCATATGTCTCCATGGAGATGTTTCCTCATCTGTAAGATTCAGCCCACACCTCTACATTTAGAAAGGAGATATGTCTAGAACGTGTGGCAAAGCTCTTGATTCCTCTTGCAGGGCTTATTAAATGCAAGTCCCCTTTCTTAAATCCCTGCATGTACACATTACAAACACCACGTAAGCCATTGACAGCTATCTGTATTTCATACATTCAGGCAAACAACAAGACTATCCTATATAAAACCATATGATTTTGTTTCAAAAATAGACACATAAAGCAGTGGTTTAGACTGAGAGTCTAAAAGTGTAGTTATAGGCAGACATTAAACCTATTTTGAGAAATTTTTAAAAATGCCAAAATACTGAAAGACAATAATGCAACCCTGGATGTGGAAAGGCTTTCTTAAAAATTCAGTTATATATCAAAAGGGAAGAAGGCAAAATAAAAATTTAAATATTCTAGATTTAGAAATTTTCTACAGTAAAGATTTCACAGTCAAAAGTAAAAGATAAAAGATGATCTTGGAGGAAATATTTAAAGCTGTAAATTATAAGGCAAAACCGAACAAGAATAAGCATGGGAAATCTTCAAAAATTTCTTTTATATCTGTAAGCAGAAGTCTAAAGTCTATGGAACTACACTTTAGAGGCTGTGGGAAGGCAGTCACAGGAAACATCAGAAGTTCTCTGTAGAAAATCATCTGCCTAGTTAGTACTCAGGACATGCACATTAAAATGACAAGGAGCTTCAACCAATTTGCCAAGATCATAAAATCTGATAATATTAGAAGTTGGTAAGTGAGGGGGTTGGGGCCGAGAATAATATTAAACAAAGCTGTTTGTTAAACAATTGAAGAATGTGATGTCAACCGTAGGACCCAAATCTCTAAATATCTGTCCTGGGGACAGAATGCACACAGATAGACCTGAAGGAGTTCTTATGGTAAAAAAAAAAATAGTAGAAATGATTTAAATATCTATTCCTAGTGGAACAGATGAATGTAGTTCTATGAACACAAAGAATTTCAGGAATATGTTCAAGTGTATAAAGTATAGTCATCCATTTTAACCAGAGTCAATCACTAAAACACCTACAAACCAGTAGGTTTCTCCCCAAATCTAGACATGTCTGAACGCATAAAGAGTTTGAGAACTTTTTCATGACACAAACTCATCTTAACGTTTATTTTATTAGTCCGGGGGGTCGGGCACTGTGTGGAGAATAAAGTGTCTAGGAAACTAAGAATTAATCAGTGATAATTTAAATGTTTTTGGCTATGCCTAGTTTGTTCCTTGTTTGCACAAATTTAAAACAAATATAGGCAAAATATTTCAACAATTTTTTATAGCTGTTAATTCTTGGCATATGGATGATTATTACTTTTAATCTGTATATTATTATAACTTAATTCTTTCCAAAAATAAAAACACTCACCATTATTTAGTGATACTCATAATATCTCAGGTGATAGCACCATGCAGCAAGTTAAACTTGCTCTAAATATACATACTAACATAGATCTTTGAAACTCATATTTTAAATGTTTATATTGCATTGTCTTATACTCACTCTAGCTGTATTACAGTTTGAATGATGTTACAGCTTTGAAACCACAGTCTTGTGTAATTCTTGTATTTTCTCTGATATTATCTTAATTTATATATAAGGAAACTGGGGTTCCAGAAGGTACACAGTTTGTCCAGGTTGACAGAGCTACAGTGACAGAGTTGATGGCCCAGCACACATCTTTGGACATCAAAGTTATTGCTGATCTTATAACACTGTCATTATCCCAATAACCACAGACTATGGCTTCTCTTAGAAACTATGAACTGCTTCACTGGTAGCTGAATTCAGAATCTAAGGAGAAGATGAATTAGATAAGTTTTAGAAATACACAGACATTTTGTGAAGACATTCATATCTAAACAAGCAGTTAAAGAAGGTTGTTTTAGAGAAAAGCTTTAGTGCTAGTATGTATGTAGAAAGCTTTCTGCACAAAAGGAAAAACATTCTGTTCTGACCTTGCATTCTTGTATAATGTAGTTAAAAAAAAACAGAGTTCTGTTAACCTATTTTTGGTACTTATGATGGTATTAGCAGGATGCTCAATCCCAAAGAGCCTAAGACTATAACTTATTGCCTTAACTACTTTTAGTTTCTCTCATATCCAAGGGCCCAGACGATACTATCAAAGGGCATTCCCCACTTCGTTCTTGTGTCTTGATTTTGTTCCTTTTTAAAGATTTGTCTTTGAAGGCTGAGGAAGTAGCTCCATTCTTGGGGTAGTTGCCTAGGGCTTGAGTTTAATCCCAAGTGCTGAATAAGCTGGGTGTGGTGGTGTTTGCTTAAAACCCTATCACTCTGAAGGTGAAGGCAGCAAGATCAGGGGTCAATACCACCCCCAGCTACATAGCAAGTTTAAGTACAACCTGGGCTTTATGAAACTGCCTTACAAACAAACAAACAAGAAGGTTCATGTTAGTATTTATTTGAAGCATATATAAGTTAGGGTATATTCAACTTATGAGATCTCCACATTTTATTTCAATGCATATATTTTCTTGTAGTTTCAAGTTGAGAGAGAGAGACAGACAGACAGACAGACACAGAGAAAAGGCATAAAGGGAGTACCTTTCCCTTTCAGTGAGAGATTTTCAGAATTCAGATGGACATGCTATAGTAATCTCAGTAGCTGGTGGCATTGTTCCACTTTGGATCAAAATTAATGTCCTGGTAGCATCTGGAAGGGGAAGAAGTTGAGTCCATGAAAACAAAAGGATTGAATCAGATTAAAGCAGAGGCCAGGTGATCAAAGGGATTCTGCAAAGACAAAAACACATGTCTCCCATACTGTCAGGGCAACACTGGGAGTGGAATTCATATCAGTGGCCCTGCAGGTCTCTCTTGAGGATTAAACAATAGGGGAGAGAGCAAGGGCACCTAGCATGACATCTGGCAGATGGAAAGTATCTAATGAAGTTTACATCCTACGTAATTAAAGGCAGGGTGGTTCTAACCATCCATGTCTCCTCATCCCAAAGATCTTACAATCTGGGAAGTTTATCTCAACATTGAGACCACTCTATTGAACATTGCACAGAGTGTGGATGTGCCTCACAATTGTGCTCTTAAAGAACTGGAAAGCAGGACTTTGAGGGGAGTATGGGAAGCCAGGGAGTTCTAACAACCACAGTAACAGAAACCGTAAGAACTATAGATTTCTGCATGCAGCCATGGGCCAAGAAGTCTACAGAGTGTCTTAACGTGTATTTTCTCACATCACCTCTGCCATGAGTAATGAAGTAAGTATTTTTTATCATTTCCATTTTGCAGATGGAGAAACAGATGTAGCAAAGTCAAGTCATCTGTCCAAGGTCAAGGAGACAACAAGGCTTGGATCACCATTCCAGTGTTGGGCTCCAGAGCCCGAGTTCATAACCACACATTTTTCTTTCTCAGACTGCCCTGCCTGGCCCCTTAATACCCAGGGAGGAGAAGGCTCGACTTGAAATGGTGTTTGGCTGCATTCCAATCAGTCAACACATTCATCACCAGCCGGCACAAAGAGAGCAGGTAGGTTGGAGTCCCTGCACTGAAGCAAATCATACAGGCGAATGTATGCACTGACTTCCAGCTTGTTTTCCCAGCTCTGTCAGGACTTCCACAACACATCAGCTGCTCTATTAAAAGGGAGGCCTTGGGGTAATGCGGTCAAGAGGGATCAAAGAGACGTCTTCCTAGGTTCTTTTTCTTTCAATTAAAAACAAACGACAACAAAAAAATACTGATTTAATCATCATAGATAGTTCTGGAGTTATTTCTCATTGGAGAAATGATGGAGCTGAAACACTGATTCCAAGAAGTGTTGGGATGCTGAGCCCAGATGGCTTTAATTATTTGGGCAGCCATTGACAGATGTGATGGTCTAGGTTTCTGCTGCCTTGGACAGGTGTAAGCTATAGGATTTACCCAGAGGGAGTTGTGGGGAGACAGAATTGGACAGATCCCGTTGATGGCCCCTTATTTTGTCTTAATCCACCCCTAGGTACATACTTATCATATTTCTTTGCCTGAAGGCATGGTCAAGTCAGTCGAATCTATCAAACCAAGTTTGAGTGCAGAAAAGAAATTCTCAAAGAAAGAAATACATTGTTAGCTCTTGGTCTCAGGCCCTGCTTTGTGTTTTTCCTCAGGTGCCTTTCTCCCCATTAATTGTGGCTTCATAATTAAAAGGAGGCCATGTTTGTGTTCCCTCTTCTGGATCAACATAAGCCTTTAACTTCTTCAATTGTCATCTACACAAGTAATTTCAAAGGATTGAATGCCAACCCATGAAAACATTCATTAGCAAAAAAGATCAATTGAGCAAGGCAGAGAAGGTAGGCAGACAAAGGCATTGTTCTTAGGGAAATAACGAACACGAGGATGAGATTTCAGACCTTTCAGCTCATAGGAGTGAACACATCTGTACTGACTACCTCGAGGCTCTGTCCTAGGCCCTGGGGTGCTGCGGTGAGGAGCTCTCCTGCTGTAAGGAGATGAATACTTTAGAAAATATCTTTATCCATGCACGCAGTATATGTTCATAGATTTATGTACAGACACATGCAAAGGGTTCTCCTTTTTCTAAAAGGAACACATTCAATGCATCTCCCTGGGTGCTTGAAGCCGTACACAGCACTGAGCCATGCATACGTTGTTTGTTCCTGTACATAGCTATAATGTGTTTAGTTCATCAGCTTAGCAACTAATAACGAGATCACAATAGAAATAACAACGTGCTGCAAAACAAGCCATGTGAGAGTGGTTGTTGTAGTTTGAATATCAAATTTTCCCCACATGTTTACAAGTTAGAGACATTGGTTTTTACCTAGTGGAGACATTCTTGAAACTATAGGAAGTGGGACCTGGATAAAGGATCTCTCTGTCTGTCTCTCTCTGTGTCTGCCTGTCTGTCTGTCTGTCTGTCTGTCTGTCTGTCTGTCTGTCTGTCTGTCTCTCTCTCTCTCTCTCTCTCTCTCTCTCTCTCTCTCTCTCTCTCTCTCTCTGTGTGTGTGTGTGTGTGTGTGTGTGTGTGTGTGTTGAACAGCACTAATCTTCCATGTACTCCCATTGTCATAATGTTTTACCCTAATAGATAGGGCCAAGTGACTGATTCCTTTGAACCAAGAAGCCAGAATGTATCTTTCTCTCTTTAAGCTGTTCTCTCAGTAATAAGTTTGTCACAGTGATAAGAAATTTTCCTGATACAGTGGCCTCTCTGTCTCATAGTTCAGTGCAGTACACAGTGATGATATGAGATGAAGCAATGCATTTATGAAGAGAAAAAGTGAAGAGAGAAATGTATGAATTGTTGCACAGTATTACACTGCAACAAGGGTTACCTGAACAAAAGCACAGTGTTACTGTCCCCATCAATCCCATAGTCCAGGGAGCTACCTAATGACTAGGTAACACTTACAGCATACATATGACAGAACCATGTCCTATATAAGACAGGATGGTGGGGGATTTCATCCCACTATTGAAAGGGCACACATTTAAAACTTTTGAACTATTCTGGAAATTTCCAGTATTTTCAGACCATGGTTGAGCATGGACAATTGAAACTGCAGAGAGAGAAAAACCAAGGATCGAGGAAGACTTCTGTATGCATATATACACATGCAACCTACTATACTTGTAGGGACATATGTAAATGCACATGTGTGTACTTGCATGTGCACATCTGCATATACACATTTATATTTATGCATGCATTGTATGAGGTGAATATAGTACACTAAGTGTATTATATCTCAGGACTTGGCCTAGTCATGTGAGTGAGCCACTTACAGGAGGAAGATAAATGAGCAGTGAGGAGAAGCCATTTCAGGCCCTCCTTCTCTTCACTTAAGAAAACAGAAGTTGCCGCGTGTGGTGACGCACACCTTTAATCCCGGCACTCTGGAGACAGAGGCAGGTGGATCACTGTGAGTTCGGGGCCAGCCTGGTCTACAAAGCAGGTCTAATACAGCCAAAGCTACACGGAAAGACCCTGTTTTGGAAAACAAAAAACAAAAACAAAAACAAAAAAGAAACAAAAACAAAAAGCAGAAGTTATGAATTGGCAACTGTGGTGAGCTGAGTTGACCAATTCCTATTTTCAAGTCAAAACCCTATTTTGAAAATACAACTTTTAAGAGATGATTAATTTTAACATGCACTCAGGACAGAGGGCAAAATTTCCTCCTAAGAGGAAATAAAAACTAAGAAAGGATGCTTACATGCAGGAACAGGAAAAGGTCTAATGAAGGTGGCTACCTGCAAGCCAGGGACAGAGCTATGTCTGGAATGAACTGTGTAACCACCTTGATCTTGGCTTTCTAGGTTCTAATCTAGTAGACAATACATTTCTGTTTATTTGCTACAGTTACTGAAGAAAAGTAATATAGTACTTCTTCAAACTTAAGGAGGATATTGTACAGAAAGCTTTCAAAAGCTAGTTAGTTAGTTAGTTAGTTAGTTAGTTAGTTAGTTACTTAGACACTAGCTAGGGTGTCTGTGAGTTATACAGATTATCCACACTTGGTGGTGGGTTAACACTTCTCAAGTGTATTTATCTAATTTAACAAAGCAGCCTTATAAGGTAGATACTCTCATTTTCATCTTACTTTTGAGGAAATAAATTTGTAAGGTTAACCCAGTGCAGCAGAGCTGGGGAGGGAGCGTGGATCTCAACTCCAGCAATCTGACCTGAGAGGTACACACTGTTCCATCACTAGGCTAATGGGCTAGGGGTGAGGTGGGGTATGAATGGGGCTGGGGGCGTGTAAGGAAGGAGAGAAACACCCACTCAAGGAAGGGCATTTGTGAGGCTGAACCATCAGAGAACCAACAAGCTCAGCCGTTAACCAGAAAACCTATTACATAATCACCTGGATCTGTTCAAACTGTCTCTGGAGCTATTGACGGCAAGCACAAAATTCCTCAGTCCTCTATGCTTTAGGTTGGCACAGCCCTCCCAACCACTCACCTCCCCTTTACATCACACACACACACACACACACACACACACACACACACACACACACACACACACACACATCCTCATTCACTCACCCCAAACTCCTCAGACAATGCAACTTTTTAAGGAGCCCTTTGAAGATGCCCTTAAGGGATTTGAATCAATGATCTGCTCAGATCCTAAACTGGAACTCCCTGGTTTGCTTTTTAATGATCTCTCCCAACTCAGCCACCACAACTGTTTCTTACTGTTCGCTTCTAGCTACCCTAGTCTATTCTTCACTTGGCCCAGAGTATATAAGGGTTTCTTTTTCTTTCTTTCTTTTTTTTTTTTAATAAAGAAACGGACATGGAATTAAATCTCTACGTCCCATGTGCTTCATTATCCTGGTGTGCTGGGAATGTGTTAAACAGACAGTGTGCGTTTTCGTAAGTACCAGCAAAGGATCAAAGGAACCCACTGTAGCAAAGGGTTTTCTTTTCTTTCTCCCCCTTTCTCTTTTAAACTGAGGCTTGGGTGATTCAGTTCACACTGGGTAGTTGAGCTGATAAGATATGGGAGGAGAGATCTCCAGCAGTAGTTTTTATTTCAAGAAAACTTTTTAAGTCACAAAATGTTCTTAGGTGTCTTTGATTTTTTTTTTCAGTAGAATTGCAAACCTGAAATTAAAAGACATTTTGGGGAAAAATATGCTTGATGTGAACCCTGGGAAGTTATATAAATAGACTGAATTGAATGGTGTTTCATAGCACAGAGATTACACTTCGCTATGCTGCTGAGATTTTGCACGTCAAAACTTTAAAACTTTATACGGAGACTTACGATTACTTTACTGCATGCATTTGTGCACCCATATATTTATAGGTAACCTCCTTAATAATGAAGTTTTTGTGTTGTTCTTTTGTAAAACTTTAAACACTTGCTCCTAGAAGAAGGATAGAAGCAAGAAAGAGTCCTTGGAGCGGGGGATTTGAATAAATCACTGAGACGAGACTCTATGTGAAGCTCCAAGCTAAATAAACTTGCTAATTTGATCCTATCGTTTCAACACAGAGGGGTGTTGTTACTTATCTTTTGGATTTCCCTCCCCTAAGTTTCCAAAGATGAACCGTGCAGACATAAGCTCTCAAGCTGAGTTTCGGGCACCCATATGTAATCATACTGACTGGTTGGAATCTGATTACAGTATCCATAGCACTTTGAGACGCTGTCCTAGGCAATACTTTTTACTTAGATAATACATGAAATTACGCATACACGTGTGTTACCAGTTGATATTTTAACAAAGTGTGTGCCTCTCTCTCTCTCTCTCTCTCTCTTCTCTCTCTCTTTCTCTCTCTCTCTCTCTCTCTCTCTCTCTCTCTCTCTCTCTCTCTCTCTCTCTCTCTCTCTCTCTCTCTCTGTGTGTGTGTTTTGCTTTGCTTTGCTTTGTTTTGTTTTTTGGACATAAGATCTGGTGTAGCTCATGCCTGCACCTTCCAAGGATTACAAGTGATCATCACCATGATCGCTAAGACTGTTTTTATAAATGAATTAGTTTTCAAGCTGTGCTTGTAACTCGGATGATGCAGTGCTTGTCTGGCACATGTGAAGCCATGGGTAGGTGTACTGAACACCCCTGAAATCCCACAACTCAGAGGCTGGAAAGAGGAGAATTAGAAATGCAAGGTCACCTTGGGATACTTTCCAGTTTGGGACTGACTTAGGATGCAGGAAACACTGTCTCAATTTTTTTCTTTTTTTTTTCTTTTTCAAAAATCTCATTTTGTTGAATAATCATTTGTTCTTTGGTTCCTTAATTCTGCAGCTACTCCCAAGGTGTCAGTCATTTTTCACTAAAGTACCTCTGAATATTTGCAGAATAATGTCCTTGGTGGGTATCAGCAGAGGGATGACTTAAATTTCAAATAAAATCTCAGCGAACATATTTGGGTAATTTTTAAAAGGCTGATTGGCAAGGGAGATGGCTCAGAGGATAAAAGGCTTGCCCTATAAGCACAAAGGCCTGGGTTCAGATTCCCCAGAAGCCTGGGAAATGTCAGGCAGACATATAGCTGCAATCCTAACACTTGGGAGGCCTATGCAAGATAGAGGGGAAAGCTTGCCAGGTAGGCCAGCCAAGATCCGCAAATTCCTGACTCAGAGAGAGACCCTGCTTCAATAAATAGAGTGAAGAACGACTGAGGAAGATACTAATGTTAATGTTAGGCCTTCATACACACTTGCATCTGCACACACGTGCATATGCATGGGTACACACACACACACACATTCTCTCTCTCTCTCTCTCTCTCTCTCTCTCTCTCTCTCTCTCTCTCTCTCTCTCTCTCCACACACACATACACAATCTAAAAATAAAATTAAAATATAAAAATGCAATATATTACTACCCTCTACAGATTTTTGTTTAATTTTCATTTACCACTGATGACTAATTCTAAATTTATTGATTAAAATAAATTAGGGTTTGTCTAGGGGCTGGAGAGATGACTAAGCAACTAAGAGAATGCATTGTTCATGCACAGGCCACTCTGACTGAGGTGACTTCTTAACGGAGGTTCTCTCTTTTCATGAGAGATCCTTAAACATTTTATCCACTGAGCCATCTAGCTGACTCAACTTTGTGTTTTGAGACAAGCTTTCTAGTTGGCCTGGAACTCACCTACTAGGTGAGGCTGATTGGCCTATGAGATCCAGAGATCTTGCAGTCCATACCTCCGCAGCTCTTGAGTCACAAGCATGTGCCACTCTGCCTGATTTTTACGGGACTTTTGGGGATTGAATTCAGCTCCTCATACTTGCATGGCGAACATTTGACAGAGTGAGCATCTCCCCAGCGCCATAGTATGAATTTTTAAAGATTCATTGTTATCATATGTGCTTTTCTTGCTAATTTTATTCATAAGGAATATTCTATTCAATGATTATGTACCCATGTGTTGATGAATTTCCCTTGTGATATTCATTTGTCTAGTTTCTATCCTATGGTTATCACTAATAAAGTTACTATGAACATTCTAATATAATTTTTGTAGACAGATGTTTTTATTTTTCTTGAGTAAACACATAGGAGTATAATTTCTAGGTGATGAAGTGGGTGAATATTTGACTGTTTGAGAAATTGTCCAGTTGCTTTCTGGAGTGGCTATGCTATTTTGTGTGCTCTCCAGCAATATCTGAGGGTTTTATGGCTCCATGTTCTGGCCAACACCTGTTCCTATCATACTCTGAATTTTAGAGTTGTGTAGAGATTTTCCATTTTGGTTTTTCTTAGCTTCTTTGATGACTTCCACATGCATAGTGGGTATTTTATATTTTTGTGTCTATTCAAGTATTTTATCTATATTTGGTTATTTATCTTTCAATTGTTGATCCTTAAGTTCATTGTATATATCGGATATAATCTTTTTATGGTAGTGTGTATGGCTCACATTTCCAGTGACTCCCCACATGCCCATTCATGGGTTTTCCAGTGACATTGAAAGTCCAGAGCCTTTTCACTTTGGAATGTTCAATTTCCCATTTTTTCAGTTTCATGGTTAATGGTGAGATCTTTGGCAACACCCAATTTGTAAAGCATTTTCTTCCAAATATTGCACAGTTTTTAGTTTTATATATGGATCATTTGTAGCTGCTTTGATTGTGACATTAGGGCATGATGTATTGTCTTCCATAGCTGTTCCTTCTTGTTAAAAAGATTCATTTCCTGCTTGACTTCCTTGACTATATGGGAGTCTATTCTGAAGGATTTATGCCTGCGTTTATGTTAAATGCCTGTTAATACAGAAGCACCATTCCTGTTTTAGTGTTATAGCTTTGTAGCATGCCTTGACATGAGGCAATGTGTGCTTTCCATTTCTTTTTCCAAGTTTCTGTTTACTGAACTTCCATGTGAATTTTGGAATCATCTTTTGAATTTATTTTTTAAAGCCTGATAGGATTTGGATTCCATTTTCACTGAGTTTGCTAATCAACTTAAAGGAAGTGACATATGCATAGAATATACCTATATGAAGATGGTGTATTTTTGTAAGTGTTATTTAACTAATATCAGCAGGGCTTGTTTTGTAAGTAGCAGTGTGGGCTTCTTAAACATACTTTGATAGTTTTATCCTTAAATAATTTCTGTTAATATCAGTTTTAATTGCTGTATAATATTCCCCTGAGCTAAGGGGTTGCTGCTGCCCAACCATTCTAGTAATCTTTTATTGGTTTGGACAGTTTTTGTTCCTAATGTAACTAATAGAGTAAGAAATATCTGTGCCCAAAATTTTAAGGCATTATTTTCTCTATAAACATTTTTCAAATGGGCATAAATATTTTTGAGTTCCATGACATATTTTGGACAGATTCTTCATTTTAAGGATGAGTTTTCAGAATTTATCCAGGCACCCCACTTTTTTCTCTGCAGTTGGCAAAGTCACGGCAATCATTATTATTTGAAAGCTGGTAGGTGGGAGAAATAGGACAAGAGAAAGTAGTTCAAGTTTTGGGAAGAAATGAAACACACACATTTTTCTCTCTCACTTTGTTAAATGCTGAACATCAGACTGAGCCAAGCTGTGGAAAGGGATGTGTGTAGTAATGTGTAACATTTTGACTTGGACATAGGTGTCATCACCTACAAACTTTATACCTGAGAGCTCCGTGATCAATCAAGTTACCCCAAATGATCTCTCATGATCTCTCACGATCCACGATCTCTCTCTCTCTCTCTCTCTCTCTCTCTCTCTCTCTCTCTCTCTCTCCTCTCTCTCTCTCTCTCCTCTCTTCTTTCTCTCTCTCTCTTTCTTTCTCTCTCTCTCTCTCTCTCACACACACATACACACGCACACACACACACACACACACACACACACACACACACACACACACACATTAATGTTTGCAGGAGGTTTACCCTACTGCAGTGGCTCCCATTCCTAGCTCTCCTTGGCCATGTGCCGCTTGATGGGGCCAAGGATTAGATGCATTGCTGATGGTTATAAATTAAACCAATGGATTCACTTTAGCATATAGCTTTCTATGCCTCTGTTTCCCTGTTTCTAGAATGGGATTCCCAGGTTCATCAGTAGCTTTTCAGCCCCAATCTTCAGAAGCACTGGGCTTGGTGGGGGGGAGCGGTGATGAGGTCATCATGGCAAAGGCAGGCTGGTTCTAGGCTTCATTGTTGCTTACCATGATTCATGCTAAGTGGCCAGTTCTCCTCAGTGGGTTCTTTATCCAATTTATTTTAAAGACAGGCATTGATTCAAAAAAGGCAGTCTGAAGAAGCATCGTATTTGATGGACTACAAGCCTTTGAGTGAGGAATATTGTATTACTTGAAGCCCTGCTATCTTTAGTGAGCCTGTGTGTTTTAGAAGCTCCCAGGACATTAGAGTTCTAGGCTACTAACACGTGACAACATGCTTTATGTGAGTCCTCATAGGACATAGCTGCGTTGTGGCTGATCCAGAAGATCTTGGAATCAGAATTTGGAGTCAACTTTATACTTCAGGAACTTTCAATATGGTGCCAGGTTGTCTTGACTGCATTCTCACTTACTGTTTTTCTCTCAAGTCATCCAAGAGAACCATCATTATGGCCGTTTCGCAGACAAGATTAGAGTTCAGCTTAGCACAAGAAATTGAAAGCAGATTCCTCACTCTTAGTCCCCAGCCCAGAATTACTCATCCTCCCAGGCTATAAGCAGCTCCTGGTCAGTGTCTGGGTACCAGGCATTGCTTGGGAGGTCAAGAAATGAGAACAGACCATGGAAATGGCTCAGAGATTCAAGTGAATTCAAATCAAGAAGCTCCTGTTGTCTCACCTTTATCCTAAGGAAATCACAACAATTTGAACCATTTGAAAGCCAGTTCTGCTGTTTATAACCTCGAGGGAAATTCCTCAACTCTGAGACCTGGTTTCCTTGTCCCTGCAAGGAGAACAGTGAGCCTCTCTGGGGTTTCTGTGAAGACTTAATGAGATGACTAATGTGAAAATGGCCAGTTCTGAGTCTACAGATTAGAAAGTGCACCTCCCCTCAGGACCACATGGGCAGACACAGGCGCCCCTCAGCTATGGCAGCTCTGAATTGGGACTGCAACAGAAGGAAGAGAAAAGAGCAGGGTGGGGGGGGGCAGGAAAATAAGATTATCGTTTCCAGGCAACCGTGGAAAGGGATTAATATAAGGAACATTCCTCATAAGGGTGCTCCACTGGCTACCTCACAGAAAGGCCCTGTCGGGTTTTCAAAGTGGGATGCAATTATCCCTGCGCACAGACAGCCCTTTCAGGACTTGCAATTCTTCAGAAATTCTTCCCACATTCTCTACCCCCCACTCTGTCCCTCCTTCCTCCCTCCCTCCCTTCTTTCTCCTAATTCTCCAATTAGCAGGTGAGAAGGACTGGGGGAATATTCTATTTTGTGTGGCCTGGTGGTAGTGCCTATGTATGAGTATGAACGTGGACACACACACACACACACACACACACACACACACACACACACACACAGACACACACACACACACACACACACACACAGACAGACACACACACACACAGACACACACACACACACACAGACACACACACACACAGACACACACACACACAGACACACACACACAGAGACACACACAGACACACACAGGCACACACACACAGACACAGACACACACAGACAGACAGACACACACACACAGAGACACACACACACACACAGACAGACACACACACACACACAGACACACACACACAGACACACACACACACACACACACACACACAGACAGACAGACACACACACACAGAGACACACACACACACAGACACACACACACAGACACACACACACACACAGACAGACACACACACACACAGACACACACAGACACACAGACACACACAAACACACCCAGACACACACACACACACAGACAGACACACACACACACAGACAGACACACACACAGAGACACACACAGACACACACACACACAGACACACACACACAGACACACACACACACAGACACACACACACACACAGACAGACACACACACACTCACGCACAGACAGACACACACACACAGACACACACACACACAGACACACACACACACACACAGACACACACACACACACACACACACACACACACACACACACACGCCAGAAGAGAACACCCAGTGTCCAGTTCTATTGCTTTTTCTTTTTCCCTTAAGCCAAAGTTTCTCACTGAATCAGGAGTTTCTCTTTCTTTCTTTCTTTCTTTCTTTCTTTCTTTCTTTCTTTCTTTCTTTTCTTTTCTTTTCTATTTTTTTCTTGGTTAGGCTGGAAGCCAGCACACACAAGGGTCCTCCAGTCTTAGCTCCCCTCCTCCCCTCAGCACTAGGGTTAGAGGCATGTGTAAGCCAAGCTCAGCGATTTATTTGGGTGCTGGCGATGCAAACCTAAGTCCTCATGCATGCACAGCAAGTGCCCTTATTCACCGAGCCTCCTCCCCAGCACCCACTATAATCTTTAAAGTGATCACACTGAGGTTCTGAAAAACCTATGCAGTAGTTCTTTTTGGATGCAAAGCACACATGCTTCTCTGATTTGAAGCCAGGATCTATACCTTATCTTTCTTACAGATCTTTCTAGAAGGCCTTCAAAAAGTGATCATTTAGTGAAGTGCATTCATCTCAGTCCTGTTCAACCAAGTGTTTCAGCCATTTGTTCTGAAGCAGAAACATAAATTGCAAGGACACAAATGCGATGCTTGTTGCCTAGTTTTCATCAACTTGACATGAGCTAGAGTGATTTAGGAAGAGGGACTTTCAGTTGGGAAAATGCCCCCATCAGATCCGCATGTGAGCAAACCTGTGGTACATTTTCTTGATTGATGGTCGATGTGGGAGGGCCCAACTCACTACGGGCAGTGTTACGGGTCTGGTGGTCCTAGGTTGTATAAAAAGAAGGCTGAACAAGCCATAGGGACCAAAGCAGGAAGCAACACTCCTCCATTGCCTTTGCTTTAGTTTTAGCCTTCAGGTTCCTTCTCCCACTTCCCGCAGGGAAGGAAGTCTAAGCTAAAATGAACACTTTCCTCTTCAGCATGGTGCTTCATCAGAGCCATAGAAACCCAGACTAAGGCACCATGGAAAGCTTCTCATGTTGGTATGAGTGCATTTAGGAATAACTAATTGTAAATTTAGCGCACTGTCACATCCCATGCTTAACCCATTCTTCCTTTCCTTTCAATATTTTGAATAACACATCCCCCACTGAATGAGAAACAACCCAGGGAAGAGGAAAGACTCCTGACTAAAGATAAAATTTCCTTTTGCAGAAAGTATCTTGAGGACTCCTTGTCCTTCTGGCTTTAAGCTGTGAGTCTAAGTCATTGACCTTGGACATGACATCTTTTCAAGTGAGAATGGCTGAAAAATTCCTGGGGGGCATATTTATCTTAAGTTGAAATGCAGCTTACTGTCTCTGAATGTAATTTCAGTTTGGCATTGCCTCTGACTGAAGGCAGGAAGCCTTGTCCTGCCTATTAAAAACGGCTTCGTTTGGACCCAAAATTAAAATATGCCAAATGGGAAGAGACCCAACGTTGAACTTTGACTCATCAGGTTCAGAGTGTTCCATTATGGCTATCACTGAAACCTCTGTGTCTCCAGACAGGACTGTTCCCTTCCTCCCTCCCCAGCCTGTAAGAATTAAGATAACACAGGGTATACACTTCCTTAGAAGAAGCAAGCTGGGTGGCGGGTGAGGCTCCCTGGTCTCTGAGCAGCAGCACCTCCACTGCGGAAATCACCAAAGTAGGGCCGACCAGACGTGTTTGTGCTTCTGACAATTTGAGGATTGGCTTTTCCACCCACCTTTGCACCTTTTAATGTTCAAATTCCTCCCTGAAAAATCCTCCCCAGCCTTGAAGGACTCCTGAAACTTGAGAAGTCTTCCTTCCCAGAGACCTCTTGAGCTGAGCTGAAAGCTCTCAGATGTGGTGAGGCCTGGCTTCCAGAACTAGACAGGAGAGCCCCCGGGGACATTTCTGTGAGACTCCCTTCTGCCTGCCTACCCCAAGGCCTCCTGCTGTCCTTGCTTTTACTTCCCCTAGAGGTGGAATCCTTGTGCACAGCTGTAGCCTTTCTTCCCTGCACCAGGCACTCTCTGACAACAGTGTCACAACAGCTGGAGCAGAGTCCAGCCTGGAAATAAATCTCGCCCAGCTTGCTCATTCTTCTCCCCAAGGCTGGAGAAAAAAATAACAATCAATGCCTTGTGTGCTATAGACTGGCTTGCTCAAAGAGGGGGTGGGAGGGTGGGGGGAGGGGAGAGGGTCATCAAGAAAGAAGGGTGGTGAGGGAGAAAGGGAGAGAAGGAGGGAAAGGAGAAAGAGAAAAAGAGTGGGGGAGAGGGGAGAAGAAGGAAGGGGAGCGAGGGAGGTGAAAGAAAGAGGGGCATAGATGGGGAAGAGTAGAGGACAGAGGGGGGGAGATTAGCAAGAACACACTTAAGTATTTACGACCCTTCACCGTAGATTCCCTCTTAAGATTTGTACAGATGTATCTACAAGTGGTGATCTCAGGAGAATGGCTAGCAAAGCCAAAAATGCCATCCCAGGATGCCAGGAAACTCTTCAGCCTGCTTCCTAAAACAGAGGCCTGCATGCATTTCAAAGAAGATGCCCATCCACAGAGCTCCCTGGACTGCAGTAGTTCCTTCAGATGGAGGGCAAGCTCAGGGACAGATGAAATTAAGAGACCGGTAGACTGCAATCAGGCCACTGATAGGTGCAAGAAGACCAAGAGTTCTTTGCTAAAATGCTGATTTTCTTTGCAGGCCACAGGAAAGCCACAATTCCTTCTGTCCATGAACTTGAAGGTATTTCTGGAGCAGCAGATCATCTTACACAGGCCAGGAGCCTTTGCTGGGATCTCCACCTGTCCCCTGCATTCTTAGTGCATTCCAGGAGTCTGTTTGTCTCTAGGGCAACTGGTCATCCATCTTGTCTCTCCGCCCACTGCCCAGGTTCTACATGATGCTAAAAACAGCAGTCAATAGATAACAGCATTGCAGAATAGATCAGCGCATGCTTTGCTATTGGCTCCTCTGCACCCTATGTCTTCCTTCATACTTCATCTTCTATCCATTGCAGTGCCACGGGGATGGCTTCAAGATAAGACTTCATAATGCTATTCTCCCTTGAACTACTTGGAAGCTCCCATTAACCATAAAGTGAATGCAGTCTTTGGTAGGGAACAAAGAAGGACAATGCTCCTAGCAGGGTTTTGGAGGGAAGATACCTCAAAGTCATACTCACCCATGATGGACAGAGTCAGGCAGCAAGAAGAAGACCTCCATGAGTGTAAGACACTGAGGCTGGGATCAACCATTACTCTAGCTTGACTAAACCTGGCTGGTTGGGCATTTGGGATTCAGGATGACACTGGGGTGATTGAGATGCTGTGTGGTATTTGGGGACCAGTGGAGGACCAACTGTGTCTTCAGGAAGAGTACTTTGTAACCCAGACTCTTTCATGTTCACACTCTTCCAGTCTAGCACCTTTACAGAACTATTAACTGGAACAATTTAGAGTAAAACTATGATGCCATCATTGGGGTTCAAACACTTTGTTGTGAGAATCCCAATCCCTCCCGTGTGTGTGTGTGTGTGTGTGTGTGTGTGTGTGTGTGTGTGTGTGTGTGTGTGTGTGTGAAGTCTAGAAGAGAACCCCCATGACCACAGTGTACAGCATGGCTTTCAAGACAAGGAAAGCAGCCAACACCAAAGGGTGTCTGTAGAGCCCCAAACACTGTAGGAGCTTCATGTGTCATGGAGGTCTTTTTGCATGAGCGTAAGTGAGAGTCCAGACATATCTCGAGATGTTTGACATGTCTACAGACATATGATCCTGAACCTGTCCAGTCTCATCTGGTCTTGGAAGCTCAGCAGAGTCAGACCTGATTAGTACTTGGATGGAAGAAGTCTGGCAGAAGTGGGGCCAGCAACTCTTCTTTACATATTGATGGGAGACATTCTTGTGAGAGAGCTCCGTGCAGGAGGGAGTGAATGGTAGGACACTCACACTTACCTTGGTAATGGCTGTTTGATCTGTGTTTACCATTAGTCCCCACCTTACCAGAGTCCTAGAGAAAGAGGAAGCTGAAGGCAACAACCAATGAATTGCCATCAGAAAGATAAATCTTGCCTTTATTGTGCTCCTTCACTAAAACGTGACAGACATTGGGGAGAGGAGCCTTCTTTGCTTTCCCCCAAAAGTCCTAAAAGCCTCTAGACCCTACTCAGTTTCAGAGTTCTTTCCTGTTTTATTGACACACAGCCAATGCCCTGCTGGAGATAAGGCATTAATGAGAATGAAAATGGTCATGGTATAAATACTTAAAACCTGAGTTGTGTGGAAATAATATTACATATATGCAAGAGATCCAGAATGGTAGACTCACCAGTGCTGTTGCTGTTATAAGTTTGGGAATGTCCATCCAGGCAACCAACAATTATGTCCCCTGATCACCCTCTATGCAAAGTACCCTAGATGTTGGGCATCCAAGAGATGTTTGTGAGACTGCTCCTAAAACATCATTTAGTAGTCAGAGCAGCAATTGAAGGATATGCTTAGCTTCTTTATAAAAAGAACCCAGAGAGGTTAAGTGAGTGTCTCGGAGTAACACAGCTTGCAGCTCTACAAAGAAGGCAGGCAAGTCAGATGATGTGGGCAATTAATTATCCATGCGAGGCAGCACTCCTGCTTATTACAAACAAAGCAAAAAGACCAAGAAACAAACAAAAGCTGCTCTGTTCTTCTCAGTGGGGCTATGTCACCAGCTCTTGCCCCCAGGGAGAATATAGCATCTGTCAGAGGCTGTCCACCTTGCCTGGCTTCTAGTTGATTCTCCAGGAGCTTCAGCATTCCTCCCCCTGCCGACCCAAGCCTCCAGAGTAATCAAATCAGTAACTGATATTCAGAAAGTAGGTATAGGCTTAGCTGGAGTGGATTTTGTATGTTAATTAAGTGTTTTATGGAACCTCTGAGATCTCAGATGACACTCGGTAAATATTCCTTCCTGAATCCACACACTCCGTGAGCGGGTTCTGTATAATAAAGCAATTTCAATGTCCTGGCAGATGGGCCATAGAAATTGGCTGTGTGGCTGTGATTCCAAAAGATTACATACAATGAAAAATCTGGACAATAAGTGCTCTTTCTGATTGTTATCTGGGTCCTGGCCACTCTAGAGGGGCAGAACTCCACTATCTGTGCTTGTGTTGCAGGCAGAAGATGGGCTATGAGATGTCTGCGATTCTTTTGTCTGATAATTAAGTCTCTCTCTCTCTCTCTCTCTCTCTCTCTCTCTCTCTCTCTCTCTCTCTCTCTCTCTCAAAGAATCTCCTGTTACTTCTGCTCTGTGGGTCTTATGTGAGCTCTGTGGCACATGAAAAGCAGTATAGAAAGTGTTTACCAGAAGGTTGGGAGCAATGCAGTCTCCCTTTCCTGCCAAGCTCAGAGTACTCCTTGCCCCCGTGACTTCCCTATACAGACGGATCTGCTTTCTGATGCACCTTCAGTCTTTCAGAACAGCATTGCTGATTCTTGGGATGAACCCACGGACACAAGCCCTCCTCAACTCCTTCTTGCAAAAGGACACAAATACACATGTTCCAAGAATTCCAAGTCTCTGATATTAAATGTGCCTATTCTCAAAGAAAAAACACTCCGTCAGCAAAATCTTTTTAACCTATCTGTATTGAGATCATTTTAACTTGAAGAGAAGTAAATTATTCGGGACTTTTATCTGTAAGCTCTCCTACTTTGGACAACTGTGTTGGAGAAATTTTTCAACTGTCCTTGCCTTCTTTCAGCATTCTCCCTCCCTGACTCTTCCGGTGGTGCATGCTGCAGTGATGAAAGGGACCTTTTGCAGCCCACAATTAGATCAAGGCAAAATTGCCTATGGAAATGACCAAACCCTTAATTAGCTAATTGCAGGTACAATTGGCCACTTGCTCCATCAGATGAAGGGCAAGTGGTTAATTGAGCCCATGAGCGACCTACTCAATCAGAACTAACAAACAGCTCATCAGAGGAGGTCCCAGCCAAAATGTGTCTGCAAACAATAGCATGTGTAAAAAATACACCGGTCACAAACGGCAGTTGTGCTACTGTCTAAAACAGCTAGCCACAGAATGTGAGATGATCAGGGAAACAATCAATATGGGGGAAATTCAATTCCAGGGGTCATGGGATGGGTGCTGCTGTGGTTTGGGCAATCAAAAGTGGTTGATGTACAGAGCATCTGCTTTAAGTCATTCTGACTTATTCTTGATTTAAATTTTTGGAAAATTTCATTCATAGATGGGATCCAAAGGGCTCAGCACAAATACAAGGGTTGATCAGCAGGTAAAGGTGCCCTGGAACCAGCAATCAGAATTTGATCCAGGACTCACAGAACAATTAGATGTGAATTATTTTCACTTAGGAAAAACAAGTGGATGAATTAATGAATTAATAGATGGATGACACATTTGCATATCGAAGCCTAGAGCACAAACATGTCATGAAATCACTAGTAGGTTGCATTGAGATTGTCATCAGTGATAGAACACTTGTTTAACATGCTCTAGGCATTGGGTTCAATTCCTAGAGTACACAAGAGGGGAGGAAGGGGAGAAAGAAGAGACAGGGTGGGTGAGTATTCTGTTAGTTTTTTCCAGGTTTGTACATTTAAGTTTGTGTTGCTGCCTGTGCGGCCTATAAAACATTCTTTTAATTTGGTCATCAGAAGGAATGTCAGTGGTCATCAGGACACTGATGGAAATAATAATAGTTTCTATCCATTAGGGCAGCCACAAAGGCAATTTTTCTTCATTCTATGTAGACTACTGTGGATTACTTCTCCCTCTTATCAATGAAGAATATTCCTTTATTAGACTGCTATCTGAACAAAGGCCTTGGTCTCTACCCCATAAGAGGATAAGACCCTGTCTCCCACCCTGTCTGCCTGTGTGCTGACTCGTTTGATGTCAACTTGACACAAGCTAGGGTCATGGGAGAGAAGAGAAGCTCAATTAAGAAAATGCCTCTATAAGATTGGGGTATAGGCAACTTGTAGAGCATTTTTTAAAATTCATAATTGATGTAGGAGGGCAAAGCCCATTGTGGTTGATGTCATCCTGGGTTGGTAGTCTTGGGTGCTATAGGAAAGCAGGCTGAGCAAGCCAGTAAGCAGCACTCTAGCACTCCTCCATGGCCTCTGGATCAGGTCTGGCCTTCAGATTCCTGCCCTGTTTCAATTTTTAACCTGACTGTAATAAAGAAATGAAATAGATCTTTTCCTCCCCATGTTGCTTTTGGTCAAGTTGTTTCATTACAGTGATAGAAACCCTAACTAGGCAGCCATGTTATCTTACATGTCACCTCTGCTCACAGTTGATTGCTCATCTTAAGTGGTAGTTTTAAGGGTTCGGACTTTGGAAACGTGGAGACCTAAGCAGGGATGGGTACACATGTGTCAGCTCCCTTGTCACAGACTGCAAAACTGAAGGAGAATACAAAGTAATTTGACTACTTGGAAACTTAAGAATTCTGCTTGATAGAAAGATCGGTTAATGAAGTAGTCAAAATTCAACAAGCATGATTTCAGACATGATCAAAA
Source organism: Acomys russatus (assembly GCF_903995435.1). Lineage (NCBI taxonomy): Eukaryota > Metazoa > Chordata > Mammalia > Rodentia > Muridae > Acomys > Acomys russatus. The sequence continues at coordinate 64,586,518 of NC_067138.1, read as the reverse complement.
GCAGAGCTTCTCAGCCTGAAGCTCATGGGCAGTGGCCAAAGTGGCTCTCAGATGCCAGGGCAGTGGGAAGGCAGACAGTAAAGGGGAGAACCAGACCTTTTCTCAAGGATCATAAAATGGATGTAAAGGCAATGTGATCTATAGGAGAGTTATTTAAGAGTTTTTAAACACCAAAATAAAATCTCCTATAAAATGTAGAGCATGCAAAAAAGACTTTAACGTGTGTTAGTGTGCTCTTTGCTAAGAATAACAAAGGCCAGAGGTTTTTGACCTGTGTGATCACAGTGCTGGGAAGAAGAGGCCTCCTAGTCCTAGGAAGCATCTTATATCTGAGGCAGGGGCTGAGGCATTAAAGTGGTAGTGAATCCCTTACAAGAATAGACTCAGGGGCTAGAGAGATGGATCAGAAGTTAAGAACACTGTCTGTTCTTCCAAAGGTCCTGAGTTCAATTCCCAGCAACCATGTGGTGACTTACCACCACCTATAATGAGAGCTGGTGCCCTCTTCTGGTATGCATGCAAGCAAAACACTGTATACTTAATAACTAAATGAGGCTTTAAAAAAAAGAATAGACTCAGTTTCAGCCAATACAACAGAAAATGGCCTATTTTAGGCGATGAGATAAGCATGTAGCTTAGTGGTAGTGATTGTCTAGTGTATGAATGCCAGGGGTTCAATCTGTTGCTCTACAGAAGAAAGCCCATATATTCCCTCAGTAAAAATTAATACTTGCTCCAATATTAAGCTGAGCTGTGGAGTATTCATGCCAGACAGGCCTACGACTCTGACTCCATCACCACCATTGTCTGTGTCATTTTGGGCAAATTGTTTGACTCCTCTGTGATTAAGCCCCTAATCTACAGCTACTCACTACATGATTGTGTTCTAAACTCTTGATAAACACTGCAATTAGCAGGTGACAGAGACATGAGTCCATCTCAGTCTGGCTCCAGAATGATAGTCTTATTAAACTTTATACTAAATTCCCTCACATGTAATTCTAGGCTGTGTTATTGCCTCGAGTGTTGTTTTCCTAAACGTGAGTAGGGTATTATTGTATGTTTTGTTCTACAAATGATAAGTTTACTAACAGTCTAATTAGTATGTGTACACACCAGCACATACACAGCTCTGCTCCATCATTCTTGCTGGCAGCCGGGTATTTCACAGTATAAATGAGGGTTAGATATTGTTAGGCAAATCAGGGTTGCAGACAGGCTCACCTGGAAAGAATCACTCATACAGACTGGGAGGCGAATGTTGCCCCCTAAATATGTGGGAATTGCCCACAGAAGCCCGAGTTTCTTTCTTTGATTGTTTAGTTTAGTTTACTTATAATGCAAATAAAGTTTTAGGTAACTTTCTTTTCACTTTCTATGATGGAATTTCTATGACATGATTACCCAAAAGTAGAACTACAGAGAAAGAGGTATAAATGGTTTAAATGGTGGCAGACCATGCCAGAAGGACTCCAAAAGGACCCTAGTGTTGCTTCCCCACCATACGTCTGAGGGAAGACATTTTTTTCCTAACCTCACTAACGAGCATGTCACCAATCTTGTGTTTCTTGTTGGTTGGAGAAGGGAAAACTGAAACTTTTGGTTGTTAATGAGTTTAAGGTGCTTTCCTATTAGCCTTTTGAATTCTTTCTTCTAGTGATTGTTTCATTACTTTCTAAAGCAATTTATTTTATATTTTTACACATGCAACAAGTACAAGCTGGATATGCCTATTTAAGGCAAGTTACTATTGCACTGGTTAGTCTCATTGGCCATGTTTCATGTCTCTCCTGATCTCTATTAGAAAAGATGGAGTGGTGTGGAAAAGAGACTAAAGAGAAAAGAAATCCAGGAGCCCATCAGTAATGAAATGGATGGGGGAAAGCAGTATGATTGTAGAAAATAAACTAATATGGAGAACTGAGAGAGAACTTACAAATTACCTTATTTAAATTCTAATGTACTCTGGGACATTGGAACGAACTTGTTTTACCAATGTAATTTTTTGAAAACATAAAAATAAAATGGATTTTTATACTTAGGAAAATTATAGGTCTTCACTGAACTTTAAAAATGTTTAAAACTCAGTATGTCATCATTCATGAATGTGAACAAGCATATGTAAAATCTCAGCTTCTACGAGCAGTGCCCACACTGGAGTCTGCTATAGGTGCTCGTTTCAGGTCCTAGGAGTTGACAATGCCTCATGTGTGGACTGAAATAATACTTATTGTGTTCACTTAAATCTCAAGAGATTTGGGCATTTATTGATAATTTATTAATAATGAAACATTTTTGAAAATGTCGTTGTTAGATCCAGAAACATTCTGTTTTCTTTAAGGGATTGAAACATATCCTTAAATTTAGAGCTAGAGCTGATGAGAAGAGAGGAAGAATGAGAGGGAGAAGTAAAAATGTAAATAAAAATGACATTAATTTGGTGTATCAACTAATGTCAACCAAATAAGAGTTATTTGATTGAATGACATTCTGAAAATCTTCACAAAAACTAAACAAGCAAAAACAACGAAAACAACAACAACAAATCTACAGTGATGGACAGAATTTATTTATAGGCATAAAAGTATCAAGACCTGCAATGCTTTATGAGACCAACTATTTCTTTTCTTTCTTTCTTTCTTTCTTTCTTTCTTTCTTTCTTTCTTTCTGTCATAATCTTAGTTATTTTTATTTATAGATTAAACACAATCCCAAGGTGTAGACGATTATCTTGAGACTATGTACAAATTCAGTTGAAAACAAAAAATGAAGAAATAAAAGACCCAGAGGAGATAAGAGTGTAGGACTTCCAAGATGGCGGGGCCTATCATGCACTGTATCTGATCTACAGCACAGAGACCAGGGACCAGACTGAGAACCACAGACTGAATGAACGGGAGAACACTACGTGAGTGGGGTCCCACTCAGACCACAGGCGGGCTTCGCTCTGGGACAAACAACAGCCCAACAAGGTCCTGAACCCATTCACCAGACTTTGGAACAGAACCCACCTGCGGCTGCAGCTGACCTCTATAGCGCAGGCGCAGTATGTGTGAAGGTGGAACATTGGATCTCCTGACCTGGCGAAGTCTCAGGGAAACAGGTGAATCTATCCTTGGACACCCCCACCCACCCCACTCCAGTCCACAGAGAGCCCCCGAGATTACAGGGAAGCCCAGGCGATGGTGAACACGGTACCCAGCAACAGCCTGCGTGGTCTGGGTAGGTCTGGGCTAGAGCCAGGCAACCGGCACCAGCAGACTGAGCCTGCAAAATTAGGCTGATAGAACTTGGCCAGTTCAGTCCCCACAGCCTGGCAGGAACTCCCACACTCATGGGAGAAGCTGGACTGCCCTGGGGGTCTGAAAGAGGGTCTGAATTATTGCCACGGCTCAGTGGGACTACACTGCCAAAGGTACACAATTTAGACTGGTCTACTATCTAGACTGGGCCAGGCAGGAGTCTGACTATGGGCCACAGCAGTCCAGGCCTGGACAACTGGGAAGCCAAAGCCTGGCTAAGAAAGCCCCCACAGCCTGTCAGGCACTCTGATGCTCATGGGAGAAGCTGTACTGCCCTCAGGGGCCTGGAAGATGGTCTGAATTTCAGCCACAACTCGGTGGGACTGAACCACCAAAGGTTTGCAATCTAGAATGGTCCGCTAGCTAGACTGTTCCAGGCAGGGACCTGACTGTGGGCCACAGCAGTCCAAGCCTGGACAATTGGGCACTTAAAACCTTGCCTGGCCAATCCCCATGGCTTGGCAGGGTCTCTCACATGCTTGGAAGAGGTTGCACTGGCCTGAGGGGTCAGGACAGAAAATTAAACAGCGGCCTCCAACACAGCTGCTCTGAATCCGGATCCTCGGTAGTGTGAATGGCATCAGGCAGAAGCCTACCTATGCTAACCCAGCCAAGAGCTTAAGGTTTAGAGCAAAGTCTCCTGGAGTAGAAAATGGATAACTTACCAGTTCCAGGGAAGAACTCCCTGATCCCCACAGGCAAGGATAAGTGACCTATAATCATTCACCAATTCTCTACTCTCAATGACCACTGAAGGACACCAGAAGCTACCACCCAACATCAGAGAAAGCAAGATGGCTAAGGACAGTTGTAAGAATGCATACTACAACAACCAAAAAACTTGGCATCCTCAGATACCAGCAATCCCAAAGAAAGCAACCCTAGGAACTCAGACAGAATTGAATACAAGAAAAATGACCCCAAATTCTTAGTAACAAAGATGATAATGGAGGAAATGAATAAAATCTGTAATCAAATAAAGGAAGACTTAGCCAAACAGGTGGAAGACATAAAAGAGGCCTATAGAAAGGCACTGGGGAAAAATCAGGAAAATATAAATAGTCAGATGAAGGAAATCAATAAAACATTCAAAATCTAAAGATGAAAATGGAAACAGTGATAAAAGCACAGACAGAAGAAAAAAACGATCGAGAGGCCTTAGAGAAGAAAGCAAGCAACATAGAGGTGACTTTCTCTAACAGAATACAAGAAATGAAGGAACGAAACTCATGACTTGAAGATGCAATCATAGAACTTGAAACAACTATCAAAGAAAATGCTAAATCTGAAAAACTCCTGACACAAAACATCCAAGAAATCAAGGACACCATGAAGAGAAGAAACCTGAGAATAATAGGCATTGAGGAAAGAAAATATGCCCAATTCCAAGGCCCAGAAAATATATTCAATGAAATCATAGAAGAAAATTTCCCCAATTTGAAGATGGAGATGCACATAAACATACAAGAGGCCTACAGAACACCAAATAGAATAGACCAGAAAAGAAAATCTTCCCATCACATAGTAATAAAACACAAAATATACATAACAAAGAAAAAATATTAAAAGTGACAAGAGAAAAGGCAAAGTAACATACAATGAAAAACCTATGAGAATTATATCTGACTTCTTAGCAGAGACCATAAAAGCCAGAAGAGCCTGGACAGAGATTCTGCAAACCCTAAGAGACGACAGATGCCAGGGTAGACTAATATACCCAGGGAAACTATCAATAACCATTGATGGAGAAAACAAAATATCTCATGAAAAAAACAAATTCAAACAGTACCTATCCACAAATATGGCTTTACCAGTTAGTAGAAGAAAAACCGTACGGCAAGGGGATAAGTTACAACCAGAGCTACAAAGGAAATTGATAACTACATGATGGAAAAAACACAACAACAAAAACTCTTTACTGTAACCAACATCAAAAATTAAGGGACTTAAGAGTCACTAGTCATTAATATCTCTCAACATCAATGGTCTCAATTCTCCAATAAAAAGACACAAACTAACTAACAATATCCAACATTCTTCTGCATTCAAGAAATACATCTCATCCACAAGGACAGACATTATATCAGGGTAAAAGGCTGGAAAAAAATAATATTTCATGCAAACAGTCAAAAGACACAAGCTGGTGTATCCTGCTTAATATATAATAAAATAGACTTTCAACCAAAATTAATCAAAAGGGATGAGGAAGGACACTTTATTCTCATCAAAGGTAAGAACGATCAAGATGACATCACAATTCTGAACATCTATGCTCCAACTACAAGGGCACCCACATTTGTAAAAGAACTATTAACAAAGCTTACACCATACATTGATCCCTACACATTAATAGTGGGAGACTTCAAATCAGCAAAATCAGAAATGAAAAGGGAGACATAACAACAGATACTGAAGAAATACAAAGAATCATAAGATCCTATTTTAAAGGCGTATATGCCACAAAATTTGAAAATCTTAGGGAAATGGAAAATTTTCTTGATCAATTCCACTTGCCAAAATTGAATCAAGAGCAGATAAACAAATTAAATAATCCTATTTCTCCTATAGAAATAGAAGCAATCATTGATAGTCTCCCACTTAAAAAACAGCCCAGAGCCAGATGGTTTCAGTGTAGAATTCTACCAGAGGATTATCAAATGTCTGAAAAACACTTAAAGAAATACTCAATATCTTTAGGCATCAGAGAAATGCAAATCAAAATGACTCTGAGATTCCACCTTATACCCATCATAATGGCTAAGATAAAAAAATTCAAGGGACACCACATGCTGGCAAGGATATGGAGAAAGAGGAACACTCCTTCATTGCTGGTGGGAATGCAAACTTTTACAACCACTTTAGAAATCTATCTGGTTCTATCTCAGAAACTGGGAATAGGGCTTCCTCAAGACCCAGCTATTCCACACCTTGCAATATACCCAGAAAATCCACCACCACACAAGAAGGACATATGTTCAACCATGTTCATAGCAACCTTATTCATAATAGTCAGAAGCTGGAAACAGCCTAAATATCCCTCAGTTGAAGAGTGGATAAATAAGCTGTGGTACATTTAGACTATGGAATACTACTCAGCTATTAAAAACAAGGAAATCCTGAAATTTGTGGACAAATGGATGGAACTAGAAATGATCCCAGAAGCAGAAAGACTCACATGGTATATGCTCACTCATAATTGTACACTAGCCCAAAAGGCATCTCCCATGAAAGTCTTCACTTACCAGGAGATTGGAATAGATATGAAGACATCCAACTGGGACTCTAGGTAAGAGAAATATAGATGGGGAAATATAAGGACCCAGAGGGTCCTAGAAACCTACAAGAAGAACATTGTGATGGGTAGATAGGGGCCCAGGGGTATCTGCTCAAACTATTTCACTAAACAAGGACAATAAAAGTAGTAAAATTGAACCCCTACTCTGATCTAGCCAATGGAGAGGACATTCTCCACAGTTATACAGAGAGCGGGGACTGACTCTGACATGAACTCTGGTGCTCCATATTTGACCATTTTCCCTTGGTGGGGAGGCCTGGTGGCACTCAAAGAAAGAATAAGCCGACTTCCATGATGAGTCTTGATAGCCTATGGCCATATAGTGTGGGAGGAGCTCCCCTTAGGTCTTAGACCTAGGGGAGGGGAATAGGGTGAAAGAGGGATGGAGGGAGGAACAGGAGGATAGAAGTTATGGGATAACAATTGAGTTGTAATCTGAATAAATTGATTAAGTAATAAAAACAGAAAAAAAAAAGAGGTAACAGCTATAATGAGCCACATACAAATATATACCAAGCTTTCCCCCAACACCAAATCTGTTGACACCTGTATCATATGCTAATCAGCGTCCTCAACAGCCAAAATAACTGTTATTAATAAACATCCTGGTGCAGGAGCCTGCACAAGGAGACCTTTAAGGCTGGCAGATCTGGATCCAGGAGGCCTGCACAAACTGTTGCACCAGCCAAGGACAATGCATGCAGTAAACCTAGACCCCTAAGAAAACTAAGAAGATAGTTAAATTCCCTAGAGTGTACTGATATACAGACAGTGGAGAAATGGTGGCTGAGAAAAGTAATAGCTTCCTTTCAAATATTATCACAGTGTGTTCAAGTAGCCTAATGACTATTTAATGGTATTTTAGCATTGAACCCTAGATGTTAACATATTATAGCCATGCAAACATCTCTCCAAACATGATGAGCTTGAAGCACATAAGTAATCAATCCTATTATGGTACAGTCTTAAAACTGTGATTGTTCAGAGTTGTCAGTAAGTACACTGAAAGTAGGTTTCAAAAGGTTTTATGATGAACTAAGGATAGATTTGGCAAAGTTATTTTGAAGATTTTTAAGGGAGGCACTGTGTGTGTGTGTGTGTCTGTGTGTGTGTGTGTGAGAGAGAGACAGACAGACAGACAGACAGACACAGAGAGACAGAGACAAACAGAGAGACAGAGAGACAGAAAGAGCTGAGTAAGTGAAGGAACTCCACTTACTAAATATCTAACAAAAATGCAACCACTTTTCAGACCTCTAATAGTTTCTTGCTTGTAATTGTAGGTACGATGCCAATAAGGAAACAGAAACTTGAAATTTCAACTGAAAGGAAGACAAAGTAGTATTTACGCCATTGAAAAATGTCAGACAGAGGCGCTACAGTGACCGAGGGCTGTTTCAGTGCAATAACAGAAAGTTTCATATCGTTATCAGATATATTGGAAAATATTGCCAAAGACATTCCAACTGCTTGGGTGGGAGCCATTTGTTAGCACTTCCCAAAGGAAAGCCTTAGCAAATGATGAAATTGGTGCTTATTAGATGCCAGTAAATCAATCATAAAATAAAATAGATTATTGTTTCTCTTCCAGTCTTCTCCAATCATTAATAGAACAGGAAGCTTCATCATTGAAAAATAGTTAGCCTTCGTTAAAAAAAATTACCAGAAGGAAGTTTTATTGTTCTGGGATTTTGTTTTTGTTTTTGCTATGACACCAAAACAAGTCATTGGAATAATTGTATTCAGACACCAATTATCATCTATGATGTCTAACTTCAAAATCATGTTTACTGACACTAATCTTGATAGTTTTAATTGACTTTATAATAAGCAATAAGTACAAATTAGGTAAAAATAATTTAAATATCCGTAAATAGACATTCAAAGTAGACAAGAATATTAAACAGGATTTCCTATATGTTTTGGTTCCTCATATCATTCAACACGAGAAAGCATTCTGCTAGAAATAAAACCAAAGCGATTGACACAGCACCTTCATTTTATAGGAAGAGGCAGGTTGGGAATTTCAGGCAGAGAGTAGATACTGCAGTTTGGAACATTTATTAGGTTCTGATGGAGTTTCTGCTAAACCTTGACTCTCATTTATTTTCTTTTTTGTTTTTTTGGGTTTTTTTTTTTTTTTGCTTGTTTGTTTTTTATTTTGTTTTTTGGTTTTTGTTTATTTGTTTGTTTGTTTTACTGTTTTTAATTGAAAAATAAAATCATTCATATTACATCTCAATTGCTATCCCATCCCGTGCATCCTCCCAATCCTCCCCCCCTACTGCTTTCACTCCATTCCCCATCCCTATGACTGTGACTAAGGGGGACCTCCTCCCCCTGAATATGGTGCTAGGGTATCAAGTCTCTTATGGTAGTCTGCTATCCTTCCTATGAGTACCATCAGGCCTCTCCATCAAGGGGACACCACCAAACCAAATAATCCAATTGAGAAATGGGGCTCAGAATTAAACAGAGAATTCTCAACAGAGGACTATCAAATGGCTGAGAAACACTTAAAGAAATGCTCAACATCTTTAATCATCAGAAAAATGCAAATCAAAACAATTCTGAGATTCCATCTTACACCCATCAGAATGGCTAAGATCAAAAATTCAAGCGACACCACATGCTGGTAAGGATGTGGAGAAAGAGGAACACTTATTTTCTGTATGCCCCTAGCTACAATGTCTTAATTACTGGAGGTTATAGTTTTGTAACTTGTATGATGAAGATAACAGTAAGTTTAGGGTTGATGCTATGGCTTAATTAGATGTGGCAAATTCAGGACGAAAGATAGGAAGATAGAAAGGAAGAACGCAAGGAAGAAAGAAAGAAAAAAAGAAAGAAAGGAAGGAAGAAAGAAAGATGTGCCACATAATAAGGTGACCCAGGGTCAGCTAGATGGCAACAGTGCTGTCTAGATCCCAAGTCAGCAGTCCTGGTCAGCATCTCATGCACTACACTACTTTGTGTCAATCATGGTGGGGAATTTTACCTTGGGATGAAAATGCATGGTTCCTTTCTCCCACAATGAAGGCAGGGAACCAGAAAGTAGGATAGTCAGGAGTAGTGATACAGAGATGAACTAGATGGGGGTAATGGATAGAAAATTTGTTCTTTTTAAAGAGGCCAATTTAGCCATTGAAAATGTGGGGGGTTGAGTAGCATGGAAGAAGGGGTAATCTGTTTATGGGTAGAGTCAGTGCATTATGAGCCTAAAAAATTTTGTTGACCTGTGGTTTGTACTAAGTACAGAGACTAGAAAAACACAAACTTGCCAAGTCCACTAGAATGGCTACAGGTCCAAGCTTTGCTCTACAGTAACTGTATAGTCCTAGGCAAGTCTTCAACCTCAACAGACATTTCTTGCAATGTTCATATGAGAGTTTGTACTGCATGCATGGCATGAAGTGCAGGGATGGTTGCTGAGGTCCCCAAACCCCAAAGTGACTCTCCTTCAAGGACATAAGCTTTTTGAGGTCTGACCTAATTTCACTCATCTTTGTGAGGGGTTGGATGAACTCTGAATTTTCCAGTCTTAGACCTTTCGATTTAATTCTTTGACCCTGGGTTTTGTTGGCAATGACCCAGGTTCTGACCTACCTATTTCACTCACTCACAGGTCTTTGCCACATCTCTGACCCTTTGTTTCCTGAGGGTGACACAGCAACGTAGATGAACTGTTTGTACGGACATTTCCAGGTAGAAGCAGAACCTGTAAAGTCTTTAGCACAGAACAAACACACAAATGGACATTCACGTTTTGTTACCTACTGTTTCCTACTTGTGTCTTCCCTTTTGAAATAAAAATAAATAAGAGAAGAAATAATGTCACTTTCTGAAGTCCAAATAAAAATTGTATTATGTGAGAAGCTTCAGCAAGCTACAAAGTGTGGAACAAATGTTGATTAATGTTTTCAGTGATCATTTACATATCCTTGATTTAAAAAAAAAAAGATTACATGCTAAAATATAAAAATTTCCCAGGAAGCTCTGAAAGTGAAGGTCATTCTTCCTATTAATGCTTTGGTTAAATGAGGTTTTTCTACCTACAATCCACAAGCCATTCCCCTTGTCCTTGCCAGAAAGATTTTTTTTTTTATAAACAAATGAATTACAGCCCCTAAACGACTATGCTAAAAATAGGAAAGACTGCATTTAACAAATAAGTATGTACACAAAATGTGGCTGGCATGCTCGTTTTCCAGGAATATGTGGAGGAAATTCATGTGGTGAGTGAAAGACAAAGTAAAGCCGTGGTGGGCCGAGAAGATATATCAGTGGGTGAAGGGCTTGATGAGAAAGTCTGTGGCTTTGATTGCAATCTCTCATCCCATGTAAAAAGATAGATGTTGTGGTACATTGCCATAATTCTAGCACTTGGAAGGTAGAGGCTAGGTTGATTGTAGCTCACTGCCAGCCAGCCTACCCAGGCAGAAAGCTCCAGACCCTATCTCCAAAAGTTAAAGTGAGTGGCATGGCACTTGAGGAGTGGTACCTAAGACTGACCTCTGACCTCCACACTCAGTAGTATCCACTCACAATACAGGTACAATAATTAATAAACATGTTGAATGGGGAAGGATATATAATCCCAACCCCCCCAACCATGACTATGTACAAAAATGGATTTGTTTACCTTCTATAACTTTCAGTAACACAGAACTATCACCTAGCAGGAAGACCATCCCATTTTCAGAGCTCTTTTCATTTTTTGAAAGACCTTCTGTGTCCTGAGGCAAACCTACCTCTCTTTGTCCCACAATTCTCTCCTGAAGCTATCAAAACCTGTCCCGTTCATGTCCCCTGTGTGCCTACCAAATATACCAGAGATATAGCCTGTCATCTTTCCAGGAAGCCAGGGTCCTTCACAGAAAACATGCTGAGGAGAACATAGTCAGTATATTTAAGACATGTCTCTGTTGGGTTGACAGACATTTTACAACAGCATCCCTCTAGTCACCATATCAAATCTGAAGGAAGCCATAGATTCTTACCAAACAGACTATGTCTTCCTCTTCTCTTGATCTTATTCATGCCTGTGGCTCTCTCTTCTTTTCTGTGCATTATCAAGTAGCATCTGGGTAAAAGACTTGTTTTTAGATGGACAAGGCTTCCCAGATACTAAAGGTCTACAAAATCATCGTCCAATCTCTTATCGTCCTCTCAGGCTCTAGTGTCTTTTTGTCAACATTGTCTTTTCTTCCTTTCTCACCCCTCAGGTGCTATCTAATTAATTTCATTCCTTCTAAGAAGTGCTTTAGCCTCTCCACTCAAATGATCATACCTTTGCCCCCAATGGGATAGGAAGTCGCCATGGAATGCACAACTAGTCAGGATGCACCGTACCAGGAAGAAGCTCGGAGCAGCATCCTAGAGCATCTTACCTTTTGCTTCCTGATGACTGGACCGTCAAGCTTAGATCCTGGAGCAGATTGTGATCCTGCCACTCAAGATCAGACTGTCTTCTCTGCTGCAAACAGATGGACAAAGGTTTCCTGTTATTGTTAAGTTAGTGCAGATACTCTTATTTTATTATTTCATGTTTCATTGTCTAGAGCTGAAATCAAAGTCATATCCACAGTCTACATGCAGTAGTTTAACAAGATATTTGTTAACACCCAGGGATTCCTCAGTGGCACCTACACATTTGTATCAATCACATAGCTGATGTTAATGGCAATTTACAAAGTTCTTACATGAGTCACGGGAATCCTTGTAAACACTTCAATAATGCATGTAGGACAATGATTTTACAGACAATCCGCTAAGGGCCAAAACTATGTTTTTCTATATTGAGTGTAAATGGGAGAGCTAAAATACAACAAGGTTTTCCAATCAAAGTCTCTGTTTATTCACTTGTATACCCATCTTTAAAAAGAAATAGACAAAATGTCTATCATAGAAATCATAACTTTCTATAACATGAAGACTTGTCTTCTAAATTATTGACCCTTGGTTTATTAAAAAATCATCATGTGTCCCTAGAATGTTTCATTCTGAAGTTCTTTCCCTTCTGTGAGTTTCAATACAATGTCAGATAAACTCTCCACCACGAGCTATGTCCCTAACCCAAGCTTCAGCACAATGTGTTATGTATTCTCAATTCAATTTTGACTCAGATTCATTCATTCAATATTTTGGGTGTCTTCCTTGTACCAAAATGTATGACACCTACAGTTTAACCCTACAGTAAGATATAGTTCTTGTATTTGGGGACTATATATATGTAATAAAGGAGACAGAGAAATGAATCAGGAATTTCAATGTGATGTGACTTTTATAATTTTATAGAATTAAAAGTTTTAAATAGCAATGGCTAATATTTATTATTAACTGCCCCACACACCATGCTAAGCACCTTAAAAAGGTGGAATGAATGTAGAATGTATGAATCCTATTTTCTTACAAACTACCTTTCAAGCTGGCCGACAGACTTACTGAGAACAGGAACTCTCCTCCCCAGTGTTTAGCTTACACTTGTCTTTATCACCAATCAAACCAAAATGAGGCTGCTTGTGGTAGCATGTGGGAATCATTAAACAAACCTGAGATATACAAAGAGCATTTTCACTCATTTTAGTGACACCTGTTGCCAAGGGATGTTTTCATTTTTGGAAACCATTTTTTCTAGGTTGAGTGAGGACCAAGAGACCAGTGTTAATGTATCTGAATGATAGTGTTAACATATGCAAAGGCCAAAGTTGTTAGAGTACAAAACCTAATGATTCAAACATCGAAAGCACATCTGAAGAATTATCCTCACAAGGGAAGGATTGACAGCTAACAGCATGACATGAGGGATCACACCACTCCTAAGTAGGTTGTACTATAGAAGTGAACACAAAGTCAACAGTTGGTTCTAGAACAGAAGCCCCAGGCCAGTGGGGAACATTGGCAGTGCCTTGAGACAGTTTGGGTAGGCAACTATTGTGAAAGGAGATGCTACTGGAAATACATGAACGTATGCCACAGTCACTGCTCAATATCCTGTCGAGTACATGGGAGCACATTCCCACAACCATAATGTCCAAGAAGGAATAATCTAGGTCAGGTGTCACTAGATGTGAGGCTGAGGAGCTCCAGATTAATATAATACTTGTGGACAAGTCTACTGTAGCTCAGTTTAAAGCTTTGCTCTTGTAGAAGCGACATTCTCAGGACCCAGGGTGAGTTACATGGCTGAGAAAAGAAGGCTCTTCCAAACATCTCACAGTTGCAATGATGTGACCTTTCTCCAAAGTCTAAATTCCATCCACTCAAACTCATTGGCTAGAACAAGGCATACTATGCCTCATTCAAGAAAAAAAAAAAGGCTAGGGAATAATGTTCCACCTTGTGCTTCAAACAGACAAGACCTGGCAAGCAGGAATAGTTTGAGGCAGGGGATTAGGGTAATATTGGACAGAGTTCTTGCTGTTCCGATGCCATTCCAAAGTTCTGAATGGAATGCAGGTTCCACTTGCAGATTATCTTCTGAGAGAAGGCAATGGGAGCACATGTGGCTTAGTGATTTGACAGCTGCAAATGGTTAGCTAGAACCAGCAACCTCACAAGGTTATGAATATGAGGAAGTGTTTGACACAGTGTTAATTTCTAAGATACATCTTAAAGTAATTTCCCCCTCTTCCTTCATGGTATAGACTTAAAAACAAGAGCCTAGCTAAAGAATGAGTCTACCAAGGTGGGAGTACTTCTTTTCCATTGTAGAAGAGGGGACAAATGAGTTCACACACCTGGCATGGTGGCTCTTACCTATAACACCAAAGCTTAGAAGTCTAATTCAGGAAGCCTATTACAAGACTGGCTACATATTTCAGGAGAGCGTGGAGTACTCTATATTGTCAACATGTGAGTAAGCAAGCAAGCAAACGGACAATAACACCAAGTCATTCATCTTCTGCAATGCCTACCATCTCTGTTTCTCCTTGCTGGGCTTACACTAATTACCTTACAGATTGCTTATCCTGCCCTTTTTGATGCATTCTTTCAAATTCATAGCTGAGTTTTAGAGGCTAAAATGTCACCCAGGTTGTTACTTTGGTTGAATCTTTCAGTGGTTTATCACGCCCCTTGTGTAAAGCCCTGATGCCTCATTTTTGGGATTTAGCTTATACCAATTCTTTATCTGCGTCTCTCTCCCTATGGTCCAGCTATGAGTATTTCCTAAACATGGTATTGGTGTCTCATGCTTCAGACCTGGCTGCAAACCAACTTCCTCTGTCTATTGCCTGACAAACCATACTTAATCCTTGAACCATGCTCAGCTGCCTCTCTTTTCACTTGTCTGAGTCCTCTCACCTCACGCTCGTGTCTATGGTAATATCTTCCTCATACCATGTGAACCACTTCCATTAGAGACCACACTTCATGGAGCCTCCCAGCAAATAGTTTAGAAGAAATTAAAATATAAATTTCATTTTGTTATGTCTTCATACTGATCTCTCTAATAACTGCCTCTTATTTGGTCAAGAGGATATCTATATTTTAAGGAATTGATACAGACAATAATTTTCTTTTCAAAAATTAGTGAAAATAGAGGAAAAAACTAAAATGTCAAACACATAGATTTTCCTATAGCTTTGTGAGAAAACAAAGCTACTGCCTTCTTTACCAGTGGCAGCCTTGAGAGGCAGCTGAATTAAGTATGAAGGACTGAAAGGGGCTGGGTAAACAAGCAAGAAAAGAAGGTTTAGTATTTTCCTTCAATGAGTGGTTTCCAGCTTTTCCTCCACAAAAGTCCATATTTTCGTTATTCTAATATGGTCATATCTGGACTTGGACCTTGAGTTAGTTTTCATCATTGCATCTAAAGACTCTTTGGGTTACAGGATCTTGGAACCATTGGTTCAGTCAGACCTGACAGTTTACCACCCTGTAAGTCAGGTCCTGTTACAATCCCCTTGTGTCAATGATGACATGGAGGACACATGGAGGAAGCAAAAAGCTTAATGAATCACTTGGAACATTAATCCCAGGAAGTTCAAATGAGAGGCCATAGTTCTAATTTGCTCACTGCAATATCTTCTATATCAACACATATGAAACAAAACAGCTTTATGGTTTAAATTTTGAAAGAATGGCTCTCAGAAAAACAGCAGTGAACAATTGTGTATTATTTTTATTCATGTTCCGAGCCTTCCATATTTTTGGTAGAATTATTCATGTTAAGGAATATGGTAAGAAGTAAAATTTGCTTTTTATCATAGTGAAAGCATTTCCCTCTAGGTAGAGCAAATGGCAGCTATAGGATGAACAATAAAGTTCACCCTAAGGAAAAAAATCTATAATTTCCAGGGTGTTAAATGATTGTATATTTATATACACCGAGAAAAAGTCACAAGTCAGCTGACAGCATTCCTTCTCAGTAATGACGCACATACCACCATCCGTATGCTATGCTGGTCAAGGAGGTGACCAGCACTCAGCTCTGCATGGAGAACAGCTCCACTTCAGTGGGAACCATCTTTATTCATCAGGTATTGATAGCAGTCTACTGTAAGGACCTTACCTCATTTGCAAACAGACTCAGAAAGGATCACTCTTTAAAAAAGACAAAAATGGTTTTAGCAAAGGGATGTGCTGTCTGCCCTGGAGCACCCTTTCTTTCTTGGTTGTGTAGGTTATATATAGTTGACAATGACTACCTGGTCCTGGGGGAGGGAAAAAAAGCCAATGAGCAATAAAGACAATTTTAGTCATCCTTGCTTCAGTGTCTTTTCCCTGTTCTCAAACTGAGAGAAGAGCACACAGTTTCATGCCCACTGCAGTGAATTGGTGTACGGGAAGACAAAGCACTCAGCTTCCTAGAGGAAGTACTGAAGGATGGGGATTCGACACATTATGTTTTCCTCCATGCAGCTGCTAAAACAAGGCTGGAATGTGAATGAGCAAAACATGGCTGTGACTATTTAAGCTTCGTTTACTTATTCAACAAATATGTACTGAGCATTGTGCAAAGTGCTCATATTCCAATGATGAGCAGTCAAAATGGCCCGTGGTCTTGGGAAATTTAGAAACTGACCAGGGAGGCTGATGAAGCAATCACAAAACCTGCCCTGAGTGTTCCCTTTTCATAACAAAGTCAGGTGAAGCCTTAGCTGAACAACGTTGAAGGCTAAGAAAGAGCTAAGGAGGTCAAAGGCTGAGGAGCAGTAGTGGGTTTACAGATGGAATAGTGGGACTGGGTGCATAAAGCTAAGTGGGAAATTACCATGCAAGCAGAGAGGGAGGTAAAGCTAAGGAGGGTGAGACTTACAGGATGAGGGCTGGAGAGAAGGCTCAGCATGTGTTGCCTTTAGGGGACACAGGTTCCCAGAATCGCTTTCTTCTGGCCTCCACAAGGCATACACTACACACATATGCATGAAAGCAGAACCTTCATAGGCATAAAATATTGTTAATATGATAAATAAATAAACTCATGGTAAGAAAGAGGGCATAGAGTCATAGACAAAGCTGTAGCAACTGTGGCCTTATGAACACAGAAGGCTTTGAAGCAAGCAAGGAAAGTGAGTGCTGGCTATAGGGCCCTTTGCAGTGAGCTTTCTGGTCTGGTTAGAGGAATGGGCTCATTCTCCTCAAATACTGTGGGAATAGGGATGGAGATACAGCACTAACTTATTAAGCATCTTTCACAGCCAGTTGTATGAACCCTTCATCTGCAGATAAGAAAACTGAGACTCAGAGAGGGTACAGGGAACTCAGTAGAAAGGGTTGTGATGACCTGGGTTGGATTCCAGCCTTGTTCTATGAGGTTCATGTCAAAATGGAGATTTTTGAGGCCGACTTGGTCTCCTTCAGAGTTGTGCCATGCCCATACAGCGTAACAGATACTGACTCTCTGGGCAACATTCCATTTTCTTGTTTTCGGAAATCAACTTCAACATGACTTCATTCAGTTCCAGCTTCTTTGTGTACCTCCAAGACAGGACCAAAGATAATATGCACTATTAGCTTAAAATGATACCCGTTTTGTTATAGCATCAAACATAGATGCACTCAGTACACAAATACCGACAGCTTTCCCTCTGCTTCTCTGAGATAGGAATCACTGGGCTACCTACAGCAATCACACTTTGCATAGGAGGTTCATCACTTTGCCCCAAACAGGTTACTCCCACTTCTCTGGAATTTATAGGGAACTCAGAATTTACCAGTGTTGAAAATGATTCAGGGCAAAGTAACAGCAAAAGAGTAAAATCATTGATACTTCCGAGGTCTCAGGGAATCAGCACATTCAGAAATATAATAATAGAATTTCTCCTAGAAAAGAAATGAAATCAGAAACACTTAATTGTGTTTTAATAATTTCCTTAATTGAAAGTATTTGCACAGGGCAGAGGATTGCCTGAGAAGTGGAATTGCAGATATCTGTTTCTGAATGCTGCACAGAGAGTCTGGTGTCTCGTTTATGTCATAGAACCAGCGGACTGCCAAGTGTGACATTCCACTCCTTAATGGATCCAAGAGTTCAGCCTTCTGGCAAGTAACTGCGGAATCTACTCTCTTCAGTCGAGCTCTCACAGTGGATGTTTTCCCTCGGGGAGGGTGTTTGTTAGTGTTTGTATGTTTGTTTAAAAAAGACACACAATTCATCATGTGAGAATTAATAAGTTCTCATCAAAGAGTGTGAAACCACAAAGCTAATTGAAATACAAAAGCAGGGGGCTTGGTGGTTGGCTAGATTCACAGACCAAGTAGCTTTGGTCAAAACACAAGCTTTACAAAGCCATGTGATTCAACGGGCTATTGCCTCATGGTTATAAATCTTCCTATATCCTTGGCCTTGCAACGTGCCAGGTGAATCACTGAATCCATGGATACCAAATGCACAAAATGCTAATGGATTGCTCTGTTCCCTTAAGTTTCCACCTAACTTGCATTGGGCTTTTCATGTAATAATATACACTGCTCTGAGTCCTTTGTGTACACCGTGTCCTCAGCTCAAGCTGGCTTCAGTTTCCCTTTGAGACGTCTTGTTTGACTGCAACCTCGCCACATGACTTTTAACTGATTTCTCATTAACCCCAAACTCTGCCTCCTAAGTCCACATCACCCTTTCTGGTTAGTCTGTCCATTTGTTTGTACCAACCAAATTGTATTGGCCAAGGAGACAAACAGAATGCATGGCTGCCTGAAGACGGCTTTACATTACTTGGGGGAGAAACAAATGCCCACAACGTATATACGTCTTAGTTTTGAGAAGGCCTGAATCATATATTCCGTGAGCCATCATATATTCATGAATCTTAAGAATAAATAGTGTTCTAAGGAAACGGCTGTGATTTAATATTAGATGACCAAACAAGATATACAATTATAAGGGTGATGTGACTTCAGTTGTACATGTTCCATGTACTAGGAAACAGTAAAATTTAATACCTAACAAATTAATAGAGATTATCTCCTTGGGATTATGAGTGCTTTAAGTTTTCTAGTTGAGGACTTGATGTCCAGTTTTTAAAAATTGACCATTCCATAGGTCAGCAGCAGCCAAGTCTCAAAAATAATTTAGAACAAGTCCTTCAAACCTTGCCGGAATTCCTTCACCATTTCAGAGACCAGAAACCAGGGCCAGTGACTTGAGGAATTCAATACAGAGAAAGTTCAATTCCCAATTTCAATTCCCCTGCAAATATGACAGGGATTTTTAAATGTGCCTGGAAAACTGCATCTGGGGTTTTGCCAGTCCCATAACGTTTGGGACGTTTGCTGAACCCAAAACACAGCCGGGCCCACCCATCCATAATTAAAGCCCTCCCCCCAAATGAATTCATTGCTTTGTAGCACCATCTGTCTCACTCCCTTATTTACATAATAGGGAACCCTGCTCTGACTGCAGCAAATGAGAAGCGACAAAGGAATGGCAAGCAAAGATGAAATGTGTACATGGGCAGTACATCAGATTATATATAATATGGTCAAATCCCTCCAATTTAACATTTTTTAAGGCTCTCAAAACCCATCATAGTTTCCACCTCAGCCTCTTTGCTGCTCTCAGACCTCCTTCCGTCCTTCTGCTGTATCTGCAGCCCTCACTAGCAGTGCCTTGTTTTGCTGGAAGAGTTCATTTGTCACATTTTATTTTATTAAATATTTTATTTTCCTCTTGTGGACCCATTAGAATGCCGGTTCAAGAAAGTGGAATAAATCAGTTGCGTTTAGTATTCACTGAGGGTGCTTAGAAATAAGCAGGTTCATATTAACCTGAAATTTAAAACGGGCAAAAAAAAATGTCCCCAATAAGAGCTTCTTGTGAATCCTTCTCGTTTTCTTCCGGGCCCTCTCCTGGGAAGTTTCTAGTCTCATAATGGGAGCTAGAATGCTAGCTCTGCTCAGAGACAGACAAAGGACTGGTTTTTTTTTTCCCTTTAAACTGCAGCAGTCACTCTAATGCCATGGTGCGCACGTCTTTCTTCCAGGAACCTAGGCAGCTCTGGCTTCTGAGTCCGCACAGCAGCTACAGGCAGCACTGTCCCGAGCACTGCTCCCAGAGTCAAATGTCTCAGACTCGTGTCTAGGTTCTGCCCCTAACTTCTTGGGACCTTGGGCAAATCTAATTCTTTGAACTTCCACTTCCCAATCAATGCTGTTCTTACCCAAAAACCCATGAGATGAAGACATCCTTCCCTGTGGACCTAGGGCTTAAACGCACATGGCCCTAGTCCCACTTACTGAAGATGGACGTTTGGGGTCCCTAGGCTTTTTTAGCCCAAGGCTCACCTTCCACCAGGACTGAACCCTCAGGTCTCCTAAGGTTTAGAGATTTCCAGGCATAGATGCTCTGCTGCACCAAGAGCAATTATTTTAAAACCAAAGGTCAGGAGAAAGTCTTCTCGGTTCACCACTGCTAGTCCAGAGAGCACTACACATGAGGTTTAAGAAGTCAAAGTGAGACCAGGGCTTAATCAGAACATCACAGACAGCTCAGGTATCAAGGCAATTGAAACCTTCCCTGGGTGCGTCAATCACTGTGCTTAGGGCCAGGTTGCAGAAATAGTGAATGATTTTCATTGTCTGAGGAAACTCCTAAATTCCACACTCAGGAATCACTGTCTTTCAATAACTCTCGCTGGGATAAAGTGAAGAAGGTTGATACGTCAGTAGGAGATGCAGCTCGTAAGTTCTAAGTTCCAGAAGGAGTTTCTTATACACATGCCTCTTCCCAAGCCGACTCTACCCCTGTTAAGCAGAAGAGTAGAAAAAGTCAGAGACGCTGCAGCCCTTAGGTTCAGAAATGTTTATGTGGACAGATATTATGCACTTCCTGAGATCAACTTGAGAGTAGCCCTAAGGATTTCCCCCATGAAAGAATTCCTGTTGTGGCTGAACGTATGAACTCTAGGCTGAACTAGTAGTCTGTATGTCTGTCAATGCACCAAGGCTGATAGCGACATCATCAAATGGAGGGTAAAGCCCTAGATTCTCCAATGGGTCACGAAAACCCCCTTCTTTAAGAAGGTGTGGTGAGGATAACTTGGGCTTTGATTGAGATGACTTACCTTCTCAATCTTACATGAGAGTGTGAAGAAAATCAGCTTCAGAGAGCAGTAGAAAATCTTAGAAAATTATATTGGAGAGCACACTAAATAGAATCATTTACTGGGATCAAGCACAATTTATCACCCCAATGCAAGGGTGATTCAACGTAATCAACAAATCTGAAATATATAAGATGAAAGCTAAAAATCCTATAATTATACCCACAAGGGCAGAAAGAGCATTTGACAAAATGTCACACCTTTTCATAAAAGAACTCTCAAGAGATTCGGTGTAGAGAGGTCTTACTGTTATACAAGGAATCTTGCATATCAAGCTCACTGTTTAAGTCACTTTAAATGATGCTAAATAAGTTGGAAGAATTCCTCTAAAGGCCTGGGAGAAGATACAGTACTATACTTTAACATACTACTATAGGTCCTTGCCAAAGTAATTACAGAGCAAGAAAGATTTGTTTCCTACAATACAGAACAAAATTGTCAAGTCATCATTACTTGATGGTGAGGTCAGCTTATATATGGAATAACCCCAAGGACTCCACCAAAATACTTACAGAACTGATAAATAATAGTTGTAGGATTAAAAGTTAATGCATGGACTGGACTTCAGCCCCCTACACTGATGGGTAGCTTAGGCTTCATGTGGGTCTCTAGTAGTGGGAGGGGGGCTCTCTGTGACAAGAACTTTGTTCCCTGCTTTTAATCATCTCTCCCTGGTGGGACTACCGGACCACAGGGGAAGAGGACATGCTCAGTCTTGATGGGACGTGATGAGAGGTGGTGGATAGGAAAGTGGGCTCCCCTTTTCTGAGGAATAGGGGAGGGGAGAGGGAGGAGAGGAGGGACGGTGTTATGACAAGGATTTAAAGTGAATAAACAAATAAAGAAAAAATACCTTGTCATTTGCGTTCATCACTATGAATGAACTTGCATGACTAGAGGAGGGAGGCTAAGTGAAATAAGCCAGGCAAAAGGAGACAAATAAAGACTCCATTGATTCAGTTGTGTCTGTGGAATCCAACAGAGGTGAAGTTCTAGGGTTAGAGACTAAAGTTTGTGATTGCTAGATGCTGAACTAGGGAGAATGGGAAGAGCTGTTGATCATTGGTTAAATTTGGATAAACATGGGAATTGAGTCTTAAAGTTCATAGCACTGCAGGCAATAGAAGTGAATTGTGTAATTCAAAATAACTTAGAAAGCATATTTTGTCTTTCAGTAGAAAATGAAGTGAAAGCCATATACTAATTAGCTGCTCTAATTATGCCACATTTCACATATATCAAAATAGCACATTGTACCCCATAAATATATAAGACAATGATATGTCAATCCAAATCATATTTATAAACATCAGTAATCACGTACATAAAATTTAAATATTTATTAAATTCAGTTTTTAATAATTTCATATATGAGTACTTTATTTACATCATTTATAGCCCTCATTTGGCCCCCCTTACTTTCTCACAAATTTGTGATCTCTTCTTCTTTAATTATTACATATCTATATTTATATATAAATACAACCTGCTGAGTCCATTTAGTGTTTATTGTAGGTATGTGTTTAGACTTGACCATTTGAGATTAGATGACCTGTCATAGAGCTCATCCATCCCTGAAGAAGACTGATTCTCTTGCTCAGCAGCTTTTAATTACCTATGGCTTGGGTGGGGCCTTGTGAGACTTCTTCCCCATATCCAATTGGCATGCAACTGGTGTTGTCACTGTGCAGATCTTATTAAGATGGTCATATAGTTGAGATCTCATGGGTGCAGCTTCCCTGTCACAGATAGGGAATGCTATTTCAAAGCAGACAACCTGATCCTCTAATTCTTCCAATTTCTCACTCCATCTTCGAGGATATTTCCTGGGAGTTAGAGGTACAGGTTTTGTGGTAGATGTATCAACTGGTATTGAGAAACCCATGGGCATTTACACTCTGCATTTTGACTAGTTGTGGATTTCTGTATCCTGCTACAAGAAACATCTTTGATGGAGGCCAGAGCTATATTTATCTGTGTGCATAAAGATGAGTTATATAATGTAGTTCAGAGTTATATTGGTTAAGAAGAGTGGCAGTCATGGGATCTATGGCCTCACCAGACATGGAGTAGTTGGCTGGATTTACAGTACCGAGCATGTACTTTCTTCTATGGAGAGGGCCTTAAGGCCAGTTAGATGACCGTTGGTTACTTTCAAGATGAAAGTGCCACTATTGCACTCTTGGTGTTATCTTACCGTGCTGGTTATTTTTGTAGTTTTCATCTTCCAAAGTTGAGTAGGATTATTGATTGCTTTTCTCTCTGGCCACACATGATAGGCATCTCGAAACCCAGATCTGGTGAGAGTGGATACAGGAATATCCCAGATCTGGCCTGTCTAGTTGAAATGGTGAGCTCCACATCCCTTGAGAGCACTGTCTCAAAAAATAAGGTGAATGCTTGGGAGTTTCCATGTCTGAGGCTCTTTGGCCAACAATTCAGCCATATGTAATCTATACCTGACACTTAATGCTTTACTTGGTGGCAAAACATCTATAATTGGGACGTTCCGCCCCTGTTATTTGGGGACTTCATTTAGATTTCTCTCATATATGCAGATATTTTTGGAAGATTCTTTAGTAGGTTCCCATATGATTCCTCAAATGTCCCTTAGTATTAAGTGTCTCTGACTGTTGTTTGCTGGTTGGTTTGTCTGCTAAAGAAAAGGCACAGAGTTAGGTGACTGGGGAGATGGAAAGGATCTATGAGAAGTTTGGGGAGGGGAACCTATGATTAGACTATATTGTATCAAAGCAAATTTTAATAAAAAATACCTAACATAGAAATCAAAAGAAGGCACCTGCCATTAACCTATGGCTTCTGCACATACACAAATGGAAACACGGAGAAGCATGTATCACATGTACACATATACACATAGAAAGGTACTTGTGAAAAATCAAGATGGAAATGTTCAATATTTATATCTCAGGCTCACACACACACACACACATACACACACACACACACATACATACATATATATGCAGGTAAACACATACACACACAACTCCATGATTGAGGGATCCTTAACTATGGAAACCTGGCATATCACTTGGCATCAAGATATTCTAAGAAGAAACAGGGTTGTATTCTCAGTGATAATCTTCAGAAACTGAGCTTTGTGATCCTGCCTTTTTCCTTATGCAGCAAACTCTGTGTCTACGTCCATACTCCTAACTGTGACCCACAGTATAAATGAAGCTGAAAGTAAAACCCAAGCGTGTTTCATCTGTGTCTTGCCCAAAGGAGATGACTCTTCACTATAATGAATGACACTGAAATAATGCAATATAGCAGTATGTGAAATCCCTTGGACTCACAAGAATCAACTATGTCTTCTTGCCTTGGTTCTCTCCTTATAAGAGAGCAACCACAGTCACAAGATCAGAATGATGGGCACAGTGATGCTTAGTATACAGTAATTATGCAGTCAATGGTTTGGTGAAAAAGAATACTTAATATCAACACAAACATACTAAAGAGGTCAAATATACCAGCAATGCTGTCTACAGAATTAGCTTTTTTCTAAGTTGAAGTGATTTCCAAAACTAAAGCATTCTTTTTTTTTTTTTTAATTGTCAGTAGAGGTCTTTGAAATGGACCTAGGGTTATCACGAGGGATCATATCCCAGAATAACCACTGTGAGAGTGGAAGTGGGAATTTGAACTCTCCTATCTCTCAAGGAGGAAGCTGAATATGCAAAGAAGGGCTAAGGAGGTGAGGCTTCATTTAAACCAGTGAGATGCTATATCAGGCCATAAACCATGGCATAGTTTAGTGACTGTGCTTAAATGGATGCTTCCATTGCCTTATGAGATCCGGAAAAGCCATAAAAATTCATGGCCTACTTGTGGCTAAGTTCTAATAAAGGAATAATCGGTGCTTTAAGTGAGCAGTAATGGGAGGTGCAGTGGGAGATTTACTGGAGCAATAAGAGCTGAAGAAAGAGAGTAGGTTTTTATGCCAATTACACTGACAGGCAGCGTAAGACTTTAGTGACATATACAGTTGTGATCTTGTTTCATTGAGTGACAAGGTGTGGTCCTCAGCTCTACAGTTTTCTACATGTTCAGGAACCAAAGCCTTGGAGTTTTACTCAGGGCTCTTATCGCCAAGGTCAGGGAAGCTCCAGGCAGGTTCCCACAGTAGCCTGTAAAGTAGAAGGAGCATGGAATTGTGACACCAGGAACTTCACTTTAATCCTAGATCCATCACTCTATAGCTGATTTTATTAGTCCCTAATGGTTGCTTATCAAGAGTCATGTTTCCACATCACTGTGAAGTGATAATGACTCACTGTGGGTATGTACTTCTACCACTTGGCTTTCAGCGTTAGCACCTGACTCACTTTGACCAGTGAAATGCGTGCGTGTTTCTATAAGATACCACACAGCCACAGCCCAAAGGACCAGCAGGATGACTGGGGAGCGATGCTCCTTTGTTCCTTACTATCATGTGAATAGTATATTCTATCTCACGACTGATTTCAGCCTGAGTTCTGGACTAAGAAGACCCACAGAACAGAGCTGCAGCCAATTAGAGACAGAGTGGTTGACCATGTCTACATTAATCAGTGCCACCAGGAAGGCAGGGCATGTCCAGCTGGTACTCGATTGGCCAGAAGAATGAGTGAATAAATGACAACCTCACTGAGCTATTGTAGAACCGGAACAAAAACTGCTTCATGTATTGTGAAATGCTGGCCCAGGTGAGGTAACATTTCTGTGACTGTGGTGAGTGTGTGCTCTGGCTTTCATAGGGGCATGGCTATGGGCAAAGGACCACAGGAGGCAGCTCTCAGCTGCCTGTCACTGTAGGTAAGGAAAGGGCAGAGATCCATTGGCTGGACCTGTAATGGAGTGGGAGTGAGCCTGCTGCTGAGAATACATAGCATGAATGAGAATGAAAGTCTTGTTGTTCTTAGATACTGCTATATGGGATTATTTGTTACATCTGAATAATACAGTGGGAGCTGACTGATACATAGAGTAGCCTTCGAAAAGTACTCTCCTTTACAGTACTGTGTTCCGTAAAATGGTGACAATTGTATGATTTTGTAGCAATCAAATGAGATCTGACACTATGCATGGCACAGAGAAGTTACTCAACTAATGGCGACTACTATTATTTTTCATTTGTTCCCTAATCAGAGTGATTAAAGAGACTGGGTTGGTCTCTCAACACATCCACTTCTGGTGAGCTGTTTCAATGGCTTGTTGCTGTGGAGTTCCAGGGCCAATGTGGCAATCAGTGGTAAATTGGACATTTATGACACTCTCTTCCAGGACCATAGAGAGAAAGTCTCTCAGACCTTTTCATTACAGCCTTCACAAGCTGTGAAAGAAATAGCAGCAGGCTCACTTTCACCCCATTACACATCCAGTCAATGGAACGCTGCCTTTTCCTTACCTGGGGTGACAGGCAGGCAGCTGAAAGCCACCTCCTATGGTCCTTTGCCCATGGCCACACTGCTCTGAGAGTCAGGGCACTTGCTCATTGCAGTAACAGCAATGTTACCTCACCTGGGCCAGCCATTCATAGCACACAAAGCCTTCACAGTTCTCATTCTGGTTTTACAATAGTTCTGTGAGGATGTCGTTTATTCACTCCTTTATCTAGCCAACCGAGGGCCAGATGTATGGGCTCTGCCATCCTGGAGGCTGATTTTGGTGTACAATTGACAGTTCATTAACTGGTTATATTTATTCAGCAAAACTTACTTTACATCCACTTCATGCTGGACACTGTATAAGTCAATGAAGATTGTGAAATGAACAAAGCCTGGTTCTAGCCATTAAGAAACTCACAGTGGCAGAGAGAATGAAGACATACAAACTTCCTACATCTGAATGGTCATAGATGAAGACCTACCACAATTCAAGTGTGTAGCAGCAGAGAGGGGAGAGGAGACATGAGGACTGTCAGGAGAATGGAAAGCTTCCTATACAAAGAGCCATTTGGGTTATGTTTTAAGAAATGGCCAGGGTGGGGGCCTGGAAATATTGTTCAGTTGTTAAGAGCACTTGGTGTTCCAGTATGGGGCTTGAGTTCAATTCCTAGCACCTACATGGCAGCACACAAGCATGTGTGATTCTAGTTCCAGAGAATCCAAAGTGTTTTTCTGAGCTCTGGGGGACTAGGTTCACACACAGTGCACATACATGCATTCAGGCAAACACTTGGACACATGGAATAAAAATAAACAAATCTTTTTAAAAAGAGAGAAAAGGAGAGAAAGAAATGGGGCTTGGCAGGTGGCTGAAAGCAGGCCAGAAGGAACAGCAGTGGAAATATCATGAAGGATTGGAAGGGCATTTGAGTCCAGTCAGAGGCCAGCATCAATTAAGGCCATGGGGAGAATGGAATCCCACAGGTAGAAAGAGAGTGGTGAAGAACCTGGAGGTACAAAGGCATTTGGTTTTTATTATGTAGGGAATGAAGTTTCCTATGAAGTAGTATAAACAGAATTCTAATAAGCATGTTTTTAAAAATGAGATCACTGTGGCAACAATACAGAGCAACTACTATAAGCAAGGAAAACTAAAATCAACCAAGCCCATCAAGAGGTTAATTCTGAAGTTCAGAATTCTGGCATCAAATAAGCATAAGGGTCTCATTCCTGCTGAGGACCTGGGTTCACAGAACACCATTCCTATAACACACTATCTTTACCTTTTCTTTGGGAAAAGCAAACACTTGGGGAATGATCAACCCATTTAATCAATTTCATGATTTTTGTTAGAGGACAATCACTCAGCAAGTTTCTCATACTCTCTCAATGATGACCTCAAGGTCATGGCCTGGACTAGATTTTCCATGGCATGTAAGCATCTCCTCTGAGACCCAAAAACATAGTGACTATTTCATGGCATGTAGCAATACACAATGTCTAATTGTGTAGAGTATAGAGATCTGTGCTAAGGGTAGGATCGTGAACCCCCTTTGGCCACTTCAGTCTTCTACAGTCTTAGCATGTCCCAGATGATACTGTCTTTTCTCTGGCTATGCTGGTGATTACCAACTTCATTTTCATCTTTAGAGATTCTTCCTGGGATTTCTAGACACCAGGAAGTGAAAATATAAAGAGCTGAATCGGTGATTCATCATGACGAGTGGCATTTCACCTTTGCCTTTAATAAGTATGAAGCGAGGGGATCTAGCTAATAACTCCCTCAGCAACTCAGCTTTGAAGCTCAGGTAAAGTTATCTGAACAACAGAGTTCAACCCATAGTGTGTCACCTGTTGCTCTGCCCCATTAGAGTAATATCAGAGCATCCCAAGTTTTCAGTACTTAAAAGCCTGGGTGGTCAGCACAGGGCAGGACCCCCATTCTATAGACAACCTGCCTCATTCTAGAGTCACTTCAGTGCTCCTCCAGAAAGTCCTAATTCAGAGATCCATCTACTCCAGAAAAGAATAACTCCACAAAGAAGGACCAAGAAAGATGAGTGATTCTGATAACAAGGTAAATCTTTATTGTTCTCAACATGGTCCCAACATGGCCCCTAATGCTGATGTCCAGAGAGAGGTCTCTGAAAATCATTCCTATTGACAGACTTAAGCTCTTGAAATGGTCACAATATACTCATTTGTGTAATTTTGAGACCATCAAATGAGATTTTTTGACTCTGCACAGCAAAGAGAAGTTCTTCACTTAATGATGGATACTATTATGTCTCAATTGCTCTTCAATGGGGTGATTAGAAATACTGAGTTGGCCTCTCACTGTATGTATTTCTGGTGTGCTGTGTTGAAAGATTTCAATGGCTTGTTGCTGGTTAGTCCTAGGGCCATTGCAATAACCTAGAAGTCTATAAGACTGAAATCAGAAAGACCCATTCAGGTTCTTGAGGCCCAAATCCCAAAGACCTTTCTCCCAATCATCTTTATTCTCTGGCCACAGCTTTCTAAATGTGTGTCTAAAATAACAAAGATTCCTGTATATTGACTTACTATGGGACAGTCACATACTATCTTCTTTTATACATTACTCTTTTCTTTGTTAACCTCAAAACAATGGTGTTGTTGCATCTTAGACAATGGGGAAACTGAGCTCTAGTGATATCTCTGTTCAAATTCCCATAATCAAGTAATTTCTGGAGTCCAGGTTGGGATTTAGGAAGTCAAAATCAAAGATCAACCTTTCTGATCATCCCACTTCCCTGATTCTTTCTGCCTAGGAGTTAGACTCACCCTTTGGCTCCAATTTACAAGTATTTGCAAACTTTAATCTCACTCTTAATTTGTAGGTTAAAGTAATGATTTGAAGTTAAAAACTCAAGGAGTAATGACATGCATACCAGTTACAGCCCTGACAACACTTGCCTTGTGACCTAAGGGATTTCCCTTTAACCTAAGGTAAGCTTCAGTTTATTTTATCCTCTCCTGGGTGGAGGTAGGGGGAGCAAGGAGGAGGCCAGAGAGGCAGAACTTTTTATAAACACCTAGTAATCTTTGAGGCACCTCATATCTAATGTTCATTTATTCAAGCAACAACCTACTGAGTTCCATATCATTGCTTCCGTGTTCAAAATGAGAAAGCAGAGGATTAAAGAGGTTAGATAAACCTGCTTGAGGTTACCCAGCTCCCAGGAGATAAAGCAGTGGCTGGGGACAGGGTCTGTGGGAACACAACCCCCATGCTCCTGTCAAGAATTTAATAGTGGCTTTGCCCTTTGAAGGCATAGCTTTGACGTAGTACCTGCTTTTACCAGGTCCTCAGTAGGATTATGAAGTGACTGGGTCTTGAATCATCACAGACAATCTTCTTCTATCATCCCTCTCAAGACCCAGGCCACAGAGATTCAAATTGAATTTTTTAAACAGTTTTCACCAGAGCCCTTGGTCAAATGGCTTCTGATGTCCTGGGAAGATTTTTCTCTCTGATTCCATCCCCTGACTCTTCTCACCTGGACACAGCAATGAGAAAGCTTACAATTTAGTTAAAGGTCACTTGCCAGAGAAAATGTCTTCTAGACCTTGACTTGAAATTGCTGGGCAAGTCAGGTCGTGTCTTAGGTGCAGAGAATGTGTCAAATTACCTCCCAATACTTGGTGTTTCACACCGTGCCACAGCTCACACCAGACACTTTCCCTCCCGACTTTGAAATGTGTGTGGACTACAGAGACAGTTTTTCTGGTTTTGATGTCCTCACACAAATTGTCAACATACTGTATCTTTTTTTCACAGCTCTTTGATGTGCTTGAAGGGGCTTCTTCCTTGAACAAGAAGCCACAGTGCCAAATGTGTTTAAAACAGAAGCACCGAAACATTTGAAGTTCAGTTCAGAATTCCCAAGCAGAAACTTGGCAAGAAGTCCTGACTTAGAAAAAATTCTTCAGTCCTGAAGTATCAAATATATCCTTCCCAATAGAAAACAGACTTCAGTCCCGAAACCATGTTGGTCAACTGTTATCCCCTGCTTTTCCTCCACTGAACCTAGACTCTCTAATTCTATTGTCTTACCTTTTAATTTCTTCTCTACTTAACACCCCTTTCTTTCTTTTTACTCTACCAAGAGCATTGTGTTGCTACATATAGCATATATATGTATATTTTTTTCATTGACACTGTCAGGGGCTTAGCACATCAGTTGTTCCTAGGACAGCCGTGGTATGCCAGGAATGCTCTCTGTGAGTGTGTTTATGCAGTGGATGTTCTTTCAAGCCATCTTGCCCTCTCCACCACCCTCATTTGCATACCACATGCCTTCAAAGCCTTGTTGACTCCTATTTGTACAATATGATGGTTAGAGAGCCAAATAGAACCCATTCTATCAGACACATGGCCTATTTAAGATGAAAAAATGACCACCACAAAAAAACCCTACATATAATCAGCAAGTACAGAAGACAGAACATTAGCTATACGTACGTGTGGGAATGGAGATGAGGATAGCCATGGTCACAGAAGTGAACCAGATATAACTTTTATTAAAAACAGATAACATGGCGGATCCAAGATGGTGGCAAGCAGTGTGGACCATGTTTGGAGGCTCCAGTGAACAATTTAGGGAATTGCACAGATTTCTGAGCCAGGAACACCGAGGTCCGAACATCACGGCAGCGGGAGTGCTCCACAGTTCAGAGGGACCAGGGTGTGGAGGACCTGTGTGCCCCTGCACACGGGAGGAGCGTGGATTTTCTCTGATCGGAGCGGCAGAGGCAGAAGCAGCAGCACCAGCAGCACCAGCGGCGGTGGCTGAGGTTTGCAGCTCATAGCCTTCCAGTGGAGGCGATTGGTGTGGTGGCTGGTGGGAGTTGTTGCGGGAGAGGGGACTCAGGGCAGGATTTGGGTTGTGTGGAGCCTTTGAACATAGACTGGACTCGGTGGACAGTTTGGCCCCAGAGTCCCGGGTACTGGCCCAGCCAAGCAAGCAATTCTGCCCGAGGCACTAACTCAGCTTCAACCACAGCTCCCCTGCTGTGGCGCAGGCTTAGTGGAGCGTGCAGCTCCACACTAGGCAGCACCTCAGCTCAGCGGCAGCTCCCCTGCGGTGACACAGTCTGGGCGGAGCACTTGGTTCCACCACCGGCGCTAACTCAGAGCAGCCGCAGTTCTCCTGCTGTGGTGCAGGCTTCGCCGAACACTCAGATCAACCCTAGGCGCCACCTCAGCTCATCGGCAGCTCCCCTGCAGTGACACAGTCTGGGTGGAGCACTTGGTTCCACCACTGGCACTAACTCAGAGCAGCCGCAGTTCTCCTGCTGTGGTGCAGGCTGGAAAGAGCGCTTGGTTCCACCAGCTCTAAGACTGTGGTTGGACACTGTGCAGTTTGAATCCAGAATTCCTGGTTGAGATTGGTGGACAGTTCGGGCCCTGAGTCAATAACTGACCACAGCACGCACTTTGGGCCAAAAGGCCCTAGTGGAGCTTGGTGCGTAGTCCCAGCCTAAAAATTCTGGCTAGACCCTGTGTGCATTTTGGGACCAGAATCCCTAGCTGAGCACGGCAGACGGTTCAGGCCCTGAGAATCTAGCTGAGTTCTGCCCGTGGTTCAGGCCCAGTGTTCCTGGCTGGACTTGGCAGGGAACACAGAAGGCTATGGATACCTTGTTCTGACCCAACGCTCATTCAGAGACCCAGAACAATTGCAGGATCCACAGCACAGGGGCGCTGAAGATCACTGGCTGTGAGAGACCAGAACAACAGGGCTAACCTCCTAACATCCACACCAGTGAAGCTTTGAGCTCCCAGCCTAGGGAAATCATGAGAAAACAAGTGAATCTATCATCAGACTCCCTCTATCCAACTTTGGAAGCTACCCAACAAAAACAAAGAAGACAAGATGTCTAAAGGACAGCGAAAAAGCATACGCAAAAAACCCCAAAACAACATGGCGTCTCCAGTTTCCAGCTATCCCAAAGAAAACAACCCAGAGAACTCAAATACAATGGAAATACAAGAAAATGACCTCAAATCCTTAGTAATGAGGATGATAATGGAGGAAACAAATAAAATTCATAATCAAATGCAGGAAGACACAGACAAACAGGTGAGAGACATAAAAGAAGCACATAGAGTGGAACTGGAAAAATTGCAAACAACCAGATGAAAGAAATAAATAAAACGGTTCAAGCTCTGAAGACCTATAAAGAGGCAATGGAAGAAACTCAAGAATATACAAAAAATCAGATGAAAGAAATCAAAAAAATCAGTTCAAGATCTGAAGACGAAAATGGATTCAATGATAAACACACAGACAGAAGAAAAACGAGAAAGTGAGACCTCAGAGAAGAAGGCGAGCAACACAGAGGTGAGCTTTTCTAACAGAATCCAAGAGATGGAAGAACGAACCTCAGGTCTAGAAGATACAATCACAGATATTGAATCAACCATTAAAGAAAATGCCAAATCTGGAAAACTCCTGACACAAAACATCCAAGAAATTAAGGACACCATGAAAAGAAGAAGTCTGAGGATAATAGGCATTGAAGAAAGAGAAGACATCAAACTCCAGGGCCCAGAAACTATTCTCAACAAAATCATAGAAGAAAATTTCCCCAATCTAAAGAAAGAAATGCCTATAGATATACAAGAGGCCTACAGAACACCAAATAGAATTGACCAGAAAAGAAAAACTGCCCGCCACATAATAATCAAAACAGAAAACATGGAGAACAAATAAAAATATTAAAAGCTGCAAGGGAAAGGGCCAAATAACATTTAATGATAAACTTATCAGAATTACACCCGACTTCTCAGCAGAGACCATCAAAGCCAGAAGGGCCTGGACAGAGATCCTGCAAACCCTAAGAGACCACAGATGCCAGGCCAGACTACTTTACCCAGCAAAATTATCAATAAGCATTGATGGAGAAAACAAAATATTCCATGACAAAAACAAATTCAAACAGTACCTATCCACAAATCCAGCTTTACAGAAGATACTAGAAGAAAAACTCCATCCCAAAGGGTCAAGCTACAACCAAAACTACCCAGGAAATAGATAACTATCCCATGGCAAAAACACAACTACACAAATGCTCGACTGGAAACAACATCAAAATTAAGACTCTTAACAGTCATTGGTCATTAATATCTCTCAACATCAATGGCCTCAATTCTCCAATAAAAAGACACAGACTAACTGAATGGGTACATAAAAAAGATCCAACATTCTTCTGCATTCAAGAAAAACATCTCACCCATAATGATAGGCATTACCTCAGGGTAAAAGTTTGGAAAAAAATATTCCAAGCAAATGGTCACAAGAAGCAAGCAGGCGTAGCCATTTTAGTATAAGACAAAATAGACTTTCAACCAAAATGAATCAAAAGGGATGAAGAAGAACACTTCATACTCATCAAAGGTAAAGTCAACCAAGATGACATCACAATTCTGAACATCTATGCTCCCAATACAAGGGCACCCACATTTGTAAAAGATCTGCCAAAAAAGCTTAAACCACACATCGATCCCCACACAATAATAGTGGGAGATTTCAACATCCCACTCTCACTGAAGGATAAGTCATTGAAACAGAAACTAAGCCAAGAAATAATATCATTAACCAATGCCATGGGTCAAATGGATCTAACAGATATCTATAGAACCTTTCACCCAAACAAGAAAGAATACACCTTCTTCTCTGCACCCCATGGAACCTTCTCCAAAATTGATCACATCATAGGTCACAAAGCAAGCCTCAATAGATACAAGAGGATTGAAATAATACCTTGTATCCTATCAGATCACCATGCTCTTAGGCTGCAATTCAACAACAACAGAAATAACAAAAAGCCTACACATACGTGGAAACTAAACAACTCTCTGCTAAATGACACCTGGGTCAGGGAAGAAATAAAGAAAGAAATCAAGGAGTTTCTGAAATTCAATGAAAATGAAGAAACAACATACCCAAATTTGTGGGATACATTGAAAGCAGTGCTAAGAGGAAAATTCATAGCACTAAGTGCCTTTAAAAAGAAATTGGAAACATCGCACATAAGCATCTTAACAACACAACTGGAAGCCCTAGAAAAAAAAGAAGCAGAAACACCCAAGAGGAGTAGATGCCCGGAAATAATCAAACTCAGGGCTGAAATTAACAAATTAGAAACTAAGAAAACAGTCCAAAGAATCAACAAAACCAAAAGCTGGTTCTTTGAGAAAATCAACAAGATAGACAGACCGTTAGCCAAACTAACTAAAAGGCAGAGAGACAGTATTGAAATCAACAAAATCAGAAATGAAAAGGGAGACATAACAACAGACACTGAAGAAATTCAAAGAATCATAAGATCCTACTTTGAAGGCATATACGCCACAAAATTTGAAAATCTAAGGGAAATGGACGATTTTCTTGATCAAGTTCACTTGCCAAAGTTGAATGAAGAACAGATAAACAAGTTAAATAGTCCCATTTCCCCTACAGAAATAGAAGCAATCATCGATGGTCTCCCAACCAAAAAAAGCCCAGGGCCAGATGGTTTCAGTGCAGAATTCTACCAGACCTTTAAGGGCGAGCTAATACCGATACTCTTCAAGCTACTCCAAAAGATAGAAATGGATGGAAAATTACCAAATTCATTCTATGAGGCCATAGTCTCATTGATACCTAAACCTCACAAAGACTCAACAAAGAAAGAGAATTTCAGACCAATTTCTCTTATGAACATAGATGCAAAAATACTAAATAAAATACTTGCAAAACGAATACAGGAGCACATCAAAGATATCATTCATCATGACCAAGTAGGCTTCATTCCAGGCATGCAGGGATGGTTTAATATACGGAAATCCATCAATGTAATCCACCATATAAACAAACGGAAAATAAAAAACCACATGATCATCTCCTTGGATGCAGAGAAAGCATTTGATAAAATTCAACACCCATTCATGTTTAAAGTTTTAGAGAGATCGGAGATACAAGGCACTTTCCTCAACATAATAAAGGCTATATACAGCAAGCCAATAGCCAAAATCAAAGTAAATGGTGAGATACACAAGGAAATTTCTCTCAACTCGGGAACAAGGCAAGGCTGCCCACTCTCTCCATATCTCTTCAATATAGTACTCAAAGTTCTAGCCAGAGCAATAAGACAACAAAAGGAGATCAAGGGTATCCAAATGGAAAAGGAGGAAGTCAAATTATCCCTATTTGCAGATGATATGAGAGTGTACATAAGTGACCCTCGAAATTCCACCAGAGAACTCCTAAAGCTGATAAACACCTTCAGCAAATTGGCTGGATACAAAATTAACTCAAGAAAGTCTGTAGCTTTTCTATACACAAATGACAAGCTTGCAGAGGAAGAAATTAGGAAAAGCACACCCTTCACATTAGCCACAAGCAATATAAAATATCTAGGAGTTACCCTAACTAAGCAAGTGAAGGACTTGTATGAAAAAAATTTCAAAACTCTGAAGAAAGAGATTGAAGATGACCTGAGAAGATGGCATGATCTTCCTTGCTCATGGATGGGGAGAATTAGCATAATAAAAATGGCCATCCTACCAAAAGCAATCTACAGATTCAATGCAATCCCTATCAAAATAACTACACAATTTTTTAAAGACATTGAAAGTTCAATTCTGAACTTCATATGGAAAAACAAAAAACCCAGAATAGCTAAAACAATCTTGTACAATAAAAGGTGCTCCAGAGGAATCTCCATACCTGATCTCAAACTGTACTATAAAGCAATAGTAATTAAAACAGCATGGTACTGGCACAGCAACAGGCTGGTTGACCAGTGGAATTGAATCGAAGACCCAGATATGAATCCACACACATATGGTCACTTGATTTTTGACAAAGAAGCCAAATCCATTCAATGGAAAAAGGATAGCATCTTCAACAAATGGTGCTGGTCTAACTGGAGGTCTATGTGTAAAAAAATGCAACTGGACCCATATTTGTCACCTTGCACAAAACTCAAATCCAAGTGGATTAAAGACCTCAACATAAAACCAGAGACACTAAGCCAGTGAGAGGAAAAAGTGGGAAAGAGCCTGGAACATATTGGCACAGGAGACAACTTCCTGAACAGAACACCAACAGCCCAGGCCTTAATGTCAACCATTAATAAATGGGACCTCATGAGGCTGAGAAGCTTCTGTAAGGCAGGAGACACTGTCAAGAGAACAAAGCGACAGCCTACAGACTGGGAAAAAATCTTCACCAACCCTACATCTGACAAAGGTCTAATAATCCAAAATATATAAAGAACTCAAGAAATTAAACACCACCAAACCAAATAACCCAATTGAGAAGTGGGGCTTGGAATTAAACAGAGAATTCTCAACAGAGGAGTATCAAATGGCTGAGAAACACTTAAAGAAATGCTCAACCTCCTTACTCATCAGGAAAATGTAAATCAAAACAACTCTGAGATTCCATCTTACACCCATCAGAATGGCTAAGATCAAAAATTCAAGCGACACCACATGCTGGGGAGGATGTGGGGAGAGAGGAACACTCCTTCATTGCTGGTGGGAATGCAAACTAGTACAGCCACTTTGGAAATCTATCTGGTGCTATCTCAGAAAAATGGGAATAGGGCTTCCTCAAGACCCAGCTATTCCACTCCTTGAAATATACCCAGAAGATGCTCCAGCACACAACAAGAAAATTTGCTCAACCATGTTCATAGCAGCCTTATTCATAATAGCCAGAACATGGAAACAGCCTAAGTGTCCCTCAGTAGAAGAGTGGATAAAGAAACTGTGGTACATATACACTATGGAATACTACTCAGCTATTAAAAACAAGGAATTCCCGAAATTTGTGGATAAATGGATTGAGCTAGAAATGATCATAATGAGTGAGTTAACCCAGAAGCAGAAAGAATCAAATGGTATATACTCACTTATATCTGCATACTAGCCCAAGGGGCATGTCCCACGAAAGCCTTCACTTACCAGGAAACTGGGACAGAGGGGAGGACATCCTATTGGGACTCTAAATGAGAGACGCATGGGAGAATAGCAAAATAAAAGGATCCAGAGGGTCCTAGAAATCTACAAGTAGAACAATATGATAGGCAGATTTGGGCCCAGGGGTTCCACTCAAACTAAGGCACCAGCCAAGGACAATACAGGCAGTAAACTTTAAACCCCTACCCAGATCTAGCCAATGGTCAGAATATTCTCCACAGTTGAGTGGAGAGTGTGATATGACTTTCTCACGTACTCTGGTGCCTCACATTTGACCATGTCCCCTGGAGTGGGAGACCTGGTGGCACTCAGAGGAAGGACAGCAGGTAGCCAAGAAGAGACTTGATACCCTATGAGAATATACAGGGGGAGGTAATCCCCCTCAGGAACAGTCATAGGGAAGGGGAATAATGGGAACACGGGGGGCGGGAGGGAGAAATGGGAGGATACAAGGGATGGGATAAACATTAAGATGTAACAAGAATAAATTAATAAAAAAAACAAGAATAAATTATTTTAAAAAGTAAAATAAAAAAATAAAAAATAGATAACATTATGCTTATTACATTCTTCTACAATATTTAAATACAATGTGCAAGACTAAAGCAGAGAATTTCCTACCAAAGAAAAGCATGCATCACACCCTCAACCTACAGGTGGGATGAGAAGGAATGAACAGTCCTTGTACAGAGAAGCTATAGATTCTGCATACACTTCCTTCTTATTTCAGTCATGTGACTAATCTATCTGTGGGCCACCAGCCTTCATTTAGGTGCATTAGCAATAACAATGAATGGGGCTTCACTCAACTCTAGTTCAGACTGGAAGTCTCTATAAGAAAAACAATTGTCTGTCCATTCTCCTTCAACCACTGTATTTCAGACCCTTCATTTCCTCTAGGTCAGAAATTTTGAACCCGAGGTCTACAGTACAGAAGAGACAGTCAGTTTTCCAGGAGGAGATGTCAAACCCCGGAAGTAAGACAGGAACGTGGGTCTCAAGCTTCCATGAGTCTAGAGAGCCCTCAATACACTGAAGAGATTATTTAGAGATGGAGGAAGATGTGCAAAGCTCACCCTGCAGCAGGCACAGGTCAGGCTCTGTACATGAAGCAACAAACAAATTTAGGGCCTCCATTCTGACAGAGGCCATGCACAGCTAACAATAAGTGCTCAGCATGCAGGGTGGCATAAGAACTATGGAGAACAATGGTGGCAATGTCACCCATCCTATAACATTGTCATTTTAACAAAATGACTAAGAATGACCTCACAGAACAGAGATGTGGTAGAAATCAGAGAACAGGGCATGCTATTGTCCAGGAGAGAGAGCATTCTAGGTCAAGAACTAACTGGCACTTGAGGCAGGAAGAGGAGGCTTGGAACAGACCCACAGCTAGAAAGCAGCCAATGTGGCTGAAGCAGAATGTGCCAAAGATGCGAAGATCTTAGTAGTGATAGATGGCTTTGGGCCTTTACTCTGAATAAGTATCCGTAGTAAAATATGATGTTGGCCCATGAGATGGATCAATAGGGAAAGGTGCTTGCTTGCAAGCTTCACAACCTGAGTTCAATCCCTAGGACCCATTTGGTGGAAAGACAGAACTAACTTTTTCAAGTTGTACTCCACACATATATCATGATTGTGTAATGCATGCACACACACACACACACACACACACACACACACACACACGCACGCACACGCGCAAATGTAATACAAAAATTACTACTGCACGAACTTGCTGTCTACTACGTTCTAAGATCCCTGGTAAGCTCTAGGAACACAGAAATAAGCTACAGTCTCTTCTATCAGGAAACACATATTTCTAAAAATAAACCTCAAATAAGACAAACAATGGATAAATAATAAAATAAGAGTTCTGGGCACTGAGCTCTTACTCAGCTTAGAGAAGGAGGCAATGAGGTATAACCATGGGAACAGTTCCTTTATAAGTATGACTTAAAGGATGGGTTGAATTTGAATATGCAGGTTTCTGAGACAGAACTTTATTAGTCAAGGGCTGGAGTGACAATACATTTGACATTTCTAGGGAACTTTGAAAGTGAACCAAGTTGAAAAATGTTCCAAAGTGAGTAATTGAAGATATATTTAGACAGGGAGATGGAAATGTGTTTTTTGAGGTTCATGAACACAAAACTGTTATTAGTGAATCTTCATAGGCTGTGGGGTTTAATACAACCTTTTGCATCATTTTCAGATATGTATGCTTATAGCTACATGATGCAATATTACATAAAAGGCTAGTATGCAATGGGTATGCAGTGATTCAACTGAACTGTTTTCTGAATAGCCACTCCAAATCTTTAGGTTATACAGACATAGTGAATATTACAACTCTATCACAATATTGTACAGATATGGAATGTTCATCTTAGAAGTATAATAAAGACGAGACCATGCTAAGGTTGAGTGGGTTGTTTCTCCCTGGTGGGGGACCCTGGGCTTGATCTCCATTGCCACAAATAGCAAAAAAATAAAAAAATAAATTTAAAAAGTCATGTTATTATAACTTTTGGGTCAAACCACATCCTATTACCTTTCTACTACATCTGTCTACACACCTCAGCCAGGTCTTGTCAGTATTTTACAATTATGTTTTTTTGTTTGCGTTTGGCTATCTCAGCTGTAAGGTACAGATGATGTTAAGGATTTGGCTGATGACCCTCACCCTGATAGATATAACCCACCTCCTAGGAATGCTCTCACACTTTGGTTAAGGGTTATTTACCTTCTTCTCGGCGAAAGCTTGCAAATGCCTGAAATTATCCCACCCACCTCCCCATGTGTCTTTCTGCAGAACAAATAAAAGACATCACCAAAATTCATTTACCTCTTCCATTGTTTTCGTGCTCAAAACCAGAAGGGGGAAATCCCATATTTTGTGGGGTGAAAAGTAAAGTTGGCAGTAAGGAGGGGATGCTCTTACTTTTTCTCATTAAAGCAAAAACTAGACAGTTTGGTGAACTCCTATTGCTTGACATTTTATTCCAATTCAAAATCTAGCACCTGGAAAGAGTCAGTGTTTTAGAAAACCCCGCGTATATAGCCATTTTTAAGTCAGCGTCCCCTTGAAATTCCATGCATACCTTTAAGATAGCACCGTGCTCTGATCATAGGTTCTCAATACATGACATAGCAAGCTGGGAGGTAGAGAACAAGGGGAGGGAGGGAGGAAATGTTTGATGTCAGTTGTACAACTCCATATACATGGTCTAATAAATAATTCCTTTGCTACTAATTGGCTACTAGTGCTTTGAAGAAAAACAACTTGGATGCCACTATTAGGATTTCACCTCACGTTGCAGGTTTATGAGAACATTTGAAATTTGCTTCCGGTTGTTGCTGAAACTTTCAGAGACCCATTTATTATAACAATGAAATTCTGCATTATGTGGAGATAAAGCATTATGCTTTAAGCCTGGACCACTGAAAAAGCATCATTCCATGGGTCTGTGACTCTTTCGTGAAAGCTCATTTACCCGCTGCTAAGTTGACATTAGTTTGTGTTTTTCAGATTTGAAATCACACATAATTTTATGTGTGGATGTTTCAGTGGAGTACCATGGTAATGTACCATGGTACGGTATCTTGGGGCATATGCCACAACAGGTACCTGAGGCTTTGATTTCCAAAGGGCGGTGTCCTCCTATGTATCCTTTTCTCCATCCTGTCAAGATAAATGCATCCAAGCTGTTCCTTGATATTTCTGCATCTAGTGCCATTTTCTCATTATTTGTTAACTGATGTGCTTCTACAGACACACAGAGCAATGACAACATCCATTGTTAACAACTTCAGATTTGCTTGGCACAGAAAGGAAACCCTAAGACCAGGTAGGCCTCATCAAGCCTGAGCCAGCACCAAGGAAGCTGACTTACCAGCTCTTATTCTTTCTCTGTTCACTCAACTTCTCATCCTATGAACTAACTCGGTGGCTCTAATTTACATGGTCCTAGACTAAAAGGAGATCATGGCATCCTCTAAAGCAATGGTTCTCAACCTTCCTAACTCTGCCAGCCTTTTCTCTATGATGTGGTGGCCTCTGGCTATAAAATTATTTTTGTCGCAAGCTTATAACTGTAATTTTGCTACTGTTATTAATAATAATGCAAATAGCTGATATACAGAGTATCTGATATGCAAGCCCTATGAAAGGGTCTCTCAATCCCAAAGGAGCTACAGCACACAGATTGGGGACCACTACTTTAAAGTGGTTGAGTATTCAACTCCTTTCTTTCCATTTTATCTTTCTATTGGGACATATTTATTTTTCTGTGATCTTCTTTTGAAAGAATACAGACACAGCTCATGTCAAGAACTATCCATTGGCCTTAGAATCTGCTGTTCTACACACTGGAGATGGAACTTTCTCATCTATATGACTCAGGGAAAACTATCTGTGGCGAGCTTTACATTCTCCAAATTCTTTGCAGATAACTTATAAAAAGTAGTGTTCACAATTTGACTTAGAATATTAATTCTAACTAGTATCTCATGAGAACATTTAAAGCTTTCCTGAAACAGAGGTGCAAGGAAGGAAGTTCCCAAGATAGATGTGCTCCTAAGAAAGGAAGCAGGCCACCACACAAAAGAGGCAACAGAACCTAATCAATTTAGAAACTCGTGTGTGTGTGTGTGTGTGTGTGTGTGTGTGTGTTATAAGCTACGGCAATATAAAAATAGGTATTAGAGATCCAAAGGAATGGTTTACTATATCTTTGAAAATAACTTGGACTGAGCAACATCTAAGACACTGTTCCATCGGGAAAGAAAAATTCAGGAATTTTTTATATTGACTACACTCACCCAGATCTTCTGCCTGTTTCCATATATTACATTTAAAGTCTTTATTAAGCCTTACTTATATTCAATTTTTAGATTTCCCATTATCCACATTGTGTTTCTGCCTTCTAATTTCTTAAGATTTTTAAAGGATATACACATTTAGTTTCAATTTCTTAACACGGCAACTCCTATTTTCTACTGTGAGAAAATATGCATGGCATATAATGTGTCATTACAACTATCAGTGCTATCACTTCTCAAACTAAAACTCTGTGTTCCCCAAACACCAGCTCTCACTCCTCCCTGGCTCCAGCATCTTGTGACTATCTTCATTTCTTTTTCTTCTTTCTTCTTCTTCTTTTTTCCCTTATTTTTGAAAGCAGTTTTATGCTCACCAAAGGATTGGGAAGACAGAACAGAGATTTTTCTATATGCTCTCTGCCACATACACAAACAGCCTCCTTTATTAACACTATCCCCACCAGACTGACACTGTTGCTTCCAGTGAAGACTCTAGATTGATACATCATCCACACAAGCTAACTCTTTGTGCGGTATATTTCCTGGCTTTGGCAGAATGCATACTGATACACATCCCCTGTTGTGGTATTACCCAGAGTAATTTTCACTGTTCTAA
Source organism: Acomys russatus (assembly GCF_903995435.1). Taxonomy (NCBI): domain Eukaryota; kingdom Metazoa; phylum Chordata; class Mammalia; order Rodentia; family Muridae; genus Acomys; species Acomys russatus. The sequence goes on along the minus strand of NC_067138.1, from coordinate 64,543,540 downwards.
AAGTCAATACTTCATTTTGATTAAAAAAAAAAACATAGTCTTCATTATTCCTTATAGGTTCATTACGACATCTGAAACTTCAATCGTAAGTCTTTACCAAAACCCTAAGAAAAGAGTTTAGCGTGGGCAAGAATAAGACCATGAGAATCCACGTGTCTCCAGGAACTCGCTACTAAGCAGTATAGCGAGTGCAATACTCGGAGCATTATCAGAAAGATTCCTCACCCTCCAAACAAGAATCCACCAAGCCTGTTTACAGCCATAAGACTCAGCAGAGCACTACTTGTTTCAAGCACACTGAAGTTATGCTCTAGGACTTCAGGAATAGCCAATATCTTACTCACATTCGGAATAAAAGTGAATGTTTTCTTCTTCTTGGGGTTGCTATGTCAATTGGCTGGTATGACCATGCATTGCTCAAATATTTTCACTTGTCATTAATCTGTTTAAAAATCAGAAGTCTAATTGTGGATCCTCTGGCACCTGGCTCTCACATTCTTCAAACACAGCTGCCAGCACGTGGGCTTCCTAACACCCAGGCTCCCCTGTGTGTCAGACAGGCCTGACATTCCACCTAGGCAAGGCCTCCATCTCCTTAACAGAAAGGATGTCCTTCACCTTCGAGGCTTCCTCATCTCCACTCATCTGCCTTTCCTGCCGGTTTTGCAAGGAGCCGGGTGAAGCACTATGTAATTTATTCAGTTGACAAGGGACACTTGCAAAAACAAAGCAACAAGAATAAACGACACTAAATATAATGCAAGGTGCTTCAACTAATAAGGCCTAGAGGACCGCGCATGCGTGAGAAGGCAGCCAGGGAAGGCGTTTACAGTGTGCTGCCCTTTGGAGGAAACGCCTTCTACATCCCTTGACCCTGCCCGTGAAACAAGGAGGGCGGAGGCTGAGTCTCTCAGGAGAATCTGAGGGACAATGGTGAGCAACCAGGTAAGTGATTCGGTGTGAGAGGACTGTCTTTTATGTCATTGCTCCTCAGAAGGAACTACTCTGTTCATCTGTCAGTTCCGGAGAGGCTCTGCCTGTGATGGCCAGATGTCTGGCGGTAAGTCAATATATTCCCTCCTGAGACAAGGAAAATTCTGCAGGTCAGACTTGCTAAGCAAGTAGACTACAAAAAGTGCCGAGTGCATACAAATGCCAGTGAATTTAAGATAATAATATTGGCTGTTTATTGTAGATAAAGCATAAATCTATAATAGAACCATCTAGGAGATTCCAGCACCCAGTGTATAAACATCAGAAAGAGCAGTTACTGTTGTTGTCAAGGAAAGAAGGAAAAAAAAAAAAAAAGTCCTGGGCCCGACTAACATTTAGAGATATCAGGCTTTCATATTCTTCAGTTTTCTTTCCTTTGTGATTTCCACAGGATTTTCATTTCTAGAGATATTATACTGCTTGCTTTCAAAGGAATTCAATATTTTCATTCAGAAAAGTAATTTCACAGGAAAGTAACACAGAGTGATGTCCTGGGTATTCATTTTCAGAGCCAATCTTACAAAGTCAATTTGTGCTGCCAGGAGCAGGGGCGACATGAAAAGGTGCAGATGTTGTGTATCTGGCCTTCTTCCTTCACATTCCCCCCCTCACAGGATGCCTCGGACACCCCACAAGCATTTCAAAAGAATTGCCAGACGTTAAAAACAAAACACACGCTGTGGCCTCCCTTAATAACATCACCCGATGCAACACAGAGACATCTATCCTGAGCCCAGGAAGTGGACTACAGCTTCAGCCCTTCCGCCCTCTGGTAAAAGTCATATTGCTATTGACCATCACAACCATCCTGTTTCCTTTCTCCCTGTTGTTTGAGAAATTAGAGGAGAAAGCGAGTGAGTCTAAGGTGAAAGATAAAGAGATGAGCTACTTTCTCTGGTAGTTCTGTAGAGATAAAAAGCTAATCCTGATTTAAAAAAAAATAAAAACAAAACAGGGCTGAAATCCTCCCAGCCTACACCAAGCCAGGGTCAGACACCATTAGCCAGTCAAGTAGAAAGTAGATGGGTTTTTCTGAATTGAATGAGAAACACAAAGAGGCTAGCCAAGGTAGACAGAGAACGGCAGTGAAGGAGAGAGTGAGGAAAGAAAAGAGAAGGAGAAAAGGCCTCTGGTAGAGACAAATAGATAAACTGACAGCGAAGGAGACAAAGACAGAGAAGCGGGGTGGATGGAGGGAGAAGTGGCCTTTTCCTCTCATGTTTCCTGATCAAAGTTCAGTATCAAAAGCTATGGGAGGAAAAAAAACATCTTGAGAGGTTTGCATCAGGCATTCGGGGGTGGGGTGAAGAACCAGCGCAGTTGCCAACAGAGGGCTCTCTTTGAGTTTGCAAGACTGCAACTTGGCCTAACCTTGAGGACAACATTGTTTATTCCTGGTGGAAAGATAAGCTAGCCAGCCTGGCTCCTCCCCCAGCTCCGTGGAAGCCCAGTGGGCACTGCCTTGAACAAAGGCAACAAGCATTTGGTTTTGATTAGTGGATATTCGGGGCTGTGTAAGTTCTATTAAAATAAGCACAAAAACCATTCTAAAGGGCTATCCTCTCCCTTTCTTTTTCTCCCCCCCCCCCCCATTTATATTGTTAATCTTTCTTCCTGGACGGCACCTCACAAATGCCTTTTGTTTTCTCGTGCGATTCTACGTGCCAGGACTCCGAGCAAGGGAGGACCGAGGTCCTGTTCTGGCATGCTTTCAAGTTTCTTCCGTAGGAGATGAAGGCTTGTTACTGTGCCTTCAAGGGTATAGATTTAGAGGCTGCCAAACCGTCCGGAGGTAATTCAAATGCCGGGAGATGTTGGAATCCACCCTGGGCCCCTGCTCCTCTGAATGCCCTGGCACTAACCCTACTCGGAGGAAACGAAACCAATTTGGGAAAGTGAAGAGAGAATAAACACGCAATTAAAATGGCCATCTCTCCTGGTTTCTTCCTTTAGCGCCCCACCCTCCCCTTTTTCTTGAACACTGCATCTCAGTCTATAATCTGATGATGAAATGGGCCTGGTTAATTATAACAACTTACAAAAGATTGCCGTCTTTTCTCCAGAGTGACTATTCGGAGCTTTGAGTCTTTGGTGGGGAGGGAGTGGTGGTGGTGGTTGGGGGTGGTGAGGGTGGGAAGTGCTTTGCTGGAATTGGAGAGAGAGGTGGATAAACTTCAAGCAAAACCATCATTTTGGAAGAACCGCTATTTTTATATTGTTTGCAAACCCTTCACCAGAGTGAACATTACAGAAATGGCACTTTCAATTTCTCTATCTTCCTCCTTTATACATAGACAAATAAAAGTGAATCTTTCCAGAGGCAGGATGTATGCCAATTCTATATGCTCTTCAGATGGCTTGTTTTTATTCAGCTTAAGGCATAACCTATCATTTTTATTCAAGATTCCATCTACTGAGTCGCATCCCCCCCCACCCCCATGGAAGACTTCAAGAAGCCCTGTCACATGCTTTGTTCCAGAGACTCTGCTAAAGACCAAAAGATGGAGATAGCACACCCATCTGGTCTGTTTTCACATCCTTATAGAAGGGCTTGAGAGAGCCCCCTCCAGCGGGAGGAACTAGGTGACCCGCAGTAAGCCTTGTCTTTGTTTGAGATTAGCTTCTTGCGGTCATCTCAGGAAGACTCTGACTATCCACAGGAAAATACACCACTAAATGAAGCCTGGCTAGCATACAGGGCGTGGTCGTCAGTGCTTTGAAATCTTTACACTGAAGATTCAGTTTCAGTGTAAAGAAAACATTAGCACCTCACTTCTCGCTTCCTCTTTTTATTTATTTATTTATTTTTGTCTGCCTCCCCGTTCCTTCTACTTAATTCTAAACACTGAGTGGATTCTGTCTGTGCCATCCTTAAAGCAGATGCTAAAAAAAAGAAAAAAGAAAAAAGAAAAGAAAAAGAAAAAAACATAGCAGCCAACCTGTACAAGCAAGAAGCAAGAGAAATAGACTTCATGTCAGATAAAAACTAAGACCTTGAGGTCTCATTATTTCCATAGTCTCACCGCCCTGTTTGGCAAATAAAGACCACAAGAATACCGAACAGTAGTAGTTCATGGGTGGGGGCTTGAATATTGAAATCTATAAAATGGCCAGTGTCCAAAATAGTAATATTTGCAGAGAAATGTTTTGACATCTGAGCTAACCTCCATTTTCCTCAGAGCTGAGTGTGCTTGAATTGGTGGGACTGGTGTTTAAAAAAAAAAAAAAAGCATTACACTGATGAATCTCAAGTCCCTGCTCTCATTTTCAGCCACTCAGTGTTCACAATTACCCATCACTCCAATCTCAGAATAAGAAGGGGATAAAAACACAAAACTCCGAGTCAGTATCACTGCTCTGCTGTCTTTCCTGGGTCACAATCCCTTCCTGTAGTTTTAGGAGTGTGAGTGGCTCTTCTCGCGCTTCCACTGCAACCATAGCAAGGGGGAAACCAACTGACCCTCGCCTACAGAGGGGTAGCAAGGATTAAATGATAATAAATGCGATAGAGAGCCTCATTACAGCTAATATTCCTGCTAAAGTGTATTGGACACAGTTATAACAGTATGGCATTGGGGAAGCTGAGTTAATTTATGCAAATTAAGTAATAGATTTAGGCTTAACATGTGGTCATTGTTGCTGCTGTGTCTGGTAATTATAGTAATGACACCACCGTTCTTATGGTAGCTTTCCAAACTTAAAATTGTATTAGGTCTTTTAATGCAGTTGGAGAAACTGAGTCACAAAAATAAATAACTTAGTCGATATTACATATAGGAAGTAGAGAAGCCGAGGTCCAAAGTCTGTACATTTAACCTTTCACAGGCTCTTTAAATTCCCTATGAAACATGGTGTAAAATATACTGAATATATGTGCCTGCAAACACACACATAGTTGATTTCCTATATTAAATAATAAAGTATTCAGATTAAGTTTCTAGCTCCCAGATCAGCCGTTCAAGTAAGGACTGAAAGCAGCAACTGGGAATTGGCCTCATTTCTATTCTAAAATCATCATGTTCTCATCTCAGTCCCTTCCTGCCCATCTTTTCCTTTCCGGCTGGTGGGGGCTGTTCAGCAGCTTTGGCTTTGTGTGAGTTTACAAAGCAGCAACAATTACATTTGGGAGTCCAGGAGCGTGTTAAGCACAGACACACACAAAAAAACCCAGTTGTCATAAAAGGTGTGCATCTTAACACAGTGCTTCAGTCTTTACGTAAGATTAATTAAAGAGCAGCTGTTCTGTCATACCCTGAGTTAGGTATGGTTGTCTTTGAGATTCCAGCGCCCCCATTTGCTGAGTTTTAATTTGCATCATTATGCATTTTGAGCCTGGGGCATGAGTAGTCAAGTGGTAAACATTAGCTATACTGCACTGTATTTCCAGATGCACCTTCACTATTAGGCTGACTAATAGAATTCAATTCTATTTTCAGCTGAATCCTCTCCATTTTCATTTGCTTTTGACACGTTACAGGGCAGGAGGAAAGAGCGAGGGAAAATAAGGGGGAAAGAGAGGCATCTATAGCCCAGTTTGTGCTCAGGCCTTGTGCCGACAAGAGAGCCCCCTTCTGTTGGGTTTTGACCATGCGCTAGTATGTCCTCCATATTATAAGGGATTATCTATGACAGTCCTACAATTTCCCCTCCAAGCTTCACGCTAGAGGTTGATGCTCTCCCATAGAAGGAGGCCTCACTGCTTTTGTTGTTAGGAACTGGGAGGCGTCAGAGCAGATTCTGATTTTCTAAAAGCAACTACTGAAAACTGATGTCAGGGAACTTTTCAGGCAGTGATCAAAGTCTGATATGAATTAATTTCTCATTATAACACAGCCCTACTTGCCAGGCATTTCAGACTAGGACTTGGGAAAGGCAGCAGATATCTGGGTTGACAATTTCATTTAAAGGACAGAAAGCTCTCTGCTTTCTTTTCATTGGTGTCTTGATTTAATGAACATACAAACAGACCATCGCCATATGCTCCAAATACCAGCTTGCTGTTCTTCAAGAAGCAGCTTGGGAAAATGCCAAGACAAGAAGCTTAGAAGAAACTTGAAAATGCTTCAAGACACGTCTTTGTAGCCTGAGATGGCAAATGCACCAGTGATTAATTACGTAGGAGTTGGACATGAATAGGGGTGTCAATAAGGCATTTGGAGGGCTGCAGTAGAGGCCATGTTGGCCTGATAATAGAATCTCTCCCGTCTTCATGTGTCCCGGTTTCCTTTTCTGTTGATAACAACTCCCATTCAGGTCAGAGGCAGAAGATGGCCATGTCATGCTGCTCCCTATTATAGAATCATTAGATCAGGTGGGACTAACAAGCAAGGAGAAGGTGTCCCTAAGGAAACAGGCATGCCAGGATTCATGCCAGAGTATTCTCATTGCTGCTTGCAGGATTCCTCCACCACCTCCCTGCTGTTACTCAAAACCAGGAAGGCAGTCTTTTCTGGGTCTACACTACTCTCTCAGGGGAACCCCCCCTATGATTTTGAAAATGAAAGGAATCCTTTTTTCCTGAGAGATACAAAAATGAAGTGGAGTGAGAAGAGATGAAGTAATAAAGAAGGGGACTTCAGTCCGAAGTAGAAATTTTAATTGTCTATGATTATAAAGAAGAACTCGTCTTGCAGAATTTCAAATATCCATATTCAAAAAATTTTGCTCGAAAAATGAGGAGGATCTCCATTCACATCTTGGGGCTTTTGGGACGTAGTTAAGAATTAAACATGTAGGTTTCTTCTATGCTGTGTCTTCAATTCTGATGACCCATGAGCTGTGTGAGTGCTAGATGGCTTTCCATCGCCCACAGAGAATCCTCTAACCTCCTTTACCTTACACACATGGTCATGGATACTACATCCATGAGGATTCCATCTTCACTCTTAAATGTCAGTGTCAGTCCCTCCCATCCCCCTTCATCTGCTCACCTACTCTAGTCATACACCTCTCAGAAAGCCAAAGGTGCATCGTTGGACCTTTCAAGCTTTTGCACATTTATCTCCATGCGTGGAACTGTCCTCTCCTCATGGTCTTGCTTGGGTAAACTCTTGTGACATCTTTCATCTGTTCTGGGGTCCTACACCCAAGTACTCACTAATGCTTTTGTATGTCCCACCGATACTTCAGACTCCAAACATGTAGAATTTCTTCCCCAACCGTCCTCACCTAGAGCCCACTGACAGTCAGAATGTTGGTTCCTTCCCTTCTGACTCTCTGGTAGCCACACTCTGAATACTGCCTGGTAAATCGATCTGCGGGAGTGTCCTTCTGTTCCAAGTCTTCAAGTTTAATTATTTTTCCAAGTTTTTCTCCCTTATTAACACTTCTGAAGAAACTTGGTTAACCTTACCTGACTCATTTTGACAATCATCTAATTGCTCACCCTTTTTTCTAAGCTTCTCTTTTTCTCTCCATTTTACCCTACGTCACAACATTTATGTGTAGTACTTAGAAACTCACTCATTCATCCTTCTGCCTGGTATGTATGAACATGCGTGCCAGACACTCAAAATATATCCCTTCAGAATAAAATTCTCATTTCCATTAAAAGTGTCAGTCTTTGGTTTAAGTTTAATCTTTTTAAATAAGTGTGTATTAAATGAATGATTGAATGCATGACTACACAGAACTTATAGTTTAGTCAGAGAGAAGAGCTACAAAACCATTAAATGTTAAAATAAAATACTTCTATGAAACACTTCAAGAAAGCCTGTAATTGATTGCCTAATAAAAAAACATTAACATTCTTGGTAATATAATCAGAGAAAACCTTCAGTGGAGCAACAAAGAAGAATGTGAACCTACGTTTAAAGAGTAAACAATGCGCACTGAGCCCTGTGACAGGTACACTGTATAATATCATTATTTAATCCTCATAGCGTCCCTATTGTCAAGCCTGTTTTATAGATCCATATTCACAGAGGCTATGTAATTACCAAAGCCTAGGGAGAAAAGGCTAGCAGTGAGGTTTCCACCCAACACCTAATTCCTTTCACAGAACCAATCGGAATAATTCATAAATAAATAAGATGGATTTGAAGATGTTGGTTTTTTAAAAGATTAGACAGGACTTGGCTATTGGTTTGTTTTAGTAGACTTCAATTGAAAGGAAAAGAAAACCTAATGGTGGTGGGGCACACCTTTAATGCCAGGCTTGGGAGGCAGAGGCAGGTGGATGGATCTTTGTAAGTTCAAGACAAGCCTGGTCTACAGAGTTCCAGGACAGCCAGAGCTACACAGAGAGTCTCTGTCTTGGGCAAAATTTACCTTCAATTTTTAAGAGAATTATTTAGAAATAGAAGACATGTGCTTTTAGTTTCACTTTATTCCCAACAAGTATGAGTCTGTGTATATATAATCAGACAATTTATAATTAAAAAATAAAAAAGTGCATAGCAAAAGTAAGAATAGAGGAAGTGAAAAAGAGTTAGCAGGTATCACAAAAAGTTTACTGAACTAGAAATTATTTTTCTGAAATGATAAATGAAATTAAAAAAAATTAGACAGAAAAAAGAAGATGCGAATACAATCAGAAATGAAAGAGAAAATGGTGAAGCTGATAATGCAAAAATAAAATGGATTCTGAGATTATGAATAATTGTACCCAAACAACCTAGAAAACCCACAAGAAATGGATAAATTCTTGAAACACAGAATTAATAAGACTGATCATCAGAAATGTTGATCACCTTGTTCAAGGCCCTTAACTGCCATCATTTCAAGAAAACAAAGTCAGAAGTATTAACAGGCAAATAACAAATTAAGGTTGAATCATAATTAGCAGTCTCCCAATAAGGACAAATAATCCCAGGATTTGGTGGCTTTATGGCTGAATTCTACTAAATGTTTAAAGAAGAACTAATAAATTAACACCAATTATTCTTCAAGCTGTTCCAAAAAGGAAAAAAAATAAATAAACAAGGAGGGGAAATATTTGCATCTTTATTTTGTAATGCCAACATTACCCAACATTTCAAAGCTAGGCTAATACAGTCAGAAACAAGAATTTTAGGCCAGCATAACTGATAAACATAGACACAAAATTTCTGGACAAAACCAGTCATATGTTGTATGCTGTCATTCATTTCAATTGAAGAAACACAGATACAAGAGTGGTCCCAACAGATGATATCATTTAATGACAGTATAGTCATCTCAATCTATTAAGTACATTCTGCACAATGACAGAGTCACCTAAATAAGCATTTCTCTGAATGTCTCAGGGTCAGTTGCATATGTCATTCGAAAACACACCAAAAGGACCATTTCCCATTATCATGTAGGTTTTATCTTTAGGAGAGAGGGATGCCTCAAAATAGACAGATCTGTGACTGTGTATCACCACACCACTAGACTAAAGGATAAAACCCATGTGATCATCTCAATAGATGCAGAAAAAGCATTTGATGAAATTCAGCATCATCTTATGATAAAAACTCACAGCATACCAGAAATAGAATGGGATTACTCCACACTACAGAAGCCACCTGTGATAAGCCCATTGTTAACAGTGTAGTCCTCCTGGAAAAACTGAAGGCTTTCCTTCAAGGTCTGGAATAAGATAAGTTCACTCCTCTCACTCTTATTTAATTGAACACTGGAAGTCTAGGAAGATAAAGCAGACTTCAGAAAGAAAATAAAATGAAAGGTATCTGCACAGAAAGAAGTGAAATATCCGTAAGGATTGATGTCATTGTCTTACATATAGGAAAGTCTAACAGCTTTCACACACCCCTTAGAACCCATCAACAGATTCAATAAAGATGGGTTTTTAGAAAAGCATTATGGGTAAAAATTTAAAAACACAGATAAGTTAATGTACAGATAATACCACATTTGTGAAAGAAATACCACTCTTCAACTCTAGGTTCTTTCTATTGGGTTGAGTTTTTTATGGTTTCTACAGAGCCTTCTGGATCATATAAAATCACCTTCTTAAAGGTCTGCCCCTTCCTCTTGTTTTCTTTTGACAGGGTCTCAATATGTACCTCTGATTGGCCTGAACATCTATGTGTAGACCAGGTTGGCCTGGAATTCAGAGATTTGCCTGTCTCTGTCTACTATGCGTGCTGGAATTAAAGGTTTGCCCCAAACCTGATTAAAAATAGAGAAGAAAGACAAAAACAACAACAGAAAAACCTTTAATTCTTTTTACTTTGAAGGATCTGAGAGGAGGGGGCACTACACAAATTTTAATCCAGCAACATGGCTGCTCTGACCACATCCAAAGACTTTCAAAGTCTCTTTGATCCAGCTAGAATAGACACACCCTCAGCACACCCCTTTAATTCCTCTGGCTGGATAACAGACACACCCTTAGTATACACCTTTAATCCTAAACAGTAAGGGTAAAGTTAGTTTTGTAGCTAGAAGTACCAATGTTTGAAAATGATGTCTAATTGAGAGGCAGACAAGTGACAAATCAGAGAAAGATTTGACAGAATAAGTTATGCACAACTTTCACAAGAACAGAGAGGAAAGAGAGAGCTACTTAAGAGAGTGGAGAGAGAAAAAAAGACTGGAGGCAGCTTTACAAAGAGAATTGAGAGAGACAGGTTAAAGAGAGAACAAGCTAGACACAGGTGAAGATAGAATGAGCCAGAGAATGAGAAGGAGCCAGAAGATTAGCAAAAATTGTTAGAGTTAGTTTGAAGCCAAGCAGAGCAATTCAGTCAGAAGTGAGAGAAGCCAGTTTGAGTCAGTCATCTTAGAGAGGAGTTTTGAGCCAGAACAGCTGAGTTGAAGCAATCAGCCATGGTTTAGAAAGAGCTAGAAAGGGTGAGTTTATTCAGCAGTAAGTCTCAGAGGCTGAAAACAAGCTAGGCCTAGATAAGATTGGACAGAGGCTAGATGCTTCTAGAACTAGGCCTAGATTAGCAGATGGAGGCAGTAAGCCTCAGAGACCACAGCTAACTCAGGAGAGTGAGTTAACGTTTGTCAGAGGATAATCAGGATACATTGATACAGGTATGAAAAGTTTAAAGGACAAATAACTTATTTTTAAATGAATAAAGGCCTTCAGAAGGGTGAATTTACCATATGGATTTTGTTATTGCTGTTGTTTGGTTGGCTGGTTTTTGTGTGTCTGGTTAGATGGTGTCAGTTTGGCTGTAACATTAAGTGTGGAGGGGTAGGATATATATATTCAGAAAACTCCAAGTTTGGGATGATGTCTTATCTAGCATTCAAGTTCTGTCACTAAGACTTTAAGACTCATCAATATATTTTGTTGACCAGTTACAATTAAAAAAAAGAATCGTCAACCATGGTTAAAATGACTTAACAGTGAGCAAAGTGGAAAACCTGGAATCCAAGTCCAGCTTTGTTCTCTATTTATCTAATGGCCCCATCTCTGTTAGTCCTCAAAAACATAATATCCTCTCCTGTGCTTCATGACAACTTTTGCACCTGTCATTATTTTGTCCTGGGATTCTACACTAAAATGATGAAGAAGAGGGGATAAGTTTCATCCACATAGTAAGTCTATTGTTTATAATTGTCTGACCAGTGATCTCTTCTTTGCAAAGGAGTATTGAGTCTTAATCTAAGTCAGCAGTACATTCAAGTGAACAAAGGCCACAGGCAGAAGCCTAAGAATGCAAAGTCTGAGCCTGTAGCTGCCCTGCCTCACACCCTGCCTCGCCTATCTAAGATAAATTTCCTTTTTCAACCTACCTGTAAGATACTTACTGACAAAACATCTATTTTTCCATTTCAAATTTTTGGTGACCCAAAGAATGAATATACAAGCTGAACAGTCCAAATCTATATAATGGGATGGACCAAAGACAGCAAAAGAGACAATTATGTTGGACACCAACTGTAAAGGAAGCATTTAAACACCACCTTTTACAACAAGCTTTCTGGTACTCAAGAAAAAAAAAAAGAGAGAGAGAGAGAGAATAAAAACTATAGTTTCATGGTTCTCACTGTTGTATAAAAAGAAACTAACCAGTGCATGAGAGGGAATATGTTTTCCTGACACTGCATTAGAAAAGGAATTCAAAAAAAGCTTTTATTACATGGCTGTAAGAAGAATTTGTCACTCCTCTGTTGAGTAAAATAACAGATGATGTCTTCAAACTGGCTTTACAGAAGCTAACCCAGCAGCAGCCTTCACACAGAGGTCCTGGCTAGGGAAAGAAGACTACATTTCCATTCGGTAAAGGCAAATGGAAAGTGAGCGAAGCCAACAGACTCTGCAGGCAGAAAGAGACCAAGTCAGGACCTTTGAAGGGCTGTTCTTGTTCTGGTCAGACCTCCCTAGTGTCCCTTACACACAAGCTTCCTGAATTTCATTCTTTTGCTGACTTCTATTTCCATGACATGGCCTTTCTGTTTTGGATGTCTGAATGTTTACTCCCAGTTCCTTCTCTTTTTCCTGCTTTCCAAATTCTAAGTTTCATCTCTTGACACTTTTCCAAGAACGGATCTGCCCTCCTAAGACCATCCCGCTTGACAAGTCCTTGGATCTTCCTCCTTCAGGCCTTGCTCCAGCCAGGGACACAGACAGCTCAGGAGACATATGGGCAGCAAATCCCTGTGAGGTTTTCTCAAAAAAGCAATCAGTTCAACTGCTCTGGGAGAGGACTGCAACAATCAATTCCAGACGGAGCTTTCTGGCAGCACCAGGGGTGCAGCTATTCCGGTGTGGCTGACCGAAGCAAATTCCACCAGCTTTTGATATGAGACATTCCAGTGGTACAATTGACATTCTGTTAGGGTAGTTGTGGGATCCAGCTTATATTTTCCCAGATGATGGGGCTAGGTAGACTGCAAAACATGCTAAAAAATACAGTCACAACTTTCTCAAGAAAGGTTTAAAGTTTCTTCACAGGTCAGGCAAATTGAGTGACTTTAGAACATGGAAGAATGTCCCGTTTCAGTTGCTTTTTTCTTAGTTGACTAATATCTAGGAAATTTCTAATAAAATTTAAAATATACTTGCAAGTCTACCCATCCCTCTGAAACCACATCCCCTTTCCATCTGTTGTTTCAGTCTTTTCTTAGATGTAAATGTTATTCTTTAGCAATTGTTTTATAGTCTTTCTCCACTAACAGTTTGTTAGTTTTGTCTTGTTTTGTTTTGTTTTATGCAGCAGGGTCTCACACAGTCAAGACTGACCTGAAACTTTCTCAATAGCTGTCAGTGGTCTTTTTAATCTTCCTGCCTCTACATCCTAAGGGCTAGAACTGCAGGCATATGCCACCAAGCCTGCTTTCCATGTTACTGAAGACGGAGCACAGCATCTACTGCCGTGATAGGCAAGCACTCTACTGACTGAACTGCAGCATGGACATTTCTACTAAGCTTCACGAACACTTTTTCTACCATCCTATTTTCCTAATTCTTATTCCAGATGGAGCAGCTAAACTTCGGTCATACTGCTCCATTACAATTCAGCTAATAACTGCATTGCATAGATGTTTAAGCTGTTTGGATCACTTGGGACATTTTCCCACAAACAATTTAGGAGAGTCAAATGCATTAAGTGAAACCCTCAAATATTTTGCCAAACTAACTTTTTGCTATGATGGTTCCCACATACACACTCACTAGCCACATGTGTAAACTCATCTTCTCCACAGCCATGTCAATGCTGGGAAGATGTATGTTTCCACATCCTATCACAAAAGGTGTAGAACGATATGTGTTCAAGCATTTAATGAACAGATCAGAAACATGTAACAATTGGCATGATTAGAGAGGTGCTGGTCTGCACCTCCTCTTTCCTGTTTGCCTATGGGGACTCTTCATTGCTGTCCATTTTCAATGTGATTCAGATGTAACCACTCATAAGGCACAATCAATCTCAAGAAGGCCATGTAATCTGGTATAGTGGGGCAGACAGCTACTGTTGGAGTGGTGGCACCGCCTTCTCCCCTGGGACTCTGGTGCTGTGAACACCATGGAATCCGATCCACCTTCAGAAGTATTCAGGGCTGTTTTGGCAACAGCTGAGGTAATCCCTAAAGGAAGAGTGATCCATAAGATTGTGTCAGACTCAGCAGAGAAAATAGTCAAAGTAGAACATCTGGGTTGGTCTTTGTCCTAAGGTTAAGGCTCCATAGGACTGTGATTTCTGGTTCTATAGTGTAAGAAGATGGTCTTGTTCCGAGGACCATGCTGGTGGTTGAAAAGATGACGTGCGAGAAGAGGTCCCCAGGTCTTCTAGGAATGGTTCTCTTTCTAAAAACAGGCATAAAACAGCACTGTAAGCTCATGACCATCATATATACCATCTCAACATTCTTCTCAGAATGTGCACGCTCAGTGATGGACATTCTACAAAGCAAATAGAAATAAAGCTTAAAATCTACTAAATATCCTTTATGGGGGGGAGTGATTTTGGCATTATAGTTTTTAAGCTATTTTGTTCATATTGCAGTTTATATCATACACATTTTATTTATTTATATTTATTTCATGTTCATGGAAAAAAATGAAAACATAAGGCAAAAAAAAGACAGTGGAATAGATTTAAGTTGGAAAATTATTATGAATTTATTTTCCAAATTTTATATGAATTTGTGTAGAGGGCTGAATAATAATTCTGCTGCTTACCACTGAAGACAGGCATGAGAAGCCATAAGCAGTGAGCACAAGCTTAATTTTATACACCTTATACAGCCAGAAGGCAAAAACTAGAGATATTGAGAGCAAGTAGGAGCCAGATAAAAGATGTTACTACAACCAAAAGCTGATTTCAATACTTCTTTCACAAAATGTAAAAATTAATAGAAAATTTGCATAAAAGGAAAGTATGTGTCTTTACAGGAAAATACAAAATGCTAAATACAAAATGAGTGAAAGAATTAAAACAGTTATGTTTTGCCCACCTCCTCCCTCCCCTACTCTATAATAATACATTCAAGTAAGTACTGTCAACAGATGACAATGCTACTAGCTTAGGGACAGCATGGTGGCAAAGCTCATTGTTCCTCTCACCAAAATAATTCCTGAGCTCTGGAGGAATGTCTGGCAGTGTGATGGAGATGTGAGTGACCCACCTTCACCGGGTGTCCAAACTTATCATCATCTGTAGCCGAAGACCCTGCCATACACTTGATGTGTATGCTGCCACATGTGATATGCCAGCTAACCTGGCATGAATCTACTCAAGGCAGCCAGCTGAATATGTCTATGTAGGGTAGATACAGAGAAAAGAAATAATCAGATAAACTCAGAATCCAGCCTATCGTGCAAGGTCTTAGGTACCATAAAAATAAGAATACAATGCAACTAGTCTAGGTTTAAGAAGACTTAAAGATGAATAGATGCATAACTGTTAGAGCCTGGAGCTGAAAATTAGACGTAAGAAATAATTGAGAGACAGTGGAGAAAATGAGCATGCTCTAAATCTTACAGCTACTGTAGGATTACTGTAAATCTCCTTAAGACTGATAATAATATTGTTCTTTATAAGATATTGCCCTTACTCCTTGGGGATGTATGCTGAGGTCACTAAAACGGGGTGCTGTATGCCAGCAAATTAATTTCAAGTGTTTTGACAAAGAATGTTACTTTTTATGTTTTCCTAGACACTTGAAGCATTTTGAGGTAAAGCTTGTAAAGAAAAAGAAAGATGGATAAAAAGAAACACATTGTTCCTACCACTGATAGTATCACTTAAGTGCCATTATCAAAAATATTCTGATATACCGAAAGGACAGAAAGATGTTTTAAAAAATGAAACATGTACACACAACTGGATCTTTCTGGATTTCTTAATCAAACTGAGAGCCATCCAAATCTATGGATATCTTTTTTAAGCCAGTGTAAGTTCTATAACTATAAGATAAAATATTTTAATTAATAAAGCAAGTGTAACAAAAACAAAAATCCACCATGCTGGGGTACTCCATTAGGGTATAAAAATGCTATTTCCAGCCTTTTATACCTACATGAAATAACCCATAATATCTTCCTCTATCTTTCAGGTTTGGAGAAGTGTAGCTGAGTAAGTTTTACTAGCTCTTATGCAGATATTTTGTAAGCCAACTGGAACTCAAATCTGAATATCAGGCATACTTTTCCACTGAAAACAGATATTTTATTAATTTACATGTTTAATGTATTTTTCTTTTACTGAATAAATATTTTTATATAATATATTCTGAGTGCAGTTTCCCCTCACTCTACTTCTCTTAGGTCCTTCCCACCTCCACTCCTATCTGGATATACTTCTTTCTGTCTCTTATTAGAAAAACAGGCACATAAAGTATAAAAATATATAATATAATATAATATAATATAATATATACAACATAATAAGTATAAAAACCCAAACCAGAGTAGGACAAAAAAGAAAAGGAAGAAGGAGAAGAGCTCAAGAAAAGGTATAAGAAACAGATATGAAGGCAGAGGCACAACCATTTGCATACTACAAAGGCCATAAAAATATAAAAAAATGGAATCCATAATATATATGCAAAGGACCTGTGGGAGGAGCATTAAAATAAAAAAGAAGAAAGCAAGCAAGGAAGCAGTCAGGAAGTTCCCTGACACAGCATAATGAGAAAGGGAACTTTCAAAGATGTTTTTGAGTTTTGTTTCTATTGGCCATCTACTGGTGGGCATGCAGTAGTTTGGTTTCTCAATGAGATTTCCCTAGGAGAAAACTAAATTTTCATTTGAAAGTAGTTATCAATTAGAGGTGGCAGAATTCTGGGTTAGTGGGCTTGCATCCATGTCTCCTATTAGTATTGGGATACCATCTGGCACAGATCCATATGGGCACTGTGTGTTCCCTCGGTCTCTGTCAGTTCGTATGTGCACCAGTCTTGCTGTATTTAGAGGCCTGGCTGCATTAGTGTTCTCCATGCCCCCTGGATCTTATATTCTTTATACCTTCTAATCTATAGAGTTCCCTGAGCACAGGTGGGAGGGATTTGATGGAGACATCCTACTTAAGGCTGAGTGTTCCAAGGTTTTTCAGTTTCTGCATATTGTACCACCATGGTTTTCTATTTGTTCCCATCTGATAAAAGAAGAAGTTTATCTGATGATGGCTGAGCAAGGCACTGCTCTATAAGCATGGCAGAATGTCATTTAGAAAACTTCTTATTGCTACTTTAGTTTAGTAGAACAGTAGTATATAGTCTCCTCCTAGGTCATTTGGATATCTAGTTTCTTGGGTTTTTGGTCACCCAGACAGTATTGGGTATTGGTTTTATCATATGATGTGGGCCTTAAGTCAAATCTTATATTGGTTGGTTACTCCCACAAGCTTTGCATCACCATTGCAACAGCACATCTTGCAGGCAGGTCAACATTATAGATCAAAGGGTTTATAGCTGGGTTGATGTTTATGCTTCTCCTTTGGTAAAGTACCTTTGAGTACCCAGAATACTACTTTGTAGGAATAAAGGGTCTAGGGAAGCACCAGCTGGAATTCTACTTATTAAAATTTTGTAAATATTGTCTTCAGAAAGAGTGCCTTGTGTCAGGTTGTAGGTTCCCTATAACCTTGGGAACAGCCTGCATGGTTTGGGCATTCCAATGGAATCACTTTGGTCAGCAAGTCAATTAGATATAACCCATTTTCATTACTGGAAGCTTCAATTGATGATGAGAACTGTCCAGTTGGGGCTCTTTTTCTCTATTTGTTGGCAAATTATTTTAGACTCTTTCATATAATTTAGAAAACTTCTAGTATATCACATTTCCATCCTACCCTTCAAATGGCCCTGATTTTAGCTGTCTCTCCCTATATTTCCTCCCTTGTCCTCCTTTTCCATCTCTTTTCCCATTTGATACTTCAATTCAAATCTACCTCACCCCTCCTCCAGCTACAACAGTCCTCCCTAGGAAGATCTATCCTTCCCAGCTACTCCTTTACTCTATTCCTAACCTCTATGGATTGTAGCATGGTTATCATTGACTTAACACCTACTATACACCTTTATTAGTTAGGGTTTCTATGGCTATGAAGAAATGCCATAACCATGGAAACTCTTATAAGTGAAAACATTCAACTGGGGCTGGCATACAGTTGCAGAAGTTTAGTCCATTGTCATCATGGTGGGAAGCATGGGCATTCAGGAAGACATGGTAATGGAGATGGAGCTGAGAGTTCTGCATCTGGATGAAAAGTAAGCAGGAAGAGAAAGTGACACTGGTCCTGACTCGTGCTTCTGAAACCCTCAAGCCAACATCCAATGACACACTTTCTCCAGCAATACCACATCTACTCCTACAAGGCCATACCTCCTAATAGTGGCACTCTGTATGAGGCTATGGAGGCTATTTTTATTGAAACGGCCATGTTCCACTCTCTGGCCCCATAGGCTTATAGCCATATCCTAATGAAAAACTGCACTCAGCCCAACTTCAAAAGTCCTCATAGCCTATAATAGTCTTAACATAGTTTTAAAAGTTCAAAGTCCAAAGTCTCTTCTGAGACTCATGGCAATCTCTTAAATTGTAATCTTTTGTAAAATCAAAATAAAAAAGCAGATCACATACTTTCCACATACAATGACACTAGATATATATTACCATTCCAAGAGGGACTGGATCAAATAAGAAAATACTGGACCAAAACAAGACCAGCTGGGTGAACTCCAAACTCTGTATCTCCATATATGATGTCAAAACGCTCTTCAGATCTCCAACTCCTTTCAGCTTTGTTGACTGGAATATACATCTCACTACTCGGCTCTTTCAATTCTCCCCTTTCTCTTGTATTCATTTCAGTGTATCTGTTTTTTTGTTGAGTTCTTTGATCCATTTGAAGTTGAAGTGATAAGTATGGATCTGTTTGGATTTGTCTACATGAAGCAATCCAATTTGACCAGCACCATTTGTTGAAGATGTTGTTCTTTATTTTTCCACCTTGTATTTATGGCTCCCGTATCCAAAATCAGATGTTCATAGGTATGTGGGTCTTTAGTTTGGTTCACTTGATCAACATGTCTGCTTTAGTGTCTATACCATGCTCTTTTTTATTACTATTGCTGTCATACAACTTGAAATCGGGCGAGGTAAAACCTCTCATACTTCTTTTATTAGTCAAGATTGTTTTAGATATTCTGTTTTTTGTTTGTTTACATATGAAGCTGAGAATTGTTCTTTCAAGATTTGGTAAGAATTGCTTTGGAATTTTGATGGGGATTGCATTGAATCTGTAGATTTCTTTTGGTAGGATGGCCATTTTTTACCATATTAATCCTACCAATTTATAAGCATAGAAGATTTTTCTATTTTCTGATATCTTTTTCAATTTCATTCTTTAATGTATTAAAGTTTTTTTATCATACAAGTCTTTCACTCACTTGGTAAAAGTAACATCAGGATATTTTATATTTTTTGAGGCTATTGTGAATTGTTTTGTTACCCTGGTTTATTTCTCAGTCCTTTTGTCATTTGTAATTATTGATTTTTGTGAGTTAATTTTGTATCCTGCTACATTGCTAAAAATGCTTATCAGTTGTAGGAAGAAGTTTCCTTGAGAATGAATTTTTAGCATTGTTTATGTATACAATAATTCATCTGCAAGTGAAGCTATTTTGAGTGCTTCCCTTACTGTTTGTATCTCCTTGATCTCCTTCGGGTGTCTTATTGTTCTAGCTAAGACTTCAAGTACTGTATTGAATCAATATGGAGAGAGTGGACAGCTTATTTTGTTTCTGATTTTAGTGGTATGAGTTTCTCCTCATATAATTTGATGTTGGCTATAAGTTTGATGTAAAATTGCCTTTAGTATGTTTAGGCATGTCCCTTGTATTCCTTATCTTTCCAGGACTTTTATCATGAAGGGGTGTTGGATTTTGTCATAGGCCTTATTTGCATCTAATAAGATGGTCATGATGGTTTTGTCTTTCAGTTTGTTTATATATGGTGAATTAAATCTATCAGTTTACAAACATTGATGCATCTCTGTACCTGTGAGATGAAGGCTATTTGATTATGATGGATGATCCTTTCAATGTGGTTTTAGATCAGTTTGCAAGTGTTTTATTGAGTATTTTTGCATCTATGTTCACAAAAGAAGTTAGTTTGTAATTTTCTTTTTTTGTTTTTCGTATTGGGGGGTGGGTATCAGGATAATTGTGATGTCATAAAATGAATTGAGCAATGGTCCTTCTGTTTCTATATTGTTCAATAATTTGAGGAGTATTGGTATTAACTTTACTTTGAAAGTCTAATAAAATTCTGTGCTAAAAACCATTTGGCCCTGGGCTGTTTTTGGTTAGGAGACTTTTAATTACTGCTTCTATTTCATCAGGAGCTTAAAACTCTGTTTAAATTATGTATTTGGTCTTAATTTAACTTTGTTAAGATTTATGTATCAAGAAAATTGTTCATCTTTTTAGATTTTCACATTTTTTGGAGTACATGTTTTTAAAGCATATTCTTATAATTCTCTGGAGTTCCTTCATGTTTGTTGTTATATCCCCTCTTTCATTTCTAATTATGTTAATTTATATATTCTTTCTCTGCCTTTTAGTTAATTTGGGTAAGGGTTTGTCAGCCTTTTGATTGTGTCAAAAACTCCAACCCCTTTATTTCATTGGTTCTTTGGTACTGTGTTTTGTTTGTTTCTATTTTATTGATTTCATTCCCGAGACTGATTATTTCTTGTCATCTCCTTCTTTTCAGTGTTATATTTTTCTTTTTATTCTAAAGCTCTCAGATGTGCTGTTAAGTTAGTAGTATTTTTAAAATTTTTAAATTTGCCTCTTAAAATTAGTAGTATTTTTAAAATTTTAAAATTTGCCTCTTAAAATTCATGGATTCTCACAAATTTGTGTATCTTGCATAGTCATTTTCATTCAATTCTACAAAACCTTTTATTTCTTTCCTGAGTTCTGTCTTTACCCATTTTTTTTTATTCTGTAATGAGTTACTCAGTTTCTATGAGTTTGCAAGCTCTCTGTTATTGATAATCAGCTTTAGTGGTCAGATAGGACACAAGGTACAGTTCAAATTTTCTTGTATCTGTTGAAGCTTACTTTGTGTCTGAATATGTAGTTCAGAAGTAGTTCTGAAAAGGGAGAACTTAGGGGTCCAGAGGAGGAAGGAAAGCATGGTGTTCCACAAAGGTCTACTTAGTCCCCTTGGGAATGGGGCCAGAGAGTAAGTAGAAGGCACAACGACAATCAGCTACAGAGCTGAGGATCAGACTGGGCACTGAATTTGGAGGAAAGAAGGGAGAGAGTAAAGATCTGAAGCTTGCCTACCTGCTTGGTAGGCCTTCTTGCTTCTCTGAAGAATTTGACCAGTGGGTTCACTGGGAAAGCCAGGTGAAGTTGGGGGCTACACTAAAGGGGTGTGTCAAGGGATGGAAGGTTGGAGAAGATCTCAGTGGCCTGCTGGATATGGTGCCAGAGATGTAGGGGAAGCCACAGAACGTCTTTTGCTACGGAGGTGGGATGAGACTTGGGGGTCAGATTTGGAGGAGAGGACAGAGTGTGAAAATCTACAGATAGCCTACCTGCATCCCTGGCTGACATGGCCAGTGAGGTCCTAGGGAATGAAACTGGATACTTATTTCAATTGCTACTTGGCCCTGTCAATTGGCCTTAAACATATCTCTTGAATTCAGATGAACACTGCCTCAATAATAACCACAATTCCTTCCATATAACATATTTCTTTACTAAGTTGCTAAGGCAAAATATAGAGATAACCCTTCATTCCTTTATTTGCCCCCAAACTACATCTACTCTATATGCAAATTGATTCTTTTTAACTGCCAAATATACACAAAATCTGTTTCTTTTTTTCTTGAATCAAGTGCTTCAGTCTTCATCAAATCCTGAGTCTCTCACACATA
This sequence comes from Acomys russatus, assembly GCF_903995435.1. NCBI lineage: Eukaryota > Metazoa > Chordata > Mammalia > Rodentia > Muridae > Acomys > Acomys russatus. The sequence continues at coordinate 64,521,764 of NC_067138.1, read as the reverse complement.
CATATTCATATACTTAAACACATACATATATCATATACCTATACACATACAATGGCAGTCACTCCCAAGTGCCCACCATGTATTCAGTGTGGGGCCCCTGAATCCTCTCTGTATATGTCCATTAAGTAGATCTTTTTTCACCATGGAATTATCTGCTATTTCATTGCTATCATTTGATCTCTTAATGGTTGTCACCTCCCCTGAACCTAATACAGTAGTCAGTAAGATTCATAAAATCTTCTTTCTCTCCAACTCCACTCAATTTCCCCAGATCGATGACAAGCCAGGGCACAAACTTCCTCCTGGTCTTCAGACAGCAAGCCTCTTCTCACTCCAGGCCTTTGGGCACTTGGCTTAATACTGTTCTTAGATCTTTATAAAGATAGATCTCCCTTAACGTACTTAATTCTTCACTTGAGTGTCTTCTCTGAGAACTCTACATACCCAGTACAAAGTGCCCACAGCACTCTGAATTGTCTTTATTAAAAGTTCAGTAGGGCTGGCAAAATGGCTCGGCTGGTAAAGGCACCAGTTCACATGACTTTGATCCTTGCACCCACACAGTAGAAGGAAAGAATAAACCATGATAAGTTGTCCTTTGACCTCTACATGTGTCATTATACATGTACACACACACACTCACACACACCAAACACACATATTTTTTAAATTAAATAATATATTTCAAAATATCATGTTCACCTATTTACTTGGTGGTTTTCCCCATCTTTCTTTTCCCTTAAATAGAATATAAGTTATATAAAAGTTGGAATATAGTTTGTCTTATTTACAATTTTTATCTTTTGTTCTGAAAACAATGTCTGGCATTATTTTCAGTAAGTGTTCAATAAATGTTGTTAAGTGGATAAATAAATAAAATATTTAGTGGCTTTTAATAACTTTGACATCTCTCCATGAAATAATATTTACCTATCTAAGTTGCTTTTCTTTGAACCCAGTCATATGCCCTACTTTGTCAGAGCCCCTCCTGTATTGTGGCATAATTACCTATGTCAGTCAGCTTTTCATCACTATAACAAAATAACTGAGACCATTAATTTATAAAGAGAAAATATTTACTTTGGCTCATACTTTTTGGAGATCCAAGTTTATGTTCAGTTGGTCCCATTGTTTCTGGGAAGCAGCACATGGAAGCAAGAAGAAACCAGAAAGAGATGCTCTTCAAGACACTCCTTCCATAACTTAAGGCCTTCCCACCAGGCCCTGCCTCTCAAAGGTTCCACCACTTGCCAATAGCACTTGGGAAAAGCCTGTAATGAATGAATTCTAAAGAACACTTAGTCCTAGCAGCCAACATAGAGAGCTTATATATTTGCTGTAATTCATGTTGAGTTATCTATGCAAAGGATGCTCTAATATTGCTGAATTTTATTATGTTTCTAGTCAACAAACATACCTAAATCTGTTCCACATGAGCTGATACCAGCACAAATCCACTAATCTATTTTTGTGAAATTGACTTGAAGCTAAAATCTGGGCCTTATTTATGGTTGCTAATTTCTCCCCATTATTGGAGTGTCCGTCAATATTCCTGTCTGCTGAGCCATTTAAACTAAGTCTAACAACTGTGGGGCTAGTAGATCTTCCAACATTGTATGATATGCTATTTGAATAAAGATTCAATTTTATCTTTACTCACATCAGTGAGAAAAATACTGAAAACAAAGAAGAAAAAACTGTACTCCATTTTGCTGCAGATTTAATTATCAAGTGGCTCATCAATGTATCATCAGTCTTTGGTTAAATAGATTTACAAGTTTATCTAAAGTCAATTTGGTATCTGCTAACACGTGGTCATGTGCTTTGCTGAAACTGAGAAACTATGAAATCCAAATACTCGTCTCACTCTCTGTCCTCCCTATCTGGCATCTGAAGTCCTGCATTCGAAAATGTCTTTGTCAGGTCGGGAGCAAATTTACATCAACAGAATTGAAATTCATATTAATCAATTCAGTGATAGCAGAAAGCATGATGGGTGTTTTTCTTAAACAAGTATAAGAGGGATGCCAAATGCATGCTAGCTCTAGGCAGAGATGGCTGCTTAAGCTGAGTGGTGAATGAGAAGGGACATAGCCAAATGGGAACATAGAGGAAGGACTCAACAGGAAGAGAAAAACCACGGTTAAGACATTATTTTAAATAAAAACATAAGACATTTCAGTACCGTTGGTATACCAGAATATATCAATTTGTTCAGGACTAAGATACATGGGAGGGGTGGTTCTTCCATGTTTGAGCCATAGGGTGGGGCTTCTGTGGCAGGACACAAACGTGTATAGATTCTCATTCTGAATGGTTTATTTCACTGCTAGAAAAGTTTAAATGAAGAGAGAGATTAAAACTAAGAAGGAGAGTGGTGCTAGTTATCTATCTAATAATGAGAAAGCATGAATTAAACCAGTGTTCTGGGATGGACACTAGAAATGTAAAATAAAATATACTGTTATAGTTTGCAATGTATTGCTTTGATATTTTAAAAAAAAATCATCTGACCAAAGACAACCTGAGGAGGAAAGGTTCCCTCTGGCTTGTTCATTCTCAGTACATTCCATCACTGAGAGAAGTCAGAGAGCAAACTCAAAGGTTGGAACCCGAAGGCAGAAACTGGAGCCGAGTCCCAGTAATGTTGCTTAATTGGTTTGCTCTCAGGCTCACCTTCAGCTACCTTTCTTATACCTCCCAGGACCATCTTTCAGAGATAGCACTGCCCACAGTGGACTAGATTCTCTCACATAAAATATTAATAAAAAAAAATGCCCACAGACTGGCCTGCAGGCCGTCTGATGGAGGCATTTTCTCAAGTGAGGTTCCCTGTTTCTAGATGACTCTAGCATGTGTCAAGTTAACTATACAAACTAGCCAACATATACACTAAAGAGGTATGATATGTAAGGCTCTCTAGAAGACATAATAGACACATGAGAGGGATAATGGTGGTTATCATGGTTAGGTATAAGTGGGAAAGAAGACAAAATTAGTATAATCCTGCAGGAAAGAAGATGCTGGCTCCAATGTTGACTTTTGGTTTATTGTTCTTTTTTTCTCCAACCACCGGAAGTCCAAAAAGATTAGTGCTTGTCTGTATAGTTTGAAAGCATCTTTCTCAGATAGAGGAGTGCCGTGGTATTCATAAGTAATCAGGAGGTAGTCACGTCTGTGGCAATGAATGGGGATTAATGGCAATTAAAGCTCTGCGTCAGATTTGAATGTACATTTGAAGTTCCTAAGTAGTATGTGCTAACAGAAAGTGTCTAGCCCCACTTCCGGAGTCAGTGACTCTATCGATGTGCTAAGGGCCCAAAGTTTGTATGTTAGCTAGCTCCGCAGATGATGCTGACAGCCACTACTTTCACACAACCCTTTGAGAAGCATAACTTTAAATGAAAATAGGGGTTCTGAGACAGCAAGAAGAAATGCCCTTAGAAGCAATAGCTAAAGACTTTTGAAAGAAACCATAATGATTGAAATATCCAGGCACCAAATGAGAATTTGATTGACACAAAAAAGAGGAGGGATTGGGAGATTGAGAATGTTGCTTGTTACTGAAAGGTTAAATATAAGCTGCAGTGCAGGCTTTGCAAAGGTTTATGCCTTTGAGATCTTTACCTTCCTCATGTCAGTAGGCCTACTGGGTTCATAAGCATGTCTTGACTCACTGAAAGTGCTGCCGAGTCTCGCCTTAACAATTTGTGTTATGTGTTGCTCAAAAAATAGTAACAAATTTCCTTCATTTGTGAAATCTGTTCTGTGTTTTCTAATATAGATGAAGCAAAATAATGAAAAGTTCCCATTAATCTGCAGGTATCTCTAAGATAGTTTTGATCATTTATTGCTTCAGAATATTGGATAAAAAGTAAAATTCTAAGAAATAATCAAACGAGCAGGATGGACGCAGACCAATGAACTGAGGCCTCAGAGGAGGTAGAATAAGTATCTTCAAATATATCCAGAAGGGCTGTCATGGTGAAGACTAGATTTGGTCTTCATGGCAATAAGAAGCCTGGGAAAAGAGTGGGAAAAACACCTTGCAACAGACATGTCACCAATCCAGAGCATAGCCATGTTCAGCCAAGCTTAGCTCCATGTATGAGAAAGGCTGTGCTTTCCCTGCCTATGGCTTTGACAGACTAGATGATCTCCTTGGGTCTTTCTTGTTCCTGCAGAGGAGGTTTGTGCCCATCATGGGCCTTTTCTCACATGCCCTCAGCATCAAAAGAAGCACATCAACTATTCTCAGGTTCTGTCACTTACCACTTACTCTGTTCATGACTTCTCCTCTTCCTACCTCAGTGCTTCACACATTGGTCATTCGTCCATCCCTAGACAATGAAAATTGTAACTGTGCTCTCAAAACTTAACTGAAATAGTTTTTGAGCTATTAAACTAACACACACACACACACACACACACACACACACACACACACACACACACACGTGCTACTTATTAGAAGATATAGGCTTTTTCATAGCATCTTGAACATGTGCTTGCCTTTTCTTTCCTTAATACAGATTGGTGTGTGCAGGCCCAAGGTGTTCATCTGCTGTCCTTTGTTGCTCAAAACCGTACTTTATTTATTGTGCTCATTTCTTGCATTTTCTAACAGCTTATGCTTTACACATGTCAGTTTCATTGCACATAAAAAGGCCTATGGTGACTCAGCTGTGAGTTTAGTTTATCTAATTTATCTAACTGTATTGTCATTTCTTAGTGTTAAATAGCAATAAGGTGACCTTTGCTTCCTTATATTAACTATATTTTACATCTTTCCCCATAATCATTAAGGTGTTTTCCACATACCTTGTAGACAACAAAGTCTAAAAGTTTAGAGACTATTTCAAAAACATGTAACTTAACACATGGATGTGGTTGATATGTTTGTTGTTCATTTTTATCATTATTTGCTTTCTGTCCTTCTTTTTGTAGCAGTCAGGACAGGTTAGGTTTGCTGCTATAACAAAGGATAAATAATCAGGCAAAGCTGACTTAGGGCTCAAGATCTCCGCAGAGTGGCAGTCATGTGCTGAGTTAACACTGCAAGTGCTTTAACCTTTATTGCACCCTCTAGAGCAACAGAAGTTCCTATATTTTCTAGGGTTGGGAAGAGAGAGATGGCAACTAGAACACTGAAAATGAAATACTTCTACCAATGTCCACACACATTTGTTGACCCAAGCAGTTAACATGGGTGTATATAATCTAGCAGATTTCCTGGACAGAAGTAAGAAGTAGAGAGGAGTCAGAAATGACCAAATACTGTGATCTCTCACAGCGTCCTTCACCATGTAATTTATATTTCCTCTCCCACACAGTTCACAGAAGGACGAGCATCAGATTTTACATTGGGCTAGGCATCCCTGTTTACTCACATAGAGTAGATCTTTTACATTATTCTAGTTGTCAGTGTGTGTAATAGATAAATACACACTATGAGCAATATGCAGATATATGTGCTTCTACACAGTGAGGAGGTCAGAACAACTGAACATCTTTTTACTGCTCAAAACTTGTTTCACTGGGACACAGGTTTTTTTTTTCATTGTCTATCATGTGAACAGAACTACATTATTCATTTTATCGTGAGAGTTTGCTATTTCAGAAATTATATAAGATATTTATTTATACTAGAATTTTCATTCTTATTGTGTTTGTGATTTTGATAGAATCTTGTGCCTCGATTCTTTTAATTTAATCTGCCAGGACACCTATTCTATGATTTTTTTCAGTATGTAGTTTATTTTGATTCATCTCAGAAATACCTGGAGTATAGAACTGTGCAATTTCTCAATGAGGATAAATGAGAAAATATTTGCTGTGCCTCTGCTGATAGCATTTTTCTTGCTCTGTATGATAAACTTGTCTAGACCACAAACTTTATGAAGATGCTTCACCACAGCTCTAAGACAACATCTTTAGATGACCTGGTATTTATTATGCTTGGAAAAAATCTTTTATTCTGAATAAATGTTTGTGGATTTTCCTCTTACCTGAAATTTCAATACATTACAAGAAATGTATACATGTTGCTTCTTATCAAACGCCTGTTACCCACTTGTTCATTTTGAGCTGTGGAAGACATCATCAAACTTCCGCTGCGTAGAGCTTCATAACTAATATTTTAGCACTATGGGCACATGGTCTATTAAAACCACTCCTTTAGTCCACAATCTTCCTCATTCTACCTCTGTCTTCCAGGCTAAGATGATGACATGGCTTGCATACACGACCAAAGGAGTCTATAGCCATGCCCCATGGGGGAATGTCATTTTAACCTGAAGATGATAATAAAACCGGAACTGATAGGTAAGCATAAAAAATTAAATAGAAAAAATAGAAGCAATGACAAGTGAGTCCCATCATAAAATATAATACAGAAAAATTCATGAAAGTAAAAGCTTTGGGCGGAAATTATGAAAATAAAAAAATTTCTAGTTAATTTTCCTTTCAAAAAAGGATATAAATTAATCAGGAATGAGAAAACACTGTTTTCCATAGATACCTCTGAAATCTAGTTTTTGTAAAATTCCATACTAAATTAAATGATCCGTAACACCCTGAAAGACCAAAATTATCAGGAAAATGGAACTGATTTAAAGAAGAAATGTGTTATTTGAATAGCCGTTCATGTATTAAAGAAAGGGAATTTTAATTTAAAACCTTCCCACAGATAAAATTCAAGCCCAGATGGCTTCATTTCTGAATCCTACAAAAACAGTTTTAACTAGAGAAGAGAACATTCCAGCTCTTAGAGACCCAGAATTAACTCCTTGCTCAAACCAGGCAGAGATATTACAAAAAAAGCAAAACTATGGATCAATTTTCTTCACGAACATACATGTAAAACTCATATTGTTTTTAAAAATAGCAAGCAAAATGGGGCTGGAGAAATGGCTCAGCAGCCAAAAGAGTTGCTGATCTTGCAGAAGACCCAGGAACTATTTACAGCACCCACACAGAGGCTCAAAATTGCCTGTAACTCCAGTTTCAGAGGCTCACACACCCTCTTCTGGTCTCATTGGGTACCGGGAATATAAATGCACGCAAAGACACTCACAATCATAAACTAAAAATTGTAAAAATAAGAATAACTTTGACAAAAAACATCACTAGACTTGAACACTACAAAGTATTAATGAAAAGTAGCATTAGTGGACTGGCAAGATGGCTCTCTCATCAGGTAAATGACTCCTCAGCCAAGCCTAATGATCTGAGTTTGATCCTTGGGACCCACATGGTAGAAGGAGAAAACCAGGTATACAAGTTGCTAAGTTGTTTTCTGTCTTTCATACTCAAGTCATGATATATGCATGTGTACATACAAACATTCACACATACACACATGCACACACATACACACATGCACACATGAGAGAGAGAGAGAGAGAAACATGATAAAATAAATATAAAAATAATACATAAGAAAACAGTATTTTTTTTTAAATTGCTGTGATAAAAACCAAGACCAAAGGAAATTGGGGAAGAAAGGCTTATCTCATTTTAAAGCTTATGCTCCATCATCCAGGGAAATCAGGGCAAGAACTCAAGGCAGGAACCTGGAACCAGGAACTGGAGCAGAAACCATGTGGGAATGCTGCTCACTTGCTTGTTCCCAATGCCTTGCTTAGCCTGCTTTTTAAAAGCAACCAGGACCCCAGCCCACAGTGAGGTGGGCTCACTGATATCAATCACTAATCCAGAAAATGCACCACAGGCCTACATGCGGGTCTATCTGGTGGAGGCATTTTCTCAGGTGAGGCTCTTCAAGTCCAAAGGACTCTAGCTTTTGTCAAACTGATATAAAACTATGCAGCAGAGGGAAGGAGGAAGAAAGAGGGTCATCTCATCTTACATGTTAGACCCCGTCACTGACGGAAGTTAAGGCAGGAATGTGAGGCAAGTGCTTGAGGCAGAAATCTCACAGGAACACTGCTCACTGGCTCACTCCCAGCTTCACATGAAGCTCCCTCTTTTATACAGCCCAGGTGCCCCTGCCTAGGGATGGTACCACGTACAGTCTCTTTCCACAGGACATTAACATCAGTTAAGAATTAAGAAAATGACCTCCAGACTTGCCCACTGACTAACCTGACGGAGACAATTCTTCAACTGAAGGTCTTTCACTCCCCAGCATGTCAAGCTGACAAGCAACACAAGCCATCACACCTATTAAGAAGCTCTATTGGAAATTTCATATACCATATTTATGGAGTAAACAATATTTTTGAGATAGCATTTCTTAACAAATTGACCCATAGAATTACTGTAATCAAAACCAAAATACCAGATGGCTTGTTTTTAAAAATTGACAAGTGTATTCTAAAATTAATGTGAAAAAAATTTTTATAAACCTAAAAGCAGCCGAACCAAATTTGAGAAGAAAAACATTATAATAGTTACGCTGTTTGGTTCTGAAGCTTGGGATGTAGGGCCAGGAATTTCTCAGAGAGGGATGAACACCGAGTCAGACATATAGAGCAGTTGAACCACATATAGACCCTGGTAAAGTCTCATGCTTCTGATAAACTGGTCCCATTAAAGGTGCCAATATTAACTAATACAAATACTTGTAATAAGCATATTCAGGAAATAAAATATTAACATAAAAAAATAAAAATAACTATAACTCTTAATGTACTTGAAAAATCATAAATTAAAAAGTATAGGATTTGTAGGAGAAAGAATAGGGGAATATCATGACTTGACAATTGAGGTGAATTTCTTGAATTTTAGATGAAAGAGTATATCCCCAAAGGAAACATGAAATTAGACTTCAGAAAGATAGCCTGAAAGAAAATATTAACAATATGAATTCTTTCCCAAAGATCTTTTATCCACAACATATAAAGAATAGAAAATATTATAAGATAGGAAGGTCTCCCATGCTCATGGCTTAACATACTAAAAATGGCTATCTTACCAAAAGCAATAGACAGATTCAATGCAATTCCATCAAAATACAAACACAATTCTTTACAGACATTGAAAGAGCAATTCTCAACTTCATATGAAAAAAAAAAAAAAAACAGAATAGTCCAAACAGTACTGTATAATAAAAGATCTTCTGGAGGTATCACCATTTTTTATCTCAAGTTGTACTATAGTAATAAAAACTGCATAGTAGTGGCATAGAAACAGACAGGTGGATCAATGGAATCAAGTCGAAGACCAAGAAATAAACCTACACACCTATGGACACTTGATTTTTGACAAAGAAGCCAAAACCATACAACAGAAAGAAGATAGCATCTTAAACAAATGGTGCTGGTCTAACTGGGTGTCTATATGTAGAAAATGCAAATTGTCTCTTATTTATCACCCTGCCCAAAACTCAAGTCCAAGTGGATCAGATACCTCAACATAAGACCAGGAATCTATTAGAATAGAAAGTGGGTAAGAGCCTTGAACTCATTGGCACAGGAAACAACTTCCTGAACAGAACACCAACAGCATAGGCTTTAAGATCAACAATTAATAAATGGGACCTCATGAAACTGAAAATCTTCTGTAAAGCAAAGGACACTGTTAATGGAAGAAAACAACAGTGCACAGACTGGGAAAAAGATTTTCACCAACTCTATATCCAACAGAGAGCTAATATCCAAAATACATAAAGAACTCAAGAAATCTGAGAAGAACATCATGACGTTGGGGGCGGGGGTCTGCTTAAACTACTGCACCAACCAAGGATAATACATGCAGTAAACATTGAAGCCCTACTCAGATTTAGCCAATGGACAGGACATTATCCACAGCTGTGTGGAGAGTGGAGACTAACTCTAACATGAACTCTGGTGCTCCGTATTTGACTACTTTCCCTTGGTGGGGAGGCCTGGTGGCACTCAGAGAAAGAATAGGCAAACTTCCAAGATGAGACCTGATAGGCTGTGACCATATGGTGTGGAGACAGAGAGAGGAATGGGAGGATACAAGTAAGGGGATAACAATTGAGATGTAATCCGAATAAATTAATTTTAAAAAGAACTCAAAGAATTAAACACCAACAAGCCAAATAATCCAATTAAAAATGGGGTACAGGAGCTAAGCAGAAAATTCTCAACAGAGAGATATCGAATGGCCAAGAAGCACTTTAAAAAATATTCAACACAATTAAACACATGCATTACAGGGTCATACACACAAAACTTAAATGAATTACATTTTTTTAAATAGTTGGGGTAGGAGTGGGGTGCACTGGAGAATGTCTGAGTAGTTTTGAGGACCTGGGTTCAGTTCCTGGCACCCCCGTGGTGGCTCACAGCAACCCTTAACTCCAGTTTCAGAGAATCCTATGCCTTCTTCTGGCCTCTACAGACATTCCATTCATGTGCCAAGTACATATATGCAGGCTAAAGGCCCATATAGATCAAATAAAAGTAAATAAATATTAAAATGTTTTTAAAGTAGAGGATAGCAGTAATATTGCTCAGTGAATTAAAGAGTTTGATCCCCATGGCCCACATAAAGGTAGGAGAAACCAGCTACATAGAGTTGTGGCATATACACCACCACTACCCCACACATACACAAATATCAATAATAATAATTGTTATTATTAATAAAGAAATGAAAATAAAGTTTTCTTTGCAAGTAATTAAGAAAGCAAAATGAAAAAAAAGGAAGCAAAATGATTACGGCATGGTAGCAAGTGCCTTTAATCCTAGCACCTGGGAGGCAAAGGCAAGCATGAGTTCAAGGCCAGCCTGTGGGGATTAAAGGCATACACCGTCACACCCAGCCTTCCCAAAGCCTTCACTTACCAGGAAACTGGGACAGAGGGGAGGCATCCTATTGGGAGAGAAGCATGGGAGAATAGCAAAGTAGAAGGATCCAGAGGGTCCTAGAAACCTACAAGTAGAACATTATGATAGGCAGATTTGGGCCCAGGGGTCCCACTCAAACTAAGGCACCAGCCAAGGACAATACAGGTGGTAAACTTTAAACCCCTACCCAGATCTAGCCAATGGTCAGAACATTCTCCACAGTTGAGTGGAGAGTGGGATATGACTTTCTCACATACTCTGGTGCCTCACATTTGACCATGTCCCCTGGAGGGGGAGACCTGGTGGCACTCAGAGGAAGGACAGCAGGTTACCAAGAAGAGACTTGATACCCTATGAGCATATACAGGGGGAGGTAATCCCCCTCAGGAACAGTCATAGGGGAGGGGAATGGGGGGAAAATGGGAGGGAGGGAGGAATGGGAGGATACAAGGGATGGGTTAACTATTGAGATATAACAAGAATAAATTAATAAAAAAATTCAACATCCTTAGTCATCAGGGAAATGCAAATCAAATGATTCTGAGATTACCTCTTACACCTATCAAAATAGCTAAGATCAGAAACTTAAGTGACAGCACATGCTGGCAAGGATGTGGAGAAAGGGGGAACACTCTTCCATTGCTGGTGTGAGTGCAAATTTGTACAACCACTTTGGAAATCAATCTGGCACTTTCTCAGAAAATGGGAACAGCTCTACATAAGACCCAGCTATACCACTCCTGGGAGTATACTCAAAAGCTACTCGACCATACAACAAAGACATATTCTCAACTATGTTCATAGCGATGTTGTTCATTACAGCCAGAAACTGGCAATAACCCAGATGTCCCTCAACTGAAGAATGGATTAAGAAACTGTGGTATATATACACAATGGAATACTATCTAGATATTTAAAAAAAAGAAAATCATAAAAAGTGCAGGCAAATAGATGGGTCTGGAAAGCTCATCCCAGACCCAGAAGAAAATGCATGGTATATACTCACTTATAAGCAGATATTAGCCACATAATACAGGATAACCACATTATAATACACAGACCTAAAGAAGCTAAATAATGAGAAGAACCTTAGGGAGGATGCTTATCTCACTCAAATTGGCAAATAGAATAGACACTGTAAGCAGTTGAAGAAAGAGAACAGGATATGAGTCTACCATAGCCATCCTCTAAAAGACTCCACCCAGTAGGGCATCTAAGCAGATGCTGAGACTCACAGCCAAATTTTGGGCAGAGCACAGGTAGTCTTATGGAAGAATGGGAGATAGAAGGACCTGGAGATGACAGGAGCTCCACAAGCAGACCAACAGAGCCAACAAATCTGGCCTGTATTGTGGGGTGGTGGTGCTGCAGAAACTGATGTACCAAACAAGGACCATGCATGGAGAGAAGCTAGGCTCCTAGCTCAGGTGTAGCTGATAAGTAGCTCAGTTTCCCTGTAGATACCCTAGTAAGGGGAGCAGCAGCTGTCTCTGCCATAGACTCTGTTGTCTGCTGTTTAATTGCTTCTCTGTGGCAGAGCAGAATTGCCAGGCCAAAGAGGAGGAGGGTGCAGGCAGTCCTGATGAGACTTGATAGGCTGGAGTCAGTTGGTAGGGGAGGAGGACTCCCCTTTCCTCAGAACTAGGGGAAGGGAGTGGGGGAAATAGAGAAGGAAGGGAAAAGAGGGAGGGAGAGTGGAACCAGGAGTAGCTGAGGGAAGGGGATACAATTGGGATATAAAGTGAATAACTTATAAATAAATACATTTAAATTTAATAAAAGAAGAAAAACACCCATTGAAAATTGGCAAAATATTAGAACACTTCAGAATAAATCAAATGGCCAAAGAGGAGCTTGTAACTTAAGTTTCAGCACTAGAGAAATGCAAATTAAATCCATTTGATACTATTATATGCTCATTAAAGTAGCCATAAAAATAACAAGGTGTGTGGTGGCAAAAACGTCAAACACTGAACACTTTCATGTCTTGCATGGGAAAATGGAAAATTTGTTTTATGAAAATGTTTGGCAGTTTCTTATAAATATACCCTTGTCATAAAATCCAGCAATCCCAATCCTAGGCTCTTACTCAAAAAAAAAAAAGAAAACATTTTTTTCTGTGCAAAGACATACGTCTCTCTCTCTCTCTCTCTCTCTCTCTCTCTCTCTCTCTCTCTCTCTCTCTCTCTCTCTCTCTCTCTCTCTCTGTGTGTGTGTGTGTGTGTGTGTGTGTGTTAATCTTTAAACTGGAAGCTATCAAAATATCTACCAACAGTGATTATATAAACACAGTATGGCACACCCATGTAAAGGAATACTGCTCATCAAGAAAGAAGACACAACATGGCCACATTTCTAAAATATTATGTCCATCAGACAAAACATGCACAAAGTTATTTGATTTAGCTTCTATGACACAATAAGCTAGACACTCTATAACAGTGGATTCCTACAGTTGGTGTGGAGTGGGAGAAGGTTGACTGTAGAAATATACATGGTAATTTTTAAGTAATCATTTAATTAAAATTACTTGTTTCTTAAGTTTTGTGGCTATAAAGGATCTATACCTAGCTTTAAACATCCCTTAATGTAGGTGCATTTTTAGGGCAAGTAAATTTCATTCCAATAGAGTTTATTTTGGAAGTGAAAATAAAATGGCTAGCTTGCCTAAATAAATGATAGTAAAATGCAGACAATTTAAAATAAACATTGGAAAAGATCAAGTCATCAATGGCCACTTGACTTGTAGAAATACCAAAATAACATCCTTGGGCTGAAGTAAACAACATCAGACAAAATTGTGGATCTGGAAAAAGGAATGAAGTTCATGAAAACTGTCAACCATGTAGCCAAGTACAAAGGATTATACTTTGGGCTTGGGAAGACAGTTCAGTGCTTAAGAGCACCTGTTGCTTTTGCAGAGAACCAAGGTTCAATTCCCAGCACCCATATAACAGTCCATGACTATGCATAACTCCAGGTCCAGGGAATTTGACACAGTCCAAGCATACACTCTGTGCATATATATACATGCAGGAAAACTACTCACATATAAAATAAAATTATTAAATCCAATTTAAAACATTTAAAAATATTTTTTGAGATTATAATACAGTCACATGTAAGTTCCTTTGTTACTTTCCTTCCTCCAAATCCTCTTTGCTCTCTTTCAAATTTTGGCCCTCTATTTTAGTAATTGTTACATACATATATAATTGTATATACGTGTATATACACACATAAGTGTATATTTATGCCTGGATGCATAGATACAAGATGCTCAGTCTATATAATGTTACTCCTATGCTTACTTTCAGTGCTGATCATTTGATACTGGATAACTAAATTGATGTGCTCCATCTTGGGCAAGACCATTTCTCCCATTCTCAGCATTTCTTAGTTGCCTGTAGTTCCTTGGTAGAGTTGAAGTCTTTCCAACATTCATATTAGCATGTCTTCTGGTATCTCCTGTGTTCAGCTCATATTTATGCTGTCATGTTGGGGAGCCTTTATGGGTGTGTAGCTTCTACTATTCTTAGGAGACACACTCTCACAACAAATTCCATTTCTCTGGCTCTTACAGTCTTTCTTCCCCATCTTTCACAGTGATTCCTGAGCCTTAGGTGCAAGAGTGTTTTGTAGGGACTGAGACTGGTGTCCATAACTCTGAACTTTGATTATTTGTGGTTTTCTGTAATGGTCTTCGTTTGTTGCAAAGAGATGTTTCCTCGATGAGAGCTAAGGACTACATGTATCTATGGGCATAGAAAGCTAAAATTAGTCTACCACATGACCTGGCTATGACACTCCTTGAAACGTCCATAGGAATCAACATTTTAGTTCATAGATAGTTTCTCAGCCTTGTTTATTGCTGCTTTAGTCACAATAATTAGAAAAATAGAACAACCTGGCTGTAGAACCTCTATGAATTTTTGTTAGATGCCATTCTTCATACGGCGTCAATGAAGATTTATGGATGTCTTTTTTTTCTGCCCAAAGAGCAGAAAACCAGCCTTAATTTTTCTCTGCATCATGCACACCTTATATATTTATAATTTTAGGACTGTATAATGCTTGTGAGAAACATCACATTGTAAGAAATGCTTGTGTTTTCAGAACAAAAGAACCAGACACTGACATTGGATCAGACCTGACAGGATTCATTCCTCTCAACATGCTGGACACTGACATTCTGTATCCTTCATTTCCAGCACCAAGTGCTTCAATTGCTGTCCTCAGCCAGACAAGACAGGTCCCAGCACACCTTTGAAGAAAGCTTCCAATTGCAATTGGTCCAGCATTTCAGACTGCTCCACACAGGACTCCAATTAAACCTGGAATTTCTCAACATTTAGAAACTGAACCACAAATGCTATTCCTAGCTTGTTTAACCATTTCCTAAATTGTGTTCGGGCCCTTACAAAGGTATTATTCATCCCAAATCAGCCAGAAGAAACCTTAAAAGAATGACAACCCATTTCCTTTAAGGGGGTTGGGTAGGTTTTTGGTTGTTTTCTTGGTCTATAGAGGGTTATTTTCAATGGGAGTTGGTTACAATTTATTATTGGTCTTATTTAGAGAGAAAAAAGTTGGACTCAAGGATGTCCCTCTTTTCCTTTATCTTCCATTCTTAAGTTTGGAGATAGGGGTTAAAAAGAAAGAAGGGGAATATAGAAATATATAGGGAAGATATTTAATTTAATTTAATGCCTCAATTGTCACTCACAAGGTTATTTTTAATTCACTGGTATAGATTTTTGTATATAGATGTAAAATAAGTTTAATTTTAGATACAGTGGTATAGAATTCAAATGTAAGATTATTCTTCACACACATTAGATATATTTCTACTCTAATATGAGGTATTGTAGCCATATAACTCAATTATAATACAAGGTTTATTTTCAATACTTTGAAAGTGCTATTGCAGACTGCTTAGGATAAATAAGATATACAAGTTAATTTTTAGTTGGCCAAATCATGATCATATCAATTGCTAGTCTATTTTTATCACAAGAATATAGAGCTTAGGTACAACAGATAGATATGATTCTATAGAAAGATAAGGTAAAATAATTACAAAGGGTCTTTAAAAGCCTCAGAGACACACAGAATATGGCATTTTAAAATGTTTTTATTGTTTTAAAGATTCACTGACAATAAGACAGGTTAACTTCTGGCAACACCCATGCTACCTCAAAGAGCAATGAGCATCAAAGAACCTCCTTATGGAGATGGCTTCAAATGTGGCAAACAAGCCACTTGGCAAAATGTCTTCATTTCCACCACAGACACAATTCTGCTTTTAAAAGGGCAAGCTTGGATGCAGGCAGAATCAACAATCAAACTCTGCCAAGACAGTGTAAGCAAGTCCTCAATAGTCCCTGCCACACAAATATGGTCTGTCAGATATATTGGGCCAGAAGGCTGAAGATGATGCTCCAATGTGATAGAGAGTTGTGGGTGACTCTTCAGATAGCAAACTGTCTCTGTCATCTTCTCATTTGGAAAGCTACTAACTTGTGTTCCTCGTATATTCAAGTAATCAATCTTATTGCTTCTCAAGTCTCTGATGGGGGTGGAGACCAGATAGTTTAGTTCTACAATGAAGCTTAATTATTTAAGGGATAAGATTTTTTTAGGTCTACATAGATGTTTTAAATTGATAATAATGAGATATGATAGATATTGATTTACATTCAGAATTTGAGATGCACCAAGACAGGAAAGATGTTTTCTTCAAGGATGCCAAATGCAAAGAGCCAAAACACTAAGAATGTAACAACATTTATATATTTCCTGATTTTGTCATGGTTCTTCTTGATGTAAGTAGTTTATTGTATATATGTGTAATAATATAAATATATATAAATAAAAATATTTTAAAAAAGAAAGAACAACCTAATATCCCTCAACTGATGAATGTGCAATGAAAATGTGATACACATACAATATGAGATACTATTGAACTGTAAAGAAAAAATAAAATCATGAAATTTGTAGATAAATGGATGAAACTAGAGAAGAGCATGGTAAGTGAAGTAACCTAGGTCACATGTTATCTCTCATCGGAAGGGTCCTAGCTCCAAATCTTCAGATATGAGGACATTAAGTGAGGTAACTATAGAAATTATGAAAGTAAAGGACCATTTCAAGGGTTGGAGTAAAGGAAAGAAATGGTATTAGCAGGGTAAAAGTACTCTGATGGGGGACTTTAAAAAAAAAGTACTCTAATTAGGGAAGGGAAAATAAATGCAAAAAAAATGAGCTAGGAAGTAAAATAACAATAAGAATGTCTTTGAAAGAAAAATATGTTATTAAATATCTATTTAAATACTTATAATTTACATTAGCTGATACATAAATGTACATATACAACGTAATTAAAATTTTCTATTTGTGTTAGCAATGATCTCTCTAAGAGCCATTGACCATCGAACAAAATCCTAACACCAGATATGAGCTGTTTTTGAGTTATTGGTCAAGGCTGCCTAAAAAATTATAGGCTATTGACATTGCTGTTCAGCTCAGCTTCCCCTCAGAAGTGAAAGGTAAGTCTCTATTGCTGAAAATATTATGCCCTTCAGAAACAGGTTCCAGAGACCTCTGAACTAGAACTAATCTAAATGTTCCCCCTAAGGATTGGATTTTATGGCTCCAGAAGGCACCAGGCAAGGTTCCAAAGGAGCGAAGCAAGCAAAAGTCCTAACCAACTGTAACTCCTATGAACCACAACAGTGACCAGCATAGCACAGTCAACCTAGGGGGTGCAGTAGTGACACACATATCTTGGCTGTAGCCAACAGCTCTCTAATTGGACTTAAGACCTGATCAACAAAAAGGAAATTGTATTGGTACTCGAAACCTATCTAATTACAGAAGTCTAGTGGAGCCATGGATCTTCGAAGAGAATCTGAAACCACAAGTTTATTAAACCACCATAATCCATAACTACAATATGAATATTTCTAAAAAGATTATACTTTGATTTTCCCTTAATTATTTCTTAGAAGTTACTGATCACTTAAAATAAGCTGTAGTGTTGTACTGCAGTGATGAAAACTATGTAACCAAGATAAATGACAAAATGTGTACATATATGGAATTATTTTCAATGGCCCTAATACTTTGTTTCACTCATAGAATATGAACCCTAAGGATACTGGGACAGGAGTCAAAGAACCTTGTTTTAAAAATTCACAGTAATCATGAGAAGCAATACAAATTAGTATGAATAAAATTTATTTGAAGAATTAAAATGGCTCATTGGAAGCAATAAGATTAACTCAATGAAGGCAGGAAAAGTAGAGGATAATGTGTGTGACATATGGTGGTGAGCAAAAGTAAACTCAAGTGATAAACGTACAGATAAATAATTCAATAATTTCATTAATTGTAAAGGATAAAACATTTTCTTAAGAGACAAAGGTTGTCTAGATATCAAAGCAAAATATAAGTACACATATTAAGAAGTGACAAGCTACTGCACAGACTGATTTACAGTAACATAGACACAGTATCTACAAAAGTACTAATCATAACGGGTAGTAGTATCCAAATTCATGTCTTAGGTTCTGCCTCTTAGGAGATCTGACTTAAGGAAAGTTTCAAATTGTCTTATAGAATCCATGAGTCACTCAAAACATTCTGACCTTATTATTGCACCTAAAACTCATCTAATTACAAATAACACATTATAAAGTCATACCAAGACTACACATGTAGGATCTTCCTTTAGGCAAACTTAATACAAATTCCAAAAGCTTCAGCATCTTTGGCCTGGCCATTAACATAGTACCACGATTGGATATTGCTCATGAATTACACACCATTCCTCAGCACACCTGTAGGGTTGAAGAAAACTTGCCCAGAGCTGAGCCTTCTTCCAACTCTAATGAATTCCCAGAATGCTTTCTAATCCTTTCAACACTTGACTCTACTGTCTAATAAGGATGTTTTGAGCAGGTGGGACTGGCATCTTGCCCATTTAGGCTCCTCTAGTTGTAAGTGAACTGGGACTTTGGGATTCTATCAGAGAAAAATCCTTGAGTTCTTTGCTGACTTAACTGGATCAAAATCTCTCCCAGTTTTTGATGGGGAAAGTCTCCACTGGCAAATTATGTGTGTAACATAGACACATGACATGTTCAAGTTGTCTTTCCTTAGAGAAATGTGGGCTTCTGCTACCCTGTTTTATTTTACCACTTAGGGATTTTTGCAGAGCCATACAGTCAAGCTCTCCAGAGTGAGGTAAAGGCAATACTTTCTATTTGCCTATAAATCCAACATCTCTGGTTTCCTTCGGAGTTTTTCCTCCGTTATCATTTGTAATTTTCAGTTTTTATGGCCTCCTCTAGTATTTCTGATTGAGCAGGTCTGTTATTGATGAGCCTTATTATTATTTATCTGAAAATGTTTATAGTTCACTTCTGTTTGATTGGTGATGCTGGGTGTTTTTCACCAGCTTCAGTGAGTTGTAACCAGGCCTATGCTTCATTGTCTCTAATTTATTTTCTGTGGAGGCAAGATACATGATTTATTCTGTAGTAGCATCATGTTACAAATGTTCACAACCCAAGTTTTAGGCACATGGGGATCATTATATAAATATTTGCTGTGTTGTTGTTATTATTATTATTATTGTTATTATTATTATTATTAATTTCTGTGTTACTGGAAACTAATAGAATATTAACATTTTTGTGAGATCTTAGGATTTATGGAATAAATGAGTTCTCCCCAGAGTATTTTAAGACCCACTGAAACTAAGAATCACAACCACTAAGGAATTCCAAAGTTATTCATTTTTCTCTTTGGCCTTCTGGACTTCCATTCCCTGCTAACAGAGAATTTAACAGACTTTCAGCTTCCCTGGTACTGGTCAAACAAGTTTATTCTCTCTTTACTGTGGACTTTCTACCAATCCTGTTTCAGGCTTTGGCCTCCTTGTGCTTCATCTACTAAATTGTTCTTAAACTTCTAAATTTACATACACATTCACAGAGCCTGAGATGCAACTCAGTTGGTAGAATGCTTGCCTAGAACACACAGTTCCCCAGGGTTTGGTTCCCTGCACTTCATAAATCAGACAAGGTGGTGCTTGTCTCTTATCCTAGCACCAGGGCAGGTAAAGGCAGGAGGATCACAAGTTCAGTGTCAGCCTCAGCCATATAGGGGCTAGCTGGGGCTAGATGATAGACACCTTGTTTAAAAATTAAATAAACCCACATAAGTACTCAGAAGCCCTGTTTTCCATATGATTCCATTTCTCTTCTGTAGTCTTTCAGTTTTTGCCAGGCACTTCTCCCACATAGTACTCAATATATTTCATGGTTACGAATGCCAGAAACTAATGCTTTCCACCTGCTGATAGCCTATCTCTGTCTCATGTCTAGAGTAGATGTTTGAATTTCGATTTTAGAGTCTAGACTTGAATTTCTGGTTAGTAATCAGCTCCTGTGTGGCAGTAGGGTAATTTATCTTTTTAAATAAGGCATTCATATACATTAGTATAAAAATATACTAATTCAATAAGAATTAGTTCATTGTTGAAATTTGGGTATGTTGGATCATACCTGTAGTCTCATGCTAAGGTACAAGGATAATCACAAGTTTGCAGCAGCCTGGGCTACATAGTAAGAATTCCAGTATAGCCTTGGCTATAATGAGACCTTGTCTCAAAAAATAATGCTGTTGAAAGAATTAATGGAAGAGTAAGGAAGAGGGAAAACAAATAGGAATAGAAGAATGTGAGAAAGAAAAAATGAGATAGATAACAACAGAGGAATGGAGAACTTACATGGAAGACTTGTTTTCTCTGAGACCAGAGATGGTGGCTGAATTCTCAGGCCATGCTGTAGGCATTGTAGTCCTTCATGAGGTGGTCAGATCTAGAGCAATGCCACTACTTATGTGTCCTGTTTTATACAGCCAGGTGCCTTGGGCTAACACTTTAGAGAGCAAGGCATTTAGCTGCTCAGTTTTTCTCTTCTTACATTCATCATCTCATACCCAACACTGCCACCCAGACACCCACCTCCTGGAAATCTTGGTTTTAATCTAAAAAGACATCTGATATGCTTCTAAAATTACTAGGACACACAGTGAATTGTAGAAGATCACATGAAAAAGAATATATTTGGTATCACTGACTTGGTTTTGAACTCAAGTCTCTGGTGCTCCTTCCTTAGTGAGAATCTAAACTGTTTACCTCTCAGGGCTATTGAGAAGACAAAAGGACATTCCTTCTAGAAAGCATCACCCTACTGCTTTGGTCAGTGTTTAGGAGGAGATCCTTCCTGAGCACTGCACCACAGCTAAGGAGCTGTTGCTATTACTGGGACACACTCAGACTTAGCAGTGCAAGACAATGACACAAGGATCTTTTGCCTGCTTCACAGCATTGGATCTATGCAATAACTCCAAACTCCAGGTTGCAAAGGTCAATGTGTCATAGCTTCTGAGATAGCAGTTCATTGAACTGAAGGCATTGTACTATTTAATTTTAATTTTATACAACCCACAATCACCTAAAAATAGTCTTTATGAGGAGGTGCCTAGTTCAGTTCAGCCTATGGGCACACGCTTATGCGTGCATGTATGCGGTGTGTGTGTGTGTGTGTGTGTGTGTGTGTGTGTGTGTGTATAGCATTGCCTTAATGGTGGGTGACGCAATTCCTTAGTCAGGGGTCCTGAAATATGTAAGGAGGAGGAAACTCGCGTAGAGCATACAAGGAGGTCTTCATGCATCTCTTTTTCTCTGCTTCTAACAGTGGGTGTAACATGACTAGTTTCTTAAGCTTCTTCCTCGGCTGACTTTCCTTCAGTGATGGATTGTTACCTTGAATTGATTATTGCCAAATAAACTCTTTGTTCCTTGCTGTTTTGGAGGGTGGGGTTCAAGACATTTTATTATAGAAATGGAATTAAGAAGTCATGACCTGAGAGAGCACAGGTAGCCGTGGCTCAGAAAGTCTTCCATCATGACAGTAACAAATGACCTTGGACAACAAAGGGTGTTTCACTGGTTGTATGAGGTGAACAGATCAGCTCAAAGGTACAGAAGAACTTCCCATTACCTGTGTCTAGACCCACATCTTATAACAGATAAGCCTGGGTGTCCCTTTGATGGCTGACTTTGCCATTTTCCCTTCAGTGTAAGTCCAAGAAAATCAATCCAAATTCATAGTGACTGTAGTAACCCAATAATAGGTACCCCTCTACTGTGTGTGAGATTTCCAAGAAACATGCAGTTCTCTCTTAACTGGTCGGGCATCACATGTGCTTACCCACTGGGAGCCTTATTTGTTATCATGATGGAAAAGAGACATGGGAATGCGATGAAGGAGAGGAAGAGCCATAATTCCTTGAAGCCTTTTTAAAACCTTCACTCATTTATACTGACTGAGGCTAAGGTCAGGGATGGAGAAATTATTGAGTACCTTGCTTGACAAAGTGAGGACCTGTCAGACATAGTGCCTGGCAACGAAACACATTTGAAGAAAGAAGATTTTTATACGATCTTATGATGGAGTATAGAGACTCAAAGCATCTCTTAATAGAGAAAAGTATTGCTCAGGGGCTGTCTGTGCAATGGCTGGTGGGCAATCACTCTCTCCTGGTTCCTTAACACCTTTGGAGCAGTAGCTTTTCACTGGAAAATACATTCTTTTTGTGAGGTCACTTATGTAGATTCCAGATATGATGGCATGTGTGATTTTGGTTGACAGTCACACATGTGCAGATACAGAACACCTGAGCAGTCCAAGGCCACAGAAGCCCATTGATCTACAAGAAAAAAACCTTAGTTCTTGAATACTAGAAGTGAAAAGACAGTTCTGCAGTTTGTTCTTCAGGAATGCCTGAGAGTACTTGCTGTGATAAAGCCTGAAATGTTAAATTCTCTGCCATCTTTTGCACAGAAATTTTTACTTCCAAAGTTGCCAGGTAAGTAACATTCACAACAGAAGTGCTGGCAGTTGCCGAGCTCTGGGATGAGTGGATGTTCTTGGCTTTTCAAGTGGGATGACCAGTGAGGATTTTAAATGGTGATGAGAAATTGCTTAAGCTAGGAGATCAAAAGTATTACACGTAGATACTGCCTAATATAAGGACAAGGCTGCTTCCAATCTCCCCTTTACCCTCTGGAAACTGTTGAGGGAGTGCCTATGATCTCAGAGTAGCTAGACTTTAAGGAACATATATATAAAGAGACTGGTGAGTGAGGAAGCAGAGGAGAGGAAAGAGGCATTTTGTACTAAGTCTTGGGTCTGTGTCTTTACTTTTTAAAAGGGCAACTTAGAAACTTTTGGACAGGCAACTTTTCATCATATGCCTACATCAGAAGTAAAGGCTGATGTGTGCTTTCTAGTGTTGAAGTAAGCAACAGATTTTATGTTGCCAAGGCTGTGATCTACAGTAGATACAAAGGGCTCTGTCTAAATATGGTGTGGTAGCCATAAAAACACCACCAAACCATCTGTTTTGATGACCTACCCTTCAGTGAAAGTGGGGTGTTGAAGTCTCTCACTATTAATGTGTGGAGATAGATGTGTGCTTTAAGCTTTGTTAATAGTTCTTTTACAGATGTGGGTGTCCTTGTATTGGGAGCATATAGGTCCAGAATTGTGATGTCATCTTGGTTGACTTTACCTTTGATGGGTATGAAGTGTCCTTCCGCTTCCCTTCTGATTAATTTTGGTTGAAAGTCTATTTTATTAATTATTAAAATGGCTACACCAGCTTGCTTCTTGTGACTATTTGCTTAGAATATTTGTTTGAGCCTTTTACCCTGATGTAATGTCTATCCTTGTGTCTTAGATGTGTTTTGTGAATGGAGAAGAATTTTGGATCTTGTTTATGCATCCATTCACTTAGTCTGTATCTTTTTATTGGAGAATTGAGACTATTGATGTTGAGCAACATTAATGACCAGTGACTGTCAAATCTCTTTATTTTGATGTTGGTTACAGTAGAGAGCTTGTGTGGTTGTCTTTTTGCAGTGGTGTAGTTATCTATATCCTGTATAGTTCTGGTTGTAGCTTATCACTTTGTGGTGGAGTTTCCTTTTAGTAACTTCTGTAAAGTCAGATTTGTCTATAGGTACTGTTTGAATTTGTTTTTGCCCTGGAATATTTTGTTTTCTCTGTCAATGGCTATTGATAGTTTTGCTGGCTTGGCATATGTGGTCTCTTGGGGTTTGCAGGACCTCTGTTGAGGCCCTTCTGGCATTTATGGTCTCTGCTGAGAAGTCTGATGTAATTCTGATAGGTTTGCCATTAAATGTTACTGAGCCCTTTTCCTTGCTGCTTTTAATTTTTTCTTTGTTCTGTATATTTTCTGTTTTTATTTTTATGTGGCAGGAAGATTTTCTTTTCTGGTCTATTCTATTTGTTGTTCTGTTGGCCTCTTGTATATTTATATGCATCTCCTTCTTTAAATTGGAGAGATTTTCTTCTATGACTTTGTTGAACATATTTTCTGGGCCTTGGAGTCTGGCATCTTCTCTTTTCTCAGTGTCTTTATCCTCAGGGTTCTTCTTTTCATGGTGTCCTTGATTTCTTGGATGTTTTGTGTCAGGAATTTTTCAGATTTAGCATTTTCTCTAATGGTTGCTTCAAGATCTACGATTGTATCTTCTAGTCCCAAGATTCATTCCTCCATCTCTTGAGGTCTGTTAGAGAAGCTCGCCTCTGTGTTGCTTGCCTTCCTCTCTAAGCTCTCCCATTCCCGTTTTTCTTCTTAGTCTTTATCATTTTAATCTTCAGATCTTGAACCATTTTATTGATTTCTTTCATCTGATTATTTGTATATTCCTGAGTTTCTTCTATTGCCTCTTTTTAGGCTTTCAGAGCTTGAACTGTTTCATTGATTTCCTTCACACAGTTGTTTGCATTTTCCTGAAAATTTTCCAATGCTTCTCTGTAGGCCTCTTTTATGTCTTCCACCTGTTTGGCTGCATCTTCCTGAATTTGATTAAGGATTTTATTCATTTTCTCCATTATCATCTTCATTACTAAGGAATTGTGGTCATCTTCTTGTATTTCAACTGTGTTTGAGTTCTCTGGGTTTCTTTCTGTGGGATAGCTGGGATCTGGAGACACCATACTGTTTTGGGTTTTGTTGTTTATGTTGTCATGTCGGCCTTTAGTTATCTTGCAAGCTCTGATTCTGAGAGGTAGCTTCTGGTGACAAGTGGAGGGAGTCTGAGGACAGATCCACCCATTTTCTGAAGATTTAACTAGGCCCAGAGCTCTGATGTTTCACTGCTCTGTGGTTTCCAGTAGTGTCTCAGATCTCATACCATGCTCTGAGTCTGGTTAGTGTCCACAGTGTTCTGATCCCTGAGATTTTCCCAGGCCAGGAGCTCTGATGCTTCACTGCGGGGATAACTTCAGTCCCATTTACTGAATTCACACAGCTGAGCAATGCCACAGCTCCCAGCTCACAGGAAGGCTCTGGTCCAGGATGTGGGTACTGGTCTTCCTTCCTCCTTGTGTCTCTGGATAGCAGGAGGTCAGACCCGCTGTGTAGGTCTCTCAGCCAGTGATTTCCAGCTCCCCTGGACTGTGGGTCCCAGTAGCGTCTAGGGTCTCAGACCACCCACCAAGTCTGGTAGAAGTGAACACAGTCTTCTGAGCCACCATGTGGCACCAGGGCTTTCTGTGTACTGGCGCAGGATGGATGGAGATGTCTGAGGACACATCCACCCATTTCCTGGGATTTCCCTTGACCAGGAGCTCTGAAGCTTCACTGCCAGGATGATTTCAGTCCCATTTACTGAATTCGCACTGCCAAGTAAGGCCACAGCTCCCAGCTCTCGTGTAGGCTCCAGTCCAGCCTGTGGGGACTGGTCTGTCTTCCTCTATGTGCAGCTGCATGGCAGGAGGTCAGACCTGCCCATGGGCTCATGGTCTGCAGTGTGCAAATCTCTCTCACCCACTGGTCTCCAGCTCCCGAGGTGGTCCATGGCTCCCAGTAGCTTCTAAAGTCTCTTCACTGAAGATCAGATACCATGTATCCTCATTGCCACCATGTTGGAATCCCAAGACCTCAGCAGCCACTGCTGCTGCTGCTGCAATGGTCTGCCCTCCAGGGTGTCAGTGCTCTTCCCGTGTTTAGGAGTGTGCAGGTTTTTGGTAGTTTTTTCTTTTCGAACTGTGGAGTTCTCCTGCTGTAGTGGGTTGGAGAGCTTGGTGTTTCTGGTTAAAAAAAAAAAATTAGTCCAATTCCCTGACTCAATTACTCTGGCTTCTAAACAAGGTCCACGCCACTCTCTACCATCTTGTAATCCTTCGGATCAGTTGACTCTTAATAAGAAGACCCTTAAAGGATGGAAGATATGAGTGCTTATGCAATAGAGTTCTGGAGTATAAAAAGACTAGGGGAAAGCAACAAAACAAAAATAATAAACAAAGTGTTACCACCACCCAAAGATATCTGCCTCTAACACCATAGAACCTATGAAGATGGCTAAATGCCTGATATTAAAGAGCTGATCCTCATGAATTCTAATGGTCCCATTAGGAGCTCTTAAAAATGAGAGCAGGAGAAGGAAACTAAGAAGAGGTGAGACAGCAGCAGTGGGGCAGAAAGAGGCTATATAACTGGCTTTGAAGGTGCTAAGAGGTGACCATGAGCAAAGAAATAAGAGAAGCCCTGAGAAGCTATGAAAGGCAAGGACATAGATTGTCTCCTAAGGCCTCCAGAAAGGAATACTACCCTGCTGATACCTAGCCCAGGGCTCCGTGGGAACTGTGTCAGACTTCTGACCTCTAGAACTGCAAAGCAATAAGTGTGTTATTTTAAGCCATGAAGTCAGAGTAAACTGTGCCAGCAGCACATGAAAATGTATACAGAAAAAACTACACGTGGGAAGGTTACAAATTCACTTTTTTTTTTTTATAACACACAGTATATAAAAGAAATGAGCTGAGGAGGAGACTTGGGAGTGAGGTAGAAGTCTGTCCCAGAAAGGTGATAGGAAGCTTTGCACACAGGAACACTCACTGTTATAATCCTTCATTAGAATTAGATAGAAGGAAGTCAGGGCCTAGTTATACAGTTATTAAAATGATTTCAAAAAGAAGTGATAAGGCTTCTGGGGACTGAGTCAGAGTAGTGTGTGAAAAGAGTGAATCATTCCTTCCTTTGTTCACCCCATTTAATTTTTGGGGAGTCTGGTATGTTTTTAGGTACCATTGTAAGTATTGAGGGTGTGAGAGAGCATATAGCTAACAGTCATCACTCTGTTCTGGGTTTACAGTTTAATAGGCACCCAACTATAAAGATCTGAGTTTAAAATGTATTAGAAGGTTCTAAAATGTCTGAAGAAAACTATGAGGAAAAATGGCAGGTAAGATAATGATTGGAAGGTAAAGTTGTGAGTGTCAGGTGATGTAATGAGTGGCAGGTGAAGTTATGAGTAGCAGAGGAGGTTGTGAGTGCCAGGTGAGGTTATGAGTGGCAGGCATGGCAGGTATGGCAGTGGGCTGCAGATGGAGAAGTGGTGGCAAGTGTAATGGATAGAGAACTATTTCAAAGGGATGTTGGAGGAAAACCTCTCTGGGAAGGTAGCATTTGATCACAGATTCAAAAGAGGGCAGAAACAAGCAGATACTATAAAATGGAACTTACTGGTAAAGATCAGAAGCCACCACAACTGGCAAAGTACACTCATGGTCATCAAATGAGGAGGCTTTCCTGCCTGAGAGAAATAAACAAGGTGTGAGGCCTAGGAGCTAAGGTCAGACACCTGGGAAGATTCCTTGGACAGGCTGCAGATCACTGGAGAAGGCAGCTTTTACCTGAATACAATGAAGGATTCTCAAGCAGAAGAGGCAGAGCTAGAAGGTTCTGCAAATTAAAAGGCCCAAACCTGAGAGCACCCTTACCTCTTGAATTTGTTTAAGCAAATCAAGCATAGATATTCCCACCAAGTCCACCTAAAGAAGATTACTCAGTAGCACAGAGGAGACACAAGCAGAGACGGGAGACAGCATTCAGCTCATGCCTGACTACAATGTGTGCTTTAAATAAAGTCCCGCCATCTTGCCTCCCTTGCTTTCTTCTAGAGTCAAAGAACACAGTAGGTCAGTATAACAGAGAAGATTTGGGTCCCTCAAATAAGGAACATTCCCTGGACAGAGAAAGACAGAGATTACTTTTAAAATTGCAAGTAGAAAATGTCCCACATTAAAGACAGTGCCATATGTTGTCTTAAACATGTCCCTTGTCAAATCCAAGTTTAGGAAAAGACAGTGATTTTATTCCCTAGTGATTATACGATCTCATCAAGGTCTGTTGTTGGTAGCACCTAGGGTTCTGCTCTTCAGATCAAGGACACTGATTTCCTCCTCCTCTATAAAACCATCGTGACTTGAACCCAAGTCAGTAGGGCAAATACCATTGGTAATTTATGGAACAGGAAAAATATTACATTTCATAATAGCATACACCTATATTTGCCCCTCCATTCTCTCTCTGTCTCTGTCTCTCTCTGTCTCTGTCTCTCTCTGTCTCTGTCTCTGTCTCTCTCTATCTCTCTCTCCTCTGTCTCTCTCTCTCTCCTCTCCGCCCTCCCTCTCCTCTCTCTCTCTCTCTCCTCTCTCTTCTCCCTCTCCCTCCTCCACCTCCTCATCCCCTCTCTCTCGCCCCTCCCTCTCCTCCCTCTCCTCTCTCCTCGCTCTCTCTCTGTGTGTGTGTGTGTCTAGCATTTCTCTGTGTAACCTTGGCTGTCCTGGACTCACTTTGTAGACCAGGTTGGCCTCGAACTCACAGAGATCCACCTGCCTCTGCCTCCCAAGTGCTGGAATTACAGGTGTATGCCATCACGCCCAGCCTCCATTCCGTTTCTTAATGATCGAATGAACATAAACTCATCCTGAAGAATATGATACAAATACAGAAATGCATTTTGGTAGCCACAGGAGTTTGAACCACGTATTTTGCCTCTCTGAGGTTCAGCTCATCACCTATAAATTGAGGTATCAATGTGTTACTGTGAGGAGGACAGAAAATGCATAGGATACATGAGAACTCTCTCCTGAACCATTTAAGACCTTTAAAATGGAAGTGCTGCTTTTATCATACTAAAAAGAAAGTTGTTCTTGGTGGGGTCAGGACAA
Source organism: Acomys russatus (assembly GCF_903995435.1). Lineage (NCBI taxonomy): Eukaryota > Metazoa > Chordata > Mammalia > Rodentia > Muridae > Acomys > Acomys russatus. The sequence goes on along the minus strand of NC_067138.1, from coordinate 64,492,858 downwards.
AGAGCTTGCAGAGGGAAGAGAAATCTTGGGAGGCCTCTCTGTGACAAGCTGGAGACCTACAATAGGGAGAATTCTGGGGTGACTATAGCTGAGATTCCTAGTAGCAGGGGTCATGGGCACTGAAGAGGCCACCCTCTAACTAGACTGGACTCCTAGTTGGAGGAGGGGAACATCAACCCACCCACAAGTCAACCTGGCCTACAAGATGTCAGAGATAAAAATAAAACAGAGATTGAAGAAACATCCAACCAATGGCCAGCCCAACCTGAGACCCACAGCATGAGAGACAGCCAACCCCTGTCACCTTGCTATGCTCACAGATGGGAGCCTAGCATAGCTTTCCTCCAAGTGGTTCCTCCCAGAAGCTGATGGAAACAGATGCAGAGACTCAGAGTCAAACGTTGAGGGTAGTACAAGGAGTCTTGTGGAAAAGTGAAGTGAAGCACAGAAGGGCTCAGAAGGAATAGGAGATCCACAAGAAGACCAACAGAGCCAGCTAACCAGGGCGGTGGGGGCAAGGGTGCTGTGGTGACTGAAGCTCCAACCAAAGACCATGCATGGACTGTACCTAGGCCCCCTATACAGATGTAGCCAATGAGCAGCTCAGTCCTCATAATGGCCCCCTAGTAAGGGGAATGTGGGCTGACTCTGACATGCACTCTGCTGCCTGCTTTTCGATCACTTTCCCCCCTGTCAGGGCTATCTCGCCAGGTTACAGGGGAAGAAGATGCACTCAGTCCTGATGTGACTTGACATGCTGCCGTGTGTAGGGAGGAGGTGGCTCCCTTTCTCCGAGCAATATGGGAGCAGGGATAGGAGAAAAAGGAGAGAGGAGGGAGGGAGCTCTGACTGAGATATAGAGTGAATAATTAATATAAAAGAAAAAGAAAAACCAGAAGTGAGAATCCCACCAGAAGTTGCAAGTGAGAGCAATCGTGCTGAGAAATGGCATACCAAAGGCAACAAACAGCTCAAGGGAAGGGAGTGAGTCAAGTCCTAGTTCCCCACACTGTTCCTGGAAAGCCAGAATGTCCTTGATGAAAAGTCACTCAGTTCAACCTGAGAATGGACAGGCAGTACTCTCTTGTCCTGTCACTTCTTGTGACAGAACACATGCTCAGACATCTTATTATGTACCAGGAGTCCCCTTCAAGCTGATTGAGAAACACAGCCCTGTAGGCACCATTCCAGGCCACAGTGATTTGATCTAGAATACTTGCTAACCTGAGTAGTCTCTACCCAGAAGTGCGCCGAGGGCCAGCACACGGGTTGTGTCTTGTCCTTTACCAGTTCTGCTTTTATGTCAACTACTTACCCTATAGGGACCAATTCTGAAGCTGTATTTCCTCAGCATGACGTCAGCTGGCTACCAACTGGGCTTGGCCAGTGAGAGATAAATTAAACAGCAGGAGAAATACAATAAGGGAAACTGTGAGTACACAATGAATAATGGGAAATACCGGGCCAGAGTGTTTCTCCCCGTCTCTCTCTGCTCAGGGAGGAAGCTGTGACATGGGTCATGTTCCTTTCATAGCTCCTGCACTTACCCAGTGACCCCAGCCACTAAACTCTGGTGGTACTGCACCTGCCATTCACCCTTGCAGGCTGCATCTGTCGCTATTAACCTAGGGTGCATGGCTGCCCTAGGCCTGGCTCTGCAGCTGTCCTTCTTTCTGTCGATGCCACACTCTATACTAACTCATCTCTTCTTTAAGTGCTTCCTTTCCTTCCTGTCTGTACCTTTTCTGACATGGTCTACACTGATCAGAGCTACACCAAGGCAAGTTTAGATAAGCGCAGAGTGGTGCCTCCAGGACAGAGCATCTTGGAGAATGCTGCATACCAGGGTGTTCTGGGCTTTAATTGCCTTAAAATTCACTTTTGTTGGGGACCTAGAGCAAATTAATCTCTGGGATGTGACTGTTTCACTTCTAAACTAGCAAGGTTTTTGAAGACTTTCTGCCTGCTTAATCATTTAATGTGTGTGTGTGTGTGTGCGCGCGCATGCACGCGCACGCGCACATGTGCATGCAGTGGCCAGAAATCAACCTCTAGTATTATTCCAACACCAGTCTCCTTCAACTCCTTTTGAAGACATCCTTTCTCAGTGGCTTACCAAGCAGGTTAGGTTAGCTGGCTAGACATACACCTGTTTCCACCTGTCCAGAGTTTGGATTATGAGTTTATGCCACCATACCCAGATTTTTATGTGGGATCAGAGGATTAAACCCAGGTCTACATGCTTGCACGAGCATATTGCCTACTAAGATGTCTTCCCAGCCTCCCCATTGCCAGCTTTATAATTTTGATGTAAAATATAACTGACAGTGTGCTCAAGCACTCCTGCCAGCAGGACCTATGGTGCCCCTCTATTCAGGAAACCCACACAGAAGCCCCATATGCATCAGAAGGCATCTTGGAATGTCAAAAAAAAAAAAAAACCCAAAGTTCTTCCATATTTAGATGTCAACAACATTAGACCACACTCTCTGGAGATGACCTTACCAATGTACCAACATTCATTGACTAGGAAACTCAGATAACCAAGCAGACACGCTTTCCCTGACCCAGTCTCTATTCCCTGGAGAATACTCTGCAAGGCACTGCCGACATCCACCAATATCACTCCTTTCTGCTACTTCAATAATACATCATTGTTTTAGATATGGGACCTGAAGACAGGAAATAGCCTGGTGTAAGGCAGATTCTATATGAGTAGTCTTCTCCTGGCCTCTTGAGGAAGTGACGGTTCAAATGAGTCTACAGAGATATACTTGAGAGAGTGAGACTATATATGGCATGGGACAACCTTCTCCAAGTTTAATTCTGAAGAAGGGAAATCATTTTGAAGCCAAAGAAACCACGAGTTTTGCAGAGATGGGATGGTCTATAATGACTACATATGAGGATAGCACCACAGAAACCCAGTCTCCATCTCCGTAAGCACATACCTACTCCCACATCCACTCTTACACATGACACTGTGAAATAACATCAGAGTTATTGCCACAGAAGAGAAATAACACAGTGCCATGTATGCAGCAGCTTCACACAGGGCACTTACCAAAGCAGGTATCAAAAACCTAGGCATGTGAGAGGACTAGCAACATCCCTCACATGTCTTCATGCACTACGATCAGTAAAGTCCTACTTGGACCAAGCTCCAGTCCTCTTGGAGAGTTTAGATAGGAGAGGGGAACTACACTTTGCCTTCATGCCAGGAACTGATAGAGGTGCATGTCCAAGTAATCACAGAGGCATCAGCTGGGTTTAATTAGAATCTTATCCAGATAGGACCATGTGAGTATACACACAGGTTACACTTATCACCATAGCCCTTGCTATTGTTTTCACATAAGTACCATTAGCCAAGATTTTATTGCCCTCTATTCTTGTCTATAAAATAATAATCTGGGGTTTATCTCTCAGAGGATAATACCATATCCTCAAATGCAGTCTTTAGGTAGCAACAGCAGAAGAGCATCCAGTGGCAAGCCAGGAAACCAGCTGTCATGAAGAAGGAGAAAATGAAGGAGGTGTGTGGGAGAGCAAGAGAGGGGAGGGTCACCTTTAATTTGTAACTTCTGACAACTTCTGTTGTCCAAATGCTCCCACTAGGGTTGGCTTAAAACTGCCAAAGTAGCATTAATCAATTTGATAAATTCTGGAACAATTAACGATCCTTTTTCACGAGCTGAACAAACCAGACCCTGGACACTATGGGAACTCCCTGCCATCATCTCCAAACATGGACCCAAGCAGGAATCTAAAAAGAAAGAAAGGAGTGAAGGAAAGAAGGAAGAAAGGAAGGAAGGAAAGAAGGAAGGAAGGAAGAAAGGAGGGAAGAAATAAAGAAAGGAAGAAAGGAAGGAAGAGGAAAATACCTTTGTTTAAAACTCACCCACACTCTTCTATTCTATCAAGACCCCTGGGAGGAAATCCTTTGCATTTCAGGGAACCTGAGCCTGTCTCACACAGAGATGATTATTTACCTGTTCTACCTTTACCTTCTGTATGGTGTATCATATATACTCAATGCAAAAAGATAAATTTGAATTTAAAATATCTATGAAAGTGGAATAAAGAGAACCTAAAAGGAATAATAATAACAAGAAAATGAAGGCAAGAGTGAGCTTAGTTCATAGAACATACTGTAGTGGGGATTTCCATGCTATTGAGAAGCCTGCCATAAAACCAGACATGCAATGATAAGGCACTCACAGGAGCTCTTCTCTTCAGGTTCCAGTGGCTCTGGCCATCTGTGAAGAATGATGTCATAAGAGAGCCCTAGTGGGTCAGTCTGGACATTAATGTAACACCCAGGACATCTCTGAACAGGTAGACAATGGATCGAGTGTCCCAGTAGCTGTCTGAGGAGGCATTTGGCAGTCTAATGATGTCCTATTGCCTTATCGATTTGTCAGAACTGCTGTTCTGGAGCAAACCCCAGTCTCCTGGAACAAGCTCACTGAGGGCCTTCCCTGGATGGTAGCTTCATCAAGCCCTCACTAAATCACACTGGCAGCTTATGAAAACCTTGATCCAGCTCTGCACAGACAGTAGCTGTCAAGCGGAATAGCGGCCCATGCCTCCTCAAGCTGCCAAAAAGCATCAGAAAAACCAACTCTTAGGACGTGGGCAGGCAGAAAGGCAAAATAATAATTAAAATGGACATGCATCATGGCTGCAGTGGCTTGTGGTCACTGGTGCTTCAAATAAACTTTGGCAAACCTTGAATGTATTTCTGATGAAACCTCAATACTGTTGCTCACCTAGTTCCCCAAGGGCTGCTACTAGTGAGCAGATTCCTGAGTTTCCAGTCTCCTCTACAGAGGGCTCTTGCTGCCTCTCTCTCTATCTCTCTATCTCTGGCTCGTTCCCCCTCCCCTCTCTCTCCCTCCCTCTCTCCCCCTTTCCTCCTCTGTCTCTATATCTATCATCTATTTATCCATCTACTATCTATCTATCTATCTATCTATCTATCTCTGTGTCTGTCTCTCTGTTTCTCTGTCTCTGTGTGTGTGTGTGTGTGTGTGTGTGTGTGTGTGTGTGTGTGTGTGTGTGTGTGTGTGTGTGTTTTGGCCAAGTCATCCGGATGTGTTTCTGCTTAATCAAATTAGATGGGGAAAAAAATCCAGTGCCTGGCACAGGGCCTGACATTGAGCAATGGGTTGAATGGAAGCTCCATTCCTGTCCCTGCCAGCCATTCCATGCCTCTTGAAGCCTCAGTTATGGCGTTATGGCAAGCCTCTGCTTTTCCTGGGGTTCTGCCTACATTAGTGCCCACTCCCTGAGAAGATGGCCACGGGATTCTATGTCCCACATGATGCCCTCTGCCAGGCCTGGTACATCTCAAGCTTGACAAGCCCTCTCGGCTCTGTACCTTCCTGCCTAGCTATAGCTCCTGAAGCAGTAACATCATCCAGAAGAGTTGATCCTTTTCTCATGCTATGATTATCCGCTTCTTCTTCTTTCTTTCCCTGAATCTAAATCTGAGGGTAGGACATTGTTGTCATTTTGTTTCTGTTGCTGTGATAAAACACTGACCAAAAGCATCTCAGGGAGGAGCGGGTTTGTTTGCTTGTAGTTTACAGTCCATCACCCAGGGAAACCAAGGCAGGAACTTGAGATATGACTGAGGAGGCAGGAACTGAAGCAAGACCATGGAGAGGTGCTGGTTACCGGCTTGTTTTCTCAGGATTGCTCAGATAGCTTTTAAATATAGCCTAGCCCCAGCTGACTCTCTTACATCACTCAGAAAATGAAGAAATTACTCCATCAGACATGTGCATAGGCCAATCTGATGGAAGCAGTTTCTCAATTAGATTTCTTCTTCCCAGGTAAGCCTGGGCCTGTATCAAGTTGACAAAAGATAACCAGCACAGACACTGAGCACAATGCACAGTGCTTCAGGGAGACTTCACTCACTAGACACTGGCTCACCACTACACCACTTCATGGTAGTGAAACAAATACCCACTGTTTAAAAGATCCCATGTGCTGAAAAACAAAATCAATAGCCATTGACAAAGCTTTCTCAGTGGTGCTTTCCCAGCTCTCAGGTAAGTCTTCTCTCTTCTGGTCTTCACTCAGGCACACCCAACCAAACTTCTCCATTAAAGGGATCAACAAAGTTAGCCAGGCTTCAGTTTAAAAGTGAAACAATGATCAAGGCTGGGAAGATGCCTTGGTGAGTAAAGCACTTGTCACTCAAGCCTAGTGACCTGAATTTATATACTCAGAAGCTACAAAAAGTCAGGTGCAATAACACTCAACTACTGCACTAGTATCCTTTATCCCACAGCAAGGTGCAAGGTATAGAAAAGAGAACCCTGGAAGCTGAGGACCAACAAGGTGGAAGGGAAGACTTGAGACTCATGGTTGTCCTCTGACCATCACATAGACAGGAACCTGTATTCACGTACAAACATCTTGACATCATCTTGGTATATGCATGCATGTACACACACACACACACACACACACACACACACACACACACACACACACTAATAATGAAGATTATCTTCTAAGATAGTTTTGACATTTTGACAAGAGCACAGAGTTCAAATCAGCAGAGTTTAAAAGCTGGTTCTTTTTGCTACATGCATGAAATTGTACAGCATTGTGTCTCTGAATTTCAGTTTCTTTATCTCTAAAATGGGAACAGTAAAAATATCTTCTCACCAGATTGAGACAAAGTCTAAAAGAGGAAAAATATATGAAAATTCATCATAAACTGGAATCATGATACAATGTCACACATTATACTTCCTTACAGATGACTTGTCAGAGAAATTGTTAAGAGTTTAAAAGGCTTCTAAGGACTCTATAAGAAAAAAGAAAAAGTGCATTTGGAGGAGTCATAGTCTCCAGTGATGGAAAAGGAGCTTGGATAATTAAACTTCTAGGTAATGAGAATTCAATTTCAATAAGATGATTTAAATGCTCTGGAAAACGCCAAGAGCAGGCAGAAACCAAATGGGGGTATCAGTCTTTACTCCAGAAGTGCACTGGTAAGATCTGCAAGTTTTACCAAGGATAGTCCCCAACTCAAGTCCAAAGCTTTAGAAAGTAAGAGTCCTCCTACCTTCAGCTGTCAGAATATAGAGATCTGAGCTCATAAAACAACTGACATGTCAGGGATGGGAGCAGAGTTCAGTCAGTGATGGGAAGAGAAGGAACACACAGAAGGGAGGACACAAATATGCAAAAACAAACAAACAACCTCTGCTAAAAAGGTTTGCTAAGCAAGGAAGAACATAGACACTAAGATCGCAAAGGGCTGAGAATAAATTTCAACCACTTCCCACAAAGAAAAGACTAGTTTGAAATTTTAACCCAGCCAAATTCATTGTTTGCTGAAACAAGCATCAACTGTCTTCAAAAGGAAAACAAAAACAAACAACAGCAATGAAAATCCCACAGGTGTGGTAGCCCATGTATGTAATCACAGCACTTAAGAGACTAATGGATTCAAGGGCAAGTTAAGCTACAAAGTGAGTTTGATGTCAGACTAGGTTACATGGAAAGATCCTATCTCAAAAATTGATTGAAAGTCAAGGAAGGAGGGGAGAAAGAGAAGTGAAAGGTGTATCTGAGTGGGGAAGGATGGAAAGCAAAGAGGATGCTATACTCTGCAGCATATCTTTAAAATGTTTACATATTAAAAATCACTAGACAAAAGGAGAACCAGAATGGAGCATTGCAGAGAAAGCATATAAGGACATCCAAGAAAACAAGTGAAGAATAGGATGATGTGTCTGTTTAATTTATCTTCTTTTGTCTGTGTTGAACACCTAATAAGTGAAAATTTAAGAGGGAAAATATTTCTTCTAGTTTATGGTCTGAAGGGGTAGTTCACCATTGTGGCAACAGGTGAGATCCACCATTATGGGAACTATACAGTGCAGTTTATGGATGTGAGAACATGTAAGCTGGGACTTCCCACATCTCAGTGGACCAGGAAGCACAGTGGACGAGAAACACACACAGAAGGGGGAAGGGAGGGAGGAAGGGAGGGACAGAGAGATAAGAAACATACAGACAGACACACACAAGTTGATTGATTGATAGATGGATGGATGAGTGGATGGATGGATGAATGGATGGATGGATGGATGGATGGATGGATGGATGGATGGATGGGTGGATTGGTTGACTGATCTGGAAGCAGAACTGATCTATAATACCTAAGGCCTGTCTCCAGTGACCCACTACCTTTTCCAATGGGGTCTCACTTCCTAAAACACAGACTCTACAGCCTCCAAAAACAGTGCCACCATCTGGATAACATGTGTTTGAACACATGAGCCTATGGAGAAAATGTCACATTCAAACCCTACAGAGAGGTACCAGCAAATGGATAATAAAATAAATGAAAAACTTCAACTGAAATAAAAAAAAAAATGAGGGAGAAATGAACTAAAAGTACATGGACACAAATCACCTAAATTAAAGAAAAAATAGGTAAATAATTAAATGGAAAAAGAAAATGAATTATTGGTTCCTTTAAGACAGTATTGAACATTTTATTGCATTTAGAATTAAGATTCCAAAGATAAGTAAAAAACAATTCATCCAATAAAAATTTCTCCAAAAAACAGTGGCCAAAACATTCCAAATTATGTAAGAAAATTCAGTTTAAAAATACAAGAAGTCTGATGAATTCTGAGCAATGTGTGTATATTTAATATCACATAAAATTATACTGAATTCTGAAACCCAGGAATAAAAAAACAACAACTTAGAAGTTTCTAGGAAGAAAAAGCACAATAAGTAGAGAGGCCTCATGGTACAGGAGCTGTTTGTTTTTCCACAGATATAATGAAAGCCACAGAGCGATGGAATGTTGACAGTACCCAAAATTTTACAATCTATAAAACTGTTGTTGGAAAAAAGAAGGAAATAAGGCATTTTCACATGAACAGAAGCAGAGAAGATTTGCATCCCAGAGACCCTGAAAAAGATTGGCAAAGGACATTCTGTAGCCGAAGAAAAATAACACAAGAAAGAAATTCAAAGAGCTGAAGGAAAGGAATAAATGGAATAAAAATAATAAATACTGCATAGACATAAATGAGCTTTCTTTTCCTTTTACATTTTCTTCAGAGATGGGTGACTGAGTGAACATAATTGTGTAAGTGCATATGGAGGGATAGTGTGCTTGCCATTATTAATGAACCTATGCCGCTATAGTTTTCCTGTGCTTCAGACTAAGCTGTAGAAGCTTATCGCTGTGAACAGTTATAGATGTAGATTATAATTGCCAGCTACTCCTGACAACACCTAGCCAACCTCAAACATGATGAGCATCAAAGAACCTCTTTATGGACATGGCTTCAAAGGTGGCAAAAAAAGAAAACCACTGGGCAAAATGTCCTCGTTCCTGCCACAAACAGAATCTGCCTAAAAATGGGCTACTTAGATGCAGGCACAGTCGACGGCCACACTCTGCCAAGTCAGGGTAAGCAAGTCCTCAATAGTTCCTGCCCTGCGAACAAGTCTAGCAGAGATATTAGGCCAGAAAGCTGAAGATGAGGCTCCAATGTTATAAAGTGTTTTGGGTGACTGGTCAGGCAGTAAACTGTCTTAAGTAAAATTGTACATTTTGGAAGCTGCTAACCCACACTGCTGGTTCACTCAGGAATTTAAGTTTTACTCCTTCTCAAGTCTCTGAGGGGGCATTGAAGACAAGATAGTATAGTTTTACAACCAAGCTTAGTTAGTTAGGGGACAAGATCATCTTAGATCAAGATAAGAAGTTAAACGATTAGAGTTGAGATAGGATAAATATTGAATCTCATTCAGAAATTTAGACCCAACAAGACAGGAAAAACACTTATTTCAAACAAGACGAACGCGGACTGCCAAGTCAATATGAATGTAACATGTATAGAACTCACTATTCTCATGATTGTCACATGGTTCTCTCTGCTATATGTAGTTTGTTTTATACATGTGTAATAAAATAAAAATATAAAAAAATTAAAATAAAATCTGAGCAAGTTCAAAACTACTGTCAACACAGTCAGCCATAGTGTGGAAAACTGTTGGGATTTTAAATTTATACCTCCCCTCCTCTAGGGCAGTTGCCTCTGACAGAAATTATGTAACTTACAGAAACAATTTAATACAATATATTGTCATCTAAGTACAAAGAAGTGTTAGCTACATTCTTGAGAATATGAAAAGATTTGTATGGTATTATAAAAGTTGTGTAGAAAAATCTTTAGGGCTGGGGAGCAAACGGGCTAAAGATATTAAAATTAGAAAGTGTGGACGAATTGCTACATTCACAAAGTCTCACCAGTGCGACTACCTAAACAGGAGCTTAATGAAGACAACAACGGCCATGCCAAACTGGATAGGGGAAAGACCACACAAGGTGGTCCAGCCTACACAAAGCCTTACAAGCAATTAAGAGATACCAAGAGCAGAAGAAATAGCCGTGTGTGTGTGTGTGTGTGTGTGTGTGTGTGTGTGTGTGTGTGTGCATGTAACAACAACTAATGCAAAAAGAGACCATGGATTTGAAAGAGACCAAAGAAGGGTTATGTGGGTAAGTTTGGAGGGAGGAAATAGAAAAAAGGGTTGATGTAATTATAATCATAAATGTAAAGGAAATAATGTTTTTTTAAAAATCTAAATACACTAGCTTAACTATAATGCTTCTAAATAAAAAATATTAAATATTTGATAAGCATTTTTATGTATAGGAAGGAGTTCTACTAATAGACAAGACCCTCGGGGATGCACTAAGATTCCACAGACCCTCGAATTTCTGAGAGCAGGGTATCCCTCTGCTGGGCTGGGCTTACGTCTCTGAGGCAGTTAGGAGGCTGGTTCTACTGCTGAAGGAGATGACTTTGGCTGCTGCAGCAAACACAAAATGCTCTCTTGATGTTAAAAGAGAGAAAAAACAAGAGGAACCTGGAGTGACTGCTGCAAGCTCTCCCTCTGAAGCCTTCTATGGGCAGGATCTGTCATGGATCCAGAGAGCAAAGCAGACGTGGGGTTTATGAGCTCCCAGCCATAATGCAACAAATCTGAATGGAGAACAGTGACTCTGCAGCCAAGAGACAGCAGTTTAGTGTTTGGCCCAGCTGAGTGACAGCAAGGCCAGCAGCCCCTGCTAAGGCAGATCGCCTGAGTGGGCAATTGGAGAGAATGGTTTCCTGGAACATTTGGGAGCAAATTGATGCAAAAAATGCCAAGACAACAAAGTGGGAAGCCAGCCTGTGTGTTGGGACAGGAGGGACTGTGGGGCTGATGATGGGAGAGAAGCTGCAGGCACCTGGTAAGTGAGCAAGCTCAGCAGCTTAGTAAGGTAAGAGGAGTAGATAATGAGACAGGATGGCACAGGGATGCTCCGGGCCTAGATGTTTAAGTCCTCTGTACTGTGTGCTGGCGGGAAGGCTAGAGACATGCTTTAGATGGGGTGCTATGAACTGAGACAAAGAAAACCATAGAGCTTGTCCATCTGTTTCTCAATCCGCCTTATTTAGAGTATAAAAGGAGTGTGTGTGTGTGTGTGTGTGTGTGTGTGTGTGTGTGTGTGTCTGTGTGTGTGTGTGTGTGTGTGTCTGTGTGTGTGTGTATGCCTGTATAAGCTTGTACAGGCATGTCTACCCCTGGAGACTTTCTTTGAAGAATCTTATAACATTGATGCATGGATAATGTGATACGTATTTATTAGAGCTGGTGACAAGAATCGGGCTTTAATGGAGAAAGTGATTGTTATTCATGGTTTCCAAATGGTTAACTCAATCCAGAGGATTTACATTAAGCCAAGTCATTCCCCTTCCATGCTTGCTGGCCATGATGGATGGAAATGTCAAGTCCCATGAGATCTTGAGCTCACATTTTCTCTCTCCTAGCATCAGCATAGTTTTTATCTACCATTTTGCTCCAAGATTTATTTCAACAAACAATGCCATGGGTACTTCTGTGGATATGAGCTTCGACTTGAGACTGTTTCCAGAGAACATTGTTAGCCCATAACACAGTTTCTATAGCATGCACCAAAAACTTGGTTTTTTAACTAGAGAAGGTAGCTAAGCTTGAATATGAAAGATTTTTGCAGAATTGTGTCTTTTAAAGCTAGAAAAGACTTTGGGGGTTGTAAGAAGAAACCTCTGTACAGGGGTTTGCCGGTGCTAACAATTTTCTAAGTCAATAAGTGACCGAATAAGGCAGAATGTGTAGCGAAGACTGTAGAAGAAATAGCAAGATCATAGATAAAGAAGTCCTGGCCCAGGGTGTTCTAGAATTTAACATCGTTAAATGAGCAGTGATAGAGAAGTAGGCGTGGAGGATGAACTCATTTCCTGTACCACCACTTAATCCTGTGGCTGATCGAGGAAGAAGTGAGGGACAGATATTTTAAGCAAGAGAAATATACAGTGGATTTAAGTCTCGCTGCACTGGACCATAAACTGTGTAAAAGAAAACGGGAAGAGGTGTATTAATCAGGGTTCTCCAGAGAAGCAGAGCCAACGGCATATGCCAGGAGATTACAGACAAGATTTATTTGGGGGATGGGTTCACAGGACTGCAAAGTCTGAGAAGTCCCTTGATGTCCTGTCTGTAAAGCAGCAGAAACACAGAAGCCAATGGTGGCATTGGGTCCAAACCCAAAGGCCCGAGAACTAGGGGAGCTGATAGTGTAACTGCCTGTGCAGGGGTGAAGCCATAGGAGTCGGGAGTTCAGAGAAAAGGTGTGGGCAAAGACTGATTTGCCAGACCACAAACTGGGGACAGGAAACGCACAGGCCTTCTTCTACCTGACCACTCTGTTTCAAGCCTCCACACATTGGATTAGAGTCCACATGTCACCAAGCACACATCTTCTGTCCTGAATGTATGGATCTAGGCAGTAACATTTTGTAGGAACATCCCCATAGGCACTCAGATGACATTTTATCAACTATCTGGGCATTCTTTATCCCAGTCGAGATGACCTATAAAGCAAAATATTAGAGGGGGCTTTTGTGATGACCAAAGTGAGAAATAAAGTCTAGGAAGAAACCATTCAAGAGGCCTTTAAGAGACAGGGGTAGCAGAGTGATGGAGAACAGGAGATAGGAGAAAGCAGGGAAGGACCTGTTCTCTGTGATACTTACTTGCTGAAGACCGTGTGCTCTGAGCTGGGGAGCAAAAGCAGGCAGGTGGGAAGCATAACGACTGCTTGGTTTCAGATGTGCTCGCTTAGACTTGAGCTGAAAACACTGAAGGAAAAACAATGAAATGAAACGGAAAGAATAAAACAGTAGAAGTTTCTAGATGATAAAGCAAGGGATGGACTAGAAAGAACAGAAAGTGTTCCAAGCCGGACCTCCTGATTTCCAGATAAATCTAATATCAAAGTCACCAGGGATTCATCAAAGGCAAGGTATGAGTGCCAGAGTCAGGAAGAGTTTCGATTCCATTCTACCAAAAGGAAGGTACCTTCAAGCTGGGAGTTCACACTTTGCCTCTTATAGGGACATGAGCAGAGCTCGGCTTTGTCCACTTCAGTGCCCCAGCATTCCACATCTTAGGAAGCCTGTAACTATTCAGTCAGAAAAAGGTCCCCTCATCCCCAGGGAGACAGAGCTATGTGGGGAGTGATTTGGTGATCAGTCCAACCTCAGAGGGAAGTGAATTGCCATCGCACACACACACACAGAGTGGTTCTCTCCAAATGCCTGCCAAGGATGGGATGGTTCTCAACCGGATCAGTGTGTGGCTGCCAACAGCTCTTGTGAGGGCCCAATTTTCCAGCAGGAAACGTAACCTGAATTGGAAAACATGACTGTAGGCTGGAAAACAAACAGCTCAAAATATCTGTGTCCTGAAATGAACCATAAGTCATTCTGTTTCCAGAACTGAGTCGACTTAGCCAAAGGAACAGAGGGTCAGGGGAGCTTGCCTAGAGAGAGGAGGAGGCAGGAAAGAGCCACCGATAGAAGGAAGGAAAGAAAGAACAAAGGGAATGGTAAGGTTTTGTCATATGTCAAGAGCTGTGCTGGGTGGTGGTGGGGTTTGTCCACATTCATTCTCCCCACAGCAGCCTGGTGCATGGAGAAGTTGAGTCTCTGAGGTCAATGGACTTACCCAAGACCACATAGATAGGACACAGCAGGTCTAGAATTTAAGCTCAGAGTCAATGACTACAAAGTTAACACACTCTCACTAGAGTCCATTGAACCCAGAAAGAGAAAAAAAGGAAGTGTTCGGAACATCCTGGGAATAGCTGTCATGAGTCCATATTTAATTTTTTTTAAGAGTAAAGATTTGGAAATGGCTGTCATCATCAGTGAATTCCTAGTTTCCTAGTAAGAATCACTGGGTCACTTACATAATGGATGGGCATGGATGGGCTACCAATAGATTCAGTTGGCTTTCTTAGAGCCCTTCCCTTTCTTGTCTCTATTCTAAATTTCCTATTGCCTTCCAGAGCTCCACTTCAGGCAATGTCCAGGCATTTTTATGTGTTATGTTAACACACGAAACTACAAGGTCAAAGATTTTAAAACTTAGTAAATTGCTTGACCCTTAAAGTGACAAGGCCAAGATTTAAACACAAGTTTTTCCAAATGTACATCCCAACTGATTTGTACTGCATAATAGCTGTTTCTATAACACATTCCTACACCCAAGAGATACAAGTGTTCACCACCCAGGTGTCACTTGTATCCACTATGATATTAGAGTGACCACTGATCCATTGATGACTCCATAAAAAGACCTAGAAGGGTATTGAGTGATTATAAGGAAACTATTAAGGTATATTGAACACTGTAGACAGGCAAGTAAGAAGATTATCATTTTAACCATTGATTTTCTTTGTTGAATACTTAAAACTCTATCTATTCATTCAAAGACACTAGCTGAGAAATATTGCAAAGGCAAAACATGGAGTCATTCATTTAAGAGAAACTGTATTTAGGGTCGGGAAGATAACCATTAGGTAAAGTGGTTGCCACACAATTGTAAAGATCTGAGTTCAAGTCCCCACAACCCATGTAAAGGTAGCACAGCAACACACAACTATAACCCAGCACTTTTTCAGCATGATGATAACTGGGGACAAACAAGCTAAAGCTCATAGGCCACTACGCTGACACACACAGCAGAAAAAAAGACATGCTATCTCAGACAAGATAGAGGGAGAAACCTAATACCCAAGGTTTTCCTCTGACCTCCACATGTGTCCTGTGTAAATTTCTATGTAGAAACACACACACACATTAAACATACATTACCATATACATAGAAATAATTTATAAAGGAATTCTTGTTTATTTCTTTATAAAAAGCCAGTGCTAAATGCTAAGCAACTATTCAAGGTCAGGTAGATAGAAGATAATGAAGTGCCAATGAAAAAAAAAAAAAAAACTAATGGGGGAAAAAAAGCAGCTTGTCTCCAAGCAATGAGACCCATTGCAGAATTTTTCCTTTTCCTTCTTAGAATAATAGTAGAGAAAGGTCAACACAATGACTAAGTGTCTCTAATTCATAATCAGACAGTAAGAAGTTTTCATTTCTTCTGCAAAGGCCCCATGGCCAGTGGGGAGTGAAGCATAGGTGTACATTCCGGAAGTGGGATCTAAGAACTCGTAGAACACACCAGAGCAATGTAGCTGGTATCTAATACCGAAGACAAAGGGAAGACAGAGAAACTAAGGCTGGTTTATCATACCTAACTTGTAGAACAGTAATAGTGTCTGAGCCCATTTAGCCTGCTATCACAAACTGCCATAGACTGGGCAACTTAGAACTCCAAGAACCTTTTCTCACAGACCTGCAGGCTGGGAATTACAGGATCAAGAGCTGACAAATTTCTGTGCCAGATGGGAGCTTTCCTCCTGCTTCATACGGTGCCTGTCTAACAGAAAGACAAGGTAAATGAGCCCCTTGGGCCTCTTTTGTAAGAGAACTCGTCCCACACATTAGATCTGTGCCTCCCAAAGGCCTCCTCTCTTAAGATCATCGCCCTAAGGACTAAATTTCAGCACGCGAAATTGGAACACACAGGATGTATGAAGTAGAGTTTAGAAGGCGCGAATATCGTTGCCAGGAACAAGACCGAACATCAGCTCCTTCAGTCCAGTGTGTGTAGCAAACCTAGGGACTCAGCGCCACAGTGTTCCCACAGATGGCCGTCATCTCCGTCCGGCCAGTCGTTCTCACCCAAGCTGCCGTAGGAAGGAGCTCTTAGAGCTGATCATGGCGCTTCCAAATTTGAACTAGGCGCCTTCCCCAGATCCCCTCTGGATTGAAGACAAAGCCACGGATCCTAGCAACAGGGTTATGTTCGCCAAGCCTATGCTCTGCCATAGGCCCACCTCTTGGTCCCGCCTCATGCTCCTTTCCCCTCACTTCTCACCTTTTCTCATCCTGCCATTGGGTGATGTCTAGGCCCATTGACGCTGTCCAGGGTGGCGACATCTGTGCTCTCTGTGGAGTGTTTCTCCACATTACCGACGTCTGGAGAGTGAATGACTCAAGTCATGTCTCCGCCTGGAAAAAGATCCTTTCTCAGCCAGTGAGATGGCTCCGTATATGAGGATGCTTGTCACCTAGTTCGACGACTTGAGTTTCATCCCTGGGACGAACATGGTATAAGGAAACTAGCTCTGGTGCGTTGTCCTCTGGCCTCCATATTGGCATTATGGCCTCCGCTCTCAGAAACACAAAACAAGCAAACAAACAAATGTAATTAGATTTTGCTTTTAATCCTTTCTCTTCCACTACCCTGATTTCCAGTGCAGTAGCTTCCATACCAACCACATACTCCCGTGGCTTTGTATATGGAGCATGTATGTGCATAGGCCTCCCCAGCCAAACCAGGACAACTTGAGGCCTGTCTTAGTCAGCTTGGGATAATTCACAACCTAGCATAAGGGTTTCCATATGTTCTTATGGAAGTAGGCTAAGCCAGTTTCCCAATCTCATTCTTCCTTGTCCTTTGTGATAGAGAAACAAGTGTGTTCTCTGCCTGCTGCTGTTTCCCTCCCTGGTACCCTTTCTCTTCTTCCCTCCTCTCCTGTGTACTCTGAAAAGATGGGAAGTCAGAAAAGTCAGTCATAAAGTAACTCCAAAGAGCTATCCAATGCCAGTTTGTTTTATTTCTGCTGTGTCTGTAAGAGACAGAGGCAAGGGAAGAGGGTGGGGGGCTTGCATCCCCACTGGGCAAGGTCTCACACTGTGTTTAATGGCAAACCTACTTTTGGGGGGGGACAGTGAGGATGGGGAGCAATAGATTGACTGCTGTATGTGCTAATTTCAAATTGCTAGCTATGCCCTTCACTAACACTAGTGTTTCAGGTTGCAAATCCTGTGTTCCCACACGAAACAGCCAGGAAGTATACCTCTGCCAGAAATGGAATAATTTGTTATCGGCTGGAGTGAGAGGCTGACACAGTTAGCTCCCATCGAGTCTTTTATTCAGATGGTGGCCATGCCGGATTAACTGTGACGGCCCCGGCTCTTCTTGGCAACACGTGCTATACGTGGAATCTTCTACGTCTGTAGCAGTTTTTGATAGAGTGTTCAACCTGTTACCCAAAGGCGTTTTGTCTTTCCTATCTTAGCTGTATCATGGTGATGGCACTGGGGCTCTTTGGAGAGGTGTGGGAGTTAGAGAACACTGAAAAGAAATCATGGCTCCCTTTTATCCCCCCCTTTCTTCCTCCTTCCCTCTAACCTACCTTATGATGTCTTTTACTAATTACTAAGACTCCAACATGATGAAGATTCTCTCAGCAATTTCAGTGAACTCCAGACTGAGTTCTGCCCTCCTAGTCTGGCTGGGTGTCTCTATGTAGCCCAGCCTCACATACTTTCTGCCAGAGACTCTCCTCTCTGACTTTGGATCCCAGAACACTATTTGCCAAAGTCTGCACATACTGTTTTTGTCTCCATGTTTTTCATTATGTGGTTCCTTCTGCCTGCCCTGCCCTTTCTGCTGATCACTCAGGTCTGA
This sequence comes from Acomys russatus, assembly GCF_903995435.1. Lineage (NCBI taxonomy): Eukaryota > Metazoa > Chordata > Mammalia > Rodentia > Muridae > Acomys > Acomys russatus. The sequence continues at coordinate 64,474,887 of NC_067138.1, read as the reverse complement.
CTCCTCCAGCTTTGAATAACCCTCTGGGTTAATCGAATTTTCCCTAGGCATCCACGGTCCTTTTCCATTTCTTGCCCTTGCATTACTGAGCTCTGAGGAAGCAGTGGAACACGGTTAAGACCACAAACACGAAAAAGTGTAGTAGGAGTGGTTTGCTCTGGGAAGGAAATAAAGGGTGTTCCATGTGTGGACAACGTAAAACAAAACAAAACAAAAAACAACAACAAACCAGGTTGTAGAGCTGACAAAGATGTTATCCTATTCTATAGTTTCCTTGTCACTCAAAGGGTGTAGTACTTTGCTGTACAGAAACTTTTTAGTTTCAGGGGGTCCCATGTGTCAATTGTTGATTCTAATGCCAAAGCTACTGGGAAAATCCTTTCCTGTGCCTGTAATTTGAAACACATTCCCTACTTTCTCATCTAACAGATTCAGAATGCCAGGTCTTATATTGAGGTCTTTGATGCATTTGGAGTTTTCTGTGGGGTGAGAGATAAGAATCTAGTCTTATTCTTCAATGCACAGCCTTCCAGTTTAACCAGCACCATTTATTGAAGGTATTGTCTTTTTCTCCAACATGCATTTTTGGTCACTTTGTCAAAAACAAGTGACTGTAGGAGCATGAGCTTTTATCTGGGCCCTCAATTCTATTCCACTGATCAATACATCTGTTTTTATTCCAGTACCTGCTTTTTATTACTATAGTTCCACAGTATAACCTGAATGCAGGCATGATGATATATTCAGTAGTGCTTTTCATTACTCTATATTGCTTTGGCTATCTTGGGTCTTTTGTGGTTCCATGTGAAGTTTGAGGGGTTTTTTTGTTCAATATCTGTAAAGAATTACATTGAAATTTTGGTGGAGATTGCATTGATATTGATAAGAATGGACTAAAAGTTTTATGTACTATACATGCAGTTCTAAACTATATGGTGATAAAAACCTCTTTCCACATAAGCAGTCTATTGAGGATTTAGAGTTGAAACAAATAGCCCCATCACTTGATGGCTGTGAGATACTGTTCCCATTAGTTACCTTTCTGTTCTTCAGCTCCATCCTTTGTAAAATAGGGACAAGAAAGTCAACTGATCAGTTAGTCTATATGACGAATACATACAAGAATATATTAAATCATAATTATATCCCAGCATTTATCATACTAATGGGCATAAGTTACCCTTCCATGAACGCATGTGATAAGTCTGTATTCTTCTTTTGATTAAAGCCCAATCATTAGCTTAAAGGTCTTGGAGAATCTGTTTTGCTCACTATTCGGCACATGCTGAATAGAACATATACAGCTTGTATATCTGTTGAGTGAGTAAATGGGTTATGCTCATCTGTGGAGATCAAGCACATGGGAGACGCAGGAGTGCAGTGAATGTTTGTTGTGTGAATCAGTAGTTCAACAAATGGATAACTGATAGAAGAAGAGACGAACCTAAGAAACTGTAAGTCCTCCTGAAGACACAGAAATGCAGATAGGATGGTAGTGACAGAGAAGATCAATAAGGAGAGGGACAGAGATGTTCAGATTTACTCCTCACTGAGCAATTACAGATGGTATAGTCCAAAAAGTACTGTGTTGGAAGTGGAGAATCATGTCAGACCACTGTGCAGCTTTTAGGATCTCAGAGAAGAGAGGAGAAAGCCTACCGTATCTTGGGTACTGGAAAAAACCAACAATTGAATCAGTCATTAAGAAAATTTGCCCACAGTCTCTGCCTCAATAACAAAAACAAAAATGAAGCCAGGAGAGGGAAATGGTAATCTGTCAATTGTTTATTCCAATCACACAAAAGTTGCATGGCTAAGAGTCTACCAACATAGGCTGTAACATAGTTATCTCCATTGGAGCCGTCAACAGGAGTGAAGACTATCCATTCAGAAGTAACTCAGCAGTGATTGAAATTTCCCTCCGAAGTACACTCTCATTGGTTCTTAGCTTCAATAGATAGAAGGGATGGATCAATTCTGCAGTAACATAAAAATGCTTAGATTATATATAACCTCCAGGATTCTCAAGAGCCATATGATGTGGAATTTTTAAAAATCTAATATAAAAAGTCTAAAACTTAGATGGTATTTATACAAGATGGAAATGAACCTATCCAAAAAGCATCTCACTGTAATTTTAGTGTTTCCCACCAGTGATGTAACCTCTGATTTCGGAGGAGGGCCAGAGAATTACACATCACATACCACACCCTGTACTCTACCAACTTAATTCTATGTGATTACAAGTCTATTTGTAATCATCTTATTAGGTAAGCATTACTGGCTAATATTCACATAACCTGGCTTTCCTTGTCATTCTACAACTTAAATAAGAAACTATTAATTAAACGTGTTAGGTTGGCAAAATTTTGCCACTATCACTTAAACATATCCAAAATGTACAGAGTCATACAAATATCTTCTATGATCACCTATGAGATGAGATACTTTTCTCCATAGTACTTCTATTGGATATTTCCTGCTATTAGGATGTCACTACCTTTGGGAGAGAAGGGGCATACAAGGTGTTGATTCATAGACTACCACAGAAAGGCACAAACTAATGATGATTTTAACAGTCTCTTGCTTCCTAAGTGGGTGGTCCAAGTCTCAAATGGCTACTACAGAAACATTAGAGACCATGATGACAACTTACCATGTGCTCTGGTGCCTTCAAAATGAAGCTTTTTGGGATCCAACATAATCCTCCCATCTCCAGTCCTCACACAGGTCTATAGTCTCAGTATTATGGATAAAGCAAAAAGTAGGAAGATGCATTCCCTCCTTCTGAAGGACTAACCAGAAGTTACCTAATTTCTCTTCAATTCTTACTCAATCCCAATTTACCAGAACCTTGGTACACCCTAGTCAAACATAACCAAAAAGGAAGACTTTATTCTAGGCTTATGAAAATATGCATACACACATGCATAGTAGCATGTACTCACAGAGAGAAAGAGAGAAGGAGAGAGAGAGGGAAAGGGGGGAGGGAGGGAGGGAGACAGAGGGAGAGAGAGAGGGAGGGAGGGAGAGAGGGAGGGAGGAAGAGAGAGAGAGAGGGAGAGAGAGGGAGGGAGGGAGAGAGGGAGGGAGGAAGAGAGAGGGAGGGAGGAAGAGAGAGAGGGAGGGAGAGAGAGGGGGGAGGGAGGAAGAGAGAGAGGGAGGGAGAGAGAGATTTATTGTAATAAAATAAAAGAGAAAATTTACACAGGAGGACAACTAGATGCTTCTGCCATTCTTGATTTAAAAGCTTCCTCATATTTGGGTAGAATTTGTCTCTGATTCTTTTGCAACTGAAAATAATTTGTTCTCCACAGAAAAACAAACACATTTACCCTCTTCAAAAAGATAAATAAATACAGCTGACACGGAGCTTCTCTCACTAACTTGTTCCTTCGCCAAGAAAAGCAAGCTCTTATTCCTCGGCTCAACTTACAACGGGAGCTTGTGTGGTGTGGACCTCCGCATCCTCATCACATTCTTCTTTATTCCTAGGCTCCCTTTCATCAGTTAAGAGTTCTTGTTCTCTTGCTTGCAGACCACATCACAGTTTCAGTGCTAACAATCTACATTCCATGCGTTTCTACTGACGATTGATATCTTCCACAAGCCAGGCTTAATACTGGGAACACCTCACAAGGGGCATGACTTTTTAAATGACTTATTTTTGTAGGTATATGTTCATTGTACCTAGTCTTTGGCATCATAAAGACTTCTTTGAAGCATGTTTTACAAAGGTACAATTTTTAAAAATTTTAGTGTATATGTTTTTGTTTTTTAAATAATTCTAATTTTTATTGAAAACATTTTTCATGCAATATATTCTGACTATTGTTTTCATCTCTCCCAGTTCCTCCAGATCCTCCCAATCTTCTCACTCACCCAAATTCACACCCTTTATTTACCTTTCTCGTTAGAAAACAAACAGGGAATTAAAACAAACAATGGGACAAAACAAAACAAAAAAAAAAACAAATGAAAGAAAAGAGATCCAAAGAAAAAAATCACAAGAAACACAGAGAGACACATGCACTCACATACAGAGAGAAACCCCCATAAAACACATTAAATAGGAAACCATAACCTATAACAAAAGACATGTAATGTAGAAAAAGGAGGCCCAGACAAAGCATTGTGAGACAGAAACCCTCCAAAAGTACCATTTAGGAAGTTTTGTGATGGCCGTCTACTAGTGGGCATGGGGCCGGCCCCTAAGTGTGGTTTGTATACCTAGTGAGACTCCATTGGAAAAACTTTTCCAATGTGAGCACTTGTCAATTGGAGACAGCATCTGAGTTAAGGGTGGGGACTTGTTTCCACTACTCCTTTCAATATTGGCTCATGTGACTTAGATCTGTGCAAGCCCCATGCATGCTGCCACAGTCTCTATAAGTTCATATGTGTGACAGTCATGGTGTATCTAGAAGGTCTTTTTTCCTTGGTGTCTTCCATTCCTACTGCCTCTTAAAATCTATCCTCATCCTCTTCTGCAAAATGTCCTGAGCCGTAGGGGAAGAGATTTGATGAGGCATCCCATTTTGGACTGGAGTTTCAAGGTCTGTCACTCTCTGTACATTAGCCAGTTGGGGTTCTCTGTATCTATCCCCATCTTCAGTAGAAAAAAGATTCTCTGATGATGGCTGAGGAAGACTCTGATCTATGAATACAGCAGAGTGTCATTAAGAGGCATTTTATTGCTATACATTTATAGCAAAACAGTAGTATCTGGTTTTCCCTTAAATCCATGCCCATCTAGTCTCAGGTTCATGGCCACCACAGCAGTGTCGGCATGTGTTTCATCTCAGGAAGTGAGTCTTAAATCTAATCAGATAGCGTTTCATTACTCTCACAGCTTTCGTGCCGTTATTGTGCCAGCATGTCTTGCAACCAGGTCACCATTGTAGAGTGAAGGGTTATAGCCGGGTGGGTGCTTACGTTTCTGCTCTGGTAGCATGCAAAGTATGTCCCAGTACCATGAAAACTCATCAGTAGGGTAAAAGATCTACTACAATTCTAGACCTCTTCTTGTCCAATGACTTATGGAGGTGTGAGACTTAATTTTTTTTTTTTTTATTTTTTTTTTATTTTTATTTTTTTTTTCTTTTTTTTTTGAGACTTAATTTTTAATATCAATTAATTTATATGTAGTCAAGCAACACACTAGACAACTGATTCACAAGGGCCTCAAACTCAGCCCAGTTCTTCTTAATGCTTCACACAAAAATAAAAGTTATGTCAGGTGAGGATTATCCCACAGTTGTCTAGAAAACTAATTTTCTTAACTTCGTTGAAAGACTCAGTACTCAGATGTATTATGTCCCGTCTTTGCTCTCATCCCATTGGTTATAGTTTGACACCTTGAATGGTGTCTTTGACTATTATGCTATTATTACACTGCTATTCCCAATTTTACAGATCTTGACATTTCTTTTTCAAGTGCTCAGACAAATCACAGGCATGAGTAATTTGCTATAATTTTGTTGTATCAGGCAATTCTGGCCATTATAATGTACCACAAAGTGGTTTATAAGGAATAGAAGCTAAGCCGGGCATGGTGACACATGCCTATAATCCCAGTACTCAGAGAGGAAGAGGCAGGCAGATCTCTGTGAGTTCCAGGCCAGCCTGGCCTACAGAGTGAGTCCAAAACAGTCAAGGCTACACAGAGAAACACTGTCTTGACACGCCCCAAAAAAGAGTAAAAACGTATTTTTCATAATTCTGTAGTCTAGTAAAAACCAAGATCAAGGTTCTAGTAGTGTCTGGTAAGAGCCAGTTCTCACAGGACAGACAGGCTAGGGAGTTTTCTGCAGTATAAATTAGGGCACTATTCTGTCTTTCAAAGGCTCTGCTCTTACGCCCTGATTACCTAATAAATGTCCCAACTCCCAGTCTTATCACATTGAGAGTCAGGATTTGAACATCTGAATCTGGAGGCTGAGGGACTCGTAAGCATCAAGTCCAGCATCGAGTATGGTTTTCCAATATAGCTTTCATTGTTTAGAAAAGAGGAGAAGAAAAAAGTTCCCCCCACGTCAAAATTTTCTCTGTGTGTTGCTTTTTTCCCCTCTCCTGTTAAGGGTACTGTCAAGCCATGCTGACAGAATGACATCCAGCAGGTAATCAGCCCATGACAGATGAGCACACACCTGGACACTGTGGCAAGCTGATGCCCTTGATGCTCACAATACTAAGTGGTGATGCTGGCAATAGGCTTGGAACTGTGTGAACTCATCAGCTTTGTTAGTTTACTCTTCATTAACTGAGATTTCTCTTGTGTTCCTCAGCTCCACGTCTCAAAAGAAATGCAAATGAGTATGAGTTATAGCTTGAAATTTTTTTAGATTCTCAGAAAGAGAGTTGACGACTGGGGTGAACATACAAAGAATGAAAGCTGCTTCCCCTGATCTTCAACCATTAGCAAAAAGCGAATGAGAATTTAAAAAAAAAAACAGAACAAAACACTTTATCTCAAGAGCTTTAGGGCATCCATTGGGCTACCTCTATTCATCAGGAATCCCAAGCTTGCAAAGTCAAAGCCTGATCTAGGTTTCCTTGCATTTCTGCTCCTTCATGTTATCACAAGTCTTCTAAGGGTGTGGTCAATATTTCTCTAAGCATTTAAAAAATGTTTTTTCTATCTTCCATCATCTGCCACAATTCCTCCCTAAGAAATGAGACTACATAAAATAGGGATAATTTTAGAATTGCAAATGTCAAATGCCTTCATGCAGCCTATGAAAATACCTCATAAAATAACACCATAAATAATAATACAAACATTGATACCATTTACCATTATAAGTAATGAAATGGTCATGATTGGTCATATGAAGAGCCTGAGGGAACTAGTTAAAACTCACACACACACAAACACACACACACACATACACACACACACACATACACACACACACACACACACACACACACACACACACACACACACACACACACACACTTACCAGTACAATTTACTATAGCATGCAAAAAGGATAGTAGTCATGATTTCAAGGAAGAGACAATCCTTTGTGGCTTGTTTCCTCATCTGGGCATTGGTGATATAGTCCCAGAAAAAAAAAGCAAGTAAGCAGGAAAACAAGTCTGTCTATCATTTCCCTTTGAGCAAAAGACAGAACATGGGCATGGGAATGCTAAGTACGAGAAGAGAGAGCAGAAGTGCCGCACAGCTGAGTGAGTGAAGAGAGGGTTGTTCTCTCATTAATAAGAGAATGGGAGAAGGCACTTGGCAGACAGCTTTCAGAGACAAGTGCGGCCTTTCATTCTTGCTAACAGGAGCTCTGCATTCCAGGTGGCTTCTGAGCAGTAACAGACAGAGTGAGCAAAGAGATTCTGCAAACAGAAGGAAGTAACGTCCCAGAGAAGACCTGCTGGAGGTAAGCCACAAGGACACACCATGATGGCCTCAGTGGCTAACAGAAGACAATGCCATCTCCCTCAGGGCCACAGATAGAAGAGCCATGATTTGTTCTTTCATGTTGAATACCTACTGTGTGTCAGGCATTGCCAAACAAAATCACCAAGCCATTCTGGAGACAACTGTCTTTGCAGGCTACGTTGACAAGTGCCAAGCAACATGAGCAACTCAGTTTGCATCCCAGGTGGACCGGCAGGAACATTGCTGAAGCAAGCTACCACATACATTCACACACCACTGTTGTTTGTTTTTGTCTAACTCCCAGAAGCATACTCTCATACTAATTATGAGAAGAAATAGGAATTAGAAATGATATTAATAAACATAGAGAATTACCTTTCTTGGACACAAAATTTCTAGTAGCAACAAGGACAGACAGCAATGGTAAAACTGCATAGCAGGTGATGAGACAGACTGATACCTCACCAGTTAGCAAATATGGCACTTACTATAGGACCCTAATGTACTGCTTAGAGAATAGTAAATGTCAAAGGCATTGTATCTACACACACATAAACACACCACACACACCATCAACACACACTATACACACACACACACACACACAAATAATATCAATATTTGCATTCTTATTTGGGATATTTTTTTATGTTTTTCTGTTATATAGGATTAATGACGCTACTTGATATCTGTCACTACAAAATTATTCCTATTTTATTTCATATGGCCTAATATCCTAGGATTAATGGGGAGAAAATAATGGGAAATAAGAAAAACACACAGAGAAAAATGCTTGCAGAAATATAGACCATGTTTTTCAAATGAATGGTGGAGAAAGCATCACTTTTGAAATCCAAGTTCATATGGATGAACTATGACATCATAATTCCTGAGGTAGGCTTGTGTTGCCCATTAAAAGGAGTGAATTACGGACTTTCAAATAATGAAGAAACTGGTGAATGTGTCAAAGAAGGAAGGAATAGTTAAGCCGCGGCAGATAAATGAAGTAAACATTTCAGCTTTGAACTCACTAAGCTTTTTAAACACAGGTAGCCTAGAGGCAGCTCAGTTCCAGACAACAGAAGCTATTATGCTTGGTTTGCGCAGAGATGCCTAAGATAGAGGATAGTAGAGAACTCACAGAATTTACTGTATGTCTAAGGCAGTAAGATTTACTGCTACCCAGCCTGAAACAGTACACCCGGGAGAAATGCTCAACCGCATGGCTGAACTTCTCTGATCAATACACAATGGTTTCCAGGAATCCAAAGCTCCACTCCAACTGTCCTAGTGGAACCAAATGTTTCCTCAACCAAGTCCGACATCACTCATGTATGCTCACTCTGGTCTGCAAGTATCTCCCAATCAGATCTGCTTAGCCCAGTCTTGGAGAACTATGAAATCTTAGTTGCATGGGTCCCAGATAATATAGACTTCAACTTTCTTACCTGTGCAGTGAAATACATGACAGATACATACCAGAGGCGGGGTTAGAGTAAGTGCGCCCTGCAGCATCTAGGACACCGACTTTAGATTTAGAAACTGAGGGGTCTTTTAAGGCTTCTGGTTATTAAATCTGAGGGTCCTTCCCCACAACCATGTGATTATAGTTGCTTCTGTACTGTAGCCCTAAGGGGAAAAAACAGCACTACTGTGAACTTAATGGACAGAAACCCCAGAAAACACAGAAACGTGTCATTTTGCTGAAATCTGGAACTCTTAGTAGAGGCTCCAGTAAGTATGTTCAACATTAAAAGGTGTTCACAAATTGTGATTTTTTTTTACTAATTATACCTTCACAGTGGAGGTATGGGTCTAGATTAGCCACCTCCAAGACTTTATGGATAATTGCCTCATGAAAATCACTTGGAATGTTCATGAAAATGAAGGTTCTGGGCTCCACCCCAGATCTTACAGCAGAATGGCTATGGTACAGGAAACTGTGTAGAGAGAAGCAGTATTATTTTGATATCTACTTGTGAAGTCGAAACACAGAGTGCAACTGGACCTCTGGTCATTTCCATGTGGATTTGCTTCCAAGAGTTTGTTACCTCAGTCTGAATATTATGAAACAGAAGACTAGAACTTACTTCCTGACCTCAACAATATGAAGGTCACAAAATCCTGAGGTCGATAATATACTGAGACAATAAAAAAAAGTACTGAATTTAAACTGTATTAGCCTATTATCATCATAACCTAGATGCCAAAATATATTAATAAAATAGACTCCATGCTAGTCTAAATGTTAGTATGCAGAGGCAAGCATTGTGGCACTCTCCCACAACCCTGTAATCTGAGCACTCAAAGGGTAAAGGCCAGAGGGCCAGAAGTCTGAGGTCATCCTTGCTTGTATAGTGCATTTGAGACCATCCTTGGCAACGCACTGACTATGAAGCCAGCCTAGGCTATATGAGACCATGTCACACACACACACATGCAGAAAAGCATTGGAGTAGAAACAGAACTAAACAAAACTAAGGCAAATGTTTCTGTGAAGAGTTTCCTGCCCAGCACTAGTAGTATTTTGAGTTTGGAAAACTGTTTGTAGGCATCTTTAAAATGGCAGCTCAAATACATTTATAGACAACATACTCCACATTTCTATGCATGCCAGACACTATACGATGTTTCCTGGAGATTTTTAAACCCTACAGAAAAATATGGAGACCGACTTCTACCATATGGAAACATTTTCCCAGGGCAAATTACACAGGAATTAGAGAGAACAAGAAAGACTTGCAGCAACAGCAAGCTTAACCATGCCTTTTCAAACTCTATTAGGAGAGCTAAAGCTGCTTGTAGTCAGCTCAAATGAGACAACGCAAAGCTTACTGTAAACCCACCACGTGCTAACATGTTTAAAGGCCTTCTCATGTATTACCTGCTTTCATATTTTACAGAAGTCCAATCGAGTTTTTTTTCCCCATAGTTTTAAAAGTTACACATCTAACATGACATTCTGAAGTACTGGTACTTGAAATAGTGGAGTGGCTATTCCAGTCAAGCAATAATTCATCTTCTCCCATAGTTGCCTTTATTTTCATCCAGCAAGGCCATCTCAAATCTTAAATGCAATTCATCATTAACTGTGCTCCCCCACACTGAATATCGTTATCTTATTTGCTTGGATCTTTGTACACACGGACCTATATCTATCCATTTCCTTCCCTTCTCATCAGTATTTAGCATTCACTGTTTTTTGGTTTTTGGTTTTTGGTTTTTTTTTTTTTTTTTTTTTTTTTTTTTTTTTTTTTTTTCTGTTTCTGTGGATTCCACATTTTTTTTTTCAAGGAGTCCATACGTAACTGAAAGTATGCACTACTTTGCTTTTTGTGACTGGATTAGCTTACTCAGTGCATTATCATACACAGCCACTCACCCTGCAGAAACTGGCAGGCTGTTAGTGTTTACGAATGAATGCTGACCCCAGGGACATGAGAGTGGGAGAGTTGGCTCAGTCGCTTGTTGGCTGTGGCATTGGGTGAGCTAGCCAGGGCAGCACTGGAGAGCTGGCCTAGTGGCACAGATGTAGAAGAGCTGGTGGGCTGCCCAGATCAGCTTTCACCCAGTTCCAGCTCCAGGGTTTTGAGTTGACCCAGCCATCTACCTCATCAATGAACTCATGGAACACACGAAGTGGCCTGCCCTACAAATCCAATGCTGCAGCATCTCCATGACACAGGGCAACAACAAGATATCAGTGAGGATCCAGTACTGCCAGTATAACAGAAGCCAGAGGTCTTGAACCAGACCAATGATTCACTGCAAGAAACATTTGCAAGCATAGAAGTATAGATGAATGGTTATACTGTGGGACACACTGTGATGCACTACGGCTTCCACAATGAGATTTTTTTTCCTTTGGGGGAGAGGTTGCAAGGGTGGAGGGCAGATATGAGGGGAGCTAGATGAGTAGGATATGAAATTCACAAAGAATCAATAAAAAGATTTTTTTTAAAGAAAGAATGCTGCCCCATGGAAGATACGCATTGCACGCTTCTTACCCATTCAACCAGAATTATGCTGTATTCACACATTCATTTGTACGGATACTGGTCTAATAAATATAGTGATGCAGATATTTTAGAGAAGTGCTGAATTACTTGGACTGTATACTCAGAAGTGCACTTGTTATGACACCAGAGATATTACAAGAAAACCAAGTGTTGGAAAGGGTATGAAGAGAAAGAAGCCCTTGCACACTGTTAGTGAGAATGTAAAGTAATGTGGCCATTATGAAAAACAATATGGAGAGTCCCTCAAGTATTAAAATAGAGGTAAATATTTTTATTCTGTTTTATAGTTGAGAAAACTGAATTCCCAAGAGAGTGAGTCATGTTCCCCAGAGCCAGACTTTCTGACCACATTCTGGGGCTCTTTCCAGTAAAAAATGCCCCCAGTCCCTATGATTATTGACAAATACACACACCATTTTAGAGAAAACTGTGTTTTGACTAAAGATGTGATCTCACCTCACCTTTGTTAACAGCACCCAATGCCTGACCAAGAGCAAGGGACCATACCTGGGTACACAGAAAGTTCAAGAGATCCCAAGATTCTTTGTGAGCCACCAAGCTCAAAGCATGCCTCTCAGTACTTAGGCTCCGTTCTGATTCCAAGTTCATGTTCTATTTACTGCCTTGGAAAGTAAATGGAGAGAGAGAGAGAGAGAGAGAGAGAGAGAGAGAGAGAGAGAGAGAGAGAGAGAGAGAGAGAGATCATGGCAGCATACATATGTAATGTTATCCTGGGCCTTTCACATATCTGAGACCTAATCTCAAGCACAACATTGAAAAGTAGGCCATAGCCCCATTTCATAGCTGTGTGAAGTGTCTTAATGGAGGGTGTAGTTGTTCTCTGCTGGAAAGGACTCACACCCCGGTCTGTAAGACACATCATTACCTGTTATGTTCAGTGTCCTTTAAAGTGGAAAGGATAGGATGTAGACAGTACAAATGGCTCCCACCACAACTTTCTTTTTGAAAACTCCTATGCTTTGATGATGAAAGCGTTGTAAATTACTACTGTTAAGTGTGAAAATAGAGCAAGCAGATACAAACAAAACTCTCTCAGTGGGCTCTATCTAGTCAAGATTGTTCCTGCAGAAATCAGGCAACCAGTTACCTCATTCCTAAGACAGTTGGCTGCCCCTTTGAGTTTCCACTGCTTGGCTAACTTCAAATAACTAGGTTCTTCATGGATTTGCCCAGGTCCATTCAAGAAAGTAGTGTTCTTGAAGATCAAGTTACAAACAGATATGGGGAGATGATGGTACCTATTGCTTCAAACCACTAGCAAATGGACAGAAAATTGAACAAATAGATGAACTTGTGTATTGAATAAGAACAGCATGAAAAAGGGACTATATTTTCACAAGTATTTTGAAAACTGTAATACCTATAAAATGGGTGTGATTTCTCCCAAGAGAAAAAGCAGTGAAGTACTTTCTTTGTTAGCCAGTATCTCAGGAAGTATGATTACTAAGCACTCAGACTGACGTGTACTTTTCACAGCTTATATAACATTTTCATGCACAAAGCCCACTTCATATCAAATTAGATAGTCTTTTTAATCCCATTATCTGACCATTAGTAGACTTTCAATGCATTTTGTATTTTAATGAGCTAAGTTGAAAAGAGTTCATAGATAATATTCTTATTTAACATTTGACAAAAATAGGGGCTTGTTAGTCATAGGACTTACTTGGTGTAAATATAAACTCTTTTTCTTTGAGAATTTCACGTATTAGTACTCTATTTACATGATGCTCTCTATTCTCTCTTTTTCATACAACTTCTCTTATGCCCCTTTTCTCTCACATTCATGGCTTACTTTTTAACTATTACTCTTACATATGTCTATATGTATAGTTTACTGAGTCAGTTTGGTGTTGCATGTACATATGGCTGACCACTTGGGATTGAATAACCTATCAGGAAGTTCATTCTGAAGAAATCCAGTTCTCTCTCTCAGCAGCCATTGATTGCATGCAGCTCTACCTCTAGGAAAAGGGCCTTGTGGGATTTTCTTCACTCATGTTGGTATGTCAACGGGTATTGTCTTTGTGCATGAAATTTCTACAATATGGTTGCTTAAATATAAACTTTTATAAAATCTGCGAATTCTTTTCTCTTGTTTGCAAGTCTTATAGAAACTCATCAACCACATAATGTTAACAAGGAATAACATTGACGCATATGACATACATCAGATTTGGATATTTTTCCATTGCATCTTTATATCGCACTTGGAAAACTTGGATTTCCTTAATTTTGATATTTAGAATAGAATTCCTGAAAAACCCAGACCTAGATTTTCAAGCAATCCATATGTCAGAATCAGTGTTTCTGTCAAACATATTTTGATTCATGGCCTAGATTTTCATAATTAAATGAAGTCAAATGAGAACAGAAACAAACTGAAAAAAAAAAGCATTGTGTTAGTATTAGCTGGTACTGTGTAGTTCACACAGTAAGGTCTTTTTAAAATAATTTTTCTTAGAAAAAACATATTATCACACACTATGGACATAAAATTCACAGACAAATTTAATTGGCAACACTACTACTATATTAGCTAATATTAAAAATAAGTTGAAAATTTGGAGTTAGATATTTGAAAGGACAGTCAAATGTGACTATCATCCATGATCAAAATCAAAGCTCTGCTCAGGCATGATTCTCTTTCATAGTGACCATTGTCTCATGCTGTGAACTCAGCCTTCTACATATTCTCTGTCTCTCAAAAGCTACTAGTAACCAGGCAAGTAGTAACTGCCTGTCATCTCAGCACTTAGAAGGTTGAGACTAGAGAATTATAATTTCAAAGTCAGTACAAGCTACATAGTGACATAGTAGGTAGGTGTGTAGATGATAGATAGATAGATAGATAGATAGATAGATAGATAGATAGATATTTAGATATGATAGAGATCATAGATAGATGATAGATAGATAAATAGATGATAGATAGCTAGATAGATGACAGATAGACAGATGTTCTTGCTTTTAAGAAAGTTTTCAAAAGCACTTAGCAGGATTGTGTACTGTATTACATGCAAATGCAATGGGATTTTTTTTTGAGTGCTTGCTAGATGACAGGTGACTTGATCCCAGGATGTAATGCTAACAGTCCTTTCTGTGTTCTTTAAATTTTTTTATTAATGCAATTACTTTTCATATTTGCATAGACTTAACCTCTAATTCTTGCCTTTACTTAGGAATTATGTTATTAAAATCAACAGAGCAAAGATACTTATGTTTCTAAGGTGGCCTCTTTTTCCGAATGTCACTCCCAAAGCAACTAGGAGAGTAAATATCAGAAGGCAAGTTCTTTATCTGTTGAAACTAAGAAACACCACCAATGCCAAGTTGTTGCACATGACAAACAGATGTCAGAGTGTGTGAGTAAACCAAGAAAATATCATCCAAGGACCACCATCAAAGGACACAGTGTCCTACAGGAGACAGCAGCAGCAAGCACACCTGGTGGAGCACACAGTGCTCAGACAGCAAATAGCAGCAGAAAATGAGAGACAAAACATATATTAGTTTTAAGTGAAGTAATCATTGATCTCTCTCTCTCTCTCTCTATCTATCTATCTATCTATCTATCTATCTATCTCTCTGTCTGTCTGTCTGTCTCTCTCTCTCTCACATACACACACACACACACACACACACAGAGAGAGAGAGAGAGACAGAGAGAGAGAGAGAGAGAGAGAGAGAGAGAGAGAGAGAGAGAGACTTAAGGAAAAGCCTGGAGACTGAGGAAGTGAAAATATACGAAGCCTTAAAGCACCACATATATATAAAAACACACAAGGAAGAAATGGGTCTGAGAGAGAGAGAGACAGAGAGAAAGAAGCTGTGAAACAAAAAGAGGGCTTTATAGGCAAGAAACTAATGTAGAATAGAAAAATATGTCCTTTATGTCTAGGACATAGCTTGACTCCTTTCCCATATGTAACTCAAGAACTCAGTGACTCAGTTAATTCAAAGCTAATAATAAAATTAATAAATAATAATGATAACAACAACAATAATAAACAATAACAAAGAACTAAAGATTGTTTATGACAGAAGGAAAATTTGTATAAAAATTACCGTTCCCACCTCACAAAGGATGTGCATCTCTAAAAGGTTCATTTGAATCGTTATCAACCCTTTGAGACATAGTTTAGTGATACCACTTACTCTTACCTCACATGCAAGGAATTGAATGAAAAAATTATTATATAGATTATGGAAATCTTTATTAAGGAAAAGTAGATGAAGAATTTCATAAAGAAAGGGAAAAACAAGAAAAATTTAAAAGGCAAAATATATTCCTAGAAAACATTCAGGAAGAAAATAACATTTGAATCTAAGTAACATATGCGCATTCCGTCTGAGAAAACTAAGATATTATAAGGTAGCTAGCTGAAGGCCTGTCTTAAAAGCCCAGCAACCTGTCAGCATTTAAACAAAACACTACTTCTAATAATGAAACCCACCAAGTCCATTTCAGATTTCTCCAAGGCAATTTCAAGAATATAGGGCACCTGACAGAGGTTGATAACCTGGGCCCATGGGGCTCACAAAGACTGAACCACCCACCAAAGAGCTTGCATGGGCCGGACCTAGGTCCCCTACACTATGCAACAGATCTGTAGTATGGTCTTCAGGTGATTTGTTACATTAAAAATGTATCGGTTTGGCCTAAGATTGCTAATAAAAGACACAGAATCTGAAGCCTACTTCAAGGCTGCCAACACAGCACTGGGCAGAATCTAAACTAATACAAATCTTCTCCTAAACTATGGTAAACATTACTCTAAACTGACATATAATACATATATCCCAATTATTTGCCACTAAGATGCTCCTCCGGCCATTCTCCCCTTAGTCCTCCTACACAGCCAAGCACCTCTCTATTCTGAACTGACAATCTTCCTTGCTCTCCTCCAGAAGATCCCGCCTTCCACTCCCTGTCTTTCTGCCCAGCTGATTGGCTAAACAGTGCTTTATTGATAGTTGTTACATCCACTCAGCATACCTCCACAGGCAGGTCTCCTAATACCGGGATTTAGGGCTAGCTCTGGCTCTGTTGCCTGCCTTTGGATCCCTTTCCCCTATCTGGGCTGTCTTGTCAGGCTTCAGTGGGAGAGGATGTGCTTAATCATGCTATGACTTGAGGTGCCAGGGTGGGTTGGTACTCCTCAGGGATCCCCCTTCTCTAAGAAGAAGGAAACGGGGGAGAAGATGGAGGGGTGTGAGGGTAGGACTGGAAGGAGAAGATGGAGGGGATGGTATCAGGCTGGAAAGTGATTAAATTTTTTTAAAAAAAGAAAAGAAAAGAACAGAGCTTCTGCCATGGATAAAGGCCAGGGGACCATGTATTCACTGCTAGTGGGAGTGAAAACTGAAGCATCCACTATGGAAATCAGCAATGAAGCTTCGTCTAAAAACTAGAAATAGATCTGCCACATAACTCAACTGTATTTACCCAACTCCTCCTCTAGAGATGCTTGCACATCCATGTTCACTGTTTCTCAGTCACAATAACCTAGATGTTCATCAACTGAAAAATAAATAATAAAACAGTTGTATATTTACATCATGAAATGTTATTTTGCTGTGAAGAAAAGAAAAAATGGAATTATATAATTTATGGCAAAATGGAGAGAGCTGGAAACAGTCATTAGACCTAAAAATGTTTTTTAAAGAAGAAAAGAATTGTTACTTTCATCATTGCTTAATGTACACTATATTTAAAAGCTAGAGAATTGGGTATATTGTAAAAAAAAAAAAAAAAAAAGTAATAATAGTAGTAATAAATAAGAGCCCTCAAAGCTATAACTCAGTAACTATAGTGCTTACTGTGGTACAATACTCATACCCGTGTAAAAAGCTGAGCATAGTGGCATGAATTTAGAATTATAGCACTAGGCAGGCAGAGACCATTGGATATGGAGCTTGCTGGCCAGTCTGCCTAGCCTACTTAGTAAGCTCCAGGCCAGTTCATAGATCTTGTCTCAAAAAGAAAAAGAAAAGATGAATAACCCCAGCGAAACACATGAGGTTGGTCTCTGGCCTCTATAAGCACACCTGCATGTGCACCAATGTACACATAAGCACAAGCTATTTAGCCAGGCAGTGGTGATGCAGACCTTTAGTTACAGCACTTGGAAGGCAGAGGCAAGCAGGTCTGAGTTTGAGGCCAGCCTGGCCTACAAAGCTACTTACAGACAGCTAAAGCTACACAGAAATCTAAAAGAAAAACTGAGCATTTATTTAAAAATTAAAGCATAGTTTATGTGATTTTTCTCCAAAAATAGTAGGAGAGAAAATAAAAGAACAACACAAGATTGACCTGCTAAATTAGACTAAACTATTTATTAAAGCCATTAATAGTGAGGTAAACACATGCATCAACTGGAGAAAAAGAAAAAGCTAAAACCAAATAATAAAGAAAGCCTAACTAAGTACCAACTGTGACAAAAACATAGTAAACCACTGAGAAAAGCAAACTAAAAAGATAAGCAAATTTAGTCAAGAAAAAGTAAAGAAAAAAATGTGTTACAGACTAAGAAGCTTTCAATTGAGGAAATGAGGCAACCAGGAGATGCTTCAACCCACAATGAGCATCAAAGTATCTATAAGAAAAACAATGCAGAACAGGGGCTGAAGACAGGGGTTGGTGATTGATGAAGAACGCATCTTGCAAACTTGAGTTCAATTCACAGAACCCACTTCAAGTAGCTCACAACCACCCTTAACTCCAGATCCAAAAGATCTGACACTCTCTTCTGGCCCCTGTGGGCACTTACGCACACAACACACACACACACACACACACACACACACACACACACACACACACATACATGAATAAAATTTTCAAATAAAATAAAGCAATGCTATCAAAAATTGTAAACAAAATTTGGAGTCAATAAAAGAAAGAATGATACCAAAAAATTTTAAATCTTTCTTCCTCTGAAATAACTAAAAAGGAAGATAAGGAAACAGAGAAAATGCAATAAAGTATGTTGAACTCATTTGTAGAGGAATTTACTTATTGAATTTCTCTATGAGAAATTATTGGTGAGATTTTTTTTTACTTCAAATAGTAACTGCCTGCATATAAGATGTTGTCTTGTGACTATATATATAAAATATTAGTCACATTGCTGTAATTAACATATGTTTCTCAGCACACATCTTTCATTTCTTCTCTTGAAAACTTTCCAGTACCTTGATATTTATAATCATCGTTCTATTAATAACATATCAGAACTCCTTCCTCTTATCTAACATTGAAACATAGTAACTATTGATGACCTTCCTCTGTTCTCTCCTCCATCTTTTCCCTTTTGGTAGTCACAGTTGATTCTCAAATTTTTTCTTTAACTATACTTTACTTTGAGGGGGTAAAACTTGGTATGTAGTGCAAATAAATTATAAAAAATAAAAATTTTATCATATGTATATGAGCCTTTGCCAACATATTTATGTGCACCATGTATATGCAGTGCCTACAATGGTCAGAAGAGTGTGTCAGATCCCCTGGGACAAGAATTACAAACAGCTATGGGCCACTATGTGGGTTCTAGGACTGAAACCCAGGTCCTCTGCAAGAAGAGCAAGTGATCTTCACCATTGAACCATCTCTCCAACCTTTTCTACTTTCAGCCTATATGAAAGTAACTTTCATGTAGTATTTGCCTTTTTGTCCCTGAGTTGTTTCATTTAACATACTGGCAGGTATCTCTTCTTTTTTGTGGATGGACATCCCTATATTTTCTATACTTAACACATTTTCTTTATACATTTATCAAATAATAGTCACATAGGTTGTTTTCCATTTCTTGGTTAGGGTGCTAGTATTAGCCTGGATAGGAAAGTATAGGTCTCTTTGACTTATGGATCATATTTCCCTCATCTGAGTAACCAACAGAGGAATTGATTCATCACATGACAATTCTATTTAAACTCTTTGAGGGGCCTACATATTGTACTTCATACTGGATTACACATTTCTCCGCCATCAGCAGTGTGTGAAGGTTCCTTTTCCACCTCCCCAATATCCTAACATTTTTTATCTTCCATCCTTGTGATTATATCTACTCTGCCTGAAGTGAGTTAGAGCTCATTGGAACTTTGGACCTGCATTTCTCTGATGATAGGCAACCTGCACAGATTCAAAATTTGCTCACTGTGTATTTGTGTGTTCCCTTTCAATAAATATCTATTCATACTATTTGTCCATCTTCCAACTATATTGCTTAATTCCTACTACACGGTCTGGATTCTTTATATGTTATGAATAATAAGCTCTTGCTTGATGATACCTTGAAAAACCCTCTGTCCATAGCTTGTCTCTTCACTCTATTGAGAGTTTCCCTTGCTATGTGGGCTGTTCTAGACTTGACCTCTCATTCACATGTGTTTAATTTTATTTCTTCTGCTGGGACTCATATTTAAAAAATCATTACATATACCAAGATCTTGAATTATTTCCCCTAAGTTTTCTTCAAGTGGTTTCACAGCTTCAAGTTTTTATCACTTTTAACTTCTGATTTATACACAGTAAGGGATAGGTGGCTAATTTTATTCTTGTTCATATGGATACCTGGTTGTCCCTGAATATCTGTTAAAGTGAGTGTCTCTTCTCCAATGTCTCTTCTTTAAATATTTTAACTCCTTTGTTGATCAGTTGGCTGAATATGAGTGGGTGTATTTCTGGGTTTTCTATTGTTTCATTGACCATATGTCAAGTTTTTTTTTTCTGCTTTGATCACTACATAACTTTGTCATATCTTTTGAAGTTATGAAACATCATACACAGAATTACTTTGGCTATTCAGGCATATGTGGTTGTATATAAGTCCCATGAGTTTTTTATATTTCTATGAATAAAGTTAACCACACTTTAGTAGAGATGTTCATAAAGTGTTCTGGTAGTGGGCATGTTTTAATAATATCTTTCAATGAATGTGAGATGTTGTGATCTTTTTCTTGATTCTCAACTTGACAGGATCTAGAACCACCTAGGAGGGCAAACTTCTGGGGAGTTTATGAAGGAGTTTCTAGGTTAGGTTAGTGGAGACAGGAAGATCCACCTTAAATGTGGGTGGCACCATTCTGTGGCTGAGGCCCTGGACTGCACAGAAAGAAGAAAGTTGACTACAGCCTCAGCATTCATTGCCCTCTACTTCCTGACTGTGGCTGCCATGAAGAGCTGCCTCATGTGCCTACTGCTATGACTTCCCAACATTGTGAACTATACTCTCAAATGGTGGGCACAAGCCACTCAATAAGCCCTTTCTTCCTTAAGTTGTTATTGGTAGGCATTTTGTCTCAACCACAAGAAATCTGACTAATATAGATGTCTTTGATTGTTATATTACTCACAAAATTCACATCCTTTAAGTCATACAGGAGAGACATATAAATTAGTGACAGACAAGAACTTCCCCAAGCTAACAAAACACATGAGCATGGAAAACCCACAGCTCACATCATGTCGATGGGGAAGTCCAAAGTCTTCCCTCACAGAATAGAAAGAAGATAAAGATGGTCATACTGGATACATGCATCAAATACCAAAGTCAAGGTCTTATTTAGAGCAATTGGACAAGAAAAAGATATAAAAGACATACAGATTGGAAAAAGAAATAAAAATTACTCTATTTTTCAAATGACACAATTTTGTCAATTTTTACAAAATACAGAAAATCTTTTAAGATTCACACAAAAAAGAGAAAAGATAAAGTGACATGGCAGGAGAAACTCAGTGTTTCAAAATTAACTTCATCACTCTATAATTCTCCAGTAAATAATTTTTGTAAATTAATGAAGCAACTTACACTAGCATCAAAATAGTCTTCAGAGGAACAAATTAACAAAAAAATACAAAATTTGTACTGAGAAAATTACAAATCATTGCTTAAAAAATTAGAAATCTAAATTAATGGAAAGACACACTATGTTTATAAATTAGAAGATTATATGTTTCATTGAGGTAGCGCTATTCTCAAAAAACCTGTATGTTTAATAAACTTTTTATTAATGTACAGCTGGCTTGTTTTCAGCAATTTATATAGTTCTTCTAACACACACATACACACACACACACATACTCAGGAGAAACAGAAGAGCCCAAATGGAATGCTTTATTTTATAAAAGTTGCTGTGGTCATAAGATCTCTTTATAGGATTAGAACATTGACTAAAACAGTCATCCAAGGAAAAATTTACCAAGAGGGCATTATGATTCTTAATATCTATGCACCAAACACAAGGGCACTCAATTGTTACCAGATTTCAAAAAAATAATTAATGCCAATGCTTCTCAAATTGTTAAACAAAATAAAAATTCAACATATAAACAAAACGAAAGATTAAAAACCACATGAGATCTCCCTAGATACAGTAAAGGCCTTTGAAAAATCCAACACTCTTTTGTGATAAAAGTGCTGGAGAAATTAGGATACAAGGGACATACTTAAACATAATAAAGGCAATTTACAGCAAGCCTATAGATAACATCAACTTAAATGGAGTAAAACTCAAATCAATTCAATTCAATTCAGGGTCAAGACAAGGTTGTCCACTCTGTCCATACCTATTCAATATATTACTTGAAGTATTAGGTACAGTAAAAAGACAGTTGAAGAAGATCAAGGGGATACAAATTGGAAAGGAAGAAGTCAATGTACCTTTATTTAGAGCTGATGTGATAGTGACCCCAAAAATCCCACCAGGAAACTCTATACTACAACTGATGAGAATTTTCAGCAAAGACGACAGATACAAAATTAACTCACAAAAACCAGTAGCCCTTTTATGTATAAATGACAAATGGACTGAGAAAGAAATCAGGGATGCAACACCTTTCACAGAAGCCTAAAATAATATAAAATATCTTGGAGTAAGTAAGTGAAAGACTTGTATGATAAGAACGTTAAGACCAAAAAAAAATTGAAAAAGATATTAAAAGATGAAAAGATCTTCCATTCTCATGGGGGTGTAGGATTAGTAAATTGAAAATGGCCATCTTACTGAAAGCAATCTACAGATTCAATGCAATCCCCATCAAAATTCCAACACAACTCTTCACAGATTTTTTTCCTTTATTGTGTTTTTTCTTCTTCACAGATCTTTAAAAGACAATTCTCAGATGCGTATGGACATACAAAAAAACCCAGGTTAGTTAACACTATCCTGAATAATGGAAGAACTGCTGGAGCTAGCACCATCTATGATTTCAAAGTTGTACTACACAGCTACAGGAATAAAAACTGCATGGTATTGGTATAACAACAGATACACTGATCAATAGAGTCCACTGAAGACCCAGACATAAATCCACATATGTATGGACACCTTAAGTTTGATAAAGAAGCCAGAAATATACACTGGGGGAAAAAGACAACATTTTCAACAAATGGTGCTGGTCAACCTGAATGGCTTCATGTAGAAGAATATAAGTAGAGTTATACTTACAACACTGCACAAAACTCAACTCCAAATGGATCAAACACATCAACATAAAACTAGATGTTCTTAACCTGAACTCTGAAAAGGAAGTAGACAATAGCCTTGTACTCATAAAACAAGAAAAGACATTCTGGACAAAATAACCTTAGCACAAACAATAAGGTCAATGATTAATAAATGAGACCTCATGAAACTGAAAAGCTTTTTCATAGAAAAGGACACTGTCATTCTAACAAAGTGGTAGTCTAAAGAAAGGGAAAAGATTTTCACCAAGTACACATCTGAAAAATGCTAATATCCAAAGCATATAATGAGAGAGAGAGAGAGAGAGAGAGAGAGAGAGAAAGCAAATAACTCAATTTTTAAAATAGGGTACATATCTAAACAGAATTCTCAAAAGAGGAAATTCAAATAGCCAAGAAGCATTTAAAGAAATGTTCAACATCCTTAGCCATCAGGTGAATGCAAATCAAAACTACTTTGGGATTCCATCTTATACCTATGATGTAAGATGGAATGGCTAAGATCAATAAAACACATGACAGCTCATGCTGGCAAGAATGTATAATAAGAGCAATACTCATCCATTGCTGGTAGGAGGGCAAACTTGTACAGCCAGTATGGAAATCAGTATGTCAGTTCCTCAGGAAGATGGAAATCAATCCACCTCAAGATACAGCTATACCACTTGTGGTGTTTAAATAGTTATGGCACCCATAGACTCATGTGTTTGAATACTTGGCCTATAAGGAGTGGCTCTAACAGGTATTGTGGCCTTGTCGGAGTAGATGTGGCCTTCTTGGAGAAAGTTTGTCACTATGGAAGTGGGCTTTGAGGTCTCTTATATGCTCAAGCTATGCCCATCTATGACCATTGTGGCTCATAGTCTCCTCATGCTGCCTGTCAATCAAGATGTAGAACTTTCAGCTCCTTCTCCAGCACCATGTCTGCCTGTATGATGCCAGGCTTCCTGCCATGACTACAGTGTTCTAGACCTCTGAAATTGTAAACCAGATCCAATTAAATATTTTCCTTTATAGGAATTACTGTGGTCATGCTGTCCCTATACAACAATAAAACCCTAACTAAGACAGTACTCTTGGGTATGTACCCAAATGACATTTCATCTCACTACAAAGACACTTGCTCAAATGTATTCATTGCTGTTCTACTTGTAATAGCCAAAAATTGGAAACAATTTCAATATCTCTCAACAGAAAGATGGACTAAAAAACAATGTGGTATTTTTACACAATGGAATATTACTTGGCTATTTTAAAATTTGAAATTCACAGATAGAGCAATGGAACTAGTAAAAATCATCCTAAGTAAGGTAACCCAGACTCAGAAAAACAAATATAGCACATATTCACTTATATGTGGACATCAGCAGTTAAGTCAATGATGACCAAACTACAATCCATAGAACCAGACTATGGGGAAGAATAGATCTCCTTAAGGAAGGAAAAGGGTGTGGTGTGGGGGTGGGGAGGTGGGCTGGAATGGAAGGGCCAAATGTGGGGAAGATGGAAAGAAGGGATAAGATAGGGAATACAGGAAGAGACAGCTAGAGTTAAGGGCCATTTGAGGTGTAGTATAGAAATCTAATACCGTAGAATCTTCCTAAAATATATGCATTACCAAAGCAACTAAATGAAATCCCCAAATAATGGGCAAGACAGAGTTCCAACTAGACATTTCTTGTCACCAAGTGAAGATTCCAGTGCCTGGTTTGGGTTACTTCTAATTGAGCGGTTGGCCAAAGAGGTCCCATGAGAATCCACAACCAACCAGACTGTTACCAAGATTATACGTTGCTTTCTAAAAACTGACACCAAGGCCCTATTCTTGAACACAGCATCTATGCAATTCATTGAACATGGTGAAGTTGAGGAGGTGTCCACAGAGAGCCTCCAGCCCTACATTCTAGTGTCTTTGGTACAGAAAGGTACTCTGCATGCTATCAAAAGAGAAACATGAACACCAAACCAGCCACAAATGCTTGAGCTATAGTGTTTTCCTGCTTCAGGATACTCTAGGACAATAGTGGCACAAGGTTTTTGTGCCACTAATAACTAATAACTAATAATCTGATTTGACCTAAGCCTTACTCCATGAGACAGAACCCATATTCAACTCTGCTCGTGTGACCAAGAAACTGAGACTAGGTATCCCGAGCACCTAGACAAAGCAAAACACTACTATTCTAACCAACTTAGCAATGATCTCTAATGATAGTCAGCTCTAGTCATAGTCAGTGCCTTGCTCAGTCATCATCAGAGAAGCTTCCTCCTGTAATAGATAGGAACAAATATGGAGATCCACAGCCAGACATTATGCAGAGTGAGAAACCCTGAAACACTCAGCTGTAAGCAGAATGTCTCCATCAAGTCCTGCTCCTCTGGGCTCATGGAACCCTATGGAAGAGGATGCAGAAAGAGCATAAGAACAAGAGGGAATGAGGAACTCTAGGAGAAGAAGGCCCTCTACATCAACATGATTGAAGCTATTTTGAACTCTTAGAATCTGGGCCAGCAAGCATAAGGCTGGCATGGATCTATACCAGGTTCTCTGCATTTAGATTATGGCTTCAGGCTTAATGTTTTTATGGAATTCCTGGGTGTGCAAATGAGTGGTTCTCTAATTCCTGTGCCTTCTCTTGAGTTCTTTTCCTTCTCCAATTCCAATGCATTAGTTTTTGTTTTATTTTATCATATTTTACTTTATCATATCATTATCCCTTAGAAACCCATTTGGGATTTTTGGGCTTTTGTTTGTTTGTTTGTTTTGTTTTTTGGTGGGAGACAGAAAGGGAGTGGATTCAGATGGGAGAGGAAGTAGGGAAGATGTGGGAAGAGTGGAGGAGGGAATACTGTAATGAGGATATAATATTTGAGAAAAAAATCTATTTTTAATAAAAAGGAAAAGAGTAAAATAAAAACACACATAATTTTGCATTGTATAAAAAGATCTACTAAAAACAAAAAAGGAAAGGACTACGCCTTGTACAAAACTTGGCAGCCAGCATGAGCATGCTTAGAGAAGGGAACTACAAACCTTTAAGTCTTACGACAAGATGCACAGGAATGCTGTGTTGACATGAGCGCAGCAGAATGGCTCAGAGGCAGTTTGCAGATCTCGGAGCAAATGTGTCAAACTCAGGGCCAAGGGAAACCTGGGCTTTCTTAGAAAACAAGAAGGATCCAGAGGGTCCTGGAAAACTACAGGCGGGTCTGGGCCCTGGGGTCTTCCTCAAACTATGGCACCAGCCAAGGAAAATATAGGCAGTAAACTTCGAACCCCTACCTAGACTAGCCGATGGACAGGACATTCTCCACCGTTAAGTAGAGAAGGAGATCTGACTTTCACACAAACTCTGGTGCCCCATATTTGACCATGTCCCTTGGATGGAGACGCCTGGTGGCACTCAGGGGAAGGATAATAGGTCATTAAGAAGAGACTCGATACCCTATGAGCATATACAGGGGAGGAGGTCTGCCTCAGTCACAGACATAGGGGAGGGGAATGGGCGGGGAAAGCGGGAGGGAGGGAGGAATGGGAGAATACAAGGGATGGGCTAACAACTGAGATGTAATTTGAAAAAATTAATAATAAAAAAAGGAAAAAAGAAAGAAAAAAGAAAACAAGAGATGGCAGAACATTTTTTTAAAAAAGCAAACAGCAGGCCTAAACCTTTCTGAAGCCTTGATCACACTTGATTGATTTGGTATATCCTCCACCCCTTTTCTTCTAAACTTACAACACAGGGGAGAAGGGCCATCAAAAGAGACAAAGGAAAGAACAGAGCAGAGGCTGACAG